>NC_064642.1:65501495-66713995 GCF_023864345.2 Schistocerca serialis cubense
CAGGTTCTAAAATAGAATGAACGCTACTATATCACAAGACGAAATGAATGACCAACGATGATTACTTGTTCTTGGGAAATAAATACAGTATTAGCTCAAATTCATGACGGGTATAGGGTTTCAAGGCAAGACATTTGCTTCAGTTACGTCTCAGGGACCTCCGATTTTAGATGCCACATTAAACTGTTTTGTTTGGGGGACATAATTATTTACTTTAAGCATTGATTCATTGAATGTTAAAAGCTGTAACGCTAAACAGCAGTCAGACTTCTGTGCGAACGACCGCTAACAAAACGGTGGCATCGACGAACGTCAACCACGCAGTGGTTACTACCCTATTAAGTGGTAGATGGTAGATACTGTCACTGTTCAGCCGCAAGCATTGACACCAAAATCACAGTTAAAAATTAAAAAAAAGTTAAAACATGTCTTTGGATTTTAAAACTGCAAATTACACATTAGCAATGTGAAATAAAAAACTGAGCATTCTTCTCCTTCTTTTCTTACAACAACAACAACGCTGCTTCTAGATGTGTTGTTCGTGTCCAGTTAAAGTACTAGTATACGCACTTTGTACGAGAGTTTTTAATTTTATTTTATGCCTCTGTTTATCGAAAACAGGCTGTTTTAGATGAAGAGAGAGTTGATTTCTATTTCGCTAGTCTTCTGTTTCAATCTACATTCTCCCAAACACTTTACTCAACCGTAGGTCGAGAACGAAATTTCTCAAAATGGTTCAAGTGGTTCAAATGGCTCTGAGCAAAATGGCTCAAATGGCCCTGAGCACTATGGGACTTAACATCAGTGGTTATCAGTCCCCTAGAACTCAGAACTACTTAAACTTAACTAACCTAAGGACATCACACACTTCCATGCCCGAGGCAGGATTCGAACCTGCGACCGTAGCGGTAGCGCGTTTCCAGACTGAAGCGCCTAGAACCGCTCGGCCACAGCGGCCGGCGAAATTTCTCAAAATAAAGTTTAACTATAAGGCAATTACTTTTGTGTGTAACAATTTTTAGTATCTCATTTCTTTGTTTTGTTATGGTTTTGCTGTTGGTGAGGATCCACATGTGCTGCTTTCGAACAGTGCTGAATCCAAGGCATTTATCCTGCGTTTCGTATTCAGTGGCGTCTGTTGGTAGTAGCATGAGGGATAATCAGAATACGAGAACATCAGCAGCATATAGTTACTCGCCCATCACGAACCGTTTTCTGGCGTTTGTGCACACAAACATTCGTGCATGTCTTGTATCGACCTGCAATCCATACATTCCTCTGAATAACAACGACGCATTTTACACCAAATTTTTTACGTAGTTTAGATGTTTGTTTTCGTTTGTTTCCAGTGGCTTGAAAATTCGAGCAGAAAGACGCTACATTCATTAGAAATGAAACAGTGGTGGAATGAGCTGTGGAGCCAGTTCCCTCTACATCTGTAGGGTGGGCGAAAAAAGCTGCCTCAGAACTCATACACCTTAAAATAAGCAACATGGATTAAGTGGGGAAATTACGATGCCTACCTTAAGGCGCCTGAAATATACTGCGCAACATATTTAAAGAATCACTTTTTCGAAACCCCGTAAATGTCTTCCTTAACGAAGCAGAAGTTTGAAATTTGGCTCAAAGATGCCTAAAACCTTCCTTTGCAATGATAGAAAAACGTGACGCCTTGCGACGTCACTCTCCGGCTCGGCGACGCTTGAGAGAGCAAGGTGTCGACACATGCGAGAGAAAAGGCCAGGGCTCAGAAGTCCATGTCAACTATAAGATGGCTTAATGATGCCACGTTGACACCAAATTTTACCACAGTTCTTACCAACGCCACCTTGGACGTGTCACACAACGGGATGGCCTCACATCCCTCTTACTGAATTTCCACTTAATGTTTTACCGGATTCCTCATATTCATGGCACATTCGTGAAACTGTCGTACGCGAAAATCCCCAATTCATTGCTTCCTCGGAGGTCCTGTGTCCCATCTGTCGTGCACCGACTGTAGCACCAAGTTCAAACTCACTTAAATCTTGATAACCGATCATTGTAGCAGCAATAACCGATCTCATAAGTTTATCGGACTCTTATTGTCTTATATAGGCGCTGTCGACCGCAGGGGGCCATATTCTGCCTGTTTACACATCTCTGTATTTGAATACGCATGCCTGTAGCAGTTTCTTTGGAGCTTCAATCTTTCTTTGTATTGATTACAGTACTAGTGTCAGCTGCAAAAAAAAAAAAAAAAAAAAAAAAAAAAAACTAATTTTGCTTATTGTCTCTTTGACTGAATGTCGGCTACATATACTCAAGGAAAAAGTCATTTCATTGACAAGTGCGGTGACAGGTAGTTCATCATTTTAGGGGTTCATGATAAGAAATTCAGGCCAAATGAAACACACAAGTCACATTAAAGGATTTCCAATCTATCGCATCGCATCAATACACAGTGTATTCTCCTCTGCCGGTAACGTAGATGCTTATTCTAGCATGAAACCGATAATAAAGATGTCGAACGGTATCCTGTGATGGCCCAAGCATTTGCGCCTTTTGTTGCACTTCGACAGTGGTTCGTGCAGGCTATGGGGAACGATTAAGTTTCCACTGCTTCATGCACTATTCATCTTCAATTGGCGAGAGATCTGGTGATCTTGCTGACCAGGGCAGTTCTAGTACGTCACTGCGTGCAGCAGCTGTATGCGGATGTGCATTGTCCTGGTGAAAAAGAACATCACCTGCCTGTTGAAGAAATGGTAGTAGCATAGGGAATACAGACTGTGCGATGTTGTGGGCACTGGTAACCTTATCCTGCAGAAACACTAAATGTGACTGTGAGTTGTAATTGATGGCCTCCCACACTATGAAGACTGGGAGCCGGCCAGAGTGGCCGTGCGGTTCTAGGCGCTACAGTCTGGAACCGAGCGACCGCTAGGGCCGCAGGTTCGAATCCTGCCTCGGGCATGGATGTGTGTGATGTCCTTAGGTTAGTTAGGTTTAATTAGTTCTAAGTTCTAGGCGACTGATGACCTCAGAAGTTAAGTCGCATAGTGCTCAGAGCCATTTTTGAAGACTGGGATGAGACCAGTGTGTCACTGGCAAAAGCACTTTGGAGTCGGCAGCTCACCAGGTCTACGCCCTATACATGTAGGTGCATCGCTCACATACAGACAAAACCTACTCTCATCACTGAAGACAACAGAGTGCCAATCCAGATCCAGTCAACTCTTTCATGACACCAGAATAGCCATGGCTGGCAGTGTCGTGGAGTCACTGGTGGCCTGGACAGAGGAACATTTGATCCAGTTCTGTTGCAAGCAGATGTTGGTTCCCAACGGTGCCTCATGACAACAGCAGGTACGACATGTGCCTGGATTGCGCCCTTGGGTGATGTTTGGTCGATCACTGCTGCTCTCATAATGCGTCGATCTCGACGTTCATCTGTACCACACGGTCGTCCGGAACCTGATCTACAGGTCTGAGAATGTTCCACAGACAACTGTTGGAAGGAGCGACACACCACCTATACATTTTGCCTAATACGTTCAGCAGTCAGTGGATACGTCCGTCCAGCTTCCCACAGGCCCTCATTCAAATGGTAGAAGCTGTCCACCATGAGTATGTACACATTGGTGGGGCGTGGTAGAATCATAGAATATATGTTAATAGGATTGTTCGCCTCTAAGCTCAGCACAGTTCCTGCCCATAGACTCAAAACGGAATGTGCGCAGTAAGGCGTCCTGAACACAATCTAAGTGCCGATGACTGTGACAAATGAATCATTAACGCTACAAACCCTCCAGTATGCACATATTATACGTCGGTGTCACTGAACGCAGTCCTTCAAGGTGTTGCATTTTTTTCTGAGAATAACTTCCTGTATTTTTTGATTAGATATGAAATTATCCATTCTTTGACTATATCATCAGTTCAATAAGACCTCAGTTTTATCCAGGAGAATATTGTGATTCACACTATCAAATGATTTAGATGGGTAGCGGAAAATACCAACAGGTGTTTTTTTTATTTTGTACTGCATGTAAAATTTGGTGAGTGAACTTCAAATGACATTCTCAGTTTACCAACTCCTTTGACATCCAAGCTGTTGTTAACTGAGAATATTATTGGTGCTCAAGTGGGATACTGTTCTAGAATACAGGACCTCCGAAAATTTCTGGATAATGATGGCAGTAGTGAAACGTTTCGGTAGCTATTGGGACCTCTTCCATCATCTTTCTTATACAGAGATTTAACAGTGGCATATTTCAGTCTCTCTGGAGACATGTCCTCGGTTAGTAATGCATTAGATATTTCAGAAAAGACTGTGCTTATTAAATACAAATGAATTCTTCTAGGATGTTAGGAGTAAAAATTTTCTTAGTGTGCTATAACCACCGTATATTGTCCACAGTACAAAACTGCATTAAGAGAAATTGTGTCCCATCCTACTCAGATGCAGTAGCGATTGACCTGCTCACCCGCCGCGAGTTGACTTGACACCCTGCCTCCGTATTCGCGTCGCATCCGCGATGTGTGATTTCCGTGAGCGGCTGGCTGCATGCAGAGCAGAGCCCAACGCGTGTGCTACGTCATTAGCGGCGGGGTCAGATCTTTCCCTGCTGTTTTATAACGATGGAGTGGGTGGCATTAATGCTGGCGCGTGTACTGTACCTACGCGGACACAGTGCCTGCTCGTTATGTTGGTTGTTGCCTGCCATGTGACCAGTTTTTTTTTTACAGTAATGAGTTCCGTACTTTGTGTTTGTTACTGTCTTCCTTTATTATGCCGAGCTAAGTCACGATAATGTCATCCAAACGAAACTTATATCAAGAGTCAACCTTATTTTCTTAAACGAGAGAAGGTGAAAGCCTGAGAATAGGATGTTTCTACTACCGATGAAAGTCTGAGAATAGGATGTTTCTTGTACCTCACTGTTCTCCTTGGGTAAGGTATATTTTTTGTATAATGGAGGCATTGACATGAAAAAGCTCGTATCTGCCAAAAATTCGAATTTTGAAGTTTCGTATCGAGAAGGTAATGTGTGACATGTCAATGGCGCAGAGAAGGTAGTTTGTCTAGATATAATCAAACATATCTGAAAACGTAGTTGCTACATAGGGTAAGTTGTATGTGCCTTGCTGTTACGCAGACATGGTGGTTCAAACAATCGAATAGTTCACTATGGGACTTAACGTCTTATCAGTCCCCTAGACTTAGAACTACTTATACCTAACTAACCTAAGGACATCACTCACATCCATGCCCGAGGCAGAATTCGAACCTGCGACCGTAGCAGCAGCGCGGTTCCTGACTGAAGCGCCTAGAACCGCTCGGCCACAGCGGCCGGCGACATGGTGGTATCTTCTCTTACAGTGTCTCTGTAACAGAGCGTATCCAGACGTGTTGGTAACGAATAGCGGTGTCTGTTGTGATACAGATCTTTGTCTATGAAGCAGTATTCCGCCAAAACTTCTTACATTTAAAATGTTGGGTAGAAATTTGTAGTTCCAGGCCGTTCCTACACGTCTTTTGTTAGGGAATTCGGCATCGTTGAGAAAAGAAGAAGAAAGTGCAAGACAATGATTCCAGGAAAGGTGACACACATGATTGAAAGTGCTAAGGAGGCAAGGCCTAATTTCTTAGCAATGGTGAGTGATGAAGAGTTCACTAACTTTTCTTCCGATTGTTACAAGGTTTTGCGCACAACTCCATTTAAAATTCAGTTCCCTCAGCTGGATTAGATTACTAATAAATCATTTTCCTGTCATAAAAACAAGGCGGTCATTGAATGACAATGAATGTGGATGGAGCTTAGAATTTTTAAGAAAGGAGAGCAAGTGAGGTCAATCACTAGTTTTCAGCGCTTGCAACGACTAGAAAGTCGACCAGTCATCCCAGATGTGAGAAAATAAGACTTGTAATCAATCCTGAACTTCCATGATTAAAAGTAAAATACATTTTACAGCAAGATCTGTGCATGAAAAACAAATAACAGCAATTAAGATTTTGGATAAGGGGTGATTTTGTATATTCGACGTACTAAAATAAAGATTTCACAGAAAAAGACATGTCAAATTTTTCAAATCTCATAGGTAAGAAACACAAAGCATAAGTGTATGCCTCCCATTCCAGGCAGTTTATGTAATAATGTTAGACAAAACGAATTTACAAAGTTGTTTTTTCATTCCCCTGAAAAGCTTTCTGTTTGGCAGTTACCACGTTTTCCATGTCGGTGCCTTCATTATGTGCCTCGATGCTATTATGAAATAATATTCCAATTCTGCTTTCCAATTACAAAAAGTGCAAAACTCCACATGTGTAGAATGTAATAACCTGAATCAGATAGTTAGTTATGGGACACACACGCACACTTAGGATCCAAGTTTACAATTAATGTAAACAAACATATTAACTAACGCAATGATATAATAAGGCGCTAGCTGTGGATCCTAAAGAGGAGGGAAATCACCTAGTATCAAAAATGAAAATGTGCAGGGTGCTAAAAAAATCAAGATTTGAATGCGCACATTAATTTAGTATAAGTACAAGTACGGGAATGAATCTGTAAACTGAAAAAAAGCAAGTTCAAAATATTAAAAATGTACCGTGAGTTTCAAGCAAAGTGAATCTTCCTGTTGCTGAAGTTACTTACGAAGTTTTAAATGGTCAGTTACAACCGCAACTGATGTTCTGAGATAACTCATGGTTTTCCTACCAATCGATTACAGTGACTACTTGGCTGAACGATAAATTGGAAAAAAACGCTTGCATCTGTCAATGCACTGTTAACTGGAATGCTCAGACTGAATTCTCATCAGGGATTGTTCTAACATGATGTGGTGCCCCTACTGCCTACCATGAATAATCAGCACAACATGATCAGAGAACGGCTCTTTGATGGTGGGATCACGCTTGTGCAGATTCGAACTTAGGACCCACAGTAGGCTGCTCCACTGAAGACTGCAGTCTGCCAACGTGTGTTCTGTGCCACGGCTCACATCGAAGCTCTCTCTTGTCTGTCTGAATCGAGCAGCCTGCTCTCTCCAGTCCATCAAGGAAACAAAACATGACCACAGATCATTTTGCAGGTACTCTCTGACAACGGCGCATTTGCTTCTTTAGCAAGTTGTCCTTCCAAGGAAGTGCAACACGTTAAAATAACCCAAATGACTTAACTATCCTCCCGTCTTCTACAAAAAAAACTTCACTCTATATGATACGACCTCATGATATCATATGAATTTTACCCATCGGCGTTTGCGTGTCTATCAGCTAGTGTTACTCCTCAGATGCTGGGAAAGCTAAAGAACTGTGCCCACGTCTAGCCGCTAATACTAGAGAATATTCATATTTTTATGAAATCTGGGCCTTTTCAACAGCTGAAGGCACTGTTCTTAGCACTGACAGTGCGCCGGCCTCGTGCTGAAACAAGTTCTTTCTCTCATCCCACAGCTCCAGCAAGGAAACGAAACTTGCAGTCTGCCAGAGAACTACCTGTCGATGAAATTTTCACTCTGACCACGCTTTTCTGTCAGTCTGTGGAAAGGCCCGCCTATGTTTCCATGAAAGCCAGTGTCTCTCCCGCATACCAAGGCCCTTGCGCGCTACGACGCTGATCGTGAGAATTTTGTGTCCAACATCGCCACAGGCGAGCGCCAGCTCTTCTCCGAAAAGAAAGCTCAAACCCATTCCCTCAGCCGCTAAAGTGGTGGTGATTGCCATCTGGGACTTTGAAGGGGTGATTCCGTTTGATGTTCTCCCTCACGATGCAACGATCAACTCGGAAGTGTATTTTGCTCCCCTCAGGAAACTGAAGAAACGGCTTCAGCGTGATCGACGCCATAAAAAAAACCAGACGAACTTCTCCTTCTCCATGACAACGCAAGGCTTCTTACAAGTCTGCACACCCGAGAAGAGCTCACAAAACTACGAGGCGTGTTTTTTTAAGTAAGAGCCGTTTTAAAATTAAAAAATGACTTGCTAAGATATCTCAATAATTTTATTTTTACATGGAAGCCTGTACCTTAATCTACTTTTCTACATAATTTCCGTCAATGTTGAAGCACTTGTCATAACGTTGTATCAGTATTTGAATACCCTCCTCATAGAAGTCTGCCGCCTGACTTGTTAACCACTGCATCACCACTGTTTTGACTTCGTCATCGTCTTGAAGACGCTGACCACCCAGGCGTTTCTTCAAGTGCAGGAACAGACGGTAGTCACTGGGCACAAGATCGGTGCTGTACGGAGAATGATATAGAGTTTTCCCTTCGAAAAGATGTGATGAGGTCTTTGGTCTGATTTGCCACATGCGGGCGGGCATTGTCTTGCAGCTAAACAATGCCCTTACTCAACTTCCATGGACTGTTGCTTTGATTCTGGTGTGACGTGGGCCACCCATGTTTCATCGCCCATAACAATTTGGCTCAAGAAATCATCACCGTCGTTGTGGTACTGCTCAAGTAAGGTCAATGCACTGTCTAAATGTTTGGCTTTGTGCCCAGCCGTCACCATTTTCGGTACCCAACGTGAGCACAATTTTCGGAATTCAAGTGCTCGGTCACAATGCCATTACAAAACACTACGAGAAACATTAGGAAAGTCATCCTGAAAGGATGAAATCGTAAAGCGTCTGTTTTCTCTCATCTTATTGTCCACTTCCTGCACCAAACTTCCATTAACGACCGAAGGACGCCCACTCCGTTGTTCATCATGCACATTTGTGCGGCCATCTTTAAATGCTCTCACCAACTTTCTTACCATTCCATCACTCATAATGTTTTCTCCGTAAACCGCACAGATCTCACGATGGATATCGATCGCTTTTAGGCCAGTAGCACTAAGAAATCTTATATCAGCACGTACTTCACAGTCGGCGGGACTCACGATTATCGGAGGCATCTTAAACTATCAGTACACAACGTAAACAAGGAGGAATCAGACTGTAATGGCGTCAGTGCGTAGATTAAGGTGCAGGCTTTCATGTAAAAATAAAATTATTGAGATGTCTTAGCACGTCTTTTTTAAATTTCAAAACGGCATTTACTTAAAAAACACACCTCGTACATTGGACTGTTTCACTTCATCCAACCTACAGACCGAATCTTGCACCTTCCTACTTACATCTGTGTAGCTCAATGAAGGATACGCTCTGCGAGAAGCATTAAGTGGGTGATGGGAAGATTATTGATGCAGCAAGACGTTTCCACAGACGTCGACAGGTGGAGTTGTACTATGCGGGCATACAGGGCCTGCCAGTAAGGTGGCGAAGTCCATAGCAGTGAAAGGAGATTATGTCGAAAAATAGGAGGAGAGTAGTGTTTAACGTCCCGTCGACAACGAGGTCATTAGAGAAGGAGAGTAAGCTCGGATTAGGGAAGGATGGGGAAGGAAATCGGCCGTGTCCAGTTAAAGGGACCATCCCGGCATTTGCCTGAAGCGATTCAGGGAAATTACGGAAAACCTAAATCTGGATGGCCGTACGCAGGTTTGAACCATCGTCCTCCCGAATGCGAGCACAATGTACTAACCACTGCGCCACCTCGTGCGGCGGCGCAGTTCCTTCCGTCCCTTTACGACGTACCTGCACCTACCTGTGAACATTGTCTCAGCAGATCATCAGTAGGGAAGCCGAGCGAAACCTACTGTACTTCGACGTGAACCAGACTGCAATTAAAGTCACTAATCCACGTTTCGGGAGAAAGTTTTCACACGAAATGAAAGGTTCTAAAATTTTTCCTTAATTAATGTATTCTGAAGCTTAGGTGAACAAGTATCAGTGCCAAGCCCGTGCTATCTTATCGCAGTCACTCACAATCCCTTTCACTCACGTTAGCGAGTTTAAGGTGTTACATTTCCCGAAAATGTAATAGCTACAAAAATACTGATTGTTTTTGATTGAGAATGCCCGCCAAATATTAAGTCTGTCGGTACCTAATGCAGTAACAGTTTTTAGCCACCGACCTGCTCAATACGCCACGCGGAATTATGTCTTTTCTCGTCACAAAATTCACTTAAAAATTCCTGAATTTCTACACAGCCATCGGAATAATTATGCCATCACTTTACAACACTTTTGATGTATGAAACAATGCTAGATCCGGCAAATTATCATTTCCATCGGAACTACTGTTACACACGTCCGAACTGTTTCATGGCTAGGCTCCGACTCTTCTCTAGAATACTCCAAGTCTTCTCCACCAGCAGAGAAAGGCGAGCGAAGAATATTGCTTTACCATTGGTCAGTTTACTCAACAGCCAATAGCAAAACAATATTCTCCCGCGTCAATCCGGGGTTTTCATCAATAAGCAATCGCAAAATAGTAAACCTGACGACTGCACCTTTTACCGACGACGAAATTATCTAATATGCTGAAGTTTTGCTTATGCATGACGTTATTTCTTATTGTTACTTGTACCTGAATTAACTTTCCCTTTACCATAAACTTACTTTATAAATCTATTCTACAAAAATCCCTTTGTCCATATCCATACTTCTTCGAAACGTTCCCACACTAAATCCTACTACCTAACTCGTTAAACGATTATCTTCGTATTAGGCTTAAACCACACTCACGCATCATTCATACTGCTAAAACACATTTATAACATTTTACATACACAAAAAGACATAATAACACTTTATGAAAATACTACAACAGTTTATGAAAAACATTCCATTACTTTAGTGCAATCTAGTGGGCACAATCGAAACTAAAATCACAGTCCCCCTATCCAATATTGTCCTCTATCGGCTGATATATAATCTACGTGCGCGTCCAGTCTCGCGTCACCATCTGTCGCTATCCAGCTCTGAGACACATCTCCCACTTAACCGCCTCCAAGGCAGGATCGGTATACGGCGCTACGCCTCACTCGCTTGGTGAAAAATAGGATTTTGTAGCCAAAAGAGTGATGAATAATATGATTTACTGAAATGTTGAATGAAACCAAGCTGCTTTCAGAAAAAAAGTGTTGCGTTACTTATTCGACGCTTCTCGTATCATAGCCCAACGAGTGGCCATTTGGATACCATAGAACTTGTTGCGACAACACCGCTGAGCTTACATGTTGTGGCCCGGCCGTCCCAGCAGCGGAAACTGCTGCTAACGCGAGGGGATCCCTGCGAGTTAGCACAGCGAGCGGTGCGTGGGCGGCTGGACGCGAGCAATCTCGGCCTGCGGGGGCGCGGCGACCCGCTAGCGGGCGGCTGCTTCATTTGAAAGTCAAAGCGGCCCTCAGGGCAGGGCAGGGCAGAGCTCGCAGTAACGTGGCGCTGTTTGCCGCCGCACCGCCGCGATAGCAGCGGCCGCCTAATTAAAAACGGCGCCGCACCCCGAGAGCGAGCGTGACCGGGGCTACATCGGCCGACTGCGTGCTAATTGCAGCTGCGCTGGGAACCGCCGTCTGTTCGGGAGTGGGGGGCGACCCCCTGGGAACGCCTCCTGTGCTCCACAGACGCGCGGAATCTGTGTGCCCTCCGGAGAACACGTCCCCTCGTTTGCTGGGTGCGGTAGTTGCCACGGTTTGCTTGCGGCCACGCAGCCCTTTATGTGCACAGCTTCCTGCATTAAGGTCTTTGGCGACGAGAGTTTCCATAATCACTCGACCGCTTACAGGGAATTAGTGCTGGGTGTCTGATCTGCGTCATAAATGAGTAAATGTTGGAATTAGGAAAGGAATTCAACACGTTGCTCTCAACGAGACGACACTGACAAGTGTGAAAGTAACTTCGTGAGTATTTTAAGCCTACCGTGAGCCGTGGGAAACACGCTTCCCACTACAGTGAACTCGCTCCTAGTCCCGTGGGATCCACAGTTCCCACCTCTGTACGGTGCTACCACCTAGTGAACAGTATAGGGTACTACTTCCAATCGGAAGTTCCCGCCGTTTTTGCTGTACCTTCGCGCAGAGGCATTGTATAGCTGAGTGTTGCTCTGTAGAGGAGCCTTTCAGTGCTGTTTGCGTGACGTTTTGTGATTTTTTCCTCGAAGCTGTAA
Source organism: Schistocerca serialis cubense (assembly GCF_023864345.2). Lineage (NCBI taxonomy): Eukaryota > Metazoa > Arthropoda > Insecta > Orthoptera > Acrididae > Schistocerca > Schistocerca serialis. The sequence goes on from NC_064642.1 coordinate 65,513,487, forward strand.
ATACTTTTGATTTACCCAAATTTATGAAGGAGCATGTAAAATTCGAACGAGGAGAATTCCAGTTTGAAACAAAAGGAGCCATTTCTGCAGTGAAATGGATAACCATCCGGTCACTTTCCTGTCCTCAATTCATGACCCATGAGAAACAGCCACAGTGAAAAGGAAAAACAAGGATGGTACTAGTACAGAGATTTCTTGTCCTGAAGTTGTGGCAGAATACAACAGAATAATGGGCGGTGTCGATAAGTTTGATCAATTACGAGAAAGGTATGCTGTAAAATGGTGGCACAGAATATTTTATTTCCTGGTGGACGTTGCTGCAGTAAACAGTTTTATCCTGTGGAAAATAAGTAAAAGAGAAAGTGGACAGCATGATCAGCTCACATACAGGATCCATCTAGCCAGACAATTGATCGCTGGCTCCTCATCCCAAAAAAGGCGTGGAAAAAACCTGTCTTTCTGGCCAAAAGGGGTAAAGTACCTGAAGAGTTTCGTCATGTGGATGTAGGGGAGCATCAACCCATTTTAGGAGAAACCTGCTGGGCGTGCCGTCATTGTAGTACCAAAGCAGCGGAAAAGAGCATTCGCTGTGTTTGCACGTATTGCCAAATACCACTTTGCATAGACACATGTTTCAGAAAATTTCATGGCAAGTGATTGTGAACAATCATTGTAACAAGAGAAGTAAATTTATCAGATAAATATGACACATATTAAAAAAGTTGTTTTTGTTATTTAACTCCAAGGAAGGACAGTGGGAAGAATACTTCCCACCTTGTTGTGTGACCTCACTTTCACAGTTGGAGCAAATTTGATATTCTGTATGATAAATATACCTATCTGTTAACTACTATCTGATCTCCATTCATTAAAAAAAACTGCTCAATAATTTTGCCCACGAAAGGGTTAATGGAAGATTATAGCGGTAGTAATGTTGCAATTCGAGCGGAGTGAATAGCACTCTTTATTTCGTCGATGGTTCAAGATTTTGGAATGCGGTTTCAACTGTGACACTTTCTTTCTGTGAAGTTTGCTTCACCATTGTGAAACAGTTTTCTTGTTTACTATTAAAAAATACGGAAGGCAAAGAATTATAGTATCTCTTGTTATTTACGAGTAGGAGCTAGTTTGATAACTAACATAAAATTTGTACAACTACATCTACATACATACTTCGTAAGTATATAAAATTCCGTGTAGCTGTGGACAGTTTCAAGTTTAACAGACAGCTCTGTGTAGAACACGAGAGATGTTTTCGCCTTCGGTGCCCTAAGAAATCAACGGGAGCACAGCATCCCCTAAGAAACGGACATCGAACATCGAACATCTATATCTACGTCTACATAGATTCCCTGCAAGCCACCTTACGGTGGGTGGCCGAGGGTATTCTTTAACATAAGCAGTCGCCTCCTTTACTGTTCCACTCTCAGACAGAGCAAGGGAAGAACGACTGTCTATATGCTTCCATATGGGCCCTAATTTCTTGAATCTTATCTTCATGGTCCTTACGCGCAATGTACACTCCTGGAAATTGAAATAAGAACACCGTGAATTCATTGTCCCAGGAAGGGGAAACTTTATTGACACATTCCTGGGGTCAGATACATCACATGATCACACTGACAGAACCACAGGCACATAGACACAGGCAACAGAGCATGCACAATGTCGGCACTAGTACAGTGTATATCCACCTTTCGCAGCAATGCAGGCTGCTATTCTCCCATGGAGACGATCGTAGAGATGCTGGATGTAGTCCTGTGGAACGGCTTGCCATGCCATTTCCACCTGGCGCCTCAGTTGGACCAGCGTTCTTGCTGGACGTGCAGACCGCGTGAGACGACGCTTCATCCAGTCCCAAACATGCTCAATGGGGGACAGATCCGGAGATCTTGCTGGCCAGGGTAGTTGACTTACACCTTCTAGAGCACGTTGGGTGGCACGGGATACATGCGGACGTGCATTGTCCTGTTGGAACAGCAAGTTCCCTTGCCGGTCTAGGAATGGTAGAACTATGGGTTCGATGACGGTTTGGATGTGCCGTGCACTATTCAGTGTCCCCTCGACGATCACCAGTGGTGTACGGCCAGTGTAGGAGATCGCTCCCCACACCATGACGCCGGGTGGTGGCCCTGTGTGCCTCGGTCGTATGCAGTCCTGATTGTGGCGCTCACCTGCACGGCGCCAAACACGCATACGACCATCATTGGCACCAAGGCAGAAGCGACTCTCATCGCTGAAGACGACACGTCTCCATTCGTCCCTCCATTCACGCCTGTCGCGACACCACTGGAGGCGGGCTGCACGATGTTGGGGCGTGAGCGGAAGACGGCCTAACGGTGTGCGGGACCGTAGCCCAGCTTCATGGAGACGGTTGCGAATGGTCCTCGCCGATACCCCAGGAGCAACAGTGTCCCTAATTTGCTGGGAAGTGGCGGTGCGGTCCCCTACGGCACTGCGTAGGATCCTACGGTCTTGGCGTGCATCCGTGCGTCGCTGCGGTCCGGTCCCAGGTCGACGGGCACGTGCACCTTCCGCCGACCACTGGCGACAACATCGATGTACTGTGGAGACCTCACGCCCCACGTGTTGAGCAATTCGGCGGTACGTCCACCCGGCCTCCCGCATGCCCACTATACGCCCTCGCTCAAAGTCCGTCAACTGCACATACGGTTCACGTCCACGCTGTCGCGGCATGCTACCAGTGTTAAAGACTGCGATGGAGCTCCGTATGCCACGGCAAACTGGCTGACACTGACGGCGGCGGTGCACAAATGCTGCGCAGCTAGCGCCATTCGACGGCCAACACCGCGGTTCCTGGTGTGTCCGCTGTGCCGTGCGTGTGATCATTGCTTGTACAGCCCTCTCGCAGTGTCCGGAGCAAGTATGGTGGGTCTGACACACCGGTGTCAATGTGTTCTTATTTCCATTTCCAGGAGTGTATATTGGCGGTAGTAGGATCGTTCAGCAGTCAGCTTCAAATGCCGGTTCCCTAATCTTTCTCGGTAGTGTTGGGGGAAATGAATGTCTTCTTCACTCCAGGGACTCGCACTTGAGCTCCCGAAGCACGTCCTAAAAATTGCATGCCGATCCAACCTACCGGCAACAAATTTAGCAGGTCGCCTCTGAATTGCTTCGATGTCTTCTTTCAATCTGACATGGTCCCAAACACTCGACAGTACTCAAGACTAGGTCGCACTAGCGTCCTATATGCGGTCCTTTACAGATGAATCACACTTCCCTAAAATTTTCCCAGTATACCGAAGTTGACCATTCGTCTTCCCTGCCACAATCTTCACATGCTCGTTTCATTTCATATCGCTTTGCAACATTACGCTTAGATGTTTATAGGACGTGACTGTGTCAAGCACGAAACTATGAATGCTGTATCTGAACATCCGCATTAACTGCCGGCCGGACTGGCCGAGCGGTTTTAGGCGCTTGAGTCTGGAACCGCGCGACCCCTACGGTCGCAGGTTCCAATCCTGCCTCGGGCATGGATGTTTGTGATGTCTTTAGGTTAGTTAGGTTTGAGTAGTTCTAAGTTCTAGAGGACTGGTGACCTCAAAAGTTAAGTCCCATAGTGCTCAGAGCCATTTGAACCATCCGCATTAACTAGTATTTTCGCATATAAGAGCCACCTGCCATTCGCCACATAAACTAGAAATTTTGTCGAGGTCACCTTCTATCAATCTGCAGTCTCTTATCTTCGATACCTTCCTGTTCTTCACAGCATCATCAGCGAGCAACCGCAGTTTATTCCCACCCCGTCTGCTAGATCATTTATGTATATAAAAACAATAGCAACGGTCCTATCACACTTCTCTGGAGCAGTCCGCCCCGATAGCTGAGTGGTCAGTGTGACGGATGGCCGTCCTAAGGGCCCGGGTTCGATTTACGATGACGTACCAACTTCAAAAATATTTGTCATTTGGCTCAAAATTAAAAGCAGTCATGGCCACGTTGTAGAATTATAAACTGTGTATTTATCTGGTTTTACGTTTGTCTTCTTCAGGCTATTATTGCTGTCACAATCTTTGTCAGTGAGAAGAAATTACCCCACTGCAGACTGTTAACGAATGTACGCGCGTAGTGAATAGGATCCCAGGTATCTGATTGGCTCGACGACTTCTAAAGTAATGGAATCTGGTATGTTGTCCTCGATGGCGAGTGTTCGTTGGAGACAGGGGAAACATCATTGCTGTTTTTTATATACATAAATGATCTGGTAGACGGGGTGGGAACAATCTGCGGTTGTTCGTTGATGATGCTGTGATGTACAGGAAGGTGTCTAAGGCAAGTTATTGCACAATGATTCAAGGTAACCTCGACAAAATTTCTAGTTTATGTGGTGAATGGCAGTTGGCTCTTATATACAAAAATGATAGTTAATGCATATATATCCAGATACAGCATTAATAGTTTCCTGCTTGACACAGTCACGTCCTTTAAACATCTGGGCGTAGTGTTGCGAAGCGATATCAAATGGGACGAGCGTGTGAGGATCGTGGTAGGGAAGACGAATAGTCGACTTCGGTATATTGGGAGAATTTTAGGGAAGGACCGCATGTAGGACGCTAGTGCGACCTAGTCTTGAATACTGCTCGAGTGTTTGGGATCATGTCAGACTGAAAGAAGAAATCGAAGCAATTCAGAGGCGACCTGCTAAATTTGTTGCCGGTAGGTTGGATCGGCAAGCAAGTTTTAGGACGTGCTTCGGGAGCTCACGTAAGAATCCCTGGAGAGAAGAAGACATTCATTTCGAAGAACACTACTGAGAAAGATTAGAGAACCGGCATTTGAAGCTGACTGCAGAACGATCCTACTGCCGCCAATATATATTGCGCGTAAGGACCATGAAGATAAGATTCAAGAAATTAGGGCCCATATGGAAGCATATAGATAGTCGTTCTTCCTTCGCTCTATCTGCGAGTGCAACAGGAAAGGAGACGACTGCTTGTGTTAAGGAATACCCTCCACCACCCACCGTACGCTGGCTTGCGAGGAATCTATGTATACGTAGATGTAGATGTTCGATGTTCGACATCCGTTTCCTAGAGCAGGCTCTGCTCCCGCTGACTTCTCAGGGTACCGAAGGCGAAAGCGGCTCTCGTGTTCTACACAGAGCTGTTCAGTAGTACTCCCTGTCTGTTGGACTTAAAACTGTCCACAGCTTCACGGAATTTTATATACTTACGGGATATGTATGTCGATGTAGATGAAGTTGTACAAAATTTATGTGAGTAAATAATAAGAGTTTCCATAATTTTTTGCCTTCCGTATTTTTTAACAATAAATAAGAAAATTGTTTCACAACGATGAAGCAACTTTCACAGAAATACAACTCCCTCCCTCTATGCGGACATGTCCCTCTCTTATAACCAACCCCACATGACTCACTAATAGATCGTTCCTTCTTCTTAAGTGTAAAGTAGAATAATACAGACGCTACAAAAGGAAACAAACAGTCGAAGTATCTACGTAACTGGAGGAAAGTATCTAAATTTACTTTACACAAGGAACAGGTAAATAATACGAAATCTCGTGAAAACTTTATTGTAACTAAATTTACAAAACTAACATTTATGTTTTCTTGTTAATGAACAACAAAATTGTTCAGTCAATATCAATGAAAGCAGTAGTTCACCAAGTACGTTGCTGACATAGAAATCGATGTACACTTAGCTGATATTTTGTTATACGTGAAATCTTCGATACGAAACAGTATCGAAATGTACCTAGTGGGCATTAGGCTTGATTACATCACACGGCGAATGATAGTACTAAAACGAGCAAGTAACTTGGTTGCATAATTAATACACTTAGCTCGAGAATGACATTGAATCATGTAGAAATGGGGCTATATTCTTTTTAACAGCATTCCAAAGCTCTTGGATAGACGAGTACATTGATGCGGCGTTCGGCTGTGACTCATTTTCAAAAAGCGCCCAAGAAATATATTCAAACTGATAGACAAGCAACAGAGAACTGAATGTCGTGGCGTATGTGCCACTAAGAGGGTGCTCTCCTGTCCTGTAAAACTTCCATATTTAAATGTGGGAATCTGTACCGAAATTGCTGAATGACAGAGAAGATGAAACTTCTACGTTATTTGATTCTGAAACAGCTGAGTAAAACTGAACGTACTGAGCCTACTTTCTCTTTACTTTTTCTCATCGTGTCAACACTGACCTACAATATTCTAGCCAACGCAATCTGACTGCTAAAAAAAAAAAAAAAAAAAATAAAAAAAAAAAGAAGAAGTATACACTCTTGGAAATTGAAATAAGAACACCGTGAATTCATTGTCCCAGGAAGGGGAAACTTTATTGACACATTCCTGGGGTCAGATACATCACATGATCACACTGACAGAACCACAGGCACATAGACACAGGCAACAGAGCATGCACATTGTCGGCACTAGTACAGTGTATATCCACCTTTCGCAGCAATGCAGGCTGCTATTCTCCCATGGAGACGATCGTAGAGATGCTGGATGTAGTCCTGTGGAACGGCTTGCCATGCCATTTCCACCTGGCGCCTCAGTTGGACCAGCGTTCGTGCTGGACGTGCAGACCGCGTCAGACGACGCTTCATCCAGTCCCAAACATGCTCAATGGGGGACAGATCCGGAGATCTTGCTGGCCAGGGTAGTTGACTTACACCTTCTAGAGCACGTTGGGTGGCACGGGATACATGCGGACGTGCATTGTCCTGTTGGAACAGCAAGTTCCCTTGCCGGTCTAGGAATGGTAGAACGATGGGTTCGATGACGGTTTAGATGTACCGTGCACTATTCAGTGTCCCCTCGACGATCACCAGTGGTGTACGGCCAGTGTAGGAGATCGCTCCCCACACCATGATGGCGGGTGTTGGCCCTGTGTGCCTCGGTCGTATGCAGTCCTGATTGTGGCGCTCACCTGCACGGCGCCAAACACGCATACGACCATCATTGGCACCAAGGCAGAAGCGACTCTCATCGCTGAAGACGACACGTCTCCATTCGTCCCTCCATTCACGCCTGTCGCGACACCACTGGAGGCGGGCTGCACGATGTTGGGGCGTGAGCGGAAGACGGCCTAACGGTGTGCGGGACCGTAGCCCAGCTTCATGGAGACGGTTGCGAATGGTCCTCGCCGATACCCCAGGAGCAACAGTGTCCCTAATTTGCTGGGAAGTGGCGGTGCGGTCCCCTACGGCACTGCGTAGGATCCTACGGTCTTGGCGTGCATCCGTGCGTCACTGCGGCCCGGTCCCAGGTTGACGGGCACGTGCACCTTCCGCCGACCACTGGCGACGACATCGATGTACTGTGGAGACCTCACGCCTCAAGTGTTCAGCAATTCGGCGGTACGTCCACCCGGCCTCCCGCATGCCCACAATACGCCCTCGCTCAAAGTCCGTCAACTGCACATATGGTTCACGTCCACGCTGTCGCGGCATGCTACCAGTGTTAAAGACCGCGATGGAGCTCCGTATGCCACGGCAAACTGGCTGACACTGACGGCGGCGGTGCACAAATGCTGCGCAGCTAGCGCCATTCGACGGCCAACACCGCGGTTCCTGGTGTGTCCGCTGTGCCGTGCGTGTGATCATTGCTTGTACAGCCCTCTCGCAGTGTCCGGAGCAAGTATGGTGGGTCTGACACACCGGTGTCAATGTGTTCTTTTTTCCATTTCCAGGAGTGTATATATATCTATATATATGTGTATATATATACAACCTGACTTCAAATAATTAATACAAAAGAATGGCCCTGAATAAGTAGCAATCCTAACAATAACCTATACATTTCAATAAGCAGTTACCACACAAAAATCTTCATTACGCGAACTACTGCAATACAGCGAACGTCAGTACTGCCAGCTAAATAAAAGATTCTAACTACTAAAGCCACTAACTACTAATAGGCATGTGGTTAGCAAAGGAAAGATTTTGTTGCAAACCAAACAATGTATTTTTTTTTACCTTAATAATGCCACATCCAGTTCAAACACGAATGTAAATCGTCATTGACGTCTAGTACAAAGGCATACAATCATGAATAATATTCAATCTCCAAGTCGAACATGTACAGATAGTTAGCCTATGCCAACACTTCAGACCTCTACCCTCCGTCAATGCTAACTTCTCACATCTAACATCCATCACTGCTGGCTGTTAACCTCCAACTGCCCAACAGTACTTCGATCACTGCTGGGGACTAAGTTCCAACTGCCCAACAGTACTGGCGATTAACTTTCAACAGCGATTCCAACCAGCCACAGAGTCTCTTACAATGAAAGCGGAGTCAGAGATCCAATGCAAAGCGCTACACAGCGCCGCCAACACAGAAGCAGCCCATTTACACCTGTTTCGGCATTATCTGGAACATGAAGATGGGTCTACTCTTCTAAAATGAAACGTATTCCCCGTTGGCCCTATTTTACACGAAATAGACACAGGGTAAACTACAATTTTATTTTAAAATGAAACTATATGCCAATTTCTTCCCTACTTTAGAAGACATAGACACTGGATTAAATACAATTTTTGGTAAATAAAACTGTATGCCAACTTCTATCGTATCAGAAGAGGCATAGAAAAACTATTTTAAAAGTATGTACATACTCATATTTAAGTGAACAGCTTCTGTGGAAGCAAATATCCATTGAGAGGGCTTCATACACCGACGGAGCCTCGTATGAGAACCCCACTTGTCAGTGTTCACACAGCAGTGATAGATTTGGTCCGCCTTTCCTGTCAAGTTTAGCACACACTGGGACACTATAATTAAAGGGGCTTCAGAAAAAAGAAACTGTGAGAAAATCTTCAACAATGACGGCGGATATAATCTTAGCGGTGCATAAAAGGGAACTCTCGATGCAGAGAAGAGCCACAGATATTCGTCGCAATGTTTACGCTACGGCGGGAGCGGTGGCAGACGTTGACATCATTTGTGACAGCATAACGTAACTATAGACCAATCAGAAGCCATCTTCGTGCTGTACAAGGCCACCACAGCGGCGATTTTGACAGTCAGTTGCTCCTGACGAAGGTGATGGTGGCCGTTGAAATCTCGAGATTTTACCCTGAACTGACGCGGCAATACAACATATCTCTGGTATTTTTGCGAAAAGTTTCAGTGTTGTATTAACAAGCGTTATGTAAATATACCTGTCGTTTCTTAACGTTTCGAATGTTGTTAAAAAGTTACACTCCTATATAAAAAACAGTGCTTGACTAAGTATTTCAATCTATACAATAGTTTAGTGAATTAAGCATAAAACTAGATCATGTCACCATCTTTGTGCTGTCATATGCCGAAAACCGCTTTTAGCTTCTTGAGCTGGCTGCGAAATAAGAGAAGTGTAGTTTTCGTAACTGAAGGGAGCAACAAGTTACAGACTGAAGTGCCAAGGTAGCAAGAACAACTGAATGTTTATTAAGTACAATGAAAAGAATCCAATAACACAATTTCTTGGACGTGAGGTCGCACTGTTTGGTTCGGGCAGAAAGCCGATCACTGATGGTGCTTTGGAATGTTCTTGCACTAGTGAAGTCAGTGAGGCCGTGATCGGCGGTGAGCGGCATGCTGCTCGCGGACCGATTGGAGACAGAGTCTAGCGATGTGGTGGGTCGAGGACGATTTGACACGAGGTCCAGCGAGGCAGTAGCATGGGGATGGCTGAAGTCCGTGGACGCTGTGGTGAGGTATTCGTCGACGGCTTGCCGATGTGAACTGTACTGTTAGGCACAGTCAACATAAGCCCGGGGTCTAAACTGAGCAGTGCGTGAACTCCGAGTGATGCGATGCGAAGCGCGTCCTATGTGAGCCCGGAGAACGCGCTGGCTGCGCAATGGTCAGGCGGCGACCTACACTGGTGTCAAAAATTAAAGTAACAAATGGAAATTTTGTAAGTTTGCGTTTATTTTGGCACGAAGCAGTATAAACAGGTGGTAGTAAAGTAAAAGCAATGTAAAGTATAGAGAACATAAACAGCCGCTACATCCGTAACGATAGATAAAAATGTTCTTCGCTTTCTCGAACTTAATTGATTTGCACATACATTTCAACAACTGTTTAATGTGCAAAGTATGGGGTGTGACTACCTCTGGCAACAATACAGGCCCGAGGACGACATGTCATGCTATGAATGATGTCATCAATCTCATGTTGAGGAAATAACGCCCATTCTACCGCAGAGCTGCTCACAGGTCTTGGAGAGTGTTTGGTGGATACTGACGTGATGTAACCTGTCTCGCTAGTGCGTCGCAGACGTTCTCTATGGGATTAAAAAATGATCACTTAAATCTTCCCGTGCGAGCTCTGATTCTCTTAATTTATTACGATGATCATTTCTTTCTATGTAGGTGGGTGCCAAAAAAATATTTTTACAATCTGACGAGAAAGTTGGTGATTGCGGCAGGACCTTCTCGCAGCGAAAAAGGCCTTTGTTTTAATGACTGCCGCCTCAATTCGTGTATCACACCGTCGCACTCTCTTCCCTGTTTCACGATAATACAAAACCAGATGCCCTTCATTGAAGTTTTTCGACGTCGTTCATCAATCCTATTTGATATGGATCACAGAAGGCGCGTTAATTCTCGAAAAGTGGACGGATAAGCGTAGTGTAACCAATCTCCTTAGTAAACCTCTTACTTTTTCTAAGTGTTATGCCAATAAATCGCTGTCTTTAGATGTATGTGAAGTAGAAATACTGTCTACATACTTCTGCATACAGAGATTAGGATAACTGTATGATTGCGGAGATGGTAAGTGATGTAGGTACACAAGCAGTGAAAAATAACAATCTAAAATTTTTATAGCTAAGCAATACATGAAGACGGGCGGTGGGGTATGGGTTTCACATGAAAAATAAAGAAGATAAGCGGCAGATCAAAGAAAATACGAAAATCGAAAAGTAACAAAAGAAGCAGGTCATACTGAGATAAAACGTGCAAATTATAACAGAGAACATAAATATCCTTCGTCTACACCTGCATTACAGGTGGAATTGACCAATCTGTGACGAAAATGAACTAAGTGACATGGAAGCTGATTCAAAACAAGAAGTAATTTTAATGTATGATGCAGTTAAAAATGGCAGAGTAATTTGATATGGATGCGTATCCTAATGACATTGGATCCATTCAGTAATCAACGTACTTATTTACGTGATACTTGTTTATGCAAACAGTGAATTTCTCAGGTGTCGATAGAACTTGTTCAACACTGGCCTCAATGGTTTGTTTAAGTACCTGATATTGATATGCACTATTTTTAGACTAAGCCTAATTTGAATCATTAAGGACACTAAAATAAAGTTAAACTGGAAAAGCATTTATATAGAACAGAAAATTAAAAATCTCACTCTTCTTTATCTACACCTACTTGGTGTATCATTTTTCTCACCATGTTTGTGTGAAATGGCACAATGCAAAAATTAGTATACATATAGTGCAATACAAATAATGAGCCGACGCACTATCTTAGCGTGAAATTATGGACAAATGAATGAAAGTTTAGGAAAAAAAAAATAATCTTACGATTAGTAATAAAATTTCATTTGGTGACACAAATACCTAATAACCGGGTATCGAGTTCGACCGAGAATGACGAATGACTCAGCTGCTTACAGTATTATCCGCTAAAATCGAAGGTCAAGATTTCAACCCCCATCTTCTTTAGTCGGTATGGAAGTTTGCTTTTAAATAGAACTTGTTTCAATGACTTCCTTTTCCATCATTGAGACCACTTGAAAGAGAACTGTCAGAACTATCATTACGTAATCATAAACCTATTTCGTACAAAGCTCCATAAAAAGACATCTTGTAAAATACAAACAGTTTCTAATGTTGGTGAGAGGTTAATATTATATTCCCAATTCGAAATAGAAAACCGATCACAGAATTTCTAAAACAGTAAGCTATTACATAGGGTATACGATCTTGGCTCTATCAGCGATGTTGGAATTTTTAGTTTTCATTTGTTTCTTCCATACTATCCACCATTTTATAAGGCGAAATTTTCAATTCTTCATAATCAGGGAAAACAGAGACTGGAATTTGCTGAGCAACTCTTTGCAAGGATTTACATTTCCAAACTTATTTTGATACCAAAATAAACGCGTGGTAACGTGTACTATTCTGACAAATTGTACTAAAAGGAATCGTTTTTAATACATCTTTAATGCGCTGGTGCTTTGACTATGTGTCCCAATGGTATGAAATGTTTGCTTTTAATCTCAAAAGACCTTCTAATCCCAAAACGGATGAGACACTTATCGTCGTATATTTAATAGATATGATATTCGAAATGAATTTTCGAAACCTGGCAAAAAGACAAAAACCGCAAATTTTGACTTTTACCATTGTTTAATAAGTCATAAACTATTTCTTTGGTAAAGAATCATTTTTAGCGTAGAAAAATACTCTGAAATTACATGTTTAATAACTACGCGGAGTAGGCGCAAGAAAACTACACGAGATGAGAAAAGGGAAAACCAGCATTCATCTAGAGATAAAAGCGAAATGGAAAGTGCTTACCATATTCTGAGCAAGGCTGTGCGCAATGAAAACGAAATAACAAAGGAAAAAGAACTACGAGACAGTACCGGGAACACTCAAATGGCAATTTGCATTTTAATTTCCGCAGTCCGGTCGTAAATTTGCCTGCCTCGCAGAATGGTGCAGATCTCTTTTTACGAAAATTGAGCGTTGTGTACGGAAGGTGAATTTCACCCACTTTAGACCCCACGTCCCAGAGATGTTACGTGAGTAAAATGTGAAACAGAGTTTCGGCAGATGCGTCAGTTAAGATCTGGCGACAGTCAATCTCGCACCGAGACGCTTATTGAATGTTCATATTCGTAGGCGTAACTTCTTTCTTACTCTAAACACGTGAATGTTGATGTTTATGCAGAGAGAGCTGTACATAGTAATCACAAACAATCTAAGAGCTTCATGTAGTGTACACTGTTTGCCAGGTTGGATTATCAGAAGCTCACGAGACAAAATATTCGTCCTCGGAGGCAGACATCATGCTCATAACGAATAACATCACCTCCAATGCAGATGAGCGTCGATAGAGTGTCTATAAGTTTCTTCAGGGACGCCACATTCAGAAGAATCCATTCATAGATGATTCAATCCGGTAAAGTCACCAAATTGCGGGGACCTGGCACCGAGGATTTTGCCGAACTGGGAGGGTTTAGAAGGAACCTCTGCTGCTTTACTCACGCTCGTTTTTATGTTGCACTACCGCGTGATCACGCCTGAGAATGGAGGAAAAAAGTAGGGTTGAAGAAGTATAAATACCTCTTGCTGCTTTGGATCACGTTCAGATTTCATTGCGTGGTTTAACGGATTCTAGTGTTTCCATCTGGTACAAGAGAGCAAATATTGCAGCTGCGCTGCGCTATGGAGAGGTGCGATCATATTGAATGGGGATGCTGCCCCACAGTGCCCTTGAAACTTCCGATGGTATCAGAAATGACGAAGGTTGTCTAGAACATTTCCCTGTTGGTCATCGCACTGCGAACTGTCGTTTTTAACCTCGAAATGTGTGGGAATCAATGTCCCGGAGAAAGGGGGATTCCACTGATGCCCTTTATGCCGCCCCCTGAAGCCCTTTCGTGTCCGCTATGAGCGATGACGTGCTTGAAACGTTTCCCTCTGTCACTCGTACGAAAACCGCGTGCTTTAGTCGATGGGTGGAAGAGTGAAATGTGGGTGAGAGAGGCTGTGACAACCTTGTCATGGTGTGACGCGGCCACGGTGCCGCTGGACAGAATTGAAGTGAAATTTGGTGCCATGTGACGTCATTAACCCACCTTACACCTCACATAAACTACCGAACTTTGGCTTTCTCTCCGCGTGTGGCGACACCTCGCTATTTGAAGCGTCGCTGAGCCAGAAGGTGACGTCGCAGGGCACCACGTTTTTGCTCCATTACAGAGGAGGCTTGTAGATACTTTTTAGCCAAATTGCAAATTACAATGGGAGGCAATTACGAGGTACGGAAAAGTGATCCATTATTTCCGCTGCCCGCTGTATTTTACCTCTGTTGATGATCGATGCACCACGCCCGGCGCATCGCGTACTAAGCGGCGCAAAATTCCAGCTCCCAGGAAAACCTGGTTTTCGGGCCACGGTGATGAAATTAGAAGAATTATGGGACGCACTGGGGCTTCGAAGCGGGCATTCTTCCACTGTACCACATGCGAATGCACGGGGAAGAAAACACCGACGAGGTCTCAAACGGACGAAATGATAGGTTCCACCAAGGATGCAGTCAACAATCTTAACCCTGCAGGTGTTTACGAACTACGGTATGAGTGCGGTGCTGCGTACATAGGAGAAACAGGGAGACCTGTCAGCTTACGAGTAGCAGAACACGAACGCTATGTACGATTATAACAACAAAATAAATCGGCGATAGTGGAACACCACCGTGACTGTGGACAACCTATCAGGTTCCAGGAAGCCCGAGTACTGGCGAAAGAATCGTGGATGCGAGAACGCAAAATACGGGAAGCGATCGAAGTTATTATGCAGCCTGACAACATCAACAGAGAAGATGGCTACAAACTCCCGGCGTCCTGGCTGCCGGCCATCCCAGTCCAACGGGCCGCGAGCGGTCGCGGGGCAGAAGCTACACAGGACACGGGCGTATCTGCACAAACAGCTGTAGAGCAACTGTCAGTCCACTCCCGCGCACACCAGGAGAGAAACTTGCCGACCAGAAGCCGATCGCTGATTGGCGGACAGCTACCACTCGTTGACGACATGGACATCCACGAATAGCCTCTTTACTTCCATCTCCCCTTACGTCATGACTAGCCAATCATATTAGAGGGCCAATTTAAAGTTTTACAACAGTGACGTCGGCATCGATAGTCTGTAATAAAGAGAAGCACCTACCCACAAGCAAAACCAGTCGTGCGCTGAGGCAGGGCCGTTGCAATTCGGCCGAAACGTCGGTTTTAGTTGATTATTGGTGTTAGTTTTTAGAAATGACGCGCCGGCCGGAGTGGCCGAGCGGTTCTAGGCGCTGCAGTCTAGAACTGAGTGACCGCTACGCTCGCAGGTTCGAATCCTGCCTCGGGCATGAATGTGTGTGATGTCCTTAGGTTAGTTAGGTTTAATTAGTTGTAAGTTCTAGGCGACTGATGACCTCAGAAGTTAAGTCGCATAGTGCTCAGAGCCATTTGAGCCATTTAGAAATACCCAGAAGAATTTTAATCACTATGACACCGGCCGCGGAAGCCTATGTTCTTATACAACCTAAGAAGTTATACGTTGGGAAGTGCACTCCGCCATGCACTTGTCAGTGGTTTTTCAGAGTGTAGATTTAGATGGAGGCGTAGAGGTGAGGTAGGTGTAGATACACATGAAGCTCTTAGTTGCTGTAGAACACGTTACTTGGAACTGGTTCTTGAGAAACAATGTGCTGTATAAACACGTTTGTCAACGTGGACCGAGTCTCAGGTAGTGACGTCATTCCACTGTGTTTCAGCGTTCCCGGACTACGCGGTGCTGAGTATCGTCCTCAGCTCCGTGGTCGTCGTGCTGGCCATCGCATCCGTCGTCATCTACAGGTGAGCCCCAGCGCCGCGCGCAGCTGCTGCCCGCACTACTACTACGTACCATTTCATTGGACTGCATACGCAGAAGACTCGTATTTGGTCCCCGTGTGGCGAACCGAGCGGCGTGGCGCAACAATTTACTTGTTTTAGTGTGAGGCGTTTTGTTCCGGTCAATCCTATCGGGACGTTCAATAGTTCCAGAAAACCGTATGGAAAGTGTCAAGATATAATCGTAGCTGCATCTCTCGACTTCCCTCACCCTGAACTACCGACCGGTCTACAACGCCAACACCATTTGAGAAATGAATCTTCCTTCCTCTTTAATGTTTTACGTTGTCTGTATGCATCGCAGAAAGCGTTGATTCTAACGGGATATTACACTGAAGCGCCAGAGAAACTAGTACAGGCATGCGTATTGAAATACGTCAGAGCAATAAGCCGGCAGAATACGGCGCTGCGGCCGGCAAAACGTATATACACTACTGGCCATTAAAATTGCTACACCAAGAAGAAATGCAGATGATAGATGGGCATTCATTGGAAAAATATACTAGAACATTTTCACGCAATTTGGGTGCACAGATCCTGAGAAATCAGTACCCACAACAACCACCTACGGCGGTACTAACATCCTTGATACGCCTGGGCATTGAGTCAAACAGAGCTTGGATGGGGTGTACAGGTACAGCTGCCCATGCAGCTTCAACACGATACCACAGTTCATCAAGAGAAGTGACTGCCGTATTGTGACGAGACAGTTGCTCGGCCACCATTGACCAGACGATTTCAGTTGGTGAGAGATCTGTAGAATGTGCTGACTAGGGCAGCAGTCGAACATTTTCTGTATCCAGAAAGGCCCGTACGGGACCTGCAACATGCAGTCGTGCATTATCCTGCTGAAATGTAGGGTTTCGCAGGGATCGAATGAAGGGTAGAGAGACGGGTCGTAACACATTTGAAATGTAACGTCCACTGTTCAAAGTGCCGTCAGTGCAAACAAGAGGTGACCGAGACGTGTAACCAATGGCACCCCATACCATAACGCCGGGTGATGCGCCAATACGGCGATGACGAATAGACGCTTCCAATGTGCGTTCACCGCGATGTCGCCAAACACAGATGCGACCATCATGGTGCTGTCAACAGAACCTGGATTCATCCGGAAAAATGACGTTTCGCCATTCTTGCACCCTGGTTCGTCGTTGAGTACACCATCGCAGGCGCTCCTGTCTGTGATGCAGCGTCAAGGGTATCCGCAGCCATGGTCTTCGAGTTGATAGTCAATGCTGCTGCATACGTCGTCGAACTGTTCGTGCAGATGGTTCTTGTCTGCCAGAAGTCCCCATCTGTTGACTCAGGTATCGAGACGTGGCTGCACGATCCGTTGCAGCCATGCGGATAAGATGCCTGTCAAATGGTTGAAATGGCTCTGAGCACCATGGGACTTAACAGCTGAGGTCCTCAGTCCCCTAGACATCACACACATCCATGCCAGAGGCAGGATTCGAACCTGCGACCATAGCGGTTGCGCGGTTCCAGACTGAAGAGCCTAGAACCGCTCGGCCACTCCGGGTGGCAACCTTGTGTGACTGCTCTGAAAAGCTAATCATTTGCATATCACACCATCTTCTTCTGTCGGTTAAATTTCCCGTCTGTAGCACGTCATCTTCGTGGTGTAGCAATTTTAATGTCCAGCAGTGTAAGACAACTAGTGTCGGGCGCAGTTGTTAGATCGGAACTGCTGCTACAAAGGCAGGTTATCAAGCTTTAAGAGAGTTCCCCGTTCAAATGTGTGTGAATTCCTAAGGGACCCAACTGCTGAGGTCGTCGGTCCCTAGACTTGCACACTACTTAAACTAATTTAAACTAACTTATGCTGAGAAGAACACAAACACCCATGCCCGAGGATGGACTCGAACCTCCGGGGGGACGGGCCGCGCGATCCGTACCATAGCGCCTCTAACCTCTTGGTCACTCTTTGCAAAAACAAACATAATGTCTGATGGGATAACAGCAATCAGTGATTTTATAATGTTACTTATAATCCGTCTTGATCGCAAATTTTTTGTTAATATGACCGGTTTCGGTTCATTCAGAACCATCTTCAGACATGTAACAATAGTGATACCAATTTACTATTTCACGGAAGCAAATCTTTTTCATCCTATCTAATCAACATCAAATGTACCAGAACGTACCTGATATTTCAGTTACAGGAGTAACCCGTCGAAATCGAGCAAAATTCACATGCTGCGTCACATAAAATTGGTTGGCACAGTGCACGTCATTTATATTAATTATTGTTGTTGTTGTGGTCTTCAGTCCTGAGACTGGTTTGATGCAGCTCTCCATGCTACTCTATCCTGTGCAAGCTTCTTCATCTCCAAGTACCTACTGCAACCTACATCCTTCTGTATCTGCTTAGTTTATTCATCTCTTGGTCTCCCTCTACGATTTTTACCCTCCACGATGCCCTCCAATATTAAATTGGTGATCCCTTGATGCCTCAACACATGTCCTACCAACCGATCCTTTCTTCTAGTCAAGTTGTGCCACAAACTTCTCTTCTCCCCAATCCTATTCAATACTTCCTCATTAGTTATGTGATCTACCCATCTAATCTTCTGAATTCTTCTGTAGCACCACATTTCAAAGGCATCTATTCTCTTCTTGTCCAAAGTATTTATCGTCCATGTTTCACTTCCATACATGGCTACACTCCATACAAATACTATTACCGACAGGTGGCGTCTGGTACATTTGTTACATTCCATTTGCACATACTATATTGAGTAGCTTTTTTATTAAAAATACTTAATTAAAATACGGAGATGTCAAGGTTAAAATCTGTACTTATCAGAATTGAAAAACAGTAGAATTATCATTATTATGCGATCTAAAAAACATAGGGCGATTTCTATATCTATGGTGCTGGTGAGGGCTTGTTTTCCTCTACGGTGTGATCCGCGGTTTCCGCCATTTCGGTGTTGTGCCGCGGTCCGCTCAGTCGTCTGATGTCCATCGCCGCGGGCAAGAGGGCCGCGCAGGAGGGCCCCGTCAACGACGCCAGGCGCTGCACGCGTCTTCCGGCTTCCCCGTCACGCACCATCTCTCATCCCTCGGCCTGGATCTCCACACGCAACAGTTGTCATCTTAATGCTAAAATAGGCGTTATGATTGAACTCGCTTTGCTCGTTGAGGATTAAATCCGGATCTTTATTTTTGTGGGTGTATATTTCAATTTCTTCCAAAATGTTAAGAAACCGTCCCTTATGAGCTCTATGCAGGATGTCTAAATTGTGTTCAATGTTCGTGACTGAGTGCTTTGACGCAGCCATATGCGCCCCAAAAGCTGTTTTGTTTTCAGAGCAGGTGTGCTCCCTGAATCTGGTTTCAAAGTTCCTACCAGTCTGCCCTATATATTGTTTACAGCAGTCATTACATTTGATCTTATATACACCCGAATCCTGAAATTTATTCCTACTACTACATATTCTATGCCGGAACTTCAATTTTAACGTGTTATTTGTTCGGAACCGTATTTTAACGTCGGATTTACGAAAGCAACTTTCAATTTTATCTGTAATACTTCCATTGTAAACTGAAAGTAATGAACCCGCGAATCCCCGAATTACGCTCACAAATAAAGCTCCATAAAGTTGAAAAATCGATTCGCCCAATCGTTAATAATACCAGTAGCCCAAGTTATAAATTAAATAAATAGCTAAATAACAGATTGAAGGCGGCATATACATATCGTCGGACTTTCAACATTAGGAACAGCTACCAATTTGCCGAGCAAATTAAAGACATACTGGATATACGTGTAAGCAGGTGATGAATATTTATAAGAAGATATTGAAGAGGCAAATGAAACAAGTAGAAAGAAGTCAAGTCGCAGTTAAGAGGAACAACAAGAAAAAATATGTGGCTTTCACTTACAATGGAAGAATTACAAATGAAATTGAAGATGCATTCGTAAATCCGACGTTAAAATAGGGTTCCGAACAAATAACACGTTAAAATTGAAGCTCCGGCATAGAATATGTAGTAGTAGGAATAAATTTCAGGATTCAGGTGTATATAAGATCAAATGTAATGACTGCTGAAAAACGATATATAGGGCAGACTGGTAGGAACTTTGAAACCAGATTCAGGGAGCACACCTGCTCTGAAAACAAAACAGCTTTTGGGGCGCATATGGCTGCGTTAAAGCACTCAGTCACGAACATTGAACACAATTTAGACATCCTGCATAGAGCTCATAAGGGACGGTTTCTTAACATTTTCGAAGAAATTGAAATATACACCCACAAAAATAAAGATCCGGATTTAATCCTCAACGAGCAAAGCGAGTTCAATCATAACGCCTATTTTAGCATTTATGACGACCTACTAAGATGACAACTGTTGCGTGTGGAAATCCAGGCCGAGGGATGAGAGATGGTGCGCGGTGGAGAAGCCGGAAGACGCGTGCAGCGCCTGGCGTCGTTGACGGAGCCCTCTTGCCCGCGGCGATGGACGTCAGACGACTGAGCGGATCGCGGCACAACACCGAAATGGCGGGAACCACGGAAGCAGACCGTAGAGGAAAACAAGTCCCCACCAGCACCATAGATATAGAAATCGCCCTATGGTTCAAATGGTTCAAATGGCTCTGAGCACTATGGGACTTAACATCTATGGTCATCAGTCCCCTAGAACTTAGAACTACTTAAACCTAACTAACCTAAGGACAGCACACAACACCCAGCCATCACGAGGCAGAGAAAATCCCTGACCCCGCCGGAATCGAACCCGGGAACCCGGGCGTGGGAAGCGAGAACGCTACCGCCCGACGACGAGATGCGGGCAAATCGCCCTATGTTTTTTAGATCGCATAAAAATGATAATTCTACTGTTTTTTCAATTCTGATAAGTCAGAAATCTAACCTTGACATCTCCGTATTTTAATTAAGTATTTTTTAATAAAAAAAATCTACTGAATACAGTATGTGGAAATGGAATGTAACAAGTGTACCAGACGCCACCTGTCGGTAATAGTGTTATAATTAATATAAGTGACGTGCACTCTGCCAACCAATTTTATGTAACGCAGCATGTGAAAGTTGCTCGATTTGGACGGGTTACTCCTGTAACTGAAATATCAGGTACGTTCTGGTACATTTGATGTGGACTGGATAGGATGAAAAAGATTTGCTTCCGTGAAATAGTAAATTGGTATCATTATTGTTACAGACCTGAGGGTGGTTCCGAATGAACCGAAACCGGTCATATGAATAAAAAAAAAATTGCAACCAGACGGATTATAAGTAACATTATCTTGGTCACTCCGCGCGGCCTAAGTGAGTTTGAACGTGGTGTCACAGTTGGCGCAAGAGCAATGGGACACAGCATTTCCAAGGTAGCGATGAAGTGGGGATTTTCCCGTACGACCATTTCACGAGAGAACTGTGAATATCACGAATCCGATAAAACATCAGTTTGTTAAAGGTGAATGCGAGTTGTATAGTTTTAGGCATTAAACTACACCGAAGCGCCAATGAAACTGGTACAGGCACGCGTATTCAAATAGAGAGATATGTAAACAGGCAGAATACATCACTGCGGTCGCCAACTCCTATATAAGGTATATAATCTCCGACATCGCTGCGGCTGGAAAAAGATGGTGCAAGAACGGGACCAACGACGGTTTGAGAGAATCGTTCAGCGTGACAGAAGTGCAACCATTCCGCAAATTGTTGCAGATTTCAGTACTGGGCCATCAACAAGTGTCAGCGTGCGAACCATTGAACGAAACATAATCGATATGGGTATTCGGAGCCGATGGCCCACTCGTGTACCCTTGATGGCAGCACAACACAAAGCTTTACGCCTCGCCTGGCCGTGTCTCGTTTCAAATTGTATCGAACGGAAGGACATGTACGGGTATGGAGACAGTCTCATAAATCCATGGTGCCTGCATGACCGTTCAAGCTGGTAGAGGCTCTGCAGTGGTGTGGGGCGTGTGCAGTTGGAGTGATATGGGACTACTAATACGTATAGATACTACTCTAACAGGTAACGTAAGCATCCTGCCTGCCCATCTGCATGCATTTTTGTCCATTGTGCATTCCGACGGACTTGGGAAATTCCAGCAGGACAATGCGACACCCCACACGTCCAGAATTGCTATAGAGTGGCTCCAGGAACACTATTCTGAGTTTAAAACAAATCCGCTGGTCACCAAACTCCTCAGACATGAATTTTATTGAGCATATCTGGGATGCTTTGCAACGTGCTGTTCAGAAGAGATCATTATCCTCTCGTACTCTTCCGGATTTAAGAGAGCGCTGCAGGATTCATGCTGTCAGTTCTCTGCAGCTCTAGTTCAGTCATTAGTCGAGTCCATGCCACGTCATGTTGCGGCACTTCTGCGTGCTAGCGAGGGCTCTACACGATATTAGGCAGGTGTACCAGATTGTTTGGGTCTTCGGTGTAATAATAATAATAATAATAATAATAAAAGTGAAGAAGATCTTGTAGCCCTACTGAATAGAATGGATAAAGTTATGGGGGAAGAATGTAATATGAGAATTAATAAAGCAAAAACGAAAGTAATGGCATGCGACAAAATAGATGAAGTGAAAGTCCAAGTTCATGTAGGCAATGAACTGCTTGAACAAGTTGATAAATTTACTTATCTGGGCAGTAATATTACCAGGGATGGAAGGAGCAAGGCAGAAGTGAGAAGTAGAATTGCTCAAGCAAAGGCTGCCTTTAACAAGAAGAAAAACATCTTAACATCTAAGAGCATCAGCCTTGAAATCAGGAAAAGAGTTTGGAAATCATATTTGTGGAGTGTGGCATGCTATGGGTGTGAAACATGGACTCTCGGGACAGAGGAAGACCAGAAGCTAAATTCTTTTGAAATGTGGTGCTATAGACGCATGCTCACAATAAAATGTATCGACAAGGTCAGAAAAGAAGTGGTTTTGGAAAGAGCAGGTGAGAAGAGAAGCTTCTGGAGTTTCATTGTTAAAAGAAGAGTGGAATTTACAGGCCATCTATTAGGACATAAAGGACTCCTGAACACAATCATAGAGGGATATGTCGAGGGCAAAAGACCAAGACGAAGACCACGACTGAGGTACACGGATCAAATCGTGAAAGATGTGGGATGTGACACCTATAAAGAAATGTGGAGAAGAGCTGAAAGACGCACAGAATGGAGACAAGCTGCCATTCTAACTGTTGCAAACCAATCCTTGGATTGATCACTACAGAAGAAAAAGAAATAATGACAATGATGACAATAAAGATAGTGGTACGTATAAAAAGAATTTACGTGCACAAAGTAGATGTTTTCTGGTATAGCGAGTTCTGAGGAAAGGATGATAAGGAGAATGCGCCATCTAAGACTACTGGGAAATGAGGAAGATTTCTAGGGAAAGAAGGACGCATTGGAGTTGCGGTTGCGTAGTGGGTCAATGGTAGTCATTATTGTTGTTGTTTCAGGAGGTATGTCATTAATTGTCTTCTTAAGCTGGAGCTGTAAAAGGTCTTGAAGCACTTAACATTTGAAAATGAAATTGGAACTATTTTCGTTTTACTGGTAAAGACGTTTTCCGCGCATACAAACTGTGTGCTGCTCGGCGCGTTACTACGTTTCCCTCGCTCTCTACGGCTGTCCCCGCTCTTCTCCTGCAGGCTGAGACCCAGTTGCGGTCAATCTAATGTACACCAGCAGGGATAGCGCGTGCCGGTGCTGTGAAACAGCGGCAGCCACGCAGCCCCATCGCCGGAGCCGACCTTTTGCTGCCTTCCACCAATTGATGAAGGACTCATGAAATATTCATACCAGAGCAGGAAAAAAGTTCCCAAAGAGAGAACGCGCAAAGTTCGACTCCGCCGCGAGTCGCCTTCTGGTCGTGGTTGTGTCCTTCCCTCATCACATGAAATTCACTTCTAATTTACTGGATTCTGAATTCTTCCACAGCAAGGCTGCATTTTCAGAGTTTCGCGTACAGATTATGTTGAATATGTAAGTCACGTATTTTCAGGGTATTTGATCAAGAACTTCCCGAAATCTCCGCTTATGAATTGTGAAATGATGTGGAAGTAATGCAGTCTGTAACTTAACGTAGAATTTTCATGTAAGAAATTGAACGTCGTAGTAGGTAACTTATTGCTCTCGTATCGTATCGTGTTATCAGCTGCAGTTATACGTCTTCCGTCACTGTGTTTCACATAATTAAAATATAAGATGATAAAGGACATGGACTAGTTGTTAGTATAATTTATTGTTGTTGTTGGGGTCATCAAGCGAAATAATTATGTGATGTAGCACTCTGTAGTCGTCTGTGTCATGCGTTCCCTCACTACCCTCTTCCCACACACTCCCCTTCGATACCAAATTAAATTAAATTTCGTTGATGCTTTTGGTAGTGTCCTGTCAACCGAACCGTTCGTTTATTTGAAGTTATGAAATCAACATCTTTTGTCCCCAACTCGACTCAATGCTTCTTCATTAGCTGGTCGATCTACCCAGCCGATTTTCAGCTTCTACTGCGGCACTTCGTTTCGAGAACTATCACTCTATTCTGGACTGTACTATGTGTGTTCCACGAGTCACTTCCTTATAATGCAACACTCAAACGAGTACTTTGTGAGGAGCAATCCTAAGACATAAATTTATATTTGATATCAGCACTTTCTTTCTCGGGTATCTTTCCTTGCCATTATTAGTCCTAATGTTAGACCATGTCTAATTCTACCGTCGTCAGTTACTCTGCTACCCAAATACGAAACGTTGTCCCTTATTTTTAGCGTCTCACTTCGTAGTTCGATAACACTGCATTACCCTTGTTTGATGTTCACCTTATGGCCTCCTTTCAAGCCGCCCAACTCCTTTTCTGTCTCTGAGTCATTTATAATGACATTGGCATACATTAAAGTTTTTATCACTTCTCCAAAAAGCACGATTCACTTTCAAAATTTTTTCGTAGTTCCATTTACTGCTTGATCACTGTACTGATCGAGCAAAATGGTCGATACAGTATGGGCCTGTCTTACTACCTTTTCAGTAACTGTCTCCCTTTCATACCCTTGGAAACATAGAACTGCAGTTCAGTTACTAAACTGAAATTTTTGTTCCTAGAACCTACTTTATTTTTGCTGTTGCAATTCTTTTTAACTGAATTGCTTACGATGGTTGTTACGAAAAATTTACTTTTTCACAGTAACGTTTAGAGTAGGAGACTGAAATTTCACATACATTTTAGGCTACAATGTGGTTTGCATCTCTTTACACCCGTGTAACATCAGTTAGTCCGATAACTGAAATCAGAGTGGTTGTAGGATTGCTGTACTTCTAATTATACGTCTACAAGGAAGATGTTTGATAAAAAGTCAATTAATTTTAATGATCTTCCATGTGTGATGTAGTCGTCAACTGTTGTTGTAGGAGGTTCGTAAAAGTGACATTTGTTTCGCACACAACATTGTTCTACTTTCGGCACATCATCCATGCCGTGGTCCGTAATCAACGTTCTGCTCTAGCTTTCGGGATCAAATGTATTCCAGATTCAATTTTCATATGGTATCACTAGACAATTTAAGGTAAGTGCAAAACCCTATTTCTTTGCCCATCTTCTTCCAGTCCGAGAATACGCATCTTCTCTAACGATCTCCTCGCCGACGGAAAATCAAATCCAGTCTTCCTTCATACACTTATTCTTCCAAAAACGTGCACGCAAGATGGATTTCCCAGTCGCTCATATATTTGTTATACACTTCTTTTTCTTTAAGGAAAACAGTTTATTTCCTCAGCGAGCTACTGGAGTATGGTAGAAAGACAGGGCAGTCACTGAGGGCGAAACACACAATCTCTATCCATTAAGGGGAAATATCTTCACTTTCCCCTTCATAAGAAGGAAAAAAGTCAACCTCAGTGTTTAGAGACCAATAGAGACGTTCCCTGACAACAAATTCCGTAATTATCTCAGAAACGTCACTTTTGCATTAACTACCAGAGACCATCGAAAGAGCAAGTCATGAGGTTCTTGTATTCTGTAGTTATGCATTGGTTCTTACGGCAGAAAGCAGAGATAAATGCCACAACAACAGTTATGTAAAATTCGTTTACTTAACTCATTGTGTTGCCCAATACAATGTAGTCACATCCAAAGTGCAGTTCCGAGAATGCTGGCTCGTAGCCGAATCTTTAACACTGTGGTCACTGACGAAACGGAGGTGTGTATTGACAGGCGAGGACCACGATGCAGAATGGAGTGATGGTAGCCTGTCGTGGCCTCCTATACACTAGGAGGACGACATTGCCTTTACCTGCTACGGAGGGCGTGTTGGTGTAGCAGCCATCGGTTGGCTGCCGCGGTTGCTGTGTGGCTGCCTTGGGGGAGGTACCAGGAACGTCTGCTACAGATCTTGGAACTATCAACAGACACACCTGGTATTGTAACTGTAGCGAACGGCACCACAAACGTGATGATAGAAGATTTTTACGCGCTACTAAACAAGACAATAAAGAAATTTAATAGGCTGCATCGGCCATAGAACTGTTGAAGTGCCCATCGTGACATTTTGCTGAAGTAATTTAAGGAAAGCATGGAATGAATAAATCACAATTGTTGGACGTGGATTTAGACTCCGATCCTTGCCAGTCCAAAGTCTTAACAACTGTATCAACTCACCTGTCTGGTAATTGAGTTATTACACCAAGATGCAAGCAAACACTGCAAAACATCGGTCGTTGGCTGAATGTAATCTTGTTACCTAGTGCGAAGCAAAATGTGATAGGAATGGTGACTATTTACGAGGGTTGCCCAGAAAGTAATGCAACACATTTTTTTTTTCTCAGCCGAAATCAATGCTACGAATGCGAAACGTTATGTATGTATTAGCTGAAGCCTCCTGAGTGAGCGCGCCAAGTTTCCGTCACTTTCGACAGATAGCGTTGCTGCAGAACGGTTTCAAAATGGCGTCTGTAGGTGATGTACGTTAAAAGCAACGTGCCGTCATTGAATTTCTCACTTCAGAGGAAGAAGCTGTCGGGAATATTCACAAACGCTTGTGCAAAGTCTATGGAGCATCTGGTGCCGACAGAAGTACAGTTAGTCGCTGGATACGGAGGGTGAGGACATCAGAAGTCGGTTCGGTGCACCTCTACGACGTGCAGCGGTCAGGGAGACCATCCACGGATGTCAAACCTGAAAGCCCTGACCTAGTTCCCTCGGCCTTCCACTTGTTTGGGCTTGAGGACAATGAGGAGGTTATTCACATAGTGAAGTGCTGGCTCCGCCGGCAGCACAAGGATTCGTACCGACAGGGCATACATGTCCTTGTTTCGCCCGGGAGGAAGACCATGGAATGGGACAGAGATTACGTGGAAAAATAGGGTGTGTTGATAAAACACCATTCTTTCGTCTGCGTAATTTTTACTATGTTCAATAAAAAATTGATGAAGGAAAAATTGCAGTGCGTTATTTTCTGGGCAATTATTCTTAAACAAGGGGTTTCTTTCTGCGAGTGTTAGACCTGTGCCGGATTCTGACATACTTCTTTGCGATGCATAGACATGTTTTAAACAACAGACTACACACTTCCACAGCATACCTTCCAAAGTCGCATAAAGATGTACCGTAAGTAAAATGTGTGACTACTTGTGATACAAGTGTTGAAACACCGAAGCTCGCGTCCTCCATAAGGACTGAAGAAAATCAAAGCAATAAGCAGCTTTAATTCTCATGGATAGTTTCAAGTCCGTGATGTAGACTGGTGGTGTTTACCCTACAATACCCCAGGCCGATCGCCTTTTATGCTAAACGTTTCAACGCCAAGATCGACAGACGTTATATTCTTGTACTCGTCTTTCCAAGATCATTTTAACGTAATTAAAGAAAAGCATTTCATTCCATTAAAGAAACCTACTTTCTGCAATATCTCGGTTGATACGAGAGGTAAGAGGATTATACACACGAAATAAATTACGTGGCCTTCAGCAAACTTTCAATTGCCGAAAACCTCGCATCGATATCTGGAACTACATGTGTGGCCGAGCGGTTCTAGGCGCTTCAGTCTGGAACCGCGCGATCGCTACGGTTGCAGGTTTGAATCCCGCCTCGGGCATCGATGTGTGTAATGTCCTTAGGTTAGTTAGGTTTAAGTAGTTCTAAGTTCTAGGGGACTGATGACCTCAGATGTTAAGTCCCATAGTGCTCAGAGCCATTTGAACTATACTTTTCCCCGTGCGTCTACTAGGAAGAATCTTTACAGTAAATGCTGCTGAAAGTAGACCATATTTTGCTCTTATATTAGCTAATGAACTGTCTTTGTTTCGACTACTATATTTGTGCTTTGTCCTCCTTACAAACTGTCTTCCAACTTCATACTCTTTTCTTCAGTTTATGAAATTTTTTCGCAGTTTTTATTTCATGTTTGCTAAGTAAAGCTTCTCTTTGCTCCCAGGAGCCATAGTGGCGTCATCAAAAGATAAACACAAAATGATCTCAGCATCGTCACACATAAATGAAATACCGGTTGTACTAAAAGTCATTTTGTCAACCACGCTACAGGTCTAAGCTGCTATACAGCAGCTACAAAATGTTTCTGTAGGGAGCTCGCCTACGGTAGATGTCTCTACCGTAGGTTTGGATATAGTTTTCAGTCATATAATTGTGCTATATGCAATGAAAAGAAAAACAGTCTGTAAAGTCTGCAGTAAGCTTACCAGGAGTGTAAATCATTACAGTAATAAAATGCAATAAATTAAAATATGAGTAAAGTTAAATGTTTCAAAGGAAATAGTTGATTGGCAATAATTCTGATAAACTCTTGTGAAGAATTTTAGATAAAAGTGTAACGATATACGTAAGGAAGGGCTTAGGTAGTTCACAGAATAGCATAAAAATAATAAAAGAAATGTGGAAAGAAGCCAAATGAATTAAAACAGAACGTATCAAGTAATCGGCGCTCTCTGTTGGCATGACCGACAGAATGCCACGAAGGTGAGAAGTGGTCAGAGGAACATAAACCCGAGAAGACCCCTTCGTACCCTGCGACACGCAGTTCCAACAAAAAATCATTGAACATCGTACCAGTCAATCAACAAGATTATCTACTGAATGAAATATATTATATAAGCAGAGAAAGGACTAGAAAGCAGGAGAGTAATGCGTCCAACGTAAGAAGTAAATATGTAAAGCAGTGTATAGTGGGTAAAGACAATGGCAAGATTTATATAAGAGAGGCGTTCAGGAATTAAAGTAGAACATTGTCAAACAAAGGTCTGTAGACATTGGGATAAAAATAGCTCTGCCTTTTGACCAGTTTTCTTCGCTCTTACTTCTTCACTTTATAAACTTCAAGCTGTTCTGACAAGTTGAGAGCAAGGCCGTTTTGCTCCCAGTGGAGAATAATCGTGTTATTCTCAATGCGTCCGATAGAATGACCAGTTTCTGATAAATGCAATCCCAGAGAAGTTTTGTTACACGGCTGTGAATGCTCCTTAAACCTCCTTTAAAATAGCTGCCGGTCTGGCCGATATATTTATTGTAGCTATTAAAATCTTTGCTGTATACTCCACAGCCATCAAATTTGTCATATGCCCTTTTCAGTTTATGCTTTACTCGCAGTTTTAGGGCACTGATAACTTGAAAGCCACATGCAACTTTAGATTTGCTGAAACATTTCTCTATTTACTAGGACACTGTACAGTGAAATTTCACTTGGCCGAGCGGCTCTAGGCGCTTCAGTCCGGAATCGCGCGACCGCTACGGTCGCAGGTTCGAATCCTGCCTCGGGCATGGATGTGTGTGATGTCCTTAGGTTAGTTAGGTTTAAGTAGTTCTAAGTTCTAGGGGACTGATGACCTCAGAAGTTAAGTCCCATAGTGCTCAGAGCCGTTTTTTGAAATTTCACTGGAATTGTTTTCATTTGTTCATTATCGGTTCTGTTTTCTGGGTGAGTGCGTTTTCCTGCTATTTATTATATGTATCTTAGCGCATTGTAAGGGCGCGTGATATCATCTGCAGAATAATCATTATCTATTGCAATTTGCTTTAATATATTGAGTTCTTTACATATTTTGTAGACGAAGGAGCCGGTGAATCATTGAGGTGAAGAAATCTTTTTTATATCGTGAGGGATGGGATGTACTGACACCGATGATACTGTCTGTACATGTAGATAGCGCTGTTCTCTGAATGACTCTGGTATATACGATATTTGAGTTATGTGTGACGATGCTGAGTTAATTTTGAATTCGTCTTTTGACGATGCCTCTATCGCCTATTATATTTGAACATGTTTTTAAAACAGGCATGCCTCGTCATATTTAAAGAACATAATATTCACATGTATGTCACCGACACTTTTCATTATGGCCTATTTTATTGTTTTAAGCTGTAGACAATCAACTAGTTGTATCTGTATTTTGCTGCAGATTTGAAGATGGTTATTGTTGCCCGAAATCGGCAGTCTGAAGACCCAAAAATCTTGTGATTATAGACGGAAATAAAGAAATTTATTCTACACTTTCTGGATCGCTGTTTGATTGGCTACCACGTCGCAGCTTGTGAAGATGGCATCATACAGGTTATTTTGTGGACACGTAATGCTAAAAAACTGTTCGAGGCTTGCACATTTGTTGTTGGCATCACCTAAATGGCAACACAGTACATGCAATAATAGACATGTCGTTTTATTTCGTCAATGGTCTTAATTTGCCTTTTGGTTTTTATCAAATAATAGACACGAGGGAATAATAACATGTCTAAGAACACAAATGCTTATTTAATGTAAGTTTAATAATTTCATGTCACTTGCGGAACGTGTGTACTGTCAATTAGAAGGATTATTTCTAAGTAATTACTTGATAACGGACATTTTGATGTACATCACGAGCTGTACTTCAAACATATTTGTTCCGTGAAGAGTGTGTTCGAGGATGATTGGGTGGTAAATAAATTCAAAGAAGCTGCAGAGGGCCCAGTATACAAGATTTTCACAAGCAGTTTTTTGTTTCTGGATATCTACAAAACTTTGACATGAATTTCCAGAATGGATTTTCCCTAGTAGCGGGGTGTGTGCTGATATGAAACTTCCTGGCATATTAGAGCTGTGTGCTTGACCGAGACTCGAACTCTGGACCTCTGTCTCTCGCGGGCAAGTGCTCTACCAACTGGGTTATCCAAGCACGACTCCTGACTGTCCTCACGGCCTTACATCCACCATCACCTCATCCCCCACCTTCCAAACTTCACAGAAGATCTCCTGCGAACCTTGCTAGACTAGCACTCCTGGTTTGCGGAAGAGCTTCCGTAAGAAAATGGCTCTGAGCACTATGGGACTTAACATCGGTGGTCATCAGTCCGCTAGAACTTACAACTACTTAAACCTAACTAACCTAAGGACATCACACAACACCGAGTCATCACGAGGCAGAGAAAAACTCTGACCCCGCCGGGAATCGAACCCGGAAACCCGGGCGCGGGAAGCGAGAACGCTACCGCACGACCGCGAGCTGCGGACAGCTTCCGTAAGGTTTGGAAGGTAGGTGACGAGGTACTGGCGGATGTAAAGCTGTGAGGACAGGTCGTGAGTCCTGCTTGGGTAGATCAGCTGGTAGAACACTTGCCAGCGAAAGACGTAGGTTCCGAGTTCGAGTCTCGGTCCGGCACACGGTTTTAATCTGCCAGGAAGTTTCTATGACATGAATGTTTGGTCAGCCTCTGTGGCCTTTGATCGACGTGAAACACGCTACACGATTCCGTATATTACTTTGCTCATGTCTCTGCGTGTTACTTCGTGTTTTCTGCATATCTGTGGCAAATTAAAAACTGTCAGAATTGTTGACGATGTTGTCAGTCTGATCTCTGCCTGTTACACATTTGGGGCTCATGTACGACTATTCAAGCCTACTGTGCGCTCTCCGCTATCAACGTCTGTATGCATATCCTCCATCGTTAGCGCTACAGTACGATGCCCTGAGATAAACAGCGGAGCCTCTTACTGAGATTTACCACTGCCTTGTGCACCACATTTGTTGCCGACTTAAATGGTGATCCTCGGTATGAGTATGCTGGATATCGTGACGCGCTATGGCGCAGCGACGTACTTCTTATGGCATGAGCAATGTAATTGAGTAGATGAGGTCAGAGGAATTCACGTATCTAAATATGGTGGAATCGCCACCATCTCGAGACTAGGCAGACTGATTAGGAGATTAGGAGCATTGCAAGGCAATTGTACAGCATTTTTCTTACTACTAAGAAGAAACGTAGTACGCCCAGTTAAAATCATCTTCATAATTCACTGTCCACATTTCAAACATTTTAATGGAGTGCCATGTAAGAAGATAATCAGCGAATATGGAGAGAAAGGTTCTGATGATCATGTGGTCCTAACTGCTCTCATTTTCTAGAGGAGGGATGTAGGCAATTTGACTGCAAACAGTCGTAGAATATCCAGATCTGTCGACTTCTGTTATCATTGCAAATCACACATCAAAGAAACAATGGGACAGTTTTCACTCCTTAAGGTCAAGGAGAGACTTGGAACATCCAAGAAACAATATTGGTTCTAAAAAATTAATTCATATGAGATGGAGAACAAAAGCTGTAACTGTCACAGCAGTAGCATAGTAACTAGAAACTGAAAATACAGACATAATGAAATGACGGTTTCAGACTCATTTGAAACTTCGATTTGAAAACTCTAGTTAGTTTAACAAAACACTCCGTACTTTTCTGTTTATTTATTTTGCTTTCTGTCCACTCATATTGGACAACACTTTGGATCGGTAATAAATTCTATTACCAATAATGTTCCGTATTTCAAAAATCGGCATGTTAATTCCTGGGTTAAAGAATTTTCTTTTTTTTTTTTGCTCCCCGTTGTCGACTTTCAGTTAGAAATAGACAGTACCAATCGTCTCACTAACTCATAATGAAAGAATGTACGGAAATTAATGAACTTCATTTTTTGGGCGTTACCTAAGTGTTATTTATCGTTCATCATTTTAAATCGAGGAACCATATTTCTTTCTCAGCCTGAGTTCAGTTACGTGCTGAACTTTGTTGGGGGTATTGCCTAATGTGTGATGTCTTCGAGGAATGAAAATCTCGTAAAAGCCTGCCAACTTGGTGACGTTATTCCTACACCAGCAGCCACCTGCGTGTTCAGGACTGAATAGTAGCGGCATGTTGGTACGTTTCTTACACGTACGATGAGTAAAAATGAAAGCTGTAAGTGATTCGTAATAGGTGGCTGGTTCGATGGTACCAAATACATTCGCTTCAAAATTTAGGATTTAAGTTTGCAGCCCTATCCGGAACACAGTTTTAATGGTCCGCTGAAATGTGAAATACTGTAATGTGGAGCATTAAAATTCCATTTATTGATTTTGGTGTGTACAAGCATTTTTCTCTGATGCAGTGAACCGCAATGATTTGAAGAGAACAGATACTAATTAAAATCGCTCACAATTCGCAGCATTTGACTAAATTAATGGTCGCGTAAGTTAAATGAACGTTTCAAACAAATGATAAAGCTATTTAGCTGGTTACCGTACAGAAAAATGTCATACACACTGAAAGGAGGCAGATGGTGCAAAACGATTGCCATATTGCTCTCTACAATTAAAGGAACTGTCAGCACAAACACTGTGCGACGTCTGTGAATCAGTTTACGTAGACTGACAATTTAAATAACAACGTTTTAATTGAACTTTTTTTTGTAGATTGCCAGTGTAATGGGTCCCCTTGTCGTCAATTGAAAGTAGATAAATTGACAGACTGTATTTTTGCGAATTTACACTCCAAAATGGTATATGCACATCTAATTTACGTAAAAATAATGACAAAAATTTTTTAAGGTTGATGGACGAAGAAGAGATAGACACACACACACACACACACACACACACACACACACACACACAGAGAGAGAGAGAGAGAGAGAGAGAGAGAGAGAGAGAGAGAGAAGAAAGTCGTAGTTCTACTCATTATTGCGTACTGGACGCAGCGCGTAAGTACCGTATTTTGTTCATTTAGCAAGTGAAGATGAAATATCTTTGCGTCCCCCCTTCCAGCAAGATTGTGAAACTTGGATGCATGGCTGAGCGTAACGTCTGATTGTTAACTCAATGTCAAACAGTTTGTTGCGAGTGAATATGGATTAACATGATAAGATGAAACGAAACAAAATGCCGCCATGGCTTAGTTGCAGAAGTGGGCGTCAGAGTATCTAGACATACCGGGTGGTTGTAATTAAAATACAGCTACCCACTGGTGTCCAGTGTGGGCTATAATTATCGTATGGTAGATATTCTACTGCTTTACTGCGGGACCGATTTATGCAAAAAAATATAAACTTTCCTGGCAGATTAAAACTGTGTGCCCGACCGAGACTCGAACTCGGGACCTTTGCCTTTCGCGGGCAAGTGCTCTACCATCTGAGCTACCGAAGCACGACTCACGCCCGGTGCTCACAGCTTTACTTCTGCCAGTATCTCGTCTCCTACCTTCCAAACTTTACAGAAGCTCTCCTGCGAACTTGCAGAACTAGCACTCCTGAAAGAAAGGAAGTAAAGCTGTGTGTACCGGGCGTGAGTCGTGCTTCGGTAGCTCAGATGGTAGAGCACTTGCCCGCGGAAGGCAAAGGTCCCGAGTTCGAGTCTCGGTCGGCACACAGTTTTAATCTGCCAGGAAGTTTCACATCAGCGCACACTCCGCTGCAGAGTGAAAATCTCATTCTGGAAACCTCCCCCAGGCTGTGGCTAAGCCATGTCTCCGCAATATCCTTTCTTTCAGGAGTGCTAGTTCTGCAAGGTTCGCAGGAGAGCTTCTGTAAAGTTTGGAAGGTAGGAGACGAGATACTGGCAGAAGTAAAGCTGTGAGTACCGGGCGTGAGTCGTGCTTCGGTAGCTCAGATGGTAGAGCACTTCCCCGCGAAAGGCAAAGGTCCCGAGTTCGAGTCTCGGTCGGGCACACAGTTTTAATCTGCCAGGAAGTATCATATCAGCGCACACTCCGCTGCAGAGTGAAAATCTCATTCTAAAAAAAATATAGTTCCAATTGAGGCCGCCTGGTACAAATTTGGAGCTGTACATTGTTTGTATGACGGCATGACATCCACGCTGTCAACTGAGAAACCAAAGCGTGGAGTAAACGGTATGATTACCGAGAAGAGAGACCGTGTGCTGTTAGTGAATCTTTTTTACGTGCACGGCAGCAGTTGCCGTGCTGCATTGAGAGAATGTTGCCCTGAGAAGTTTGAGGAGTGGCTCGATCTCAGTAAATGGTTTGAAGATGACCATAATGAAATTCGAAAACACAGGTGAACTTGATGTGGCACTGGAAGAGGCGGATTGCGGACTTTTAAATAAGATGAAATGATGGTGTGGTGGCCCTCAACTACGTACTCAGAGCTGAAATATTGAAAGTTTTGGCTGGTTTCGTTGTCTAGGGGCTGTGATGCGTAGTTGCCGCATTACATGCCAAATACTGCTAAGTCTACAGTATGCAATATGAATATACACATGAATCGAATGGTCGAAGGTTCCTATCACTCGCCAGTTGCGAATTTTGAAAGAAACATAGACATTTATAAATGAAAGACTGCAATTAAATAAATTCTGCAAGTACTACTTTAACGACTTTAAATGATGAGTACGATAGCAGAAGTACCTTTCAGAATGCCCTTTATTACTGTAAAACACTTACTGGTGTAGACAGTCCAGCAATTAAATGAAATAACAGGGAAATAATACATTCCTACTTCACGTAATCCGCTATGAGCAACAACACGGCTCGCGAGATATTCACTTCTAAACGCAAAGCACGTCTTCACTGCAGAAGCCACGGAAGTCTAATATGTGCACAAGTGGGCGCTACGAAATATTTTCATCTCCCACTAGTCCGCAGCTCGTGGCCGTGCGGTAGCGTTCTCGCTTCCCACGCCCGGGTTCCCGGGTTCGATTCCCGGCGGGGTCAGGGATTTTCTCTGCCTCGTGATGACTGGGTGTTGTGTGCTGTCCTTAGGTTAGTTAGGTTTAAGTAGTTCTAAGTTCTAGGGGACTGATGACCATAGATGTAAAGTCCCATAGTGCTGAGAGCCATCTCCCGCTACCACGCGCAAACTGTTCCACTCTCCAAGTCTTTCCCGCGACCGCGCGTCGTTCGCGCTGTACTGTCCAGGACTCTCTCGTGCGACTGTCCCTCGTAGCGCACTGTTCAGAACCCCCCGTCCTCTCTCGAAACGATGCTCCTCCCCCACATCCATACAGTCTCTCCGCGTGTCCTTATTGGAACGATCGCTGTGATTGGCTAGAGCGCTCCCTCCCTGTCTCCAAGCCAAGGCACACTCACAAACATAATGAAACACATTCGAAATAATGGCTTTACATTTAAATAACTTGAAATTAAATAAATATTCCTACGGCTGGACCATAAACACGCTCCAACACACATTATTAAATACATAAACACATTGAATAAACATATACCAAAGGAATAGAGCAGAAGTAAGCCAGTAGCCTAACGTGTCTGTGCTTTCTAAAACACAGTAAATAACTGACCAATTTCTTTATGAATAGTATGTATCAGATATAAACCTAATGAATAAATAAACATAATGAATAATGTGGTGTCACTGCCAAACACCACACTTGCTAGGTGGTAGCCTTTAAATCGGCCGCGGTCCGTTAGTATACGTCGGACCCGCGTGTCGCCACTGTCAGTGATTGCAGACCGAGCGCCGCCACACGGCAGGTCTAGAGAGACTTCCTAGCACTCGCCCCAGTTGTACAGCTGACTTTGCTAGCGATGGTTCACTGAC
Organism: Schistocerca serialis cubense; assembly: GCF_023864345.2. Taxonomy (NCBI): domain Eukaryota; kingdom Metazoa; phylum Arthropoda; class Insecta; order Orthoptera; family Acrididae; genus Schistocerca; species Schistocerca serialis. The sequence goes on from NC_064642.1 coordinate 65,549,894, forward strand.
AAATTACGCTCTCATTTGCCGAGACGATAGTTAGCATAGCATTCAGCTACGTCATTTGCTACGACCTAGCAAGGCGCCATTATCATTTGCTGTTTATCTTGTGATGCATGTACCGTCAGACCGATGTTCACCAATTATGAATTAAAGTTAAGTATTCCGGCAGCTACGTACTTTTCTTGCTAGTATAATTACTTTACCGGTTCCAGACCTCACGCCAGCCTGCGTGAGCTTAAACGCGTGCCTTTCGGCTACCTCACAGTGGCTTGGCTGTCTTGCCAAGTCACAACAAATATCTATATTTATAAGCATGCTGCTACCGTTTTTTTGTGTAACTGTGGAGTACTTATCGCCTGACGCGATCGATATTAATAAGCCACTTGTATAATTTACTGTCAGATAGTAAACTTTAAACTAATAAAGATATTGAAAATCTGATTACACATTCAGAATCGTCGTGCAAATAATGGTAATGTACATGTTTCTTTTCATCTGGCTACTATTAATTTCTATATGAACTGTGAAATGGCTGCCATTAAGGTTTCACAAAGTCCGCCACTTTGGCACTCCCAGCATGTCTCCTTCATCGACACAGCGTCACCATGGCATTCGCAGCCATGCGGTCGGCCTGGACTCCGGCTAACTTTCGGCACCACGAGGCCGCCGACGAGCCGCGGCCCGCCCAGAGGCCCCAGCGCGGCCAGCCAACTCCGAATGTTTTCACGATGCCACAACTCGCTCGTTACCTCACAAGGTGTCCTAGCCTGGTGGCAGTTACTGACGAAGTTGCTGTAACTGACCATGCAGCACATGTCCCAGGTAGCACTAGATGGAGTTCCACGAGAATTGTCCACCAATGGGCAACAGTACGGAATGTTTTGCGGTCTATATTTCGCTGGTTCCTGTACAAGATCTGTGATAGACAGCAAAGTTCTGAATTTCCTCTTCGGTTTCTGCCACGAATCGAAGGTTAAGACAAATGACTGGGCAATATTCTATGGAGTGACGAGACACATTTTACTCTACAGCCCGCATCTCGTGGTCGTGTGGTAGCGTTCTCGCTTCCCACGCCCGGGTTCCCGGGTTCGATTCCCGGCGGGGTCAGGGATTTTCTCTGCCTCGTGATGGCTGGGTGTTGTGTGCTGTCCTTAGGTTAGTTAGGTTTAAGTAGTTCTAAGTTCTAGGGGACTTATGACCACAGCAGTTGAGTCCCATAGTGCTCAGAGCCATTTGAACCATTTTACTCTACAGGGTGCAGTGGATACGCAGAACTTCGGAATTAGAGGTACTACTAAACCGAGTGTTATGGACAAAGAGCCATTGCATTCGCCTTATGTGACTGTGAGGTGCGGATTCACAAGCAGATTTATTGTCAATCAATTCTTCTTTGAAAAGAATACACCCAGAGGACCTGCCAGGTGTACCGTGATATTTGAATGTTACTGATACTTCCTTGTAGAGCTTGTGGTTCCTGCTATGGAAGAGCGCAACTGTGTGAAACCATTATTTTCATGCAAGTTGGGCCAACACCTCATGTCGCTCGCACAGTGGAAGACCTGCTTAATGCAACCTTCCACTAATCTGTGTCTCCACAGATTTTCCAGATGCATAGCCTGGTCTAAATACACGTAACTTTGGACTCTGGGGATACTTAAGAGAATGCATTTACCTGTGACACACCTCTGTCTCATATGAAGGCCATTATACAGGCACGCTGCTACGATTTCAACAGAACTGCTAACAGTTCATCACATCGTTTTGCGGATGCAGCATCTCGTTGACGCCTCTGGTGCTCGTATTGAACAAATTGTGTAAGTGGCAGTTAATAGCCAAATCAACACCATGCCTTTCTCACTTTTTCGACACTTTCTGCCCACGTCCCGTTCTTAACCAATTACACATGGAAACATTTATATACATCTTCCTTGCATTCACAGCTCCAGATCTGCACCTGGTGGCCAAAATTGGAACTAACTTTTTTTTCAGCGTAAATCGATTCTACATTAACGCATTATAGTAACTACCAGTTTTCGCTGACACACAATAATTACAGGCTGCACTGAACCTCTGGGAGTAGCTGCACTTTAACTACACTCCTGGAAATTGAAATAAGAACACCGTGAATTCATTGTCCCAGGAAGGGGAAACTTTATTGACACATTCCTGGGGTCAGATACATCACATGATCACACTGACAGAACCACAGGCACATAGACACAGGCAACAGAGCATGCACAATGTCGGCACTAGTACTGTGTATATCCACCTTTCGCAGCAATGCAGGCTGCTATTCTCCCATGGAGACGATCGTAGAGATGCTGGATGTAGTCCTGTGGAACGGCTTGCCATGCCATTTCCACCTGGCGCCTCAGTTGGACCAGCGTTCGTGCTGGACGTGCAGACCGCGTGAGACGACGCTTCATCCAGTCCCAAACATGCTCAATGGGGGACAGATCCGGAGATCTTGCTGGCCAGGGTAGTTGACTTACACCTTCTAGAGCACGTTGGGTGGCACGGGATACATGCGGACGTGCATTGTCCTGTTGGAACAGCAAGTTCCCTTGCCGGTCTAGGAATGGTAGAACGATGGGTTCGATGACGGTTTGGATGTACCGTGCACTATTCAGTGTCCCCTCGACGATCACCAGTGGTGTACGACCAGTGTAGGAGATCGCTCCCCACACCATGATGCCGGGTGTTGCCCTGTGTGCCTCGGTCGTATGCAGTCCTGATTGTGGCGCTCACCTGCACGGCGCCAAACACGCATACGACCATCATTGGCACCAAGGCAGAAGCGACTCTCATCGCTGAAGACGACACGTCTCCATTCGTCCCTCCATTCACGCCTGTCGCGACACCACTGGAGGTGGGCTGCACGATGTTGGGGCGTGAGCGGAAGACGGCCTAACGGTGTGCGGGACCGTAGCCCAGTTTCATGGAGACGGTTGCGAATGGTACTCGCCGATACCCCAGGAGCAACAGTGTCCCTAATTTGCTGGGAAGTGGCGGTGCGGTCCCCTACGTCACTGCGTAGGATCCTACGGTTCAAATGGCTCTGAGCACTATGGGACTCAACTGCTGAGGTCATTAGTCCCCTAGAACTTAGAACTAGTTAAACCTAACTAACCTAAGGACATCACAAACATCCATGCCCGAAGCAGGATTCGAACCTGCGACCGTAGCGGTCTTGCGGTTCCAGACTGCAGCGCCTTTAACCGCACGGCCACTTCGGCCGGCCGGTCTTGGCGTGCATCCGTGCGTCGCTGCGGTCCGGTCCCAGGTCGACGGGCACGTGCACCTTCCGCCGACCACTGGCGACAACGTCGATGTACTGTGGAGACCTCACGACCCACGTGTTGAGCAATTCGGCGGTACGTCCACCCGGCCTCCCGCATGCCCACTATACGCCCTCGCTCAAAGTCCGTCAACTGCACATACGGTTCACGTCCACGCTGTCGCGGCATGCTACCAGTGTTAAAGACTGCGATGGAGCTCCGTATGCCACGGCAAACTGGCTGACACTGACGGCGGCGGTGCACAAATGCTGCGCAGCTAGCGCCATTCGACGGCCAACACCGCGGTTCCTGGTGTGTCCGCTGTGCCGTGCGTGTGATCATTGCTTGTACAGCCCTCTCGCAGTGTCCGGAGCAAGTATGGTGGGTCTGACACACTGGTGTCAATGTGTTCTTTTTTCCATTTCCAGGAGTGTATAATAAAATGGGAATGCCATGTGGCTAAGGTCTCCTGTTGGGTAGACTGTTCACCTGGTGCAAGTCTTTCGAGTTGACGCCACTTAGGCGACTTGCGTGTCGATAGGGATGGAATGATAATGAAGACAACACAACACCCAGTCCCTGAGCGGAGAAAATCTCCGACCCAGCTGGGAATCGAACCTGGGCCGTTAGGTATGACATTCCGTCACGCTGACCAATCAGGTACCAGGGTCGGACTTCAACTATAATCACCCAGTACAAAACACTCCAAATGAAAGTGAAACCTTATGGGACTTAACTACTAAGGTCATCAGTCCATTAGCTTAGACACTACTTAACCTAAATTATTCTAAGGACAAACACACACACCCATGCCCGAGGGAGGACTTGAACCTCCGCCGGGACCAGCCGCACAGTCATGACTGCAGCACCCGAGACTGCGCGGCTAATCCCGCGCTGCTCAAAACTCTCCGTACTGTCGCATCGAATTAGCTCGCACCTGCAGACAGGCAACCCGAAGAACATATTTCCAATGCCGGCCGCTATCGCGCCTTCGCTGCAGTTCGTGTCCACACCTTCATCATATTGTATGCACGTAAAGACGTTTGGCGCATCACAAACGGTGCCCAAATTTTAACACCCGTGAAGTTACTCAACACCTTACAAAAATTCTCTATCCACCGATGTGTGTTTATTTTCGGTACTTCTTGAAGTTACCGAGCAGTTATCTTCTGACATCCTGCAGACGGTTGTGAACAACACAGCACAGAATGCAGATGGCGTTACACCTCCTGTACTTAACGTGTGTTGTTGCGCTGAAATGCTACTCGTTTGCATATCCAGTCAGGTAGTGAGATTCGAGTCAAAACAGTATTTGTTGCACACTGTCTTTACGATGCTGCAGTTTTAATAGCCAGCTCTCATCTTCCACTTGTTGTGAGTTTTATGCGAAGATTCAAAGTGTTCCGTAACAAACTATCTTTCCGTATAAACGATAAAACACAAGTTTATTTCATGGAATAAAGTGACTAGCTCTTAAAGGCGTAAAAAGTAAAAAAATTATCTCTTACAGATTGCATCTGCAACAGGAAAATTGACATCTCGCTCTGTAACGAAGATAATCGTGATTCTACAATAATAGAACATTGTTAATCGAGGTAATGATGTCGTAGACACTGACATTTGAATCTGAATATTCTCTACCAACTCGTGCAGGTTTGCGTGATTAAGTAATTGATGTCTTTCAAACTTCTATTTCATGCATGATTACCCATGTGATGGGGTACAGATTTCGGTACCTACTTCTTCTCTCCATTAAGTACAGTGCGTAGAAAAAAAAGTGAAGCAGGCAGCAGTCATGGTCGGAAGTCAATGTAATTACGTGCACACCACCGGCGCGTATTTAAACGATTACAATTGGAGTTCTCTGTGACAGATGGAGCAGCCACCAGAGTGCCTTAGTGTTGTTCGTTTTTAGTGTAGTTACCTGGCCTGGTACATTGTATAAGGGGCGCGATGTTGAGTCATCACTCGTGATAAGCGACAGCTGTTGAGTAATCACTGCGAATCACACGGAGATACCGCGTATACGTGTGAGGCAACGTTGTCAGCGCCGGACAGAGTTTGAAAGCAGCCTCACTGAGGACCCGCTTTCGGCCGGCTGGTGGAGTAGTGCAGAATCCAGATTTATGGGGCGTTCGGAAGTGATATTTCCCCAGAATGAGATTTTCATTCTGCAGCGGAGTGTGCACAGATATGAAACTTCCTGGCAGATTAAAACTGTATGCTGCACCGAGACTCGAACTCGGGACCTTTCCCTTCCGTGGGCAAGTGCTCTACCATCTTAGCTACCCAAGCACGACTCACGCCCCGTCCTCACAGCTTCACTTCCACCAGTACCTCGTCTCCTACGTTCCAAACTTCACAGAAGCTCTCCTGCGAACCTTGCTTCTGTGAAGTTTGGAAGGTAGGAGACGAGGTACTGGCGGGAGTAAACCTGTGAGGACGGGGCGTGACTCGTGCTTGGGTAGCTAAGATGGTAGAACACTTGGCCGCGAAAGGCAAAGGTCCGAGTTCGAGTCTCGGTCAGGCACACAGTTTTAATCTGCCAGGAAGTTTCATGATACTACCCGATGTACTGGAACGTGAAGGCACACATTATCGCCTTTCCCATCGACCAGGTCTGTCCACCACAAACGAGAACCGCTGTTGTGCGTAGGAAGTACATCTTATCCCCTTCACATCTGCTCCCGCTATCCAGGTGACATGGAAGATATTGTGTCATCTCCCACCGTTGTACGATAACTAAAAGACGTTGGGCCAGAGAACTGCCGTCCCACGCTTAGACTGCCGTTAACACAACAACACAAACGGTCGCATGTGGAGTGGTGTTGTGACTGAAGCAGTGTCTGATGAGAATGGCGTCCCACTTGTTCAGCGATGAATTGCGGTTCTGTACTATGCCAGGTGACCATCGTCGTAGAGTACGAAACCGACTGGATCGGGGTCCCAATCTTCCAGTGTTTTGGAGGAGCACAGGGGTATTACTCCTGGCGTCATTTTGTGGGACGGCATCAAATATGATTTCAGGTCACACCAGGAAATGGCTAAGAAACTCTTGCGGCACAATTGTACGTGACGGATGTTCTACCGAGCGAGGTGGCGCAGTGGTTAGCCCACTGGACTCGCATTGGGGAGGACGACGGTTCAAACCGGCGTCCTGATTTACGTTTCCGTGATTTCCCTAAATCGTTTCTTCGCAGGTTCGAATCCTGCCTCAGGCATGGATGTGTGTGATGTCCTTAGGTTAGTTAGGTTTAAGTAGTTCTAAGTTCTAGGGGACTGATGACCACAGATGTTAAGTCCCATAGTGGTCAGAACCATTTGAACCTAAATCGCTTCAGGCAAACGCCGGGGTGGTTGCTTCGAAGGGGCACGGCCGACTTCCTTCCCCATGCTTCCATAATTCGATGGGACCGATGACTTCGCTGTTTGGTACCTCCCCCAAAACAACCAACCACGGACATTCTGCGTCCTGCTGTGTTATCTCTCACCTGATATCACGAGGCCTTTTACCAACGCAACAATGCTCACCTACTCATGGGACGTGCTTCTATGAACTGTGTGTGCGATGTTGACGTATTCCGGATGCCAACAAGATCCCAAGAGCTGTCCCCGACAGAACATGTGCAGGACCATGCCGGGCACCTTCTCCGTGCGAACGTCTGTGTATCAAAGTCCACTTACAACAGCTGTGAACCAGAAGAGAAGAGGGTGGAATAGCTTTGTGACACCCTTCCCAGCCGCATCACTGCGTGCATCCAGGTCACAGTCGGCGCATCGGCATGCTGATAAATTAGCTGATAGTGCCAAGTTCTTCGTCCATTTCACTTCATTTTGTGATCACAACAATAACATTACAAACCCTCTCAGTTCGAGAAGTTTCTTTCCGTTTCTCGCTCCCCGTCTGAGGGGATGTTAGGTCATGTATCTCTGTACCAACTTCACCTCTCCAACATATACTACTGTAACTCTGTTCTCCCAGCAGTCGCTTCTCATTAATTATCTGCTTCCCTTGCTTGATGTCGTCGTGAACTATAGTGGAGGACTGTTCCGATTTATGATAACTGATCGATTTGGCGTCTGAGTAAGGTACTTCGGCTAGTATTCTAGAAGATGGCAGTTCAGTTCCCTGTCGGGGCATCGAGATTTAGGTTTTCTGAGGATGTGGCGAATTAAGGAGATCACACTAACCTACAACGCTAAATTCGAATACCGAGATAGTTCCTTTGTAATGGCAAGCCCGATTTCCGACTCCAACCCTCCCCTTCATCACTCCTAACATGTGTTCCATCTCGAATGGCCACTTCGTCGACAGGACTTTAAACAACTCCAGTCACACATTTTCTTCTTTATATTGGGTTGGTGCATAGGTTTGTAGTGATTTTGTTTTCTATGTTGGCATTCCGGTTGCTATCCATTTATTTATCGATTTTCGCTTTTTATTTGTAGTTCACTATTGCTATCTGAATTCACATATTGTGGTTTGTGAGATAGTGACTGGAGCTTTGGCCGCTAGAACATGGAGGGCCAAGTATGGAAATCGAAACGTTTCCGACATATTCTTCTGTTTGAGTTAGATAGAGGAGTGACACAACCGGAGGCAGCCAGAAACATTAGTACTGTGTATGGGGATAATGCCATTCGACAGACCACGGCAAGAGACGGTTTTCACATTTTAAGGACGAACGTTTTCATATTAGTGACTGTGCACGTCCAACAAGACCTTTGGGGATATGTGAAGATCGTTCGATTTCATTAATCTACAATGATCGATGTCATGGTAATCGAGAAGTCGCAAATGTTGATCATCGTGCGACGTCTGCATGCAGTGTGGACGATTTGGAAATCGGGTGAATGGGTACCGCATACTCTAATCCAAAATCACAGAAACAAGAGGGTGGCCACTGTGCATCTCTGCTTACTCGTCATTTATTGGCTCGTGAACAACAGCGTCCTTTCCTATCCTGTACCGTTATTCGTGACGAGAAACGGTGTCTTTATGCTAACGTAAAGAAAAGAAAGGAATACTTGAGCCCAAACAAAGCTGCAACTCTCCGTACAAAGACCTGCGCGCAACGAGAAAAGATAATGTTATACATCGGATGGAACAGTACCGGTGGTGTCTACCACGAAATGCTCCCCGAAGTGTTACCATCACCGTTGACATTTGTTGTCAACAACCGATACATCTGGCACACGCAATTCAAGAACAAGGACCAGGAAGCCTGAGTGAAATGATGCTACTCCACCATCACGGCCAGCCGGGGTGGCCGAGCGGTTCTAGGCGCTACAGTCTGGAACCGCGCGACCGCTAAGGTCGCAAGTTCGAATTCTGCCTTGGGTATGGATGTGTGTGATGTCCTTAGGTTAGTTACGTGTAAGTAGTTCTAAGTTCTAGGGGACTGATGACCTCAGAAGTTAAGTCCCATAGTGCTCAGAGCCATTTGAACCATTTTGAACCACCATAAGGCCTGTCCGTATTCTGCTAAACTTGTAAAGAAACACTATGCAGGAGATGGGTTGGGAAGACTATAAACCTACCACCACTATTGTAATTTAGTATGCTTTTACCTAAATAACAGAAAACCTGTCTCTATGTTGTCACGTATAACCCTCTTACTAAAATTTTTGTTTAGTTTCCAAGTAAGGTACATTATGGGAAGATAATCCTGTTAATAGGAAAAGTTAATCAGTAAGTTACCCTTCTTACACGATTTGACCGTGTGTTGTGTCCAATGGATATGTAAATCAGGCTATTCACTTCTTTTCCAAAGAGCTTACCCGGCGCTTAGATAGAAACGCAGTATGAATAGTATTATATTGAAACTAGGACAATTCAGTTTCACGTTAATATAGTGATATAAAACATGTACTAATGGTCGCCAGCCTAGCCAGGCAGTGAAACTGTGAAGTATTGGAAAAGTAGAAGTACGAATTTTGCTTACTTTCTAGCTACTGTTTAAGTTGCTTCTTCAAATAAATATTACTCGACGTAAGCAATGTTGGACTACACCCTTATACATACCCAGAATCTACTATATAGGAATCAACATGGATTCCGGAAACAGCGATCGTGTGAGACCCAACTCGCTTTATTTGTTCATGAGACCCAGAAAATAGCAGATACAGGCTCCCAGGTAGATGCTATTTTTCTTGACTTCCGGAAGACGTTCGATACAGCTCCGCACTGTCGCCTGATAAACAAAGTAAGAGCCTACGGAATATCAGACCAGCTGTGTGGCTGGATTGAAGAATTTTTAGCAAACAGAACACAGCATGTTGTTATCAATGGAGAGACGTCTACAGACGTTAAAGTAACTTCTGGCGTGCCACAGGAGAGTGTTATGGGACCATTGCTTTTCACAATATATATAAATGACCTAGTAGATAGTGTCCGAAGTTCCATGCGGCTTTTCGCGGATGATGCTGTAGTATACAGAGAAGTTGCAGCATTAGAAAATTGTAGCGAAATGCAGGAAGATCTTCAGCGGATAGGCACTTGGTGCAGGGAGTGGCAACTGACCCTTAACATAGACAAATGTAATGTATTGCGAATACATAGAAAGAAGGATCCTTTATTGTATGATTATATGATAGCGGAACAAACACTGGTAGCAGTTACTTCTGTAAAATATCTGGGAGTATGCGAGCGGAACGATTTGAACTGGAATGATCATATAAAATTAATTGTTGGTAAGGCGGGTACCAGGTTGAGATTCATTGGGAGAGTCCTTAGAAAATGTAGTCCATCAACAAAGGAGGTGGCTTACAAAACACTCGTTCGACCTATACTTGAGTATTGCTCATCAGTGTGGGATCCGTACCAGATCGGGTTGACGGAGGAGATAGAGAAGATCCAAAGAAGAGCGGCGCGTTTCGTCACAGGGTTATTTGGTAACCGTGATAGCGTTACGGGGATGTTTAACAAACTCAAGTGGCAGACTCTGCAAGAGAGGCGCTCTGCATCGCGGTGTAGCTTACTCGCCAGGTTTCGAGAGGGTGCGTTTCTGGATGAGGTATCGAATATATTGCTTCCCCCTACTTATACCTCCAGAGGAGATCACGAATGTAAAATTAGAGAGATTAGAGCTCGCACGGAGGCTTTCAGACAGTCGTTCTTCCCGCGAACCATACGTGACTGGAACAGGAAAGGGATGTAATGACAGTGGCACGTAAAGTGCCCTCCGCCACACACCGTTGGGTGGCTTGCGGAGTATAAATGTAGATGTTTTTAAAAGAGAAAATGCCCGGTAGATAACTTGAAGGAAGGTAAAAATATTTGGACATGGGGGACCTATGGAAAAGCACTTTCCATAATCAACAATCTTAAATACTTAGATACTAAAGCACGCACTTTTTGCACTGAACATTTCACTTCAAGATAACCTCTATCTTACTGGCATTTTTTTTCAAAACCTATTAGTCTTTAAACTAACTCTGTATGTTCATTTAATAGACTTTCGTAACTTTAGTTCACTCTGACTGAATTTTACGTAAGGAACCTTTTACTGTAACATTTTGCAATGGTTAAGAAAACATTCTCATTATTTACACAAAAAAATTTAAATGGTGCCTCTTTGTATTAACTTGGCACTTCGTAAGTCTGTAAAACAGGATACTCAGATTTATGTAACACCAGGAAGGAACCCTGTATAGGTGTATGATTAAGATGAAATAACAGGGTGAACCAGTTCCTTTAAAGTTCAAGAATGATTATTAAAACACAGTTTAAATTAGTGGTTCACGCTGCACAGAAATAAAATACAAATAAATCTTATCTGTTGGCTGCAGGCTTGGGTGTGGCGGACAACTATGACGGCTACCCTATACACACTACTCCTGCACGTATCTTACTGTATGGGCTCAATTTCTCTTCTTGGCGCTCTTCAATTTTACACGCAGTAGCCCAACAACTCGCAGCTATGCCGTAAGCCGTTTGCAGTCTTCATCCGAGGCAATTTTGTGCAAATTTGCAGGCAAATCTTCTCCTGCTCCATAAGGGTGTTGCCTGAATTACTGCTGCCTACAGACTGTGTGACTTATTTCCTACGGTTGCTCTAGACAGCGCACCAATTCGCCCTTGCCATCTTTTCCAGTCTCCAGAACCACTTTCGTTTCAAACAAAAGCACACTGGCTTTTACATAACACCCATTTCTTACATTATTCCTAAGCGTGACCATTTCGTACAACTTTCAAATATGCGTTAACAAGAACAGTTTATAGACACATATACCTTCATTACAAAATGTCATCAGACAATTATTTAGCGTAATAAACAATTTACATAATTTTTAGATACATGACTCACATACAATGCAAAAACCTCCAAACTCCTGTACAGCACAGTTTACATATACAGAAAATATAGCACCAGTATGCGAAAACTTTAAAGCAAAAATTATAAAAATTTAGTTGAACCATAAACAAATAGTGTTATGAGACATTTCGCACCTACCTTGTTCTCCTGATCCTGCACCCTCAGATTATCACTTTTTCTGCTCTCTGTCGAACCGCCTTCGAGGAACTTCCTCTCTGCATGAAAATGCGCTCTGAACATTGCCCGACGAGTTCTCCGCCTCAACACTATGATTTCTACAGTCGCAGAATCGAAAAGCTACCCCAGCGTTTGCAGTAGTGGCGGAGAACATATTATTGAAGACTAAAGAGTCTGTTGTGCGTATATGTTGTCCTTACGGAAAAACGCTACGAAACTATGCACCACCCCAGTATATTCTATTTGTTCATGTCATGAATCGCTGCACCATTTCCAGTGCTGTACTAAGCGGCTATCCACACAGAATCGTCAATGCTCTCTTACTTTCTTCAGCATTTATAAATTCGTATTTCTGTTAATCAAAGATATATTCTGGTTTCATTATCAGTATCACAGCGTAACGGGTTCGCTATAATCTGCATAACAGAGGAATCTTGCGAATCTACGCCGTAACCAGCCTCATAGATTAATTAGAAGTAACGCTCACGTGCATTTAAGAAATGTACGTCTGTTTTGGACGCTAATTTTTGCTGCCGCGTGGACTCGCACTAGCTAGATGTACTAGCGCGGTAGGTGCGTGATGTGCGTGTGTGCGATGCAGCTCTGATGGCAGAGTGATCAGTGCCGCGTTCCTTCTGGTGAGGAACGTTCGGCAATTAGCGTGAAGGCACGACGACATAGGCACCATCGCCGTAATTATGTGAGGAGCGTGCCAGTCCCTATAGTCCCTGGCTGGCCGCGTTGGTCCTGCCTCCTTTCATGTATCATTGTCGCTCCAGCCTGTGAGGGGCTGACCGGGGGAATACATGTAATGAAAAAACAGCTGCACGCAGTTTTAAAACTGGTTGTTAAATAATCTAAATGTCCGTCTAGCAACGGTACGTTGAGACCGGTCCCTCTTATCGCAGTAACAGGGAAAATCACAGAAGATTGTGTTTCCAACAACGATTGGTCTAAGTTGTAACGTTTGTGCGTCATAACTAAAAGCGCGAAGAGTACGCCAGCTAATGTGCCCTACGCAACATCAAATAGCTTGGATAGTGGCGCAACTTGCTACAACAGAAGCGTTCGCTTGTAATTTCGAACCGAACGAACTCACGCAATTATCATGTTTCACCGAACCAATCGCCTGCTTTCAATGTAAATACAATAAACTACAGTAATCATCACTCATATAGCGTCGGTTGAACATACGGAAAGGCATATATAGTCACGGTGAGTGTAATCGCCTGCGAGTAGAAAATGCCTACAAAATAATCGTAACTATGAGTACTACAAAAAAAAAAAAAAAAAAAAAAAAGAAAAACTGCAAAGACTTTGGAGCACAAAGAAAAAGTAAGGTGTGCTGGTAACGTAGGATCAGGCTATTAATAACGGATCCTAAGCTAAGAATTCCCAATGAAACAATTTAATGATGTACCCATGTTCGATTCCCGGCGGGGTTAGGGATTTTCTCTGCCTCGTGAAGACTGGGTGTTGTGTGATGTCCTTAGGTTAGTTAGGTTTAAGTAGTTCTTCTAGGGGACTGATGACCATAGATGTTAAGGTCCCATAGTGCTCAGAGACATTTGAACCATTTGTACCCATGTTCTATAAATGAAATTACCGCGAGGGAACCACACAAAGTTATGTGAAAACCGAATAAGTAACTGGTCCAGACGAAATACCTGAGAACTGCTGAAATCCTTCAAAGCAGACGGCGTCACATAGCTTACAGAACGCTTCGACAACATCTTGAAATGTGATCTGTTGCTTGATGCATGAATGAGATGTATATTGCTACATTTCTATAAAAACAAAAGATATGTTTGTGATTGTGGAAGTTATGGCGAATTGAAGCTTACCTTGTACACTTCAAAAGCTCACGTGAAACTCGTTATTACATGATATCTTCAAAATGCATCCCGTTAGCTTTAATGCATGCATCAACAAGACGTCAAACAGAATCCCGATTTTTCTTATGTCTCTCTGGAGTATTTTGTTTGGTTTCACAGTTTTCCATAATATGGGCACAAAGACTGTCTGCATTTTGTACGTAGAGTAGATGCACAGATCCTCCAAATGCCCACGGAAATGGGAGTAGGTCTGGAGGACGTAGATACAAGAAATTGGTCCATTTCTTCGTACCCACGTCTCATAGAATTTGTTGCTTAGAAGACGACGCGCATTACGAATGAACCGTGGAGGTGCTGTATCGTGCATGAAGTCGCATGTCTCCTCACACTGCCTACCCTTTCTAGCCGCATTTGTGGTAAGAAGGGCTGCGAAACCATACCTACTGCTTCAGGGATACACCAGCTCACCCGGAATTTTATTCGACACCTGATTTATGCACGTGTCATTGGCAAACAGGAGGCATTTTGAATACTGAATGGCCGGCCGAAGTGGCCGAGCGCTTCTAGGCGCTACAGTTTGGAACCGCGCGACCGCTACGGTCGCAGGTTCGAATGATGCCTCGGGCATGGGTGTGTGTAATGTCCTTAGGTTAGATAGGTTTAAGTAGTTCTAAGTTCTAGGGGGCTGATGACCTCAGAAGTTAACTCCCATAGTGCTCAGAGCAATTTGAACCATTTTGATTACTGAATGTGTACGAAAGAGTTGCATGTGGTGTGTTTATCACTTCTAGTAAATGAGTTTTGACATCTTAGTGCCATCTTCCGGAACCCATGTATTTTTCCATGTCAGCCCTTGTATACACTATTTTGATAGTGACTGAAAGGTTTAGTGTTGGCTTCACGATAACTGAAATAGTGAGTAAAGTACTTTCAGACGATATATTTCGTACAGTAAGCCAGTCAATGATTAAAAGTACGTCATCATTAATTTTCTTTTATTTTGAAAGTTCTGCACGGCACTATCTGTAACGGTATTATAAGTAAGACAATATTATTGCAGTTACTGTGCTGCTAATACACATTCTTCGCAGATGAGCGGTTTCGGATCAATGACAATGACATCTAGATCGCCGTCCGAAGAAATTTTTTCAGGTGGATGTAGGGGGCGTTGGGAATGGGGAGGGGGGGGGGGGGAGCAGTAATTTAGAATACCAATTTTTTTTATAAATATAAAAGAGGTGTTCAGTTTCGACATAAGTCATGCCGTAAGACCTAAACTTTGTAGATGACACAAACAGCTTACTATATCCCACACAACTGATGGTTATCCACTCAATATGTGGAAAAATCTCTGCACTTCAGATTCCAGGCTATTTTTGTGTGGGTTGCGGGGGAGGGGTCCAGGAGGCAAAATTATTCTTTTATTTTTGTTTCCGTCACACATCATTCCATTAATAAACTGAACTTCCACTCGTTTTAGGCCAGTGTAAGGAATTAACTAGCTATTAAAACCACCCGACCGGCGCATGATTGTCTACATTCGTTCTGCCCACGCAGTCCATACCGCTGCAGTGCTGTCTGCGATAGCGAGCGTTCTGGCATCCAGGTCCGACACGGATCTGCGCGTCCTGAAACAGAAACGCGATGGGTGGCGGACGTTGTCATGCACCCCGCACGCCCGTCGTCCATCATGAGGTGGCTGTCACCCCAGCGCCGCTATAGAATTCCTTTTCGTCATTTTGGCGGCGCTAGCGTGCCTCACGCGAGCCTCTGACAGTGACGTCATTCAGACGGCGCGGCCTGCCACTCACGATGACTCCTGACGCCGTCAGCAACTTCGCCGCCCGCTGCCCATCCAGAAATGTGAGGACGTCGCTCACTACACGCGCAGTTGTACCCCTTTACATAAGCACCTTATCGCACAGTACTTACCATTTGTGCTAAATCACTGTCTCTGTCCTCTAGGTAAACCAGTAACTACATTTGATGGAGTGCTCGTGTGTATGTCTCATAGTTCGCCTAAAAAATTCTGATTATATTTTTTTCAGTAAAACAGAGGAAAACACACGGAACTTCACTCAGATTTGGGAGGACCGGACTGAAAATCCCTTCTGGAATTCCAGATTCAGTGTTCAGATACAGTGGTTTTTCAAAATTGCCCAGAGGAAACGTTAGGAAAGGGCTCGCAATATACAGGGTAATTTCAAGGTCCGCGACACATTTTAAAAGTCAGCATTGTCTAACGTCTAAACACAAAAAACAAATGATAAAGTACGTGCAAGGCAACTCACCTTTGACTCGCACATGCTCCCCAAACTCGCCTACACTTACTAGTGCATCGCTGTCAAGTTACTCATACCAATTCCCTCCCACTTACTCATTCTCACTCACTCATTCAGCGCAACTCATTTTGATTATCTCTTTGTGTCTCTCTGTCTCCTGTGTCACAGCAGAGTCTCTTTCATTCAGTCCTGTTACTACTGTCTCGCGGCTGGTCCCAGCGGACGTTCGAATCCTCCCTCGGGCATGGGTGTGTGTGTGTGTGTGTGTTTGTCCTTAGGAAAATTTAGGTTAAGTAGTGTGTAAGCTTAGGGACTGATGACCTTAGCAGTTAAGTCCCATAAGATTTCACACACATTTTTTGAAGTACTCTCTCCTCTCACTATCACTGTATCCTCTTGCTCTCACTTACTGCTATTATCTCATCCATCCCTTTCCACTGCTCCTGTCTCTTCTCGCTGTCACTATCCCTCTCTTCCTCGTTGTCACTGTCATAGTCACAGGTTCTCATTATCACTGGCTCTCACCCAGTTTTACTTTCTCCTTCTCTTCATTCCTCTCCCATTTGCATTGTCTCCTTCACTATTTTCCTAACACTGTCGTGTCACTGTCAGCTCTATGCCACTGACATTGTGTCTCTATGCCATTGACATTGTGTCCACCGCTTCGTACTCTTACGGATTTATGGGCAGACCTGCAGGATTCATAGTGTAAATTCCCTCCAGCACTACTTCAGACATTAGTCGAGTCCATGCCACGACTTACTGTGCCAGTTTTACGTGCTGTGCTCTCGGGGGGGGGGGGGGGGGTTCACGATATTAGGCACTGCACAGTGTGTTATTCTTCATGGACAGATTTTTTTTCGTGGCTGTAGAGTTAATTTTTCACTCTATGTTGCAACTGGAGCAGCTGGCAGTGGGTGGTATACACTCGCAATTGTCCGCTGTGAGAATGCATCGCTACCTGAACTAGAATCTTTTGCCGACCCAGATGTTATCGCCTACAAGACATGGCACTGTGCAATTGACCCGAATATGCAAAGTAGATCTAGTTTTGTTTGTAGTAATACGCCTTTTACTCTGCTTTGGCTCTTCAGTGTATGACCTTCCTTCCTTCCTTCTGCTTGAATCTACCTTCACTTGGAAGGACTGAAAGGCCAGCGTTATTCGATGTGGAAAAGCACTGTCTCTATCTTTGAACCTCCCACTCCGTCACCGACCAGCGAAGACGTGGGCAGTCGGAGCAGTGCAAGCAGCGCTATGGACCACCGCCTGTGTGCTTACGCTGATACTCCATTACGCCGGATCCACTGAGACTATGTGCAAACTACGTGCTACTAATTTTCTAAGTTCCTGGTCGCCCGCCGCCGGTGGTGAGACGGCGCTGATCCCCTCATTACCATGCGTCCCATGCGCAACGCACAATAGCCGAGAATGTCGCCCGCGGGGCTAGCGCCACGCACAACTTGAAGTTTACTAGCACGGCTAAGCACTGCAGGCGTGTCCCGGACCTGCCCGATGAGATTTCTGGAAGCGAGGAGGGTGGCTGAAAGTGGGCCGAGTGCGCTATGAAGGTCACACGGAGCCACTGTACCTCTGGCCGTAGTCAGGAGGTTTATGCTTACTGAACAGGGCAGGGCCGTACCTAGCGGTTAGACCTCCAGCAAGCGCTCAGCACATAGGGGACATTATGTCTGGTCTCCTACCTGTTCTGTTCCTATCTCATGCCTACGAGAAGAAATCTTTCCCTCGACCCGCGACTCAAAACTCACGCTGTTATCAGAGTGACATTTCTTCCAGATCTACATCTACGTGGATACTCTGCAAAACACATTTAAGTGCCTGACAGAGGGCACATCGAACCACCTTCACAATTCTCTATTATTCCAATCTCGTATAGAGCGCGGAAAGAATGAACGCCTGTATCCTTCCGTACATGCTCTGATTTCCCTTATTTTATCTTGATGATCGTTCCTCCCTATGTAGGTCGGTGTCAACCGAATTTTTTCGCATTCGGAGGAGAAAGTTGGTAATTGCAATTTCGTGAGAAGATTCCGTCGCAACGAAGAACGCCTTTGTTTTAATGATGTCCAGCCCAAATCCTGTATCATTTCTGTGATACTCTCCCCCATGTTTCGCGATAATACAAAACGTGCTGCCTTTCTCTGAACTTTTTCGGTGTACTCCGTCAATCCTATCTGGTAAGGATTCCACACCGTGCAGCAGTATTATAAAACAGGACGGACAAGCGTAGTGTAGGCAGTCTCCTTAGTAGGTCTGTTACATTTTCTAAGTGTCCTGCCAATAAAACGCAGTCTTTGGTTAGCCTTCTCCGCAACATTATCTGTGTGATCCTTCCAATTTTCCGGCCGGAGTGGCCGTGCGGTTCTAGGCGCTACAGTCTGGAACCGAGCGACCGCTACGGTCGCAGGTTCGAATCCTGCCTCCGGCATGGATGTGTGTCATGTCCTTAGATTAGTTAGGTTTAATTAATTCTAACTTCTAGGCGACTCATGTCCTCAGAAGTTAAGTCGCATAGTGCTCAGAGCCACTTGAACCACTTGAACCTTCCAATTTAACTTGTTCGTTATTGTAATACCTAGGTATTTAGTTGAATTTACGGCTTTTAGATTACACTGATTTATCGTGTAACCGAAGTTTAACGAGTTCCTTTTAGTAGTCACACTTTTCGATATTTAAGGTCAACTGCCACTTTTCGCACCCTTCAGATATCTTTTCTAAATCGTCTTGCAGTTTGTTTTGGTCTTCTGATGACTTTATTAATCGATAAACGACAGCGTCATCTGCAAACAAGCGAAGACGGCTGCTGAGATTGTCTCCCAAATTGTTTATGTAGACAAGGAACAGCAAACGGCCTATAATGCTACCTTGCGGAATGTCTGAAATCACTTCTGTTTTACTCGATGACTTTCCGTCAATTACTACGAACTGTGACCTCTGTGACAGGAAATCACAAAGCCAGTCACATAACTGAGACGATATTCCATAAGCACGCAATTCACTACGAGCCGCTTGTATGGTACAGTTCCGAAAGCCTTCCGGAAATCTAGAAATACGGAATCGATCTGAAATCCCTTGTCAATAGCACTCAGCGCTTCATGTGAATAAAGAGCTAATTGTGTTACACAGGAACAATGTTTTCTAAGCCCATGTTGACTGTGTGTCAATAGACCGTTTCCTTCGAGGTAATTCATAATGATCGAACACAATATATGTTCTAAAATCCTGCTGCATATCGACGTTAACGATATGGGCCTGTAATTTAGTGGATTACTCCTACTACCTTTCTTGAATATTGGTGTGATCTGTGCAACGTTCCAGTCTTTGGGTACGGATCTTTCGTCGAGCGAACGGTTGTATATGATTGTTAAGTATGGAGCTAATGCATCAGTATACTCCTAAGGAACCTATTTGGTATACAGTCTGAACCAGAAGACTTGCTTTTATTAAGTGATTTAAGTTGCTTCACTACTCCAAGAATATTTACTTCTACGTTACTTATGTTGGCAACTGTTCTCGATAGCATCGCAACGAAAAAACTGCTGACGAGCAGACTTCTAACGCTATCGAGTTGTGTGTGTCAACCAGTAGCTTAGCTACGGGCGTGTGATCCGCACGGGGTACCAGCTCCGCGGGGGGTGACAAAACTTGCCATGTTCTTTGCAACAGTTGTAAACAATTTTTTTTTGTCAATTCATTGCCGACAGTTACGGAAGCGGGTGGGACAATTGTAGAGCTTATGGACTAGGCCTGAGTGTTTAACCTGCATACGCACATTTTAACTCTAAAATAGTGTGTAAACAAAAATTATTTTCATACAGTACTTTAAACATTGAACGTAATGATGTTGGAGACACTGACATCATGAACTGACAAGGTTAATGTCAGAGTGCATCGACAGGTTTCTGCATGAAATCGATACATGGAGCAAAGTCATGGAACGTGCATCAGATCATTTAGTTATTTAAAGCCCAGCATTCAGATTAAAACATCAGAAATGGAACTTCCCACGCCTGTAAAACGTTTGGTTGACAATTACGATGAGATTTCTCAAGACGGTATACTTGCAGAGATTCCACGCCTAAGAATATTTCTGCAATCCACCGAAGTTCGAAAAGTAGATTCTCTTGTTTGGTCATCCTTAAGTTTCTTACAGTTCGCGGTTGCACATGAATTATCCGAATCTGTTCTCAACCTCACTCTGGCGGTAAGATTTTCCCCAACTTTGTGTGTTTCGGTGGCACTCCGTCAGAGGCGGTTTTCAAAACTCGAAGTACTAAAGAATTTGTGTAATTTCAGCACAGAATTAGCGTAAAAGATCAGCAACTACATTTTATTATTTAGTTTCCTGTCACAGCTGCTCACATATTCCTTAGCGCTGACGAGTTCCGAACGAGTCCATACCTTTTCGTACCACTGCCTACGTCAAGAATGGTTCAAAAATGGTTCAAATTGCTCTGAGCACTATGGGACTCAACTATCGTGGTCATCAGTCCCAGAGAACTTAGAACTACCTAAACCTAACTAACCTAAGGACATCACACACATCCATGCCCGAGGCTGGATTCGAAATTGCGACCGTAGCGGACATGCGGTTCCAGACTGTAGCGCCTAGAACCGCTCGGCCACTCCGGCCGGCTGTCAAGAATGAATTCTTACTCTCAGAAGAGTGTGTGCAGATCTATAACTGCCTGGCGGATTAAAACTGTGTTTGCAATAGGCAAAGATTTTCGTTCCGGTCCGGTGCACAGTATTAAACTGCTACGAAATTCCACTGCCTGCGTCTTTGTCATGTGACAAACCAGCCGTTGCTTGCTCTCAAGAAGTGTCTGAGAATGGAAGTTTGTACTGTTGGTAATTACCTGTTCTCTGACACTGACGCGGTTCTTGAGCAGACGGAGTATAGATGTAGATCTTCGCTCAGGATAAAATACTTCCATGCACTAAACCCCTAACTTGCATCGGTCGTCTTTCGGCACCATTCAACTTTAAAAGCTGAGAACTTGTTGAAAGCAAGATATATATATATATATATATATATATATATATATATATATATATATATATATATATATATACTCCTAGAAATTGAAATAAGAACACCGTGAATTCATTGTCCCAGGAAGGGGAAACTTTATTGACACATTCCTGGGGTCAGATACATCACATGATCACACTGACAGAACCACAGGCACGTAGACACAGGCAACAGAGCATGCACAATGTCGGCACTAGTACAGTGTATATCCACCTTTCGCAGCAATGCAGGCTGCTATTCTCCCATGGAGACGATCGTAGAGATGCTGGATGTAGTCCTGTGGAACGGCTTGCCATGCCATTTCCACCTGGCGCCTCAGTTGGACCAGCGTTCGTGCTGGACGTGCAGACCGCGTGAGACGACGCTTCATCCAGTCCCAAACATGCTCAATGGGGGACAGATCCGGAGATCTTGCTGGCCAGGGTAGTTGACTTACACCTTCTAGAGCACGTTGGGTGGCACGGGATACATGCGGACGTGAATTGTCCTGTTGGAACAGCAAGTTCCCTTGCCGGTCTAGGAATGGTAGCACGATGGGTTCGATGACGGTTTGGATGTACCGTGCACTATTCAGTGTCCCCTCGACGATCACCAGTGGTGTACGGCCAGTGTAGGAGATCGCTCCCCACACCATGATGCCGGGTGTTGGCCCTGTGTGCCTCGGTCGTATGCAGTCCTGATTGTGGCGCTCACCTGCACGGTGCCAAACACGCATACGACCATCATTGGCACCAAGGCAGAAGCGACTCTCATCGCTGAAGACGACACGTCTCCATTCGTCCCTCCATTCAAGCCTGTCGCGACACCACTGGAGGCGGGCTGCACGATGTTGGGGCGTGAGCGGAAGACGGCCAAACGGTGTGCGGGACCATAGCCCAGCTTCATGGAGACGGTTGCGAATGGTCCTCGCCGATACCCTAGGAGCAACAGTGTCCCTAATTTGCTGGGAAGTGGCGGTGCGGTCCCCTACGGCACTGCGTAGGATCCTACGGTCTTGGCGTGCATCCGTGCGTCGCTGCGGTCGGGTCCCAGGTCGACGGGCACGTGCACCTTCCGCCGACCACTGGCGACAACATCGATGTACTGTGGAGACCTCACGCCCCACGTGTTGAGCAATTCGGCGGTACGTCCACCCGGCCTTCCGCATGCCCACTATACGCCCTCGCTCAAAGTCCGTCAACTGCACATACGGTTCACGTCCACGCTGTCGCGGCATGCTACCAGTGTTAAAGACTGCGATGGAGCTCGGTATGCCACGGCAAACTGGCTGACACTGACGGCGGCGGTGCACAAATTCTGCGCAGCTAGCGCCATTCGACGGCCAACACCGCGGTTCTTGGTGTGTCCGCTGTGCCGTGCGTGTGATCATTGCTTGTACAGCCCTCTCGCAGTGTCCGGAGCAAGTATGGTGGGTCTGACACACCGGTGTCAATGTGTTCTTTTTTCCATTTCCAGGAATATATATATATATATATATATATATATATATATATATATATATATATAGAGAGAGAGAGAGAGAGAGAGAGAGAGAGAGAGAGCCTGGATGCAACTATAATGGAAAAGATCGTACGCTATGATACGTGAAGGTGAATGTTTTCTCACTACTTCCATGATAAATTCGCTATTTGTTTTGACCGTGAAGAAGCAAGTCTTCGATAATTGGTGCTCGGCGGCTTGTTTTCTTCACTGGTGTAGACAGAGCGCAGCAACTGCAAATAGTTGCGACGCTGGTAGGATAGAGACGACGCCCCTTGCAGCGCATATTCGACCACGTACCGGGATAAGTACTCTCCGCCATTTCCCTCTCCTCTTCCCTCTTCCCTCCGCTGCCTCTCACACGCGTCCTCGACACGCACGGAACGAAGTGACAGCGCCCGAGAGGGCAAACATCGTGAAGGAGAGTAGGAACACAATTCCTCGTTTTCGCCGGTCCTGCCGGCTAGAAGGGCTCCACAGCTCCGCCGTCTTAAAGGGGACAGGCGAGGTGCTGGGGGGGATCCTACGTTCCTTATATCCCTTGTGGGACCAGTGTGGTGGCATTTAATCTTAATATTGTACAGTACGAAGTTCGTTAGAAGCCACCTGCAGCTCTGTCCTCAACTATGCTTTACCAAAACCAGCTGCATTTGATGAAACTACATGTACGTGCTATGTTGCAGCACGTGGCGTTTTCCTCAAGTACAGCATTTAGTCGTCCTGGTTATATTGCTGTATCCTCTTTGTTTTTATATTAATGCGTGGCTGATTGTTTCTCTGTATCACTTCATTTCGTATGGGGGCTAGATGTAATTAGTACCTTATAATTACATTGCTCCTCAGCTGTTTTTAAAGTAATGGTGTAAAAAATCTATTTCATAGAAAAATCAACTACAGCTGACTTGTGCTGAAGCCAGGAAAATGCCTCATTTAAACTAAAAGTACTGCGTTTAGTGTAATAGTATATCGCTAGCCATTAAAACTGCAACAACAGTCTGGAACCGCGCGGCCGCTACGGTCGCAGGTTCGAATCCTGCCTCGGGCATGGATGTTTGTGATGTCCTTAGGTTAGTTAGGTTTAACTAGTTCTAAGTTCTAGGGGACTAATGACCTCAGCAGTTGCGTTCCATAGTGCTCAGAGCCATTTTTTGCAACAACAGGAAACGTAACAAACAACGATAAATTTAGTTACTGTGCATATCTCTTCTCTACGTATATAAATTTACTTCCCCTGCTCGCTTCTTTTCGTATATTCGGGGTAATCTCAAGAACCACTGAAGCGATTTTGATACGGCCTTTGCTACAGGTACACTATGTGATCAAAGGTATCCGGACACACCCAAAAACATACGTTTTTCATATCAGGTGCATTGTGCTGCCACCTACTGCGAGGTACTCCACATCAGCGACATCACTAGTCGTTAGACATCGTGAGAGAACAGATGGGGTCGCTCCGCGGAACTCACGGTCTTCGAATGTAGTCAGGGGATTGAGTGTCACTTGCGTCATATGTCTGTACGCGAGATTTCCACACTCCTAAACATCCCTAGGTCCACTGTTCCGATGTGTTAGTGAAGTGGAAATGTGAAGGGACACGTACAGCACAAAAGCGTACAGGCCGACCTGGTCTGTTGACTGACAGAGACCGCCGACAGTTGTAGAGGGTCGTAAATTGAAAAAAAGCAGTGGTTAATTGAAACCATCACACAAGAATTCCAGACTGCATCAGGATCCACTGCAAGTACTATGACAGTTAAGCGGGAGATGAGAAAACTTGGATTTGATGGTCGAACGGCTGCTCATAAGCTGCAAGGGAACAGTAGAACAACCATAGACAACATTTTTGTTCGTTCCTCATTACTAGAAGGGCATTCTGTTAGCAAAAAGATGAATGGCGTTTCAGATCATGTTGCACAAATTTTAACTTTAAAAGATTTTTGTGCTGCAACACGTGTTAAATGTAGTCATCAGCTGTTCAGGAAAGCTGATCCAGTTGCTGTAGAGACCTTTGTAAACCTTATAAAGGAACCAGAGTGGCAAGATGTTTATAGCGCTGATACAGTAGACGATAAATATAATGCTTTTCTCAAGACTTTTCTCATGCTCTTTGAAAGTTGCTTTCCGTTAGAACGTTTAAAACAGGGTACTAGCACAAACAGGCAGCCTGGGTGGCTGACTAGAGGGATAAGAATATCTTGTAGAACAAAGTGGCAATTATATCAAAACGTTAGAAACAGTCAAAATCTAAATGCAGCAGCCCATTACAAACAGTATTGCAAGGTGCTTAAAAATGTTATTAGGAAGGCAAAAAGTATGTGGTATGCAGATAGAATAGCTAAGTCTCAGGATAAAATTAAAACCATATGGTCAGTCGTAAAGGAAGTTGCTGGTCTGCAGAGACAGGTCGAGGATATAGAATCAGTGCGTAGTGGGAATGTCCGTGTTACTGATAAGTCGCATATATGTACGGTATTTAATAATCACTTTCTGAATGTAGCATGTGAACCAAATAGAAACCTAGTCCCAACAGGGAATCATATAGCGCTCTTAGAAAAAAGTGTTTCGAGACTGTTACCTGAAATGCTCCTCCATGATACTGACAAGAGGGAGATTGAGTTAATAATTAAATCACTAAAGACCAAGAACTCTCATGGATATGACGGGGTATCTAGCAGAATACTGAAGTATTGTTCTATGTATGTTAGCCCAGTTCTCAGCCATATCTGTAACTTTTCCTTTAGGAGTGGTCGGTTTCCTGACCGATTAAAGTACTCGGTAGTGAAGCCACTTTATAAAAAGGGAGACATTGATAATGTTGACAATTTTAGACCTATTTCTATGCCATCGGTGTTTGCTAAAGTTATCGAGAAGGTTGTATATACAAGGTTACTGGAGCATTTAAATTCACATAATTTACTGTCAAATGTTCAGTTTGGTTTTAGAAATGGTTTAACAACTGAAAATGCTATATTCTCTTTTCTCTGTGAGGTTTTGGACGGATTAAATAAAAGGTTGCGAACGCTAGGTGTTTTCTTTGATTTAACGAAGGCTTTTGACTGTGTTGACCACAAAATATTACTGCAGAAGTTGGACCATTATGGAGTAAGGGAAGTAGCTTACAATTGGTTCGCCTCTTACTTTAAGAACAGAAAGCAGAGGGTAATTCTCCGCAATATTGAGAGCGGTAGTGATGTTCAGTCCCAATGGGGCACTGTTAAGTGGGGCGTTCCCCAAGGGTCGGTGCTGGGGCCACTGCTGTTTCTTATTTATATAAATGATATGCCTTCTAGTATTACAGGTGATTCAAAAATATTTCTGTTTGCTGATGACACCAGCTTGATAGTGAAGGATCTTGTGTGTAATACTGAAACAGTACCAAATAATGTAGTTCATGAAATAAGTTCGTGGCTTGTGGAAAATAATTTGATGCTAAATCACAGTAAGACTCAGTTTTTACAGTTTCTAACTCACAATTCAGCAAGAACCGATATTTTGATCAGACAGAATAGGCATATTATAAGTGAGACGGAACAGTTCAAGTTCCTAGGCGTTCGGATGGATAGTAAGCTGTTGTGGAAAGCCCATGTCCAGGATCTTGTTCAGAAGCTAAATGCTGCTTTATTTACCATTAGAACAGTATCTGAAATAAGTGACACTTCAACACCAAAAGTAGTCTACTGTGCATATTTTCATACGCTTATGTCGTATGGTATTATTTTTTGGGGTAATTCTTCTCATTCAAAAAGGGTATTTTTGGCTAAAAAACGGGCTGTTCGAGCTATATGTGGTGTAAGTTCGAGAACGTCTTGTCGACCCCTATTCAAAAATCTGGGAATTCTGACATTGCCCTCACAGTATATATTTTCTTTAATGTCGTTTGTTGTTAGCAATATTAGCCTATTCCCAAGAGTTAGCAGCTTTCACTCAGTTAATACTAGGCAGAAATCAAATCTGCATGTAGAATGCACTTCCTTGACTCTTGTGCAGAAAGGAGTGCAGTATTCTGCTGCATCCATTTTCAATAAGCTACCACAAGAACTCAAAAATCTTAGCAGTAGCCCAAATTCTTTTAAGTCTAAACTGAAGAGTTTCCTCATGGCTCACTCCTTCTATTCTGTCGAGGAGCTCCTGGAAGAGCTAAAAAATTAAGCAAATTCCAGTATTACATTGTTGATTTTCTTCATTTAAACTTACGACTTGTCACCTGAATATGTTTTTTTTATATTTCATTTTATCTGTTTCTAATATCGTGTTATAATTTCATGTATTGACTCGTTCCATGACCATGCAGACTTCTCCTTAATTTGGTCCCACGAAACAATAAATAAATAAATAAATAAGCCACATATCACGCCGGTAAATGCCAAACGACGCCTCGCTTGGTGTAAGGAGCGTAAACGTTGGACGATTGAACAGTGGAAAAGAGTTGTGAGGAGTGACGAATCGCGGTGCACAATGTGGCGATTCGATGGCTGGGTGTGGGTATGGCGAATGCCCGGTGAACGAAATTTGCCAGCGTGTGTAGTGCCAACAGTAAAAGTCGGAGGCGGTGGTTTCACGGTGTGGTCGTGTTTTTCATGAAGAGGGCTTGCAGCCGTTATTGTATTGCGTGGAAATATCACAGCACAGGCCTACATTGATGTTTTAAGCACCATCTTGCTTCCCACTGTTTAACTCCAATTCGGGGATGGCGATTGCATCTTTCAACACGATCGAGCACCTGTTCATAATGCACGGCATGTGGCGGAGTGGTTACACCATAAGAACATCCCTGTAATGGACTGGCTCGCACAGTGTCCTGACCTGAAACCTATAGAGCACCTTTGGAATGTTTTGGAACGCCAACTTCGGGCCAGGCCTCACCGACCCACATCGATACCTCTCCTCAGTGCAGCACTCCGTGAATAATGGGCTGCCATTCCCCAAGAAACCTTTCAGCATACGACTGAACGTACGCCTGCGAGAGTGGAAGCTGTCATCAAGGCTAAGGGTGGGCCAACATCATACGGAATTCCAGCATTACCGATGGAGGGTGCCACGAACTTGTAAGTCATTTTTAGCCAGGTGTCCGGATACTTTTGATCATATAGTGTAGTTTGATTTATGGAGATGGTTTGTTTATAGAAATTATAAATATTTTCAATATATTGATTGAACAGTAATGAATTTGTCACATGCCGATGTGAAAACGATGCCCTTGCCATTTAGCAAAGAAGGACAGAACTCCTTGGATGTTCAGCTCTGCGCAGCCCGATGTAACCACGGCCAAACGGCGCGTACGAGCGCTCCGCTTTGTTTGAAGTACCGACAACTGGAGAAAAGCGTGTGATGCGCGCAGGCAATGTGGCAGCTGCTTAATGTATATTTGGACACTTTGGAATTAAGTTTCATTTCATGTACTACACTCTGTAACCTAAAGTGCACCAATCGAGAAGTAGCAGCATTTCTCATAAACGATGATGTATTCGTGAGCTCCTTGAAGAACGAAAGGGGCAGGAACCCGATCTTCCCGACATCTTCAAAATAGAGAACCGAATCCTAGCAGATGACTACGGAAAATTTCGATACTCGTCTACAGATACATGAAATGTATTCGCAGCTGCGATATGGACCACCATCTGCTGCGTAATGGAATGACAAAAATGAAAAATTTTGCTGGACCGATCCCCGAACCCGGATCTCCCGCTTATAGCGAGCGGTTGCAGTAATATTAGGTTGTCCAAGTACGTTCCACGGCCAGACCCTAATTTCCACACGTCGTCAACCATGTGTCTAAACTCGCACTCGCCCGCAAAGGAGAGACATTTTAATTGATACGATATTGCAGTGATTGTGTTGTTCAAAAGTGCGATGCAATGTTAATTAGGACAAGCATGTATCGTGCAGAACGTGACACACTGACTTGTGATTAACAGCCGTGGTATTTGCTATAGCTCGGGTGCTCGTAGAAGGCTCCCCAACAAAACAGTGGCTTCAAATTCTGGCATTCGGAGTGTTCGTGGGCGTCCAGCGTCGTGACCGCTAGAACGTAAACTCTCGTTTCACTTAAACGCCTCTCCAAACTTGCAAATATTTATTTACTGCTTATTTACCCTGACCAGATTAGATTCTCCAGACTCTGTCTTACATCTGACCAGGAACAACACACAGAAGCGTTCATGGTAATAATATTAACAAAGGTAATAGTGATAATACTTTGGCAGGGACAAAGAATCCAGTGAAATGTTTTTAAGTGCTTTATCTGAAAACTACCTTGAGCAGTTAAACAGAGAACCGACTCGTGGCGATAACATATTAGACCTTCTGGTGACAAACAGACCCGAACTATTTGAAAAAGTTAACGCAGAACAGGGAATCAGCGATCATAAAGCGGTTACGACATCGATGATTTCAGCCGTAAATAGGAATATTAAAAAGGGTAGGAAGATTTTTCTGTTTAGAAAAAGTGACAAAAAGCAGATTTCAGAGTACCTGTTGGCTCAACACAAAAGTGTTGAGGATCAGTGGACAAAGTTCAAAACCGTCGTACATAATGCGTTAGATGAGCATGTGCCAAGCAAGATCGTAAGAGATGGAAAAGAGCCACCGTGGTACAACAACCGAGTTAGAAAACTGCTGCGGAAGCAAAGGGAACTTCACAGCAAACATAAACATAGCCAAAGCCTTGCAGACAAACAAAAATTACGCGAAGCGAAATGTAGTGTGAGGAGGGCTATGGGAGAGGCGCTCAATGAATTCGAAAGTAAAGTTCTATGTACTGACTTGGCAGAAAATCCTAAGAAATTTTGGTCTTATGTCAAAGCGGTAGGTGGGTCAAAACAAAATGTCCAGACACTCTGTGACCAAAATGGTACTGAAACAGAGGATGACAGACTAAAGGGCGAAATACTAAATGTCTTTTTCCAAAGTTGTTTCACAGAGGAAGATTGCACTGTAGTTCCTTCTCTAGATTGTCGCACAGATGACAAAATGGTAGATATCGAAATAGACGACAGAGGGATAGAGAAACAATTAAAATCGCTCAAAAGAGGAAAGGCCTCTGGACCTGATGGGATACCAGTTCAATTTTACACAGAGTACGCGAAGGAACTTGCCCCCCTTCTTGCAGCGGTGTACCGTAGGTCTCTAGAAGAGCGTAGCGTTCCAAAGGATTGGAAAAGGGCACAGGTCATCCCCGTTTTCAAGAAGGGACGTCGAGCAGATGTGCAGAACTATAGACCTATATCTCTAACGTCGATCAGTTGTAGAATTTTGGAACACGGATTGTGTTCGAGTATAATGACTTTTCTGGAGACAAGAAATCTACTGTGTAGGAATCAGCATGGGTTTCGAAAAAGACGGTCATGTGAAACCCAGCTCGCACTATTCGTCCACGAGACTCAGAGGGCCATAGACACGGGTTCACAGGTAGATGGCGTGTTTCTTGACTTCCGCAAGGCGTTCGATACAGTTCCCCACAGTCGTTTAATGAACAAAGTAAGAGCATATGGACTATCAGACCAATTGTGTGATTGGATTGAGGAGTTCCTAGATAACAGGACGCAGCATGTCATTCTCAATGGAGAGAAGTCTTCCGAAGTAAGAGTGATTTCAGGTGTGCCGCAGGGGAGTGTCATAGGACCGTTGCTATTCACAATATACATAAATGACCTTGTGGATGACATCGGAAGTTCACTGAGGCTTTTTGCGGATGATGCTGTGGCGTATGGAGAGGTTGTAACAATGGAAAATTGTACTGAAATGCAGGAGGATCTGCAGCGAATTGACGCATGGTGCAGGGAATGGCAATTGAATCTCAATGTAGACAAGTGTAATGTGCTGCGAATACACAGAAAGATAGATCCTTTATCATTTAGCTACAAAATAGCAGGTCAGCAACTGGAAGCAGTTAATACCATAAATTATCTGGGAGTACGCATTAGGAGTGATTTAAAATGGAATGATCATATAATGTTGATCGTCGGTAAAGCAGATGCCAGACTGAGATTCATTGGAAGAATCCTAAGGAAATGAAAGCCGAAAACAAAGGATGTAGGTTACAGTACGCTTGTTCGCCCACTGCTTGAATGCTGCTCAGCAGTGTGGGATCCGTACCAGATAGGGTTGATAGAAGATATAGAGAAGATCCAACGGCGAGCAGCGCGCTTCGTTACAGGATCATTTAGTAATAGCGAAAGCGTTACGGAGATGATAGATAAACTCCAGTGGAAGACTCTGCAGGAGAGACGCTCAGTAGCTCGGTACGGGCTTTTGTCAAAGTTTCGAGAACATACCTTCACCGAGGAGTCAAGCAGTATATTGCTCCCTCCTACGTATATCTCGCGAAGAGACCATGAGGATAAAATCAGAGAGATTAGAGCCCACACAGAGGCATACCGACAATCCTTCTTTCCACGAACAATATGAGACTGGAATAGAAGGGAGAACCGATAGAGGTACTCAAGGTACCCTCCGCCACACACCGTCAGGTGGCTTGCGGAGTATGGATGTAGATGTAGATGTAGATGTAGTTGACACTAATAATAATAATAACGATTATACTAATAACAACAGTGAATAGAATAAGGAATTATATAAATTATTTTAGTACATTTGAGTCTACGATTGGAGTTACCAGGAGCGAAAAGAAGATCGATGAAGGAGAAGACTCAAATGCTAGAGACAGTAGAAGATAGGAAACAATAAAATACAAATAGTGAACTCTTCTGACAAGAGGGCGGAGGGGGGGGGGGAGGGGTGATTGATTGGGGGGGGGGGGGGGAGGGAGTTGTTGGGTACAGGAAATTTGCAAAACTAAGATGCGGATCTTAGTAGAATAGATGTGTATAGTGACAGAAGATGGGCCATTAGCTATCTCTTGAAGCTCCGAAGGGATTTGGTTTCTCTGATATTTTGTGGAAGATTGTTCCAGGGTCGGGTTCCTGATAAGTGGAATGATTAGAGGATGTGGCAGTATTATAATTTGATACAGAGAGGATTTTGTTGTGTTCTGAGCGGGTGTTTCTATTGTGCTGCTCGGACAGTAGTGCAGAAGTTGACAATAAATAAGAGTGCAGTGATTGAGAAGACGATAGAGCAGGCATAGGGTATGACAGTCTCTACGCCTACTGGCTCGTATCCGTGATAATTTCTTGTAGGCTGGAGTGACATGGTCGAAAAAGCGGATGTCATAAATGTATCGTGCACAAGCATTCATCGCCAGTTCCAAGCCGCGAGAGCTTTCGTATGATAGTCCTTGGAGAACAGCATCATCATAGTCGAGTATAGAGAGTGTAAGTGAATCTACAAGTTTCTTTTTAAGCTCGGAAGGAAACACTTTTTTATGATTGTGTACTGAGTGAAGTGATGCTGACACCTTCGTACAGACTGCAATTGTGTGTTCAGTCCAGACTAAGTTGTAGTCCAGAATTGTTCAAAAAATGTTCAGATGTGTGTGAAATCTTATGGGACTTAAGGGGAGTTGGAATGCCGGAAAATGGAAAAAATTCACATTTTCAGTTTTTAACCTTATAACTTAATTTGAAATTTTCTGCTTAAAATGGTGCAAAATTTGTTAAGAAATTCCAATTGGAAGTATTTTTATTTAATTTTTCAAAATTACATGTGCGCCCAGCAAAGTTACCCATCTTGTGATTTGTACACATTTAAATCTTCGCATTTCCGAAAACATTACATATAGAAGGCTGTGGATTTCACTCTTCAGTTGTAGAATCTTTGATCCTTCCATAGGTACCATTGTTTTTACGACTAGCTGTGTTTATTGTTCAGTTTTTGATCTGTGAGTGTTTGTTTTGAGCCTCGAGTTTAGTTTGTCGCTCATTTGGAGTTTGTTATCTGTCTTGTTTTGACTTTCAGTGGTGAGTGCGTAGTTTCTACGATGCCTAGGAGTGCATCATTATTTAAAAAGCGAAAGTTTCGCGGTAATAGATTTACAAATAACGTTTGTTCAAGTGA
Source organism: Schistocerca serialis cubense (assembly GCF_023864345.2). Taxonomy (NCBI): domain Eukaryota; kingdom Metazoa; phylum Arthropoda; class Insecta; order Orthoptera; family Acrididae; genus Schistocerca; species Schistocerca serialis. The sequence goes on from NC_064642.1 coordinate 65,582,267, forward strand.
TTCTGCTTCAGCACCTGTTGATGCTGGTGAAAGTTCTGACGTTTGTACAGCTGAGATGTGTGAAGGAGACACGCCCACCAGTGCATCAAAAAAGAAGTTATCAAACTGTGCAAGTGAAATTACAGATGAAGCTTCTAATGAACAATATGTTTTAGTCGACTTTCCTGTTTTTACTGAGTTTATGAAGAAATGTTTGTGTTGTAATCTTTGTGGAGGTTCTTTTGATATGAACATAACAAAATCTATAGGACTTTCCTGCAAAATTGCTATAGTTTGTGCCAGTTGTGAAAATGAGACCTGTTTTTGGAGCTCTAAAACATGCAGTAGCAATTTGTTTGAGAGTAATATCAGGCTAATGTATGCAATGAGAGCAATTGGTAAAGGACATACTGCTGCTCAAACATTTTGTGCCATAATGAATCTTCCACCTCCACCTGCTAAAATTGACAATTACACTGAAGTGATAGGAGATGCTGTTCAGTCTGTAGCAGATTTATCAATGAAAGCTGCTGCCAGTGAAGCAAAATATATAAATGAAGGAAACCCAGATATCCCTGTTGCTTTTGATGGAACCTGGCAGAAAAGGGGTCACACATCCAAAAATGCTGTTGCTACTGTTACTAGTGTGGACAGCGGTAAAGTTTTGGACTATGAAGTGCTCACTAAACATTGTTACCATTGTGCATCTGGTAAGATAGAAGCAGCTCACATATGTAGCAAGAATTATGAAGGTACGAGTGGAGGCATGGAGGCTGCCGCTGCTGTGAAAATGTTTAGCAGATCAGAAAAAGAACGGGGAGTATTTTACACAAAATTCCTTGGAGATGGGGACTCCAAGGCATACAAAAGTGTTACAGAATCCATGCCATATGTCAATAAGACAATAACTAAACTAGAATGTGTCGGTCATGTTCAGAAACGAATGGGCACTCGTCTAAGGAAACTGAAACAGAATCTGAAGGACAAAATTTTGTCAGATGGTAAAACCATTAGAGGTCGCCTGTCAGATAAAATTATAAATGAATTACAACAATACTATGGTATGGCAATAAGAAATAATGCAAATAATTTGCAGGAAATGAGACAAGCTGTATGGGCCACATATTTACATCGATCATCAACTGATGATAATCCTCAACATTTTGCTTGTCCAGATGGTCCTCAGTCATGGTGCAATTATAGAAAATCTCAAGCTACTGGGGATCCTTATCACCATAAAAATTATATTCCATTGGCTGTTATGGAAGTAATTAAACCAATATATAGAGACTTGGGGCATCCTGATCTTCTGCGAAAATGTCTTCATGGTTGTACCCAGAATCAAAACGAGTCGTTCAACAACCTCATTTGGACTCGTGTACCTAAGAATGTATTTGTTGGGATAAAAACATTGAAATGGGGAGTCAGTGATGCTGTTATTTCATTCAATGATGGTCATATGGGTAGGCTAAAGGTCATGGCAAGGCTCGGCATTGCTCCTGGTATCAACACCATCAGAGGTCTTCAGCTTCTGGACAGCGTGCGAGTAAGGAAGGCTCAGTATGCAGCTGAATTTAATACAAAAAAAGCAAGGGCAGCAAGGAGAAGAAAGCTTCTAGGTGAAGAAGAAGAACTAGAAGATGACCCTGATTACTCTGCTGGACACTTTTGATAATAGAATAAAAGGTATTTGTGAATTTTCATAATAAATTACTTTAATCGCATTTTCTGGCATTTGACATTTTTAGTGTTACATGTACCTTTATCTCATAAACCACTCAACCAACAACATTCAAATTTTCAGAAATGCTGCAAAACAGTTCAAAGAGGCCACTGAACTAGAATCATGACAAGAACTGGCTTATTCTCTGAACTAGGGAAGTTTATGTTATACTTTTTCCAATAAAAAATGGCTTAATGGTAAAAAATTCATAAATACTATACCAACAAAAAGAAAACATTGGTTCTAGTTCAGTGGGCTCACAATATATGCTGAAAACCTCTGCCAGAATTTCAAAGTTCTGAAGATAATAGTTCCAAAGAAAAAGGTACACAAAGTTAGCAAATTTAACATTGGCGAGATAGGGCATTCCAACTCCCCTTAACTGCTAAGGTCATCAGTCCCTAAACTTACACACTACTTAACCTAAATTATCCTAAGGACAAACACACACACCCATGCCCGAGGGCGGACTCGAACCCGGGACCAGCCGTCCGGAATTGCTGCCAAATTCTTTGAAGCAGAAGGAAAGATTATTTCTGCGCCATTTAGGATTAATGGTGGAAGAGATTGAGGGGTAATGAATCTTTTACAAGCGCCCAAGATTGCTTGTGTTTTAGGTGGGCTAAGTTTCAAACCTAATTCTGCGCCCACTCTGACAAGGCAAGTAAATCACCATTTTCGTGCTGGATGGCTGTGAACAAGTTTGTTGGGTTTTCACTTAGATATAGCTGGGGATCATCAGCATGTAAGTGACATTTACAGTGGGAGAGAACAGTTGAGACGTCATTAACACATTTAGAGAATAGTAGCGGGCTCACTACTGATCCTTAAGGGATTCCTCATACTACATTCTTCCGTTCTGACCTTTTTGTTCCTACCATAACACATTGCTGGCGCTATGTAAAGTGTGAGTGGAACCATTCCAGAGCACTTGAAGAAAAGTTTAAGCTTTAGAATTCAGCAAGTAAAATGTCCAAGTCCACAGTATCGAATGCTTTGCTGAAATCAAAAAGGCACATTCTAGTCGCTGCTATTTGTCCACAGCTTGTTTTAAGGCACCAGCAACTTTTATAAGAGCAGTCACCGTGCTGCGATTTTGCCGGAAACCAGACTGGTATTTATGTAAAAGGTTATGTGACGTTAAATAATTATGGAGTTGTCCGTGAACTATGTATACTAAAGTCTTGGATAGTGCTGGTAGAATGCAAATTGGCCCGTAGTCGGAGGGTTCTTTGGCAGTTCCTTCTTTCGTAATGGTTTTATGAGTCCCAGCTTCCAGTCTGATAGGGAGGTGGAAGAGGTTACACAATTGTCAAAAATGTCCTTCATTGTGGGCAGCAGTGGATCGACGAGAAAACTGATGATTCGCACTGTAATGTTATCGTGCCCTGCAGCTGCAGAACGAATTCGCGCTATAGATTTCCTGACCGTGTTAGGACTTACTGTCAGCAGAGCAAATTTCACGTATCCGCTAACCACTGATGCGTTAAGGGAATCGATAGTTTGTGCCCTTGTGTGTTGGTCAAGCAGAGATGTCGGTGTTGCAAAATGCTCATTTAGGTCTTCAATAAAAAGTAGGGGTTTAGCAGTAGATTTGGGTTTGCCTTTTCCTAGACCTCGTAGATTTGTCCACAGTACGGCATATGGTGTGGCTGTGTGGCTCCTGTTGGGATAACGTTCTTCATAGAGCCGACAAGTCTCACTTGCATTCTTTTGGGCTTCCCATTTCACGAGAAACATGTCGGAAAACTCTGCATTTGTGCACACGACTGTCGTTGTTCACATCCGTTTTGTGAAAGCAGCACAAATACAGAAAACTGCGTGCATCACAAAACTAAGGAGCACGAGACGGTACTGTACTCTTCCCTATTCTGCGTACGATTGTGGAGTGCTGTGTGTGCCATGTAAAAAAAGAGAAAAAAAGAAAAAGAGAAAAGCACTGGTAAACAGTCCGACCTTGCAGCACACACGTTATGCCCTCTGCTGCTTGCATCTGTTGCTTTCTTTACTTACAGTCCCGTTAAGGGGGTTCTAGCGATTCAACAGTCTCAGAGCGATAAAAGCTTATATTGTCTCCTTCACTCCTTGCCTGTCTCGTGTGGCACACCTCGACATCACAGAGGCTCTAGCATGCAAATGAAGCGTTTACAAACACACATTTATTAGCACAATGTGCTCAGATGGTACACATATACTAATAACCACACCTTGTAAACATACCTTTTGATATACCCTGCAGATCATCATGTACTCGCACCTTCTTCAGCTGCAGGAATGATTTTTTTCTGTACTGAGAATTTCGAGAAAACGCTCCCATTAGCATAAAGTTTTAGTTACCGTATCTCTCAGAATTGGAAATACTAGAGTAATTGTTTGTTAGTGTTCGATGAAGTTGTTCTTGATGCAACACTACCATTACGTAAGCACATGAATGGTGTAAACGATAACTTTTTGCAAAGTAGCACAGTGGTGTAGGGAAAGTGAAGATGAACGATATGATATAACATACTTGCTGTCTATCAAGCAGGGAAATAACCTCTAATTGGCCTACGAAAACTGGTGAGCTACTGCGCATGAGTGGTGCGCCAGATTTAGAATATTCTCTCGCCTTTTTACGCCGTCGGATTGGTCGATATTAGCCTTTTGAAGCTTATTTCTTTGCTTCGCTAAAATCAACCTTGAATTTTGGACAGACCTGGTTTTTGCACAGACAAATTGTGAAATTGACGTTCGCGTAAATTTTTCCTCAGAGGTGTGTGAATTTTAACAGCACGAAATTAACGATTATATTGTTTTGTTTCTCTGTCCTTACTAGGACGTTATCATACTTGTAAGGTTTAAGTTGTGATCGAATTGCAAACGTAATTAGCTTTGGCAACATTTTGGCAAAATTGTGATTATTTTATCTTATTACCCTCACGAGAAAGTTATTATATGATATAAACGAAATAAAAAACATGTTTCTTGTAGTGGCCATTTTCGCAGCAGTTGTGGGTAACGTTAACAGTGAACTGTAAGATCTCCACCTGGTTGCCAGATGAGAAAAAGCAGTTTGCTTAGGTGCAATGGATTAGAAGTTACCTGTAAGTACCTTTCCATTTCATAAAAAAACGATAATTGAACTGTTTTTGAATCCATAATCTAGATGTGAAATCATAACCTATGTGTAAAAATGGACAAATCATGTGGTATTTCAGGACATCCACTGAAGATGCCTTGTAAAAAAGGGGAAACTCGTCTGGGTGCATAAATAAAAATAAAAATTTCTATGTGCAGCATGCAAAAAAGGCATTTTCTTTGAAACAACTAAAATAAAAAAACTTCAAACATCTGACAGACAAAGCTTGTGGCGAAAAGGGTGAAACGGTGTACTAAATCTCGCGCAGCTCGCATGCACTGTGGTGTATGTGACGTTTGTAGGCAAATATGAGACCACAAGAGTCTCGTATCAAATCGTTCGTCCCGACTTCCCCTACATTACTGTGGTACACTGTGAGCTGCTTGAATTTTAGCTTCGCTAGCTGCGTTTGTACCGTGGCAGAGTTACGAAAAACGTTGTAACGGCACTGGGTAGCCTCGTTCGCAACCACCACAAAGGCAGTGTGACGTCCGCACCTGTAGCTAGCGCCGCGTTGTGGCCGAGGGAATGCAATGCGGACAAAGGGCGCCCCTGCTGCAACAGATAGCGGCCGCGACGTGCACCAGCACCTCTCCCCACCCCTCACACACAAACACACCACTTGCAGCGGGGCAGCTACGCCCGCCACTTTCGACGCTTTCGGGCAGCGCCACATTCCGTGGCCTGGCACCCTCGGCAAATAGCACCGCGCCACGGCGCTGTGGTGCGAACAGCGACATCCGACGACGAATCTCAGTCCCTCCTCCTGGACCGAAGGTCTCTGTTCTTGTGCATTCAGGCGTCACGCTCATTTCTGGCCCCTCTTGTCTCTGCCAAGAGCAGAGGACGAATCTTCACTACAAGTCTCATTCACAGCGCGGTGACGGAGAAATTGCGGTGCAGCTGAGACAAAAGAAGTATCAATTATTTCATCTCAGTTCCTCCAAGTGATCTAATGCTGTCGAGATTCGAACATCATTTCCTGTTCGGTGACATTTTTAGTCCAAGTTCCTTTTTTCTCTTTGTGTCATCAGTCTTCTGACTGCTTTTATGCGGACCGCCACGAATTCCTCTCCTCTGCCAACGTCTTCATCTCAGAGTAGCACTTGCAACCTACGTCCTCAATTATTTTCTGGATGTACTCCAATCGCTGTCCTCCTCTTCAGTTTTTTCACTTTACAGGTCCGTCAAGTACCATGGAAGTCATTACCTGATGTCTTAACAGATGTCATATCATCCTGTCCCTTCTCCTTATCAATGTTTTCCACATATTCCTTTCCTCTCCGACTCTGCGCGGAACCTCCTCAACCCTTATGCAATCAGTCCACCTAATTTTCAACATTCGTCTGTAGGACCACATCCCAAATGCTTCGATTCTCTTCCGCTCAGGTTTTCCCACAGACAATGTTTCACTACCATACTCCAGACGTACATTCTCTGAAATGTATTCTTCAAATTAAGGCCTATCCTTCATACTAGTAGACTTCTCTTGGTCAGGAATGCTCTTTTTGCTATTGCTAGTCTACTTTTGATGTCCTTCTTCCTCCGTCCGTCACTGGTTATTTCACTGCCTAGGTAGCAGAATTCCTTCACTTCATCTACTTCGTGGCTATCAATCCTGATGTTGAGTTTCTCCCTTTTCTCATTTCTGCTACTTTCTTCGATTTACTCCCATTTCATATTCTGCACTCATTAGATTGTTCATTCCATTCAGCATCTTCCGTAATCCTTCCTCACCTTCACTCAGGATAGCAATGTCATCAGCGAATCGTATCATTGATATCCTTTCACCTTGAATTTTAATTTCACTCTTGAACGTTTCTTTTATTTCCATCATTGCTTCCTCGATGTACAGATTCAACAGTTTTTGCCCTCTACGGGTCCGTCTAGTACCACTGAAGTCATTCCCTGATGCACTAACAGATGTCCTATCACCCTCTTCCTTCTCCTTAGCTGTGTTCATCCCTGTCTTACACCATTTTTATTCCGAGCACTGTCGTGTATTAGAGTCAGAATTCAAAAGAGTTTTGGAGGACTTAAGATAAAATAAGGTAGAAGGGACAGATAACTTTTCATCAGAATTTCAAAGTGTCCTATTGGCTCTTGTACGTACTGTAATTTATCCGTCTCTCCTTATAGCTTACGCCTATTTTTATCAGAATTTGAACATCTTGCACCATTTTACAATGAGGAACACTTTTTCCAGGTCGATAAATCCTATGAACGTGTCTTGATTTTTTTTTTTTTTTTTTTTTTTTTTTTTTAGTGTGGCTTCCAGTATCAACCGCAACGTCAGAATTGCTTCTATCGTGCCTTTACCTTTTCTAAACCCAAACTGATCGTCATCTAGCACAAACTCAATCTTCTTTTCGATTCTTCTGTATATTATTCTTGTCCGAAGTTGGATGCATGAGCTGTTAAGCTGATTGTGCGATAATTATCGCACTTGTCAGCTCTTGCAGTCTTTACCATTTCCCCCAGTGACTTTAGAAATTCTGATGGAATGTTATTTATCCCTTCTGCCTTATTTGATCTTAAGTCCTCCAAAGCTCTTTTGAATTCTGATTCTAATACTGCATCCCCTCTCTCTTCTGAATCAATTCCTGTTTCTTCTTGTATCACATCAGACAAATATTCCCCCTCATAGAGGCTTTCAACGTATTCTTTCCACCTATCCGCTCTCTCCTCTGCATTTAACAGTGCAGGTCCCGTTGGTCTCTTAATGTTACTACCCCTGCTTTTAATGTCACCAAAGGCTGTTTCGACTTTCCTGTATGCTGAGTCTGTCCTTCCGACAGTCGCTTCTTTTTCGATTTCTTCACATTTTCGATGCAGCAATTTCGTCTTTGCTTCCCTGCACTTCCTATTTATATAAGTCCTGAACGACTTGTATTTCTGTATTACATGTTCCTAAACTAATTTAATGATCCCCTCCGGTCATTAGTTTGTTAAATTAGTAATCTCCATGAAAAGTCGCGCTAGTACCGTGTGACACTGCCTCAACGCTTGATAATGGCCTCAATTCAGCGGGAAACAGATTCTGCAGGTTTCTTCAGTTACGCGGTGTGGAGCTGAATGATTAAATTCTGTAACGTCATATAGCCGGCCGAAGTGGCCGTGCGGTTAAAGGCGCTGCAGTCTGGAACCGCAAGACCGCTACGGTCGCAGGTTCGAATCCTGCCTCGGGCATGGATGTTTGTGATGTCCTTAGGTTAGTTAGGTTTAACTAGTTCTAAGTTCTAGGGGACTAATGACCTCAGCAGTTGAGTCCCATAGTGCTCAGAGCCATTTGAACCATTTGTAACGTCATATCCTTACGGGAATGCTGGCTGTCAAGTTGCATTGTCTGTTCAATATGGTCTCAAACACTCATTAAGATCACGTAATTTAGCAGACCATTCAAGCTGCGATAAGGTGCCTGAGTGTTCATGGAACCAGTAGCGTTTGCATGCAGCGTAGAACACGTTGCTGTTGACACCTTGGAAGTTGCGAACCACCATAATGTACTCATTGTGGAGATCCGGAAGGAAGGCGAACGATCGGTGATCCACAATGTTGAAGTAAACATCCTAGTTCATGTTCACGGTAATGTGAATGGCTTCACGCAATTGACGGTACGCAAGGCTTCCACAACACATCACAGAACTACATTCTCCACACTGTAGGGGGAGCGCGCCGTCGCTGTAATCGGACAAGTTGCGTCATTTGAAAAGAGGCAAAGTTGCGACTCGTCGGGTCATGCTTCAGACCTATAGTCAACCAGAGTTGCCCCCACTGTTTGAAGTGCTTTACGTCTTGCCTGTTTCACAATGTAGCAGTAACCTGCTGCTACAGCTGTGACTAAGGTCGACCTCCTCCTCTCCTTCTAGCAGCGGACACAACGCTGTGAGCAATACTGAACTCCTGGGGTACGCTCTACACACATCGTCCTTCTTCCAGTTTCCCATTGGCTGTTCACCGTACTAAGTTATTCGAACGTTGCCTCCTTCTGATGTCGTCATTAAGAACACCACCACAGGGCATCGCTACTGCTCGCTGATTGGCACACGCCGTGTTTTGCCGTTCGTGCAACTGCCTCGCGTTGCCGGACCGGCTACATTTGATGCTGTGGTGTTCCTGACATGACACCGTGTGACGTCCAGCTGTCTACGTACGACTGGGAGACATCTGGCAAAATGCTAGCTCACTTTCATTCGTTTCCACTGGGCTCTTAATGTGTTTTGTTACCTCGTTCTAAAGCTTTGCTGTGTATTTTGTCTGTGTAGCTTCGTGTTTCTTCTATACGACCACAGCTCTTTCACTAGTCTAAGATGACAGACTGATAAGTACTGGTGACTGTCTACGAAAGATTGATAAATTTTGTTAAACGGCGGTAGAGGTGGTAGGCCTCACCACTTGAAATTGTTGTAGGGGAGGCAGATGTCAGACTGAGTTTCATTGGGAGACTACGAAAAAAAGTCGTTGACTTTTGTTTGCGAGCCGGGAACGCTTGGAAATTGTATTAGTAAAAAACGAGCCTCGGAGACAAACAGAAATACCACCTTTCGTTACCGGGAGATCGTCAAGGAAATAATCATTTAACTGCAGTGACAGATACTGTTAACCAGAGGACAGGCCTTATGCGTTACGAAGAGCTTCAGTTTTAAAATTTGTCTTCAGGCATGTCCGGCGAAGAGTTTGTAACGTACTACTTCTCCCTATAGAAATGTCGCGAAATGATGGGGTTGATAAAATCATGGTACATCATAATCTAGGAAATGCTAATCCAATTTTATGGTTTGATAGTAAGAATTTAAAAATAATTTTCAGATACTTTAATATTACATGTCAACTAAAGTCCCACATTGTTTCTGTAAATTTACTTTTTTTCTTTGGTATCCTCTACTGCTTGCTCTATGTACAGACCGAAAAAGATCAGGAACAGGTTACAGCCACACCTCATTCAGCTCAACGCAACGAAACAACAGAAAGACGTAGACTGATGATCCAGAACTTTATGAGCACCGACGTACTATCGATATGCACCCGTCTAGGCGCTAGCAGGGTCACCTAGCGAGGAAAGACTGCTAGTCAGAAACACGCACTGTGCATGTACTATCAGTGAGCGTGCTGTCCGTGCGTAGAACAGGGAGGCGCACAATCTATCTGGGTTTGATCGAAGGCAGATTTTGATGGCCTGGAGGCCTGGCACGAGCAGTTTGGAAACTTCACGACTTCTCGGGTGTTCCAACAGTGCCGTGGTGAGTGTCTTCAACACGTGGCGAAACCAAGGTGAAACCACGTCCAGACAACATGGGGTCTGGCGGCCACCCCTCATTACAGATGTCGAACGTCGTAGGCTGGGCAGACTGGTAAAACAGGACAGGCGGTGAACTGTCGCGCAACTAACACCAGAATTTAATTCTGGGCAGTATACGAGTGTGTCTGAATTCACAGTGCGCCGAACTCTCCGAATGATGAGCCTCCGTAGTCGACGACCCATGCAGGTGCGCATATTCTACATGTGCATCTACATCTAAATCTACATGGAAACTCTTCAAATCACATTTAAGTACCTGGCAGAGGGTTCATCGAACCATCTTCACAATTCTCTTTTATTCCAATCTCGTATAGCGCACGGAAAGAATGAAACCTATAACTTCTGCTCTGATATCCCTTACTTTATCGTGGTTATCGTTCCTCCCCATGTAGGTCGGTGTCAACAAAATATTTTCACATTCGGAGGAGAAAGTTGGTGATTGGAATTTCTTGAGAAGATTCCTCCGCAACGAAAAACGCCTTTCTTTTACGATGTCCAGCCCAAATCCTGCATCATTTCCGTGACACTCTCTCCCATATTTCTTTGAACTTTTGTGATGTACTCCGTCAGTCAAATGGTTCAAATGGCTCTGAGCACTATGGGACTTAACATCTGAGGTCATCAGTTCCCTAGAACTTAGAACTACGTAAACCTAACCAACCTAAGGACATCACACAAATCCATGTCCGAGGCAGGATTCGAACCTGCGACCGTAGCGGTCGCGCAGTTCCAGACTGAAGCGCCTAGAACCGATCGTCCACACCGGCCAGCACTCCATCGGTCCTATCTGGGAAGGATCCCACACAGCAGTATTCTAAAAGAGGACGGACAAGCGTGGTGCAGGCAGTCTCCTTAGTAGGTCCGTTACATTTTCTAAGTATCCTGCCAATAAAACGCAATCTTTAGTTAGCCTTCGCCACAATATTTTCTATGTGTTCCTTCCAAGTTGCTCGTGATTGTAATTACTAGGTATTTAGTTGAATTTACGGCTTTTAGATTAGACAGATTTATCGTGTAACCGAAATTTAACAAGTCCCTTTTGGCACTCAAGTGGATGACCACACATTTTTCGTTATTGCCACTTTTCCCACCATTAAGATATCTTTCCTAAATCGTTTTACAGTTTGTTTTGATATTCCGATGACTTTATTAGTCGATAAACGACAGCGGCAACAACGACTGAGATGGACATGTGACCATCAGTGCTGGATGTTGACGCAGTGGCAGAGCGTTGCATAGCCTGATGAATCCCGATACCATCTTTATCTTGCCTCTGGGAGTGCGAGAATCTGTTGTCTTCCAAGGAAAACAGTTCCTTGACACCTACACTGTGGGACGGAGACAAGACGACGGCGGCTCTATTATACTTTGAGGAACATTCACGCAGACGTCCATAGCCCCAGTGGAGCTCGTGCAAGGAACCATGACTGCCTAGCAGTATCGTACACTGCTTGCAGACACGTACAAAAAATGGCTCTGAGCACTGTGGGACTTAACATCTGAGGTCATCGCTCCCCTAGACTTAGAACTGCTTAAACCTAACTAACCTAAGGACATCACACACATCAGTGCCCGAGGCATGATTCGAACCTGCGACCGTAGCGGTTGCGCGGCTCCAGACTGAAGCGCCTACAACCGCTCGGCCACATCTGCCGACGGCAGTGGTATTTTCCAGCAAGATAATGCAGCATGTCACAAGGCCATGAGTGTGACGGAGTGCTCCGACGACCATAGTGCCGAGTTACAATTGATCTGCTGGGCCCCTAACTCGTGAGATCTGAAGCCGATCGAACCGATCTGGGATGTGATTGAACGTGGCGTAAGAGCTCATCGCCCCCTATCCGAAATTTTCGGGAATTACGTGACTTGTGTGTGCAGATCCGGTGCCAACTCTCTCTCGACCTATCAAGGCCTCATTGCTTCCATTCCTCGATGGGACGCAACAGTTATCCATGCGAAAGGTGGACGTACCAGCTATTAGGTAGGTAGTCATAATGTACTGGCTGATCAGTGTATGTTATGATATGGAATGCTTTATTATAACATGACGATCTATGCAGACATGTGACACTCTTCCACGTTGGATTATTTCAGGTGCTTTATGATGGCTCACAGCCGATTTTAGCTAATAGCACGATTTTAATAATACACAATACAGCCTACAATGGCCAGTGTATTCTTTAATTATTTTATTTTAGATACATTTTCTTTGCTGCACTGTTTATTTATTTACTCATAGTGGTACAAGTTACATGACAAGCTCATATCGGCAATAAATCGACATAGACTTACATGGATGCAAGGAGCAATCTTATACCCACTATACCATCTTGAAAAATGCACGTGATGATGGCCGGGCGTGTAAACGACCTCGTCGGGTAACTTTCATCAGTACGCGTAAATAAATAAATAATGCAGCAAATGATTGGTACTTAATATATGCCGTTCTTCGATCTCATGCAAACTGCAGGCCCACTGGAAAGGAAAGGGTTGAAGCAACAGAAGACATTCAACAAAAACGGAAATAGCGCTGTTGCCGCAATACAGCACTGTTTGGTCCCAAATACTGGCGAATTGGCAGACCTGACTTTCGACAGTTCTAACCAGTGGATGACAGAGATAAGAATAAAGTGGACAAACAGCACAGTGGTTGGGTGGCAGCCAACTAAAGCGACTAGGGTGACCACCGAAACAGTGGTCTACTGTAGCAGTGGACTAGGATGCTACATGCTGAATCACAAAGCAATGTTCTACAGTCGGCTACGTTTTGAGAAGCGACCTCTTGTCACAACACATCCAAATGGAGGGAGTACGCAAATTCTCCCAGCTCAGCCGGCCAGTGTGGCCGAGTGGTTCTAGGCGCTACAGTCTGGAACCGGACGACCCCCACGGTCGCAGGTTCAAATCCTGCCTCGGGCATGGATGTGTGTGATGTCCTTAGGTTAGTTAGGTTTAAGCAGTTCTAAGTTCTATGGGACTGATGACCTCATATGTCAAGTCCCATAGTACTCAGAGCCATTTAAACCATCTCCCAGCTCAGCCGGTAACAATACGCTATCGGCGGCGTCCATTTGTCTGTCCCAGTGTCTGTCCCAGGCATCAGTCGGATGTGCACACAATAAGCTACATCATCGACGACCGAGCGAGGTGGCGTAGTGGTTAGACACTGGACTCGCATTCGGGAGGACGACGGTTCAATCCAGCGTCCGGCCATCCTGATTTAGGTTTTCCGTGATTTCCCTAAATCACTCCAGGCAAATGCCGGGATGGTTCCTCTGAAAGGGCACGATCGACTTCCTTCCCCATCCTTCCCTAATCCGATGAGACCGATGACCACGCTGTCTGGTCTCCTTCCCCAAAAACAGCCAACCAACATCGACGAGCAACAGCATCCACTTGGCGAAGCTGCTGGTCTACGGGCCATCAGCTATCCCCGATGGTTCAGTGCTTCGTACTGGGTACACAAAGGCGAGCAACTGCTTGACACTCATGCCTGCCCTCCAGAGCCCCGGGTTCGGCTCGGAGCGTCTGCTGGTCCCTCCCAGCCGCCTTGGGGCGAGAGGAATGTGCGCCGGTCCAGCCGAGCGACCACTGCACAGCGTAGGTGGCCGAACACCTTGTTTCAGCAAGGCAGCTTCTCCGTCACCTGGGGTCACGCATTCAGATGCCCTTAGCGGACTCAATCGCTACCGTCAGCCACAGGCAGCACCTGAGCAGATCCAACTACTGTACGAGCAAGGACGAATAATAAAGAATGCTTTACTTAGCCATCATTCTAAACTCCGCACTCGCCATGGTACTGGGACATCCCAAGTGGCCTTTCTGCAGCATAGGTGTCGGCGCAACTGCCAAAATAAACAGGACACCGTTATGTCAAAGTGGAATTAAAGCTACTGGGAAACTAACAACTATTCTTCAGAAACATTTTACGAGTCTTCCGATATAAATTGGTGTCACATTGACAGTTGCAGAAGACGTATTCCTGGCGAAACACTCAGAAGAAACATCTGGCAAAATAGGCAATATTCATTTATTTATCTTTAAACTCCCAGTTTCATGACTTTTATCTTTGTGAAATAATAAACAGACAATCAGCTGCAGAATGGAAAGTTTACTGAAACCTCTTTACTAGGTTTCAATGTTCATAAAAACTTCTTCAGAAGGTACATTAAAACATACCCGAAAGGTGCCAGTCATAACAATCAAAACTTGCGCAATATGGTTGTCGTTTGGTACTTCCTCCCCAATGTACAGCCAGTACACTAGCTTTGCAGCTAAAGTACATAAAAGTGATAAAAATAAGTAGTATCTAAGTTAAAGAGGAAACAAAAAGTGGTGGTAGCAATAAGAACAGATTTCCTCCTCCTCTCTTCCGGAATTGTCTTGCTACATAGTCTGTTTCGTCACTCATTTCTCTCTCGCTCTTTATGTGGCGCTTTTTCCATTTGAGACATAGTTCTATCTCCATCACCTGTATCCTTAAGTGCTTTTTTATATTAACGGACTGTCTTTTACTATTTATATGCAAATAAGAAGCAGCTCTACTTCAAGTCTTTTTCTGCATTATATTAGATTAAATTAGATGCACTTCCGTTACATACATAAACATCCTTGAAATTCCCTGGCAGTTTAAAACTGTGTGCTGACCGAGACTCGAACTCGGGACCTTTGCCTTTCGCCGGCAAGTGCTATACTAGCTTGCTTGGGTAGCTTAGATGGTAGAGCACTTGCCCGCGAAAGGCAAAGGTCCCGATTTCGAGTCTCGGTCCGGCACACAGTTTTAATCTGCCAGAAAGTTTCGTATCAGCGCACACTCCGCCGCAGAGTGAAAATCTCATTATACGCCCTTGATGAACAGATGATTAGTGATGGAGAACATATGTTTCAAACATATGTACACTAAACGTGTTTACAAAAAAAAAGGAGATAAGCTTACGTTACTTCCACAGATCCGAATTATACTGGTTCTTATGTCTATGGAATAATTTTAAAAATCTGAAACCTACTTCATTTAAGAGATAATACTGAACTTTCACAAATATGTAAGTGTGCTGTACGTACTGGAAAGTGATAACGTAATTCTTGCAGCTACACATTACCAAACAGAAAGCAGTTCACAACACTTAATTGGACACATTACTGTATTGAGGATGTGAAAAATTCTGATTTTGCGTAACATTCACGGTATTTGATATTATGAGTAACATACAAAATAATTGGTTACAGTAACAAATTCGTCAGTGGGGTAACTGGAGATGGCCATTGCACTCTTAAACAAAACTTTGTTTGTAGCCGAAATTTTGGATTTCCTCGCTGGTTACTGAAAGTGCCTGTTCATGTAGGGCAGACACTCTTCTGGACCAAAGGAAGCGACTTTAAATTATTCTTTTAATTATTCTTGTTTCTACTGTTGACGCGACGAACTAAGCTGTTGGCTTTAAAAACAGGTAGAGTTTTCACGACAGATTTGATGAAAACCAAACACATTAAAAACAGAAGGTCGCATTCATAGTTCCTTGAACAAATTTTTGCAAGGTACTCTTCACTTGAAGCCACAATTAATTAATATTATACGCTTCAGGTCTCGCAAAAACTTTACCGCCGCTTGGTGAGTTACCGTTAAAAAGTATGCGGAATATAACCAAACGAAATGTAACATACATCTTATTTTTTATGTAACCTATTTCTAATAAAAACTGAACGGCAAATAAAGATATGTTTATAAGCTTCTGTAACTGCGTGGCATGCTCCTCGAAACTGAATTTACTGTCACGTTGAAATCCAAGTATTTGACACGGTCGACTTTTTCTCTCTGCTCGTCGCCATAATTATGTTGGGAGGAAATATCAACGTTTCTCTTGCTTTCTAGCGGAAAGTGACAAGGCAGCAACGAACTGGTTTGTCACTTTCATCTTCCACACCTGTTCAAGTAATTTAGTTGCGGTGTCCCTTTATGCTCTTTGCCGAATCAGTTTATTCCAACATTTTCGGCTAACAGTATTTACATTTTCTTTGCAATCATTTTAACTTCTGTTAAGTTTTGAAGTAAAAGACAAAAGTGAATTTCGATATTATATGCGTCCCCACGACAACTAAGGACTATATGTTTATACATAATTTTTTCGTTTCTTTCACTGACCTCTTGCTAATCGTAAACACGTTAGAAAAGTAAATGCTGGTACAGTTTACCATGCATTTACTTTGAACGGTGGCTTTTAGGGGAATTGCAGAATTTGTTGGAAGTTGTTGAGATGTCGGAAGCAGAATGTCAGCTTTAAAAAGCAACTGACGTGCCGTCTATTCACGACCGGGAAGGAATAGCTAGGAAAGTGAATTCCACAAACTGCTGCGATTGGCAGGTGTTGAAAGCGCCCGGAAAGACAAATGCGTGTGGGCGACAGATGAAAAGCCCTTTTAACGCACCGCGAAACTATTGAAAGGGCTTTTGACGGAGGGTCCGTTCTGCCCAAACACTGCGAATGAACCTGGCGGTTTCCTGACAGCATCGTCATTCCACGTGTGTGATGACCGGCCCTCCACAAATATATCAGAGGAAGAGAAATTGTTGGAGAAAAGAGCGATAGGGGATGTAAATTGATCGCTGGTGTCTTTACTTCATGATGAGAAGCAGTTCTTACAATATGCACAGTTAAGCGGGAAACTGATTTCAGTCGTCGGATTATCATCAGTTGTATTTGTCTGGCAAAGCATAGGAGAAGACGCCGAAGAGTATTTCAGTCTATAGTAAGCAAAATAGAGGGATAAGATCAAATACTGGGAACACTGCACTTTAAACACCTCATTTTCAGAGGTTTTTCTATGACTTGACTTGAAACGTACATACGTTTTAGTTTTACCCAAGCCTTATAACAACTACGAAAATGTTACAGCTCGTATATTTTACAACAAGTGTTTCTCTCTTCAAAAAAGGATAAAAAAATGGCTCTGAGCACTATGGGACTTAACATCTGTGGTCATCAGTCCCCTAGAACTTAGAACTAATTAAACCCAACTAACCTAAGGACATCACACACATCCATGCCCGAGGCAGGATTCGAACCCGCGACCGTAGCAGTCACGCGGTTCCGGACTGCGCGCCTAGAACCGCTAGACCACCGCGGCCGGCTAAAATGGATCAAATGTCTCTGAGCACTACGGGACTTAACTTCTAAGGTCATCAGACCCCTAGAACTTAGAACTAATTAAACCAAACTAACCTAAGGACATCACACACATCCATGCCCGAGGCAGTGTTCCTGTCTTAGGATGCATTTACTTATGAGTAGTACCATGATAATGAATAGCAGAGTAGGCAGTTCAGCTGATGACGAGCGCACATCTGTAAAACGGAATATAACAAGATCTGGACAGACAAACGTAGGTACAAGGTAGGCATCTACGAAGAATCTTTGAGGAACAGGCGAAATAATTCAGTTGATCGACGAAAGAAGGAAGCACAAAAATGCGCAGGAAAAGACTGGAAAACAGTAATATAAGCCACTTAGGAATGAAATGGACGAAATGCAGGGAAGCTAAAACGAAATGGCAACAGGAAAAATGTGAAGGAATTCGGAAAAGAATCGTAGTCAGAAGGACTGATCCAGCACGTATAAAACGTATAAAATTCAAAACAGCCTTCAGAGATGTTAAAAGCAAAGGTCTCAACACCAAGATTACTGAAGTAGTTGCGCTGTTAATACGAAGGTGAGAAGGTGAGAGAGTAAAGGTAGAAGGGGGAGGAACTGTCAGGTGACGTGATGGAAGGAGAAAAGGAAATCTCTTTGGAAAACGTAAGGATATTGATTAGTATTGTTAAAATTCATGGTGAACCTTCAGCTGTCATTTATTCTGCACAATTCGCAACTACGTTCGGTTGATTGACCATTATCAAGCTAAGCTGGCATAAACGGCAGCTTAGCTTGACAATGGTCATTTGACCGAAACTAGCTGCGAATTGTGCAGATTGAAGGACAGCTAAGGTTCACCATGAATTTTAACAATCACATGGCGGCTGAATATCCTCACCTGCAAACATACCTAGGTTCATTAGTACAGTTACAGATTGAAAGAGCTGCGGGAGACATGCAATAAAATAAGCCAGCAAACGTAGATGAAATTCCATCGGAATTTGTAAAACCACTAGCGTAAATGGCACCGAATGGCTATTTGAGTTGGTGTGTAGAATCTAGGAAAGTGTTGAAAGAGCACCAGACTTTCGGGAAAATGTCAACCACGGAATTACGAAGGTAACAAGGGAGGTAATGTGAGAATTATTGCACAACCAACTCAGTAGGCCATGCATTCACGTTGCTGACACGAATAATATACAGAAGATTGGAAAAGAAAACTGAGGAGCTCTTAGGTGACGATCGGTCTGGCTTTCGGGAAAATACCAATTCGGAATAGTTGCGTTTGATAATGTAAGCAAGACTTATCAAAAATCAAGACACGATCATAGGATTTATCGAGCTATAAAAAGCGTTCGCCAGTGTGAAATGGTGCAAGATGTTCGACATTAACGAAAAAAAAGGTGTAAGCTATGGGATTAGAGTAAGAAGGGACAAGAAGAATGGAAGAGCAAGAACGA
Organism: Schistocerca serialis cubense; assembly: GCF_023864345.2. Taxonomy (NCBI): domain Eukaryota; kingdom Metazoa; phylum Arthropoda; class Insecta; order Orthoptera; family Acrididae; genus Schistocerca; species Schistocerca serialis. The sequence goes on from NC_064642.1 coordinate 65,600,973, forward strand.
AATGCTCGTATTAAAAAGGGTGTAAAAGAGGGATGGAACATTTCGTCCTATTTTTTAATCTATAACTCGAAGAAAGAATGACGCAAATAAAAGATATGTTTAGGAGTGGGATTAAAATTCTAGGTGAAAGAATATAAGCGACAAGTTTCGCTGATGCAGTTGATAACCTCAGTGAAAGTGAGGGTACAGGACATAGTGAACGGACCTAACAGTCTGCTGACGACAGAATATAGCTTGAGAATAAACCGAAGAAATATGGATGTAATGAGGAGTGTCAGATATGACATTAGTTATAAAGTTAACTTCAGAGTTGGGGACCACGAAGTGGAGGATTTCTCCTACCATGGAAGCAATGTAATTTATGACGGCTGCAGTAAGGAAGACGTAAATAGAGTGTTAATACAAGCAAAGGGGGTACCCCGGTCAATGTAAGTTTACTGCTATCAAACATTGGTCTTAATTTTAAGGAGAAATTTCTGAAAACGTACGTTTAGAGCACAGGATTGTATGGAAGTGAGTCTCGGACTTCGGGAAGACGGGAAAAGAAGAGAGTCGAAGCGCTTGAGACGTGGTGCTATAAAAAAGATGATGAAAATCAGATGAACTGATAAGAAAAGTGGAAGTTTTCCAAGCAGATGATACTAGAGGGAGCTGTAGAGGGTAAAAGGTATAGGGGAAGACGGATATTGCAATACATCCAGAAGCTAATTGAGGACTTAGGATCCAAGTGTTACTCCGAGACTACTCCGAGACTAAGATGTTGACAGAGGAGAGGAAGCAGAGGCACGCCGTATCAAATCATTCAGATGACTGATGATCCAAAAAAAGAGAACACCATGTAGGACATAGGATACCAATACCAAAGGGGTTCTGATATGATAAAAAAAAGAACACCATAGAAGACATAGGAGCGCGATACCAAAGGGATTCTGATATGAAATGAAATACTGTCCCATGCGGTCACTCCTTAAAGTAGGGTCGTATGCCGGGTTGTCATCCGAGCCACTGATACAGCACAGTGAATGTCATCGATATTCTACGCCTCGTTTTATTGCCCTTGATGGCAAGTCATTCTTGGCTTCATGTCACCAAGATAATTCCCGCACGCACATGGCGCCGGTTCTACTGCTTGTCTACATCCATACTCCGCTTGTCTACATCCATACTCCGCAACCCAACTGACGGTGTGTGGCGGAGGGTACCTTGAGTACCTCTATCGGTTCTCCCTTCTATTCCAGTGGAAAGAAGTATTGTCGGTATGCCTCTGTGTGGGCTCTAATCTCTCTGGTTTTATCCTCATGGTCTCTTCGCGAGATATACGTAGGAGAGAGCAATATACTGCTTGACTCCTCGGTGAAGGTATGTTCTCGAAACTTCAACAAATGCCCGTACCGAGCTACTGAGCGTCTCTCCTGCAGAGTCTTCCACAGTAGTTTATCTATCATCTGCGTAACGCTTTCGCGATTACTAAATGATCCTGTAACGAAGCGCGCTGCTCTCCGTTGGATCTTCTCTATCTCTTCTATGTACCCTGTCTGGTACGGATCCCACACTGCTGAGCAGTATTCAAGCGGTGGGCGAACAAGCGTACTGTAACCTACTTCCTTTGTTTTCGGATTGCTTTTCCTTAGGATTCTTCCAACGAATCTCAGTCTGGCATCTACTTTACCGACGATCAACTTTATATGATCATTCCATTTTAAATCACTCCTAATGCGTACTCCCAGATGATTTATGGAATTAACTGCTTCCAGTTGCTGACCTGCTATATTGTAGCTAAATGATAAGGGATCTTTCTTTCTGTGTATTCGCAGCACATTACACTTGTCTACATTGAGATTCAATTGCTTGCCAAACCCTAGCTTTGCCAGTAAGGTTGCCAGATCTCTCACCAATTGGGAATGTTTCCAGCATTACTGGCAAGGCTCGAATACCACCTTCAGATTTTGACAATCTAACGCACCAATTGGCCACAATTTGGCACGACAGCCCTCAGGAGGACATCCAACAGCTCTATCAGTCAGTACTAAACCAAATTATTGCTTCCATAACGGCCATAGGTGGACTCGGCATCGACTTGCTCAGTTTGAAAGGCTCTTTTTCTTGAATATGTCATCCAGTTTTCCTGAAATTGTAATCATTTATTTGCCTGTACATGTACATCACATTTAGCGATTTCCGGGAAATTCTGATAATTCCTACATGGTACGCGGTACCAGCATATAAATGTATTGTTGTTTGCTGCGCTCCTCCCAACCTATAATTCTTCTGTTGCTTATTAAAATAATAATCACACCCGTTCCCATTCATTCAGTGAATCTGCCAGATTTCGCAATTCTCCTTTCCCACGTAGTAAATAAATGTTTTTCTGTAACGAATAGCTTTGCAGCCTGCCGTTTTACCGTGTGCGTGTGAACGTACGGTAAGTGTGCTTTGTACTGATTGTCCAAGAACCACACCCGCGGTTTTCGAATTTGGCAGCTGGTGTACACGAGTGCGGGGCTGGCTTGTTTACAATAGAATGCGAGTTCCGAGGGTGGTGCGCGTTAGTGTGTTGCGAGTAACTGAGTGCGTTTCTGGGTTCTTGTACAATTGTTATTCAATTATGTAGGTACTATATACTTGCGCCAGCTGTATTTAACACCAGAAAATGATGAGACCTGAGTTTCTCCTGGAATATACGAGTTCCAAACAAATTATGGGAACTCAGCCACATGATATTTACAAAGACCGCCGATATTTCGGCGGGAGAACACCCCTTCCCCCCCCCCTCTCCCGATATTTCGGCTGGAGTACACCCCGCCATATTCATGTAATGACGGGGTTTACTCTCGCCGAAATATCGGCGGTCGCTGTAAATATTACCTGGCTGAATTCCCATAAGTTGCCAGAAAATGATGTCCACTTAATTTTCTTGATTTTCGTTTCTGCATGTTTGAGTAACGGCACAAAGCATGTTTTAGAGAGCAGTTTCATTGATTTTGAGTTCCACAGAAAATTTAATTACTTTCTGTTAGCTCACAATCCAACTTGCGCAGTTGATCACTGTTGTCTAGCACACTTCAGTTCATTCATTGAAACTTAACGAGATCAGGTTAACACATTATTACTACGGTGATGTACACTATTTAAAGGAAGGTCGACCATTGGCCGAGACTTTGATTGTTGCGCACCTTATTCTGGCTGTTCGGAAAACGTTGCAAGTCGAAACTAAGAGCGTCGTCATTATGTAAATGGTTATCACACAATGTTTTCTCCATTCTACGGAAGAAGACGGCGTCATTTGGTGTCATGTCAGGAATATACCGGCGGGAGACACGAGAGAAACAAAATTTTATAATCAAAAGAAGTAGTTTATGTAATTCTCCTGTGAAGAAGCAGCTGGGAGTTGTTGGGTGGATTGAAAACATCTTCACAAACAGCTATCAGCCACGCTTCGTCTTGAATTTCTCCGTTAAACTCGCTACGGATTTAGCCAGAATCCTCCTGTGATGTTTCCCTTTTACACACCGTGATACTCAGCGTCACCATGCCTGATGACGGCTGCGTCTTCGCCGTTTTCGGCAGTGGTGAACCCACATGTTCCCACGACGTTCTTTGGCCATTTGTTCAGGTTCATGTTGATACACCGAGCAATCGTCCATCGTGATTACGCTGCTAAAGAAGATATCTGGATTGGCCTCAGACAGCTGCAACATTTCTGGTGCGGTCCTGGTTCGGTGGGCTTTCTGAATGGCTGTGAGCAACCAGGCAACACAGATGGCGGTAAAATTTGTCTCGAGCACGATGGTGAAAACTGATCTGCCACTGATTTTCACTTTTTCCTCTATCGTTTCGTTTGTGATATGGCGATATTAGAACACCAAGCCCTCCATTGCTCTGGCGATTCCAGATTGTTAGGAGAGATGGTCTGCAACTTCATTATTCGTCATTAAACTTACTTCACCCATATGGAAGGGCTTGAGCCACGTAGCCACTGTGTCATACGAGAGTGCAATGTTGCTGTGCACTTCCACCAACTTAGCACGGATTTGTGCAGCGTTCTTCCCGTTCAAATTCAGGTAACGCACAACACTTCACTTCGTCAGCTGTCCGAGCCAATCGTTTTGGCTTCTCTAGCAGCGTGATACGGTACTGTCGCGCGGGATCTTGACTGCGTATCACGACTGCCAACAAAAAAAATAACTACTTTACTTTACTTAGTTGGCATCACTAACCGAAGTAGGTTCATTGCTTCACTCCCTAGCCTCACCCGTTGGTCTCTGTGGCTACCTGTGTTCTCATGTGCTTTCAGGTTCTCCAGGTGTTTCTTGACATCGTCTATCCACCTCAGTCTTGTTGTACCAACCTTGCGGTTTCCCTTCTAGCGCCTTCATCACCCTTTCTTCTCTTCGCGGTACATGTCCTAGCCACTTAGTTCTTCTTCTCTTCATTACAGGTGTCACATCTGGTTCATTAACCAACACGTGGGTTTCTGTTTTTCCTTCTTCTGCAAATTCCATTTTCTGACTAAGGTCCAAAGATCTTTCTTAACACCTTTTTCTCTCCATCTTCTTGTTCAGTGCCTTTGTATCAGAACGATACATCGATGTCGGCCGAACGATAACTGTTCGGTAAACGCCTAGTATTCCTGTTAGTTAGGCGTTGAATAGCTCGTCCACTGATAATAATAGACAGCTCTCCACAGATTTTTTCCGGTTCATTATATTCTCCTCCATGTTACTGTTGGTACTTCCAGGATATTTGATAGATCTAATCATTGTAAATTTCATGCCTGCCATTTCCACTGTTGCCTTCGTTTCTTCCCCTTCATTGTTTATTGTTACAATCATAGAGTCTGTTTTATCTCGATTAATCCTCAGATTAACCTTTTGGGTCTCTTTTTCTAGCAGTTTAGTTGCTCTTATTAGTTCATCTTTGTCCTGCAGTATAAGAACGATATTGTCGGCAAACACTAAAAATTCTCGTCCTACTGATCACGCTCTTCTTAAGTCTTTTCCATTTTCAAGTTAAAGAGGCTGGAGATACAGTGTTCTGTTAAAAAAATAATTCTATAACTTTATTTTTTTCGAAGTTACTATTAAGAATATATAGCTATTTTCCTGTGAATCGTTTTTCTCCTTCCTGCATATCCTCCTTTTTTACAATTTTTGTACAAACTTTAGCTATGGCTAAGCAAAAGTCGTTGTTAATTCTGTCAACAAATTTCGTGTTCTTATCACGTTTGTTAACCTGAAAGCTAGGCGCGTTGTGGTCTAGACGGTCGCCGATGTTCATTCCTCGGCAACAGAATTGGATTTTGTGGTTGCAGTTCCAACTGTTCCCCGTCGGCCGCCTGAGTTCCGAGCTTACCTCGTCAACTTGTCGTGGAATTTCCGTCTCGTCTACCTGTCGAGAATTCCATCTGCTCACTGGTTTCAGCGGGTGCCCGCAACTTAAAGGTAGCAAGGTTTACTGAAGCCTGTATTATGGAGAAGAGCCATCGTGGGTACTGCTCGGACGTTTATTGGCCGTCGTAGGAGTCTGCATTTGGCAGCAAAGTCAGTTCGTTACGGAAAATGTTTTACCTTTTCGAAACTGTTAATTATTACATTGGTATCAAAGTATTGTCATAGTGCATAACAAGCAGTGGTAACAGAATATTAATGAGAGCTGATTCAACACAGGCTATAACCATGGAAGGTGGTTTAGCTGTGGAAACTCACAGGAGATGCGACTTGCAGACACATCTTCTTGGTTAACCGTTCTGAAGCCTAGAAACACATTACAGAAAAACGTTATGCTGATTATTAAATGGACAAATATCTGAGCTGTTCTTCCTCCTCCGTCCCATTGTACACTTTTTTATTTTCTGTTTACTTGACTGTGTACGAGGCATAAAACACAAATCAGTTATAATAATAAAGCGATAGTGGAGTAATATTCCAGTATCTACTTCGATTGATTCATGCTGAAGGGAATGTCAAAATGAGATTATGAGATCATGTTTAGTCTTGCCATGTCTTTTGTAAGCTTATTTTGCTGTAATCTCCTTCGTGTAGTATGCCTGTCTCAACTCTACAATTGTGTTTAAAACTGAAATTCACAGTATTGATGTTCCACAACCATATTTGTTTTATAATTCGTTGTGATCTGACTTTCGTCATTATAAGCCACATCCAAACAACGTGTCTGATAACTTTCCTGAGGATGGCCTCGAAATCCGAAATTGGTTCACTACGAACAATACCATAAATGTTATTGTGGAACATCTATATCGTGCATTTCAGTTTTTAAAATGTGTTTGTTCCTCCAAGTACTGGATATTCCAAAAATGCTATAATTACATCTCAGCATGTAGAGCGGAAAGCCACAGTTCTTCTTTCTAGTCATGATGTAACATTAAATTCGTTGCCGACAGAGTATAACCTCGATTCCCATTACGTCGGGGGAAGAAACAGCGTGTGACGTCACTATAAGTTCGTCAGTTCATTCGTAAGAAATGGCCCATCGGAAGGACAGGGAACGTTAATTCTCTCTGTTTTACGGGACCATCGTTTCTATTACTGGCACATCTAGCTCGATTACGACGCTTATTATCGCTCTGTCTGGCTCGAAGGAGATTGAGGTCATGTAAAATAAGCACGCGATTCTTCGTATTACCCCTTTGCTTAACTTCTTGCCACTTTTCTCCTACCGTTTCTTCGATAAAAAGCTTAGCGCAACTGCAATGTTAAGAGATTTCCTGCTGTTACTCAGCGCTCCAGCTCTAAAATACTCTTTCCCGAGTGATTGCTGTAATTATTAGTTATGACAAAACAGTAGGTAATTCTTCCTACCTAAACTGCACATTAGAGGTCATCGGTTATTGTTACGACAGCCATTTAATCGCTACACAGTGTGTGTCTCTTTCTGACTGAAGACTTCTATTATTTTGCCCTCATCCGCCTCCGTGCGATTTGTTTTTAAGATCCACATGGAAGGTGGAGATGCGATAAGTGAATGTCAAAATTACACTCATATTGTATGGGTCACCTCTTGCGCAGAAGATTACAGCAACCAGCCACTTTTTACAATGCTATTTATTTATTTAAACAGCGCAGTTACCTCCATGTTCATCTTCAGACGACTAGTTCACGTTTTACATTAGATTTCCTTTTTGTTTCCCCACCCGACAAAATTTCCTAGGGGTGGTGGTGCCCTGCAATCAAAACAAGATGTGATACAACGCCTTTTTAATTTAGAGTTAACTTACAGTTAAGAAGACGTTGTCTCACATGTTGTTTTAACTTACAATTAAGAAGATATTCTCTCACATCTTGTTTTGATTGTAGGGCACCACCACCCCAAGGAAATCTTGTCAGGTGGGAAAACAAAAGGCGAAATTTAATTAAAACGTGAACTAGCCGTCTGAAGAGGAACCTGGTTGTTCGAAACCGGCGACGGCGCTGTTTAAATAAATAAATAGTATTGTAAAAAGTGGTTGGTTGCTGTAATCTTCTGTGTAAGAGTCAACCCATATTCTATACACAGCCACGGTCTCAAAATGTCTGTTTTTGACAAAATAGCATACACTCATATTTATGTTGCATGGGAAATACACTGCACATTTGGTATGGGATTGTGGTCCTGCTCTTATGGAAAAGCTTCGTCCGATCACGCGTCGGAAGGCCCAACGACACCGACCGACCACTCTGTCATCCTCACCCAAAGGGTGTCACTCGATGCGGGTATGGAGGAGCTTGTGGTCATTTTGTCTTCTACTGCAAGCTCTTCTAGTGTAGGACGAAGATGTTTTGGGAAGTCGACCAAAACAAAACAAAAAATCCAGTAAACAGGTGCTCAAAAATTCATACCTTAAGAGCTATGAGCACTTGTTCATCTTCGCTACTTTGGAACACAACTGTTCTACTGAACAAGTGCTCATGAAGTTTTAAGATATGCATTTTTGAGCACATGTTTACTTTGCATTTTTTCTTGTTTTGGTCCATACTACACTTCCCTAAATATGGAAAGCAAAGAGCTTGCAGTACAAGACATCTGTTTCACAGTATCTGAGATAAAGAATTGCTCATAGATCTTGTTGTTGTTGTTGTTGTTGTGGTCTTCAATCCAGAGACTGGTTTGATGCAGCTCTCCATGCTACTCTATCCTGTGCAAGGTTCTTCATCTCCCAGTACCCACTGCAACCTACATCCTTCTGAATCTGTTTAGTGTATTCATCTGTTGGTCTCCCTCTACTATTTTTACCCTCCACGCTGCCTTCCAATACTAAATTGGTGATCCCTTGATGCCTCAGAATATGCCCTACCATCCGATCCATTCTTCTAGTCAAGTTGTGCCACAAATTTCTCTTCTCTCCAGTTTTGTTCAATACCTCCTCATTAGTTATGTGCCGAGCGGGTGAAACGTCCCCTTACAAAAATTATATATGACTGTCCTTAAACTGACACACAATATTTTTGGCGCAACGCAATCTGACTTTCAAAAATCCCTACAAAAGAATGGCCCTGACTAACATTAACCTATACCTTACACAAATCACTTACCTCACAAAAATCTTCGTTACTCGAACTACTGCAATACAGCGAGCGCCACCACTGCCAGCTAAATAAAAGATTCAAACTACTAAAGGCACTAACTACTGATAGACATAGTTAGCAAATGAAAGATTTTGATAGAGAACAAACAATGTATTTACCTTAATAGTTTTCAAAAGTCATAATATACATAGCAGTTCCTGACATCCAGTCTTACAAATTTCGAAACTCCGCCATCTCTCTCCCCACATCCACCACTGCTGGCGGCTCACCTCCAACTGCGCAACGCTTCGCGCTGTTCACATCCAGATGCCGAACACTACAATGGCAGACTACAATGCAAACTAGCCACAGACTGCACACAGCACAGCCAGTGATTTTCATACAGAGCGCTACGTGGCGTTACCAATATAAAAATCTAAACAGCCTACTTACACGGGATTAGCCGAGCGGTCTCAGGCGCTGCAGTCATGAACTGTGCGGCTGATCCCGGCGGAGGTTCGAGTCCTCCCTCAGGCATGGGTGTGTGTGTTTGTCCTTAGGATAATTTAGGTTAAGTAGTGTGTAAGCTTAGGGAGTGATGACCTTAGCAGTTAAGTCCCATAAGATTTCACACACATTTGAACATTTGTTATGTGATCTACCCATCTAATCTTCAGCATTCTTCTGTATCCATGTAACAGCTCTGAAGGTATGCGTTTTAGAGCCCATGTCTACTTGAGTTTTTGCTTTCGAATGATCACTCCTGTCGTATCCCTGGATATTGACCACCACTTCTGAAGTACATTCTGCAAGGATACACAAATATGCAACAATGGAAAGGGGTGTGACAGGTCGGGGTGGTTGTTTGGGTTGTCTATTGCGGAACTGTTGAGAGCCACCACCTGCCGCTGCGAGACACGCCATGTGGTGATTGAAATTTTTTTAATCAAGGGGATTACGTAACGCGTTGTAGCAGGTAGGAGCAGCCATGAGAGCAAAGTGTTTGCTGTGTGTTGCAGGCGGTACAAGCTGGAAGCGGAGATCGCGTCCATGACGTGGCGGGTGCAGTGGTCCGACTTGACGGTGATGCCGCACGGGCGCACGCGCGGCAGCCTCTACAGCCTCGCCAAGCGCGGCAGTCAGCTGGTGAGTCCAAAGAAAATGTCCTATCTCTCTATCTTATACCTTAGCACGACACGGCAAGACATGTCACAAAGCACCACGCCGCTACCCGAGCAAACTTGACCGTGATAAACTACACAGTTCAGAGACCTGTTCATTACTTTCGCTGTGTCCGTAATATTTGTGCCACAAACTCATTAAGCAGAAGATCGCTGTGTTCACTGGTTTCAGTATTCTCCCTGGGCAGATCCATAACACGCTCAATGTCAAACAAAGGGAGAGGAATAAGAAAATACGTCTATACATGCAAGATAATGTGACTTTTTCTCTTTGAGAGTGAATCTTGAATTTACTTTCAAAACTTTTTCTTAAGAATTTACTTTATTTACTAGCGATTCATCAAGAACATTAACACATTTAATCAGACTATGTGAGCATGGAAGTAGTTGCCAGGGAGTAACTGTTGAAATCAAAATGAAATTGCTTTTAACAAATGGGAATTTTGTTCCTAAAACCTTTTTTTTTAAGAAACAGGTTTAAAATTATAAGCAGAAAGCACCCTCTCAATATCAAGTTACAAGTTGATTTTAACTTCAAGAAAAGTCTTACGGTGGAAGGGTGGCAACTTTATATACTAAAATGACCATTTAAATAAGAGCCTATGAAATGCAATCTTATATAAAATCCTACACGGCTGGCCAAACCAGTTAAGATGCTCTACAGTACACAGATACCGGCTCTCAAGATGATAAGCAAGATCAAAACATGTTTCAGGAATTAAGCCATTACACTCCAAGCAATAAATTCGTTAACACACCAAATCCGAAAACATGACAGAGGCAGCTCCGAACGACAGACAGACACTGACTGCCAAACAAATGCGGACGAGAGACAGACGAGCAAGCTGGGGACAAGAGACTGAACAAGAAAACATGTAAAATTTAACAAGAGTAAAGCACTTATCTTCTAAAAAACTGCCGAACCGTCCGCTGCCAACCGCTTCAACGGACGGAGGAAGGCGCGCCGATCTTCGGTCTTTCCTGGTGCCCACCAACCGACCGACTGCCCGCTGCTCCGTCCGCGACTGCTGCTCCGTCGCGACTGCCCTACTGGTGCGTCTCCCACTCACTTCCAGACACACGACGGTGGAAATACTGGCTCGGACCCAACCATGCAGAGGAAACACACTCACTGGCAAAACGACATCCTTGCACCAGGAAAGGACCGAGCCAAGCTCCAAAAGATGGTAACTGAAGGGGCCCAGAAGCGCTCGGAGAACCAGTTACACCACGGCGTCGCAACTCGCACAGGCCAGACTGATGTCTTGGGTTGACTCCCGTTGCTCTCGAAGCCACTCTCCTTGCTATACGGCGCGGCCCACTGGACTCACGTGCCGACCTCACATGCACCGCCGCTCAAGGCGGACAAGTCATCTAGTGTCTCAGTGCGCGACCGACCAACCGATCGATCCAACCGCCAATGGCCAATGACCATTGTCTGAGCAACTTGAGCAGACTGGCGGCCTAACGCGCAGACTCAGATGCGGTAACTAGGACCCGACCGGGCGACCACTCGCTGGGTTCTCTTACTGGCGGAGTGGAAAGACTCTCATTTATCCGGCTTTATAGATTGATCCGAACGACAGACATACTAGCACTCCGAACGACAGACAGACACTAACTGCCTAACAAATGCGGACGAGAGACTGACCCAGACTGCCCCCAGACTGACTCCGACTGACTCCGGCTGAACAGCTCCCCCTGGCGAGCTCATAGCGCCCCTTAAATGCACGCGAACAGGCAACCTTTCCCCTTTCCCACCAGAGGGAGACACCAAAGCTGCGATTGCCACAGCGGCGCCACCGCCAGAAATGGAGGGCGACTGCTTCACACAACGGCGCGCTCTTCAAAACAGGAATTTTTACCACGGCTCAGAGAGATTATAGAACCACGTTTTACAAATGTTGTCATTACAGAAATCAGTCAGAACTTTATGATCACCGACCTACTATCGATAAAAACTCATCCAGGCGATGACAAAATCATCTGACGACGAATGACTGCTAGTCAGGCACACGCACGGTACGTGGTCTATCAGTGAGCGTGCAGCCCGTGTGTAGAATGCGGAAGGCACGCGACGTATCTAGGTTTGACTGAGGGCAGATTGCGATCGCCCGGAAGCTCGGCACGCACATTTCTGAAGCTGCACAACTTGTTGGCTGTTGGACGAGTGCTGTGGTGAGCGCAAATTGAGGCAAAGGGCTGAACACTGCAGCACTTTCGGCGCGCAGAGCCAGCCACATCGCTTTCCTGCCCGACCGCCACGAGTGCTCTAACGGTGTGGTGTCACAGACTGACGAAAAAATAGGTGAAGATACCGGAAATACTAATACTTACGAGGAAGCTGTATCTCAAACAGAGGATCCTGCAGAATCGGACATTTCCTCATTAATGAAGCACCGATCTAGTAAACAACAACCAAAGAAAATGAAGAAACTCGATGTTTTGAAGCTTATACAACATTCAATCGCGCAGAATGAACGAAGGGCTACTGAACGTAAGCCTCAAAATCTGCCAGTGACATTCTCTGTCATTTCTTCATGTCAATGTACCAAACGACAAAATATATGCCACAAAGAAATCAACATTTCATCCGAGGTAAAATACTTGAAGCGATTTCGCAGACTGAGGCATTTCACCCGGGAATTCGCAGTCATCCAGCTCGCGAATTTGAACCACCTCGCAAGAGTTTCATATACAGTGTACTCGTCGGAAGCCAGCCGTACGTTTTCGACACTTTTTCAGAACTTAGTGGGCGTACTTTCAAGTACAGCTGCTGGATCATACGCTCAACTCATTAACAGTAACAATTCCCTTAATTAATTTTCCAAAGTAACCTATACAACTCTCGTTTGTGTATTTACTTTCTAACAAATTCAGTACAACTTAACTCAAGAACACAGCGGCTTTTTCCTCACTTCCAGTGGGTTTTTGAGAATTTACCCTTCAGAAAACATAGATTTCAGCACGAGCTCGTTAACCTCGTGCAACTGACTATGGTCTAAACAAGAGTAGTTAGTGAACTTGGTATCAGAAAACTCGAGTTGTAAAAGCGAATTCGCAACGAGTATTTCTCTTGTTCATATATTCGATTTTCCATTCTGATCTGTTCCATTTTCAAGTGTTATACACTGAAGAGCCAAAGAAACTGGTACATCTGCCTAATATCGTGTAGGCACCCGCGAGCACGCAGAAGGGCCGCAGCACGACGTGACAGGTACTCGACTAATGTCTGAAGTTGTGCTGGAGGGAACTGACACCATGAATCCTGCACGACTGTCCATAAATCCGTAAGAGAGCGACGCGGTGGAGAACTCTTCTGAAGAGCACGTAGCAAGCCATCCCAGATATGCCCAATAATGTTCATGTCTGGGGCAATCGGTGGCCAGCGGAAGTGTTTAAACTCAGAAGACTGTTGCTGAAGCCACTCCGTAGCAGTTCTAGATGTGTGGGATGTCGCATTGTCCTGCTGGAATTGCCCACGTCGTCGGAATGCAAAGTGGACACGAATGGATGCAGGTGGTCAGAAACGATGCTTACGTACGTGTCACTTGTCAGAGTCGTGTCTAGACGTATCACGGGTCCCGTATCACTCCAGACTCCAACCATGCAACATGTTTCCAGTCATCAACAGTCCAATTTCGCTGTTGACGGGCGCAGGCGAGGCATAAAGCTGTGTGTCGTGCAGTCAAAATGGGTCAAATGGCTCTGAGCACTGTGGAACTTAACTTCTGAAGTCATCAGTCCCCTAGAACTTAGAACTACTTAAACCTAACCAACATAAGGACATCACACACATCCATGCCCGAGGCAGGATCCGAACCTGCGACGTAGCGGTTGAGCTGTTCCAGACTGTAGTGCCTAGAACCGCTCGGCCACCCCGGCCGGCTCGTGCAATCATCAAGGGCACACGAGTGGGCCTTCGGCTCCGAAAGCCCATATCGGTGATGTTTCGTTGAATAGTCGGCACACTAACACTTGTTGATGGCTCACCACTGAAATCCGCAGCAATTTGTGGAACGGTTGCACTTCCGTCACGTCGAACGATTTTCTTCATTTATCGTTAGCCCCGTTTCGCAGGATCTTTTTGAGGCCAAGCGACGTGGAAGATTTCATTTTTTACCGGATTCCTGATATTCTCGGTACACTGCTGAAACGGTCGTACGGGAAAATCCCCACTTCATCGCTGCCTTATGCTGTACCCCATCGGTCGTGCGCCGACTATAACACCACTTTCGAATTCGATTAAATATTGATAACCTGACATTTTAGCATCGATAACCGCTGTAACAACTGCTCCGAATTGTCTTATATAGGCGTTGCCGACCGCAGCGCCGTATTCTGCCTGTTTACGTATCTCTGTACTTGAATACGCATGCCTATACTAGTTTCTTTGGCGCTCAGTGTATAATAATAGCAGCATATCCTTTTCGTCATCAGCTTCCTACTCTGAACTAAGATTCATGAGTTCAGCGATACCTTGCCAAGGAAGGAGTGCGTACTGGATCGACAAGGAAAGACTTCGTAACAATGGCTAAACTGCTTCTCAATATGCGCACCCACTATGTTGCGAAGTATTTCCTGCAGTGACCTACCTTGTCCTTCGTCGGGTGCGTTCCAAAGTGCATCTAGCCTTTGACTATGTGTGGGACCGCACAGTGCAGCTCCAGTTACTTTGACGTGCCCGTCCTTATTCATGGCTACTTTCTCCCAAAGGATACGCCACCCTATATCCACCAAACGCAGACCCGTCTGATATTTTGGGATTTACGGATCTTCTGCATCCCAAATATCACATCAGAGAGAGTTTATTGATCTTAAAATACATTCATAACAAAACCGATCAACCACAAACCCAAATTTCATACGACTGGAGGCTTTTTTTTAACAGCGCCTGACGGTAACCAAATTCCTCTTACGTGGATAATGTGTGCAATAAATCCGAAGAATTGGTTGCATATCTAGAAATTAAACACGTGGGGCGTCGGTAGAACCGTTATATTCAGTTAGAAGCATGCATTTACAGGCTGATTATGTTCTTCTACTCCAAAATGTTGACGTAACGAGAAGTAAATGAGTGTTGTTGTAACGTGTAGAACGCCAGCTTGTCATTGAGTCTAGTTTCCTCTCTTAAGTAAGAGACAAATTTTGGATCTACCGTGTAATCCTACGAAATACGATCTTCGTACCTCTTAACGTTACTCTATAATTTGTTGCGAGACTGTTGCAGGTGGTAGCAGCACCACTTATCCTAGGGTCTACCGTACGCTGGTACCGTGACTTCAGAGGAACTGCTTCGCCCAGCGACTGACAGGCGCCGGCTGTGTTTAGGATCGCGGCCTCGCGCGTGGCAGGAGGTAATAAACGCGTTACCCTGATCCCGAGCCTTCACACGTTCCTCTCTGGCGCTCATGATTTGTTCGCCGAATGACCTGCTGAGCGCGTCACGGCGCGGTAGACGCCGTCTGCGTGAATTACGGCAGGCCGCATATTGCTTCTTGCGGCCTACTCGTTACCGTTGTTTATGAAAGTAATCCACGGTGAAAGGCCCCCAGCCAGTAAGCGCTCTCTGGCGCGTTTGCAAAGCTGCTCCTTAAAAACACGAGACACACAGGCGCTGGGAAACATCGTGAACACGGTAGCACGTTAATGTTTGCTTGATAATGATATGTTAATTATTGCGAAATACGTGGTTATTGCTGAGATGCACAATGTACACACGTAAAATGTCAAAGGCGGTACTCATATACACTATTAAAATTAAGTAACCTTTGCTGATACACCTGTCCATATAATGGGAATCACATCCCATATTCATTAATGATAATCGAGAATAATGCCGGACGTGTGTAAGTTCTTGTCCATTTCGTTTGACATTTGCTGGTTGCTACGGCCGAGCAGTTCTAGGCACTTCAGTCCGGAACCGCACTGCTGCTACGGTCGCAGATTCGAATCCTGCCGCGGGCATGGATGTGTGTGATGTCTTTAGGTTAGTTAGGTTTAAGTAGTTCTGAGTTCTAGGGGACTGATCACCTCAGACGTTAAGTTCCATAGTGCTCAGAGCCATTTGAACAATTTTCGTTTGACATTTATATTCCCCTAAAGAGCCGTAAGTGTTTACTGTTCAGTCAGTGTAGCATCTGTGATCGTTACGAATTCTTGTGAATCGTAACCCAGTATTCGAGTTGTATGGATAAGTGCAGAATAAATGCAAAGAAGCATGGCATTAGAAGCTTCCGAATTATCCGTCATACCTGGTGAAGGCAATTCTATGAGCAGTCTGTTGTTCTCACACACTGTAAGACATCGAAGTAACCTGGTGGATGATTTGTTGTTCGTGAACAGTAGTCCTCATCTCCACCAAAACATAAAAAGAAGGATTTGTAACCAACTTCAGCTTCCACCTTTCTACAGTATGATATCTATCTTCTCACGAGCTACGCGTATTAGGCTTAGCAGCCGATGAATTGCTGTAGAGTACCAGTGGAACTGCACAATTAGTATCGTTTGTTGACCACATCTGTAAAATGTTCCAGAAAAATATCTGTGTGCTCTCAGGAAGTGGAACTACAGTCTTTTCTGCTGTCAGACAGCATAATTTTTTTTTAGTAGAAGCGAACAAAGAAAAGACAGACGTATTATACACGATACAGCTTAGAAAATACGTAACTATACTAATCAATATAGGAATTAATTACGTCTATCCAGTAACGTATAGCACTTCTTTCACGTTTGTGGCGGGTGAGGCGGAT
This sequence comes from Schistocerca serialis cubense, assembly GCF_023864345.2. Lineage (NCBI taxonomy): Eukaryota > Metazoa > Arthropoda > Insecta > Orthoptera > Acrididae > Schistocerca > Schistocerca serialis. The sequence goes on from NC_064642.1 coordinate 65,617,407, forward strand.
GCGTTCTCAGATGGACATCACGAGTGTACGAAATAATTACGGATCTCTCCTGATCCGTGATAGCTCAAACGGCATCCAAACCTTGTGCCGCCTTAGTTTCTTAAAAAGTGAGGCTTGAATTTAATTAAAACCCGAGCGATTAAGTAAGCTTATGTTTGTTTTGTAATTCTGTTATGGTGAAGTACCGCAGTCAGGAGCCTCAAATAAAAAAGAACCTAGAAAATTTAAGTTACTAGTATGACACTCATATCTGGGGCCCTACGAGGTGTGAAAGAAGAGCAATGAGACTCTCAAACCTGCGATCCATGTGACGACACTATGATTTCCTAAGGGGAGACAGGTATGTTCGTCCCTTCCAGACGCTCAGTCCGAGTTTCAGCTCGTACAGCCATCACGTGATTTATTGTGAGCGCCAGCAGTGAAGTTGTGTGTTACGTAAAGTGGAACAGCGGAATATACACTCCTGGAAATTGAAATAAGAACACCGTGAATTCATTGTCCCAGGAAGGGGAAACTTTATTGACACATTCCTGGGGTCAGATACAACATATGATCACACTGACAGAGCATGCACAATGTCGGCACTAGTACAGTGTATATCCACCTTTCGCAGCAATGCAGGCAGCTATTTTCCCATGGAGACGATCGTAGAGATGCTGGATGTAGTCCTGTGGAACGGCTTGCCATGCCATTTCCACCTGGCGCCTCAGTTGGACCAGCGTTCGTGCTGGACGTGCAGACCGCGTGAGACGACGCTTCATCCAGTCCCAAACATGCTCAATGGGGGACAGATCCGGAGATCTTGCTGGCCAGGGTAGTTGACTTACACCTTCTAGAGCGCGTTGGGTGGCACGGGATACATGCGGACGTGCATTGTCCTGTTGGAACAGCAAGTTCCCTTGCCGGTCTAGGAATGGTAGAACAATGGGTTCGATGACGGTTTGGATGTACCGTGCACTATTCAGTGTCCCCTCGACGTTCACCAGTGGTGTACGGCCAGTGTAGGAGATCGCTCCCCACACCATGATGCCGGGTGTTGGCCCTGTGTGCCTCGGTCGTATGCAGTCCTGATTGTGGTGCTCACCTGCACGGCGCCAAACACGCATACGACCATCATTGGCACCAAGGCAGAAGCGACTCTCATCGCTGAAGACGACTCGTCTCCATTCGTCCCTCCATTCACGCCTGTCGCGACACCACTGGAGGCGGGCTGCACGATGTTGGGGCGTGAGCGGAAGACGGCCTAACGGTGTGCGGGACCGTAGCCCAGCTTCATGGAGACGGTTGCGAATGGTCCTCGCCGATACCCCAGGAGCAACAGCGTCCCTAATTTGCTGGGAAGTGGCGGTGCGGTCCCCTACGGCACTGTGTAGGATCCTACGGTCTTGGCGTGCATCCGTGCGTCGCTGCGGTCCGGTCCCAGGTCGACGGGCACGTGCACCTTCCGCCGACCACTGGCGACAACATCGATGTACTGTGGAGACCTCACGCCGCACGTGTTGAGCAATTCGGCGGTACGTCCACTTGGCCTCCCGCATGCCCACTATACGCCCTCGCTCAAAGTCCGTCAACTGCACATACGGTTCACGCCCACGCTGTCGCGGCATGCTACCAGTGTTAAAGACTGCGATGGAGCTCCGTATGCCACGGCAAACTGGCTGACACTGACGGCGGCGGTGCACAAATGCTGCGCAGCTAGCGCCATTCGACGGCCAACACCGCGGTTCCTGGTGTGTCCGCTGTGCCGTGCGTGTGATCATTGCTTGTACAGCCCTGTCGCAGTGTCCAGAGCAAGTATGGTGGGTCTGACACACCGGTGTCAATGTGTTCTTTTTTCCATTTCCAGGAGTGTAGATTAGCATTATGCTATCAAGTTTTGCGTTAAACTTGGCGAATCTGCGAGTGTGACCTTTGGAAAGTTGAAACAAGTCTATGGGTGACATTTCTCACCAAGAGCACAAGTTTTTTACTTGGTGCAAATCAGTTTTGGAAGGACAAGAGAGACCTCTAGCTTCAAAAACCAATGAAAACGTCGAATGCGTGTATTCAAAAGGATAAGACCGACATGTTAAAGGCCCTGCCAGTTGAAGCCTTTTGGCGCTGTTACCAAACTTGGGAAAAGCGACTTCGCCAGGATATAGATGACGAAAGGAACTACTCTGAAGAGGACAGTATTGTTGTTTGAAAAAATTTAAAAAAAAATGCAGCTAAAAAGTCTGTCTCATTACTTCCTCACACACCTCGTACGATTGTGATGTACCTGCATTTAGTAAGTTTTTTCATTACGGGCGCCTCTCATAAAACAACGGAAGACAAAGTGATAAATCAATTGTAAAAGTTTTTTCCAGCCTCACACGATGATTTAAGAACTGCATACTAGGTAAAGCTATCGAAAATAATTTTTTAAATAAAAGTGGATTTTTAATATAGCATATTTTAAAAACAGACCAAAAAGTACAAAATAATATCTCCTAGCACCATACAGAGTCCCAACCCTATATACGTAGACATGGGAATTTGTGACTGTACATTTTTAATAGCTATGAAAATACCTGTAAAATTTAAAACGAAAACTGTGGGACTCATGCAATAAGTAATAGTAAGGTGGTGAACTATTCATACATGAAATAGTAAGAAGTGTAATAGTAAGGAGGTGAACTATTCATGCATCAGTTGTGCATTTCATGTGTTGCAGTGATTTAATATTGCCTTGTCATCTAGTTATGAGCTATGTTTTACGTCTGAAGTCATACAGGAATGAGCTATGTTTAAAGTTTGAAGTCTGTAGTTAAATGGGAAATTAGTTTAAAATGAAACTCCAACTTTGTACCAAACAGCCAGACAGAAAAGAAAGCAATAAGCATCTCCTCTTCCCTCCTCTCTCTGCTCAGCCATGCCCATCCACTTGCGTACCACCTGGTACCTATTCCGCTCCCACCTGTACAACACACTAGTCCAGCAGGGCAGCCGAGATGTCGGGTGTTACCAACCTTTTCTACCCACGCCCACAGCGATACCCAACGACCGACAAGAAAACGAGTTAACATTGCACTGTCATCCAGTTCTGAGCTAAGTTTCAAGTCAGCTCACTGGGAAGTCGGTGTAAAACCGATTGAAAAAGTTATATCTAACAGACAGATGTAAAAAAATGGTAATAAATAACCACACTGTCACATGAATTCAATTTATCAATCAAAGCATTGATCAGCGAACTAAAAACAAAATATATTTTTCAAATTATGTTATAGCCACTGTGTATGGGAGAAATAATTTCCTAAAATGCTTTAAAATCATCAGTGATAAAGTTCATAACAGTGGTGTGGCGCATCTGGGAACACTTCAGTCTAGAATGAATACATTAAAACAAATGACTAACACCAAGTGTATTCTGACAAAAGCTGGTTGTGGGACTCCACACCACCATATTAACGTCAGTTTCCAGGTACTGTATCCATCAGGATGCAAAACTGGGTGGTAGCTCTGACATGCTTAATAGCGACCACGAAATAATTTTTCCCAAAATTATTAATAATATGATTTTTTACCACTTATTGCCTTTCTCCCATTACTCAGCAAGAGTTTCATGTTCATTATCCTAGGTTAACATGTGAAAGTAATATTCTACCAGGGAGTCAAAAATGTCTTATTTAAATGAAACCTTCGTTTCGAGTAGGATCGAAGAGATGCAGATATGACTCAGTTTTTCCCAGTTGTATTCAACAGGATAGAAGTTAGAGCACTTGAAGAGAGAAGACGCACGTACCGTCATGCCATTGTAGCGTTCCTCAAACTATTCCTACGTAATTCGGAAGCGATAAGATAGCACACTGTTTTGCTGGCAGTAAGTGTTGTCTGTCTGCTCTAGGCGAGCATGCAGATGGACAGTTGCATATGATCGGGAATATAGTTAAGTAACATTCGATACTGAGAGGTGATGGAAGACATATCAGTGTTCCCCTCTCATCTCATGTGAATATTCATCGCGAGTGTACCACAACTATATGACTGCAAACTTTCAAGTGGCTAAATAGACTGCATCGCCTCATATGGTCTTTTGCGTTATGAGAACAACAGTATTCTCATACAAACCGAAACATGTGTCGGCACCTTTGTGCCATCTTCAGTGGGTACTCTTTACTCAGATATTTAAAACGTAAAAATGTTTCATTAAATGAAATTAAGCCAGAAATAATTTTCATTGTTATTAATATTATTTTAGCTTCTTTCGACATTGTTGGTTTATGTAGATCCTTTGTACAGTAGTGTATACTTATAGCTTGTAATATGCAATCAAATGATGTTACTGTGGATTTGGTGGGCAACATCATTTAACCACAGATAATAAGCTATCAATACACAGTGATATACAGAGGGTCCTGCATAACCCAACAACGTAGATAAATGAAGGTTACAGCATGACAATAAAAACAAAAACTGTTTTTAAACCTAATTTTGTTATAATAATCATTACTTAAAACTTGTTGCATTTTACAGAACTGAATAAAGTGTCTCAGCGTGTTGCATGATAGTTTGCTATATCATAAATTCAGATAATTTTTTATGCCTGAAATTGATGGCCACGTAGAAGGTTGTTAGAAGTATTTTAAGCAGCAAAAAGTGAATCAACGAACCATACAGTTACGGCTGAAATTTCAAGTCGACATTATGTGTGTGTTCCAGTCGACCATCACTGTATTACATAGTGATGTGGACTTGGTATTTGGCGTACTCCATCTTAATCGCGCGTTGGCCTGGAACCAGCTGGTCCACTGAAACAGATTACTCGACACTTAAGAGCTGCAAATTGGCAGATGTTACGTTTCACATTTGGTAATTTACTAGACTCAAAAGAAAGTTTAGTTTCATTAAAATGTTTTGTCCACCAGAACAAGTATAAACCCAATGAACAAACCTGTGCATCTCTCTCGTTAAGCGAGAAATTTCGTATTCAACGCTTTGTTAGTCTAAAACTATTCACTTACAAATGGTAGGTTTTTGGATCAATCATTTTTTTAAAAAATCTGGATGTCATTTTAATAAGCTGAGCCCAAAGATATGACTAGACTGGCTATTAATTTTGCTCATAAAATAATTACAGAGTTTGCTGTGCAACAATGCGCTCAATTGTGTCACTAATCTGTGCGTTTACGTATGTTTTTATGCAAATAACTAATTGGTACTCTTTTGTTTCTTTTTGCAGACACTCTCCGAAGACAATATGAGCATTGGAGAGACAAATCGTCAAATATTTGTCCAGACTGCGTTTTATAAGGTTAGTCCGCAGCAGTCACTTCGACGATAGATTAAATTTACATCTAGCAGAGTTTGAATTTTGCTTGCGAAATACCAGTTTGGCATAATAAGATTTAACATCTAAGACTACCAGATTGATTTTCTGTTTACAATTCTTGACTACATTAGTAAATGTTGGCTGGTTGTGTATTCCTAACTTTTGATGCATTCCCTACACGAAGGTAAGCAATTGTTTTACCTCCAGAGGAATTATCCTATCATCATGACCGTGGCAGCGTCCGACTTATCGTCGTACTAAAGATAATTCTGCTAAAACGTGTTGTATGGCAAAGGTGGGACGGCTACGGGCAAAAAATAGTTCGTAGAATTTTAAAGTATTTGGATACGTTCTTCAACAAAACCTTTCCAATACGGGAATCACTAGTCCATAGTGTCGGATTATTAGTATAAGTAAATATATATATATATATATATATATATATATATATATATATATATATTTGAATTGGAAATGTATTAAAGAGAGGGGGAGAGAAACTGGTAGCCCATAAGATGAAGGAAGCGGAGAGACTAGATGTTATCGGACCGAGTAACTGCCTTGCCAGCGTAAGAAACAAAGGAAATTATATTAATTTCGAATGCATTCGGGGAAAAACTTTTCAGTAAGAGAATAGCTAGCTCGAGAATTCTGCAAATTCGTTGCAGGTGGTGGAACAGAACGCAGTGCTTACCCAAGCTGGTAATGAAATTATGACAACCGCGGAAGGCAGGGGTCACATCTTAGGGCCGACACGAGCCATACGTGGTCTGTACTCCGTCGTCTGTCGTCGCCATGTTCTCCCGACGCGACAGAATTAATAGCGAGCCTGCTCTAAGTAAGCCTAACTAAGGTAATGGACGTCAGAAGCTGCTGTTATTAGTATGGCGTCAGAGGGCTACGCCAGTGTTCACGTCGACAGGGAACGGATAAAGCCGTCGTTACAAGGCAGCAGTTAGCGAACACTGACGTGTCGCTGTACGAGTTTGGTGGCGTCTCTTGCTGCTGTTTCACTTTGAGGAGGTATTTCGTCAGCTGCGATACTGCGGCAACGTGCCACGTAAAGTGGAACCAACAAGAAGCACGAACCTTGTGTCACCAGCAGAACTTGCGAAACAATGCACTTTATTTTTAGCGTTCATTTGAAGCCCATATTTGGTGGGTGCTATGTTGTAACCTACACTTTGCGAGTATGTGCTGTTTCTAACAAGGGATCCTCTTCATTGCAGCTCCCTCAGATTTATTGATTAGATGGCCCATTGGGTAGCACCGCTACGGTCGCAGGTTCGAATCCTGCCTCGGGTATGGATGTGTGTGATGTCCTTAGGTTAGTTAGGTTTAAGTAGTTCTAAGTTCTAGGGCACTGATGACCACAGCAGTTAAGTCCCACAGTGCTCAGAGCCAACTCATTGGGTAGCCCGTCTCCGAGTCCGAATCTCCATTAGGCCCCACCGTTTCTTTTTTCACAAAATTATGAGCTGTCCGTCCGATCATCGACATGTCTATTCACTGTACTCAAATTTCTGTCTGTATTGTTGTGTAACGTTCGTTTGCCACAGCGACGTGTAACAATGGGACCTCCAGACGTACGTACCTCCGATTTGTTCTACAAGAACACCACATGTTATAACCCTTGCGTTCCGTTTTTGGAAGTTTTGGCGTAGTAATATAGTTTACAGACGTTTATTTGTTGCTCTTCTGTGAGAGGTCTACGAGGCATCATGCCTGCTGTCACTATTCACCACATTTACTTGCGACGGTGATATATTCTCACGTCACTCATATTCTGTAATCTGTGTGTGGTATGGCAGCTGCCAAGACTATGGAAGGAGAAAAGACACGACAGTGATGGGACTGACAGTCAAAAATTTGTAAAGAAAAAAAAAAAGAAAAAAAAGAGAAAGGGCACGATGGAGATTTGAACGCGGCTTTCCCGTTTTGCAGTCCAATACCGTCACAACATGATCACAACGCTATCATTCAAAGTCGCTCGATCATTCACACGTTCATTTTCGACTGTTCACTGTTTCTATTTTGCTTCCTTTTATCCACAGTCCAGTGCACCTTCTTCCTGTGTTCAGTCATTGATGGCTATCCAGCGGGCCATCTTATCACTACATCTGAGAGGGGTGCGATGGGGAGATTCCCTTGTACGAGGTGCATTCAAGTTCTAAGGCCTCCGATTTTTTTTTTCTCATTAACTACTCACCCGAAATCGATGAAACTGGCGTTACTTCTCGACGTAATCGCCCTGCCATGATTCCATGGCAGCGGCGAAGGCTTCTTTAGGAGTCTGTTTTGACCACTGGAAAATCGCTGAGGCAATAGCAGCACGGCTGGTGAATGTGCGGCCATGGAGAGTGTCTTTCATTGTTGGAAAAAGCCAAAAGTCACTAGGAGCCAGGTCAGGTGAGTAGGGAGCATGAGGAATCACTTCAGAGTTGTTATCACGAAGAAACTGTAGCGTAATGTTAGCTCGATGTGCGGGTGCGTTGTCTTGGTGAAACAGCACACGCGCAGCCCTTCCCGGACGTTTTTGCTGCAGTACAGGAAGGAATTTGTTCTTCAAAACATTTTCGTAGGATGCACCTGTTCCCACAGTGCCCTTTGGAACGCAATGGGTAAGGATTACGCCCTCGCTGTCCCAGAACATGGACACCATCATTTTTTCAGCACTGGCGGTTACCCGAAATTTTTTTGGTGGCGGTGAATCTGTGTGGTTCCATTGAGCTGACTGGCGCTTTGTTTCTGGATTGAAAAATGGCATCCACGTCTCATCCATTGTCACAACCGACGAAAAGAAAGTCCCATTCATGCTGTCGTTGCGCGTCAACATTGCTTGGCAACATGTCACATGGGCAGCCATGTGGTCGTCTGTCAGCATTCGTGGCACCCAGCTCGATGACACTTTTCGCATTTTCAGGTCGTCATGCAGGATTGTGTGCACAGAACCCACAGAAATGCCAACTCTAGAGGCGATCTGTTCAACAGTCATTCGGCGATCCCCCAAAACAATTCTGTCCACTTTCTCGATCATGTCATCAGACCGGCTTGTGCGAGCCCGAGGTTGTTTCAGTTTGTTGTCACACAATGGTCTGCCTTCATTAAACTGTCGCACCCACGAACACACTTTCGACACATCCACAACTCCATCACCACATGTCTCCTTCAACTGTCGATGAATATCAATTGGTTTCACACCACGCAAATTCAGAAAACGAATGATTGCACGCTGTTCAAGTAAGGAAAACGTCGCCATTTTAAGTATTTAAAACAGTTCTCATTCTCGCCGCTGGCGGTAAAATGCCATCTGCCGTACGATGCTGCCATCTCTGGGACGTATTGACAATGAACGCGGCCTCATTTTAAAACAATGCGCATGTTTCTATCTCTTTCCAGTCTGGAGAAAAAAAATCGAAGTCCTTAGAACTTGAATGCACCTCGTAAGTACCAGCACGATGAATCTCTCGAGAACGCATCATTATTGGCCTGGTTTGTTGTGGCAAAATGGCTGGGAACGTCATATTTGTGGTTAATGGCTCAAATGGCTCTGAGCACTATGGGATTTAACTTCTGAGGTCATCAGTCCCCTAGAACTTAGAAGTACTTAAACCTAGCTAACCTAAGGACATCACACACATCCATGCCCGAGGCAGGAGTCGAACCTGCGAACGTAGCGGTCGAGTGGTTCCAGACTGTAGCGCCTAAACCGCTCAGCCAACCCGGCCGGCATTTGTGGTTAAAAATTTTCGTGTTTAGTTATTTTCGTGTTATAACTCGCGTGTTGTAAAAGTACGCCTTCCTCCAGCAACGGCGCATGGAGGATTTATCAAAAACGTGTTGCCCACGGTAAGATTTACTACAATTAAAATGTCAATTAATAACATATCAGCGATTAAAGCCCTCGGAAGACTGTAACATAAACTACGTTGTTACTGCAGAACTTAAGTGTGGCATAGTTAGTGCGGACACCACGTTACGAACCAGTAGATAGCGGGTTTGCGTCCTGCTGTGTCCAAATTCTTTTACACCTTCGAATTTTCAAAAAGATTGTGTTATTCTTTTATTACATTAATAGTAATAATTTGTGTAATATTTGATGTTATGTAAATATAAATGCGCTCATTATTGGATATAGGTTCCGTCTTTTATGCCAAACACTGTCTTTCCCTTGTTACCCAAACATGTCTCGGCACCTCTGTGCCATCATCAGTGGCTTTTGTTTACTGAAAAACTGTAAAGTTGTTGTTCAATAAACAATACCCACTGATGATGGCACAGAGGTGCCGAAACATGTTTGTGTAACAATAAGAGTGTTTTGCATAAAAGGCGGAACCTATGGTCAATAATTTTAACTGCAAACGGGGAAAAAATTGAAGAGTTACAAACGAAAAAGGTGAATAAATGCGCTCTGTCAGGAGTGAGTTTGTCGAATTTTGTGAGCTTTTATAAGCTGACGTCCTTACAGACTGAACATGTATGTTTCTTTCTTGTCTCATTACACGTTCATGTCTATTGAAATTTGTATTTATGTGTAATATGGACAGCATAACATGAATAGCGCACGGATAATGGAGAAGACTGGTGTTTTAATAGAGTTAACGCAGGAATTTCACGCTCGTCTTTTTTCGTTGAAAAAAGCTGCGTTGCTGGTGAACCAAATAAAGCCGATGCCCTGGAGAGCACTGGAAGCGCAAATCACATTAGCCAGCTCGTCCCGTGTGCTGACGGCAGTCTCTCTTGTGACGTTTGGTTTACTGCCCGCGTTCACGTCCAGCTCCGCGTCAACCTCAACTTTAGCTGAAAATGTTCAAATGTATGTGAAATCTTATGGGACTTAATTGCTAAGGTCATCAGTCCCTAAGCTTACACACTACTTAAACTAAATTATACTAAGGACGAACACACACACATCCATGCCCGAGAGAGGACTCGAACCTCCGCCGGGACCAGCCGCACAGTCAATGACTGCAGCGCCCAAGACCGCTCGGCTAATCCCGCGCGACCAACTTGAGCTGCCTCGTCTCGTGTGACGACGGCTTAAGCCGCAGCAAACAAGAAAGGAAACGAATGGGATGAAATGGGTGAGACAGATGAGTGACGATAGCCCATTATACCTACCAGGAACAAACCTACGTCATTTTTACATAACGTCAGGCAAATGGGCGACAGCAACCGCAACATAAATTGCTTGCAACGGTACAAAATATTTCATCAGGTGAACATCCGCAATTGAGAAATATATTTTTACAATAAAAATGCGCTTCGGTTGCCAGTAATTTCTTGATTTATTGCTCGACCAGTTTCTGAGCATAACGTTTCATCTTCAGGTGCCACCAAATAATTATGGGAACACAATGTGTGGCGGTCGGGCCATTCAGTCGTGGGGCGGGGGGTGTCACATTCACATCAAACAAACGCGTGGGAAAGTAGGACCGGCAACCACAGTGCCCGCCTCTACGCCACGACAAGGACAATTGCGTGGAACGTTATCCACCACAGCTGCCACAATCCGTACCACTTCCAACGTGTGCGGGCATTGTCTACAGACTTGCGTCGGCGTCTATGATTTTGTCCCTGGTTCATCGCACAGGGCTCAACGGTGGTGGAATCTTCGTCATCTGTCCTATTCACAGAGAAGACTGCCATTAACAATGGCGGTATCGTCAATCTGCACAGTGGCCACGTATGGGCTACGGAGCGTTCCCATGATCTGGTGGCAGCCAATTATCAGCACCGGCGCAGACTCAGTATGTGAGCGGGTATTACTGGCTTCCGCCTAAGGATGGTGGTTATCTCCCAAACAACCGGTTTTCAGTTACATCGTTTTTTTTCCAGGTCAGTTTAACCTGCCTGTTAAAACCGCTCAAAATAACTGGTTTCGGAAATAACCTATTTTCGGATTTTTATTCCTATTATTTCCTGTAGTAAAGCGAGCAAAGATATAAAGATTTGACTCTCTCAGTTTCACCATTTGCTCCCTGTCTCTGTAAGTGGTGATTGGTTGAATACTGCAAACAATTACCAGTATTCTCTTAATGTTTTTAATTTTTTGAAACTCTTCTCAAAAATAATGTTCTAGCCTGGGCCATACAACTGTTTAGGAATTACAATTAGTCAGTGCTAAAGGGTGAAAACTCTGGCTTTTCTTGTTAATTTATGGATCCTGAAGAGCTACAAGCAGAGAAAAGCATATTATGTAGACACAGGCAGGAGACCAGCTACTTTTTGTTTTTATTGTTTACTATAAATAAAATGTCGCTAATCATAACATCTAAGCTTTCACGGCCGGCGTCTTCATTAATTAAAACTTCCGGGCTGAATTGCCGTGGTCCATATATAAAACTGCTTCTCCTTCCTGACAACTAAAACGAGTGTTAATACACGCCTAACGGAGCACAAAAGGAACTGTAGATTGGGACAAATTGACAAATCAGCTGTAGCGGAACACGTTTTCAAAGACGGTGGTCACGAAATAAAATTTAGTGAGACAAACGTGATAGCTAGGACTTCAAATTATTTTACCCGCATGTATAGAGAAGCTATAGAGATGTACAAGCACGAAAATAATGTTAATAAAAAAGAAGAAGGATTAAAACTAGACATGGCGGTCGACTCTGTACCAACGAAGTGACTATCGATTACCTATAATCGAGAGAGATGGCGCTAGCCAGAGATAGTTTTAAAGTCGAAAGCACGTGATGAGTGGTGGCGCCATCTAAGCGCTCTATATAAGCGGGACCTCCAGCGCCTAGCAGCCAGACGCCGACTCACCTCAGAAGATGTTGCCCGCAGTAGGCAACGAAACGTCAGGAAGGAGAAGCAGTTTTATATATGGACCACGGCAATTCAGCCCGGACGTTTTAATTAATGAAATGTTACTAAATTTTTAGTTTATTACTGTTACCATAATTTCCTTCTTCTTTTACTATTTCATAGAAATGGCAAACAAAGATTTAATCTTTTGAAGCAAAGGAATCATTATACTTCATTGCTATGTTTCTTCGTAAAAATATTCCAGACTAGGGTTGGTGCCATTCCTCAGTACAGTGTATGGTAGGCGTGGAAAACGAGAAACTATCATATAGACCAGGTGGGGGCAAGTCTTACAAACTGCATATAGAGAGTACCTTAAGCCAAAATACACGGCAACAGGGACATTATTAACAATTTTCCCAATCCATCTTGGCAGGCTGTAAAGCAACCAGTTTAAAATTATTTAATGACAACTAAGGAATATCGCAACCGAGACCTTTTTTTTATTTTTTTTTTACCAGAAATGGGGCATTACTGCCTCAGCAATGTTGCACCGATTCCTATGTCATGTGTTTGTTACTTGTTTCCGTCGGTATTGTTATGAAATAGCACTGATCACTTTTCCCATTCTCTACAATAACGCAGCCTTTCAGACCAATGGAAATGTTATGAAGAAAAATACTCATATTAAAGAAAATGGTTTACTTAAAAACGGAAAATTTCAGGACTGCTACTGTTAATTGACATTTCGATTTTTTACTCGTTTGTTAGTAAAAAAATAAAATACATCTGTTATAACCGATACCAAACCAATACCGAAAAATATGTGTTATTCACAAGGGAACCTCCTCATCGCACCCCCCTCAGATTTAGTTATAAGTTGGCATAGTGGATAGGCCTTGAAAAACTGAACACAGATCAATGGAGAAAACAGGAAGAAGTTGTGTGGAACTATGAAAAAATAAGCAAAATATACAAAGTGAGTAGTCCATGATAAAGAAGGCTACATCAAAGAAACGAGGAGCTGAGGAGCGCCGTGGTCTCGTGGTTAGCGTAAGCAACTGCGGACTGAGAGGTCTTTAGTTCAAATCTTCACTAGATTGAGAAGTTTAATTTTTATATAATCAACTTTCTTTCTCCAAAATTCCAGGACATGTTCAGATTTGCTTGGACATATGCAGGATTTGACGGCCCACGCAGGAAAAATTTGAAAACGTTAAAAACATATGTTTTGACAGAGCACAGGGAAAACTGTGCGACTGTGAAACTGTTGCATTCATTTGTTGCAGTTTATGTGACAAACTCTTATGTTTTCATCACTTTTTTGGCAATGATTATCACATCCACAAGAAAACCTAAATCGAGCGTGGTAGAAGAATCTTTTTACCCATTCGCCAAGTGTACAAGTTAGGTGGGTCGACAACATATTCCTGTCATGTGACGCACATGCCGTCACCAGTGTCGCATAGAATATATCAGACGTGTTTTCCTGTGGAGGAATTGGTTGACCTATGACCTTGCGATCAAATGTTTTCGGTTCCCATTGGAGAGGCACGTCCTTTCGTCTACTAATCGCACGGTTTTGCGGTGCGGTCGCAAAACACAGACACTAAACTTATTATAGTGAACAGAGACGTCGATGAACGAATGGACAGACCATAACTTTGCGAAAATAAATTTTTCACTCAGGGGGAGACTTGAACCAAGGATCCCTTGTTCCGCAGCTGCTCAGGCTAACCACGGGACCACGGCGCTTCATAGCTGACAGTGCCCTTGATGCTGACTGTCTTGCGCATGGACTACTCAGTTTGTATATTTTGCTTATTTTTTCATAGTTACACACAACTTCTTCTTGTTTTCTCCATTGATCTGTGTTCAGTTTTTCAAGGCCTATCCACTGTGCCTACTTATAACTGGATCTGAGGGGGCAGCGATGGGGAGGTTCCCTTGTCAGAATTAAAATACCGGAATCGGTTTTAACCGGTCGGTTGTCTCATCTCTACTTTCGCTTCGTGGAACCAGTCATCTTCCCACATGGCCTCACAGGCGAGTCACATCTGCACTTCCTGCGGGTGAGTCTGTCTACCCTGCTAGAAGAAATCCCTCTGGTGGTAGTAACGGTGCTGTGGATGGTACTTGATGGTGCTCCAGCTTGCTTTCGGATTACCGTGCGGAGCCATCGAGGCAACGTCTATCCTCGACGACGGATCGGCCATGGTGGTCGAGTCGCATGAGGCGTCTGGTTGCCGGACCTCAACACTTTAGACTCCTTTCCGTTAGGGCACCTGAAATGAGTCGCGCATGCGGACCCATCCCGGACTTGCAGATACCGGAACAACACATTCATGCTGTCTGTTACGCCATTCCGTTGCAGTTTGGAAGAAGGCCAAGGTCATAGCAATCTATGAAAAGGGTAGAAAATCGGATGCACATAATTATCGGCCAATTTCACTGACATCGATTTGTTGTAGAATCATGGAACATATTTGTGTTCAGACATAATGACCTTTCTGAACTCTGAGCAGCTCATCTGCAGAAACCAGCACGGTTTTAGGAAACAGCGGTCATGCGAGACACAGATGGCCCTCTTTGTGCATGATATACAACAGGCTCTAGATACCGGCTTCCAGGTTGATGCCATATTTCTCGACTTTCGAAAGGCGTTCGACTCAGTTCCGCACTGTCGCTTTCTACAAAAAGTGCGCGCTTACGGTCTATCCAATGACATATGCGGTTGGATAGAAAGTTTTCTAACAGACAGGGAGCAGTATGTCGTCCTGAACGGGGTAACTTCAACAGAAACAAGAGTAACTTGAGGTGTGCCCCAGGGCAGCGTAATAGGTCCTCTGCTGTTTACTATTTACATAAACGATCTGGTTGCTGGTATTGACAGCGGCGTGGACTGTCTGCCGATGATGCTGTAGTCTACAGGAAAGTAGTATCACACGAAAGTTGTGAGCAAATCAATGAGGATTTGCAGAAAATAAATGCGTGGTGTAATGACTGGCAGTTATCTCTCAATATTAGTAAGAGTAATCTATTGCGTATAACAAGGCGAAAATCCCCGTTAATGTATGACTACAAAATAAATGATCAGTTTTGGAAGTGGTAACATCAGCCAAGTATCTGGCTGTGACTATTCGAAATGATCTCAAATGGAATGATCAGATTACACAAGTAACGGGTAAGGCGAACTCTACATTGCGGTTTATTGGTAAAATCGTGAAGCTATGCAATCCTTCAACAAAGGAAACAGCGTACAATACGTTAGTTCGTCCAGTCTTACAGTATTGTTCGTCTGTATGGGACCCATGCCAGTTGGGTCTGATTTAAGAGATTGAGATGGTCCAAAGAAGAGCGGCAAGATTCGTGGCTGGTACATTCAGCCATCGCGAGAGCGTTACAAATCTCATAGAAAGTTTGAAGTGGGACACACTTGCAGATAGACGACGCGCTAAACAGAAGGGGCTGCTCTCTAAATTCCGAAATCCAATCTTCACCGAGGATTTAGAGCATATTTTATTACCAACAACTTTCAAGTCGCGTAATGATCATCATTCAAAGATAAGGGAAATAAGAGTTCGTACTGAGATGTGAGGCGTTCAGATAGTCGTTTTTCCCTCGCGCGATCCGCGAGTGGAACAGAGGGGTGGAATATGACTTTGGAGCGAATTGTGCCCTCCATTACACACCGCTTGGTGGCTAGCGGAGTATATACACTCCTGGAAATTGAAATAAGAACACCGTGAATTCATTGTCCCAGGAAGGGGAAACTTTATTGACACATTCCTGGGGTCAGATACATCACATGATCACACTGACAGAACCACAGGCACATAGACACAGGCATCAGAGCATGCACAATGTCGGCACTAGTACAGTGTATATCCACCTTTCGCAGCAATGCAGGCTGCTATTCTCCCATGGAGACGATCGTAGAGATGCTGGATGTAGTCCTGTGGAACGGCTTGCCATGCCATTTCCACCTGGCGCCTCAGTTGGACCAGCGTTCGTGCTGGACGTGCAGACCGCGTGAGACGACGCTTCATCCAGTCCCAAACATGCTCAATGGGGGACAGATCCGGAGATCTTGCTGGCCAGGGTAGTTGACTTACACCTTCTAGAGCACGTTGGGTGGCACGGGATACATGCGGACGTGCATTGTCCTGTTGGAACAGCAAGTTCCCTTGCCGGTCTAGGAATGGTAGAACGATGGGTTTGATGACGGTTTGGATGTACCGTGCACTATTCAGTGTCCCCTCGACGATCACCAGTGGTGTACGGCCAGTGTAGGAGATCGCTCCCCACACCATGATGCCGTGTGTTGGCCCTGTGTGCCTCGGTCGTATGCAGTCCTGATTGTGGCGCTCACCTGCACGGCGCCAAACACGCATACGACCATCATTGGCACCAAGGCAGAAGCGACTCTCATCGCTGAAGATGACACGTCTCCATTCGTCCCTCCATTCACGCCTGTCGCGACACCACTGGAGGCAGGCTGCACGATGTTGGGGCGTGAGCGGAAGACGGCCTAACGGTGTGCGGGACCGTAGCCCAGCTTCATGGAGACGGTTGCGAATGGTCCTCGCCGATACCCCAGGAGCAACAGTGTCCCTAATTTGCTGGGAAGTGGCAGTGCGGTCCCCTACGGCACTGCGTAGGATCCTACGGTCTTGGCGTGCATCCGTGCGTCGCTGCGGTCCGGTCCCAGGTCGACGGGCACGTGCACCTTCCGCCGACCACTGGCGATGTACTGTGGAGACCTCACGCCCCACGTGTTGAGCAATTCGGTGGTACGTCCACCCGGCCTCCCGCATGCCCACTATACGCCCTCACTCAAAGTCCGTCAACTGC
This sequence comes from Schistocerca serialis cubense, assembly GCF_023864345.2. Lineage (NCBI taxonomy): Eukaryota > Metazoa > Arthropoda > Insecta > Orthoptera > Acrididae > Schistocerca > Schistocerca serialis. The sequence continues at coordinate 65,634,307 of NC_064642.1, forward strand.
ACATACGGTTCACGTCCACGCTGTCGCGGCATGCTACCAGTGTTAAAGACTGCGATGGAGCTCCGTATGCCACGGAAAACTGGCTGACACTGACGGCGGCGGTGCACAAATGCTGCACAGCTAGCGCCATTCGACGGCCAACACCGCGGTTCCTGGTGTGTCCGCTGTGCCGTGCGTGTGATCATTGCTTGTACAGCCCTCTCGCAGTGTCCGGAGCAAGTATGGTGGGTCTGACACACCGGTGTCAATGTGTTCTTTTTTCCATTTCCAGGAGTGTATGTAGATGTAGATGATGGCATATCTGAATATAGATGGGGTTTAGTTCTTTATGTTTACTAGATACTGACTACACACCGAATTCTTTTTATTGTGCACATTATGTTATGTCAAACATTTTGTGGTGTTACAAACAAGCTCGCGATTGTAGTTTGAGCTCTAATGTACTGTTATGCAGTACCAGGTGCAATAGAGGTACAAAAGGGCAGATCCTGATGAAACAGCAGTAAATAAAGAATCGAATGTAGCCACGGCACTACGTAACTACACTATTTTCTTTCCTATTCAGTCCTCTTTGACGAAGCCCCTGCTTCCGCTAAGCGATGTGTCATATGATAGTGCTTGTTGCCATCCACTTCCACCAACACAGTGTGAATTGTTGTACAGCTGTTCCCCTAGAAACGTACCCTTGTGTGCAAAAATTTGGGATTAAAGTAACTCGCGCATGATGCGCTACTGTCAAATAACATAGCTCGTCGATAGCTTGGACGATATACACAAAGAACTACTGCAGTATAGTACAGAAATATACAGAAAAAAAACTCGAAATGAGACAAATAGAAATTGCATTTTTACTGAAAGACAATAAATACACTGAAGTCACCTCGATTTGTCATAGTCGCCTGGACATTACAGAGGTTGGGACATGGTTCTTTACAGGTTGTGCCTTACCACGGACGGTAATGCGCGCTCTATGACGTGCTGCCATGCTGGTCTCTAGGTTGGTAATTAACTCTTATGACAGGGCACTCCACTCCTCCACTGGTGCTGATGAAAACTGATGGCTGGTCTGTGGCGCGTGTGGATGTGCTGCGATACGTCGGAAACACGCTATGCACCCAGGAACATTCTCGGACATAATCGTTTTGGTAGTCTAGGCGTTATGGTGTGGGGAGGCATAAATTTGCACCAACGTACTGACTTCCCCTTCTTTGAATGCCTTACACTTTTCACCCAACGTTATTGCGACAGTGTACTCCTTCCTCACGAGCATCTTTCCAGGGGTGAGTTTAGCTCTGGCCTCATTTATATAGGTGATAATGCGCGACCAAAGAGAACAGCGCATGTGTAGCAGTTCTTGGAACCAGAGGGTATTCGGCGAATGGAATGACCTGATCTTGCCCCGACTTAAATTCCAGTCGAGCACGTGTGATCCGTTAAAGAGACGCACTGCAGCACTTTCACGGGCACAAACGGCCATCCAGCAATTCTCAACCCCGCTGGTGGAGAAATGGAAGCTCCTGTCACAAGAGCGCCTTGCCAGTCTTGTGGCTAACATTAGAGCAGGTTCAGAGTATATGTGACCATTTGTGATGATCACATAACCCGTTAAGAACCAAGTCCCATCATTAGTAACGTTCAGGTACCATTATGGTTCCCGGTGCCTTCAATGTAAAAATTGTCTTAGGACAAAAGTGTCATTTATGTTCGTCTCAGTACGTATTTCTTTCAGTTGCCTTCTGTAATAGCAGTTATTTCTATGCGTGGGCTATGTCACTTGGCAACGATACATCGTGTGAAAGGTACTTTCGTCTTTAAGGGGGTGTAGGACGTCGAACGGGCCGACTTGCAGCGGGAGAGACGCCATAAGACCTTTTAATTTCCACTGTGTACAATTTTACAAATAAATTCATCAAACTTTGTCAGTATGAGCAGGAACGATTCAGGATTCACACTCACGGTGGTGGAAGTTCAAAAACGTAAGAAAATAAATTTTGTTTACATGTGAAATTTAATCATTTTTTCGCTTACTGTTGGCTGCATTTGTTCCTGTAGGTATACTTTTCTTCGTAAGTAAGAGAGATTCTATGATGAATTTTGCACAGCACACAATCCATACATACAGGTGTATGAACTCTAGAATCTTCCAAATCTATTAAAAAAAACTGAGATAATCAACTCAAAGATGGTTCAAATGGCTCGAAGCACTATGGGGGACAAAGTCTGAGGTCATCAGTCCCCTAGACTTAGAACTACTTAAGCCTAACTAAGGATATCGCACACATCCATGCCCGAGGCAGTGTTAGAACCTGCGACCGTAGAAGCAGCGCGGTTCCGGACTTAAGCGCCTAGAACCCTTCGGCCACAGCTGCCGGCGAGATAATCAACTATAAAATTAGATTTTTTTACAAAGATGAAGTTTAAAATGTAACACCTCATTCACTTTTTAATAAATTAAATGAATTCTATAATTTCATACACATGTAAGTATGGTTTGTGTGCTGTGCAAAATTTATCGAAGACTCTCTTACTTATGACGCAAAGTGTACCTATAGCAACAAATGTACCCAACAGTAAGTGAAAAAAATGATGAAATTTCGCATGTAAACAAAATTTATTTTGTTATGTTTTTGAACTTCCACAGCTATGAGCGTCATTTCTGGTCATGCTGATAAAGTTTCATGAATTTATTTTTGAGAGTATAGACATTGGAAATTAAAATCTCGTGTGGTGCCTCTCGTGCTGCAAGTCGGCCTGTTTGACGTTTGACGTCCTACCCCCCTTAAGTTATGCGTTCCAGTTTATTTATCATAATATGACTTAGTGACGTAAATGACAAACATTCTTATTTTCGTACTACAACTTATCACTATTTCGTGTTGTCATACTTTTGACGACGTGTCATACAGGACTTAATAAACGAAGCCTTGGACTGACATTGCCTAGTGTCTCAGCGTCCCAAATCACAGTCAGTGTGAGATGTAGGGAGTTGAAGTCACCACTGTTTCGTATAATACTTCTCCAGAAGTTCCACATACATCAGCGAATGGCTGCCCTCTGGCCGCTCTGCGGCTGATGGTCGTCACAAGTAGAGCGAAGTTGCCCAAGACGCTGGGACACTACGTCGCTGCGAGGACAGCGGCGGCATCTCGCCCTTACGAGGACGAGCTCGGCTCGTCTGAAGCCCCCCGGAATGAGCTCTCATTGAGCCGGCTGATAACCGCTGACTTATTAATGACTCGCCTGCGCTGAATGCCGTATTTAGCCGACGGCGAGGAGGCGGCTGCCTGCGGCTGCCTGTGGCTCATTAGCCTGGGCTGCGGCTGCCTTTGCTGGCTGCTCCGACGCTCAGACGACTCCCCTTCTGTCGCAGTATCTCCTCCTAACTCCTCCAGCCCGGAGCCAGAGCGGCGCGTACTCCGGTAACTAGTTCTGTCGTCACCTTCATCGAAGTTGACTGCACCATGAGAACACACACTGCTGGGAAAAAAATTAGTACACTGTTTCAGGGGTTTCCAGAGTTTAGGTTTCGAGATCTATTGTTGCAAGAGTGTATGAAATGTTCAGATCAATAGCACAATCTGTTCTGATTTATGAGTTATCGACCCGTGATAAAACTTCCATACTTGTACGTGGTGTAGCTACCACTGGCGGCAATGCAGCCGCTGTCTCTGGCGTCCAATCGGTCGTACAGATGGCTATTACTGTTCTGGGATACGTTATTCCATGCCTGTTCACGTAATTCTGTAAGACTTGTTGGTTGCTCAGTCGTACAAGTCAGTTTTCGTCCCATCACATCCAACAAGTGCTCGATTGGAAGCAAGCCTGTAGAGTCTGCTGGTAAGAGAAGTTGCTGCACGTCTCGGAGAGAACGCTAAGTTTCACAGGCAGTCTGGGGAAGCGCTCTCCTGCTGGAACAACACATCACCTTTCCGTTGCAAGAATGAAGGGAAAAAAAAGCAGGTGTAACATCATTCTGCTGGTAATGAGAGCTGGTTAGCATCCGGTGGCCGTGCGGTTCTGGCGCTGCAGTCCGGAACCGCGGGACCGCTACGGTCGCAGGTTCGAATCCTGCCTCGGGCATGGGTGTGTGTTAGGTTAGTTAGGTTTAAGTAGTTCTAAGTTCTAGGGGACTTATGACCTAAGATGTTGAGTCCCATAGTGCTCAGAGCCATTTGAACCATTTGGTTAGCATCCCCTCCAGAAACATCAAACGTAAACGAGAATTGTAGTTTGTCGCTCCCCAGACCGTAAGGCGTGGGGTGGGGACACACTGTCTTGGACGAATGCGTTCTACGAGACAGCACTCACCATCTCTACGTCGTACGCGCTGAAACGTCTTTATTTAAATGGGTGTGTCTGTACTTAAATTGCTGAATGACTGAGGCTCACAATATCACAGCGCAACGCAATTTGACTGCTCAAGAAAAAAAAAATGGTTCAAATGGCTCTGAGCACTGTGGGATTTAACTGCTGAGGTCATCAGTCCCCTAGAACTTAGAGCTACTTAAAACTAATTAACCTAAGGACATCACACACATCCACGCCCGAGGCAGGATTCGAACCTGCGAGCATAGTGGTAGCGCGGTTCCAGACTGTAGCGCCTAGAACCGCTCGGCCACAACGGCCGGCCAAGGAAAAGAAAACCTGACTTCAAATAATAATTAATTCAAAAGAATGGCCCTGACTAAAAAGAAATCCTAACAGTAACCTAGCCGGCCGGCATTCGGGAGGACGACGGTTCAATCCCTTCTCCGGCCATCCTGATTTAGGTTTTCCGTGATATCCCTAAATCGCTTCAGGCAAATGCCGGGATGGTTCCTTTGAAAGGGCACGGCCGACTTCCTTCCCCGTCCTTCCCTAATCCGAGCTTGCGCTCCGTCTCTAATGACCTCGTTGTCGACGGGACGTTAAACACTAATCTCCTCCTCCTCCTAGCCGGCCGGAGTGGCCGAGCGGTTCTAGGCGCTACAGTCTGGAACCGCGCGACCGCTACGGTCGCAAGTTTGAATTATGCCTCGGGCATGGATGTGTGTGATGTACTTAAGTTAGTTAGGTTTAAGTAGTTCTAAGTTCTAGGGGACTGATGACCACAGCAATTAAGTCCCATAGTGCTCAGAGACATTTCAACCATTCGAACAGTAACCTATACATTTCATTAGGCACTTACCTCACAAAAATCTTCATTACGCGAACTGCTGCAATACAGTGAGCGTCAATACTGCCAGCTAAATGAAAGATTGCCAGCCGCTATGGCCGGAAGGTTCTAGGCGCTTCAGACCGCAACCGTGCTACTTCTACGATCGCAGGTTCAAATCCTGCCTCGGGCATGGAGGTGTGTGATGTCCTTAGGTTAGCTAGGTTTAAGTAGTTCTAAGTCTAGGGGACTGATGACATCAGATGTGAATGCCCACAGTTCAAATGGTTCAAATGGCTCTGAGCACTATGGGACTTAACAACTATGGTCATCAGTCTCCTAGAACTTATAACTACTTAAACGTAACTAACCTAAGGACATCACACAACACCCAGTCATCACGAGGCAGAGAAAATCCCTGACCCCGCCGGGAATCGAACCCGGGAACCCGGGCGTGGGAAGCGGGAACGCTACCGCACGACTACGAGCTGCGGACAGTCCCATAGTGCTTGGAGCCATTTGAACCATTTGAAATGAAAGATTCTAACTACTAAAGCCAATAAATACTAATAGGCATGTGGTTAGCAAAGGAAAGATTTTGTTGCAAACCAAATAACGTATTTTGTACCTTAATAATGTGACATCCAGTTCAGACACGAATATAATTCGTCATTGACATTTAGTACGAAGGTATATATTCACGCATAATATTCAGTCTCCAAGTCGAACATGTACAGATCGTTAGCCTACGCTAACACTTCAGACCTCTACCCTCCATCAATTCTAACTTCTCACATCTAACATCCATCACTGCTGGCTGTTCACCTCCAACTGCCCAACAGTATATCAGTCACTGCTTGCGACTAACCCCCAACTGTCCAACAATACTGGCGATTAACTTCCAGCAACGAGTCTGACCAGCCACAGAGTCTCTTACAAAGAAAGCGCAATCACAGATCCAATGCAAAGCGCTACACAGGCAGAATCTTCTCTCATCGCTGACGAAAGACGACCGCCATTCCGTCTTGCAAGTGATCCTCTAGCAGCACCAGTCGAACCACGCACGTCGATGCTGTGGCGCGAGTGGTGCATCGGCTGCAGATGAGCGTTTCCGTAGTGCCACTGCTAATAACTGGTGCGCAACAGTTCTCATTGACACGTCTGGGCTCACAAGCCATCTTATCTGAACTGCGGTAACTGTACGCTATACCGATGCTGCCCTTACAATACGACGATGCTGGCGGGCGTATGTGCTGCGTGGACGTCCAGAACCACGTGTACAAGTGTGAGAATATTCACGTGAGCGATGACATCAACATCGCTGCGCAAGTGATGCAGTACGTCCAACTTATTTGGCAGTTATCCGAAAGGATCAGCCCCCCCACTCGGGAGGCCCCAATTTGGCTCCTCCCAAACGCACTCAATTAGCTGTAGGATGCACTAATATGTCTACGTGCCATGGCTGTCTGCTTGCTTCACACGTTTGCACCACATTGAAAGTGATCTTGCAGGTTCTGGTGGGATCTCAAAGTTACTATCAAATTCTAGTTATTACTGCACAGATGGATGGTACTGTTCTTAAGGCAACTGGGTAGCATTCATGACGAATGAGATTCAAACCTACGTCTGGCTATTAACTTAAGGCTCAGCATAGCTCCTTAAATTGGTAAGGTGAATGGTCCCATTGAAAAAGGCACACTAATTTCGTTCCCTGTCCTAGCTTGTGCTCCATCTGTAATGAACTCAGCGTCTACAGCAGCTTAAGCCCTACTCTTTTTCTCCTTCCAGCTATTTCTTAATAACCTAAAGGCTCCAAATGACTCTTCAAAAGTGTCAAGTCAACATGGCAACTGTTTTATACAGAATACTAATCATAGTCACGTAAGTAGGTTATCTGATGTGCAGCCATATTACAGAGTTTTCATGAATCAGAGCGGAGTGAATACAAGTTCTGAAAATTATTCCTTCTGACAAGAAATTATCGATGAAATACACAGGTATATTGCTTGGTCTTTGTATCAAAATTATGAAAGGGATACGTTACGTTAGTTTCAAAAAACATTTAGTACAAAGTGATGTAACTCTGAACTACGACACAAAGTGTTTTAAAATGAATGTTAAGAAAAATTTCATGAACAGCTTACGTAGAATTTTTCGTAAAATGTGGGTAGATCCTGAAATTGAGAGAATTGTACTGCAAGAAGCCTATGTTAGACAATGAGTTACATAATGTATGAGTACTGAAGGTACTTTCTGCTGTATAATTTGACGAATTATGTAAGGATACTTGTGCTTCAGTACTTTAAAGCAATGATATTACAGTTAACAAACATGAAAACGAGTTGCTAAATTTAGTTAAAAATGGGAAGGTGAGTGTGACGTGAACAATAAATTCTTTTATCCAGCGGTTACATGCTATACTAACATACATGAGGAAATTGCTCTTTTGTTTACTAAAAGGAAACTGAAAACCTTACTGTAATGAACTCACAAGTTCCATGACCAAAAGGTAGGATAAAGACACACAATGTCGAGAAGGTTGCCCGCATCTCGTGGTCGTGCGGTAGCGTTCTCGCTTCCCACGCCCGGGTTCCCGGGTTCGATTCCCGGCGGGGTCAGGGATTTTCTCTGCCTCGTGATGGCTGGGTGTTGTGTGAGGTCCTTAGGTTAGTTAGGTTTAAGTAGTTCTACGTTCTAGGGGACTGATGACCATAGATGTTAAGTCCCATAGTGCTCAGAGCCATTTGAACCATTTACAATGTCGAGGAACCAGTGAGGACCATTGTCAGTGGAAGAATGTGACCTGGTTCAACGTTAATTGAATGATTAAGTGAGAGGCTTCATAAATGGTATAGCTATGAAGGTGGCACAACTGATATAGAAGTGCAAATCAAATGAGGGAGCCATGTTGAATTTATATTAAAAAAAATGGCTCTGAGCACTATGGGACTTAACTTCTGAGGTCATCAGTCCCCTAGAACTTAGAACTAGATAAACCTAACTAACCTAAAGACATCACACACATCCATGCCCGAGGCAGGATTCGAACCTGCGACCGTAGCGGTCGCGCCGTTCCAGACTGCAGCGCCTGGAACCGCTCGGCCACTCCGGCCGGCTGTTAACTTTATTAGATGTAACTGATTTCTAAATGTCTGTGCCAGTTAAGAAGATAAAAGACGTTATAGAAATCAACTTACATGAGCCTGTTAACATGTGTAATTTTGAAACAGTTAGGGTTATTACAGTTTGTGCTATCGGTCAACTATTTTAAATTTAATTATACCTTTTATGTACAAGTGGATGGTTTAGCAATGGGTGGTCAATTAGAAGGACGAATGGGGGGCACCAATGCGTATGAAACAGCTTTTTTACGGAAAAATATGAAGTATTGGGATAAACTACGTATTTACACATGCATGTTGGCGATGTAGTGTATCAAGGACCCAAGAAGTAAACAGAACAAATGGCGGTTACCACAAGTAGATGCATAAAAATATAGTTTTAAGTAGAGCCTGAGCAAAAGGGTTTCCTAAATTATCTAGATTTTGTGATCGAGAACACAAATAATAAGCTTGATACGGGAATATGTACGAAAATCACGTTCACAGGTGTAGTAACTAATAAGACCTCATGCCACCCTCATAAACATGAAATATACTGCTTGACAATTGCTAAGGAACAGTTGACACTTGCTAAGGACCAATTCCCCTTGGTTACGGAACAACCGACGATTGCTACGGAATATCCGACCAATGATAGTAAAAGGAAATGTAGAGAGAGGGTCGTGTTAACGGCAGCGAAGCCTGTGTATGAACTCTCTGTATCCTTTCGATAGTTCATGCAAATGGAGTCTGACGAAGGTTGTTGTAGCGAATGCTTACGATTGTGGATAAGCACTTGGACGGCTCGAAGCCGATGGAAGTGCCACTGTTGTGGGCACAGTAATGAGAGTGTCAAAAGTATCACCTCACGATTAAAAAGACCGCTTGAGGTGGACATACTATCAAAAGTATGCCGGTGGTTGCAGATGGACCACCACGCAGCAAGAGGATCGGTACATAGCCCTAACGGCGAAAAGAAACATAAATGTTTATCGTTGGCAGATCGCTACAGACCTTGCAAGCGCTACCACTACACATGTCTCTGCCACAGCCATTTCGCGGCGATTAAATCTGGTCGGAATGTATGCTCGGAAGCATCCCACTTCAACCACGCCATAGTCGAGAAAGTATTCGATCGTGTAGGGAGTATATTGATTGGGGTCAGCAATATTGGTCCAGAATGAGGTTCTCAAACGAGCTTCGTTTCACTGTGGCAAGTAATTCTGGCCACCAGTTAGTGGGGAGAGAGGGGAACGCGTTACATACCACAGAATGTTCATGGATGTCTTCGAAATTGTCTAGGCGTTATGGCATGGAAAAATTATGGCCGAACACTGCTGCATATCTTTGTACAAGGTACCGTTACTACACAGCGGTACTGCAGGGAAATTAGCCTGGATGATATCCGTTTGTTTGGGGATGCGGTAGGTCCCGATTTTCTGTTTATGGACGGCAAAGCAGGCCCACACAGGACGGCTGAGGCGTCTGACCCATTGGAAAGTGAATCTATCGAATGTATGGAATAGCCCGCGTAGCTCCGGACCTAACCCTTATAGACCTCGCGTGAGATGCTATTTCCAAATGTGTTTCTCCACCAACACCCATCCCCGAACCGTGCTAGAACAGCAATATCCCCCAGAGAATTCCTCAACAGTTTGGTAGCCAGCATGGATAACAGGTGCATAATGAGAATTAGTGTCCGAAGAGGGCATATTCCTCACTGAGAGTCCGATTTAAATCTTTGTGTTGGGAGTCTGACCTGTGTCAAACACGAGCATAATTCATGTCAGCCATCCCGTTTTCCCACGTGGTGAAATGTGAACCATTTTCCATCACATGTAGGAACGAGAAAAAGGAATATTTCAGTTCTTACAGATACGTCCGTTCATTGAAGACGGATGGAATAACAATGGTCCCCTCTCTTCGCCAAGAATTGACTCTTGCTGATGATATGATTGAATCATGTATAGGGATTAATTGTAACCAAAGACATCAAATATTTGAATCCAGAATATAGCATCCCGCTTTGTTCGTCCAGAGCACCAACGAATTACATTCCTTAAAGGTACTGACCTGTTGTAAACGCAACAAAAATGAGACAAAAACATTGTGATCGGGGTAATGGCTTCAAGGGTTGCAGGTGGTAAAAGTAGCAGAGGTTATTACTCGAATACATACAACATTTCCTCACTGCAAAATGTGCATTTTACACACTGAATTGTAACACATAAATTATCCTAACTTCCTTCATAACGGCTTCATTTTGGATTTCTCCCGAACATATTTTTATAGCCTGTTAGTATACACTCTTTCAGATGCCCGTAGTTAACGTATGATCCTCACATGAATAGTTAATATCATCTTTACATATTCGTCGTGCCAAAATATGTACTTCAGCATCATTACTTAACAAGCATACATGAAAGAGTAGAAGAGCATAACGAAGTAAGGTCAGTTAGCAGTTAACTTATCCAAATGAATATATAAGTTAATTTTTTGTTTCTTTGCCCTGTAAAATATCCCCTACTACTATGCATTCCTTAAGTTCAAATGAAAGCTGCTGTGTCGCCACAGTCTGTTTTGTACAACAGCGACTAAGGACGAAGTCTTACCTTCTCGCATTGGCTGCTCGTCCCAGCAAGATGCTTTACAAGGAGTGCTATTAAATTACGTAGGGAAATCCAGTTAAAAGTTGTAAAACGGTTCCTGAAGCGAAATGAAATTCGCTCTTGTGTACCTAAACTAGCCGTAACTGCAGTCCTTCAGCGCTCTTAACTTCATTTATTTATTTTCTTCTTTCTGTCAACTTCTTTTAATTTTTGGCGGACTGAAACGGACAAAATAAGTCCACGTTTTTTTGCATATATAATTCGGGGAGTCGGAGCCATGGAAGCTTGTCTTAAATAGGAGCTTTCAGCAACTTCGTGGGTAACCAACCAAAATTTTTCTCGGTTTTGAGCCACGGCAGTTTCCCTTAATATCAGGCCTGTTATCTTGGTGGTGCTCTTTTCATTTTGCCAGGATTCACTTCAGTCTAATATCAATGTATATACTACATGATATCGGTGTTTGGTGCTATTATAGAAAATAGGTTCATATATTCACTTCTTCGTGTTTACGATCTGTTACGCCGAACTGGTAGATGGCTACCTGCATGCTGACGCATAAAAATGTTCAAATGTGTGTGAGTTCTTAAGGGATCAAACTGCAGAGGTCATCGGTCCCTAGACAGATACATTACTTAAACTAATTTAAGCTAACCTATGCTAACAACAACATACACACCCATGCCCCAGGGAGGACTCGAACCTCTGGCGGGAGTTGCCGCGCAGTCAGTGACATGGCGGCTGGCACATATGCAGGGCCATATCTAGTATTCATAAATAGGATTCACTAGCCAATCCGTAAATAAATTATCCATAAACAGATTGGGGATCGCAAGGAGACTCTGAAAAACTAACGCTCAAAGTATGACAGAATTTCTCATCAGCTGTGACTAATGAAACTTAAAAATATTCGTTACGTTTAGGGACCATGGTTTTAAATCGCTTGAATGTGGCAATCAAGTGGGCTTCAAATCGAATGTGAGGCGCATTAAGATCATCGTAGCTTTCATGTCCTAACCAGTGACCTTCATTTTCCAGAGAGACTGAAATTTGCCGTTGTCAAATCCCTATTTAAGAAAGGTGATAGAAGAGATGTCAATAACTACCGTCTTGTTTCGCTGCTGAGATCAGTTTGCAAAATTTCTGAGAAGGTGATGTATTGTAGAATTATTTCTCACCAGAGCAATAATAATATCCTCCGTGAATCACAGTTTGAGTTTCAGAAGGGTGCTGTACTAAAAATGACATTTACGTGTTCACTCACCAAATTTTGCAAGCATTAAATGATAAAATAGCGCCAGTCGGTATTTTCTGCGACCTATGTATGGCATTTGACTGTGTGAATCACAGTATTCACCTAGGTAGTTTGACGTTTCGTGGGTTTGATGTTATAGCTAACCAGTGGGCAACTAGTATATAACCAAAAGAATGCAGAAAGTTTTACTTAGTAATTCAACAAGTGTAGTCTGAGGATATTCTGATTGTGGAGAAATCACATTTGACGTTCCTCAAGGCTCAATCTTAGGTCCATTATTGTTCCTCATGTATCCAAACGATCTTTCGTCTAGTACACAACAAGCAGAATTAGCTCTTTACGCTGATGACACTAGTATTTTAACCAAGCCAAGCATACATACAGAAACAGAAGAAACGGTAAACAATGTCCTTAAAAGCGTCGATGGTTGGTTTTCTGCGAATGGCGCCAACCTCAATTTCAAAAAGACACAACATATTCAGTTCTGCATTTGAAAACAAACTGAAAATGGTTTTCCTTCACAACTCCTCCTATTCCTTAGAAGAATACCTAGTATTGTACGGTGGTGGATAGGGATTACTAACTCACGCCTGTATAATTAAAAGATAAACATGAATGTTCAGCATGTAATCATATTTATTGATTAATGTGTGATGTGAATGTAAAAAGGCTTGTTCTACATCATTAAGAATTATCGTGCAAAAAGAAGCACATAACATGAAATCAATTAAACTAACTAAATCACACACTGCTCGGAAGGATTAAAAAAGTTGTGAATGATTAAAAAGAGACGAGACGTTTTTCAGCGACTGTGAAAACTTTCCTCTCTGGTTATTCCTCCAGCGTGCCTGAAAGAGTCAGCCTCCTTTGCAGGTTTTCCTCTCATTTCAGTATCAAATGCTATATAAATCAAATCCGAATCAAGCATTTTTTCATGTTAATTTTGATATCGTACTGTTTATTTTCCCAGTAATGGGTGATTACGAGATTCAAATGTAATGGAGTTTTGGCTAAGTTTTCGTTTCTTATTTCCTTCAACGTTTAGAAGATCACTTTGATGCATGATGTTCTGGGAAGTACTGTTGCATTCTGAGCATAGGCTCTGTTTTTTTTACTTGGGCAGACGTAAGCGAAGAATGTGTAGCTAGCACTTTGCGTGTGGAGTGAACGGGAGGGATGCCAGAGAGGGAGAGACCCGTGCAGTTTCCAGTATCAGCAAGGGAACCCTTTCTGGTCTTGCGCGGTCGTCTAGCACCAGGAGAATGCATTTGGAAGATAGGTAGCGGACAATGCGGCTTTGACCACAACGTAAACAAACTGTGCTCATAGCTAAGTGGCGCTCGGCAGACTATATCCGGTGGACTGCCCTCTCTCTCTGTTTCTTTCTTTCTTTCTCCCTCTCTCTCTCTCTCTCTCTCTCTCTCTCTCTCTCTCTCTGTGTGTGTGTGTGAGTGTGTGTGTGTGTGTGTCTGTGTGTGTGTGTGTGTGTGCGTGCGTGCGAGTGTAGCTACCGGAGAGATGGAAAATTTCTAAAGTGCGGGTCTGATTGGCCGCTCTATGTTGGGCACACTGGTGGAAGATTAAAAAGGGGGTTGTGAACTACGGCTGCTCTCTGCTTAGCTATTGGTTGTGGGGTAGAAAAGACATTGTACTCAAAGGATGCGTGGGTAGATGTAGTCACCATTTAAAAAAAAAAGTCTTGGAATTTGGGTTTCGGAAAGTTAATGCTTGCTATTAAGACTTCGATAGAGACATTCCACATAAAGATTCCAGTAGAGACACTTCAAGTAGAACAATTCATGTTCCGGCATGTCCTTGAATGATTGAAGTTTTTGTTGAACTATTGCTTAGCAGGACGGGAACCACTGAACTACACTGCATACAAACAATATGTATAATGACCTTATATGGTACCCTTTCCGGTGTCTGAATTTTAATGGCCAACAGTGTAACTAAACTATACAGGATGTTTCACAATTCCCACTACAGGCTTCTTTGGTTGGTTGGTGGATTTTGGGAAGGGGTCCAACCAGGGAGGTCATCGGTTCTATCGGATTAGAGATGGATAGGGAAGGAAGTCGGCCGTGCCTTTTCAAAGGAGCCATTTCGGCATTTGCCTGAAGCGATTTAGGGAAATCACGGCTTGAAATGTCATAAGCGTACCATTACGCGATACGCACAATAACCCAACACTCCCTTACACTCAATCCGATCAAGATTATTCGACAGACCTAAGTAGTGCGAAATTGCGAGAGGTAGTCCTGTCAGGATAAAAGAAGGTGGACAGTATTGTGTTGTCAGTAACAAGAGAGCAGGTCCGTTTGAAGGGCTCTGTGGCTTCGAGCGTTGACTAGTCATTGGATGTCACCAGAAAAACAAACCCAGTAGCAACATTTCAACCATTCTAAGGCTGCTCAAGTTGATTGTTGGTGATGGATATGTGGACAGGAAACGTGAAGGAACCACCATTAAACCAAGTCCTGGCAGACCTCATAAAATTTACGGACAGAGACCGTTGACCATTGCGAAGGGTATTTGTACAAAACAGCATGAAATCAGAGGAGGGAATCACTCGTGAGTTCCAAAGTGCTACCAGCGATCCGGGTGGCATAACCACTGTGCGTCATAAATGAATGAGAACGGTCGAGGAGCGCCTCATAAGCCAGATACCTCTGTTGTAAAATTTATTTAACCTTTCCGCCTTCAGGGCTTTTTTCAACGCCATAAGACGATCTCCTAACCGCGAAAGTGGCGTAAAGAGCTTGAACTGGCGTAAAGAGCGATACCTCTGCACAGTGAATGACTGGAAACATGTGATGTGGAGAAACCGGTGGCAATCCGATGGAAGGCTTTGGGTTAGGCGGATGCCTGGAGAACGCTGGTTGGTTGATATGGAGGAGGTGACGAAACAGCGAGGTCGTCGGTCCAATCGGAACAGGGAAGGATGGGAAAGGAAGTCGGCCGTGTCCTTTCATCTACATCTTCATATACATCTACATGGATACTCTGCAAACCACAGTTGAGTGCCTGGCAGATGGTTCATCGAACCACCTTCACAATTCTCTACTATTCCAATCTCGTATAGCGCGCGAAAAGAATGAACACTTATATCTTTCCGTACGAGCTCTGATTTCCGCTGTTTTATCGTGGTGATCGTTCCTCCCTATGTAGGTCGGTGTCAACAAAATATTTTCGCATTCGGAGGAGAAAGTTGGTGATTGGAATTTGGTGAGAACATTCCATCGCAACGAAAAACACCTTTCTTTTAATGATGTCCAGCCCAAATCCTGTATCATTTCTGTGACACTCTCTCCCATATTTCGCGATAATACAAAACGCGCTGCCTTTCTTTGAACTTGGGATGTACTCCGTCATTCCTATCTGGTAAGGATTCCACACCGCGAAGCATTAGGAGGACGGACAAGCGTAGTGTAGGCAGTCTCTTAGTTCGTCTGTTACATTTTCTAAGTGTCCTGCCAATAGAACGCAGTCTTTGGTTAGCCTTCCCCACATCAGTTTCTATGTGTCCCTTCCAATATAAGTTGTTCGTAATTGTAATAGCTAGGTATTTAGTTGAAAATACGGCTTTTAGGTTAGACTCATTTATCGTGTAGCCGAAGTATAACGAGTTCCTTTTAGCACTCATGTGGATGACCTCACACTTTTCGTTGTTTAGGGTCAACTTCCACTTTTCGCACCATTCAGATATCTTTTCTAAATCGTTTTGCAGTTTTTTTTGCTCTTCTGATGACTTTATTAGTCGATAAACGACAGCGTCATCTGTGAACAACCGAAGACGGCTGCTCAGATTGTCTCCCAAATCGTTTATATAGACAAGGAACATCAAAGGGCCTATAACACTACCTTGGGGAACGCCAGAAATCACTTCTGTTTTACTCGATGACTTTCCGTCAATTACTACGAACTGTGACCTCTCTGACAGGAAATCACAAATCCAGTCACATAACTGAGACGATATTCCATAAGCACGCAATTTCACTACAAGCCGCTTGTGTGGTACAGTGTCAAAAGCCTTCCGGAAATCCAGAAATACGGAATAGATCTGAAATCCCTTGTCAATAGCATTCAACACTTCATGTGAATAAAGAGCTGGTTGTGTTTCAAAGCAACGATGTTTTCTAAACCCATGTTGACTGTGTGTCAATAGACCGTTTTCTTCGAGGTAATTCATAATGTTCGAACACAAAACATATTCCAAAAATCCTGGTGCATATCGACGTTAGCGATTTGGGCTTGTAATTTAGTGCATTACTCCTACTACCTTTCTTGAATATTGATGTGACCTGTGCAACTTTCCAGTCTTTCGGTGCGTATCTTTCGTCCAGCAAACAGTTGTATATGATTGTTAAGTGTGGCGCTATGCATCAGCATACTCCGAAAGGGACCTGATTGGTAAAGAGTCTGGACCGGAAGACTTGCTTCTATTAAGTGATTTAAGTTGCTTCACTATTCCGAGGATATTTACTTCTACGTTACTCATATTGGCAGGTGTTCTCGATTCGAATTCTGGAATATTTACTTCAGCTTCCTTTGTGAAGGCATTTGGGAAGGCTGTGTTTAGTAACTCTACTTTGGCAGTACTGTCTTGGATAGTATCTCCATTGCTATCGCACAGAGAAGGCATTGATTATTTCTTGCCGCTAACATACTTCATATACGACCAGAATCTCTTTGGATTTTCTGCCAGGTTTCGAGACAAACTTTCGTTGTGGAAACTGTTAGAAACATCTCGCATTGAATTCTGCTCTGAAATTTGAGCTTCTGTAAAAGACCGCCAATCTTGGGGATTTTGTGTGTGTTTAAATTTGGCCTGTTTGTTTCGTTGTCTCTGGAACAGTGCTCTGTCCCGTATTGTATACCAAGGAGGATCGTTTCCGTCGTTTTTTAATTTATTTTTTATAAATCTCTCAATTGCTGCCGATACTATTCCTTTGAATTGAAGCCACATCTGGTCTACACTTATACTATTAATTTGGACTGAGTTGAGATTGTCTCTCAGGAAGGCGTCAAGTGAATTTTTATCTGCTTTTTGGAATAGGTGTATCTTTCGCTTATTTTTAGAGGATATGGGGATTACAGTATTCATTCTCGCTACAGCAACCCTGTGTTCACTAATCCCTGAATCGATTTTGATGCTTGTTGTTAACCCAGGATTATTTGTTGCTAAGAGTTCAAGTGTGTTTCCTCAACCGTTTACTATTCTCGTGGGCTCATTAACTAACTGCTCGAAATAATTTTCAAAGGAACCATCGTGGTATTTGCTTGAAGTGATTTAGGGGAATCGCGGAAAACCTAAATCAAGATCGCCGGACGCGGGTTTGAACCGTCGTCCTCCCGAATGCGAGTCCAGTGTGCTAACCACTGCACCACCTCGCTCGGTAGAAAGCTACTTGCCATCATGTGTAGCGCTAACAATGAAGTACAGAGCAGGTGGAGTTGCGATATGGGGTGTTTTTCGTCGTTAGGATGTAGTCTTCTGGCGTTGAAGAAATCTCTAAATGCGGAAAGATATAAACAAATTTCGCAACATTGTATACTCCAGACAGTAGAGTACAATTTGGACACGATGATGGTTTGGATAAGCATGATGATGCTCCCTGTCACAAGAGAGCATCCTTGAGGTATCGGTTTGTTAATAGTAATGTTCCTGAAATGGACTGATCTGCATGGAGATTTGACCTGAACCCAGTACAACACGTTTGGGATGAGCTAGAACGCTATGTTCTCTCCAGATCGCAGAATGCAAAATCGTACCTTCTCTAGTTTCGTCTCTTGAGGAAGAATGGGCTGCAATACGTCCACAGACACTCAGACACCTCACTGAAAGTTTCCTCAGCAGAGTTCGAGACACCATAAAAGCGAAGGGTGGAGACTCACTGGGTTAATGTCCACTAATGAGTGTTCTGATACTTTTGATAAGACAGTGTTTGGAATAGCGCTGGACTGGAACATTAGGCAAGGAATAGTTGTCGACCTGGTGGAGGACTGCAGCGCCGCGGACTAGGCCGGCCGGCGCCAGGGTAAACCAGTGCGGGGGAGGGAGGGGGTGGGGCCGCCAGGGGTGCTCGTGGGCCAAGGCGCGGCAACCTCGTTCCGGAGCAATCTCCCGCGGACGGAATTGCCTGGCGATTGGCCGCGCATCGATCGCCGGCTCTCATTGTGCTCAAACAAGCGGACCCCCTGTCCCGTGATCAGAGGCGGGGGCGTCTGAACGCCGATAAGCGCCGGTCTGCACCCCCGCGCTACCCGGGGGCGTATTTCCAGAGCGAAACTTTTGTCAGCCGCAAGAGAGTCTCTGGCCGCCGGCGCGAACGCCCCGAGTACACAACAAACATCATCAGGCGCCGCCGCAGCCAACAGGTGGTTCTGCAGCTTCCGACCTCGAGTTGACAAGCAGTTTGCCTTCTAATCTTCGTGCCTCCGCTGCGAATGAGAGGAGTAGACTTCTTGGAAGGGCTTCTGGGAAAAATGACTGCATCTGTAAAGAGCTTTGCATACATGACAGTAGTGCGACCAGATTTTTTTAAGGAATCGAAGTGCCTTGTTTAATACAGTTTCAGAGGTGCCATTACTTTAGAAATGAGTTAATGTGTCAAATATTTGACTTCAAGCATGTAAACGAGAAAAATTTTTGGTAAGGTCTCAAATTATCCCTAACGTTTCTTGGAAGTCATTAAGTGCTCCAGTTATGAAGCAATGGATGATTAAAATCTGAGTAATTTGCGATCCATTTTAAGCTACAGCTAGCTTTTAATGCGCCTCAAAGTTTGTGACTGTATGACGCACAGTGACATAATGCTTAAAGCTGCATTCACTGTCATATGTAGATACTGTCTGCAAAGAGTGGCAAGAAAAGAGACTAATAAGTTAAAACCTCATACCTGATGCTGAAATTTGACCAGATGAACAGCGAAACTCTAGTAAGCTTAACATTTTTCCTTTCGTCATTTTGTGGGAGTTTTCTGCAAACAACTGTCGGTGTGAGCGGGCGAAACTACTTTCGTCCGGCCACAACTGTAGGTTCTTAGACTGCTCTGTTAGAAGGGCTCATCAAAATAGAACATCTGAAATATTGGTTCAGTGTACCACATGGATTAAAAGATTTATCACCTTTGACACACTTTTTTTCCGCAGGAGTACTGGATACTTTACAACCGTCTCGGAATAGCGAAGGAGCGCAAGTCGAGTGCAATGACATGCTGCCAAACCCCGAAAGCGCGACAACTCGCGGGAGCGTCACGCAACACACCTGCTCCACCGCCCTACTCCAGCCAGACTCTGCTCTGCCCGCGCTCCACGCGGCAGACTTAACACTACCAAAGATCCTAAACACTTTGGTTCTCCACACGACCTATCGATGTAATCGTTCGATAGCATAGTTTTCCCTTGGCAAGACCCAGCGTAAAAATACAAATAGTATTTATAAAACAAACCAATTATACATTGATATAAATACATATATATATACACAAATAGTAAAACAATTACAATATATAAAGACACAGAAATGTCATATCTTCAGGTAACAAAATAAGGAAAAAAAATAGTACAATAGATGGAAATAGGAGGATATGCGTTTCCGGCGTTACAACCTGAACTCGTATCATGTTCCAAAATAGCGGTTTAGTACTACAAATTGTTCCAGTGTGAGAAACGGTCGCTTTGTTGCTAGTTCCTTCCATAAATCGTGTATCCGCACTATGCTTAAGTCACTTGTCGACTCACAGACGACCATTCACCTGTCGTCCGCGTCAGGGGCAGAGGTACATCTTTACCAAGTATGAAGGAACGGGAATATCTTCTAGCAATGTTGCAGCTTTGACTGGTGATGTCCAGTCAGAGCGCTGGGCTCGCATAGTTCGGTTTCATTCGCCTGAGTCCGTTTTAAACACAAAAGCACTTTCGTCTGGTGCTTCGTCCTTGCCCGTACACCGGAGCAAAGTAATTCGGATTCTTGTGTTGTGTGTTTCATGTGGGTGTATCAGACCAGCAACTTTCAAGAGAGTGGTGAGATTGCACTGAGCTGCGAGCATTATCGCTGTATTCACATTATAAGAAACCACGAAAGCACTGACTGTAAAATCGTGTCGTTTCCGCGATCCATTTTGTATGTGGATTTGTCGAGCGTAATCTTGTGTTCTTTTTCTCGATTTCAGTAGCATCAGAGCACGTGGTAATCGATACCCATATCTGGGTTAACCGTCTCTAAATTCTAGTGCATTACAAACAGATTTTCTTACTTTCAAAGATTTTCCGAAATACTTCATAAAGTTATTTTTACGGAATTTCGTGCTACGGTCTTCGGAAGGAATGTTAACGCTCTAATTCGATGCTTGTCCTTAAACATACCAGTTGAGTTTGTGTATCAGATGTGTCAACGTATAGGGTTTTTCATATATTTAGGGTTCGCAATTTCAATATCTTATATCTTTCCTTTATTCATAATTTCTATCACATTAATCATGTTTCCCCGTCTGAATTGAGAGTTGTCTCCTACAAAATTGTCCCCATTCATTTAGTCTGCAATTTGCTCAGGGATTGTGCTATGAATTGCATTTATCTTCCCTAAGAAGTTTTCAGCAGTTCAGGAAAGGCATCGGTAATGAAGTTCTTCGAGTTACATGCCGGCGAAATCGACATTATCGTAAATTATACTTTATCAGCTTTTAGGTTATTAAGTAGCGTAGATAACAGAAGACAAACGTATTTGTCCGCCACTAATCGTGCCTTTAACTCTTCATTTTGTTATACGTTGAGGCCGTGCAGTATGACATTTGCAGTTAATGTTCTAGTTGAGTAAGAAATTGTGTTACTTCCGAGTAACCATCTTTTCGTTGCGCTTTTTGTAAGCTTTGGCATATCCGAACTAAATGCTCGGATGCAGTTCGTGTTATTACTGGATCATATTCAATGTCTGGCGGTACATTTTAGGGCATAAACCGGGTTAATAGTTTTTATGGACACACAGTGATTGGAGTCCGTATAGAGAAGGCACGACGAGAGACATTCAGAGTTATTGCTGGAATCTCAACAGTTCTGTGCAGCCCACACGAAAGTAAAACATAAATTACCTTCCTTCGGACAGGTGCCACAGCGGCACAAATTTTCTGAAATAACAACATTTAGTTTTCACTTTTTGGTAGTTTTGCTATTTTCAAGGGGCAGTGGAGGTGCACGAGCACAAACCAGCAAGCTGCCCAGACACCACTGTGCGGCCCGCAAACAGACAACCTTCTACAATTAGTCATGCCTGCAATTCCCTAATGCGTTTGTGTATCAACTGTATGCATGACTTAGTTTTATGTTCCCCACCACATACTGCTGGCTGGATAGCTTTTCGTTGTTTCCACTCATGAACTATTACCCGCTGAAAATGAATTAATTCATGAAACTGACCAGTAGTTAAAAATAAATGGTAATTGCAGTCGTAGGTGCAAAACTTGTTTAGATGAAACAGAAATGCTCAGTGGACTTCAACAACGCGATTCTTTGGAACAAAGGCGATGTGGTTTCCGAGAAAACTTTTTCGGAAAATTTAGAGAACATTATTCGAAGGAGCTTATGTTGCAGTTATGCTGTCCCCGTCGTACAACTCGCTCACAGATAGTGAGGACAAGATAAGAGAGATTCAAGCACTCGCCGAGGCGTGAAGGAAGTTAGTTTTCCCTCGCTCAATATGTGAATGTGCAGGAAACAAAATCTTTTAAAATGGTACAAAGTACCCTCTGCAGAGCACTATTAAGAGCCTTGAAAAGTATATATACACTCCTGGAAATGGAAAAAAGAACACATTGACACCGGTGTGTCAGACCCACCATACTTGCTCCGGACACTGCGAGAGGGCTGTACAAGCAACGATCACACGCACGGCACAGCGGACACACAAGGAACCGCGGTGTTGGCCGTCGAATGGCGCTAGCTGCGCAGCATTTGTGCACCGCCGCCGTCAGTGTCAGCCAGTTTGCCGTGGCATGCGGAGCTCCATCGCAGTCTTTAACACTGGTAGCACGCCGCGACAGCGTGGACGTGAACCGTATGTGCAGTTGACGGACTTTGAGCGAGGGCGTATAGTGGGCATGCGGGAGGCCGGGTGGACGTACCGCCGAATTGCTCAACACGTGGGGCGTGAGGTCTCCACAGTACATCGATGTTGTCGCCAGTGGTCGGCGGAAGGTGCACGTGCCCGTCGACCTGGGACCGGACCGCAGCGACGCACGGATGCACGCCAAGACCGTAGGATCCTACGCAGTGCCGTAGGGGACCGCACCGCCACTTCCCAGCAAATTAGGGACACTGTTGCTCCTGGGGTATCAGCGAGGACCATTCGCAACCGTCTCCATGAAGCTGGGCTGCGGTCCCGCACACCGTTAGGCCGTCTTCCGCTCACGCCCCAACATCGTGCAGCCCGCCTCCAGTGGTGTCGCGACAGGCGTGAATGGAGGGGCGAATGGAGACGTGTCGTCTTCAGCGTTGAGAGTCGCTTCTGCCTTGGTGCCAATGATGTTCGTATGCGTGTTTGACGCCGTGCAGGTGAGCGCCACAATCAGGACTGCATACGACCGAGGCACACAGGGCCAACACCCGGCATCATGGTGTGGGGAGCGATCTCCTACACTGGCCGTACACCACTGGTGATCGTCGAGGGGACACTGAATAGTGCACGGTACATCCAAACCGTCATCGAACCCATCGTTCTACCATTCCTAGACCGGCAATGGAAGTTGCTGTTCCAACAGGACAATGCACGTCCGCATGTATCCCGTGCCACCCAACGTGCTCTAGAAGGTGTAAGTCAACTACCCTGGCCAGCAAGATCTCCGGATCTGTCGCCCATTGAGCATGTTTGGGACTGGATGAAGCGTCGTCTCACGCGGTCTGCACGTCCAGCACGAACGCTGGCCCAACTGAGGCGCCAGGTGGAAATGGCATGGCAAGCCGTTCCACAGGACTACATCCAGCATCTCTACGATCGTCTCCATGGGAGAATAGCAGCCTGCATTGCTGCGAAAGGTGGATATACATTGTACTAGTGCCGACATTGTGCATGCTCTGTTGCCTGTGTCTATGTGCCTGTGGTTCTGTCAGTGTGATCATGTGATGTATCTGACCCCAGGAATGTGTCAATAAAGTTTCCCCGTCCTGGGACAATGAATTCACGGTGTTCTTATTTCAATTTCCAGGAGTGTATAATGTAGATTATTAGAAACAGCTCCCAATACAAATAAGTCCTGCTAGAGCCCTAGTTAAATTCAGTCTCGAGCTACAGACTGATGCATGCTTTAAGCAATATTTGACACAGTCCATGAGTGACGTATAATCCAAAAACCACAACCCAGCTTCGAGTACGGTGATTCTTTCTTTAAATTAGTTCGGGCAAGGCTCTGGGTAAAATGATGTTGCTGGAACGCTAAATTGAGATCTTACCCTTTCCCATCTAACGTCTGTTGGCTCAGTACCGTCTAACGAAATCGTTATTTCTCCGCCTGTTGGCTACTCAGTTACAGACGTGGTTCTTTGAATTCCATCATAGCCCTCTCAGTAATAAAGATTCTTGTCGACAACTGCACTACTGACCATTAAAAGTGCTACACCACGAAGATGTGCTACAGATGCGAAATTTAACCGACAGGAAGAAAATGCTGTGATATGCAAATAATTAGCTTTTCAGGGCATTCACACAAAGTTGGCGCCGGTCCCGACACCTACAATGTGCTGACATGAGGAAAGTTTCCAACCGATTTCTCATACACAAACAGCAGTTGACCGGCGTTTCCTGGTGAAACGTTGTTGTGATGCCTCGTGTAAGGAGGAGAAATGCGTACCATCACGTTTCCGACTTTGATAAAAATCGGATTGCAGCCTATTGCGGTTGCGGTTTATCGTATCGCGACATTGCTGTTCGCGTTGGTCGAGATCCTATGACTGTTTGTAGAATATGGAATCGGCGGGTTCAGGAGGGTAATATGGAACGCCGTGCTGGATCCCAATGGCCTCGTATCACTAGCAGTCGAGATGACAGGCATCTTATCCGCATGGCTGTAAAGGATCGTGCAGCCACGTCTCGATCCCTGAATCAACAGATGGGGACGTTTGCAAGAAACCAACCATCTGCACGAACAGTTCGACGACGTCTGCAGCAGCACGGACTATCAGCTCGGAGACCATGGCTGCGGTTACCTTGGCGCTGCATCACAGACAGGAGCACCTGCGATGGTGTACTCAACGACGAACCTGGTTGCACGAATGGCGAAACGTCATTTTTCGGATGAATCCAGGTTCTGTTTACAGCATCATAATGGTCGCATCCGTGTTTGGCGACATCGTGGTGAACGCACATTGGAAGCGTGTATTCGTCATCGCCATACTGGCGTATCACTCGGCCTGATGGTATGGTGTGCCATTGGTTACGTGTCTCGGTCACCTCTAATTCGCTTTGACAGCACTTTGAACAGTGGACGTTACATTTCAGATGTGTTACGACCCGTAGTTCTACCCTTCATTCGATCCCTGCGAAACCCTACATTTCAGCAGGATAATGCACGATCGCATGTTGCAGGTCCTTTACGGGCTTTTCTGGATACAGAAAATGTTCGACTGCTGCCCTAGCCAGCACATTCTCCAGATCTCTCAGCAATTGAAAACGTCTAGTCAATGGTGGCCGAGCAACTGGCTCGTCACAGTGCGCCAGTCACTACTCTTGATGAACAGTGGTATCGTGTTGAAGCTGCATGGGCAACTGTACCTGTACACGTCATCCAAGTTCTGTTTGACTCAATGCCCAGGCGTATCAAGGCCGTTATTACTGCCAGAGATGGTTGTTCCGGGTACTGATTTCTCAGGATCTATCCACCCAAATTGCGTGAAAATGCAATCATATGTCAGTTCCAGTATAATGTATTTGTCCAATGAATACCCGTTTCTCATCTCTTCTTGATGTAGCAATTTTGATGGTCAATAGTGTAAGTGGGCCTACATGTTCCCAATGCTGTCCCGACGACGCTGCAGGCATTTCGCTAGGAAGCCCTCGCACAACCTCCGTTCAGTCCGGTTCTCTCCCCATGCGATTTCAGTATTTTCGGAGCCCTGGAAAGAGAAATTTGTGGCTATCTAGCTGCTTCGGACGGAGAGGTTCATCCCTGGGTACAATCGTGTTTCCATAATCAGTCGCCAACATTTCTCCGTGAAGCCACTGACCATCCTGTCTCACAGTGGGATAAATGTATCAGCAGTAACGGCGATTACTTTTGAAATAACATGCAGTTTACTTACTTTTTTTTCATCTGTATCGTTTCACTCGCCTGCCGCTTATGGATGTAGTGTGGGTCTGTGGGGTAAAATGGAAAGAAGCATTTCTGGTCAGATGAATACAGGATACTATTAACAACAGTAGCAAATGCTATAGCTGGAGTAGGATGAATTCTGAATAGCAAGGTAGGGCGGAGGGTGATTACGGTGAACACTTTAGTGCTGTTGTTCTTATGACAATCAACAGCAGACTAACGCCACAGGCAGTATATCTAGCATACCTGCCGACGAGACAAGCATAAGATGAAGGGACAGAGGCAGTATATGAGGATTTGAGCGGGTAATTTAGTATGTAAAGGGAGGTGAAAATCTAGTAATCAACGCTGCAGTATGGGAAGGAATGGAAGAAAGTTTTACGGGAGAACATGGAATTGGTAATAGGAATGAGAGAGGAGAAAGACTAGTTGACTTCTGCAATAAATTTCAGCTAGTATTAGCGAATTTAGACTTATCAACCGGAACATTATGAACACCGACCTAGTGTCGATATGAACCCGTCCAGGTGATAGCAGCGTAACCTGGCGAGGAATGAGTGCTTGTCAGACCCACTCAAGGTACTTGCAGTATCACTAAGCGTGCTATCCGTGTGTAGAATGGGGAAGGCGCGCGATGTATCGGAGTTTGACCGGGGGAAGACTGTGATAGCCCGAATGCTCGGCACGAGCATTTCGGAAACTGCTCGACTTGTGGGATGTTCGAGAAGTGCTGTGGAGAGTGACTTCAACACGTGGCGAAACCAAGGTCAAACCACGTCCACACATCGTGGGGTTAGGCGGCCAACCATCATTAGCTGGGCAGACTGGTAGAACAGGACAGGCGGCGAACTGTGTCGGAACTAACATCGGACTTTAATGCTGGGCAGAGCAGAAGTGTGTCTGAATACACAGTGCACCAAACACTCATAACGATGGGCCTTTGCAGCCGACGGCCCATGCATGTGCCAATGTTAACACCGCGCCATCGGCAACTACGACTGCAATAGGCACGTAACCATCGGCACTGGACGTTGGCGCAATAGCAAAGCGTTGCATGATCTGATGAATCCCGATACCTTCTTCATTAGGGCAACGTCTCCCAGGGGAACAGCTCCTTGGCACCTGTACTGTGGGACGGAGACAAGCTGGCGGCGGCCTCATTGTGCTCTGGAGAACATACACGTGGGCATCCATAGTTCCAGTGGAGTTCATGCAAGGCGCTGTGACGGCCAATGAGTATCGGACACTGGTAGCGGACGACGTACACCCCTTTGCGACGATCATGTTTCCACACGGCACTCGCATTTTTCAACAAGATAATGCACCATGTTACAAAGCTAGAAATGTGATGCAGCGGTTCGAGGAACACAGTGGCGAGTTCCAGTTGATGTGCTTGTAATCCCTGACACAGTACTCGTTAAAGCCTGTGCTATGGTAAGTGAGCGGGATTCACCTTATGAGAAAGGATTTTCGTATAGTTATCGACCGCGTGTACCTGAATGGTGGCAAATAAGACTTACATCCACTCTGTAATAACAATGATCCGTCAAGTAGGCTCGAAATGCAGTTACACGTCAGGATGGATCAAAAGCAGCCCAGAAGATGTTACCAATTACATAATAATACGGTCGCCAGCCTAATTAGGCATTAACTGAGTTTCTTCCCTGTACAAGTTGGTATATATTCATGCAAAACCACAAGTTGTAACACTGCATAATATAGTAGAATTTTAGAACCAGAAAATCTATTGAATGATAGTTTCACATTCTGTACTGATATGGAAAATCATGAATACATAACACTACACTACAATGTATACTACAAAACTTTATACTGTCTATTAATGTGATTAAAATCGGGCATAGGTTACCCTAGAAATTGCACTTTCGTGCTACACACAAAATGTCAATTTTGATAAAGATAAAACACTGATAAATTTTGACTTTTATATTGACTTTAACTTTTACTGGTCAAACCAATTTAGAACACTTCAGAATTCAAATGAATGAGGGGGGACCTTGAAATTGTTATGATCACTGTATCTAAAAAATTGATTACTGAGTTTATTATGCGTTCAAGATTTCCAGTATATAAGTTACTACTCTTTTCATCTTATTTACTGCTCATTTAAAGGCCTTTAAATCTGTCTCGAAATAATAAACTTCATTACTATATCAATAGTAATGTTATCTTTCAACTTCGTTAGACCTTCGTTATTCATTTATTGGTTCATTAACAAAACATCTCTTTCAACACCATTCTAACATAGCTGTTTTACATATATATATATATACTATTAACAAAATTTTCATTTCGGGACACTCGGATTGCACAACATTTGGGAAGGGCCCTGTCTAGGTTAGTTGTGAGGATAATTAAATGATGGGAAAGTTCTGGTAAAATTTAGGTTATTATTGCACCAAACAAGCACAGTTCACTCTCTGATCCACACGAATACAGTACTAAAAAAGTTTCAACCATCTAGTATCGATGCGGCGGTTGGCGGGCGGCGAGATGGCGAGGCACAGAGTACACACACAACCACAGCTATGGTTCTTGATGTATCGCGGCACTTTAATTCTTCTTAGCGTCGCAATACTTTTCCATTTAGTGCCTATGGAATTTTGCAATGCTGTGTGGGCGTTGGAACAGCATACCCGAGGCTCAGTGAAGCTATGTCTTCCAGGAGAGCCTCCTCGCTCCAGAAGGAGTTGCTCAAACCAATGCCAAACTCCAACTACTACTACTGAGCCCGTTGTGCCGTGCAGTGCCCCTGCGCATTTTCCCGCGCTCGCCTCCCATCCACCTTTTACCGCTCCCTTACAGACAGGGTATTCACCCGAGGTTTTGCATTCTACATATCCTAACACATTGCCTACGTATGGACCAGACGCACAGTTACAATTTTAAACATCTTACAACAGTCTCAACATTTGTTACATTTCAGTTCTACTACAATATTGCTTGACATTTGACATAAACATTAATATTCACATTGAAACTTATTAACAGTTTTCTTAACATAATGGCATGAAACAAAAAAGAAATGAAATCAGAACATCAATGACACAAGTTTATCGAAAAATCAGAAGAAAAGAACTACTGATATGTACAATAGTATAGAGTCATTGCTGTTACATGCTGACCCCTCAGTTCACCGGATCTGAACCCGGCCGAACGCATCTGGAATGCGACTGACCGTGGTCTTAGGAGTTCATCGCCCCCTCCCGGAATTTTAGGAAATTAGGTGATTTGTGTGTGCAGATGTGATACCAACTTCCTCCAGTGACCTACCAAGGCCTCATTGCTTCCATGCCATGCCGCTGTTATCCGTGTCAAAGGTGAACACAGCATCTATTTGGTAGATGGTCATAGACTTTTGGCTGATAAGTCTAAATGTTATAAAATTACGAGACAAGAAGGTATAGTTGGAAAAGGGCCGGACACGGAAAGAGTTCACCTGGGTTACATTGGGCCAAACAGAGACACCTAAGTCTGACACTAGATTGTAAACCGCCCCAGTAGCATATATAGACTTGGATCGTAGTTTAATAATGAGGGAATCAGAATGAAGATTAAGAAAATCACACGGAATAATCAGTGTAGAAGAAGTAGAATAATTAAGCGTTAGGAGAATTTCAAATGCTTGTCATCATTCCTAAGGCTTTAGATACTGCGATAATGAATACCACAATAGGCAATCCAGTTGAGGAGGTACGGACGTCTCTAAGAATGTTAATTACGGAAGGTGGAAAGACAAACATAGGAGCAAGCGAAAAAACCTAAGGTAATAGAAGAAACACTTCAACGAGTCGACGAAAGGAAAATGACTCTGAGCACTATGCGACTCAACATCTGAGGTCATCAGTCCCCTAGAACTTAGAACTACTTAAACCTATGTAACCTAAGGACATCACACACGTCCATGCCCGCGGCAGGATTCGAACCTGCGACCGTAGCGGTCTCGCGGTTCCAGACTGCAGCGCCTAGAACCGCAGGCCACTTCGGCCGGCAGGTCACTTAGGAATGAAATGAATAGAAAATGGAGGGAAGATAAGGCCAAATAGCTACAGGAGAACTATGAAGAAATCGGCAAAGAAGTGTCGTCGGAAGGACTGGTACAGCATAGAGAAAAGTCAAAACCACCTTCCGTGAAAGTAAAAGCAAGCTTGGCAGCATTAAGAGTACAATGAAAATTCCGCTCGCTGTTAACCGCAGAGGAGAGACCGGACAGGTATGAACAGCACATTTAGGGAGATGCGGCAACCAAACGACTGTTCCAGTTCGTGTGTAACACAAGACATACCATGACACGTTCGGAAAAATGTCACCCACATACTCTCAAAGAGGCCGAGACAGGTAAGTGTGACTCTATCGAAATATCAGTTTAACAGCTCATGCATCCAAATTTATGACGAGAATAATTTACAGAAGACAGGAAAACAGAATTGCGAATTTGTTACTTAACGACCAGTTTGGCTTTAGAAAAGGTAAAGGCACCACTAACGGGGTCCTGACGTTGCGCTTGTAATGGAAGTAAAAAATCGTATCACTTTTATACAGGATTTGTTGACCTTGAAAAAGAGTTGGAAAACTTAAAATTCTGACAAAAGTAGGAATGATGAGACGATTGGTGTAGTGGTTGCTATGCATGAGATGATGAGTTCTATGTATTTTGCAGTACTTACCGTATGAACCAAATATCCAACTCGACACTACTCGTATTCTCGTATAACGAAAACGTCACACTCACCTAAAGGAAGTTTGCGAAATGATACACCATAGGTAATTTCGTCTGTCGCTGCGCAAATGTCGAGCATCGGTATCTGTTGTAGGCCTACACGAACTGCACAGCTTTCAAACAGAAGCGTTCGTGCTTCTTGCGATCTGTGCTGTTTCTGTGGCAACGCTACTTATTGTCAGACTTCAATGATTGCTGACAACCGCTGTGTGAGCTTATTATGCGTCACAAAACTTCAAACTTCAGTTTTAAACAAAGGAAGAGACAAAAAACGTTTGCAGATTTGCAACAAAAGCAACTCCAAATTTCTACTTTGTACATCTACACTCTTCCATTGATCTGAGTTATTGTTTTATAATCTTCATATAAAGATTAACATTTCAAAATAATCTTTGAAATGTTTCACTCATTCGAACGCAGCTACTTTTGGGCGGAACTCAACCTCGAGAGGTATCTTTCCGGCGTAGAATTAATAGAGGAGACGAAGGAGATCCTAAGGAATGCTGAACGATTCGTAACACGTTCGGTCAGTGAGCGTAGGGCTACACGAAGGTGCTACAAGAGAGATGCTGGCAGTCACAGAGTTGTATACTGAACTTAAAACTTTGTGTTCTGCCTTACGGCCGGTCTTGTCATGGGGTAAGCCTCATCAGGAAGGTCCGCCGCATGAGCGTCTAGGGAAGTCATTCCAGTGGTGGTTTCCCGTTGCCTTCCACTAGTGGCGATGACTTGAGAATGAGGACAACAGAATACCCAGTCAATGAGCGGAGAAAATCTCCGACCCAGCCGGGAATCGAACCCGGGCCCCTTGGCGTGTGTATATTGTGAACAGACTATAAAAGAGAGAAGCAATATGTTACGTTCTCCCACAAGTAACTTGAGGAATGCTCACGAAGGTAAAATCAGATTAATTCGAACGCCGGGCGGAGTAGCCGAGCGGTTCTAGGCGCTACAGTCTGTAACCGCGCGACCGCTCCGGTCGCAGGTTCGAATCCTGACTCGGGCATGGATGTGTGTGATGTCCTTAGGTTAGTTAGGTTTAAGTAGTTATAAGTTATAGGGGACTGATGACCTCAGAAGTTAAGTCCCATAGTGCTCACAAGGGAACATCCCCATCGCATCCCCCTCAGATTTAGTCATAAGTTGGCACAGTGGATAGGCCTTGAAAAACTGAACACAGATCAATCGAGAAAACAGGAAGAAATTATGTGGAACTATGAAAAAATAAGCAAAATATACAAACTGGGTCGTCCGTGTGTAAGATAGGCAATATTAAGGCCAATATGAGGCAAGGAGCGCCGTGGTCCCGTGGTTAGCGTGAACAGCTGCGGACCGAGAGGTCTTTAGTTCAAATCTGCCCTCGACTGAGAATTTTGCTTTCTTTATTTTCGCAAAGTTATGATCTGTCCGTTCGTTCATTGACGTCTCTGTTCACTGTAATAAGTTTAGTGTCTGTGTTTTGCGACCGCACCGCAAAACCGTGCGATTAGTTGACGAAAGGACGTGCCTCTCCAATGGGAACCGAAAACATTTGATCGCAAGATCATAGGTCAACCGATTCCTCCACAGGAAAACACGTCTGATATATTCTATACGACACTGGTGACAGCATGTGCGTCACATGACAGGAATATGTTGTCTACCCACCTAACTAGTACACTTGGCTAATGGGTAAAAAGATTCTTCTACCTTGCCCGATTTAGGTTTTCTTGTGGATGTAATAATCACTCCAAAAAAAGTGATGAAAACATAAGAGTTTGTCACATAAACTGAAAATAAAAAGTTAAAATTTTTGGTCGAGGTTAGATTTGAACTAAAGACCTCTCGTTCCGCAGCTGTTCACACTAACCACGGGACCACGGCGCTCCTCGTCTCATATTGCCCTTCAATTGCCTATATTACACATGGACGACCCAGTTTGTATATTTTGCTTATTTTTTCATAGTTCCACACACCTTCTTCCTGTTTTCTCGATCGATCTGTGTTCAGTTTTTCAAGGCCTATCCACTGTGCCAACTTATAACTAAATCTGAGGGGGGTGCGATGGGGAGGTTCCCTTGTCAGAGCCATTTGAACCATTTTTTTAATTCGAACGCATACAGAAGCCTACCGACAGTTTCACGAGTGAAACGGGAAATGAACCCAGTAGTTGTGGTTCACGAAGAACCCTGCTCGACACATCATAATCCGGTTATAACAGAAACCGATATTTCCAGTGTAAAAGTTCTTTTACGTTTGACAAGCGACTAATATGGTGTATTTCATTCGTAGTGGAAAAACCTCAAAATAATTGTGGAAACAGAATATTCTAATATTCAACCCGGTTCTGCAGAGAATATTAAGCAGTTCTCGATATGTAAATAGGCCGACAGAATAGAATTAGCACAAAATGGGAAATCCTCGAATGACTGAGCTTCGTTAGGTCCAGTGGAGAAATAAATGACCACGGGGGAAGAGAGGGGGAAAGCAACTGAAGTCGCTCAACAGAGGAAAAATCACTGGATCTGACGGAATACCAGTTCGATTTTACATAGAATATCTGAAAGAACTTGCCCCGTTTCTAGCAGCAGCGTACCGTATGTCTCTAGAGGAGTGAAGCGTTCGTAATGATTAGAAAACAGCACAGGTAATTCCCGTTTTCAAAAGGATCGTCAAATAATCCCACAAAATTGTAGGTCTGTATCTGTGACGTCGTTCAGCTGACTTTTGGAATACGTTTTAAGCTCGCCTATTATGACATTTTTAGTGGCCGAAAATATCCCCTGTAGGAACCACCATGGTTTCCGAAAACAACGATGATGTGAAACACAGATCCCCCCCCCCCCCCCAATACCCGCACCCCCCCCCCCACCCCCACCCACCACGAGACCCAGAAAGCAGTTGATACGGGGTCCAGTTAGATACTGCGTTATTTGACTTCCGAAAGGCATTCGATATCCTATGATAGTGCCGCCTGATGAACAAAATACGAGCGTAAGGAGTAACAAGCCAACTGTGTCATTGGACTGAAGATTTTGTAGCAATCGTCACATAACGTGTCATTCGGAACGGAGAGAAGTCACCAGATGTAAAAGTATCTTCGGGTGTGCCCCAGGGGAATTTTAAAGGACCATTACGTTTCACAAGATATATAAATGACCTGGTAGACAACGCCGGAAGTTCCACGAGACTTCTCGCAGAAGATGCTGTTGTATACACAGAAGTCGTGACGCTAGAAAACTGTAGCGATATGCAGGAAAACCTTCAGAGGATCGGTGCTTGGTGCAGGCAGTGGCGATTGACCCTTAACATGAGCAACTGTAAAGTATTGCGAATGCGTAGACAAGAAGATCCTTTATTGTATGATTACAAAATTGCAAAAAAATCAATGGATGCAGTTACTACATGAAATATCTACGACTAAGCGTACGGAGCGATTTGAAGTTGAACGACCTCATAAAATTCATCGTCAGTAAGGAAGACTCCAGTATGATATTCGTTGGTCGGATCTTCAGGAAATGTAGTCCATCAGCAAAGGAAGTAGTTTACAAGACTCTCGTTCGACCGATACTTGAATATTCCTCATCAGTACGGGATCTATACCGGACAGTAATGATAGAGGAAGCAGAGAAGATTCAAAGAAGAGCAGCGCCTTTCGTTACATGTTCATATAACAAGAGCGGAAGCGTCACGGAGATGCTCAGCCATCTCCGGTGACAAACGGTGCAAAAGAGCCCATCTGAATCACGGTGTGATTGACTGTTGTAATTTCGAAAGCGTACTTCCCTAGAGTCAAGCAATGCATTGGTTCCTCCTGCGTATGTCTCTTGGAAAGGCCATGATCAAAAAATTAGAGAGACTAGATCCCACACGGAAGCATTCCAGCAATCATTCTTCCCGCGAACCATAAGCGACGGAACAGGAAAAGGGAGAAATAATACTGGTACACAAAGTACCCTCTGCCACACACCGTAAGGTTATTTGCGGACTATAGATGTAGATAAATGGATTCTATCTGCATTATTTCGGGATTTAAAGGGCAAAAACTTAAATTTGCACATTTCAAAAATCAAAGATGCGTTATACAGATTCCAGATCTAACTTGCTTCACCGCTGGTTTCATGCCCTGACATTTTCTCGGATGTCAAAGAATGCCAAAGACAGCGAAGAATTGCTTAACTTAACTGACTGTCTTTTTTCATTTCAAGGTCCCAATGCGGGTGGGTGTTTATAAAATGTGTATGAGCCCTGTACTGGAATATTGCCGAGGTTGGGATGCAAGGGTATACTGCACAAAAAGAAAGAGGACGTGGGTACAATTTGGACTGATTCACGAGGGAGTGTCGTAGGAGGTAACTGAACTAGCAAATGTTTAAAGGGAATCCCTTCACACTTTGTGAATGCTGTCTCGCAAACACGTTGTATTGATAGTTCAGGTGTGCATGTATATACTCGTAGCTTATAAGGCTGGGATTTTATTGAATTATTGAGAAAGTGAGCAAATTTTCGTGTCGTAAATGACGAATGAAATGTACGATATAATGCAGACAGGTGTGTTATGTAGCTGAAGCATTAGTGGCTGGACAAACTCGTTTTCCGACTGAAAGTAAATCACCAACCGAATTAATTAAGGATCAATTATTTGTCCAGCAACTGTTGCTTATAAATTGGAACAGTCAGTCATGATAGATATCTAGAACAGAGGAAATGGTGTATAATCTTTCAATGGATTATGGAATGGCTTTCGAAATAGTGCCAACGACGCGTGCTTATTGTTTACGACACATAATTCCATTACAAGATTTTATGTATTTATATTTAATATATTAAGCATTTTGTGTCTCGGCGGTACGCAAATAATAACACTAATATTTTCGCCATTTTCCATTAGTTAATTCCATGTCGACATATTTTATTTATCTTATCGTTATATGGCGACGCTTTATTAGAGAGAGAAATTTGTCCGATCACTTCACATATGTATACATGTAAACGAAATTTATGAAATGTTCAAATGTGTGTGACATCTTGTGGGACTTAACTGCCAAGTTCATTAGTCCCTAAGCTTACACACTACTTAACCTAAACTATCCTAAGGACAAACACACACACCCATGCCCGAGGGAGGACTCGAACCTCCGCCGGAACCAGCCGCACAGTCCATGACTGCAGCGCCTGAGACCGCTCGGCTAATCCCGCGTGGCCGAAATTTATAATAATCAACCTCAGATTAATAGCAAGAAGATGTCCACAGATACAGCACTTAATGATACCTTTGCCACTATTCATTTTTGTCTCAAAACGCTGTGATATGCTATGGCAAAAATCATGTAATTGTAAAATGAAATGAAAATAACATTTCTTTAGAACTCTCGTCAGCCTTTGACGACGCTTTATAAAATTGATAGTAACGTAGAAAATTACAATATTTGCAAGTCTAATCGAAATGTTTAGTTTCTGTCATGTGATTATAGTATTATGAGAACCAAGTACATTCACTCATACGAAAGCATCAGGTACGTTAAAAATTCTAAAACGAACTCCATCAGCTTCAGTTCAAAGCGTTGTTCAAATGATCTACGAAACAAGGAAACAGTGAGCGCACTTATGTTTGACGTCGTTCATCGTGCATGACAAAGAACACTCGCACTTAACCGTAAATACGAGAAACAAAAACGTACACGTTACTTATTGGCCTACGAAAGGATTAATTCTGCTGCTGTCATACTGTGGATACGAAATACCAGAAGAAATCGGACTCACTTAGCTCGTCAAATTAGACAGCGATAATTGTCTGAAACAGCAGTAATTTTTGTCAACTTACACTCCTGGAAATGGAAAAAAGAACACATTGACACCGGTGTGTCAGACCCACCATACTTGCTCCGGACACTGCGAGAGGGCTGTACAAGCAATGATCACATGCACGGCACAGCGGACACACCAGGAACCGCGGTGTTGGCCGTCGAATGGCACTAGCTGCGCAGCATTTGTGCACCGCCGCCGTCAGTGTCAGCCAGTTTGCCGTGGCATACGGAGCTCCATCGCAGTCTTTAACACTGGTAGCACGCCGCGACAGCGTGGACGTGATCCGTATGTGGAGCTGACGGACTTTGAGCGAGGGCGTATAGTGGGCATGCGGGAGGCCGGGTGGACGTACCGCCGAATTGCTCAACACGTGGGGCGTGAGGTCTCCACAGTACATCGATGTTGTCGCCAGTGGTCGGCGGAAGGTGCACGTGCCCGTCGACCTGGGACCGGACCGCAGCGACGCACGGATGCACGCCAAGACCGTAGGATCCTACGCAGTGCCGTAGGGGACCGCACCGCCACTTCCCAGCAAATTAGGGACACTGTTGCTCCTGGGGTAACGGCGAGGACCATTCGCAACCGTCTCCATGAAGCTGGGCTACGGTCCCGCACACCGTTAGGCCGTCTTCCGCTCACGCCCCAACATCGTGCAGCCCGCCTCCAGTGGTGTCGCGACAGGCGTGAATGGAGGGACGAATGAAGTCGTGTCGTCTTCAGCGATGAGAGTCGCTTCTGCCTTGGTGCCAATGATGGTCGTATGCGTGTTTGGCGCCGTGCAGGTGAGCGCCACAATCAGGACTGCATACGACCGAGGCACACAGGGCCAACACCCGGCATCATGGTGTGGGGAGCGATCTCCTACACTGGCCGTACACCACTGGTGATCGTCGAGGGGACACTGAATAGTGCACGGTACATCCAAACCGTCATCGAACCCATCGTTCTACCATTCCTAGACCGGCAAGGGAACTTGCTGTTCTAACAGGACAATTCACGTCCGCATGTATCCCGTGCCAGCCAACGTGCTCTAGAAGGTGTAAGTCAACTACCCTGGTGAGCTAGGTCTCCGGATCTGTCCCCCATTGAGCATGTTTGGGACTGGATGAAGCGTCGTCTCACGCGGTCTGCACGTCCAGCACGAACGCTGGTCCAACTGAGGCGCCAGGTGGAAATGGCATGGCAAGCCGTTCCACAGGACTACATCCAGCATCTCTACGATCGTCTTCATGGGAGAATAGCAGCCTGCATTGCTGCGAAAGGTGGATATACACTGTACTAGTGCCGACATTGTGCATGCTCTGTTGCCTGTGTCTATGTGCCTGTGGTTCTGTCAGTGTGATCATGTGATGTATCTGACCCCAGGAATGTGTCAATAAAGTTTCCCCTTCCTGGGACAATGAATTCACGGTGTTCTTATTTCAATTTCCAGGAGTGTATGATTTACGAGTTTTCCCTTTCTCTTCGGAGATATAACATTACCAAGCTGAACTGCAGCCAGCGATCTAAAGAACCATGATTAAAAAAACTTGACTTTAGTTCTGCCTTATGGCCTCTTGCTCAGAATCCTGTAGAAACATTAATTTTGGCTGCAGACGCACCAGCGCGGCAAATTGCCAATAAATTAATCTTCGCGAGCATTCAGACTTCGCAGTGGATCCCAGCGTCAGCTTTATGCGACAGCATGCTGAAAAGTAATGCTTCCGAATTTTTTATTTGAGAACTCTTACAGGTCTTTAAATAAAACCAACTTTATTAATATTCTACATCTCTGTGTTCATGTCTGACTATTTATTACTGAACATACCCTGGCGACGGACACATTTCTCCCAACTAGAGACCAATTTGTTGATACCGCCATTGTAGAACGTTTAACTTCGTTGACGAAGCCACAATCTCACCTCTGCTTGCACCGCTTCATCGCTTTCAAACAGAAGTTCTGGAAAGAGTTCTTTCAGTTCTGAAAACAGATGGAAATCGGCTGGGACCAAGTCGGGACTGTATGGAGGATGGTCGATGACAGTGGACGAAAGACGTCGGATTGTTGCAGATGTCACAGCGAACTTATGTGGTATGGCATTGTTATGCTGAAGGAGAGGGTGTGTGGACGAGCTCTGAAAATTCATGCTTTCAGTTTTACGAGGGTCTCACAGTACCGTGCAGAGACCCTGATGGGGC
Source organism: Schistocerca serialis cubense (assembly GCF_023864345.2). NCBI lineage: Eukaryota > Metazoa > Arthropoda > Insecta > Orthoptera > Acrididae > Schistocerca > Schistocerca serialis. Next base: position 65,672,410 of record NC_064642.1, read on the forward strand.
CTTTAGGCATTAAATCAAAATGCACCGCACGCTGAACACTGTGAGCATGACTTTGCTTGCTGATGACAGGGTCTTGAATATTTTTTGCGTCGGTTATCCTTTCTGGCGGAACTCCATTGATGCATTGTTGTTTCAGGGGTCAATATGGTGGCACTATATTTCACCACCTGTCACAAGTTTGATGAGGAACCTATTACCCTTATGCTGAAAACGCTAAAGAAATTTTTGACAGATGCCCAGTCTCCTCTGTTTCATGTCAGGATTGGACATTCGACCGATCCATCGTTTCTGTACCGCAGTTATACACTGGCAGCCTGTACAGCCTCTGATAATATACCACAACTATCTGAGAGCTGTGTCTGTGATACCTGAAGATTTCCTCCGAAGAATTCATCAATTCGATTCCAAAGAGTCTCGTGGGTTTGTCGTGCGTCGTCGGCCACTCCGAGCTCTGTCACAGACTTTGAGGTTACGAGCACGGACAACCTGTTTCTCAAGCACCGACGTACTTACGTTACGCACCGCCATGTAACACGCTCTAATTCGGATCCCTCTATCGACGAGGGTTGCAGATTGCCTCAACGAAGCAGCAAAGACAATCGAGTAATATGCATGACATGTAATTCGACCGACATTGAAGTCGGAAGAAAAAATTCGGAGGTATTGCTTTTCAGCACGCTCTTGTACAGGCTAGTCCATTGATAGTGACCGGGCCAAATATCTCACGAAATAAGCATCCAACGAAAAAACTACAGAGAACAAAACTCGTCTAGCTTGAAGGGGGAAACCAGATGGCGCTGTGGTTGACCTGCCAGATGGCGCTGCCCTAGGTCAAACGGATATCAACTCCACTTCTTTAAATAGGAACCCCCATTTTTTACTACATATTCGTGTAGTACGTAAAGAGCTATGAATGTTTTAGTTGGACCACTTTTTTCGCTTTCTGGTAGATGGCGCTGTAATAGTCACAAAGTACGTGGTATCAGGTAACATTCCGCCAGTGCGGACGGTATTTGCTTCGTGATACATTACCTGCGTTAAAATGGACCGTTTACCAACTGCGGAATAGGTCGATATCGTGTTTATGTATCACTATTGTTATCAAAATGCCCAACGGGTATGTGCTAAGTATGCTGCTCAGTACCCTGGGCGACATCGTCCAAGTGTCCGGACCGCTCGCCGTATAGTTAAGTTATTTAAGGAAACAGGAAGTGTTCAGGCAAACGTGAAACGTCAACCACGACCTCCAACAAATGATGATGACCAAGTAGGTGTTTTAGCTGCTGTCGTGACTAATCCGCACATCAGTAGCAGACAAATTACGCAAGAATCGGGAATCTCAAAAACGTCGGTGTTGAGAATGCTACATCAACATCGACTGTACCCGTGCCATATTTCTATGCACCAGGAATTGCATGGCGACGACTTGGAACGTCGTGTACAGTTCTACCACTGGGCACAAGAGAAATTACGGGACGATGATAGATTTTTTGCACGCGTTCTATTTAGCGACGAAACGTCATTCACCACATTCACCAGCAGCGGTAACGTAATCCGGCATAATATGCACTACTGGGCAACGGAAAATGCACGATGGCTGCGACAAGTGGAACATCAGCGAACTTGGCGGGTTAATGTATGGTGCGGCATTATGGGAAGAAGGATAATTGGCCTCCATTTTATCCATGGCAATCTAAATCGAGCAATGTATGCTCATTTCCGACGATATGTTGTACCGAAGTTACTACAAGGTGTTTCACTGCATGACGGAATGTCGATGTACTTCCAACATGATGGATGTCCGGCACATAGCTGGCGTGCGGTTGAAGCGTACTGAATATCATATTTACAGGCGGATAGGTCGTCGAAGTACCATACCCTGACCCGCAGGTTCACCGGATCTGACGTCCCCTGATTTCTTTCTCTGGGGAAAGTTGAAGGATATTTGCTATCGTGATCCACCGACATCATCTGACAATATGCGTCAGCGCATTGTCAATGCATGTGCGAACATTACGGAAGGCTAACTACTCGCTGTCGAGAGGAATGTCGTTACACGTATTGCGAAATGCATTGTAGTTGACGGACATCATTTTGAGCATTTATTGCATTACTGTGGTATTTACAGGTAACGCTGTAACAGCATGCGTTCTCAGAAATGATGTGTTCACAAAGGTACACGTATCACACTGGAACAACCGAAATAAAATGTTCAAAAGTACCTACGTTCTGTATTTTAATTTTTAAAAAACCTATCTGTTACCAACTGTTCATCCAAAATTGTGAGCCATGTTTTTGCGACTATTACAGGGCCATCTGTCACAAAGCGAAAAAAGTGGTCCAACTAAAACATTCATATTTCTTTACGTACAACACGATCAGTAATAAAAATGGGGATTTCTATTTTTAAAAAAACACAGTTGATGTCCGTTTGAGCTATGGCAGCGCCATATAGCTGGCCAACCATAGCGCCATCTGGTTTCCCCCTTCAAGCTAGACAAGTTTCGTTCTTTGCAGTTTATTCGTTTGACGCTTATTTTGTGAGATATTTGGCCCGGTTACGATCAATGGACCACCCTGTATATTCAGCAGCTATTACTTATCACTAAGACCAGCAGGATAAGTTGTGTCAGCACGTGCCGCGATCTCGTTACCTTAAAACACCCACCTTCATCCCTCGCAACACCAAATGGGGTGAGACGGAGCTCGCTCGTCTTTTGGAGGAAAAAATATCGGGGCGGGTAGGGTTAGCGGTGACGCCGCAGTGTTTGCCTGGAAGAGGGGGGGAAGGGGAGGGGGAGGGAAGAGGTGCGGTTGGACGGCTGATCGATTGTGGGGCCATCGGAAGGCACTCCGGGCGAACGGAACAAGCAGGCAGCGTCCGCTAATGGGCCGGGAGCCGCTGGCTGGATGGTTGCGTGGCGGGCAGACTGCTCGTGTTACTGCCAGAGCTAACGACCGGACAGCACCACCAACGCTCGCTGCGCCAGTAGGTCGCGCGAGCGAAGAACGCTCCTGCCGCATGTAGCGCCCACGCGTGCGGCGTGGTCTGCACTGCTAGGTACTCTCGTCTCTCCCGACATTGCCGGCATAGTTTCGCTTATGTGAGAGCTCCGGCGAGCAGCTCAAGAGAGACTGAAGTCGCTGCCTACAAGAGAGGTCCAAACTCGGAGAGCGCAACTATCTGAGATCTCGTCCCGCTCTCGGGCACTGCCACCGAGCTTGCTCTCAGTGTTGTTTACGTGCCACGTATCACTCGAGAAACCTCTCTGAGCGTGAAAACCTCGCAGTGCTATACATAGTTTAATGATATCTCCACCCATTAACCCTTCACCTCACGGGGCGTGAAAACTCACGTGGTCGAGGAGATGGTGACGTCACAGCGTGGAATTCTGCGTTCCCCTACATTGCCGTGCGTGGAGTAAAGAATCCAGTAGGCCAAACTTTTGTCTCGTGGAGCGGAATGTCGCCAATGAGATGCGACATCGTTCTACGTCACACGCATCACGTAGGAGCTGCCATATTGCGTCGTGGTAAAAATCATATTTGGTGGGTTATCTTTCTCGTACAGTACGTGGTATGTATGTAAGCTGTTCTAAAGTATCAGCAAATGGCGGAATTCTCGACAACGCTTCGCATTATATATGATTTGTTATAATAAATTTACACGAAACTACACGTCTGTAGGTAAAGGCTCTCTGTAGTTGACGTTTTCAGTGTTTGAGCTTGTGCTACGAAAGTATACCGTTTCAGTGCTACGACACAATGATGACCTACGAAAAGCGTGACATTTTTGGTACAATTTGCATATTAAATATCAAATAATGACATTTTTAGATACATTCTTCACAAATTTTATGTCAAATACAGAGGCCCATTTACTAACTCGAAGCTGAAGAGCACCTGGTGGCGTCGTGAGCTCTTAAGTCGTGAAATTAAAAATAGCAGCTTCGTGTTCACCTTCAACAAAATTTTTTTAACGTCTCGTTTTCTAAAAGATTCTGTGTCTTTCTTATTAATTTAATATAAGTGTTATCTCAAGAGCTGAAATTATTTTTTATAAATAATGTATCTCTTGTCGCAAAGGCCAATGGCTGGACTGTTTCCCAAGAGTCCACAAATCTTAAACGTGACTGCCAGTATGTGCCTCAAAGTAAAAACAAGTTACATACTGGATGTCTTTGCTGTTATCAAACATTCTATAATGTATCTATATCTATAGATGAAATGTATTTGCAATTGTGGGTGCGAACAGCCATCAGATGTATAAGGGAGCGATGACAGCAAAAATTTGTGCCAGATTGGGACTCGAAACCGTTTCTTTTCCTTTACACGAGCGGTCGCCGTAATCACTTTGGCTGTCCGAGCACTACTCACGGCCAGACTCAAACTTCCATAAGTCATCTTTTTGGCATCATAACCTGTACTCACTCATGCATTACGAGTAGGAGGACAAGAGAGAGCAACAGCGCATTTTGTTAGTACGGGTTGCCTACATCAGGGGCAGGTATGCACTCCACTGATTGAGAGGTATTTAACCTACAGTTCTCCTTTGATTGACAGTTCCATAACCTATTGTTGTGCTAGAAAGACCCTTCCCATTTGCAGAATAATAGGTTAAGTACCTGTCAATCAAAGGAGAACAGTAGGTATGCCCCTGAGTGCATACCTGCCCCTGATGTAGGCAACCCCCACTACCAAAATGGACTGGCGCTGGCCTAGCTCCACTGCTTAACTATTTATAGTACAGGGGTAAACATTTCTACTGAAAGTCGCTGCCCGATATTGGCGGATAAATACGATATTGCAGTGCCCATGTTGTTAAGGACAGAGTCCTCCCTCACACATGGTGAGTGGTGTGTGTTGTCCATGGCGTAAGTTAGTTTATGTTAGGTTAACTTGTGTGTGCAATACTGAGCCTACGACTTACCTTAGGAAATAGATTAAGGAAAGGCAAACCTACGTTTCTACCACTTGTAGACTTAGAGAAAGCTTTTGAAAATGTTGACTGGAATACTCTCATTCCAATTCTGAAGGTGGCAGGGGTAAAATACAGAGAGCGAAAGGCTATTTACAATTTGTACAGAAACCAGATGGCAGTTACAGGAGTCGAGGGGCATGAAAGGGAAGCAGTTGTTGGGAAGGGAGTGAGACACGGTTGTAGCCTATCCCCGATGTTATTCAATCTGTATATTAAGCAAGCAGTTAAAGAAACAAAAGAAAAATTCGGAGTAGGAATTAAAATTCATGGAGAACAAATAAAAACTTTGAGGTTTGCCGATGACATTTTAATTCTGTCAGAGACAGCAAAGGACCTGAAAGAGCAGCTGAACGGAATGGACAGTGCCTTGAATGGAGGATATAAAATGAACATCAACAAAAGCAAAACGAGGATAATGGAATGTAGTAGAATTAAGTCGGGTGATGCTGAGGGAATTAGATTAGGAAATGAGAAGCTTAAAGTAGTAAATGAGTTTTGCTATTTGGGGAACAAAATAATTGATGATGGTCGAAGTAGAGAGGATATAAAATGTAGACTGGGAATGGCAAGGAAAGCGTTTCACAAGAAGAGAAATTTGTTAACATCGAGTATAGATTTAAGTGTCAGGAAGTCGTTTCTGAAAGTATTTGTATGGAGTGTAGCCATGTATGGAAGTGAACCGTGGACGATAAATAGTTTAGACAAGAAGAGAATAGAAGCTTACGAAATGTGGTGCTATAGAAGAATGCTGAAGATTAGATGGGTATATCACGTAACTAATGAGGAGTTATTGAACAGAATTGGGGAGAAGAGAAATTTGTGGCACAACTTGACTAGAAGAAGGGATCGCTTCGTAGGATATATTCTGAGGCATCAAGGGATCACCAATCTATTATTGGAGGGCAGCATGAAGGGTAAAAATCGTAGAGGAGGACCAAGAGAAGAATACACTAAACAGATTCAGAAAGATGTAGGTTGCAGTAGGTACTGGGAGATGAAGAAGCTTGCACAGGATAGAGTAGCGTGGAGAGCTGAATGAAACCAGTCTCTGGACTGAAGACCACAACAACAACAACAATTAATGTGTACACCTAGGGACCGATGACCTAAGTAGTTTGGTCCCATAAGACCTTACCACAAATTTTCAAAGCATCGTTATGAACAGAAATTCGAAATACTGAAGTTCGTGTCTGTTTGTAAGTCGTACCTGGATAGCCAAAGTGGTTAATGCGACCCGTGATGTAAAGCGGGAAATCATGATTCGATTCCCGATCCGGCACGGATTTTCATTGTCATTCTCTTAAACAGCTGAAGGTTGCTGGTATTCTCCAGTTGCCACAGTGTCTGTTTCTTTGGAAATGCATAGGCAGCTATGGCACTCTCTGGCGGGAACAATTTTCGGTCGACGCCAGTGCAGCGATTCCAGAGGTGTGTTTATCGAAACAGTCGTTGGTGCACGGGCAGGAAATTTCTCTCAAGCGCTACCCGTCGAGAGAAAGGAGGTTTTGAAATGGGCAATGTAACCGTGGGACGGTACAACGGCACTGAATCGCCAGTGCTAAAACTACACGTAATTAGCGCACTGAACTTTGGTTCAATAAATAAAAGAAAACAGCAAGACTCCTGTTAAAGGAAGACGTATGTCTGGAGATAAGTACAATAAAATAATATCCTTCTGCAAGATGGGAAGATGCCTGGTTTGTGTTGCAAGATCTGTCGATTGCCTACTGGCTGAGTCCCAGAGCGAGCAATTGACTCGTCGGTTTAAATGCTGCAAAAATTTTGGAAAATACTTCATTATTGGCTGCACCTTCGTAGATGATGGTAGATTTTTATTAACAGTGTAAACATTAAGAAAACCGACACACTGCAGGGACGGATTCCTGACTGGAAATGAAGGCAGAAAGGTCCTATGAGTGTGTGTCCGGAAACGGGCGGTGCGCGTGCAACAACAGCAAATCGTCCCGAAACATAGCAAAGAGCTGCCCCGCAGCCACGTCAAAAACATGTGTTCAAAGTGGCATCCATTGGATGCAATGCACAGGTTCACACGTCAGATAATGGACTGCTGCACTATTTTGCCCCTCAGCGAATAGCGTCACGGGCGTCGTGAACGTGCTGTTAAAGGGTCTGCACATCAGGAAGTGGGTCAGCATACACAACGCTTTTCGGATGCCCCCAGAGATAAAAATCCCGGGGGTTTAAGTCCGGAGATCTAGCAAGCCGTACTACAGGGCCTCCGCATTGCATGCAACGTCAAAAGAACGTGTTGAAGTGTCGGATTATTTTAATGCGGAGGTGGGATGGAGCTCCAGACCATGCATTCTGTCGTATCGGCAAAGTCAAATTATCAAGTAGCCCAGGCAAAGTATTCTGCAAGAAGTCCAGGTATGTTCCTCTGTCGAAGAGTTGCGGAATAACCGGTATAAGTATGCGGTTACCAATAAATCCTGCCCACACGGTGGTGCTGAACCGATGCTGATGAGACGCCTCAACCATTCCCCGAGGATCGTCTGTAGCCCACGGACGACGGCTATGCAGATTGATGATGACAATTCTGGTAAAAGTTGCTTCGTCGGTAAATAGGACTGAAGACAGAAATCCCATGATTGTGTTGGTTTAGTGCAAAAACCATCGACAAAATCCTTACCGTAGAGGGAAATCATCTGCAGATAATCCTTACACTCGTTTCAGGTGATAGGGAAAAGAGCGGTGGTCATACAAGAAACACGCAATCTTACTTTACCTTACACCACGTTGGCGGGCTACTTGCCAGTATCTTGAACTAGGGGTTCGCCTGAATATTCCGGAGAAACCGGTTCTCCAAATCTAGTGTACGAACAGTCCGTCGTCTCCCTAAACGTTCGTCTATCTGGATCCATGGTCACACAAACACACAAAAAGGGCTTGAAATGTTGTGGGGTGTGACTGCTGTCTATGGGGATACTTGCTTCAATATAGCCGTGCTGCGTTTTGACTTTTCCATGTGCTTGGCCATACGGTAACATTTCGGCTTGTCCCCAACAGGAATACCGGACCATCCCGCTGCTTACAGTGCACTGCATCAGTCACATAATCTGCAACACACAAAGGACAGGGACCGATGTCCTTTGTAGTCTCGTCACTTCAAATCCCCGATCCCTCGCCCACAAACCAACCTACCAAGCGAACAACACACGACAAGCGGTCAGAAGAAATTTCGCTCGTCAGCGCCATCTAACGTGGCAATATGTATTTTCGGACACTTGTTCATAAGATATTTTTTCCTCCATTTCCAGTCAGTAGTTCGTCCCTGCAGCTTGCCTGAAATGTGTGGAAAGCTTGTAAGGGTGTAATAGGATAGGTTGTGCCGAGGAATAATACAGGGTGATTCAAAAAGAATACCACAACTTTAGGAAGTTAAAACTCTGCAACGACAAAAGGCAGAGCTAAGCACTATCTGTCGGCGAATAAAGGGAGCTATAAAGTTTCATTTAGTTGTACATTTGTTCGCCATTTCAGCCAATAAAATTTTTGGTCCCTTTTTCTTCGAAGGTGCTACTGTAACTGGACTACAGTATCTGGAGATGTTAGAGAATTGGCTGTTCCCTCAGCTCGAACAAGAAGCACAACAATTCATATTTCAGCAGGATGGAGCGCCACCACATTGGCACTTATCTGTCCGTAACTACCTGAACGTCAACTACCCGAGGCGATGGATCGGCCGCCAGACAGCGCGTGACAGAGCACTTCATCACTGACCTCCAAGAAGCCCTGATCTTACCCCCTGCGAATTTTTCTTATGGGGGTATGTTAAGGATATGGTGTTTCGGCCACCTCTCCCAGCCACCATTGATGATTTGAAACGAGAAATAACAGCAGCTATCCAAACTGTTACGCCTGATATGCTACAGAGAGTGTGGAACGAGTTGGAGTATCGGGTTGATATTGCTCGAGTGTCTGGAGGGGGCCATATTGAACATCTCTGAACTTGTTTTTGAGTGAAAAAAAACCTTTTTAAATACTCTTTGTAATGATGTATAACAGAAGGTTATATTATGTTTCTTTCATTAAATACACATTTTTAAAGTTGTGGTATTCTTTTTGAATCATCCTGTAGTTTAGAAATGTTTTGATACGTTGTACCGTTTCGAATTTAACTAGCATTGAAGTTACCCAATCAGGTCAAAAATGGCTCTGATCACCATGGGACTTAACTTCTGAGGTCATCAGTCCCCTAGAACTTAGAACTACTTAAACCTAACTAACCTAAGGACATCACACACGTACATGCCCGAGGTAGGATTCGAACCTGCCTAGAACCGCTCGGCCACCTGGACGGCCCAATCAGGTCGTTGCGAGCGCTAATTCAAGAGGCCCCTCCAGAGACGGTGTCGCCAAACATGTGCTTCATTTGCTCCCCTAAAGCGGAACAGTAGGCCGATACAAAAATTGTACATGAGACGATAGTAGAGATGACCCAAGCTAACTGCCGAGCTATGACGGCGGCGCTATTCAAAGCCCGATGTTTATAATGTTTAGTCCTCGGCTACGTAATTTCTGAAGATGCTCACGTTGTCAAGTGAAAAATGTCAAAGTAAAAAAAATTTAGATCCCACTTATTGTTGATCTGCAATTTTAATCTCTAGCGGTCGCTGTTCCCTTGCAGGAAATATCTGCTCCTCCTAAATATATTGTTGTACGCTGCTTTCACTAATTTCGTGGATATAAGATAAAAGGTTTTAAAGAAAACTTGCTTCGTATTACCGATGAGGAGTCTACCACTTCATCAGTGCGGTGGGCCCCGCACGATGTTCAACCGGCTCCGTTAGTAGATAACTCACACATTTAGCTCTGAAAATTGTGTTGAAGGGTTTTCTTTTCTTTTTCTTTTTTTAGTTACGTTATCCGCAGCGTAATAGGTGTCTACTCTTTAATGCGTACCAGTTTACAGTATTTACGTCACTCTCTATCGGAAGTCCAAAAGGGTCTATGACCACTGGCACTGCCGTTCAATACCTCCGCTCGATGGCTGTTGTCGGCACAACTTGGCGTTGATCCATCATGCGCTAGAAACATCTCTTTTGTAAACAGTCTAGTTTGTAGCAGTATCTACACTATCTGATCAAGGGCATCCGGAAGCTCGCCGTCCGCTGTGGCCGAGCGGTTCTAGACGCTTCAGTCCCGAACCACGCGGCTGCTACGGTCGCAGGTAAGAATCCTGCCTCGGGTATGGATGTGTGTGATGTCCATAGGTTACCAGAATGAGATTTTCACTCTGCAGCGGAGTGTGCGCTGATATGAAACTTCATGGTAGATTAAAACTGTGTGCCGGACCGAGTCTCGAACTCGGGACCTTTGCCTTTCGCAGGCAAGTGCTCTACCAACTGAGCTACCCAAGCACGACTCACGCCCCGTCCTCACAGCTTTACTTCTGCCAGTACCTCGTCTCCTACCTTCCAAACTTAACAGAAGCTCTCCTGCGAACTTGCAGAAGTAGCACTTCTGAAAGAAAGGATATTGCGGAGACATGGCTTAGCCACAGGCTGGGGATGTTTCCAGAATGAGATTTTCACTCTGCAGCGGAGTGTGCGCTGATATGAAACTTCCTGGCAGATTAAAACTGTGTGCCGGACCGAGTCTCGAACTCGGGACCTTTCCCTTTTGCGGGCAAGTGCTCTACCAAGTGAGCTACGCAAGCACGACTCACGCCCCGTCCCCACAGCTTTACTTCTCCCAGTACCTCGTCTCCTACCTTCCAAACTTAACAGAAGGTACTGGGAGAAGTAAAGCTGTGAGGACGGGGCGTGAGTCGTGCTTCGGTAGCTCAGTTGGTAGAGCACTTTCCCGCGAAAGACAAAGGTCCCGAGTTCGAGTCCCGGTCCGGCACACAATTTTAATATGCCAGGAAGTTTCGTCCTTAGTTAGGTTTACGTAGTTGTAAGTCTAGGGGACTGATGACCTGAAATGTTAAGTCCCATAGTGCTCAGAGCCATTTAGAGCCGGACGCTCCTATGAAATGGGAGGCTGACCACTGGGTGCCACGTAACATGAACTCTTCAGCGTAAAAGGAGGCGAGGAGGGCTGTGTTGTCACTAGAGAACCAGTAACAGCAGAGTGGGTCGGTCGTGACAGCTCAGTGACATCAAACGTGGTCATTCGACGTTACAAATTCATCAGGGACATTTCAGTCCTAATGTTGCCCAAGTCGACCGTTGGTGTCTTGGCGGTAAAGTGGAAACGTGAAGGAACGTCAACAGCTAAACCAAGTCCCAGTAAACGTCATCTCTGACCGACAATGACTGTCGCGAACTGCGGATGGTGGCTGTAAAAAACCACACGAAATGAACGGGAAGAATCACTTGTGAGTTCCAAAATGCTACCAATAGCCCCAGTTAGGACGATGATGGGGTTTAGGAAATTTTAATGAATGGGGTACAGTGGTCCTCATAAGCCACACGTTTCTATAGTCAACGTCAAACGACGCTTGAGGTGGTGTAAAAAGAACGACGCCACTGGACATTGGACGACTGGAAACGAGTGATTTGGACTAATCAGTCACTCTATACACCCTGGCAATCCGATGAAAAGGTTTGGGTCTGACGAATGGCTGAGAAACGTCACGGGGCGTCATGTGCGGTGCCAACAGTGAAGTACGGAAGAGGTGGTGCTACGTTTGTGAGTGCTTTTCGTGGTTATGTCGTGGTGCCCTTATATCACGCTATACAGTATGTGGAAGGACAGGAGCACATTATATAGCATTGTGTACTGCGTACAATACAGCAACAGTTCTGGGAAGATGACTGTTTCACCATCGATGTAGTCCCTGTCATAGAACAGCATCGGCGATAGAGTGATTTGGGGACAGTAACATTCCAGAAATGGACTGACCTGCTCAGAGTCCCGACCTGAACAAAGTGGCACTGCTTTTGGGGTGGGTTAAAAAGTCGACTTCGCTCCAGACCCCATCATCTACCTCCTCTGGTCTCAGCTATTGCGGAAAAATGGACTGCCATTGCTAAACAGACATTTAGAAATCTCATTGAGAGTATCTCCAATAGAGTTCAAGCTGTGATGAAGACAGAGTGTGGGTACTCCCCCCCATATTAACATCCATTAATTGGTGTCTGGATACCGGATACTTTTGATCAAATAGTACGTAAATTGAACTGGATTGCCACAGCTGCTTTATCGCTTTATTTTACACTAAAATTTTGTGATCATGTCACCAGAAATTTACGTATATTATTACTTCCAGACATATGTTTAAACATTATACAATCCAGATTTGTCGTCTGACACTACGGCGTGTCTACGTTTAGTGAAAAAAACTAAATTATATTTATATATGAAGATGGTATCCGTTCTTTAGGACATCTCTGAAAGAACAGATACCATCTTCATACTTTTATATTTAAGGCTCACCGGTCATTTGTCCATCTTCCTCTGTTCGGATGTACAAACAGTGCCCGCAGTGCCCGAACTCTTACGGGAATCGGCAGTAAAAGCCACGCGTAGTGATTATAATGGGCAGGGGCACTATGAATATAGTGCGGGACAATAAGTTGCGAATGCGGATCTCATGGGAGGCGTGCCAGAGATACGTCCCTGCTGTCGCACTGTTCTGTGTATCCTCGGTGGCTCAGATGGATGGAGTGTCTGCCATGTAAGCAGGAGATCCGGGGTTCGATTCCCGGTCGGGGCACACATTTTCAACTGTCCCCGTTGACTTATATCAACGCTTCTATGCAGCTACGGGTATTCATTTCATTGTAAATTATATTTACCTATACTACCGGTAACAGACCGACATTTGCCAATTATGAGACGCAACTGTCGTATCGTCCATATGTAAGTTAAGTTATACTCCCATTAGACAAGTTGAAACGACAAGAAACAGTTTTTAACATTACACCTATTTCGAGGTCTTCATTGTCGACATGCCTACACATTTCAAGTAGAAATGTTTTGTTATTAATATTCACACGCGATGCGGAATGTGTAAAATTATGGTGGTTGTTAAACCAAATAACGTCTCACAATGAAATGTAATTTACGTTTTTACATCATTTTAACAGTTCACTTTACTGAATTGTAAAATGCGAGAGTTTGATTCTACCTATCGCTCCAGACACTGCATGAAATTGTGTATCTGTCGTAATACTCTCAAATTCACTACAGCAATTGTATCCTTATGTCTCGTTTCAGGGCAGCAAAGTCGCGCTGAAGGCTATCCACAAACGCGTGGACCTCACGAGACCACTGTTGCTAGAGCTGAAACGGGTGAGTAAAGAGCACAATAATAATTTCTGTTGGTGTTGCGACTCGCCTGCAGAACTCGTCCACTTCACTATGATCTCATTACAGTACACTCTGCACTGATAAAAAAAATTAACGTCTGAGTCAGTAAATTTATTTTAACTTGACTGTAATATTTAGGTCGAGAGACAGTTCGCTGCATTTTTCAGGGTCTTGTTTGTCGTAGTTAGGCAAGCGAAATTCGAAATGCAATACTACAATATTTGCTTTCTCTTTCAGCGTCAGTACCAGTCAAGTGCGTGCTCCACAAATTAATTTGTCGGAGTCGCTGATGACTTAGGATGGAGGTCGAACTTCACTATGACAAAGAATAACTAGAAATAATTTCGTGGAAGTGGATTAAAATCGTGAATTTATCAGGGAAATAATGACGAAACTTAAACAACGGAGGCTAGAGCTATGTCTGCTTGCAATTTATACGAGAGCCTGTTTGATGACAGATCATAATTCCAGAGCCTTCAGAGATTAAGAGAGGTTTTTCACTTCTAAACCCCCCCCCTCCCCCACCCCACCCTCCCATGAACCATGGACCTTGCCGTTGGTGGGGAGGCTTGCGTGCCTCAGCGATACACGTACTGTAGGTGCTACCACAATGGACGGGTATCTGTTGAGAGGCCAGACAAATGTGTGGCTCCTGAAGAGGGGCAGCAGCCTTTTCAATAGTTGCAGGGGCAACAGTGTGGAAGACTGACTGATCTGGCCTTGTAACACTTACCAAATCGGCCTTGTTGTGCTGGTACTGCGAACGGCTGAGAGCAAGGAGAAACTACAGCCGTAATTTTCCCAAGGGCATGCAGCTTTACTGTATGGTTAAATGACGATGGCGTCCTCTTGGGTAAAATTTTCCGGAGGTAAAATAGTCCCCCATTCTGATCTCCAGGCGGGGACTACTCAGGAGGACGTCGTTCTCATGAGAAATAGTGTCTCGAAAGGAGGATATAAGATGAACATCAATAAAAGCAAAACGAGGATAATGGAATGCCGGAAGGTGTGGCAGAGCGGTTCTAGGCGCTTTAGTTTGGAACCGCGCGACCGCTACGGTCGCAGGTTCGAATCCTTCCTCTGGCATGGATGTGTGTGATGTCCTTCGGTTAGTTAGCTTTCAGTAGTTCTAAGTTCTAGGGGACTTATGACCTCAGATGTTAAGTCCCATAGTACACAGAGCCATTTGAACCATTTGATAATGGAATGTTGTCAAATTAACTCGGGTGATGCTGAGGGAATTAGATTAGGAAATGAGACAAAGTAGCAGATGAATTTTGCTATTTGGGGAGCAAAATAACTGATGATGGTCGAAGTAGAGATGATGTAAAATGTAGACTGGCAATGGCAAGGAAAGCGTTTCCGAAGAAGAGAAATTTGTTAGCATCGAGTATAGATTTAAGTGTCAGGAAGTCGTTTCTGAAAGTATTTGTATGGAGTGTAGCCATGTATGCAAGTGAAACATGGACGATAAGTATTTTGGACAAGAAGAGAATAGAAGCTTTCAAAATGTGGTACTACAAAAGAATGCTGAAGATTAGATGGGTAGATCACATAACTAATGAGGATGTACTGAATATAACTGGGAAGAAGAGAAATTTGTGGCTCATCTTGACTAGAAGAAGGGATCGGTTGGTAGGACATGTTCTGAGGCTTCAAGGGAGCACCAATTTAGTTTTGGAGGGCAGCGTGGAGGGTAAAAATAGCATAGGAAGACCAAGAGATGAATACACTAAGCAGATTCAGTAGATTTCAGTAGGTTCTGAGAGATGAAGAAGCTTGCAAAGGATAGAGTAGCATGAAGAGCTGCATCAAACCAGACTCTGGACTGAAGACCACAACAACAAAATGCCGATACAGTTATACTTCACATATATCGAAGGTAAAACTCTCGTCCTGAAGTAGGTCTTATAGTAACTAAGGTGTCTTTGTAAGAAAAGAAGTTCAGATAGATAAACTTATGAAACAGTAAATACAACATATTCAGTCGTGTGCCAACTTTATTCGGACGCATCTTTTCCTTATCAAATTGGCTTTCATTGTATACTCACCCAACTTGAATATCAACTCGGAAAGGGTTTTATGAACATTAAATATAGAGTGAGAGTCTGCAGCAGTGTAAGTGCAAATTCATTTTCCTTCAGACCAGCGGCAGACAAATCGATGATTTCCCATTCAAGACGCCACTGGCCGTCTCACAGTTCATGGACGTATGGAATATCTTTCGTCGTATTTCAGTTTAACAGATATTGCCAAGCGTTAGTTGAATATACTTTTTCAATGATTTCGAAGTACCTAATGCTGAATTTTTCACAGATCTAGATTTTAGATGGAAAATCGTCAGATTTTAGATGGTGAGTGATAGTAATAATAATAATAATAATAATAATAATGATAATAATAATAGGTACCAGGTGTAATATTTCATTCGCGTCTTAGCACTTGTCCAGGATACTGTTGAAGTCGTAATGGTATGAAAGGTAACAGAAGTCACATAAATACGATACAGATAGACAACCGGAAATTACTGCGACCTGAATCGGTCGATCAAACCTATTGGATTTTTTAGTCTATATTACTAAACTGCTATCCCAGAATTCAAGACCTATAGAGGGTTGCTCATCTGTAGGATTTCAGGGGTAAGAAATATTTCTTTTTCAGTACCTCATACAATCAGTGGCCGAATTTAAAGATTTAAATTGATATAATAATCTACTCATTGAGAGGCATAATATTATGTTTAACGTTTAACACAATAAGACAAGTATTATCGTTAGAAACTGTATGATTCCCTTCAGCAAGTGCAACTGACGGCGGGGAAATACCCGGACTCCGTTCATCCAGTATTTGAGAATGAGGATACTTAGTGACTTCGAACGAACTTTAAATATCAATTCACACCATTACCAAAATTTTCTCGCCAACACCCACCACAAAATGATGAAAGGAAAAAAAGTTTATCGTGTACTACGTTTTCTGTTTCATACAGTAAAACTGCCTCATCAGAAATCATGTTTTAATTTATTTCTTCATTACTACTAACTCTGTTTCCAACACACGTTTCAGATATTATCTATATTTACTACATGTACATGCGAAGTTAGATCGTTGTATGACACATAGTTCAGAAGGTACTAGGTCATAAATATTATCATTCGTGGAAAACTAGCTTTTACTTGAAATGGAGCCCAAATTACCCACGCTATATCCGTCAAGTGTTTAATAACGAGAACACTTGGTGACTTTGACTTACCTTTAAGGACTATTTAAAATCTTTCCTACACTTTTCCATGCTTACAGGCTTAACATGAAATAGTTAACACATTAACCCATTTTTAAAGTAATCATACGTTCGAAACTCTTTAATACATGGGAATTCGATTTTTTAAAGAATCGGATGTTACTGGTTATCAGTATAAACATCTAATATATTCGATTTCGAATTTGCGTTTGCTAAGATATTCAGAAACGTGTAATATCCCTCTTGCACAGACACCTCTTATAATTAATCAAATGGCTCTCAGCACTATGGGACTTAACATCTTAGGTCATCAGTCCCCTAGAACTTAGAACTAATTAAACCTAACTAACCTAAGGACATCACACACTTTCATGCCCGAGGCAGGATTCGAACCTGCGACCGTAGTAGTCCCGCGGTTCCAGACTGCAGCGCCAGAACCCCACGGCCACCACGGCCGGCTTATAATTAATCCATTATGAGAAACGTATCGTACGTTTTGTTCTGATACACCTTTAACGTCAGCTATCGCCTCTTTTTGGTATTCTGGTACCGTACCTAATTGTACTCTTTTGCCATAATCTCTCCTAGGACTGCATTTTGAGGCTTAATCATCATGAACCAGCGTACAAGGGCCACGCATCCTTTCAGTCACCCATTTCTACCGTTGAAAAACGAGGAAAAGGACTCGATATAAACGACGAAAAATTTAGGATGAAACACTTTTGGTTGTGAGACACAAATAAAAAATGACGGCATCGTATTCAAAATTATCTAGTGCAATGAAATACCCAGCACATGGCCACTTTAGAGAGCGGTGTAAGCAGTACCATTCCAAAGATGATATTGGCGCTTGACTTAAATAGTTGTGCAATATGTATCAGTATAACAAAAGCAAAATTTCAACAGTATGGACGCTATCTCTGTGCCATGCCAAGATTTCTTTGCTACGAGGGTCATTCCAAAAGAAATGCACACTATTTTTGTAAAAATACAGTTTTCATTCTGCATGTGTGAAAGTTTTGGAGTGCGTAGATACATCCTTCCCGTTTGTTTCCAAACTTAGTTCAACCTGTTCCCGTGTGCGGCGCTGTCACAGCATGTCCTCAAGATGGCTGCTACACTTGACGTTCGTCAGAAGCGACGTGCTGTCATAGAATTCCTGTGCTGTGGAAACGAGACAGTGGGAAACATCCACAAGAGGTTGAAAAGGGTGTATGGAGATGCTGCTGTCGATCGCAGTACAGTTAGTCGGTGGGCAAGCAGGTCACGTGATGAAAGCGGGCACAGCAATATTGAGGATTGTCCTCGCAGCCGACACAAAACTCGATCACAAAAAGCGATCACAAAACTTGGATGGACAACAATGAAACACCCGCCTTACAGTCCTGACCTGGCTCCATGTGACAATCATCTCTTTGGGAAACTGAAAGACACTCTTTGTGGAACAAGGTTTGAAGATGATGACTCCCTTGTGCACGCTGCCAAACAGTGCTCCAATAGGTTGGTGCAGAATTTTACAGTGCGGGTATACGGAAACTGGTTCCAAGATGGCGTAAGGCAGTTGAGAGGGATGGAAATTACGTGGAGAAATGAAAACATTGTGCCTAAAGGATGTATCTACACACTCTAAAAGTTTCAAACATGTAGAATAAAAGATGGATTTAACAAAAATAGTGTGCATTTTCTTTGGAGTGACCCTCGTATTATTAGTATTATGTTTCTTGACGGAAGAGAGCGTAGGAGACAGTGTAGATATAGTACGTGGCTGGAAATGTCAGTCTTACTGTCGGAGAAAGGCCTAGTAGAGCAGTAAGGCATTCGAAACAAACTGAGCTTAACTTCATTTACTTATTTTGTAAGAATATGCTTTATACAACCAAACTGACATCTTACCTGTACAAGAATGAACGAGTACGGCTGCAGATGCTTCTCACAAAGGAAACTCACCATGCAACCCCCCCCCCCCCCTCCCTTTATATTTATTGGTAAGGTAGCCCAATGGAGAGCCCGTCAAAAACTGAACACTGACGAAGCATGAGAACAGGAAGAAGGTGTGCTGGACAGTGAAAAAATGCAAAACAGAAGCAGTGAACGGTCCAAGCTTAGCATCTACAACATCGACGAAAATGGCAGAGCCACGGCGTCGCGGTCAAGTGGTCACGGTCTTTAATTGCGCCACGGGCGACCCGTGTTCAAAACTACTTCAGGCCTTATTTTTCCACAGCATTATGAACTCTCCTGTTCGGTTACTGAAATTTTTGTTGTCTTTGTGTATTCCTGGCTGTCGTCGCACTATGTATGGGTTACAGAATATGTGTGTGTGTGTGTGTGTGTGTGTGTGTGTGTGTGTGAATTCCTAAGGGACCAAAGTGATGAGGTCATCGGTCCCTAGACTTACACACTACTTAAACTAACTTATGCTAAGAACAACACACACACACCCATGCCCCAGGGAGGACTTGAACCTCCGGCTGGAGGGGGAATATGGGTCATGTAGTAAGAATACATTACCGTCGCAAGTAAACGTTATGAATATTGAGAGCAAAACGGTACAAATGGCTCTGGGCACTGTGCGACTTAACTTCTGAGGTCATCAGTCGCCTAGAACTTAGTACTAATTAAACCTAACTAACCTAAGGACATCACACACATCCATGCCCGAGGCAGGATTCGAACCTGCGACCGTAGCCGTACTCAGACTGTTCTCTCTTTACTTACTCTGATCATTACTAAACTGACACAATATTTTTAGCGCAACGCAATCTGACTTCAATAATCCCTACAAATGAATGGTCCTAACTAACAATAACCTACACCTTTCATGAATCACTTACCTCACAAAAATATTCGTTACTCGAACTACTGCAATACAGCGAGCGCCACTACTGCCAGCTAAATAAAAGATTCAAACTACTGAAGGCACTAACTACTGATAGGCATAGTTAGCAAATGTAAGATTTTGATAGAGAACCAACAATGTATTTACGTTAATAATGTTCAAATGGCTCTGAGCTCTATGGGACTTAACTTCTGAGGTTATTAGTCCCCTAGAACTTAGAACTACTTAAACCTAACTAACCTAAGGACATCACACACATCCATGCCCGAGGCAGGATTCGAACCTGGGACCGTAGCGGTCTCGCGGTTCCCTTAATAATGTTCAAAAGTCTATATATATATATCATACGTCCAGATCGTCCGCTCATAGTAAACTCTCAAAACTCTTGCATCTCTCTCTCCACATCCACCACTGCTGGAGGCTCACCTCCAACTGCCCAACGCTAAGCGCTGTTCACATCCAACTGCCCAACTCTACACAAGCGATTATTTCAACAATGAATCGAACCAGCGATTTTCATACAGAGCACTACGTGGCGTTACCAACATAAAAAAGCCGGCCGTGGTGGCCGAGCTGCTTTAGGCGCTTCAGTCTGGAACCGCATGACCGCTACGATTGTAGGTTCGAATCCTGCCTCGGGCGTGGATGTGTGTGATGTCCTTAGGTTAATTAGGTTTAAATAGTTCTAAGTTCTAGGGGACTGATGACGTTAGATGTTAAGTCCCATATTACTCAGAGCCATTTGAACCAACATAAAAATCTAAACAGCCTATTTACAGGGTTTTAACTAAAAAGAATCGCAGAAGAGCTTCTGTGAAATTTGGAAGGTACGAGACGAGGTACTGGCAGAACTGAAGCTGTGAACACGGGTCGTAAATCGTGCTTGGGTAGCTCAGATGGTTCCCGGCACGGTAGCTCAGCGTGTTCGGTCAGAGAGGCGCTAGCCCTCTGTAATGAAAAAAGCTGGGCAAAGGAAACAGCGATCAACTTGTCCTGTGACGTCCGCCCGGACCAGACGCAACGAAAGATACCGAACAAAATGAAAAAAAAAAGATGGCAGAGCACTTGCCCTCAAAAGGCAAACGTCCCGAGTTCGAGTCTCTGCCCGGCACGTAGTTTTAATCTGCCAGAAAGGTCCATATCAGCGCACACTCCACTGCAGAGTGAAAATCTCATTCTGGGTGTTAACTATGTTACAACAAAGAAATACAAGAGTCAAAACTTCCAAAACGGAAAGCAACCTCAGAAATGTTAAAAACATAAATTTTGACAGAGCGCTGAGAAACTGTCCGGTTGTGAAACTGTTGTGTTTATTTGTCGCGGCTAATGTGACAAACTATTATGTGTTCATCATTTGCTTGAGAGTTGATCTCATTCACATTCATACGAACACCTAAATCGGGGAAGGAGGCATCTCTCACTGACTCGCTAGTGGCTAAAAATTAAGTGCGTAGATAAGATTCCTATCATATGACATACGTCCTGCTACTATTGCCGTGTGTGACACACCAGACGTTTTTTCCGGTGGAGGATTCGGTTGACTTAGCGCCTTGCCATCAAACATTTGAGGTTCCTATTCGAAAGTCACTTCCTTTCGGCTGCTGATAGAGGAGTTGCGCAGAACCAGCTTTCATTATAGGTCCCTTCCTTACACCTCGTTATTGCAAAAGGGTGTTACACCACGACACAGACACAAATTTGAATACAGCTACACTGGAAAAAAAATTGTCGCGAGGTAGCTTTGAACACGGCTCGTCCGCTTTGCACTCGGACGCTGGGACCATTCAAAGTTTCTGTTTTGCTTCTTTTTTTTTGCAGTTCAGTACACCTTCTTCCTGTTTTCATGCATGATCTGTGTTCAGCTTTTGACTGTCTGTCTACTGGGCCCTCTCACCGCTGAATCCGGGTGGGTGCGATGTGGAGTTTCCCTGGCCAGACCAGCTAGCACGTTGCTCTGGCTACGACACTCCTGTGTGTGCGTGTGACAGGGCGGGCAAGCGTGGCCGCTGGCGCCACGTCATTAGCATTCCACGCACGCAGCCGCTTATCCTGCAAAACGCGCCGCGCTGTCGCACAGATCTAGCCGCACATAAACCCTACAGGCTGCCGGCGGAAACGAGTGGCCGACGTCTCACGTAAACAGGATACACAACCAGAACGTGTCCACTATGAGGATGGGGAGACTAAAGGAGTGAGGGAAGAAAATTAGGAGTTAATGTGTCGTCATTGAACTCGAATTCATCTACGTCTACATCTACGTGATTACTCTGCTACTCACAATAAAGTGCCTGGCAGAGGGTTCAATGAACCACCTTCAGGCTTTCTCCCAACCGTTCCACTCTCGAACGGCACGCGTGGAAAAACGAGCACCTAAATTTTTCTGCGCGAGCCCTGATTTCTCTTATTCCATCGTGATGATCGTTTCTCCCTATGTAGGTGGGTGCCAACAGAAGGTTTTCGCAATCGGAGGAGAAAATTGGTGATTGAAATTTCATGAGAAGATCAGGTCGCAACGAAAAATGCCTTTATTTTAACGACTGCCACTCCAATTCACGTATCATGTCTGTGACACCATCTCCCCTATTTCGCGATAATACAAAATGAGCTGCCCTTCTTTGTACTTTTTCGATGTCTTCCGTCAGTCCCACCTGATGCAGATCCCACACCGCACAGCAATACTCCAGAATAGGGCGGACAAGCGTGGTGTAAGGAGTCTCTTTAGCAGACCTGTTGCACCTTCTAAGTGTTCTGCCAATGAATCGCAGTCTTTGGTTTGCTCTACCCACAATATTATCTATGTGATCGTTCCAATTTAGGTTATTTGCAATTGTAATCCCTAAGTATTTAGTTGAATTTACAGCCTTCAGATTTGTGTGGCTTATCGCGTAATCGAAATTTAGATGATTTCTTTTAGTACTCATGTAAATAACTTCAAACTTTTCCTTATTCAGGGTCAATTGCCACTTTTCGCACTGTACAGATATCTTATCTAAATCATTTTGCAAGTCGTTTTGATCATCTGATGGCTTTACAAGACGGTAAATGACAGCATCATCTGCAAACGATCTAAGACGGCTACTCAGATAGTCTCCTATGTCGTTAATATAGATCAGGAACAATAGAGGGTCTATAACACTTCCTTGGGGAACGCAGGATATTACTTCTGTTTTACTCGATGACTTTCCGTCTATTACTACGAACTGTGACCTTTATGACAGGAAATCACGAATCCAGCCGCACAACTGAGGCGATACTCCGTAGGCACGCAGTTTGGCTAGAAGACGCTTGTGAGGAACGGGCGGGATAATGTAAGTGAAGGAAATCAGTTACATACTTTTCAAACGCAACATCGCGGCATTTTCCTCCATCTAAATCAGAGTGGCTGGGTGGGGATTCGAAGCTCGTTCAACTCAGGACCGAGTCTAGTGTCTCAAACAATGTGAAAGGCACTCACTGTTTATTAACTATCGAAAATCTCTACATGTTGTTATCTGATTCGTCGGTTGCACACATTTCTACCGTATAACATGGACTTTCACGTATAAGCGGGCACACTACTTTAAAAAAAAAAACAAAAAAACCAGTGCTTATCATTCTCTACTTTCCACTGAATTCCAGGTCATCTGAAGTCCTATGAAGCCCTAGAACTATTACTTAAATTAAGCCTTCAGACTGTCACAAGGAAACCATGCAGCAGAAACTACCGGACTTCTTAAACACCAAACTAGATTTTGAATTTTATTAAATGCTTCCTAGAATCTTTTCTTACTGGTTAGATGAGGTTAATGACCACATGAGATGGGATAACCTGCTGGTATCCAGACTGGGAAAAAGCGTACGGAACTAAGGTGATTTTGATGGACATTTATTCACAAAATGCAGCATACTCCTCAACTTCAGTACACAATGAACACGTGAAAAATCATAGCGCTACGGTTCCCTAACGATAAACCATTTGTCATTATATTAATCATCATTACAAATATTCATTGAGAATTATGTTTACTAAGGAACACGCTGTGGACGATCAAGCGCTCGCACGCAAAAATTGAAACATTCACAGAATAACCGAAGTCTAAATTCACCATTTTCTTGAAATGGTGAACCATCACAGCTGTCTTGTGAGTCGCAGCGGAAAGAAATACAAGACTAGATCTGAATCAGGATGCACAAAGCAAATTATGTCCGGTTAAAGAACAAGGTTGGTCCCATCTTCACCCAGTTAAATGATAGCAAAATTATCATTTGCCAGAATCCCATAACGAGTATAACAAATGATTTTAAAATTAGGATGGCTTTCTAGCACAAGAATCTGAACTAACCCCCACACAAAATGACCATCTAAGGGCACACAGAAGCGACACATCATTCTCAGCTCACCCCACAACGGCGACTGACCAGCTCTGCACAAAATCCAATTTGCCTCGCCTCCGTGCACAGAGACAGCAAAAACTTACAGGGGTCGAAAGAACCAACCGGCTCGTAGAATTTTTCAGTGACACTAGGCGTCTCGTCCAATCAATAGACTGCAGAGACAAGCCTGTGTCCCTTGCTCAAATTTTTTCATCGGTATAACGTATAAAATTTGTACGAGCGTTTTCTTTGCGCATGGATTTGAGGGAATCAATCGCGAAGTGACTGTTTAAGAAAGTCCTGGCATTTATGATTCTGCCAGACCGGTGCCTCAAGCCAACTCCGAAAATTAAACTCAACGGCCGTTCCCAGTCCTCTACTATGGAGATGAACCAAGGAAGTCTACCTGAAATCACCAAAGTGAGTACATATCTAAGAAAGGTAGATGAAGGTGCGTGGTGTGCTGAATATCAAACGTAATAGAAATGAAAATGAAACACATTAGTTTCGATTCCCAGTGTGCTCGTCTCCCTCGCATGCTAAAAATGTAAGAAAACTGATACAGAGAAAGAAACTTGGTAAAACAACAAAATTATTTAAAAAG
Source organism: Schistocerca serialis cubense (assembly GCF_023864345.2). Lineage (NCBI taxonomy): Eukaryota > Metazoa > Arthropoda > Insecta > Orthoptera > Acrididae > Schistocerca > Schistocerca serialis. The sequence goes on from NC_064642.1 coordinate 65,696,708, forward strand.
TGAATTGGCTGAAAAGTGAATTGACTGTCGCCTTTCAATTGCATCACCTCACCCGGTAGAGATGACAATGCGTGATATCTCGAGCTCACGCACAATTATTCGAGCGTCTTGTTCTCGCCTCATCCAAGGAGTAGCATTTAAGAGAGTCTTACGGACGTCTGACTGGTGAATTACGCCCTCTTTACAGTCTGTTGTGTAATGACTCACTTTTGCCGCTTAATTGTAACCAACATATTCAATGAATTTCGTGTGTTCCAAGTTTTGCAGATTAGTCACGATTGACTTCTTACTTCCATGTCACCGGGAGCAAAATTTCGTCAAAAACTTGAAGAGAAACCGTCTACAAATTTGGTAATGGAAGGAGCTGTGCTGGATAAAAATTGACTATAGCAAGCAGGTTCAAGTGGATGTAGGCTGCAGTAGCTGTGAAAAGATTAAGAGACCTGGGTAGGGCTGAATCGCGTGGAAAGCATCATCATACCAGTCTTATGAATGAAAACAACAATAACAACAACTACTACTACTATTACTACTACCAAAATAGAGCCGGTCGTTGTGGCCGAGCGGTTCTAGGAGCTTCAGTCAGGAACGCGGCTGCTACGGTCGCAGGCTCGAATCCTGCCTCGGGCATGGATGTTTGTGATGTCCTTAGGTTAGTTAGGTTTAAGTAGTTCTAAGTCTAGGGGACTGATGACCTCAGATGTTAAGTCCCACAGTGCTGAGAGCCATTTGAACCATTGGAACCAAAATATATGCAACTGAAAATAAATAAAAAAACATTTTGGAACTACTTATTTTGTCTACAACTTTGCTTCCGCCATTTTTCTCGAAATTCGAGGCTTTATTCTAAAAACTTTCGAAACATTTACCAGTGAAAGTATTGGTCATCGGTGGCCACTACTTTCTCCATCTCTCGTGCTGCACCCACATCCCTCTTCGGAAGAACGGGGCGTCTCTTGAGGAGCGCCAGGAATCGATCCAATTTTGCGCTTGTTCATATGACCGGAAGTGCTCATCAGCTAGGCCGTGTGCCATTGATCGAAAAAGGTGGTAGTCAGAGGGAGCAGTGTCTGCAGAATACGGGAGATGGGTTAGGACTCCAATTTCATGGTTTCCAGCTATGTTTTGACGGATTTTGCGACGTGGGGTCGAGCACTGCCATGCTGAAAAATCACCTGTTCATGTCTATCGCTATATTATTCCCGTTTCTTTTTCAGCGCTCGGCTCAAATGCGTCAATTGCTTTCGATAACGATCGCTTGCGCTTGTTTCCATTGCTTTCAGTAGCTTTGAAAACCTGTTCTCTTCCACCGCCATCCCGTTCTTCGGTGTCAAAATGACCGTTCTTGACGTGTTGAGATCATTCTTTGCACACTGTTTCACTAACAGGTATCTCGCCAGAGGTGTTCTCTACCATTTTATTAGCCGCAGATATCTCCATGTTATAGCAGCAAATGAAAAATGGTCGCAAATGACGCGAATTGGGTTCGTAAAGTTGACATATTCTATCGAGAATAGCTTTATGATACAATAAGGATTCGACTAATATTTTGATGGCGTTATGTTTATCAATGCGTAAGCTTCTTGCATGACACTTACGACTTACCATCTGCACCACCACTTGTGGCTTCTGCCATCTATTGCGAAAGGGCGGAAGCCTAATGAATTCAGTAAGATTACTCCCGTTAGTGACACAAGGAAACGAAAATCGTGTTGTGCTCATTATTTCGCTGAAGTTCGCGATGCAATTCGTTGTAACGTGCCTACTAACGGGGTAGAGAATATTAACAAAAAAGTATTGTGTAAACTCACCGCTTGAAATAACACAACGTACATACTAATGGGATATCAGCAGTCTAATTTGTAAATTGTTCTTTATTTTTGCAGTTCAAGTATACTATCCACGTATACAGCTGTAGAAAAAGCTATTGAGTCATCAGCTGCAAGAACAGTTGGTACACTAGTCACTACATCCATAACCCCAAATGCATATTAATTCCGCATCAGAAGATCCAACAACGTACGATTCAGAATAGGTATATATTTACCGCCGATGCAGGTACTAACTGTGCTCATAGTCTCAGAGGTATGTTAATTCAACATGTCATCAGCTGCAAGAACAGTAGGTACACTAGTCGTTACATCCATAATCTCACATGCATATTAATGCCGCATCAGAAGATCCAACAACGTACGATTCAGAATAGGTATATATTTACCGCCGATGCAGGTACTAACTGTGCTCATAGTCTTAGAGGTACATCAATTCAACATCACAAAACTCAATGGTGTACTCTTCAGAATAGGTACATTTTTGTCGTCGATCATATAGATCGATAGGTTGAAAGCATTGTAAACCCAGTATTCGTGTCGCTGTTAACTAAACTTGCGAAAATTAGTAACCCTCTGCAGTATCTTACAATATCGAATAAAATTTGTAGAGTTTTCATTAACATTTCTACCTTTCAGGATAGAAAGTGCAAGACACGTATGAACAAAAGATATAATGGACATGAATTGCTGATTTCGAGCCTCATAACGGGCATCAAATATGATTACAAACACCTTCGCGAACTATGTGGGGCAGTGGGAGCTGTTCCAAACCAATTCATCGCAACTGTCTTAGAATTTTAGGTTGACACATTTCGGGCAATACATGAGTACACTACACAAAATTTGTCAACATTGTGAATCACTATCAAATTTAAGAGAAAACAAGAAAGAAGTTTTCGGTAGCCACCGTACGTATGTTCCACATAAAAGCTAACGATTTTATGCTGTCATAGTATTATTATTTTACTGTAAGACACCCTATTTATTTTACGATTTCGTTCCCAGAGCTCACATCTGTGGCAACTGAGAAATTTGAAATGATACCTCTTTTCATGTCACGAATTCAGAAGAAGTATGTCAAGGAAATCGAAACGTTGCTCCGATGCTAGTTTCTACATCCAGTATTTTGTATCACGGATAGAGTCGTAAAATCTGACGCGCTAAGGAATGATAATTTACTGCAGCAGCTTTCTAGCTAGATTCATATTCTGTGACGGAAATAACCGGCTTTCGAAACATAAACACCAGCTTAGATATTTACGGGTCAGGGACAGCGGTTTGTTCTCTCTGGCTCTAGACACATACGGGATTCTCGACGTAGTCGGGAGCGACTTCTAACTTCTGAGCACATACACTGTGAAACTAATGGGCGCTTCCTGCTGAGCGTTCACCGCGGGTTGCAGGTAGTCGTGGGATGCTTGAGCGTTCTGGTCACGTGCGGAGGCTGAAGGTTGCCCAATTGGACTGTGGCGGGTGTTTCTCCTCGCTAAAGCACGGCGGTTTCCTGTGCTTTCTTACGTGATCCCAGTCAGCCATAAAAAGCGAGTATTCGTACCACAGCAGAACGTGAATCTCATTGCTGGAAATCTCGTTCTGATGTCAAAAAGCGGTGGAGAGAGACTGGGACTCGTTCTACCGAACTGATACAGTATCTGCATCGCTGCCAAGCCCAGCAGTAGCTATGAGAGGAAAACATTCATCTGAAACATCAACTGTGTTTCTTCTTTTAGCAATGGCGATTAAATTATTTGTGTAAAATTTTGATGAAAACTCGCTTGGATTTGCAGTACTGAACTGACAGTGTTTTCGAGGTGCGTTGATGACATAATCATAATTTGTTCCTACGTGGAGGTTAAGTTGGCGGACTTCTTTGAGTGTCTAAACACCATTCATGAAAACATCAGATCTATCATGGAGCGTGAAATAAATGACTGCCTACTGTTTCGGTGTGTTAGATCGACGTAAAGAGAATCGGTTTTTGGGCCATTCCGTGTAGTGCAAACCCACCCTTATTTATAGTTGCATGCGTCCAGCTACCACAATCCTTCATAAACTACTAGCCTACTGAAGATTTTATATAATAGTACCCATGTAGTGTCTGCCGCTGGGAGTCTACTGGACGAACTGATACACGTGGAGGTGGTATCCAGAAAAAAATGGATACACAACATGATATTAAGAGAACCCCGGAAGCGAAAACGCCAGACGAACCAAATGGAAGGGATGAGGAAAGAAATGTAAAGTCTATGCCGCTTTTTCTGTATGTGAGAAATGCGTCATCAAAAATCGTCCATATCCTGAAAAAGCGGAAAATGGATGTGATCTACTGTTCATCCGCCAAGACGGCAGCACTTCTCGGATCAGTTAAGCGTCACCTGCCTTTACGAAAGGCTAATATGTATAATATTTCTTGCCAGGTTACTAAAAGTCATCAAGGACTGTACAAGAACGGTGCATCGAACAACAATGAAACTTTTGCCTTCTACAGACCAAAAAAGTTTCGTAACGGAAGATTGTATTTTCATCGGTTATAGGAAAGTCCTCAACCGAGATGAAGGCCCCCTCCTGGAAAATTCACGCAAGCACCTCATTTCACTTCTTAGCACTGAGAGAAGTTTTTGCTCAGAAGCCTCCCAGCCTGTAACTGCCATCCATTTCAGTATTAAACCACATAACCAGTGAGTGTTTCTCCTGACTCAGGACTTCCTACATTTTTCTCTTAATCCCATATGTTTTATATATGACTCGCAGTGTTGAACCGACTGTCTTGTCTCTGATTCATGTCCATCTTACTCCATAGTATATCTCTGAATCACGCGGTTTTAGCATTCCAGCGTAGGAAGAGGCATGTGTGGACACTCAGAATCCCGTCAACGACGGGTAACATAACCTGTTGAAGTACTGATGACACCAATGCTTGCCCACAAGACGGTGGAATAAACTTCATTTGTTTAGAAGGAAGAAAAGGGCTTAGAAATGACCTTCAAATCTAAAGTGACGTTGATAACAGACACTAAGTAATGACATTTAAACCATTCGTTTAGGAAGCGGGAATGGAATGCACTTTGCGAGAGAAGAGGAGGGCTATCAAAAACTCAATTAAGGAGCGTCAGTCGTTTCTTCAAGATGCTAACCACAGCTATTCGCCGGTTTGGGTCACAAATTTTTTATCTAATATCGGTGATATTCGTGCCTTCTTGTTGTTGTGGTCTTCAGTCCAGAGACTGATTTGATGCAGCTCTCCATGCTACTCTATCCTGTGCAAGATTCTTCATCTCCCAGTACCTACCGCAACTTACATCCTTCTGAATCTGTTTAGTGTACTCATCCCTTAGTCTCCCTCTACGGTTTTTACCCTCCACGGTGCCCTCCACTACTAAATTAGTGATCCCTTGACACCTCAGAACATGTCCTACTAACCGAGCCCTTCTTCTAGGCAACTCGTGCCACAAACTCCTCTCCTCCCCAATTCTGTTCAATACCTCCTTATTAGTTTTGTGATCTACCCAACTAATCTTCAGCATTCTTCTGTAGCACCACATTTCGAAAGCGTCTATTCTTTTTTTGTCCAAACTATTTATCGTCGATGTTTCTCTTCCATACATGGCTACACTCCATATAAATACTTTCAGAAACGACTTCCTGACACTTAAATCTATACTCCATGTTAACAAATTTCTCTTCTTCAGCAACATATTCCTTGCCATTGCCAGTCTACATTTTATATCATCTCTACTTCGACCATTATCAATTATTTTGCTCCCCAAATAGCAAAGTCCTTTACTACTTTAAGCGTCTCATTTCCTAATATAATTCCCTCAGCATCACCCGACTTATTTCGACTACATTCCATTATCCTCATTTTGCTTTTGTTGATGTTCATCTTATATCCTCCTTTCAAGACACTGTCCATTCCGTTCAACTGCTTTTCCAGGTCCTTTGCTGATCCGTGCGATGTAGTTAATTACTGAAGAAGAAAGCCTCTCACTACATCAGTGTGGCTGTGTTAAGCGTGTGCATGCATTATGTGGATGACTGTGACGACTACCTATGAAGTGTTACGTTTAGTTTTACGTGGACGAGTATGAAATTGGAATGATAACACAAAAAGTTGGTACTGCCAGAGAGCCTACTACTCTCGCGAGATAACGACCGGGATGAGACTGCGGTTGGCGCTGGACTCATTTTCGGCAGAAAGGCGGTTCAAGCACAAGTCAGGACCTCCAGATCCAGGCTTTCCATCATTTCACTAAATTGCTTTAGGCAAATTCCGCGAAGATTCCTTTGCAAAAGACAAGGCTGTTACGCTTTTCAAGTCTTAGATTGTACTCCGTTTCTGATGAATTCTTTGTCGATTCTTCAACTCATAATCTTGTTTTTCTTTCGAATGGAATTTCAAGGATTGACGAGCGTAACATCACCATTCGACAGATGGTTTGTTATCAGCCGTGTTTCATGTTCTTGCTAACTGGCTTGCGGTTTAACACTTGATGCCTAAGCTCTATTCAGCGCCATGTCACATGTTGACAAAATCATTGTGATACATTTTTTCCGTCACGATTCTAATCTACTGCTTGAAGTTTCTGCGTTACAATACCTGTGTGCACTAGGCACAGAGCAGATCAGAAGCAGAGTCATGAGTAACACTTCAGACAGAAACTTTTCAATAATTAGTGCGTACCACCTGCCGCGAACAGCACTGGATTAGATTAGTAAATGATGGCCGCATATGGCAATAAGCCCCTCAGAATCTATTCTAAAGCCTAGCTCGAGTAATCTCTCAGGATTTGTTCGTCGTTTCATACTCACGAAGAGTGACAGCCCTTTCCGACACTCTGGGTTTTATTCGGAAAACACGATGCTAAAACTTTTGATTTTGTTTAGAGTATCATCAGAGTTCGCTCATTATTGTCCTGCTGATATGTTCTGTAGCCTTGCGAGTAGGAATGGAAAGGATTTCCAAGCAACTGTTAGTATCGACAGTCGTTAACTAACTTCTACAGGCGAACCAGTGGGATTCGACGGCGTCAAAGGTAGTGGATAATCGTGCACGAAACTTCAAGTATGTGGTCTGTTATTGATCGTGTCCAACATAAAAAATATACGAACCACAAAATTCAGTGTCATGTAATCTGCGCTAAATGTGAATCCGTCTGTCACTCAGAAAATTCACCCCCTTGATTCATATAATGAAACCATATTGCGTTTTATCCTCCAACTCTAAGACAAAATGGTTCAAATGGTTCTGAGCACTATGCGACTTATCTTCTGATGTCATCAGTCGCCTAGAACTTAGAACTAATTAAACAAAACTAAACTAAGGACATCACACATATTCATGCCCGAGGCAGGATTCGAACCTGCTACCGTAGCGGCCGCTCGGTTCCAGACTGTAGCGCCTAGAACCGCACGGCCACTCCGGCCGGCACTCTAAGACAGCTTTGCCTCCTGTGCCGAACCCTAATAAGAGTCTGGTGTTCCACAACAGCTGATGTGCACCTCGCGCACCTCTTGGAAGCATGTACACTACACTTTGTAATGGACTATGAAATTAGCTCGACTGTTCGATTACTTTGGCTCTTTCGTAGTGATCATCATTATCAATAATCATGGAATATCCATGATCGAACACTGCACTGCGTGTAGTGCGTAGTAAAGATGTCCAGTATAGAGGACCTCACTGATCAGACGGTACTGAGTGATTGTACAGATCTGAAATAGATCATCGATACAGTCTACAGTCTAAAATAGTATCCAATATAAACGAAGTTGAGCCTGTCTTGACGTAAGCAATCAAGCCGGTGGATATTAAGAAGAAACTTAAACAATCAGTTAGAGTAACATGTAAACTGGGAATGCAAAGAATAAACCAGTCTGTGGATATCATCATCGGTGTATTGACATCTTGACTGGAATACCTTATTAAATATAATTTGGTGTTCGTGCGATTAATGAATAATAAAAATTATAGGGGAAAATGCAAAGATGTACCTTGGAATACTGCAGGCCTAAAGTGTAACTTTTATGTACATATGAATGAATTGGACTGTGTAGGAAGGAAAACAGTATAGGAAGAGCAGCAACTGTATAATTATCAAGAGCTCAGATTAAAAACCAGTATTAGGAAAAGAAAGGATAGTTGAGAGGTGAAAGGCATATGCGAGGGAAATAACTTGAAGGCAGTATTATACAAAGGGCAGAGGAACTAGATGATGATGAGATGGGAGATGTGATACAGCAAGAAGAAACTGACAGCGCAGTGAAAGTTTTAAGTCGAAATAGGGTACCTGGAGCAGACGACATTCCTTCAGAACTACTGATATCCTTGGGAGGGCTAGCTATGATCAAGCTGTCCTACCAGGTGTGCAAGATATATGAGATAGGGGAAATACCTTCAGTCTTCAAGATGAATGTAATAGTTCCACTTCCAAAGAATCAGGTGCTGGCACTTCTGAATATTACCAAACTATCAGTCTAATAACTCATAGTTGCAAAATTCTAATACGAATTTTCTTACAAAAGAACGGAAAAGCTGGTAGATGTCGAAGTCTGGAAGCGTCACTACGGTTGCCGGAGAAATGTAGCAGCACGCTAGACAATGCTGACTCTACGACTAATCTTAGAAGATAAGTTAAAGAAAAGCAAAGCTACAAAGCTACACTCATAGCATTTGTAGATTTAGGGAAAACTTTTGACAATGTTGAGTGGAATAAAGTTTTTGGAATTCTGAAGGCATCAGGGGTAAAATACAGGGAGCGGAAGATTGTATACAACTTGCACAGACACTAGACAGCAGTACAAGAGTCGCAGGGCATGAAAAGGAAGCAGTGGTTGAGAAGGGAGTGAGACAGAGCTGTAGAGTATCCCCGTCAAGTAGACGGAGAAGAAATGAAAGCTTTGAGGTTTGCCGATGACATTGTAATTGTGTCAGACCCGGCTAATGACTTTGAAGAGCAGCTGAAAGGAATGGGCATTATCTTGAGAGGAGGACATAAGGCGAACATTAGCGAAAGTGAAACAAGTATGATGGAATGTAGTCGAATTTAAAAAGGTAATGCCGGTGGAATTAGATTTGAGAATGAGATACTAAGAGTAGTACATTAGTTTTGCTATTTGAGTAGTAACACAACTGATGATGGCCGAGGCAGATACAAAATATCAACTGGTTGTGACAAAAAAAGCGTTTCTAAAACAGAGAAATCTGTGAACATCGAGTATAGGTTTAAGTAATATGGTGTATTTTCTGTAGACCGGTACGGAAGCGGAATATGGACAAATGTTTCAAATGGCTCTAAGCACTATGGGACTTAACACCTCAGGTCACCAGTCCCCTAGACTTAGAACTACTTAAACCTAACTAACCTAAGGACATCACGCACATCCATGTCCGAGGCAGGATTCGAACCTGCGACCGTAGCAGCAGTGCGGTTACGGACTGAAGCGCGTAGAACCGCTCCGCCACAGCGGCCGGCTAAATATGGGGAATAATCAATTCAGACGACAATAGAACAGAAATTTTTGAAATGTGGCGCCACGCAAGAATGCTGAAAACTGGGTAGATAGATCGTGTAACTAATGAGGAAGTACTGAACAGAAGAGGAGAGCGGAAAAAAATTGTGACATAACTTGACGAAAAGAAGGGCCGGTTGATAGGACATATTCTGACAGGTAAAGTAGTATTAGAGTGAAGCGTGGGGGGGGGGGGGGGGGTAAAAATTGTAGGGGGAGAGCAAGAGACGAATACTCCAAGCAAGTTTAAATGGATTTATTTGCAGCAGTTATTCGGAGGAGCTGCATGAGACTACATTTCGGGCTGAAGACAACAATAACAACAACAGGAAGTAAAGAAGCTTGCCAAATCCTGTTCCAGATGTAGCTCGTTCCTTCGAAACGGCCGCGCGGGGTAGCCGTTGTGAGGTTACAGGGGATACTGTAATAGTTTAACTAATTTGCTGGTTGTGGTAATGTTTAGTGTGGAAGAAGAGTTGGGGTGTAGCAAGCACAAGTCAATATATTTATGGAGTTACCTTCTTGATAAAGATAGGAGGCAGCATATAATAGTTTCACATTGAATTACTTAGTTACATAATTGCTTGTGTCTCAGTGCATAACTTGGTACATATGTTAATAATGTAAGGTGTGCTTGTCTTGCTAAGCATTAGATTTGCTGGGTATCTCATCACTGCAATAGGAGCAATCCATAAACATAAGAGCTCTTCGAAATAGCTCAAAACTCAAATTTAAAGCATAGTAGCAAGGATAATATTTTGGACATTAAAGAACATGTTTTATATAAAAATTAAGTTATAAGGATGTTTGAGAACATCTGCATAATAAGTTATTGTCTTTTATTGTGAAGGTACTGTTCAGTTTTCGATCTTCGTAGAGCAAAATGAGTATTTCGTATGCCACACCTTTTAGGCAAAGACGTGATTAAACAACAGAAGTGGGGTGAAACTGCCAAAAAGTGGAGTGCCCTTAAATATGTAAATAATCTGATGATTGTCTACAAAATACTATAAGGTATTTAGTTTTACGTATTTTATCATTGTAAATGCATGATGGCCATGTTTAGAAATAATATATTTGACTAATGTAGTGTCACGTGGCCGGCAACAGCACAGAGGATAGGGGACAAAGGTCGGGGTCTTTGGATCGTGGTCCGTCGGTGCGGCTAAGAGCCGCCGACATAGTATCACGTGGCCATCAGTTTGTTTTGTGGCTGTGATTTAGTAAAATAAAATCGTTTTCATTTTAAACTGATGTCGGTGTAAATGATTTGTGAACGATCGTGATTCAGACACATACTTGAATTCGTACACTACTGTACTTAGGCTGGCTATTTACTCAATATAGGGCACGAATGCAACTGTGCACAACCGAACCCCTTTTTAAGACGAGTCATGATAAAAGGATGTGCACAAGCACGAGTGAAGTTGCACCGTGCGGTCTGAAGCGTCTTGTCACGGTTCGCGCTGCTCTCCCCGTCGGAGGTTCGAGTCCTCCCTCGGGCATGGGTGTATGTGTTGCCCTTAGCGTACGTTAGTTTGACTTAGATTAAGTAGTGCTTAAGCCTAGCGATCGATGACCTCCGCAGTTTGATCCTTTAGTCCTTACCACAAATTTCCAAATTTCCTTCGAAACGGAAGACCACTTGTTTTTCGGCACACGTCGGCCAGCCTGTTGCGCCTGTGTTTACAGCAGAGTCAGCTCCGTGCGCCGTGGGCAGCCGTGCGGCCCCGGCGCCACTGAGAGGTGGAGACACGCTTCCATGTCACGACACCAGACGGGCCGTTTTCCCTTCCCGCCTCTTTCCTTGCCGTGCGTGTGGCTCAGAACGCGGAGATCGATGGCCACCGGCTGTATCGGCGTTTCTCCGCGTCGGCGCCCACTCTCCGACAAAGGTCTTCGTCCGACAGGCCCCTTTGATTGGCCAACACGCATTAGCATGGGTAGTGCGTGTGTCTGCACGCACAAGGCCGATAGAAATCGGGGCTACGGATAGGAAGGCCGAGTCGTAGGAGTGGTGACGTAGTTCCCAGAGGACGATTCGACGCGATGTCTTTCCTCTTCGCACTCACCTGAATTCAAACGACAGTTTCGCGTCTGTGTTTGTGTCTCCAAAAACCAATGTTCCCGATGAATACGCCGATGTGACTTCCAGTCACGGTGCCGATTCTTATGTAACAAACTGTGAAGCAAAACTATACAGGGTGAGTCACCTAACGTTACCGCTGGATATATTTCGTAAACCACATCAAATACTGACGAACCGATTCCACAGACCGAACGTGAGGAGAGGGGCTAGTGTAATTGTTTAATACAAACCAAAGAAAAATGCACGGAAGTATGTTTTTTAACACAAACCTACGTTTTTTTAAATGGAACCACGTTAGTTTTGTTAGCATATCTTAACATATAAACAAATACGTAATCAGTGCCGTTTGTTGCATTGTAAAATGTTAATTACATCCGGAGATATTGTAACCTAAAGTTGACGCTTGAGTACCACTCCTCCGCAGTTCGATCGTGTGTATCGGAGAGCACTGCAACATACATCGCGTTTCTACAGAATGATCTGCCAACGTTGCTCGAAAATGTCCGACTGGAAACGCGTCGACGTATGTGGTATCAGCATGATGGTGCACCTGCACATTCCGCAATTAACACTAGGCTGACGCTTGACAGGATGTTCGACGGGCGTTTCATAGGACGTGGAGGACGCATAAATTGGACAGCCCGTTCTCCTGATCTTACACCTCTGGACTTCTTTCTGTGGGGTACGTTAAAGGAGAATGTGTACTGTGGTGTGCCTACAACCCCAGAGGATATGAAACATCGTATTGTGGCAGCCTGCGGCGACATTACACCAGATGTACTGCGGCGTGTACGACATTCATTACGCCAGAGATTGCAATTGTGTGCAGCAAATGATGGCCACCACATTGAACATCTATTGGCCTGACATGTCGGGACACACTCTATTCCACTCCGTAATTGAAAACGGAAACCACGTATGTACGTGTACCTCACCTCTCATGGTAATGTACATGTGCGTCAGTGAAAAAGACCAATAAAAAGGTATTAGCATGTGGACGTAATGTGCTGTTCCAGTCTCTTCTGCACCTAAGGTCCATCACCGTTCCCTTTTGATCCCTACGTAATTCGATGCTCTCAGATACACACGATCGAACAGCGGAGGAGTGGTACTCAAGTGTCAACTTTAGGTTACAATATCTCCGGATGTAATTAACATTTTACAATGCAACAAACGGCACTGATTACGTATTTGTTTATATGTTCAGATGTGCTAACAAAACTAATCCCCCCATGAACCATGGACCTTGCCGTTGGTGGGGAGACTTGCGTGCATCAGCGATACAGATGGCCGTACCGTAGGTGCAACCACAACGGAGGGGTATCTGTTGAGAGGCCAGACAAACATGTGGTTCCTCAAGAGGGGCAGCAGCCTTTTCAGTAGTTGCAGGGGCAACAGTCTGGATGATTGACTGATCTGGCCTTGTAACATTAACCAAAACGGCCTTGCTGTGCTGGTACTGCGAACGGCTGAAAGCAAGGGGAAACTACAGCCGTAATTTTTTCCGAGGACATGCAGCTTTACTGTATGATTAAATGATGATGGCGTCCTCTTGGGTAAAATATTCCGGAGGTAAAATAGTCCCCCATTCGGATCTCCGGGGGGGGGGGGGGGGACTACTCAAGAGGGCGTCGTTATCAGGAGAAAGAAAACTGGCATTCTACGGATCGGAGCATGGAATGTCAGATCCCTTAATCGGGCAGGTAGGTTAGAAAATTTAAAAAGGGAAATGGATAGGTTAAAGTTAGATATAGTGGGAATTAGTGAAGTTCGGTGGCAGGAGGAACAAGACTTTTGGTCAGGTGATTACAGGGTTATAAATACAAAATCAAATAGGGGTAATGCAGGAGTAGGTTTAATAATGAATAAAAAAATAGGAGTGCGGGTTAGCTACTACAAACAGCATAGTGAACGCATTATTGTGGCCAAGATAGACACAAAGCCCGTGCCTACTACAGTAGTACAAGTTTATATGCCGACTAGCTCTGCAGATGATGAAGAAATTGATGAAATGTATGACGAGATAAAAGAAATTATTCAGGTAGTGAAGGGAAACGAAAATTTAATAGTCATGGGTGACTGGAATTCGTCAGTAGGAAAAGGGAGAGAAGGAAACACAGTAGGTGAATATGGATTGGGGGGAAGAAATGAAAGAGGAAGCCGCCTTGTAGAATTTTGCACAGAGCAGAACTTAATCATAGCTAACACTTGGTTCAAGAATCATAAAAGAAGGTTGTATACCTGGAAGAATCCTGGAGATACTAAAAAAAATCAGATAGATTACATAATGGTAAGACAGAGATTTAGGAACCAGGTTTTAAATTGTAAGACATTTCCAGGAGCAGATGTGGATTCTGACCACAATATATTGGTTATGAACTGCAGATTGAAACTGAAGAAACTGCAAGAAGGCGGGAATTTAAGGAGATGGGACCTGGATAAACTGAAACAACCAGAGGTTGTACAGAGTTTCAGGGAAAGCATAAGGGAACAATTGACAGGAATGGGGGAAAGAAATACAGTAGAAGAAGAATGGGTAGCTCTGAGGGATGAAGTAGTGAAGGCAGCAGAGGATCAAGTAGGCAAAAAGACGAGGGCTAATAGAAATCCTTGGGTAACAGAAGAAATATTGAATTTAATTGATGAAAGGAGAAAATATAAAAATGCAGTAAATGAAGCAGGAAAAAAAGAATACAAACGTCTCAAAAATGAGATCGACAGGAAGTGCAAAATGGCTAAGCAGGGATGGCTAGAGGACAATTGTAAGGATGTAGAGGCTTGTCTCACTAGGGGTAAGATAGATACTGCCTACAGGAAAATTAAAGAGACCTTTGGAGAGAAGAGAACCACTTGTATGAATATCAAGAGCTCAGATGGCAACCCAGTTCTAAGCAAAGAAGAGAAGGCAGAAAGGTGGAAGGAGTATATAGAGGGTTTATACAAGGGCGATGTACTTGAGGACAATACTATGGAAATGGAAGAGGATGTAGATGAAGATGAAATGGGAGATAAGATACTGCGTGAAGAGTTTGACAGAGCACTGAGAGACCTGAGGCGAAACAAGGCCCCGGGAGTAGACAACATTCCATTAGAACTACTGTTGGCCTTGGGAGAGGCAGTCATGACAAAACTCTACCATCTGGTGAGCAAGATGTATGAGACAGGCGAAATACCCACAGACTTCAAGAAGAATATAATAATTCCAATCCCAAAGAAAGCAGGTGTTGACAGATGTGAAAATTACCGAACTATCAGTTTAATAAGTCACAGCTGCAAAATACTAACGCGAATTCTTTACAGACGAATGGAAAAACTGGTAGAAGCGGACCTTGGGGGGGATCAGTTTGGATTCCGTAGAAATGTTGGAACACGTGAGGCAATACTAACCTTACGACTTATCTTAGAAGAAAGATTAAGAAAAGGCAAACCTACGTTTCTAGCATTTGTAGACTTAGAGAAAGCTATTGACAACGTTAACTGGAATACTCTCTTTCAAATTCTGAAGGTGGCAGGGGTAAAATACAGGGAGCGAAAGCCTATTTACAATTTGTACAGAAACCAGATGGCAGTTATAAGAGTCGAGGGGCATGAAAGGGAAGCAGTGGTTGGGAAAGGAGTGAGACAGGGTTGTAGCCTGTCCCCGATGTTATTCAATCTGTATATTGAGCAAGCAGTAAGGGAAACAAAAGAAAAATTCGGAGTAGGTATTAAAATCCATGGAGAAAAAATAAAAACTTTGAGGTTCGCCGATGACATTGTAATTCTGTCAGAGACAGCATAGGACTTGGAAGAGCAGTTGAACGGAATGGACAGTGTCTTGAAAGGAGGATATAAGACGAACATCAACAAAAGCAAAACGAGGATAATAGAACGTCGTCAAATTAAATCGGGTGATGCTGAGGGGATTAGGTTAGGAAATGAGACACTTAAAGTAGTAAAGGAGTTTTGCTATTTAGGGAGTAAAATAACTGATGATGGTCGAAGTAGAGAGGATATAAAATGTAGACTGGCAATGGCAAGGAAATCGTTTCTGAAGAAGAGAAATTTGTTATCATCGAGTATAGATTTAAGTGTCAGGAAGTCGTTTCTGAAAGTATTTTTATGGAGTGTAGCCATGTATGGAAGTGAAACATGGACGATAACCAGTTTGGACAGGAAGAGAATAGAAGCTTTCGAAATGTGGTGCTACAGAAGAATGCTGAAGATAAGGTGCGTAGATCACGTAACTAATGAGGAAGTATTGAATAGGATTGGAGAGAAGAGAAGTTTGTGGCACAACTTGACTAGAAGAGGGGATCGGTTGGTAGGACATGTTTGAGGCATCAAGGGATCACCAATTTAGCAATGGAGGGCAGCGTGGAGGGTAAAAATCGTAGAAGGAGACCAAGAGATCAATACACTAAGCAGATTCAGAAGGATGTAGGTTGCAGTAGGTACTGGGAGATGAAGAAGCTTGCACAGGATAGAGTAGCATGGAGAGCTGCATCAAACCAGTCTCAGGACTGAAGACCACAACAGCAACTACAACAAAACTAATGGGGTTATATTTAAAAAACGTAGGTTTGTGTTAAAAAAACATACTTCCGTGCATTTTTTTATGGTTTGTATTACACTAGCCCCTCTCCTCACGTTCGGTTTGTGGAATCGGTTCGTCAGTATTTGATGTGGTTTACGAAATACATCCAGCGGTAATGTTAGGTGACTCACCCTGTATTTCCAAACGTGTACATCACAAGTACTTGACCGATCGAGGTGGTGCAGTCGTTAGCACACTGGACTCACATTCGATAGGACGAGTGTTTAAATCCGCGTCCGGCCATCCTGATTTAGATTTTTCTTGATTTTCCTGAATCGCTTCAGGCAAATGCTGGGACGATTTCTTTGAAAGGGCACGGTCGACTCCCTTCCGCATCCTTCCTTAATGCGATGGCACCGATGACCTCGCTGTTCGGACCCCTGCCTCAAAAATGGTTCAAATGGCTCTGCGCACTATGGGACTTAACTTCTAAGGTCATCAGTCCCCTAGAACTTAGAACTACTTAAACCTAACTAACCTAAGGACATCACACACATCCATGCCCGAGGCAGGATTCGAACCTGCGACCGTAGCGGCCGCGCGGTTCCAGACTGTAGCGCCTTTAACCGCTTGGCCACCACGGCCGGCCCCCTGCCTCAAATCCACCAACCAACCACAGGTACCAGGGCGAGCTGTAACTTGTGGGCACAGCGCAGCCTCCTTTATCCGATTCTCGTTAAATAAATACTTCCAGTTCGTCCTGATCGTACTTATTTGTCTTTCTATTTGTTTTTAGTACAGTAACTCTGTACTAGGAACGCGTGCTGAAAAGTAAGCATCCGAATGTTTTATTATATTCGCAATATCGGTTGAGGTATCACTTGTCATGCTTATTACTCAATACTTCTGTGAAGGATGTAGACAGAATTTTGTCAGAAGGGTGTCCGATTTGCTAAAGAGGATTATGAAAAGGCTCGTGTCTTTATTTATTCTAGAAAAAAAATTTATTTTTTATGTATAAAATTTGGTTTCTGGAGACCTTCATACCTTTGTCTCCAAAATTAAGCAAGAAAACATTTTCTTATTTTCTTAAATAAGAGTAACATTTATTCTCAGTTATAAATAATAACTTCGTTAAACATGAATTAAAACTCTAATATAATGTATTGCCTCTTGTCTAATATTAGGTCCACTGTCGAAGAACAGAAGCATCTTAATGGTGGGTTCAGTAACTTACAATGTTAAAGGGTCCAAACCTCTATACCATTGCTATCTTTCTTCTGCTACAGTCTTTTATTTAAATTTCCAACTTACCTGAAAGAAAGTCAGAATTCCTTCAGCACATCACAGCATCCCAAGTTCCTCAGTTCAGTCATGTTGAAACCGCAGCAACCAAATTTATTTACAAAAGAAAATAAAATACACTAATACTATGAGCTACAGTTCTGGGATCTTAACACTGATTCACGCATTGATTTCAAGTAGGCTTTTAACGTATGCGACGTCACAAATGAGTTTTTGTTTGTGCATAACGATATGGTAACGCAGTCTTTTATGCTAATAAACTCCACTGTGCTGTACAACATACGTTACAGTTTATATCACGTTTATTTACAAATACGTTAGAGCTATAACAGGTGGACTAACTGTTCCAAGGATATTACGAATAAGACATTTCACGGTAGAACATATTTCTTGCAGCAAAACTTGAATACATGATATATCGCTGATCCACAAGTGAGCCATCTTTACGTACAGATACGTAGTACAGAATGACTGTCCCTAGCTGCCTTCCAATGGAAATATCGCTGAATTATGCGTATTTGCTAAATCTTTCCCAAACCAAGATTAAAATTAAATACTATTTGTCAGTGAAATAAGTAACTATTCCCCAAATCAAGATAACTACTCTTACAGAAGTAACGAAAAAATTATTTTTTACATAATTGTTTCTACAACGTAAAAGTATTACAGTTTTAAGATAATCATAGAAGTTCTGAAAACAGCCGGACGAAGTGGCCGTGCGGTTCTAGGCGCTGCTGTCTGGAACCGCGAGACCGCTACGGTCGCAGGTTCGAAACCTGCCTCGGGCATGGATGTGTGTGCTGTCCTTAGGTTGGTTAGGTTTAAGTAGTTCTAAGTTCTACGGGACTAATGACCTCAGAAGTTGAGTCCCATAGTGCTCAGAGCCATTTGAACCATCTGGAAACGCGTGAGTTGTTGTAGTGTCGGACGAAAAGTGCGGGGGTTGGGGCGGGAATCTTCTTCAAGCAACCCGCTGAAAAAAGCATTTTACAAACGATCGAACTATAGACTGTCCTGACGTCACATATCCCTTCCGTCCTCCACAAACCACTCTCTCTCCTTCGGTATCGGAACCGGTTTTCGTAATTGAGTACCGCCCACGTCACCATATTGGGCGATATTTTGCATTTGGGCTACTAATGACAGAATTTTGAGAAAATGGTTTATAGAAATGCAACAATTCGCCGCTTGGGCGGTATTTTTGTTGATCAACACGATTTTTGGGTGACAGAGACGAATCCCACTGTATTATCATGCATTAACCTTATTTTAACGTTGTTTGTAGTTATGTTTACCGCTCCGCTGCCTTCTGATGTATTGAAATATTGCAACCCGAAAGTCCTACCGAACTGCAATCAACGACTAAGATTCAACTATTACTGATAAGTAACTATGGTATTATAGTAGCACGTACATATTTTTAACTTACAATAACTCTAGAGAACAAAGTAAAACTGGTTTTCCTCTTCTTTCTTGTTGCAAACTTACCTCTAATAAGATACTATCACAACAGCACACGGAACAAAGGCAGCAAACGGTGGCAACTACATTTAATTAAGCTGCAGCTGTCTAACAGAACAACTTGCGAGCTCACGTAAGGCCAACAACGTGCAGTAGCTGGTCTTGGCTAAAGTAAGGAAGGGTGACTGGTGACAGTGCTATCGATGCATCGATAATTTAAATCTATCGATGATGTTGTTGTTGTGCTCTTCAGTCGTCAGACTGGTTTGATGCAGCTCTATCCTGTGCAAGCTTCATCATCTCCCAGTATTTACTGCAACCTCCGTCCTTCTGAATCTGCTTAGTGTATTCATCTCCTGGTCTCCCTTATTGATTTTTACCTTCCACACTGCCCTCCAAGGCTAAATTTGTGATCCCTTGATGCCTCAGAACATGTCCTACCAACCGGTCACTTCTTCTAGTCAAGTTGTGCCACAAACTCCTCTTCTCCCCAATTCTATTCAATACCTCCTCAGTAGTTATGTGATCTACCGATCTAATCTTAAGCATTCTTCTGTAGCACCACATTTCGAGAGCTTCTATTATGTTCTTGTCTAAACTACTTATCGTCCATGTTTCACTTCCATACATGGCTACACTCCATACTGATACTTTCATAAACGACTTCCTGACACTTAAATCAATACTCGATGTCAACAAATTTCTCATCTTCAGGAACGCTTTCCTTGCCATTGCCAGTCTACATTTTATATCCTCTCTACTTCGACTATCATCAGCTATTGTGCTCCCCAAATAGAAAAACTCCTTTACTACTTTAGGTGTCTCATTTCCTAATCTAATTCCCTCAGCATCACCCGATTTAATTCGACTACATTCCATTATCCTCGTTTTGCTTTTGTTTATGTTCATCTTATATCCTCCTTTCAAGACACTGTCCATTCCGTTCAACTGCTCTTCCACGTCCTTTGCTGTCTCTGACAGAATTACAATGTCATCAACGAACCTCAAAGTTTTTATTTGTTCTCCATGAGTTTTAATTCCTACTCCGAATTTTTCTTTTGTTTCTTTAACTGCTTGCTTAATATACAGATTGAATAACATCGGGGAGAGACTACAACCCTGTCTCACTCCCTTCCCAACCGCTGCTTCCTTTTCATGTCCCTCGAGTCTTATAACTGCCATCTGGTTTCTGTACAAATTGTAAATAGGCTTTCGCTCCCTGTATTTTACCCCTGCCACCTTTAGAATTTGAAAGAGAATATTCCAGTCAACATTGTCAAAAGTTTTCTCTAAGTCTACAAATGCTAGATATCCTTGTTGATTATCAAAAGTTCGTACCCCTTTTTCGTCATATTACTGAAAATCAAAATAACTGTCAATTTGACTACACCGCAGCCAGGGCTACTAATTTCATTTAAGTGATCGAGTCCGGATCGTCTGAACGCCCACTTCGGCCGTGTCCTTGCTTGGGTTCACTGCCAACGATCACTCAACCTCCACACAGTCCTTCTTGGCCCCATCCGACTCTTTTCTGTTTCAAAAACTTAAAATACAGTTTGAGGCCTTCACTTCGGTAGTGATGAAGTGGTGCAAGCAAAGCTGAGGTTGTGGCACCGTCGACAGTGTCACGCAACAGTGACAGTATCAACACACTGGTCCCTCATTGTGAGAAATTATGCGTCGCCAGTCTGATTGTTGACAAATAAATAAGTAGGCATGAAGACTATAGATGTTCATTGTTAATTAAATTATTGTATTTAAAAAGCTACAAGAGTTTCCACATAACAAATTCGGAGATATTACTATTTCATAGTGTGAAGGTATAAACTGGCAACAGTGGACGGCGACAGTCATTAAATTCAACCAGTCGCGATGCACTGTTGTGACACGACGTCAGTTAACAGCGACTTGTCCACCATTCAACCGGCTGCTCGTCCTGCGGGACCTCAGGCGCATTTTCTCTGACGTTCCGGTATATGTTTGCATTTTCGTGTTTGCAGTATGTAGCTCGAGTCGGTCCAAACAAGTATTGCCCACGACGTCTTTCATGCGATGCTCAGCGTTGACACGAAACGTCGGTTTGTTTGCTGTTGAAAAGAAAGTGATTTTTAAAACTGGACTTTACGTGTCCTTTTGATAGAACGATCCCCAATTAGTCTAGAGCGATATTTGTTTTATCGATAAGTATTACCAGGGACAGTAAGTACTCAAGCAGCGAGTGAGCAGCCTTTCCGCATGGAGGTTGTAGGTCAGCACGGGTCAAGGCGGTGCATTTGCTGCTGGAGTTCTAGGTTGTTCTTTGTGTTTTACTGTCTCTGTTAAATCGCTTGGATAAAACGGATAGGGATGGCTACAGGACAAATGTAAGGATGTAGAGGCTTATCTCACTACCGGTAGGATAGATATTGCCTACAGAAAAATTAAAGAGACCTTTGGAGAAAAGAGAACCACTTATATGAATATCAAGAGCTCAGATGGAAACCCAATTCTTAGAAAAGAAGGGAAAGCAGAACGATAGAAAGAGCATATAGAGGGCCTATACAAGGGCGATGTACTTGAGGACAATGTTATGGAAATGGAAGGGGGTGTAGATGAAAATGAAATGGGAGATATGATACTGCGTAAAGAGATTGACAGAGCACTGAAAAATCTGAGTCGAAACAAGGCCCCGGGAGTAGACAACTTTCCATTAGAACTACTGACAGCCTTGGGAGAGCCAGTCCTGACAAAACTCTACCATCTGGTGAGCAAAATGTATGAGACAGGCCAAATACCCTCAGGCTTCAAGAAGAATATAATAATTCCAATCCCAAAGAAAGCAGGTGTTGACAGATGTGAAAATTACCGAACTATCAAACTTCCTGGCAGATTAAAACTGTGTGCCCGACCGAGACTCGAACTCGGGACCTTTGCCTTTCGCGGGCAAGTGCTCTACCAACTGAGCTACCGAAGAACGACTCACGCCCGGTACTCACAACTTTACTTCTGCCAGTACCTCGTCTCCTACCTTCCAAACTGGTAGAGCACTTGCCCGCGAAAGGCAAAGGTCCCGAGTTCGAGTCTCGGTCGGGCACACAGTTTTAATCTGCCAGGAAGTTTCATATCAGCGCACACTCCGCTGCAGAGTGAAAATCTCATTCTGGAAATATCCCCCAGGCTGTGGCTAAGCCATGTCTCCGCAATATCCTTTCTTTCAGGAGTGCTAGTTCTGCTTGGTTCGCAGGAGAGCTTCTGTAAAGTTTGGAAGGTAGGAGACGAGGTACTGGCAGAAGTAAAGCTGTGAGTACCGGGCGTGAGTCGTGCTTCGGTAGCTCAGTTGGTAGAGCACTTGCCCGCGAAAGGCAAAGGCCCCGAGTTCGAGTCTCGGTCGGGCACACAGTTTTAATCTGCCAGGAAGTTTCATATCAGCGCACACTCCGCTGCAGAGTGAAAATCTCATTCTGGAAACATCCCCCAGGCTGTGGCTAAGCCATGTCTCCGCAATATCCTTTCTTTCAGGAGTGCTAGTTCTGCTTGGTTCGCAGGAGAGCTTCTGTAAAGTTTGGAAGGTAGGAGACGAGGTACTGGCAGAAGTAAAGCTGTGAGTACCGGGCGTGAGTCGTGCTTCGGTAGCTCAGTTGGTAGAGCACTTGCCCGCGAAAGGCAAAGGCCCCGAGTTCGAGTCTCGGTCGGGCACACAGTTTTAATCTGCCAGGAAGTTTCATATCAGCGCACACTCCGCTGCAGAGTGAAAATCTCATTCTGGAAACATCCCCCAGGCTGTGGCTAAGCCATGTCTCCGCAATATCCTTTCTTTCAGGAGTGCTAGTTCTGCTTGGTTCGCAGGAGAGCTTCTGTAAAGTTTGGAAGGTAGGAGACGAGGTACTGGCAGAAGTAAAGCTGTGAGTACCGGGCGTGAGTCGTGCTTCGGTAGCTCGGTGGTAGAGCACTTGCCCGCGAAAGGCAGAGGTCCCGAGTTCGAGTCTCGGTCGGGCACACAGTTTTAATCTGCCAGGAAGTTTCATATCAGCGCACACTCCGCTGCAGAGTGAAAATCTCATTCTACCGAACTATCAGTTTAATAAGTCACAGCTGTAAAATACTATCGCGAATTCTTTACAGAAGAATGGCAAAACTAGTAGAAACCGACCACGGGGAACATCAGTTTGGATTCCCTAGAAATATTGGAACACGTGAGGCAATCCTAACCCTACGACTCATCTTAGAAGTTGGATTAAGGAAAGGCAAACATACGTTTCTAGCATTTGTAGACGTAGAGAAAGCTTTTGACAATGTTGACTGGAATACGCTCTTTCAGATTCTGAAGGTGGCAGAGATAAAATACAGGGAGCAAAAGGCTATTTACAATTTGTTCAGAAACCAGATGGCAGTTACAAGAGTCGAGGGACATGAAAGGGAAGCAGAGGTTGGGAAGGGAGTAAGACAGGGTTGTAGCCTCTCCCCGGTGTTATTCAATCTGTATATTGAGCAATCAGTAAAGGAAACAAAAGAAAAATTCGGAGTAGGTATTAAAATCCATGGAGAAGAAATAAAAACTTTGAGGTTCGCCGATGACATTGTAATTCTGTCAGATACAGCAAAAGACTTGGAAGAGCAGCCGAACGGAATGGATAGTGTCTTGAATGGAGGATATAAGATGAACATAAACAAAAGCAATACGAGGATAATGGAATGTAGCCGAATTAAGTCGGGTGATGCTGAGGGAATTAGATTAGGAAATGAGACACTTAAAGTAGTAAACGAGTTTTGCTATTTGGGGAGCAAAATAACTGATGATGGTCGAAGTAGAGAGGATATAAAATGTAGGCTGGCAATGGCAAGGAAAGCCTTTCTGAAGAAGAGAAATTTGTTAACATCGAGTATAGATTTAAGTGTCAGGAAGTCGTTTCTGAAAGTATTTGTTTGGAGTGTAGCCATACATGGAAGTGAAACATGGAAGATAAATAGTTTGGACAAGAAGAGAATAGAAGGTTTGGAAATGTGGTGCTACAGAAGAATGCTGGAGATTAGATGGGTAGATCACGTAACTAATGAGGAGGTATTGAATATGATTGGGGAGAAGAGGAGTTTGTGGCACAACGTGATTAGAAAAAGGGATCGGTTGCTAGGACACATTCTGAGGCATCAAGGGATCACCAATTTAGCATTGGAGGGCAGCGTCTGGGGTAAAAATCGTAGAGGGAGACCAAGAGATGAATACACTAAGCAATTTCAGAAGGATGTAGATTGTAGTAGGTACTGGGAGATGAAGAGGTTTGCACAGGATAGAGTAGCATGGAGAGCTGCATCAAATCAGTCTCAGGACTGAAAACCACAACAACAACAAAACGAAAATCGTACTAGACTAATTTGGGACGGGTCTAGTGAATGGGCACATAAAATTTCGTTTTAAAAACTATTTTATATTTAACTGGAACCAAACCGACTCTTTCCGTCGACACTGGGCCTGGTAAGGAGCGTGTGATAAGTAGTATTAGTCTGGGCTGAAACCAGCTACACACAGCAAAACTGAAATTGGAGATATCTGTCGAAACAACAAAGAAAATGTGCCCGACACTTCTTCGGAGAGACACCCTGTACTGCCCCTGTTAACATGAGAGTAAAATAACCCAAGAGGAAGAAGGTGGTAGTGTCCATGAACCAAAAGTCTGATGAGCGCCGTAGGATGGATAAAGAAGAACTATTAAAAAAAATTGTTACTGAAGTTGGTGTTGGAACTCCAACAGTAACAGATGGGAAGAAAAGCCTGAAGGAAATTAAAAGCTATTTTTTCAAAATGATGAGATCTGATGCAATTATTACTGTCTGTTCGTCTGAAGGCAATAATGACAGTGACGATGGATTAGCTGGCAATTTTTCGGCTACATATGAAGATATTATGACAAACACAGAGTCGAAAACTCAGCTGGACAGTACAACGGTTTATTCGGAACGCCAGGCGGAAACGACTCTAGCGAGGCCGATGGTGAAACGCACGAGGGATCATGCTACACATAAAGTACGTAATAAATAATCTACCACAAAAAATGTCGTGATTAAATCACTGTTTGTTTCCAGTCTCTGGTGTAAATTTTCATGAAATTAATGTTTGATTCGTGTATTTACGTAAAATAATAAATAAATATAATGATTGTACGGATGGCATTTGACCTGTGCGTTTTTTTTATTTTAGTATCTGGATTATTGGAATTTTCGATAAGCTAGAGGAATCACGTTCCCACCTAGTCAGCGTAAATGACATTCCACTGCAATTTATTTATTTTTATTTTTACTTCCGGATTATTGGGATTGTCGATAACACGAAGGAATACATAAAAAAGGTTCCACTGTAATGCAGCAAGTAATATTGACTTTGGCACCGTGACGGGCGACCACCGTACGACGAAATAGTGGACCTTTCTAGAACGTTCACCGAACTTCACATCACTGTCTTCATACTAATGAAGAAGTAAAGTCAGGCGGAATGGCCGTGCGGTTCTAGGCGCTACAGTCTGGAGCCGAGCGACCGCTACGGTCGCAGGTTCGAATCCTGCCTCGGGCATGGATGTGTGTGATGTTCTTAGGTTAGTTAGGTGTAAGTAGTTCTAAGTTCTGGCGACTGATGACCTCAGAAGTTAAGTCGCATAGTGCTCAGAGCCATTTGAACCATTTGAAGAAGTAAACCTGAGGAAAATTTGAACTTACGCTTCGAAACGAAAATTTTACCTCCGCACAAGATATAAATTGCCATTTCACCTAAAGTTGAGAAAAGCTCGCTCATTTGTTCATTACCGAGAGTGCATTGAGTCGAAATTGAGATAACACAGCAACGAAAGACGTTTTGTCTTCCCCGTTTCAACAGGTTGGCACTTCTTCAACAGAATGTTTGTAGTATGTCCCCTGTAGTCTACTCTTCGTGTCAACCGAGTGTTAGCATTCCTAATGCCTCTGTCTGTTGTGTTTTGCTGTGAAGCTTCTGTTTCAAGCCATTTGCGGGAAATTGACACGAAACATAACTGTAAAGGGTACTCCGAGGTTGTACGTATTTGCATATAAAAGGCAACCTTGTAAAATAAAAATATTATAAAAAATTCATTTTTATTTAAATAATTATTTATGGTTTTTAGCCTTGTGTGTGTGTGTGTGTGTGTGTGTGTGTGTGTGTGTGTGTGTGTGTATTTGTGTGAAATTTCTGAATAGATTTAAAGCATTTTAATAACATTATCTCGGTTGTATTTTCACCTGAGTCAATCAATATATTGTTTCTTCCTGCGTACATCTTACGAAAAGAGCATGAAGGTAAAAATTAGATATATTTGAGCTCACACGGTTGCTGACCAGCAATCGTTATTTCCGTGATCCATTTACGACTGGAACAAGAAAAGGAGCAAACGGCAATAGTACACAACTTACTCTCTTCGACAGTTTAGACAAGAAAGCGAGTTAGTATTGAATTGCCATCCAGATCCGAGTTATGTTTAACATTTCAGTCCTCAAGCTTATCGGCAAAAGTATTTAAAATCAGTCGCAAAATTGGTACCAAAGTGACAGACAGATAAAACGCAAGCTAATTAAAACGTGGTTCAAACTATGGTAAATTTAAAATTTTCACTAAGTTTCTAGCGCGCAGAAGGCACACAAATGTGAAATCGGATGATTGTTTTTGACGCTCCCTGTGTGTTATTTTCTTCTCCGTGCTTTGAAATTGTCTCTTGATTTATACTCATTATAGTGACTTAACTTGCCTCAGTGTGTCAGCACTTTGCTATAGTGCACATGCAGAAATAATTTTTTTTTTCTTGTAGGAATGTTCGTATTTCGCTTTGGGCATCTTATACAATATAGGTTTCTGCCTAATTTCATAACTACAACGTACATGAAGCTGAAGTTTTCATGAAAGAATGACTCTTCCTTTGGTGGTATTCATATCGAGGTCAGAATACTGAATTCTCTTTAAAGTGGTGGTATACGTTATCCTATTAAAATCTGTAGTGAATCTCGCTCCTAGTATCTTTCCTATTAAGGAAATATTACAAACGTTTCGCGAAACAGCCACAACAAGAATCTCAGAGAAATTTAGAGGTGATAAGGAGGTTTATTGGCAGCCGCTCTTCCCGGATAGCTTTCGTGACCGTAACAGGGAAGATAGTGGCATCAGAAGTGTCACGCGTCATGCACTGTAAGATGTCTTTCAGATTATAGATGTAGATGACGATTTCGCCCTAAGTCAAACTGACGACGCCCGACGACATGTGACTGTTGACTGTAAAGTAACGTTATGTAACAAACAGAAAGTGCAGAGAGGATAAATATTGTAATTTGTCTTTATCATGGGACTATTTCGAGCCGGCCGCGGTGGCCGTGCGGTTCTGCCGCTGCAGTCCGGAACCGCGGGACTGCTACGGTCGCAGGTTCGAATCCTGCCTCGGGCATGGGTGTGTGTGGTGCCCTTAGGTTGGTTAGGTTTAAGTAGTTCTAAGTTCGGGGACTTATGACCTAAGACGTTGAGTCCCATAGTGCTCAGAGCCATTTGAACCATTTTTGACTATTCCGAGGGAAGATTAAAATGAATGCCTCTGAAGTCAACGAAGGACTGTCAACTTTGTGTAAAACACCGGAGGAGTATATGAGGCGCAGCATGCAAGTAAATACAAACAGAGCAGTCGATGCTTTGGCAACGCCAGTGGCTTCTTCTTTTGCGTTGCGTTTGAGTTTGTTAAGTTCTGAGAGGATTCGGTCTTTGTAGGTCTTATTAGATGCGTAAATAAGGTCATGTGTAGAAACAGAGTATTTTATTAGTAGAGCGTCATAATACGTGTTCTATCTCGGGAAATCTAGCATTGTTAGTGACTCTAATTACCAAGCGGAAATCAGAGAATGCTGCTATATAACCAAACGATTTGACACAGTGGGTAAGGTGTTGCGTTCATATTACGAGGTGCAGGGTTCATATAAGTATTCAAACATCCTGCAAGAGAATGTCACGATAGTGACATTAAACAGACCAAAGCTAATTTTCTACCTACGTCCTTCTCAAACTATTGTATTGCTTCATCTCCGATTACCTGATGATAATGAGACGCGAAGTTTAAATATTCGGAAATTAAAAGTACTGTAATAGATTTGATTTCACACAAAACCATGTCAGATATTACTTAGGACCACAGTAAAAATGTCCATTAGTTACGTAAGAAAACATTAGATGACACATGAACCTAAAAACGGGATATTCTTGCGTTGCTTCGTGACATACTTCTGGAGTACAGGTTAATCAGGACGCTCAACTGATTATAGCTCGTGAAGTTTTTTCAATGGCAATATAATTGTCCATTTTGATAGATTTTTTATCTTTATAAAAACAAACACCTCAACACTTTTCGGACACAACCGTCTTCAGAATCTCTCAGGTAACAAATTGAACAAATGAGCAGCACTGTTTCTACAAGTATTACAATAATACACATGCAGGTTGCCCAAGGATAAATGTTCAGTATTCAGGGACATGTCAGAACGCTCACGTGAAGCCAAAATTGTTCATATGGGCATACGCACTTTTTCGAATGGTTTCCGAGATAGAAAACATGTAATGTACATTTGCCTTTGGGCAAGTAGCGCACACTTATGTGCCTTCCCTACCAAACCTCTTTGACGTTTTGTTTTAGCGCAACCTACCTCATTGGATTTCGGCCTCTTTGTTCGTGATGCCTTTCTGCCATTAAACTACCCTGTTAAACGCGTAGTTATCCATTGTGTGTTGCGAGAGTAGTAGTGAGAGTGATAAAGTGTGTATCGGTTAACTGTGTTCGTACACGCGCTATGTGAAAGGCCACACTCTTACACTAACGAAGAGTACACTGTTCAGTAAGAATATTATGACCACCGACCTACTATCGATATAAACCCGTCCAGGCGATAACTGGGTCACCTGACGATTACTTGTCAGACACACGCATGGTCCACGTCGTGTCACTTAGAATGCTGCCCGAGTCTAGGATTGGAAGGCGCGCGATCTGTACGAGTTTGAACGATGGCAGGTCGTGTTGGTCCGGAGGCTCGGCACGAGTATTTCGGAAACTGCATGATTTGTCGGGTGTTCGACGAGTCTTGAGGTGAGTGTCTTCACCACGTGACGAAACCAAGGTGAGACCACGTCTAGGCGGTGTGGGACTGGGGGGCCACCCGTCATTACACATGCCGAACGTCATAGGGTGGGGAGTCTTGTAAAACAGTACAAGTGACGAACTGCGGCGGCGTTAACATCAAATTTTAATGGTGGTCTGAGTACAAGTGTGTCTGAATACACAGTGCGTCGAACACTCCTAACATTGGACCTGCGCAGCCGACGACCCGTGCACGTGCCAATGTTAACAGAAAGGTGTCGAAACTACGACTGAAATGGGCACGTAGCCATCAGCAATGGACGTTGGCGTACTGTCAGGGCTTTGCATGGTCTTATGAATATCGATACCTTCTTCATCGTGCCAATGGGAAGGCGCGAATCCGTCGTCTTCTAAGCGACAGCTCTTTCACACCCGTACTGTTGGACAGAGACAAGCTGTTGGGGGCTCCATTATCCATTATGCTCTGGGGAACTTTCACGTGGGTATCCATGGGTCGAGTGGAACTAGTACAAGGCACCATGACGGCCAAGGAGTACAGTAAACTGGTTGCAAGCCAACGTACACTCCCTCATGACGATCATGTTCCCCGACGGCAGTGGTATTTTTCAACAAGATAATGCGCCATGTCATAAGGCCGGGAGTGTGATGGAGTGGCTGATCCTCCTGCTCGCCAGATCTGAATAAGACCGAACACATCTGGGATGTGATTGAACGTGGTGTCAGAGTTCATCGCCCCTTTCCCTGGAATTTAGGGGAATTAGGTGACTTGCGCTTGCGTATGCAGGTATGGTTCAAGCTCCCCCCCCCCCCCCCCCCGCCCCCCGCGACTTACCAAGGTAGGTTGTCATAAAGTTCCGTCTGATCAGACTATGCACATATGGTGTATATTTCCGGCTTCTGCGTTGGTAGTGCTCCTGCCGCTGTCGAACAATACCGTTGACGATTCTCAACAAGTCGAATACCTGATCGTACGGTGTTTGTCAGTGTTTTCAACACACTGCGTGAAACAGCGTTCTTCCAAGCTCCCACTTTTCTTTTGAACTTGCATCTACAGCAACACATTTTTGAAATCGTTCAGTGTAGTCCTGCTACCAGCTCGCAACAACTTTCTGCAGGTGTCGATGTCCCATAAACATTATATGAGGATCACTAGTACGCATTTTTTATCCAACGTTTCCACAATCTTCACATTTTCGACAATGGCACAAGACTTGAATTTTATCACTGGTTAAATGACAATCTTCATTTGATTCCATTAATACTATTCACTCATAAAGACGGCATAAAGACGGGTTTACACGGGATGATATCAATAAGACACATAATAATCATCGACGGTCGCAGGAAAACCCTCTTGTTACAGTGGAAACCAATTTCCAAGTTTATTTTTCCATCGTTTGAAGCGACACTTCGGTAATATGTAGACAGATCCTGTCATTTTAGAAAAACGTATGAAGGGGCAGAACTACTAACGTTTTTTGGAAAATTCGTTTGCTGACCGCCTTTAGAACGTTCCTTTGCACGCGGCCTGTAGTGTACTTACAGCATGATGGAGGCCGTCCACATTTTACCAGACGTGTGTGGGGACACCTCAACCGCACTTACCCTAATTGCTGGACGACCGTGGTAGTGCAATTACCTACCTGCTAAGATCGCCAAACCTTACGCTATTAAATTTTTATTTACGGCGTTGGATGAAGTCTCAGGTGCACAAACGGTAGGTGAACACGCGAGACGAATTTCTTGGTCACATCAAGGTGTCTGCTGCCCTTATTCGAGAACGTGCAGAGCCTCTCAGACACGTAAAACAGCATGTTCTCACAAGAGTGTACAAGTGCACTGAAGTTCAAGGTGGGATACTCAAATACTGTCCAAAAGTTCTGATATGGCGTCTACGATAATACTCAGAGGTGAATGTGTTATAATACGTGTTTTTCAATTGATACTTTGTACAGTGCATGTTGTAATGTTCACCAACTGTTGCACATGTGCAAATCTGACAACGTATTGAATAATACAGAAATTAAATAACAATGTACATTAAATCTATCCTACCTCCGAGATCATTTGGGGTAGGACATAATGTTTGCATGAAGTCTCTTCCTTCGAATAATCATTCCCGTCATATCCCTGAATATTGAACACCCCTCCTGGGACACCCTGTATAGAATAAAACAAAAATATACCACATTTCATATGTTGAGGTACTGTATCTGAGCTGTTTCCTTGTACATTAACGTCGCAAACTGGTGCTGTTTAGTGAGGCAGCCTTGTCACGCTAAAGTCAAGTCAACGCTCACAACCTATTTCCTAGTATTATGTAGAGAGTTATGTCTATGAAACTGGGCACCTAAAAGCCACACATTAAATGTACTAGAAGAATTGGAAATTTTTGTTGACGGGAACAGAGAACCACAGCGCCTGCTGAAGAAACAAAATAGTTTCGGATTAAACCGGTACTGTGACACCTTCCAAGGCTTGCTCGTCCAGCTGTGCAGGGAGTGGGTTGGGTTGTGTTGGGGGAGGAGACCAAACTGCGAGGTCATGGGTCTCATCGGATTAGGAAAGGAAGTCGGCCGTGCCCTTTTAAAAGGAACCATCCCGGCATTTGCCTGAAGAGATTTAGGGAAATCACGCGCAGCGAGTGGGTTGGGCTGATTCGAGGAGACTGTGTCAACACTAGAAGTAAACACAACAGCCGTGAGATGGCGGCGAGATCAAAGTCTACAGTGCTAAAATTTTTGTATTTTGACTTTCTTGCCACGTATTTTTATAAGAATGTCATAATGTTTCGCATTCTCATTCTACAAAATGTAAACAGGGTTGAAATGTAGATTTCACACAGTGTACAGTAGAGTGAAAAGTTACGTTAATTTCTGCCCTTTATACTTTCAAGGCATTGTAACATTCTTTTCATTGCCACCTTTATTCATTCTATTATTTTACAGATCATTTTATGAAATGGCTATGGTTATAGTAGGAAAAAAATGTAGACGTTCATCTGAATTTTTATGTAACAAGCCCATTTGCACTTAACGCCATATAACAACCACACTGTTAATTTGTTATTTAATGTATGCTGTTTCGCTAAATGGCGTTAGTTTTTGTTACAAGTGTACATAAGGGCTGACAAGATACACTGTATCAAGATTTTAAATGTGGTATGTGTTCCTTTATTCTACAAGTATACACGTACGAGCGGCGTTCAATGAGCAATACAACGCTTTTTTTCTCGGCTAGTTCCAGTTGAAAAAGTGCGGCATTTGTTATGGGACATTGTGAAATATTTCCTCTTCACTCCCTATTGTTTTATGAAGTTCTGATAGATGACAGCGCTGTAAGTAGACTTCAAAGAGGCGTCTGTAACAGAGGTGCGTTCAAAAATGGTTCAAATGGCTCTGAGCACTATGGGACTTAACATCTGTGGTCATCAGTCCCCGAGAACTTAGAACTACTTAAACCTAACTAACCTAAGGACATCACACACATCCATGCCCGAGGCAGGATTCGAACCTGCGACCGTAGCAGTCACGCGGTTCCGGACTGCGCGCCTAGAACCGCTAGACCACCGCGGCCGGCCAGAGGTGCGTTCCAATCAGATAGCTGTCATCGAGTTTCTTTTGGCGGAAAACCAGAGTAGCACAGATATGCATAGCCGCATGCAGAATGTCTACGGAGATTGTCAGGGAACAATAGTAAGGTGAGTCGTTGGGAGAGGCACCTGCCATCATCGCAACAAGGTCGCGCAGACATATCGGATCTCCCGCTTGCCAACTGGCCGCACACAGTTCTGACTCTTGTAGAGATGAAACGGCCGGACACTCTGTCGCGTCTTGCCACGGTTCTCGCCGCTCCCCCCTTCTGAGGTTCGAGTCCTCCCACTGACATGGGTGCATGTTGTCCTTAGTGTAAGTGAGTTTAAGTTAGATTAAGTATTGCGTAAGCCTAGGAACCGACGACCTCAGCAGTTTGGCCCCATAGTCCTTACCACAAATTTCCAATTTCCAACTCTCATGAAAAGGGATCGATGCACAACTGGACGTCTCTTTTGGTAGTGCTGATACACTTTTCAAGAAGGTGTGCGCTTTCAGGGTTTATCGATACCAAGCAGAGGACCATAAAGAGCAACGAGCTTGGTCCATTGAAGGATGCGCTACAAGAGAGACAGACCTGCATGATGAGGAGGTTACTGTTGCAGCAGGAGATTGGCTCCGATGTCGACCAGTGGTGTAGTACCATGTGGGCAAATAGGACTTCCCAGTAAGGTGGCATAAGGCGGAGGCAATGTTGAAAAATAAGGCGTTGTTGTCAAAGGGTGGGGAATAATATGGTGTTCAAAATGGTTCAAATGGCTCTGAGCACTATGGGACTTAACTTCTGAGGTCATCAGTCCCCTAGAACTTAGAACTACTTAAACCTAACTAACCTAAGGACATCACACACATCCATGCCCGAGGCAGGATTCGAACCTGCGACCGTAGCGGTCACGCGGTTCCAAACTGAAGCGCTTAGAACCGCACGGCCACACCGGCCGGCTAATATGGTGTATTGGAATCCTAATAAAACCAGCCTGCTTTCAGAAAAAAAGTGTTGCATTACTTATTGAACACCTCATTACATTACAGCTTATTTTATGAAATGACTGCAGTTAATACTAGGAAAAAAATTTACGTCGGTATGAATGTTAACGTGAGAAGCCCTACGGGTGAATGCTAACGCCACCTAACGGTAGGAGATAGTTATTTAAGTTAAGCTGTCTTATTAAACAGCTCTAGTCATGATACAAGTGTACATGTCAATCGGCGAGATACACTGTACACAGGGTGGTCCATTGAGCGTGACCGGGCCAAATATCTCACGAAATAAGTGTCAAACGAAAGAACTACAAAGAACGAAACTTGTCTAGCTTTAAGGGGGAAAGCAGATGGTTGACCAGCTATATGGCGCTCCCATAGGTCAAATGGATATCAACTGCTCTTTTTTAAAAATAGGAACCCCAATTTTGTATTACATATTCGTGTAGTACGTTAAGAAATATGAATGGTTTAATTGGACCACTTTTTTCGCTTTGTGATAGATGGTGCTGTAATAGTCACAAACATATGGCTCACAATTTTAGAAGAACAGTTGGTAACAGGTAGGCTTTTTAAATTAAAATACAGAACGTAGGTACGATTGAAAATTTTATTTCGCTTGTTCCGATGTGATACATGTACCTTTGTGAACTTATCATTTCTGAGAACGCATGCTGTTATAGCGTGAATACCTGTAAATACCACATTATTGGAATAATTGCTCAAAATGATGTCCGTCAACGTCAGTCAATTTGGCAATACGTGTAACGACATTCCTCTCAACAGCTAATAGTTGGCCGTCCGTAATGTTCGCACACGCATTGACAGTGCGCTGACACATGTCAAGCGTTGTCGGCGGATCACGATAGCAAATATCCTTCAGCTTCCCCGCAGAAAGAAATCCGTGGACATCAGATCCGGTGAACTTGCGGGCCATGGTGTGGTGCTTCGACGACCAATCCACCTGTTATGAAATATGCTATTCAGTACCGCTTCAACCCCACGCGAGCTATGTGCCGGACATCCATCATGTTGGAAGTACATCGCCATTCTGTCATGCAGTGAAGCATCTTGTAGTAACATGGGTAGAACATTACGTAGGAAATCAGCATACATTGCACCATTTAGATTTCCTTCGATAAAATGGGGGCCAATTAGCCTTCCTCCTATAATGTCGCACAATAAATTAACCCGCCAAGGTCACTGATGTTCCACTTGTCGCAGCCATCGTGGATTTTCCGTTGCCCAATAGCGCATATTATGCCGATTTACGTTACCGCTGTTGGTGAATGACGCTTCTTCGCTAAGTAGAACGCGTCCAACGCAGCTAAAACACCTACTTGGGCCTCATCATTTGTTGCAGACCGTGGTTGAGGTTACACAAGTGGCTGAACACTTCCTTAAATAACGTAACTATCCGGCGAACGGTCCGGACACTTGGATGATGTCGTCCAGGATACCGGGCAGCATACATAGCACACACTCGTTGGACATTTTGATCACAACAGCCATACATCAACACGATATCGACCTTTCCCGCCATTGGCAAACGGTCCATTTTAACACGGGTAATGTATCACGAAGCAAATACCGTCCGTACAGCGGAATGTTACGTGATACCACATACTTATACGTTTGTTACTATTACAGCGCCATCTATCACAAAGCGAAAAAATTGGTCCAACTAAAACGTCATGTTTCTTTATCTACAACACGAATATGTGATAAAAAATGGCGGTTACCGTTTAAAAAAGGCAGCTCATATCCGTTTGACATATGGCAACACCATCTAGGGGGCCAACCAAAGCGCCATCTGGTTTCCCCATTCAAGCTAGACGAGTTTCGTTCTTTGTAGTTTTTTCGTTTGATGCTTATTTCGTGAGATATTTGGTCCGGTCACTATCAATGGACCACCCACTAGAGATATTACATGTGGTGCGCTTTCGTTTTATTCTACAAGAAATATTGTATTACACGGAGAAATACTATTTACTTTATTTGTTTGTTATGACACATATTGTTATAATGGCTGTGGCATGAAGCACGTTTAGGTTCATATGATAGCATAATAATCTGATGTCATTTAGGGACAAAATTTTCATTTGGCACAATGTATCTTCTCCCTCCAATCACAAATGTCTCTATCATTTATCCACTTGAAGTATTGTGACATCGCCAAGCGACGAGTTTCTATTCGAAATTCTGCAAAGTAATGAACTATATGTTGAACAATTTTTGTCGCTTCCCTGAGACAGGCGGCAAATGGACTTGTTTGCTCCTGTCTCCGTTTCACGTTACATGTGTTCTCATATGACGTGGGTGCTGCCTGCTGCAGATGAAGGACCTGCACCACGACCACCTGGTGCGCTTCCTGGGCTCCTGCGTGGACCCGCCCAACTGCTACCTGCTGACCGAGTACTGCCCCAAGGGCAGCCTGCAGGACATCCTGGAGAACGAGCAGATACAGCTCGACTGGATGTTCCGCTACAGCCTCATGCACGACATCGTCAAGGTGAGTAACTGACCACACGTTATAAGGTAGCAAGTCTGTATGTCGGCGAACCAAATACTCGTTTGAAATGGATAGCTAGGCTGAAGTCGACAAGTAGCTGTGTCTTAGAGATTCACAGAAATACAGTGCGTCCACTAAGCCGTGGTGCAGTTTTAATCTTTCACAGAAAAGCAATGAAACAAGACAGAAATGTGAAACAAGATGGAAACGGAAGAGAAACTCTCGAAGGGTCCATACCTGCGCAGCGCAATTCGGTGTGGCTTCCATTTGTTGCCCTACATAGCTTCTTGGGAAGCTATACGGAGCCTTGAAATCGTGCAAGTTATATTGTAGCATGAGCGTTATAGGAGGCTGCAACAGAGGTATAGTGGGCTGTTTTTCTATTAAGGTGGGTGTACTACCTTCTGTAGTAGAGAGTGAGGGATGTGGGGGACAGAGTTTCGTGAAAGTACACAACTAGCCATTAAAATTGCTACACCACGAAGATGACGTGAGAGGAAGAAGATGCTGTGATATGCAAATGATTAGCTTTTCAGAGCATTCACACAAGGTTGGCGCCGGTGGCGACACCTACAACGTGCTGACATGAGGAAAGTTTCCAACCGATTTCTCTTACACAAACAGCAGTTGACCGGCGTTGCCTGGTGAAACTATGTTCTGATGCCGACTTTGATAAAAATCGAATTGCAGCCTATTGCGGTTGCGGTTTATCGTATCGCGACATTGCTGTTCGCGTTGGCCGAGATCCAATGACTGTTTGTAGAATATGGAATCGGTGGGTTCACGAGGGTAATATGGAACGCCGTGCTGGATCCCAATGGCCTCGTATCACTAGCAGTCGAGATGGCAGGCATCTTATCCGCATGGCTGTAACGGATCGTGCAGCCACGTCTCGATCCCTGAGTCAACAGATGGGGACTTTTGCAAGACAACAACCATCCGCACGAACAGTTCGACGACGTTTGCAGCAGCGTGGACTATCAGCTCGGAGACCATGGCTGCGGTTACCGTTGACGCTACATCACAGACAGGAGCGCCTGCGATGGTGCACGAATGGCAAAATGTCATTTTTCCGGATGAATCCAGGATCTGTTTACAGCATCATGATGGTCGCATCCAAGCTTGGCGACATCGCGGTGAATGCACATTGGAAGAGCGTGTTCGTCATCGCCATACTGGCGTACCACCCGGCGTGATGGTAGGGAGTGCCATTGGTTACACGTCTCGGTACCTCTTGTTCGCATTGACGGCACTTTGAACAGTCGACGTTACATTTCAGGTGTGTTACTACCTGTGGCTCTACATATCAGCAGGCTAATGCACGACCGCATGTTGCAGGTCCTGTATTGGCCTTTCTGGATACACAAAATGTTCGACTGCCTCCCTGGCCAGCACATTCTCCAGATCTCTCACCATCTGAAAACGTCTGGTCAATGATGACCGAGAAACTGACTCGTCACAATACGCCAGTCACTACTCTTGATGAACTGTGGTATCGCGTTGAAGCTGCATGGGTAGGTGTACCTGTACACGATATCCAAGCTCTGTTTGACTCAATGCCCAGGCGTGTCAAGGCCATTATTACGGCCAGAGTTGGTTGTTCTGGGTACTGAGTTCTCAGGATCTATGCACCCAAATTGCGTGAAAATGCAATCACATGTCACTTCTAATGTAATATATTTGTCCAATAAATACACGTTTATCACCTGCATTTCTTCTTCGTGTAGCAATTTTAATGGCCAGTAGTGTAGTTCTTCCCTCGCACGTCTAGTGGGATCTGATATAACAGAGTGAATAGCATCTGTGATTCTCTGTTTTAAATAATTACTGTCGTTGATACGCTCACTGCAAATGCGTTGTTTTACATAACTCCAAAAGTAAAAGTCTAATGGCCCTAGGTCCGAGGATTGTGGTGACCTTGACTTAGAATCAGCGCTTCCTATTCATCGAAGGGGAAATTTTGCATCCAGGGATTAGTAAACGTTGTTGGCGTAGTGTAGAGGAGCGCCGTCTTGTAGAAAGATGACATCTTCACGAAATTGTGGGACTGCATACAATTACAATGTGTCAAGTTAGTTGTTTGACATCACAGTCTGCTCCGCGAAGAAAAATGGGCCTTCATCTTTATCATGCATCAGGGCAGACCACACTTTCACCTTATGGATGTTATATACTTATTCAGTGTAGGCACGAGGATTTTCAGAAGCCCATATTCTGACGTTATAACGATGAACATGACCACAGATGTGAAATGTAGGCTCATCGCTAAAAACAATCCTCTTCACATACCGTCGATCATAATCGATCTCATTAAGCATACCATTAGCACACTCGACTCGCTTGGGTCTGTCGGTCGGTTTGACACAGTGCAAAAACTGCACTTTGTAATCCGAAAACGAAGCTAGTTCTTTAAAACCTTATGAAATCCTTTCTTACGCCTTATCCTCGACCACACGCACGCACCGATTTTTGGAGCTTCTTAGGTAGCTGTCCCGTACAACTTCCACAGACTCGTCACTAAATGAAGGTCTCCCAGAAAGTGCCGGTATCTTTTAACTGCTTGTCCCACCAATTAATGTTATTTCTGTTTGGTTGCTCTTCGTTGTTCACGCGAGATATCCGCGTCGGTTACTGTTCACAGATTAGAATTTAGTAAGCCGCAGAAAAGACTGAACTTTCCTCTATGCCGTTCACACCTTGACCTACGTGGCCTGATATGCTGCTGTTACGCTGTTCGTTGTGTTGTGTCAACGGCGCGCGCACACAACGTTGAACGTCATGCTGCAGAGAGTTCTTGCGATACTGTCCAACGTAGCGCGAGTTTCAACCTTTCATTTCGTTTGTGTTACCCACAAAAAGCGACCGTAATGTCACGACGATTTTTCGGACGAACTGAATGTCGTTCCATGGCGACACTATGGCGGTTACACTATGACAAGAAGTCGAGTAACATACGAGCCACCGTAATATGAGACGGGTTAGTACAGTTTCAGCAGTCCGTAGTGGAAGACGTGTAACGGTTATAACATCGTGTTCCAAGCGTTTGACACAGAGTATTCCAATCGTATAAAAGCACCCTTCGGACGGCGAAGAAGATATCGTGATGTTATTTTGGGTACGTGGATGAGCCTTTCGTGCCGGCCGCTGTGGCCGAGCGGTTCTAGGCACTTCAGTCCGTAATCACGCGGCTGATACGGTCGCAGGTTCGACACCTACCTAGGGCATGGGTGTGTGTAATGCCCTTAGGTTAGTTAGGTTTAAGTAATACTAAGTCTAGGGGACTGATGACCTCAGATGTTAAGGCTAATAGTGCTTAGAGCCATTTGAACCATTTGATCCTTTCGTTACAATCCTCCATAAAGAAAACGAACTCTCAGAATTTCCGTATTTTCTGAATAATATTATTTTTAATAAAAATATACTAATGAAAAAGAGAAAGAAAGTCAATCATTATCTTGGATGTGCAGGAACATATAAAACGTGTCGGAACTTCATGGCATTAAGTCCACAGAAAGCCCACTCACAGGGACAGATATCTTAACTGAAAGTCCAGTCACCATCCGAAGCAGAAAAAAAATGAGTTATTAGATCAATGGTGGACCGAGCTACAAGAATCTGTGAACCGCAGTACTAGCAGGATAAGGTCCATCCTTTAAGAACTGCCTTCAGATTAACCGACTACTCTGACACAGAGATAAATAGGGCACTGCTCCTTAAAATGTCTAGATCTTCTACTGAAAATGACGCATCAGCAGAATACTCACAAAACACGGAATTGATACAGCGTATAAACAAAGAGGAAAAGTTCCACGAATATTTGAACACTGCAAAGGCCCTATCCCAGCGACATGCCACAGCAGCACTACATAAAATCCCTTGCACCTGCTGTCCGATATACCGGGTGATCAAAAAGTCAGTATAAAATTGAAAACTGAATAAATCACGGAATAATGTAGATAGAGAGGTACAAATTGACAGACATGGTTGGAATGACATGGGGTTTTATTAGAACCAAAAAATTACAAAAGTTCAAAAAATGTCCGACAGATGGCGCTTCATCTGATCAGAATAGCAATAATTAGCATAACAAAGTAAGACAAAGCAAGGATGATGTTCTTTACAGGAAATGCTGAATATATCCACCATCATTCCTCAACAATAGCTGTGGTCGAGGAATAATGTTGTGAACAGCACTGTAAAGCATGTCCGGAGTTATGGTGAGGCATTGGCGTCGGATGTTATCTTTCAGGATCCCTAGATATGTCGGTCGATCACGATACACTTGCGACTTAAGGTAACCCCAAAGCCAATAATCGCACGGACTGAGGTCTGGGGACCTGGGAGGCCAAGCATGACGAAAGTGGCGGCTGAGCACACAATCATCACCAAACGACGCGCGCAAGAGATCTTTCACGCGTCTAGCAATACTTTTTTGGGGGGTTCTAATAAAACCCCGTGTCATTCCAAGCATGTGTGTCAACTTTTACCTCTCTATCTACATTATTCCGTGGTTTATTAAGTTTTCAAATTTATACTGACTTTTTGATCACCCGGTACATAGGAAATACAAAAGGAACCACTAACACCCACCTTAAGGAACACAATACCAGTTGTCGCTAAATCAACAGTAGCAGATCATTCGTTGGGACCAGAGGACCATCAACTGTGGTGGTAGCAAGATCCGACCGTGAACTATGCTGGGATCTGCACACAGGCCTTAGAAACTCAAAAGCACAAACAAAACTCTAACCTAAACTAAGAAGGATCCAAAAGTGAACAAGTTGTCTGCCTTAGTGCTAAATAAAACAAGCAGCGTCAACTCTTACCCACTACAAGCTCTATAACATACGTTCGTCCAATTCCGTGACCTGAGGCAGGGGTTCAGTGACGTCACGATCCGACCGCTTCGTGGGTACATACATGGAGAATCAGATTCCCCTACCGTAGTCTTCGAGTTATTTAAGAAAAACGTGAAAAGGTGACCATCAAAAGAACCCCCACCTCTAGCTTCAGTCCCCACCGGTCAGTATTTCAAGTATATTGTTCATGACAGACCCTCCAAAAATTTTACAAAAATTTGCGACTGCACGAATTATTTCCTATATTCGACCTTTTTTGGTCTTCATTAACTGGCATTATAAAACCACAGGCTTAATCGAGCACTTACAAGTTGAAAACCAGAAGTTTGAGTAAATCTTACCCAACAGTTTTGGGAATTTTAACGGCATAAAATAAACAATTACATCCTTCTGTTGTACGAAACTACTGTGCTAGTAAAGGTCAAGATCGGATTGAATTGTGGAAATAATTAGTTTTAGCACAACGCCTGCGAAAACCGTTTATTTCATTATCCTCTTTGGCACGTTTAAATTAATAGTGTTAATGAAATATCCAGTTATATTGGTGGCGCATCAGCCCAATCAACGGAGATCAAAGAAGGTAGAATATCGGGAACATTTTGTGTAGTCGAAAATTTTTATGCAATGGTAGGAGGGAGTCCCTCTAAAAACATACCATAAATCCAGACTCGCGAGTGACGAATGTAGGTATTTCTTGAATAACTTGAAAATCGTGGTGTCCAGTGAACGCGTATGCAAGTACAAAATTTAACCACATTAAATTTCCTACAAAAATGTCCCATTCACGTTTTCTGTAGCACTCATAGTTTACACGTGGTGTGCGAGAGAATATGTATATTTCGCTTGTGGTTTTTGAAGCCCTGATATATTATTGCGGATTGCATAAGACAACTTCGGTAGAGGCAACTGAATTGCCCCGTATAACCAGTTGGGCTTGTTGAGCTTCTTTGAGAATGTAATGCTTTCTGGGTCGTCAAAGCGTCAGATGATGTCTCCGGCAATGGAAGACGAAACATTAGGCAGAGAATAATGCCTTGGACCGCTGCCTAACGTCCTCAAAGATATATTAGTAATAACGTAAACACAGCCCGTGAAAGCCTGATTATATGATATCTGGATAATTTTTAGACCACGTCATTCCGTTTCAGGCTATTAAAATATTATTTAATGCTATTGCAATTAGGACAAGTGCTCATTGTGAAGCATTGTTGGACTTTTAACACTCTCGATGAGATAGAGCCGCGCCACTCTGGAACACACATTCCAGCAGTGTACACGCAAATAAATGTTTTAGTCTGAGTTATACGCGTTTACATGCATAACGCGAACGACAGTGGATATGACAGACATTTAAGTCAAAATTTTCGTGTAACGCGCGTGTAGATGGAGTCCGATAGCGACAACGAAAGGTAACACAAAAAATGGCTCTGAACACTATGGGACTTTAAATCTACGGTCATCAGTCCCCTAAAACTTAGAAATACTTAAACCTAACTAACCTAAGGACAGCACACAACACCCAGTCATCATGAGGCAGAGAAAATACCTGACCCCGCCGGGAATTGATCCCGGGAACCCGGGCGCGGGAAGCGAGAACACTGCCGCACGACCACGAGCTGCGGACAAAAGGTAAAACACACACACACACACACACACACACACACACACAAACACACATACACACACACACACACACACCACTCAGTAGGCCGGCCGGTGTGGCCGAGCGGTTCTAGGTGCATCAGTCTGGAACCGCGCGACCGCTACGATCGCAGGTTCGAATTCTGCCTCGGGCATGGATGTCAGTGATGTCCTTACGTTAGTTAGGTTTAACTAGTTCTAAGGGAGTGATGACCTCAGATATTAAGTCCCATAGTGCTCAGAGCCATTTGAACCTTTTTTAACCACCTTGTAAATACCAGCTCTGCTTTTGTCATCCATCTATCAAAATGTTACACGAAAATTTTGACTTAAGTAATTATCACTTCTGCTGCATTTTGCCAACTTTCTAAATTGTGCTCGCATTCTGTATGAAATGTACTTGCGTTTACGCTACTACGAACTGTGCTACATCAAATCAGAGGTTTATATTACTGAGTGGGTTACAACAGCCCACAACGCTTGAAAATGCCTATATGTCGAAACTGAAACCGCAGTCATTAATATTTTAACACCCTAAAGCGGAATGACGTCATTCAAAATTTTCACGACGTCTGTGGACCCAGTCTCATTAAAATTCTACGTTGGGATTACATTATAAATGACAGAATT
This sequence comes from Schistocerca serialis cubense, assembly GCF_023864345.2. Taxonomy (NCBI): domain Eukaryota; kingdom Metazoa; phylum Arthropoda; class Insecta; order Orthoptera; family Acrididae; genus Schistocerca; species Schistocerca serialis. Next base: position 65,739,736 of record NC_064642.1, read on the forward strand.
TCTGCATGAAATCCTGCTCCCTGCGCTCTTCTCTCTCTCTCTCTCTCTCTCTCTCTCTCTCTCTCTCTCTTTCTCTCTCTTCGGTCAAACAACATAGGATTTAAGTTCATGCTACCCTCACCTATGTGTTATTAATATTTAGTATCGATAACTTCTGACGTTGGTCATATTTGGTTGTGTAGTGCCGCTAGTGTTTACAGTTTGTGTGTGTGTGTGTGTGTGTGTGTGTGTGTGCCTTACACAGTGCTCTCTCGCATTTGAGCCTTGAAAATGACACGGTGTGCACCTGTCCAAATACCGGCTTTTGTCGCAGACATCACCCAGCCACACTCCTAAACATTATTTGGACATTTTATACGCTGGGAAAAATGTAATATTATCAGTATATTTTGAAGCCTTATTAACCTTTTGTGAGCACGCACATGTCAAGTCAAAACACAGCCCATTTATTTGGAACACAACATTTTACGAAAACGTTCTGGTAGGCACACACCAACGAGAAATATAAAGGCCAACCCGTTCCCCAGGCAGCACTCGAACCCACGACCCCAGCTTACTGACGCAGCGCCACTACCACCACTACAGGCTGCAGAGTCCGGCACAGCACAAGACAGATAGGGGGCGGGCGAACACAAGAGCAGAGCAGACCCATCAGCTGTGATGGACTGTAGAGGTCTGGCGCAAAGTGCGGCAAGTCTGTGGATCCGACCACGACATCGCTCACTGCGGCCTCCCAACTTGGGGACTGAGTGGCTGCCTCGTTACTCAGACTGCGTCAGCCTCAGAGATATGGCGGCCGGCGAGCAATGCGCTGCTCTCAAAACGAAAATGGGATCACAAGTTTTGTAGCGGCCAGTACTGTTAATTGGACCATAAGCGTCATATAGTTCTCAGTCGCACGTGGCCACAAATTAGTAACGCTATGTCAATCTTTCAACAATAACTTAAGGCTAGTATCGAACTTCAGACAGTCTTCTTCTTCTTGCGTTAAGGTCTTCTAGATACCACATTCCAATTTCAATTCTTAAACATTTATCGTTCTTTGATTTTCTCCCAGTATTCCTCCATCATTTCACTAAATTTCTTTTACCTGTTTTCGGACCACTTCGTGACATTTTTCTCTTCCGCCCTGCATTGAAATCCTTCCAGTTTTAAATTTTTTTCTCTAAAAATCTCTTTCCCCAATACGTCTTCTTCTCATATTTATTTCCAAGTCAGTGCCAACCCCTTCAATGCAGGTACTTGTTAATGTTGTCTTCCAAAGATAATTGAAAATATCCTTGATGAGTGTATTGTCATCCACTCAGTAAAATTTGCTCAAAAGTAGTAATCTCATCATCGTTGTTGTTTCTGATATGTAGCTCGTTCTGAAAAATTTTATCTTAACTTCATCTACATCTAAATCTACATAGAAACTCTGCAAATCACATTTTAGTGCCTGGAGAGGGTTCATCGAACCACCTTCACGATTCTCTTTTATTCCAATCTCGTATAGCACGCGGAAAGAATGAACATCTATATCTTTCCGTACAAGCTATGGTTTCCCTTATTTTATCATGGCGATCGTTCCTCCCTATGTAGTTCGGTGTCAACAAGATATTTTCGCACTCGGAGGAGAAAGTTAGTGATTGGAATTTCGTGAGAAGATTCCGTCGCAACGAGAAACGCCTTTCTTTTAATGATGTCCAGCTCAAATCCTGTATCATTTCTGTGACACTCTCTCCCGTTTTTCGCAGTAATACAAAACGAGCTGCCTCTCTTTGAACTTTTTCGATGTACTCCGTCAGCCCTATCTGGTAAGGATCCCACACCGCGCAGCAGTATTCTAAAAGAGGACGGACAAGCGTAGTGTAGGCAGTGTCCATAGTAGATCTGTTACATTTTCCAAGTGTCCTGCCAATAAAACGCAGTCTTTGGTTAGCCTTCTCCACAACATTTTCTGTGTGTTCCTTCCAATTTAAGCTGTTCCTAATTCTAATACCTAGGTATTTACTTGAATTTACGACTTTTACATTAGACTGACTTATCGTGTAACCGAAGTTTAACGAGTTCCTTTTAGCACCCATGTGGATGACCTCACACTTTTCGTTATTTTGGGTCAAGTGTCACTTTTCGCACCATTCATACATCTTCTCTAAATCGTTTTGCAATTTGTTTTGATCTTATGATGACTTTATTAGTCGATAAACGACAGCGTCATCTGCAAACAACCGAAGACGGCTGCTCAGATTGTCTCTCTTGATTTACAAAATGTAGCATGTTCTGAGGAACTAATAACTTCCGTATAATTCTTCTTTCTAATATTCCTAATTTATCACTCTTATAAGTCAATACCAGACATCTACAAGTATACAGGCACTGTGTTTTAACTGCTGTTTTGTTGTGTGCTTATTTAGCATTTTTGGTTACGCACTTTTCGTTGTAGATATTCTTAGTTTATCACCCGCTTTTTCCATCTTGTATATCCTTACCTCAAAATCATATTTTCCTAAACCGTCTTCTTGAATATTCTCCCCAAATATTTGAACGTGTTTTCTTTTCTGTTTGTCCATCGTCCGTTATTAAGGATTTTGGTGGACTTTTTATGTTTGCCATGATTTTTTTTTCTCTGCAGAAATTCCTGAGCTTATAATGTTGGCTACTTCTTCCAGAAGATTTACTTGTACAATTGCACCCTTCATGCTTTCACAAAGTGTGACAAAATTACATATTCGCTTTAATTATTCTGTTTATTTGAGACAACATTAAAGAATAGAAAATGTCGCTGTCTCCACTCTTACTCTGCAGATCTGAAGGCTTTTTTAATCTTTTCTCTTGTCACTACCGTTTCTTAAGGTATCATTGAATTATGTCTTTCATACTCAATTAATTTGACTGTTTGCTTGTTAGGCCTGAGCTGGAAGGTCTCTTTTGTCCAGCCTTTCTCATAAACTGCCGTCGTGTAATGAATTTACACTTTAGAGTTATCCAAGGTAGAGAAACATTATGGATACAAGTGTGTAACGAAAATGAAATGAATACAAAGAAAGTAAAGCTGCTAGGTGTCATATTGTGTAACACACCGTTCTGTATCACACACCAGTCCGAAAAAAAAGGCGACGGCGGGAAATTCATCACCTGCTGTTCTCTCAGTGTTGTGCAGCTAATCAGCACTTTCAACCATCAGAAAATTTGTATCTACCGTCTAACAGAGCCGTTTTCCGCTTGGAACGGTGACGGGGCTGTACCCTAGGTACAACGACTTAAACCTAGTAAAGATTTATTGTAAAACGGATGATGTATCTGTTGTACTATACGTCAAGGTCATTTATCTGTAAAATTAATTGATTAAGTCACAATGGAATGTTGTAGTAAGCCCACTGGACAAAGTGTTTCTGAACTGTAGGACCTAGTGTTGCATCATAAAGTTTGTCAATGACTTCTCACTAAGAAGGATTGGCATTTATTGTTGTCTCAAAATTCTGTATGAATAGCTTAGCGCCTATTGGGAACGGCCGCAGAATTTTCCGAGCTGGAACTTAATATACGCAATGACGCCGACATTTTCCAAATTTTCTGCATTTCTACATCCCATCAATCTCTCACTTAAATCCCCACTATTTTCTGTTAACGACTCAACAAAGCCGGAGCACTACGCGATTTCACGACTTCTGCGCTCAGCTATCGTGGCTACCGACTCGCTACACTACTGGTCAGCTAATAAGCTCGAATGCAAGAGCTAAGACTTTTGTTTTTCATGCCTTGTCACCCATAAAGTGTATCGTATCGTTTACAGGGTGCTACCTGTCCCACGGACGTACTTAATGCTCTATTTAGGCGATAGTCATCCCCAAAACGATGGCGTCGATTCAGGATTAGTGTCGTTACGGTCCAAAGAATAAGACAATTCTGTCATGTATGCATATTTCTTCACCAACGGCGTGTAATGGAACGAGCCCAAGGAATCGTTTACCACCTTTGCGTCAGCGGTATAGGAAGAGTTAACCCAAAGATAAGAACCGAATACGGCGAGTGGCGGCAAAGCTGAGAGAAAAACAGTCGCACAGTGGGACGGTACAGAACAGCTGGAAGCAGTAATCACTTGCTCAAACAATAAGGCGGACATTTGCAGCTTGTGAAGTTTCAGAGTCGTATAAAACAAGAGTTAGTTTCAAACTCGTGTAACACGAGAGAAGAGCAAAGCCGTCTTCTCTGTGTCAGATAAACGCAAAACTTCCCTTTAAAGCGTTTGTCTTCCACCACGCAACTCAGACAGAGAGAGAGAGAGAGATAGAGAGAGAGGCCCATCATGTTACCTGTGTGGATGCTAATACATAGTGAGTTTTTGGCCTAGCATGACCAAGTTTGCTTCTTACTTTGTACAATTTGATATTGAAAGCATTCACGTGTGTGGCACGTCAGATTGAGCAACAGCTGACTGACAGCACAGAATAAATATTTTCATATAATAATTTAAAATAATTTTCGCCATGACGGCTAATATCACAAATGTGATATATTGCTTAGCTCTTCACCATTTTCAGTTCACTGTGTTTGTTGTAAGAAGTATTTAGAAACAAATATATGTCAGTCTTATATGTTTGTGTTTTCATGTCACATCAATTGTAAGTAGGCTGTTTAGATTTTTATGTTGGTAACGCCACGTAGTGCTCTGCATGAAAATCACTGGCTGTGCTGTGTGCAGTCTGTGGCTGGTTGGCATTGTTGGAATATCCGCTATTGTAGTATTGGGCAGTTGGATGTGAACAGCGTGTAGCGTTGCCCAGTTGGAGGTGAACCGCCAGCAGTGGTGGATGTGGGGAGAGAGATGGGGGAGTTTTGAGAGCGGATGATCTGGACGTGTGTCCATCAGAGACAGTAAATTTGTAAGACTGGATATCATGAACTGATATATATATATATATATTATGACTTTTGAACACTATTAAGGTAAATACATTGTTTGTTCTCTATCAAAATCTTTCATTTGCTAACTACGCCTACCAGTAGTTAGTGCCTTCAGTAGTTAGAATCTTTTATTTAGCTGGCAGTATTGGGGCTCGCTGTATTGCAGTGGCTCGAGTAACGAAGATTTTTGTGAGAGAAGTGATTCATGAAAGGTATAGGTTATTGTTAGTCAGGGCCATTCTTTTTTAGGGATTACTGAAAGTCAGATTGCGTTGTGCTAAAAATATCGTGTGTCAGTTTATTGATGATCTGAATAAGAAAAGAGAGAAATGTCTGTACACGTTCAGTTTAACTCAGCTGTTTGAAAATCAAATAACGTAAGGGGTTTATCAGCACAATCATTCATAAATTTTTCTAAGGGGAGGTTTCACAGTTTATTATGGCTTACATTTTATCCATAACCGAAGTGAATACCAATTTGTTGAACGTTTAGTTAAAGGTTTGAGTTAAAATGTCCGATAGTTAAAATGGAGTCCAAAACATAACTAACCAAGGGTCGAATTTTTTGTTTCAAAATATTAGCAGACGTGTATTTTATCGTGTAAGTTTTCATTTAATTTCTGACGTATGTAGATGAAAATTCATGAACACTGCACACCACATGAGAAAATGTAATTCGTCCTCAAAACTGGCCAAATTTGAGGGTGTGCCAGTCAAAGGTTAATGGATTCCTGATTTTCCTTTGCAATTATTCATGTACTGAGTGCACCTGGAACGCTTTCTTTTGCGACTGCGAGCCACTCCGCGTGATATTCCTGAACAGGTTACGGAGACTGAACAAAGAACTTTTTTAGAGTTCCGCGGATGTTAATGCCACTACTCCCAGCAAACAAAACAATTCTCTTCTAATGGTCTGCTTTTGTAGAATTATTGTCCTTCAGCCATGATGGGCAACAAGTCGAGCAATTTTGCAGGGTTCTATTTTAGCCCTTATGTTACATCTAAACTCGTCTCAAAGTGGATCATCTCTGTTGTTGTTAGTCCTGAGACTAGCCGTGTGATTTAACTTTTCCTCTTTTGATCAAAGCACTCGGCTGTGGATTTTACTTTATATACACCAACCGTTACTGCCAATGCTTCGTGATGGACTTCAGATGTAAAACAAACCATGATAAACATTTCCTATAGAATATGCGTCTATTCTAGTTTCGTCTACGACGAAAATGCGTTCTGCCAAGTAATGCTGGATTTAGAATCGTCCGACTGGTAGCCAGACCATAGTTACATGCTTCGTAACACAAAAACACTCTCTTGCGTAATTGCAGAGCTGTCTTGTAACAACAGTTACTAGCTATGAACATTACAGTAATGATCCAGGTCTTACGCCATGATGTAATCATGTGGATCAGTTGAAACCACTTCGAGTCAGTGATATGGTACCGAAGTCTTTTACTCGATTGTCAAAAGTATGTTGTTATGTTTCGTGTGAGACTACGTTGGTTGACTTCGTCAGGTATTAAAGATAAAGACAGTCTGCATCAGTGACGGAACATGTTTTCTCATATGGAAAAGAGTGGAGTCTTATAGGTCTCTTTTTAGTTGCAGTTGACCACTGTATCAAATATTCTTATGGGAGGATGACTACCTGTCCACAGTGTATATTGCACTGGACCGGGGCAAGTAGGGGGCGATCAAACAAGTAAATAACGCTAACTAGCATGGGTTCGAAGACCAGTGGTTTCCCCGTATTGCAACTGAGTACATGACCATCTTAGAATAGACATCCCAACTGGAGGTATGAACTTGAGAACACATGACAACATGTGTTTCACATGCCCAATGTCCATGTGAAGGCAGCCTTCAGCGATGCCAGTAGACCACAGGCGTGTTGCGAATGCTCTGACAACCGACTACAATGCGTTTCGTCGACAATATCAACAGAGCTAGAATACGCCAAAGGTTTTAAATATCCCACATTAAAAGAAGACAAACGGGTTCAAGTAGGAGGACCTGGGATGGCATGGTATTGGCAGGCCCCGACCGATACACTTCTTGCCGAAACGCTGTTTACCAGAACATAGGTGTCACAATGATCGTAATATCAGACGAGGGCAGTTGATCACTTTGATGCTTACGCCTCACTTGCGTCGTTTCGAAATAAACGTACCATTAGAAACTAACAGTGTCGTAAAATTAGCGCGTCCGCATTTGTGCATACGTCGCATCGGGGAAACATGTGGTTTCTGGACTTAAGTTTTTCATGCATACTTGCTTCTTTCGCTGTCGTATACTCACACCTTCCATTCGTGACTGGCAACCACTGATAGATGGTTTATGAGGAGGAAAACCAGGTACAAACTACAGAATGGTAAACAGAACTGGAGCATGTACTCATACACAAGCACTCAGTAGCTCCAGACACACCGAGGAGCCCAGTCCACGAACCTCACGTAATACTGTAAACAAACCAGCCTCAAACACACGCCTACACCTACCGTCAAATTCTACTGCAAATAAAGCACACTTGCGATTGGTTCGCACGCGCCCCCTGCGATGGTTAGTTGTAATTCTGGTTATTTGACGTAACTATTTAATCATCACGTGAGAACTCAGAGTCTGCGAAACTTGGCTGATATACTGAATGAATGCGATCACGTGTGTATTTCACTAAGTAGTAGAAAAATTGTAGGGAGGGAGATGGAGCAAACACTACCTTCGTACACTGAGGTTACAAAAGTCATGGGACAGCATTATGCACATATACAGATGGAAGTAGTACCGCGTACACAAGGTATAAAAGGACAGTGCATTGGTGGAGCTGTCATTTGTATTCACGTGATTCACGTGAAACGGCTTCCGGCGTGATTATGGATGCACGACGGGAATTATCACACTTTTAATACGGATAGTAGCTGGAGCTAGACGCACTCATGTTCGGAATTCGTTACGGAATTCATTATTCCGAAATCCACGGTGTCTAGAGTGTACAGAGAATACTACATATCATGCATTATCTCTCACCTTCGACAACACAGTGGCCGATGCTCTTCACGTAACAACCGAGAGCTGCGGCGTTCGCTTAGAGTTGTCAGTGCTAGCAGAAAAACAATACTGCGTGAATTAACCGCAGAAAATAGTGTGGGACGTAGGACGAACGCATCCGTAAGGACAGAATGGCGAAATCAGCATTAGTGGGTTATGGCAGCAGACGACCGCCGTGAGTGTCTTTGCTAAGAGCGCGACTTTGCCTGCAGCCTCTCTCCCTGACTCTTGACGTTGCTGGAGAACTGTGGACTGGTCAGATGAGCCCAGATTTTACTTAATTAGAGCTGATGGTAGGGTTCGACCATGGCGCAGACACCACGAAGCCATGGACCCAAGTTGTCAATAAGGCACTGTGCAAGCTGCTGCCAGCCGTTGTGGCCGAGCGGTTCTAGGCGCTTCAGTCCGAAACCGCGCTGCTGCTACGGTCGCAGGTTCGAATCCTGCCTCGGACATGGATGTGTGTGATGTCCTTAGGTTAGTTAGATTTAAGTAGTTCTAAGTTCTAGGGGACTGATGGCCTCAGGTGATAAGTCCCATGGTGCTCAGAGCCATTTGAACCATTTTTTTTCCTTGCAAGCTGATGGTGGCTCCATAATGGTGTGGGCTGTGTTTACGTGGAGTGGACATGTTCCCTAACAACAATAGAATTATCACGGATAGCAATGAGCCATGTCACCGGGCCACAATTTTTCGCGATTGGTCAGAAGGACATGCTGGACAACTCGAACAAATGATTCGGCCATTCATCGAACATATATGGGATAGATAGATAGATTATATAATGGTAAGACAGAGATTTAGGAGTCAGGTTTTAAATTGTAAGAAATTTCCAGGGGAGATATGGACTAACTGAAGAAACTGCAAAAAGGTGCGAATTTAAGGAGATGGGACCTGGATAAACTGACTAAACCAGAGGTTGTACAGGGTTTCAGGGAGAGCATAAGGGAACAATTGACAGGAATGGGGGAAAGAAATAGAGGAAGAATAGGTAGCTCTGAGGGATGAAGCAGTGAAGGCAGCAGTGGATCAAGTAGGTAAAAAGACGAGGACTAGTAGAAATCCTTGGGTAACAGAAGAAATATTGAATTTAATTGACGAAAGGAGATAATATAAAAATGCAGTAACTGAAACAGGAAAAAGGGAATACAAACGACTCAAAAATGAGATCAACAGGAAGTGCAAAATGGCTAAGCAGGGATGGCTAGAGGACAAATGTAAGGATGTAGAGGCTTAGCTCACTACGTGTAAGATAGATACTGCCTACAGGAAAATTAAAGAGACCTTTGGAGGAAAGAGAGCCGCTTGTATGAATATCAAGAGCTCAGATGGCAACCCAGTTCTAAGCAAAGAAGGGAAGGCAGAAAGGTGGAAGGAGTATATAGAGGGTCTATACAAGGGCGATGTACTTGAGGACAATATTATGGAAATGGAAGAGGATGTAGATGAAGTTAAAATGGGAGATACGATACTGCGTGAAGAGCTTGAAAGAGCACTGAAAGACCTGAGTCGAAGCAAGGCCCCGGGAGTAGACAACATTCCATTAGAACTACTGACGGCCTTGGAAGAGCCAGTCCTGACAAAACTCTACCATCTGGTGAGCAAGATGTATGAGACTTGCGAAATACCCTCAGACTTCAAGAAGAATATAATAATTCCAATCCCAAAGAAAGCAGGTGTTGACAGATGTGAAAAACACCAAACTATCAGTTTAATAAGTCACAACTGCAAAATACTAACGCGAATTCCTTACAGACGAATTGAAAAACTGGTAGAAGCCGACCACGGGGAAGATCAGTTTGGATTCCATAGAAATGTTGGAACACGTGAGGCTATACTGGTCTTACGACTTATCTTAGAAGAAAGATTAAGGAAAGGCAAACCTACGTTTCTAGCATTTGTAGACTTCGAGAAAGCTTTTGACAATGATGCCTGGAATACTCTCTTTCAAATTCTAAAGGTGGCAGGGGCAAAATACAGGGAGCGAAGGCTATTTACAATTTGTACAGAAACCAGATGGCAGTTATACGAGTCGAGGGGCATGAAAGAGAAGCAGTGGTTGGGAAGGGAGTGAGACAGGGTTGTAGCCTCTCCCCGATGTTATTCAATCTGTATATTGAGCAAGCAGTAAAGGAAACAAAAGAAAAATTTGGAGTAGGTATTAAAATCCATGGAGAAGAAATAAAAACTTTGAGGTTCGCCGATGACATTGTAATTCTGTCAGAGACAGAAACGCTTAATTTCCGTGTTAGAGCTCATTTTAGTTTCGTCAGTATGTACCGTACTTCCTCGATTCACCGCCAGTTGGCCCAACTGAAGGAAGGTAATGTTGACTTCGGTGCTTGTGTTGACATGCGACTCATTGTTCTACAGTACTAGCATTAAGCACATCAGTACGTAGCATCAACAGGTTAGTGTTCATCACGAACGTGGTTTTGCAGTCAGTGCAATGTTTACATATGCGGTGTTGGCAGATGCCCATTTGATGTATGGATTAGCACGAGGCAATAGTCGTGGCGCGGTACGTTTGTATCGAGACAGATTTCCAGAACGAAGGCGTCACGACAGGAAGACGTTCGAAGCAATTGATCGGCGTCTTAGGGAGCACCGAACATTCCAGCCTATGACTCGCGACTGGGGAAGACCTAGAACGACGAGGACACCTGCATGGACGACGCAATTCTTCGTGCAGTTGACGATTACCCTAATGTCAGCGTCAGAGAAGTTGCTGCTGTACAAGGTAACGTTGACCACGTCACTGTATGGAGAGTGCTACGGGAGAACCAGTTGTTTCCGTACCATGTACAGAGTGTGCAGGGACTATCAGCAGCTGATTGGCCTACACGGGTACACTTCTGCGAATGGTTCATCCAACAATGTGTCAATCCTCATTTCAGTGCAAATGTTCTCTTTACGGATGAGGCTTCATTTCAACGTGATCAAATTGTAAATTTTCACATTCAACATGTGTGGGCTGGCGAGAATCCGCACGCAATTGTGCAATCACGTTATCAACACAGATTTTCTGTGAACGTTTTGGCAGGCATTGTTGGTGATGTCTTGATTGGGCCCCATCTTCTTCCACCTACGCTCAATGGAGCACATTATTAAGACTTTCATACTAGATACTCTACCTGTGCTGCTAGAACATGTGCCTTTACAAGTACGACACAACATGTGGTTCATGCACGATGGAGGTCGTGCACATTTCAGTCGAAGTGTTCGTATGCTTCTCAACAACAGATTCGGTGACCGATGGATTGGTAGAGGCGGACCAATTCCATGGCCTCCACGCTCTCCTGACCTCAACCCTCTTGACTTTCTTTTGTGGGGGCATTTGAAAGCTCTTGTCTACGCAACCCCGGTACCAAATGTAGAGACTCTTCGTGCTCGTATTGTGGACGGCTGTGATACAATACGCCATTCTCCAGGACTGCATCAGCGCGTCAGGGATTCCATGCGATGGAGGATGGATGCATGAATCCTCGCTAACGGAGGACATTTTGAACACTTCCTGTGACAAAGTGTTTGAAGTCACGCTGGTACGTTCTGTTGCTGTGTGTTTCTATTCCATTATTAATGTAATTTGAAGAGAAGTAATAAAATGAGGTCTAACATGGAAAGTAACCGTTTCCGGACACATGTCCACATAACATATTTTCTTTATTTGTGTGTGAGGAATGTTTCCTGAAAGTTTGGCCGTACGTTTTGTATCACCCTGTATAGTTTACCGACTGGTATCATAATTCTTCGGAAACCTACATTGTAATTCTATCGCTAAAGTCTAGCCACAAGGCCAGAAAATGTATTACGCATATAGGAGGTATGTTACCATATACTGCGAATTACCACGGTGTGAGACAACGTTCACTGACTCAGAAAAGCTAATGTTGTAAAAAGGTATTTAATGGTCGATGGTAATGTGCGCTGCAGGTGTTTTCAAGGTTCACTCAATATTTCATTAGTCTTTGTGGTTCTTAATTGTACAGTGTTAAGAAAGTGTCAAGTATTTATCAGCAATTAGTGAAGCATCTGGTTAACGCAACACGTAATTTATGTCATTTAGACTATGTTGACAACGCGTGTCGCAGCTGCTTTCTTTACACAATACCGCTCCACATGACGCTGAGTGATCGGTGCAGCTACGCAGCACATTTACGAGCAATTAACCGCTCGCTGATTGTCAGAGCTGTAGAAAGCTGTTCCACACAAATTACTGTCAGTAGCCACAACGGCGTCATCAATTTTCAGCAGTTACGTAATTCATTAAGGTGGCAACAAAAACCGTTTAACAGGCGGATTTCATAGTTCAGACAAATGGCCCCTTTGTTCCACGGCGACCCGGAATGATAAAGGGGCAACACGATCGAGCTTGTATTTTGTAATCGGAGTACGTAAATACTCGCGTGTCTGAGTCGATAAAAGTCACCCAATGAACAACCAAGCCACACATTCTGCGAGGAAAGCACGGCAGACGTTGCAGATGCTGCAGAAGTTGCAAGAATGCAGTCTTCATTGCCCATATGTTTACCCGCAAGACAATGTTCCATTAATTTTCACGTTACTAGTATCATTCTTAAACACGCTACACAATACGTTGTCATTATTCAACTATGGTCTGTTTTCGCTACAAAGTATAAAAAGTGCTAACCACCGTCTTTAGTAAATCAACTGAGTAAGGACCACACTTAGATTTTATTTTATTCACACCACAGTGAAAATACTGGTTATACTGTCGGAGTAAGAAGTTTTTCCCGGTGCCTCGTTCTTTTTTATCAACTGTATTTAATTCAGCAGTTTGCTAAAGACAAGTCTTCGAATTAATTGTAAAAGTAATCTGTGTAAGAAAATGTGGGCCATAGTGCAACAAGGAGTTTTCCTTCATTCTGTCACATCAACTTGTATTGCTTTCAGTGTTACATGCCTTAATCGGTAAAAGCGGAACCCTTATAGGATAATTTTGTTATCCGTCCGTCTGTCTGTCTGTGTTTTTGCCCGACTGTCAAGAACTTTTTTTCTCAGGAACGGGTGGACTCTGAAGTTGAAATTTATGTCACATACTGAGGTCTGCCGTCCCTTGACGGTGCAAGAAAGTGGAGCTCATAAGTCAATACAAAGCTACGGCAATTTATGCCACATGTTGTTACGGAAAAAAAATTAGATTCGTGGTGCGGTTTCCGATTTAATTAGCATTGAAGCTAACCATTCAGGTCGTTGTGTGCACACATTCAAGTACCCTAACAGAAAAAGAAATGGCTCTGAGCATTATGGGACTTAACATCTGAGGTCATCAGTCCCCTAGAACTTAGAGCTACTTAAACATAGCTAACCTAAGGACATCACACACATCCATGCCCGAGGCAGCATTCGAACCAGCGACCGTAGCGGTCTCACGGTTCCAGACTGAAGCGCCTAGAACCGCTCGGCTACAACGGCCGGCGGAGCCTGACAGAGACGGTGTTCCCAAACTGTTTGCTTTCGTAACAAAAACTGAACATAGGACAGTATTAAGGATCGATTACTATGTAAGAGCTGAGCGGTCTCGTATGCTGTAACCTAAGCTATGAAAACAACCGACGCTAATTGTATCTGTCAGGTTGCTTGAATTTGAGTGCGCAGCGACCTGTTTGGCTAACTTCAATGTTAATTAAATCGGAAACATTGCAGGCGTCAGAGTAGCGTATCTACAATAAATGTTGGATTTGGAACTATACAACATTTGGTATATAATGAAGTTCTTGTAACTGCTGTATAGTTTAGTTCTTTGGACGTGACGTGTATTTAAATACACTCAGTGAGTAACATAAAACAAATGTCCAGTGCAGTTGGACTGGCACACTCAGGGTTCCGTACGAACTGCACTATGTACATTGATAGTTTATACATTCCGGGAGTAGAGGATACTTACCAACTTCGCCTGTTATCTACACTGATACTGGCTAGATATCGGTCCAAGGTATTCCAAGATTTCGACAATATCTTAATTCAAGTTTGAAGTCTGATAACAAATGAAAAAGGTAATTTTTTTCGTGTGATATAATTAAAAACTAACAATCTCAGATTTTTTCCTGTGTTTATTCTGTGTAACATCGCTTCTTGTCAGATTTGATGAGAATCACCTTACATGTTTTGATTGTGAGTTTCCGAGTATCAAAATACGAAGGCAATTCGGAAAGTAAGTTCCGTTTCAATTTTTCTCCGTGACGCTTCTACGACCCCAGTTCCGCTCATGCGCAATAGTATCTCCGGTTGAGACAGAACGAAATGACGCCATTTCGAGCTCGCTTTGTGTTGTGTATTGTTCAAAGTGATTGTTTGTAGTAGCATCGTTAATCGAAAATCTCTGCACGTGTGAACTGCGATCTGTGACTCGTTTTATGAATGCTAAGAACGTTAAGCCAAGTGACATTCATCGACAAATATGCGAGGCTTACGGAGAAAATGAAATGAATGCTTCAGTGATGAGAAGATGGGACCGACAATTTAGGGAAGTGTGTGATAAAGTGCATGACGAAGAACGAAGTGGACCCCCATCTGATGCAGTGGTTAGTGCAGTCCAACAAATGATTAAGAAAAACCGTAAGTTTGTGATTAATGCTATTGCTCGTCAACTGACACAAATTTCGCGAACAGTAATTTACGAGACGGTAACTGAAAAACTGGGCTTTCGTAAATTTTGCGCACGTTGGGTGCCTATAATTCTTAGTGAGCAACACAAACAACAACGGATGTGCAGCGCGCTTGATTCTTTGGCGCGCTACAATGACGATGACGACAAATTTTTACCTCAGATAGTCACCGGGGAAGAAACTTGTGTTGCTTATGAAACCCTAGAAACGAAACGCCATTCGATGGAGTGGCGGCACACTCCGTCCCCGGCAAGGGTTAAACCCAAGAAACTGTTGACTCCCTGAAAATTCAGGTGCACAGTGTTTTGGGACAGAAGAGGCGTTTCACTGACTGATTTTTTACCACGAGCAGAAACAAGCAATAAGGACTCTAAGAAATTTTAGCATATTGCAGCCCCGTCAGCAACTGTGATAAACTAAGATATTGCAAGATCCGCCTCAGTTGCGCAAATTTTCTAGTCTTTACCCAGGTTTCGGCTAGAATAGTCTAGCCTTCTTCAGAAGTATAAAATAACTATAGCATGCCAGTGCAAGGCTCAGTCAACATTAAAAATTAAAACCTATAGT
The DNA here is from genome assembly GCF_023864345.2 of Schistocerca serialis cubense. Classification (NCBI taxonomy): domain Eukaryota; kingdom Metazoa; phylum Arthropoda; class Insecta; order Orthoptera; family Acrididae; genus Schistocerca; species Schistocerca serialis. The sequence goes on from NC_064642.1 coordinate 65,754,861, forward strand.
ACCGTGGTACCATGTCGAATTAAAACTACTTAACTGAAGTCCAACGCCGGTATCACTTCACCACGCGGTCGGTTGGCAGCGGCAACTGCGTTGGCTCTGACCGTTGCACGCGGAGTTGCGCTGAGAAACATCTTAAGCAATAAGGACGTCTATTGCGAGCCGCTTAAGAAATTGCGGCACGCAATATAGAACAAGAGTAACCGAATGATCTCAAAAGGTGTGGTTTTCATTCACGACAACGCCCGATCACACACTGCGAATGTGACAAAACAGCTCTTTCAGAGCTTTGGCTGGGACGTTTTTGGCCGTCCTCCGTTCAGTCCCGACCTCGCTCCAAGCGATTATCGTCTCTTTTGGCTCTAACGTGTTTCTTGGTGGTAACTGCGTCAACAACGATGAAGAGATAAAAGAACGTGTTGCCACATGGTTGCCGTCTGCTGTGGCCTAGCGGTCCTACACGCTTCAGTCCGGAACCGCGCTGCTGCTACGGTCGTAGGTTCGAACCTGCCTCGGGCATGGATGTGTGTAATATCCTTAGGTTAGTTAGGTTTAAGTAGTTCTACGTCAAGGGGACTGATGACCTCAGTCCTATAGTGCTTAGAGCCATTTGAACCATTTTTTTTAACCACATGGCTGACAACACAGGCGGCAACATTCTGTGACGAGGGAATACATAAACTTACACCACGCTGTGAGAGATGACTGGAAAACTACAGGGGCCACACTGAAAAATAGTCTAAGTGTTACAGATTTTTGTGAAATAAATTGCTTTCTTAATCTGTATTCGATTCCTCTTTGGTTACCAAACGGAAGTCACTTTAGGAACTAGCCTCATAAGTGGCAGAAATTGTCGTATCTTTCGACTGAAATGACTTAGAAGCTTAAAATTTGTACATCGCCAAGACACCAAAGACATTAGCAGCCGACATGAATTTTAACTTGTAGACCAACCTGTTACAGAGAGAAAACATATTAAAAGATGGTCAGACAAAAGCACAGGCGGATAAAGAATAAAAAAGAAATGTTTTTCGTGTTAGCATAATTAAAAATTAACAGTTTCAGGATTTTCATCTTTACTTTTATGTGAAACCTTGTTTTTGTCAAATTTCATGAATGTAGGTCAACGGGAAGTAACCTATATATTTTGAAGAGTGAGTTTTCGAGTTTCAAAATGTGTAACATAAAGTCCAGTATCTTTTGACTGCATCGACTTATAAGCTTTAAATCTGTACTTGGTCTAAGGACCGTAGACATTAGTATGTGGCATAAATTTTAACTTAATACGCCAGTCTGTCCCAGAGAAAAAGCGTCTTAACAGACGGACAAACAAACACGCAGATGGATGAAAAAGACAAAAAATATTTTTAGTGTTATATAATTGCAGATTAATATTTTAGGATTCTTTTCCCTTTACTTGTAACGCGAAACCTTGCTTCTTGGCAAATACCATGATTCTACGTCAACGGGGAGTACCGCCGGCCGGGGTGGCCGAGAGGTTCTAGGCGCTACAGTCTGGAACTGCGCGACCGCTACGGTCGCAGGTTCGAATCCTGCCTCGGGCATTGATGTGTGTGATGTCCTTAGGTTAGTTTGGTTTAAGTAGTTCCAAGTTCTAGGGGACTGATGACCTTAGAAGTTGAGTCCCATAGTGCTCAGAGCCATTTGAACCATTTTGAACTGGGAGTACCATATACCTTTTGATCAGTGACATAAATGGCCTTATCTATTGAATGCATTGACTTACAAGCTTAAACTTCTTACATCGCCAAGGGACCATAGATCTTAACATGTGACATAAACTTGAACGTGATGCGTTTACTCGCCCCTGAGAAAATGGGTTCTTAACACATTAAGTACCAGTGTCCTATTTTGAGGACAGAGCACATATTTATTTATAAATACAAAATAAATTATTAATTTGCAACTATTACTGTTCTGGGTCATTTGTTGATGCTTTTTATAACAAATGTACGCTGACAGGAAATTAAAAGCAATAAATCCTACCATTAATTGATTATTGAATACTACGGCACACTTTTCGTTATTACAGGTATTTACTTTGTCAACAATTTAGTTGTATTTGAAATATGTGGCAAAGATCTTTTTCTGTTTATTTATAGTGAACAATGTGTATTTTAAATTACTTGCGTTGTAAGCTCAATTGCAGTTATATTCACTGTTTTCCATTGTTATAAAATTTGGTGTACTCGAAAGAGGACACTGGGACTTGGTGTTATCATTTCAGTTATTTGTATTGATGCACGTTCGAATATGAAACTCTGCTACTGCGAATGTATTTTCTTTTTAGAACGTGGTAATTTTACCAGATTTTGTTGCTGAGGTAAGTAACGACCCCTCTTCTATAAATATATATTACAGTATATGAAGTTACTTTGAATTTTAGAGCGTATTATGTAAGTATATTTATGAATACGTTACCCATTAGTAAATAATACAGTTCCAGATGAACAGAGTTATTTGCACATTCCCTTTTCTGTAGTTTGTGATAATGTATTATTCTTTCATTTCACTTTATTTTATTGCATTTTGTTTCATTTCATTTTATATAGATTATAAGGGCCTTCAGACGAGATAGATACCTCACTAACGAATAAATAGAAGAAATAATAAACAGTGACGCATTCTGTAATGTAGTGTTAGATGATCAGGACCATATTGATATCACCGTATGACCTCCTGAGGTAGACTATATGACCAACGAAGAAGAAGGTCCAGACGATGTTACTGGAACCGTGGAAGTCTCAGTTGTGCCAGGGGGTATTGAATTACATTATGTTGCATCAGAGAATAACGAAGAAACTGTATGTAAAACTTCACTGCCATGTACATCCCAAGTTTCCAAAAGTAAATCGAAGAATGGCACTCGTAAATGTCTGGCTCTTCTACAGACTAGTACGTGGGAAAAATGCACTGGATTTACAGGATTTCAGACGTGCTGATACAGTTACATACCTGAAATTGGACACTGGAAGACCGAATATTGGATGTCCAATGGAATACCCATCAACTCAGTTGAGACTGATACCAGACATCAGGTTTGATGGCATTGGTCATATGATTGACAATAGAAGCATGCAAAGAAGATGTGTAAGAACTAAATGCAACGGGAAACCAAAACATATTGTGTTAAATGCCGTGTAACACTGTGTGTGAAGTGTTGTGTAGCATTTCATAAGAAATAAGTAGTTAAGACTTGAATACAGTTTAGGATTCTACACTCCTGGAAATGGAAAAAAGAACACATTGACACCGGTGTGTCAGACCCACCATACTTGCTCCGGACACTGCGAGAGGGCTGTACAAGCAATGATCACACGCACGGCACAGCGGACACACCAGGAACCGCGGTGTTGGCCGTCGAATGGCGCTAGCAGCGCAGCATTTGTGCACCGCCGCCGTCAGTGTCAGCCAGTTTGCCGTGGCATACGGAGCTCCATCGCAGTCTTTAACACTGGTAGCATGCCGCGACAGCGTGGACATGAACCGTATGTGCAGTTGACGGACTTTGAGCGAGGGCGTATAGTGGGCATGCGGGAGGCCGGGTGGACGTACCGCCGAATTGCTCAACACGTGGGGCGTGAGGTCTCCACAGTACATCGATGTTGTCGCCAGTGGTCGGCGGAAGGTGCACGTGCCCGTCGACCTGGGACCGGACCGCAGCGACGCACGGATGCACGCCAAGACCGTAGGATCCTACGCAGTGCCGTAGGGGACCGCACCGCCACTTCCCAGCAAATTAGGGACACTGTTGCTCCTGGGGTATCGGCGAGTACCATTCGCAACCGTCTCCATGAAGCTGGGCTACGGTCCCGCACACCGTTAGGCCGTCTTCCGCTCACGCCCCAACATCGTGCAGCCCGCCTCCAGTGGTGTCGCGACAGGCGTGAATGGAGGGACGAATGGAGACGTGTCGTCTTCAGCGATGAGAGTCGCTTCTGCCTTGGTGCCAATGATGGTCGTATGCGTGTTTGGCGCCGTGCAGGTGAGCGCCACAATCAGGACTGCATACGACCGAGGCACACAGGGCCAACACCCGGCATCATGGTGTGGGGAGCGATCTCCAACACTGGCCGTACACCACTGGTGATCGTCGAGGGGACACTGAATAGTGCACGGTACATCCAAACCGTCATCGAACCCATCGTTCTACCATTCCTAGACCGGCAAGGGAACTTGCTGTTCCAACAGGACAATGCACGTCCGCATGTATCCCGTGCCACCCAACGTGCTCTAGAAAGTGTAAGTCAACTACCCTGGCCAGCAAGATCTCCGGATCTGTCCCCCATTGAGCATGTTTGGGACTGGATGAAGCGTCGTCTCACGCGGTCTGCACGTCCAGCACGAACGCTGGTCCAACTGAGGCGCCAGGTGGAAATGGCATGGCAAGCCGTTCCACAGGACTACATCCAGCATCTCTACGATCGTCTCCATGGGAGAATAGCAGTCTGCATTGCTGCGAAAGGTGGATATACACTGTACTAGTGCCGACATTGTGCATGCTCTGTTGCCTGTGTCTATGTGCCTGTGGTTCTGTCAGTGTGTTCATGTGATGTATCTGACCCCAGGAATGTGTCAATAAAGTTTCCCCTTCCTGGGACAATGAATTCACGGTGTTCTTATTTCAATTTCCAGGAGTGTATATGATACTGTTAGATCCCAGTGTCCTATTTTGAGGACGGCCATTATATCAGCATGTATAAATATTCTTTGGCTATTTTTGTACTTATTGTGGTTCATACACTATGTACATTATATTTCAGGAGTAAAAAATTCAATTAAAAAAATTAGTTTGGGTTTTAATGGGTTAAGAGTCGGACAGGCGGTCAGACAGGTAGACGGACAACAAAGAGATCCTTTAAGGGTTCCGTTTTTACAGACTGAGGCACGAAATTCTAAAAAATGATGTTATCAAAATCTCATTCCCCCATAGATACTTACCTGTGGTCGCACATGTTTCAGGGCATGAGCTACCTGCACACCAGCGACATCCGCTCGCACGGCAACCTCAAGTCGTCCAACTGCGTGGTGGACAGCCGCTTCGTGCTCAAGATCACCGACTTCGGCCTGCACTGCCTGCGCGGAGGCGTCGGCGACGAGTCTGACGACCAGGACTCGTACGCCTACTGGAGGCGTGAGTACAAACACCTGTTTCAGTGGCCCGAGCACGGCGCCCTGTGGGACCTGCCGTACGCGCGCTGGACCACCAAGTACACGCCCTTCCGGGACTGCGCCGCCGACGGCGACACGTACGCCTACTGGAGGCGTGAGTACCCCGGCCCGAGTGCCCGTTGCCCGTGGTGGCTTTGGTGGCAGGCGCCGCCGCCTGGCTTGGCCTTCCCGCTTGGTGTTGGTGTGGCAGAGAACGAGCTAAACCCGATCGTGTGCTGTAGGCCCGACACCCGCCAACCAGTCCAAGCGTCGACTCGGAGTGGTCGCTTCACGGGAAAAGCAGCTTTTGTAACCTACGTAGTCTGTGAGAAAATTGAAGAGCAATCGTGCGATTTTCCGTCAACTTTACCCAGGTCGCTCAGAAGGTGGCAGTACTGGCTGTTTCCTACCGCTGTACCTGCCCTGCCGAAGCGCGTCAACCCTGTAATGTACTTGTCCACTGCAGCGGACAGCTCTCCATGTTGCTTCTTCGGCGTTTTTAGTCCTGAGGTTGCAAAGGCACGCAGTCCACTTCAGTTGACAGTCCCTACTTGTGCAGTGTCCCACTTGCATCTACAGCCTCAGAACTGACTGAAAGCACCAAAGAAGCGACCATAAACTGCTGTCCAGTGTTCACTGCAGTGGACATTTACACCACGGGGCTAAATTGAAGTAGTCAGACCACGCAGCCATGGTCAGACAGTCAACAAGTCTCAACTGCAGGTTGCCTGTCTAACAGATGCCAGGGGCACCAAAAAATTGAGTTCCAGCGTTTTTATGCTTGTCAACTGAATTTAAAAATTAAAATGCTGTCATTATCTACTCATTACCACCCCTACTCTTAAGTGGAAGTTTTAATACAGTAAGACAAGTGTTGACGCTAAAAAATGTGTACTGGGGACGCGTCTTGAGTCAGTGTAACTCATGGCGTCCCAATGACCCAGAATAAATTTGTCCAGTGTTTGAGAATGAGACTACTTAGCGACTTCCAACAAACTTTACACACAATTTCGAACCTTTAAGAAACGCATTTCCTTGACACACCCACAAAATAATGAAAAAAGGGAGAAAAGTACATCGCCGACTACATTTTCACTGTTTATACCGTAAAATTTCCGCACCAGAGACGACATTTGGATTTACCAGCACCTGCATCCCCCCACCCCCTCAAAAAATTCTCGATTTTTTAAAGAATCTAACTTACATATATAAAACTACTTCAAACGTCCGATTTTCTTTTAATGATGCACAAATTTACGCATGAGACGCGGATGAAACGTTATAGCGGAGAAAAGGGCAAGTGGCTAAGGCAAGGTATTCCACCTTTTAAGCTGAGTGGTAATAGATGGAGATGCGTAGAAATGAGTAATTATAATCTGCAGCTATTGAAGTATTTTATCAGGATGGTTAAGTTACTTTAGGATCAAATTAAGTTCTTTAAACGATCCACATCTCACAAAGTTGCGAAATGGCCGCTCTGCCCGACATGTTTGGCCAAAATATACCACATAGTTTTAAACCAAAAAATAAGGCATAAAAATCTGTTTCAACACGGACAAGATATACTCAGTCGCAAAAGATATCACTGACGCTCTTCAGAAATAAATGTCAAACTTTGTTCTTCAACTCCTTTACAGAGTTCGTGGGCTCAGATGAAGCACAAATGAACCTTAATCCACTGTTGTTCTGCCCTTGAATTCGACATTTTTTTAGCAGTACATGCTCCCTGTCTTTGGTGTTGTTTTTGAAATGATCTCTTCTAGGGTTCGTTTTCCTTCTATTATTGTTCTTCTTTTTGCTACCTTTCTTCTCTTCGGCTGCTTTACGCTTTTCCATCTGTGAAATTTATTTTCTTCTCTTTCTTTAATCTTCTTTTGGGTCACTGTTGTGAGGACATTTTGTAAGTAGGTCTGTGGCCGCGGAATCCTACTTTTGGCCGCTGTCTTTACATTTCCTCCTACACAAAGTGGCCAAAAGCCACCGCTGAGATGGACACTATGCCAGAATTGACACCTTCACACAAAAAGTGCTGTATACTCTCTAAGAACAGGAGCAAAATTTCAATAACGAAAGAGAATTATTCAGTGAAGTTATTTATAACTCTGAAAAGCGGCACAGTAAACAGGTCAGACTTCATAGGGTGATTGGGTCCTCTAGAGAGAATAAGTTAAAGCATTTCCCGCGCGATGGCAACACCTCATATCCCTTAGGTCCCCAATAGCCCCTTGGCTTGCCATGGACACCTTGCCCGCCTGTCTTTGTTACGGCATGCATCTACTGGAAAAAATACCGAAATATTAATGAGAAATTGGGCTGAAAATCTTCGTTCACCACCTTCTGGCAGAGTCTATCAAAATAAGATTACCAGAGCACGTATGTGTTGATAAAAGGCTTCATTTGGATCGAATACGTAAATTTCTGCAAATTTTCGCTACGCTTCATTATCAGAATTAATTCAATACCTCATATAATCCCGACATTTTGTCGGTGGCGTTTGGGATGACCCTGTAAAACACACAGAAAAATGTAATAAGATTTATGTGTCTACTGCACATATAAAACACAACGCCAGTCCGTCTTAATGCGTGATTGCTAAAACGAAGTCCGTTGTCGATGAGAGATTCGACTGGATACATTAAAAATTAACAATTATCACAATATCTCAGAGTTTTTCGAATTAGATCGAGAACCACTACACGGATTATAAAAAACATTTCAGCAATGTACAGCATAGCTGTTGGGAAAATGTTTCGAGCCATAGTTATTACAATCGTATGAATAGTGACGGAAGTGTATAAAGACTCTTTCATTAAGAGTGATATATTTTTAATTTGAAGAAAAAATAGAGAACACTCAACTTATTAAAGTAAACTGTGGTATATTTTAGAGCTTACACAATGCTGCTTTTCTGAACAAAATGTCGTTCAAATGTCCATCACGGCTTTGAACACACTGACGCGTCACTGTGTCCAACATTGTGGCGTTATTTCTGCGGTAACCTGACAAATGTCCGCCTCCAAATTTTCCAAAGTTTGTGGCTTGTGTGCGTGGACCTGGGCTTTGATGTGGCCCCAAAGACAAAAATCTGTGTATGTTAAATCAAACGACCGTGACAGCCAATTCACAAATGCACGTCTTGAGATGATGCGGTCGCCAAATGTTTCCCTCAGCAAATCGAGCGTAGCGTCGGCTGTGTGGCACGTAGCGCCATCCTGCTGGAAGCTGGAAAGTACATTTTTTCAGCATCTCTGCTCTCCAGTCCTGGCCACAGAAACTCGCGTAACGTGGACGTGTAGCAGTTGCAACGGTTTTTCTCTCATCATCTCGAAAGAAATAAGGGCCAATAATGCCGCCACGCCGTAAACCGTACCACGCAGTGGCTTTTCTGAATGCAATGGACCTCATGGACCACTTGTGAGTTATTCTCGCTCCAGTAGCGACAATTTTGCATACTGTCAACGCCTCTAAGACAAAAATGAGCCTTGTCTGAGAACATGATTTTTGCACTGAAATCAGGATCAGCTCCCAATTGCTGTACAGCCCAATGAGCGAACATACGACGCAGTCTGTGATTGTTTCGCTTCAACTCTTGAGTCAATACTGCTTTGTTCGGACGCAGGTCTAAATCTTTACGCATGATTCGGTAAGTCGAAAGATCAGACAGTCGCTACCGTTGAGACTGTGACATTCGGCCCTCCCTCAACGCTGGGCGCTGCTGCTGCGCCATTCTCCTCACTTCGCGCGTTACATTGTCTACTTGGTGGCTTCTGGTCGGGTAGAGTTAAATCCCGCTCAAACTTGGCCGCAGTGTGGCGTACAGCCTGAACAGAGAATCATTGATGGTGACCAAATTCTCTGGCGAATAAGCGATGAGCATCCAGAAATGAGCTACCATCTTGGCAGAATGTTTTAATGATTTCTAAACATTCAGGAAGCATGAACCGCTGCATAATTGTGGTGAATATTTTCACACTTTTAAGAACATAAAAAATATCAGAAACTGTAAATGACAATTTTAAAAAGTATCACCTTAATGGAAGATCCTTTGATTAGTGACTGAATGCCTGCAGAAGTAACCTTTATCGCTGCTTCTAGGTCCCTTTTCTACATATTCAAATGACGCTCAACATTCCAAGAGCGACAAAGATTTTACGTACTTTAAACACACACTCCATTGGCGAAAGCGTTTATGAACTAACACTAGCAACTGGTACAGCTCACACAAAACATTTACACCAACAGACGGTACGTGAACGATCGTTAGACAGGAAGCAAGTTCTTAGTGTGGCTCTTCGGTAATTGTTGCACTGTACGCGGTAAGGCCACTCCCTCCACCACGAGCGCTGCCGCATACTCTTCAGTTTACAAACAGACTATTTGTGTTTGTAGAGATGTGGGCAATGCATGTGCAATTGATCCGGTTTGTATTTGCAGTAGTTACAGGTGAAGTGATCATCGGATTTAGACTACTAACAGCTCTTGAGTTTGGGTGTAGTGTGTAACATCACTAAAATATACTGAACATGCATGTGCTTAGTGTGAATAACAAGTCGCCTCTGGATAAGGTGGAAGTGACCTCTCCGCTGTGTTTTGTACGACATCGACACTGTTGATGCAAGGTGAAATTTGTAAAATAGAGTGGAAATCTAAATAACTACCCAACACGATAAACGTTTCTTATTATCAATGGTATTTAACAAGCAAATGTATCCGCGGAAGTGTGAATAGGACTAGCGTACCGCGTGTTCCGTAAAGACTTAACTGTGTATGTGGACAGTTCATCCATCCCAAAAAACAGAGAATTTCTGTGGCTTTTGTCTCTTCTCGATATCGATACTGGCAAGACATGAAGATATGTGACATAAATTTTTTTATACCGCAAAGGTACCGTAGCTTTTAGTATGCGACATAAATTTCAACTTGACACGTCTATCCAACCCTGTGGAAAAGGGGTCATAAAAGACAGGCGGTGGATAACATGACAAAATATTTTTTCGTGTGGTATAGTTACAAATTAAAAGTTTTCAATTTCATCCTCTTGCTTTTACTGTGAAACCTTGCTTCTTGCCAAATTTCGCGATTAGAGGTCAAGAGGCAGAATTGTATGGGTTTTGATCAGTGAGTCTGGGAGTATCAAAATATATTACATAAGTGACCTTATCTTTTGATTCCATTGACTTAGAAGCTTAAATCTTATGCACCACAAAGGTTTCAATGAATACTAAATTGCATTGCGTGTGTGGTGGAAGTTTGCATCGGAATAAAATAGACACTGCATTATTATATTTATCCACTGACACCAGGCAAGCGACTTGCAAGTAAACTAATGTCAACTTGATACCTCTACCAATTCCTGAGAAAAAGTGGTCATAAGAAACAAACAGACAGCCAGATAGTCCTACAGTCGGATAACAAATTACAAACTATACATTTGTTGCGTGTGATATAATTACTGCAGAGTCTTGTATCATAGAAAGGAAGGCAGAGGATGTTGTTATGGATGGCCTGTATCCTCCTCCTACAGTGCAAATGCACACGTGGGTTAACACGGTTCTTTATTTACATGTACAGATAGCTGCTACTGAACTTGAACAGGGCCCATGTGTTGTGGTACAAGCCCATCTGTAATAGTCCTCTTGCAGACAATATCGGTAATCTTGCTATTACGCAACTCTGGACGCTATGTACTGTCGTAGCCAAATTACGATGAGTCAGTGAGCCAGTGACAGTGAGTTAGTCCGACAGTCTCTAGGACCCTCTAGCCAGCGGCGGCGGCCTAAATACTTGCGGTCGAGAGGGCATTGGCGGCGTGTGCTTGCGAGTCTGTCTCTGGCCTCTGTCGTGATAGGCGTGCCAGATCGAGAACTTACTATCGATCTCTGCACTATATCTTTGCCGACCGGTGTGCTCGCGACAACTTACGCCAGCACAATTTCAATATTAGGATTTTCGTCTTTTTTCCCTTAATTATATGCGAAAAATCTTTCTTTTCTTTTTCTTTTTTGCCAAATTTCATGATTGTAGGTCACCAGGAAGAACCCTATAGGTTTTGATGTTTGGGTTTGCTAGTATCAAAATATACACTATTGGCCATTAAAATTGCTACACCACGAAGATGACGTATTCCAGACGCGAAATTTAACCGACAGGAAGAAGATGCTGTGATATGCAAATGATTAGCTTTACAGAGCATTCACACAAGGCTGGCGCCAGTGGCGACACCTACAACGTGCTCACGAAAGTTTACAACCGATTTCTCATACACAAAGTGCAGTTGACCGGCGTTGGCTCGTGAAACGTTGTTGTGATGCCTCGTGTAAGGAGGAGAAATGCCTACCATCACGTTTCCGATTTTGATAACGGTCGGATTGTAGCCTATCGCGATTGCGGTTTATCGTATCGCGACATTGCTGCTAGCGTTGCTCGAGATCCAATGACTATTAGTACAATATGGAATCGGTGGGTTCAGGAGGGTAATACGGAACACCGTGCTGGATCCCAACGGCTTCGTATCACTAGCAGTCTATATGACAGGCATCTTATACGCATGGCTGTAACGGATCGTGCAGCCACGTCTGGATCCCTGAGTCAACAGATGGGGACGCTTACAAGACAACAACTATCTGCACGAACAGTTCGACGACGTTTGCAGCAGCATGGACTATCAGCTCGGAGACCATGGCTGCAGCTACCCTTGACGCTGCATCACAGACAGTAGTGCCTGCGATGGTGTACTCAACGACGAACCTGGTTGAACGATTGGCAAAACGTCATTTTTTCGGGTGAATCCAGGTTCTGTTTACAGCATCATGATTGTCGCACCAGCGTTTGGCGACATCGCGGTGAACACTCGTTTGAAGCGCGTATTCGTCATCGCCATACTGGCGTATCACCAGGCGTGATGGTATGGGTTGCCATTGGTTACACGTCTCGGTCACCTCTTGTTCGCATTGACGGAACTTCGAACAGTGGACGTTACATTTCAGATATGTTACGGCCTGTCGCTTTACTCTTCATTCGATCCCTGCGAAACCCTACATTTCAGCAGGATAATGTACGACCGCATGTTGCAGGTCCTGTACGGGCCTTTCAGGATGCAGAAAATGTTCGACTGCTGCCCTGGGCAGCACATTCTCCAGATCTCTCACCAATGGAAAACGTCTGCTCAATGGTGGCCAAGGAAGTGTCACAATACGCCAGTCACTACTCTTGATGAACTGTGGAATCGTGTTGAAGCTGCATGGGCAGCTGTACCTGTACACGCCATCCAAGCGCTGTCTGGCTCAATGCCCAGGCGTATAAAGGCCGTTATTACGGCCAGAGGTGGTTGTTCTGGGTACTGATTTCTCAGGATCTGTGCACCCAAATTGCGTGAAAAAGTAATGACATGTCAGTTCTAGTATAATATATTTGTCGAATGAATACGCTTTATCATCTGCATTTCTTCTTGGTGTAGCAATTTTAATGGCCAGTAGTGTATACTCTAAACTACCGTGTATAATAGCTTAAATTTTTTGTTTCGCCAAGCATCTTAGCAGGTGACATAAATTTCAGGTTAATACCTCAACCCCTAGGCGCTCAATCCGAAGCAGCTGGAACACTGTCGCAGGTTCGAATCCTGCCTCGGGGATGGATATGTGTGATGTCCTTAGGTTAGTTAGGTTTAAGTAGTTCTAAGTTCTAGGGAACTGATGACCATAGATGTTAAGTCCCATAGTGCTCAGAGCCATTTGAAGCAATACCTCAACCCGGTCCTGAGAAAAATGGTCTTAAGGGTCGGACAGACAGGCAGACAGACAATAAAGAGCAATGTATTCGCAGTTGCGAATACGGATTACCAGCAGCTGTGTAATGGAATGACGACTATGAAAAGTTTTGCCATAGCGGGACTAGAACCCAGATTTCCCGCTTATTGTGAGTGGGCGTTTCACCATTTGCCCATTCGAACACGACTCACAGCCAGACACAAACTACCGTATAAGCGAAGCACGTTTCTACATCCTGTACTCGCACATCCATTATGCATATTCCTTAGGGGGGTGACATTTTACTTGTAAGTCACTTGCCCGGTGTCAGTGGATAAATATAATACTTCACTGTTTATTTTATTCCGAATTACGATGTAAAGTTCCTTCAGACACGGAATGCAATATCGTATTCATCCGGCGACACCGGGAAAGCGACTTTCAAGAAAAATGCCTCGCCGGTACGGGGATATATACTGAATATACAAAGAAACTACTGTAGGCATGCGTATTGAAATACAAAGATATGAAAACAGGAAGAATACGGCGCTGCGTTCGGCATGGCCTTTATAAGACAACAAGCGTATGGCGCAGTTGTTAGATCGGTTGCCGGCCGAAGTGGCCGCGTGGTTCTGGCGCTGCAGTCTGGAACAGCGAGACCGCTACGGTCGCAGGTTCGAATCCTGCCTCGGGCATGGATGTGTGTGATGTCCTTAGGTTAGTTAGGTTTAACTAGTTCTAAGTTCTAGGGGACTAATGACCTCAGCAGTTGAGTCCCATAGTGCTCAGAGCCATTTGAACCATTTGTTAGATCGGTTATTGCTGCTAGAATGTCAACTTATCAAGATTTAAGTGAATTTGAACGTGGTGTTATAGTCGGAACACGAGCGATGGGATACAGCATCTCCGAGATAGCGATGAAGGGAGGATTTTCCCGTACGATCATTTCATAAGTTCAAAATGGCTCTGAGCACTATGGGACTTAACATCTGTGGTCATCAGTCCCCTAGAACTTAGAACTACTTAAACCTAACTAACTCGACTCTGCGGCCGTAGCGGTCGCGCGGTTCGAGACTGAAGCGCCTAGAACCGCTCGGCCACACAGGCCGGCATTTCACAAGTGTAGTTGGTGTGATATGGGAACTTCGATACTTCTAGGTACGACTCTGACAGGTGACACGTACGTAAGTATACTGTCTGATCACCGACAACCGTTCATGTCCACTGTGCATTCCGACGCACTTGGGCAATTCCACCAGGACAATGTAATACCCAACACGTCCAGAAATGCTAGAGTGTGGCTGTAGGAACACTCTTTTGAGTTTAAGCACTTCTGCTGGCCACCAAACTCCCGAGATACGAACGTTATTGAGGATATCTGGGATGCCTTGCAACGTGCTATTCAGAGATCTCCACATCCTCATACTCTTACGGATTTATGGACAGCCCTGCAGGTTTCATGGTGTCAGTTCCCTCCAGCACTACTTCATACATTAATCGAGTCCATGCTACGTCGTGTTGCGGCACTTCTGCGAGCTCGTGGGAGCCGTACACGATATTAGGCGGGCGTACCAGTTTCTCTGGCTCTTCAGTGTACATAATGGATCTACGAGCACAGGTTGTAGACACATTGTTGGCGACCTATGGAAGCTTGGGTCTGGCCGTGAGTCTTGTTCGGATAGGAAAATGGTATGACGACAACTCGCGGTAATCCGGAAATCCGGGATCCAGTTCCGGGTCGACATAAATTTTCACTTTCATCATTTAATTATACAGCTGACGGTTGTCTTATTCACAACTGTGGTCATATATCGTACATTTCGTAGCGGCTGTAGTCGCCGCGGCTCCTGTTCCTTCGGAAATGGTGTCTGTTGGTACTGAATGAGGCACGGATCCCTAATATCAGCGCTGTTAAAGAAGACCAGAAGCTTCTGACGTAAGACATACCAGCATATCGCAGGCGGTAATTTTTTGACGACTCTTAACAGATCCGGCCGTTCAGATTTGAGACTTTAGTGATTGTGTTGACAGACAGTCAACAGGGATCAGAAAACGTTGTTCTTGTGAAACACAACTAGCTCTTCATTCGTACAAATTGTTGAGTAAGGGATTTCAAATGGATTCCGTAATTATGGATTTCAGGAAGGCTGTACCACACACGCGGCTTGTTGTGAAATAGCGTGCTTACGGAATATCGTCTCAATTATGTGACTCTATTCGTGATTTCCTGTCAGAGAGGTCACGGTTCGTAGTAACTGACGGAAAGTCATCCAGTAAAACGGAACTGATTTCTGGCATTCCCCCAGATAGTGTTATAGGCCATTTGATGCTCCTCTATACAAACGGTTTGGGAGACAGTCGGCCGGTGGGGCAGAGCGGTTCTAGACGCTTCAGTCTGGAACCGCGCGACCGCTGCGGTCGCAGGTTCGAATCCTAAATAAAGAAAAGTGTGAGGTTATCCACATGAGTGCTAAAAAGAATTCGTTAAACATCGGTTACGCGCTAAATCAGTCAAATCTAAAGGTCGTAAATTCAACTAAATACCTAGGAACTACAACTACGAGCAACTGAAATTGGAAGGAACACATAGAAAACGTTGTGGGGAAGGCTAACCGAAGATTGCGTTTTATTGGCAGGGCACTTAGAAAATGTAACAGACCTACTAAAGAGACTGCCTACACTACGCTTATCCGTCCTCTTTTAGAATACTGCTGCTCTGTGTGGGACCCTTAGCGGATAGGACTAACGAAGTACGTCGAAGAAGTTCAAAGGAGGGCAACACGATTTGTGTTATCGCGAAATAGGGGACAGAGTCTCACTGAAATTATATAGTATTTGGGATGCACATCATTAGAACAAATGCATTTTTTGTTGCGGAAGAATCTTCTCACGAAATTGCGATCACCAACTTTCTACACCGAATGCGAAAATATTTTGTTGACGCCGACCTACATAAGGGGAAACGATCACCATGATAACATAAGAGAAATCAGAGCTCCCACGTAAAGATATACAGATGTTCACTGTTTCCGCGTGCTATTGTTGTTGTTGTGGTCTTCAGTCCTGAGACTGGTTTGATGCAGCTCACCATGCTACTCTATCCAGTGCAAGCTTCTTCATCTCCCAGTACCTATTGCAGCCTACATCCTTCTGAATCTGCTTAGTGTATTCATCTCTTGGTCTCCCTCTACGATATTTACCCTCTACGCTGCCCTCCAATAGTAAATTGGTGATCCCTTGATGCCTCAGAACATGTCCTACCAAGCGATCCCTTCTTCTAGTCAAGTTGTGCCACAAACTCCTCCCCAATTCCATTCAATACCTCCTCATTAGTTATGTGATCTACCCACCTAGTCTTCTGCATTCTTTTGTAGCACCACATTTCGAAAGCTTCTATTCTCTTCTTGTCCAAACTATTTATCGTCCATGTTTCACTTCCATACATGGTACACTCCATACAAATACTTTTAGAAACGACTTCCTGACACTTAAATCTGTACTGGATGTCAACAAATTTCTCTTCTTCAGGAACGTTTTCCTTTCCATTGCCAGTCTACATTTTATGTACTCTCTACTTCGACCATCATCAGTTATTTTGCTCCCCAAATAGCAAAACTCCTTTACTACTTTAAGTGTCTCATTTGCTAATCTAATTCCCTCAGCATCACCCGAGTTAATTCGACTACGTTCCATTATCCTCGTTTTGCTTTTGTTAATGTTCATCTTATATCCTCCTTTCAAGACACTATCCATTCCGTTCAACTGCTCTTCCAAGTCCTTTGCTGTCTCTGACAGAATTACAATGTCATCGGCGAACCTTTAAGTGCTATACGGGATTGGCATGATAGAGAATTGTGGAGGTGGTTCGATCAACCCTCCGCCAGGCACTTAAATGCTGAGTATCCATGTAGATGTAGATGTAGATGTAGAATAGCCCAAAGCGAGCGAGACGGATACCAGAATGTTTTCATCGATGCGCCCTCTCTAACGACATCGCAGTCGACGGGGCACCAAATCGTACTCCGCCTTCCTCTTCGAAGACGCTTCTAGAGAATTGCCATCGTAGGTAACGGTCGTCCAAGGGGAGCGGAACCGGCGAGATAGGACCGCAGCGGCGGACTTCGCATGCAGCCGAGGACAAATCTGGGCCAGAACGAGGCTGGCGTGCGCTGATGCTTATGGGGGCACTCCGAGCGTCCGTTCCTTTTAAAGGCCGGCGGTGATAAAACCGGAAGCTCTCCCCGAGTGCAGTTCTGGCCACCATCGTTAGCGGTCGCAAAGCGCCCGTAAAAACGTTAGCGCGCTAAGCTGTCGCCTTAGCGTAACGGACCGTAATTGTTTTACGCGCTATCAACGTAAAAGCGTCCCTGCCCCTCGCTGAGAGTGAAACACCACCGACAGCGTAAACGGCAGGCGCCGCCGAGCGCAGCTAGTGCGCGGTTACGCGACGACGTTCGTCCGGGTCAGAACTTAAAAAGCAGTCGCAGACGATTATCTCGCTCCTTCCCTTCTTTGAAATTCTGAATTTACGTATAAAACAAAGGTTGACAGAATATACACAAGTCGTAGAAACATCAGATTGCAATTCTAAGCCGGCGGAGTGACCGAGCGGTTCTAGGCGCTACAGTCTGGAACCGCGCGACCGCTACGGTCACAGGTTCGAATACTGCCTCGGGCATGGATGTGTGTGATGTCCTTAGGTTAGTTAGGTTTAAGTAGTTCTAAGTTCTAGGGGACTGAAGACCACAGCAGTTAAGTCCCATAGTGCTCGGAGCCATTTGCAATTTTAACACTCGAAAGACACGAAAGGAAGGCAATACTTGAGAAGCGAGTGAAACAGATTTGCTACCTGCTGTGGGACTACGAATCATTTGGTTTGGCATTAGTTTTCTAGTTTGTGAAGTGAAAAGTTGTTTATGGTTTAGTAACACACAACTTATCCATGGGCAGTTTTCCTGATTCAGTTATTTCTACCCGCTGTTCAGTATCCAGCCCTTCTTTTTATTTTCCACCCACGCAGCAACAAGAACCTGCAACTCATTCGAATAGTTAACCGGAAAATAGTCTGAAAGCAGCACCTGTAACCCTCAGACGATTCATTGACATCTCACGTCCACCTGACAATAAACACCGCCTGCAGTATGGTAACTGATAGTAACGTAGGCTTCCCTTGAAATAATCTAAAGCTGAATTTGGTATAATTGACGTATATAGAATCACGAAGGTCCATATCGAAGGCTAGAACTTCTAAAACAAACAAGGAAGCAGCACGTGGTACGCTCCCGAATTAAAAATTTGAGTATTACAATGTTTAAATGAACTAACTGAAATAATTATACAACTTTTAGGTCACAAATAAATTTTATCGCCCTAAAGGTGAAAAATTCTGATACTCCATGTGCCACGCGATGTCTTGTCCAGGCTACGTACAAAAACTTACGCGAAATCTGAGATACGTTTATCTGCAAGTCAGTTTGTTTGGTTATAAAAATGTCACTCAGATAGTTTCATAAACACCCGTAAAACATCCATATTGTTCTTTGCATAGAACGACATTTACTAAAAGGCAGACATCCGAGACACTCCTGTAACGACAATCCCAGACTGATTAGTTCAACTTCCTAATATAGACTGGCAGTACAGGCTTACCGACGGCTCCAAAACGATACAAAAATCATTCATGGGTACAGACGTCCGATAAAAGATTCAATTTTCTCTCAACGGGCCCTCTGATAGAAGCTAATAAAGGCTCCTTCCGAAATAGCTCACCCAGTTGGGAATCTAAGTTAATGCCAAATAGTTGCAAAGTAGAGGAAGCTCTTCTTGACTTGTTAATGTTATTTATGATTGCATAAAATGCATGTTCGAGCATCAGTTGCTTTTGTTTTAAATCGGAACATCTACCACTTTCAGTGGTGGGCCATCTTCACGGATAAGGGTTAAAATGGTTTCAGCCAACAAATTACATTTGTTATTATTTACATAAAGTGTAGAGCATGACATGTATATCAGCATACGACACAAGACTTTTAGAAACAAACTTACTAATACTAAGGGTACACAGAACTATACTGAAGAGAAGATCAGGACTATAAATAATACTTGTAAGTTGGTATTATTGTGTCGCATATTGATATTCATGACATGCTATCCACATTATTTAAGTAGTGACAAATGTAATGTTGTGGCTTAAACCATTTTAACCCTTATCCGTGAAGATGGCCCGTGACTGAAATCGGTTGATACCTGGATTTAAAATAAAAGCAGCTGATGGCCAAACATGCATTATATACTTTACTTGACGGCTGTTGATAGTAACCTTCCAATAATGTTATTTATGATTATTTATTCCTAATAATACGAAAGCTGTAATTTATCGTATGGAAATGCTGCAGACCTTCACTTCGGAAAACACCGATGCAACTTGAACTATTGTAATTACAAACATGAAAACTGATACAGCATTATTATATTTTGTAATAAACATTAAGTAAAAAAGGTTTTAATCTGTAGCACTACGTGATATGACAGGGAAGTCATGTGTCTTTCTTACTAGTGTCAGCTTCTGTTGGAAATACTTGCATCTATTATCGAATACGTTATCGTCAGTCACAAAGTGCTGAAATCGACAGTCCATTAAATTGTTGAGTACACTGTCTTGCCAAATATGTATAGATGAGTTTATGACACTTCCAATTGTATTCGGAAGGAACGAGTCCAACCATCGAATTTAGATTTCCCACGGTTTTCCTACATCTATGACATAATAAATTTATAGAGGCAATTGTTACCAATACCACTTTCAAACACCGTCCAATTAGAGCCTCTACAGCCCCGTCTGAGTTGACTTCGTGTCGACGGGATGTTTATCGTAATCCTTCGTTGAAAAGATAAGTGCATAAAGAGGCCATTCCTTGAGTTAATTTTTCAAATAAAATTTCGTAACGTCTTTCAGCATCTTCACTGTATTTTGGTAAAGATTTTTATGTTTGCATGTTCTTTCAAGTGAATGAAATTTCTTGGGTTTGAGGAAGAACTGTAACTACACTTGTACAGTCATTTCTGTGGTCGAAGGTGTACTGACATTTCTAATAAAAGCGCTTGTTTCAGTTACCACATGCTTGGTTGCGGCTTTTAGAGTTTGCTTAGCACATACTGTGTGTTAACCACTGTTTTCTAAAAATATTCCAAATACATTATCTTATTGGGTTTATACAATCGTTCCTTATAAGTTTGAAACTTACTTCATATACTTCTTGAACACAAACTGTGTTTTTGATTTAAAAATTCATAATTTGTGTCCTCAAATTGAATTACACTTGTAAAGACTTATCTTTAGTCTTTTTACATACGCCGAATTATATGGTACGTTTATTTGTTTACATAAAATAGTTGATTCAGATATTTAACTTCTGTGAAAGGCTTCATTGGTTTTCACGATTTTTCTACAGGCACATACATATGCGATATTGCATGCTTTTCATTTGTTATGGACTCTAGTTAATGGAGTCTTCCAAAAGACAGCTGATATATATTTATATCCCGTTTTGTCTGTTGTACCTTGTGACAGGAAAGATGACAGACGTAAATTTGTGACACATTTTTACAGCTGTTAGTTTCAACGTCGGGGGTATTGGAGGAGGAGTTAATATTTAACGTCCCGTCGACAACGAGGTCGTTAGAGACGGAGCTCAAGCTCGGACTAGGGAAGGATGGGGAATGAAATAGGCCGTGCCGTTTCAAAGGAATCATCCCAGCAGTCACCTGAAGCGATTTAGGGAAATCACGGAGAGCCTAAATCAGGATGGCCGGATACGGGTTTAAATCGTCGTCTTCTCGAATGCGAGTCCAGTGTGCTAACCATTGCACCACTTCGCTGAAGAATTAGTAATTCATCCAATGTATTCCCGCAAGTTTAAACTACCTCTTAACTACTGAAGCCTCATACATGTAACCCCCAGTTCGTAGTTGATCAGTTCGTGTTTGCAGTATCGCGTTGATTGGATAGATCTCACTGGTATCGATGTAAGTTCTGGCAACTTTTTCGTATTGCGTATTATGTGAGACTCGAGTTTCCCGATAATGTCCATAACTGAAATATATTTTTTTCCAAATTCTTCGCATTTTGTTGCTTATACACTGAGGGTACATTGCTTTGAGAACCTGCAGATGTCTTCATCCCGAGTGAATGGACGTAAACGAATGAAAAAGTAAAGTAAAGTAGTCCCTGGTGCTTTTAATAAATTACTGTCCAAGCTGTGTCGTCATTTAAAGTCATGCATTCGGTTTAAAACCAATGGGCAACCTCGATTCTAGGAAAATTTCTGTACTTTGTGAGTTTCGACGTAATTTCATGACTTTAGTTGGTAATTTTTGACATGACTCACATCTGCCCGAAAGGAACCGGGCATTACGTAGAAGCCGGGGCTAGAGACATTCGTTATGACGTATACCACAATTTGTACCTTATTGGACGGATCTACTGTCAGTTCTGGCCTTCATAGGTTTGCTTATTGTCTATATGATGGCTGACATAGAAGTCAGTTTTTTTGACGAAGAAGGAATACAGAAGATACTTGCGGTATCTAATCACTTCTAGCAGAACTTCACTCAATGACTAATTCTAAAACATATCTCAAACACTGTCACTGTGACTGTTTGAAGATTTTATTTTCATGGCGTAACTGTTGCTACATGTATGTGTTCACTTTTTTTGTTGAAGCGTGAATGTTTTCGAACATGTTCTGTTTTTATGCTAATTTTACGTGCTTTACATCCTTTTAGAGACCCAAGAATTGTTCATAAACAATGATATCTTCATTATTTAAAGTTCGGCCAACACATGTGGCTGGCCGCTGTCATCTAAAAAAAATCCTGACTGTGAAGCCTCCCGATAGACAAGAGTGGGCTGGGCTTTGTCTCGATCTGGAAACCTCGACTTTTGCGATTCACGTCCATATCGACTATGAATCCAGACGTGGCTCACAATTCGTTATCACCACATCAATTCCTCCAATGTCTCTCCCTTACTTCCCAATCTCTACACAAGCCCTTCTGCATACCACATTCGGCTAGCACTTTTGTCTGGAAGAACTGAAGCTGTTAAAGAAGGCTGTGAGCTCTGTGTGGATATTTCAGTCGATAACAGGGAAGGACAGTTTCCTTGGTGAAGTCTGTAAGCCCCCATACTTCTCCTTGACTGAAATGAATACATGAGAATACACTGATGAGCCAAAACATCATGACCACATAGCTAATACCTTGTTGGTCCACCTTTGGAACGCAATACAGCAGCGATTCTGCTGCCATGAATCCTACAGGTCCGTTGTTCATTTCCAGAGATGCGTGGGACCAATTGTTTATGCGCAGTTATCATAAATTATGGCCCGGTGAATCATCCTTTCAGATTAAAACCGTGTGCCGGACCGAGACTCTGAGGACGGGTCGTGAGTTGTGCATGGATAGTTCAGGGGGCAGAGCACTTGCCCGCGAAAGGCAACGTTTCCGAGTTGGAGTCTCGAACCGGCACGCAGTTTTAATCCACCAGAAAGTTTCATATCAGCGCACACTCCTCTGCAGAGTGAAAATCTGATTCTGGAAATATGGCCTGATGGTTTATGAACGGTGAGCTGCTGCTTGTGCCCAATAGCATGCCAGACATGTTCCATCGGGTTCAGATCAGGCGTGGTCAAGACATCAGTGTCAGCTCAGTGCCATCGATAGTGAGCCCTGTAAAATGTTATCCTGCTGGGTGATGCATTGAGATCCAGGGACGACATCAAGGTGAAGGGATGCAAGTTATCCACAATAATATTCACTTCGTCTGCAGCTATGTTGGCGCTTTGGATTACTGCCGCGGGTCCTACAGTACTGCCCCAGCAGACTGTATCCATGACGCGGTGCAAGTTTCGAGCAGAGGTTCGCCTGGATGACAGCATATCTATACAAAAATACTGACTTGGTGTAACAGGAGACATGTTTCCACTGACCCATAATCGCATCTCGATTTTCCCTTGCACATTGCAGTCATGGTTAACGATGTCGTTGAGTCTACATGGGAGTAAGTAGGGTTATCTACTGCTTAGTCCCATGTTCAGCGATGTGTATTAAATGGCGTCCTCCAGTATATTTGTGGTGCCTGCACCAACATCGTACACTGGTGCCATATCTGCGACAGGTTGCCGCCCACCCTTCGGCATCCAGATTCCATGATGAGGCGTGGATATCCAGCACCTTGTCGCCTCTTCTTGGTTTGTCATTTTTTAACCAAGTTCCATAGATGCTCGCGACAGTAGCACATGAACAGCCAACCAATATATTCGGCTCATATGGTCGCTAGAAATGGTTCCCTATTCGTTTATGCTCCTGTTAGATACTTTCCTTAATGTGGCATGAAACCACAACGCCTCCAAGAGTCATTCAATCTCCAGCTGGGCAGTGGTCCTAATGATTCATCATCAGTGGTTGGTTGACTGATTTGGGAAGGGGACCAAACAATGAGGTCAACGGTCCCGTCGGGTTAGGGAGGGATGGCGAAAGAAGTCGGTTGTGCTTTTTCAAAGGAACCATGCCAGAACTTGCCTTAAGCTATTTAGGGAAATCACGGAAAGCCTAAATCAGGATTGCCAGACGCTGATTTGAACCGTCGTCCTCCTGAATGCGAGTCCAGTGTGCTAATCACTGTGTCACCTCGCTCTGTTGTCATCAGTGTATGTAGCTACGGTAAGATACCGTTGGGTGGCGGGTGGAAAATTTCTATTGTTGCTGTTCTCAACACAGGCTCTGTAACTACAATGTTGCCAATCAGAAAGTGATTTGCAAAAACGTGATGTCTGTAATTAAAGTTCACTGTGCCCACTCTGATGGATAAAGAAAGTCATTGATCATTGAAGTTCATTACGCTGAGGATTTAGGATGATGTCTGGGATTCACAGAAAATGCAATTTACTATAACAATTTTCACTATATTCTGAAAACGATAAAGCGTAAAGGTCCACACAAAAGCTTCCCAAGCAATGCTACTATCGACTCTGGTACTATCAGAGCTGTTCAGAGTCTATTGTGTGGATCCTGTTTTCCCTAGATAACGAAACTGTTCAATAATCGTTATCGATGTAAGTGTTCAAAGTGAATGCTCGCCAAAATTTGATGATAATACTCATCAAACACCACGCTAGTAATGGTAGAAGGTCTGTCCTGCGGCTACACGTGAAAATACGACATATGCAGACTGAGAACAAATCACTAAAGTCGTTCCACAATTAACACTTTACCCCAATGCGAACTCATTGTTATGTGCATACCGAGTTATGTAATATGGCATCCAAGGCTGTTCCTTGCAACTGCACAGACGCGACGCGATTTCCGACACGGAGTGCACGCTGATACGAATCTAGAAGAGATCTGGGGCTCGACTCTAGCTCGGAAGCGCTCGGTAGCGTTCTCGCTTCCCACGCCCGGGTTCCCGGGTTCGATTCCCGTCGGGGTCAGGGATTTTTTCTGCCTCGTGATGACTGGGTGTTGTGTGATGTCCTTAGGTTAGATAGGTTTAAGTAGTTCTAAGTTCTAGGGGGCTGATGACCATGGATGTTAAGTCCCATAGTGCTCAGAGCCATTTGAACCATTTTTTTCGGAAGCGCTCTTATTTATATAGCCGCGGTGCGGACAGCCAAAAGCGCAGCCGACAAAATTTGCCTTCCTGACTAGCAGCTGGGGCTAGTAGAGCACCACTTCTAGTTACTAAATAATTAATTGCTTCATTCGCTGCAGTACGATGAAGCTCTCAATTTAATTGTGCAATCAGTACACAGGTAAGTATGTATAATAAAATTCTGATGGAGCTAGGTTAAATGCTTTTAGGGAGAGAATGATTTTAGTTGCACTGCGCGCAATAGATGAGCTCTGAACTTGCGCATTGGAGAGACGCTACAGCTATAGTTTTATAGCTACCTTTTGGAAACTTCTCACATTGCTGTTATTATAGCGTAACTCCATTGTACCTGAATCCAAACGTCCTAGCTTTATGTAATCACTTACTTCATCTATCTTGCTTGCTTAGTTTTAGGACACAAAAAATCAGAAAATCGTGAATGTCAACCAAAATATTACTTTGTGAAATCCAGCATGCTGTTTCCATCATATTAGAATGAAAAAGGAATCCGAATATAAATTTTTAAGTGTTTAGCTCCTTCCTGTTGTGCCGATGATTTTAACGTAAAACGTCCAAACTGCTAAAACTGTTACTAAGCTGGATCTTAATCCATTATCATTTTAGCGTCACTCCTGACATGCTATTATTTTCAGGTTATTTACTTCACTCTTAAGGTATTGCACAAGATTCGTGACGTCATAGCTAGTTACAGCGGACTAGGCTGGCACACAATGGAAAGCATATGAGTTCTATATGGCCTGAGTAGGCTGCTTCCCTACAATACTTTAAAAATGTGCCCCTTTTTGTACAAAATTTCGATCTAATTAATAATTGTTATCGACCTCTGATTATGATTTTATAAGTATATTCAAGGGTGAGAGGTGCTTACCTGACGTAGCGGAAAGAATGAATATTTGAATGAATTTATGATCAGTATTAGCTCTCAAAGTTAGGTAACATTACTTGGTAAATGGATACGTGGCCTTCCTTACAGGCAGACATTGACGCTGTGAACTCAACAATGAATGCCTAACGTTTGTCGACATAAGAACCTGAAATATTTCTCAAGTCGAGCATAGTCTGCAAAACAGCACACGGTCTCGGGGTCGCAGCACCGTCACTGAAAATCCGAGTTGTAAGGCAACTAATGAAGTGAAAAAGCTTGCGCTGATTGCGGTTTTGCGTCACATTGACTAATATTCGTACTGAAGACAAGTTTCACAGAGAAATTTGTGTTCGATTTAAGTACAGGCTCTAAAATGAATATACAGTGGTCAAATTAAATGTTGCATATTACCGAAACTTTAAGACTGAGTGTTCTGATTCAGAAATACGTTACGATATCAATGCATTGGTTTGTTTGTAACGTAGTTATAGCGGAAATAGTCCATGTTTCTACCGTGGACCGGGCGAGGTGGCGCAGTGGTTAGAACACTGGACTCGCGTTCTGGAGGAAGGTTCACACCCGCCTCCGGCCATTCGCGTTTTCCGTGATTTCCCTAAATAGCTTCAGGCAAATGCAGGTATAGTTCCTTTGAAAGGGCATGGCCGACTTCCTTCCCCTTCCTTCCCTAATCCGGTGGGACTGATGACCTCGCTGTTTGGTCCCCTCCCCCCCCCCCCCCAAAAAAAAAACAAACAACCAAGCAACCTATCTACCGTAGAGGCGAATATGTACAGTATATGGCAACTGTGTCACATGTATAACAGCTACATCTACATCTACATGATTACTCTGCAATTCACATTTAAGTGCTTGTCAGAGGGTTCATCGAACCACAATCATATTATCTCCCTAAGTAACTAACTTCCCGCAGAGCTAAATAAATACCTTCTTCAGAATGAATGTTTTATTCTGAAGCAGAGTGCACGCTATTGTAAAACTCAGTGAAGCCTTAAAACTTTATGTTGGTGTAGTTCTTGAAGGTTGTTCATTAAAATGCATTCGATCTTACGCGGGTTCTGAGTGACAAGGTTGTTGGAAAAACATTCCACTCCCGAACAGCGCGCGGGAAAAACGAACACGTAAACCTTTCTGTTCGAGCTCTAATATCTCTTATTTTATTTTGATGATAATTCCCACCTATGTAGGTTGGGCTCAACAAAATATTTTCGCATTCGGAAGAGAAAGTTGGTGACTGAAATTTCGTAAATAGATCTCGCCGCGACGAAAAACGTAACGTCTTTGCTTTAATGACATCCATCCCAACTCGCGTATCATATCTGCCACACTCTCTCCCCTATTACGTGATAATACAAAACAAGCTGCCCTTTTTTGCACCCTTTCGACATCCTCCGTCAATCCCACCTGGTAAGGATCCCACACCGCGCAGCAATATTCTAACAGATGACGAACGAGTGTAGTGTAAACTGTCTCTTTAGTGGACTTGTTGCATCTTGTAAGTGTCCTGCCAATGAAACGCAACCTTTTACTCGCCTTCCCTACAATATTATCTATGTGGTCTTTCCAACTGAAGTTGTTCGTAATTTTTACACCCAGGTACTTAGTTGAACTGACAGCCTTGAGAATTGTACTATTTATCGAGTAATCGAATTCCAACGGATTTCTTTTGGAACTCATGTGGATCACCTCACACTTTTCGTTATTTAGCGTCAACTGCCACCTGCCACACCATACAGCAATATTTTCTAAATCGCTTTGCAACTGATACTGGTCTTCGGATGGCCTTACTAGACGGTAAATTACAGCATCATCTGCGAACAACATAGGAGAACTGCTCAGATTGTCACCCAGGTCATTTATATAGATCAGGAACAGCAGGAACGTTGCAGTACTTGTGCTGTGTGCTATTCTGAGAGTTTTGTTGCTTAAGGATGGTTCGGATAACAATAAGGCACAATGACAGCCTCGGTGTAGTCACTCTTATGAAGCAGGGAGTGAGAAAGATGGTCAATGCAGCGAATTGCACTGTGGATCAAGGTGATGTCTGTAGAACATGGAAGAAGTTTCTAGCGACAGGATTAGTTGAGGATCGTTACAGAAGTGGTAGTGAAAGAATAGCAACAGATGTGAAGATCTGATATCTGCGAATAACAGCAAGCAGAAATCCTAAACATCTATGGCGGCAGTTCCAAACAGCTACAGGATTGCAGTTGTCAATACAAACTTTACAAAATACGCTCGAGGACTAGGGTTTCTGTGCCAGAAGATCTTTCAAGCCTTCTGCTCTAAATCGGAGATGGGCTCGTGTAGTATGGGCAGTAACTACTCTTTGTGGGCAAGGTAGCCCGGGGGAACAACGCTCTTTTGTGATAAGACCCGTATCAGTCTCCACCCCGACAATACTGGTATTCGGGTATGGAAGCAACGAGGACAACGTTTGTAACCTAACTTCATCGCAGACCGCCACTTTTATGCAGACATTTCAGTCATGTTTTGGAGTAGTCACATGTGGCCTCAGAAAAGTCTGTGTGCCACTATATGCCGATGTGAATTATCAAGACGAAGTCCTTCCACGCACTGTGATTCCATCTGGTGAACATATTGGAGCAGGATTCACGTTGATGTGTGACAACGCACGCCCCCATCGGTACGATCTTGTGAACACGTTCCTAGTGGAGCATAGAATCAGTCAGATGGACTCGTCTTCGTGTTCTCCACATCCAAATTGCATTGAGAATTCGTGGGCCATGCTAAAACGATCTGTTAGCAATCGCCTTGTCCCACCGGAGACCTGACAGGCCATCACAAACGCCGTTGTCGAGGAGTGGGACAGTATCCTACGGGCTTATCCCTATGCAGCTACGAGGAGGACCAGTTGGGTCACAAACAATGTTTTACGAAAGGTAACAGTGAGAAGAAACTGTAGTGGTTGCAGTGGAATCTTTTGTAAGATTCTGTTTTTGTTCTCTTGTTCAAATGGTTCAAATGGCTCTGAGCACTATGGGACTCAACTTCTGAGGTCATTAGTCCCCTATAACTTAGAACTAGTTAAACCTAACTAATCTAAGGACATCACACACATCCATGCCCGAGGCAGGATTCGAACCTGCGACCGTAGCGGTCTCGCGGTTCCAGACTGCAGCGCCAGAACCGCACGGCCTCTTCGGCCGGCTGTTCTCTTGTCTTGTTTACCAAATGGAAGTGCGCTTATCTTCTTTACTGTTCTTTTATGGCTGTACCTCACAGAAAAAAGTCAATTTTGCTTCCTATAACGTCCTGTATTAACCATAAAGCAATTTGCAACAGCTATTTTGACCATTGTAAAAGCACGTTTGAATCCGAAATTTTGTATGGATGTCACAAGTGTTTCGGGAAAATAATCTTGGAAGGGAAGATCGAGGGCACGGGACCGAGGTGAGAGCAGCGAGCAGGTGCATATATGATATCAAGATCTCCAGTCTACCTGTTCAGCAGACAATAAGAAGCTGGTAAAAGTACCGGGATGAAGACGTATGGTTCATGGGATCACGACACTCAGCAGTGAGTTCAGTGACTTGTGATGATAGCCATAAGTAGCTGGGGAGGGAAATAAATAGCAGACGTTTTAGTTAAATTCCTGATTCCACAAGCTGCGACATTGTCACGAATAAAACAGTCACCCGTATATACATTAAGTTTCCTTTAATTTACGTCCATGGTCACAAACGTTCTGTTAACAGATTACCGGTTTCGGTCCATACTGACCATCATCAGATCTATTTTATAAAAACAAAGTCCTAATGTACTGCGGCCATAAGGGCATCGTCAAATATATATATATATTGTCACTCAGAACCGGTGTAAGATTGAATGCATTTTAATGAACAACCTTCAAGAACTACACCAACATAAAGTTTTAAGGCTTCACTGAGTTTTACAATAGCGTGCACTCTGCTTCAGAATAAAACATTCATTCTGAAGAAGGTATTTATTTAGCTCTGCGGGAAGTTAGTTTTTTTCTCTCTTGCTGATTTATCACGATCGTCTCTCGACTGTTTACGGTTCATTAATAACGCAGACTTTGTACGTAGACTAAGATGATACATCATAACAAATACTTGTTGAGAACTGAGGATAGCTGTCGAGGGTTGTGCCACATTGCTGCGCAGTCAGCTGGAAACGCGTCGAGAATTGAGCCAACCCCTGGCACTGCAACAAAGTACCGCTGCGCCTGACAGCAGGGTTTCGGCAACACGAGAAGCGGCCACCCACTCGCGTGTACGACTGCCCAGCCGAATGGACGGAATCGAGGGAATGCAACTGAGAACAGGTATTACAGGCCAGATTGCGAACGGGTGTCGGCTTTCCGTGCTGACGCCCGCTGCCACCAAAGGGGTTTTGGGCTGTTGGGGGGGGGGGGGGGGGGGAGAGAGACAGACAGACAGAGAGAGAGAGAGAGAGAGAGAGAGAGAGAGGCAGCAGAGACTGTCAGCTGTAATTACTACAGGCAGCGCACTGCAAAGTGAATCGGGCTGGGCGGGGACACTCCTGTGAAAGACCCAACGCCCCTGGAAGCACGCCAAACGCAGTGCACCTTTCGGTGTTGGACGAGTACACACGTGGTCGTCTGCCGGCCTAATCGTAAATGAGAGAGCAAGCAGGATTCGTAACACTAAATGATTCCTTATGGATTCAGCAGCGGTCACCACAATTCTTTACACTGGCGCAAGAAATTTTGACATGTCGGTGCTCTGCAGTGCGTTCAACCAATTGTCTTTCAAAGCTGGCTGTCAATGTTGAACACGTGAAAGTTGGAAATTTGTGGTTAGGTCTTATGAGATCAAACTGCAGAGGTCTTCGCTCCCTAAGCTCACCCCCTACCTAATCTAACTTAAACTAACTTACGCTAAGGACAACACACACACACCCATGCCCAAAGGAGGACTCGAACCTCCGACGGGGGGAGCCGCGTGAACACGTGGAAAACCATGTTCCGGAAGACGTTTGTCTCAGTGAACAGTACGAAAGCCTACCAGCGTCTTGAAAATTTATGCTAAGCGTTCACTTAAGCTAGTTTACAGCCGATTTCCAGACATGATTCTCTGAAAACGCAAAATGGCTGAAAAATTTTTATGGCAACGGCAGTGCTTTCGCAAGAACAACTAGAATGTCACTGAAACGTTTCTGAGGAGGACTAGTAAATACATTTTAACCTAGAATACTGTTGCATTAATGAACTGATTTTTAATGAGCCCCATCTTGTGGACGTTATTTTTACAAGACAATGTCATTGCCAGCTGTACGATTCTAAACTAAGCATCCGGAACGAGAACCTCAAATATTAACAGAAAGTGATGAAAGTTACATTTAAGACACTGATCTAAAGTCATAGCTACTCCGAACGTAATTCATCAGTAAACTGCACCACGTCGACTTACCTGACAACTATGGTTGTTACAAAAAATAGTTGAAGATTGCGGGAGAAAATAAGGCAAGTGTATTTCTTAGCAAAGCAAAAACAGTTGAAAGGGTGCACCTTACCACGAGGAAACCCAGCACTGTTGCAAACATCTAAAAGTAAGTTGAAGCAAAGGAAGCCTTAAATGGAATGAAGAAGAAGGATACAAATTGTGCTAGATCGTGATCTCAATTGAGGGAGAACTCGACCGAACAGTAGTGACTCCAGTCAAAGAGAACCATAGTAACGATGGGGAGAGCGGTGTGCTGACCAGCACACCTTCTATCCGCATCCTCAGCTGAGGATGACACGGCGGCCGGATGGTCCAGATGGGCCACTTGTGGCCTGAAGACAGACTGCTTTAAATTGTAGTAGAAATATATTCTAATAGACAACCCTATGTTCGCTATTAATTCCTCTCAAGGAACGCACAAGAATCGTAAGTGTTGCAGTAGTACAACAGGACCAAGCACTTATACGGTAAAAGTGTTCTTCCTATTTTTAGAGGGAGAGAGAGAGAGAGAGAGAGTTTTTAAGCCACCAGTATTCATAGACATGTTAACGACAACTGGATATCACCATCTACTTGGACACAGGGTTCCAAACTGATGATGAAGGAATGGTGATTTTCATTACAATTTGAAGGAATACGCAACGCGAGATTCTCTTTGTATAAACGTGACTCAAAAGCAATACGATCTGCTAGAAATAAAAGTGATATATATAAAACGACAGACTGAGCAAAGAGAATGCAGTGACGTAACCAAAAACTCACTGGTGTGCAGAGTTTAAGGACGGAAGTAACTTTCGCGTGATGCGTCACTGCAAAGTAACGTAGTTCAATGACACTTTGAACATACACAGAAATAATTAGTACATTATGGTATAGAAGCTAACTGAAAGATATAGGTGATGAGACGAAGGGAAATGACACTTTTATTCAAAGATAGTAATGACAGTGAAGTCAACGCGATTCACGATGGTCTCCTGGACATTACAAAAGGCGGGACGTGGTTCTAAACAGGGTGTGCGATTATCACAGACGGAAGTGCAAGATCTGCAACGTGCTCCCATGCTGGCCACAAGGGGTGGCAAGTGCTGGATGGTCATTGTTGCATGTGAACGTGCTGTAGTACGTTTAAATAACGCATCCCATACGTGCTCGATGGCATTTAAGTCGGAGAAACAGGAAGGTCAGACCATTCGCCGAATATCCTTTCGTGCCAAGAGTTCCTCCAACTGCGCGGTTCCGATACGTTACGTGAAGGTTGAGTTTCCAAGTACAATATTTTTTATGCTTGACTGTAGTATGAGTTGTTTCTTGTGTTATACGAATTTTCAACACGCGACCTCTGGGCACAATATATACATTCAAGCACAATATATACATTCAAGAACTGAACCGTAAATCATAAAATATCTGGGTGTATATATGGAGCGATTTAAAATGGGACGACCGCATATGATCACAGGAAAGGTAGTTGTCAGACTGAGGGCACTGCAGCACTCCTGAGAAGTGTAGCCTAACCACCATGCATTACACTTTCAGACAATGTTTAGTATTGTACGTCAAACTGGGCTCCTCACCACGTGCTACTGGTAGCAGAAATGAGCAAAGCGCGAAGAGGAGCACGTTTCGTCTCTGCTTTAGTAACTGTAAAAGCGACGCTGAATCGTTCATTCAATTCCAGAACAGAACTTTTTTGAATCACGGTGTGCTTTGCTTTTTCTATTCTAGAACGTACTTTCCTACAGGAGTCAGTCAATACTTTTGTCACTTCCTGGCAGATTAAAACTGTGTGCCGGACCGAGACTCGCAATCGGGACCTTTGCCTTTCGCAGGCAAGTGCTCTACCAACTGAGGTACCCAAGCACGACTCACGCCCCGTCCTCACAGCTTTACTTCCACCAGTACCTGGTCTCGTACTTTCCAAACTTCACAGAAGCTCTCCTGCGAACCTTGCAGAACTAGCACTCCTGGACGAGATACTGGCAGAAGTAAAGCTGTGAGTACCGGCCGTTAGTCGTGCTTCGGTAGCTCAGATGGTAGAGCACTTGCCCGCGAAAGGCAAACGTCCCGATTTCGAGTCTCGGTCGAGCACACAGTTTTAATCTGCCAGGAAGTTTCATATCTTCGCACACTCCGCTGCAGAGTGAAAATATCATTCTCGAAACACTTTTGTCCCTTGTACATGTAGCTCTCTAAAAGTCTAAGAGTCCTAGAGAGACTGGAGCTACTGTTGACGCTTACCAACACTTGTTCTCCCAACGCAATGTCCTCAGATAGAACAGGAGCGAGGAATGTGACAGTATTACATTTAGTATCCTCCGCCACTCGCCGCAGGGTGGCTTGCAGAGTGTCAATATATACGCGCTGTTCGTGTTTCAACCTCTTGTGAGGATCTCTTTAAGTACAATGTGTGCTGTCCGTATACACTAACTTTTGTGAAAACGGCAGCATCAGATTGCGCAGAGAGAGCGTAAAAGTAACTCCGACAGCGGAACCTCGCGTTGGCCTATCAAAATCTCCGTTTTTAGGGTTCCATATCTCTAATACGTAACAGCGAAATCCTAATAGGGTCATTTCTTGTCTGTCTGTCTCTCCGTCCCATTGTTAAAAACCCCATTGCCCAGGAACAGGTAGTCGTGTTAAGCTGAAATTTAGGTCACACACTAATATCTTTGGTCCAGCATAAAAATCTTAAGTGCGTAAATCAATGCACATATTTTGACAGTCGTCAACTCACTCATCAAAACCTATGCGGTACTCAGCGCCGGCCTACAATCATGACATTTAGCGAGAAGGAAGGCTTCGTAGTGCAAGTAACGTGAAGAAAACGAAACTGTTAATTTGTAATTATATAAAAAGAAAAAAAAATTGTCATTTGCTATCTTACTGTCTCTGTGCCCATGTGTCTGTTAAGACGCCTTTTTCTCAGGAATGTGTAGACGTATCAAAGTGAATTTTTTGTCGCATTGTAAGGTCTACGGTCCCTTGATGGTGCTAAGTGAGTGAACTCAAAAGTTGCGGCCATTTATTTCACATGCTTTGATACTCGCTTACTCACTCATTAATATGTATAGGTTAGTTCACGTCAGTTTCAAATCATGAAATTTGATAAAAAGGAAGGCTTCACAGTTCAAGCAAAGAGGAAAACCGAAACTGTTAATTTATAATTACGTCACACGGTCACACGGAAAAACCTGTCGTTTGTCATCTCTCTCTCTCTCTCTCTCTCTCTCTCTCTCTATATATATATATATATATATATATATATATATATATATATATATTCCTTTGTGTGACCGTCTGGTAAGATGCTGTTTCCTTAGGAATGGATACACGTGTCAAGTTGAAACTTATGTCACATTCTAATGTCTTTGATTAAGCTTCGAAAGTAAGGGGAAACAAAAGATAAGGCCATTGAGGTCGGATATTTTGATACTCGCGACCTCACTAATTAATAGCCATAGCTTACTTCCTGTTGACAAGAATAATATGAAATTTGGCAAGAAGTAAAGTTTCGCACTGCAAGTAAAGAGAAATTTAGAAAATTTTTAGTTTTTCGTTGTACCACATAAAAAATATTTATATTGTTGTCCGACTTCAAACTTAAAATTAAAAGAATCCTTGAGAATCTTGAACGTCGACAATAGGCCAACAGTCGTTGAGGTTATCGACTCCCGGGGTGAATGAACTGTCTATGAGCATATTTAATTTTGCATGGAACCCTCGGGTCGCGAGTGGTGCTCTCAGCTGACCAACTCTTCTGCTTAGAGATCTGTCTCTGGATAACTGCCAACCCAAGTGGAAATGTGAGAGAAAGCCACCTCGCCACTGATATGCACAATATTTGCATGTAGGTGAACTCTAACGGTCCAGAGTGGTCGGTCTCCGGAAAATGGATTTGCATTAGCCTGATAATTCGCCTCGTATTAGATATACACCTGACTGCAGTGATAGTGATATGAAACTGGTGCATACAACAATGAAGCACGCAACGACAGACGGATGTTGGACCCTTTGATGGGATGTTTGGCAACATGTCAACATATCCATAACAGACCTTACAACATTGTTCACGCTGAAGCGCTACAGGTGCTGTTGATCCGCATGTTCGGCAAAGTCATCCTCGAACTGAACTAGTGGCATGCATTCCATAGGATCAGTTTCAGAAACCACAAACGCCTCGTAGTGCTATGGATATCGGATCATCGGCGTTTCCGTGATGACACATTAAATGTAACATTTTAGTATAACTTCCGTTTCAACCACTGCTATTGCAATGGTCATACACGTTTTGCGTGCTATTGTGCTGATTGTCTGAATACTTTGTTGAGCGCCGTATTTCACAAACGCCATGTGCGTTTTTCTCGATTACTATTGAAAGAGATCTGAATAAGGTATAAGGACACATTTTCGGGAGGATGGAGGTTCAGATTCCAGTGCGGCCATCCAGATGTAGGTTTTTCGTGATTTTCTTGAATTGATTAAGGCAAAGGGCGGGACGATTCCTTTAAAAAGGAATCCTACTCCCATTCGAGCTTGTGCTCCATCACCAGTGATCTCAATATTGATGATTCCAGTCCCTGTCTTCCCCTATCATTTTTTACCCTCTACAACTCGCCCTAGTACCGTATTAACGCAATTCCCATCTTTCTGTCAATTTTTCTTCTCAGAGTTTTCCATATGTTCCATTTTCCGCCGATTGTCCTTATTCCTTACCTAATCGTTCCACCCAGTTTTGAACATCCATCCGTAGCACCGTACCTTAGATGCTTAGATTCTCATTTTTCCGGCTTCGCCACGGTCTATGATTCATTACCGTACTCTAAACGTACAATCTCAGAAGTTTCTTCCTCAAACTCAGGTCTATGTTTGATACTTGTAGGCTTCTCTTGGCCAGAATGTCCTCTAGCCTGAGCTAATCTCTTTTTGCGTCCTCTTTGATTCATACGTCATGTCTTATTTTGCTTCCAAGACAGCAGAATTACTTAATTTCGCCTGTGTCGTGGCCCCAGTTTTGATGTTAAGTACATCGGTAGTCTCATTTCCGTCACTTCTCATTATTTTTACTCTCAATGCATATTCTGTACTTATTCAGCACCTCCTATACGTCTTCTTCACTTTCACTGAAGATAACAGTGTTGTCAGTGAATCGTATTATTAATATTATTATATTTTGACCTTTAATTTTAATCTCACAGCTAAACTTTTCTTTTATTCCCGTCATTGCTTCTTCGCTGTATAGATTGAAAATCGGGTATGAAACACTACATCCTTTTCTTACACTCTTTTAATCTTTGCACATCGTTATTGATCTTCTCGTCTTACTGCCCCTCTCGTTTCTTGCTGATACTGTATATGATCCGTCTTTCTCTATACCTTACTTATATTTTTCTCAGCATTTCGGACATTCTGCACCATTTTACATTGTCGAACACTTTTTTTTTAAGATCAAAACATGCTATGAAGGTTTTTCTTAAGTCTTACTTCAATTTTCAGTCGTAGCGTCAGAACTGCCTCTCTGGTGTCCTTACTTTTCCGAAAGCCAAAGTCATCGTCATTTAAAAGATCCTTAATGTTCTCTTCCTTTCTTCTGTATAATACCCTTGACAGCAAGCTGAATATATGAGCCGTTAAGATAATTGTGTGACCTTTCTCGCACATTCTCGTTAAATAGAGCGCGTTACCTAGTGTTCATTCGAGATGAGCTGTCGCAGTTGGGAACTGTAGCAATTATACGTATTCTCCGGGAAACGACGTTTTTTCAGTAAGACGCTGTCTCAGTCCACTTCGACAGGAATATTAGTTAGCACTTAACCAACAGATACACTCGTAGTTTCATTGTAATGAGAGCTACTGTCCAGTGACCGGCGCAATTATCTGGTCTCTCGCACATGAATTTTTCTTATGCTCCATGATGCCTCTGAAGAAACTGAAGAGTAATTTTTTGGTTGGTTGCTAGCCGGCTGTCTGCTTGTACAAGAGACAACAGGGATATTTGAGACAGTGCAGTAAAATTTTGTCCTTCTTTTTAACACATGCTTTGCTATGGGCTTGTGTTGTTGTAAGGTGTATATTGTTCATACCAATAAACAACTAACTATTTCTGACCATTAATTACTTATCATTAAGAACCATGTTCAGGAGCACATAGATTGTGTATAATTTTGAACGTCTAGGTGGCTGGTAGCTATTGGTACTCAAGAGCCTATCTCCATTTAGTTATAAAAGAAAATGTAAAAGTTTTATTTCCGTCTCAATTGCAAACTGTTTTTATTAACATATCGCCGGCTTTAATGACTCACATCCCCATCTGTGTGCTGTGCAGTGCCATAAGCAGTCTGTGACGCAGCATTTCAGACTGAGGTGCTAATCGTAATAAAGTATTTTATGTCTGTTAATGGTGCATAAGACATTAACACTGATCTTATGTTGGTAAATGAACTTCGTTAGTGACAAGGAAATAATTTTTCGTACTATGAACAATATTTGGATCGATGCATCTCAATGAATGTCACAGTTAAGAAAAATAAAAAAAAAAAGGACGAAAGCATCGTGGATGATCAGTATGAAACAACTCCTTACTCCTAAATAATGCAATCTAATGGCTTTCCTCGCATTTCTAGGAGTTTGACTACACAGCACTACCTACCTTTCTAATGTGTTACTCATCACAAACGACATTAAAATCTCACTTATTTTAAATTTTCTTTTCAAGTATACTTTTGAATAGAGATATGACGTCCTTGGAAATAAGAAGAGCTTTTTCATTAACGTACGTGTGCCTTTGAAAGCTAGCACCTCGTCATATTTCAGCAGGTATTCCAAATGTCATAAATATCAACACCATATCTTGTCCGTATCAGGCAGACAAATTTTCTCGTTGCCCTAAGCAGGGTGGTTATAATTAAACTTCCGTTAGTTGAGAGGACCCCATGAAAAACGAGTCATCGTAGGACAATGAAACTTTGTGATAACTTTATAAGGTCATGTAGAAGAGAAATATCGAATGAACCATTGGATGAAACACAATTTCCACATGAGAGGGAAACATTGCTAACTGCTTACCATATTTAAGTTAGAGGCTACAAACGTAGCTTAATGTGACGACCATCCACATACACGACAGCCAGGATCAGCACTAACGACACCATTTCACAATTTCTCGCTGCCCTTTTCGAAAGGCAGACGATGGAATGTTGAGCTGTCATGACACAGCTCGTGTACTGCTTAAAGATCACACATTGCGTCCAGAATTCCCAGACACAGAACCAGCAGCTTCTTCACCAATTTGTGGCACAACTGGCCGTGGGCCTGCCGCAGGAGCAATTCGCAAATCGACAGTTCACTCGAACTACCGAATCACGTTCTTCAGCCCCGGTAAGGAAGCAGGAATTCTCGTTATTCCTTTAACACGTGGATACACGCGAGCAGCATCAGCACTATTGCTCGTGTTTTGGAAAAAAAACCAGCTTTCGAGTAAGGCTCTGCTTACCTCGTTCAGACACCTGTTGATTTTCTCCCACTGCATTGCACACTGATGCTCTTGTTTCAAACGTATGTCGCCGTACCACCAGTGCCGGCGTCTACCG
Organism: Schistocerca serialis cubense; assembly: GCF_023864345.2. Classification (NCBI taxonomy): domain Eukaryota; kingdom Metazoa; phylum Arthropoda; class Insecta; order Orthoptera; family Acrididae; genus Schistocerca; species Schistocerca serialis. The sequence continues at coordinate 65,793,365 of NC_064642.1, forward strand.
TCAAATCATGACGCAATGCTAACATCGATAATCGTGCAGCGCACTGTCTGAACATCATTCCTATAAAGTTAGGTATTCGTACGGTAAAAAGTTTTCCGTCTACGCAGGCTCAAGTACCGAAAGTCTATTAATAGCCGCCCTGTACGTATCGGAAGGAGTAGCAATGTAGGAGAGGCTAATGATCTTTTGCTCTGTGTGTGACTCCGGCACAGTACGCGAGGTGTGTACGTGTACGTGTGTGTTTGTTGCGGCGACAGGTCAGCTGTGGACGGCGCCGGAGCTGCTGAGGATGCCGCAGCGGCCGCCGGAGGGAACGCAGAAGGGCGACGTCTACAGCTTCGCCATCATCGTGCACGAGATCGTCACCCGCCAGGGACCCTTCTTCATCGCCGATCGACACTTTTCACCTAAAGGTAATTTACTCATCTACAGCACACAGTGTTCAATTGAAGCCTTCTCAAACGACATTCATTTATTAAAAACGAGGCTTTGGAAAGTAAGTTACGTAATATTATGGCAGGAAAAGTATGCTCTATTGAATGCTGCACAAAACTTGGACGTGATACATTCACGGGCGGAACACCCTACCAGTCGTTTAGTTCCTTGATTGCAGAAATCCGCGCCTCGGTCACTCAGTACCTTTCATCTTTTAAACTAGAAAATTCTTGTGAAAGCAGTTACTGTGTACGCAACAATTACACTGAAGACCCAAAGAAACTGGTACACGTGGTTAATAAATGGTTCAAATGGCTCTGAGCACTATGGGACTTAACTTCTGGGGTCATCAGTCCCCGAGAACTTAGAACTACTTAAACCTAACTAACCTTAGGACATCACACACACCCACGCCCGAGGCAGGATTCGAACCTGCGACCGTAGCGGTCGCGCGGTTCCAGACTGTTGCGCCTAGAACCGCTCGGCCACTCCGGCCGACACGTGGCTAATATCGTGTTGCCCGCCAGCGAGCACACAGAAGTGCCGCACCACGACGTGGAATGGACTCGACTAATGTATGGAGTAGTGCTGGAAGGAATTGACACCTTGAATACTACAGCACTGTCCACAAATCCGTAAGAGTACGAGGAGGTGAAAATCTCTTCTGAACAGCACGTTGCACGGCATCCCAGATATGCTCAATAATGTCCATGTCTGGGGAGTTCTGTGGGCAGCGGAAGTTTTAAGCTCCGAAGAGTCTTCCTGGAGCCACTCTGTAGCAATTATGGTCGTCTAGGGTGTCGCATTGTCCTGCTGGAATTGCCCAAGTTCGTCGGAGTGCACAATGGACATGAATGTATGCAGGTGATCAAAGAGGATGCTTACGTAAGTGTCACCTGTCAGAGTCGTATCTACACATATCGGGGGTCCCATATCACGCCCCATCTATTACAGAGCCTCCACCAGCTTGAACAGTCCTCTGCTGACATGCAGGGTCCATTGATTCATGTGTTTGTATCCATACCCGTACACGTTTATCAGCTCGACACAGTTTGAAACGAGACTCGTCCGACCAGGCAACATGTTTCCAGTCATCAACAGTCCAATGTTGGTGTTCACTGGCCCAGGCGAGGCGTAAAGGTTTGTGCAGTGTCATCAAGGGTACACGAGTTAGCCTTCGGCTCGGAAAGCCTATATCGATGATGTTTCGTTGAATGGTTCGCACCCTGACACTAGTTGATGGCCGGCCGCTGTGGCCGAGTGGTTCTGGGCGCTTCAGTCCGGAACCGCGCAACTGCAACGGTCGCAGTTTAGAATCCTGCCTCGGGCATGGATGTGTGTGAAGTCCGTAGGTTTTTTAGGTTTACGTCGTTCTAAGTTCTAGGCGACTGATGACCTCAGATGTTAAGTCCTATAGTGCTCAGAGCCATTAAGGACTTGTTGATGGTCCAGCACTGACTTCTGATATTCACAGTAATCTCGTGAAATGGTCTTAAGGGAAAATCATCACTTCATCGCTACCTCTGAGTTGCTGTGTTCCATCGCTCGTGTGCCGCTCATAAAACCACGTTCAAACTCACTTAAATTTTGACAACCTGCAGTTCTAGCAGCAGTAACTGATCTAACAACTGTGCCATTGTAGCAGCAGTAACTGATCTAACAACTGTGCCAGGCACTTGTTGTCTTATATAGGAGTTGCCGACCGCATCGCCGCATTCTACCTGTTTATATATCTCTGTAGAGATATGTAATGCCTATACCAGTTTCTTTTGCGATTCCGTGTAGTCTTCAGTGTTGCAGAATTTGCCTTTCACATTTTATATTTTGCAGTGTGCATCAACGCTCAGGGCGATTCAGGGAACTGAACTGAGTGACGCAGTAGCGGAGGGTGCTCGAAGTAAACGCACTGTGCGTGAATATGCTGTTCTCCCACACGCTGTAAACCCGCCGCTCAGCCAGTAGGTCGTGCGACAATGGGACGAAGAGTGTTCCAGAGTGCGGGTCAACAGGCTGCGATCAATGAAAACCACCACTCGACCGCGTCACACCCCATTCAGGCTGCGCAAACGGGATAAAGGGCTGCTAACCCGGCGTCCAGTCAGATTTGGCCCCTGTCCTTTTCCGTTAGTGCTTATGGTGAGGAAATCTTTACACTCCTCGTTTTCAGTGATCTAATTTCATTTCCTGAAAAGGTGACATTCGTAACACTTCCATCTGTCCCGCAATCCATTTTAATTTTTGTCAATACGTAGTATAACAATTGTTTAAATATGATGCCCATTTTACAATGTTGTGTCTGACTTCGTGAGTTCCTTATACTTGGTCTCGGCAGAAATAAATTTTGAGCTCCTATTCAATCGTGTCACAAATCCAACTTGTGAACTCCATCAATGTTTTTTGATGAATTTCAATTACTGCTGTCAAATTGCAGGTTTCTGGTCCGAGAGTTCACTTGTGGTCAGTTCTTTGTACGTACCATATAAATACTGATAAGTAACAACTCTTATTTATAGCACAGTATTTAATTCGTAGACAGCTTACAAGAGACGCTCACAGCAACAATGAGATCTGACATGTTTTCACACTTTTTCCCAATTTGTCCAAATACCTCACGTCACCAATTTAAGGGTTGTGAGGCCACGAAGTCGAATTGTAAACATGAACTTAACTATAGAAGTAAGCTGCCTGATGACTAGCATTACTTTTATTAACATTAAATTTAGGTCCAAAGAGTTTTATCCTTGCAAACTAAATTTGTTTGAATGTATGTTAATGTGTTAGCAACATACTTGAGTTCACTCTTATAGCGGCCACCCAATCTGTCATTTTAACACAAATAAATGTACTTTTTGGAAATTTAAAAGAATTAAAAACTAATGTGTAAAGTGTCTCACCTTCAAGGCATTTTCATGTTGATTTCAAAACTACACTTAAATGTGGCATTTCTATAATATTTCCGAATGATTTAATATTATGATTTATATTTTAGGAAGATTAATTCAGCTGATGCGTTCGGTTCACAGTGGTATGTGGGAAACATGATCTTTTCACCTCCGGCAACAACTGAATAAAGTTTCTTTTAAAAAGAATCGTTTAGTAGTATTTCAGTATTGTACAAGTGTTCCCTTTATTAATATGGTGTATGATATAATTTTGGAAGTAGCCATATAAGTAGGCCACCCCTTGGGACCAGCTATTCTATTATGGTCTTTACTTCTTATAGATCCTCAGTTCATGGTGGCAAAAGAGGGGGTGGTGAATTAATCTGGTTTCAAAATTCGAAATAAGGATTTTGTACAGATATCGTAAAATGCAATTTCAAAAGGGTTTTATGGTACCAATGGAAACATCAAGCAATCGGCAATGTTGTACTGTTGTCATAAATATGCCTTATACAGGATGAAGAAAAATTCACGCACTCGGACTTCGCAGCGAGATCAAACGGTGTGTTGCTAAACGTAGTTTTCGACTTTGCTTCGACAGTCGGTAAGCGTTATGGAATATTGTACCACAGCTTCCTTCTTAAAGTGTTTGAGAAGAGAGTTTAAGCGATTTAGATACGCCACATTATCTTGATTTATTATTTGCAGTTTCTGTTCGTAAAATTATTTTGTGTTCTCATCTTCCTCGTTTACGCCTCAGATGCCTCTGAAGCTCACTAGTGCGGCGCACGCCAAGCAAGAAGTAGCTAGTTCGAAACTTGGTGATGCAATACATTTCCATCGCCTGTAGTTGACACACAGGTGTAAGGATGTTGTTCACGAGAAATTCCCGGTCACCAGACTTTGCAACAACTTCCTTGATGAATTTCCAAATATCTTAGCAGTATCTCGCGGAGGGCGGACATGCGGCGCTGTTGATGACGGTACGTCGATAGAACCAAGGCGTTTAGCTTTGGTGCTGCCTTTGTGCCATCTCTTTCGCGTTTAGCAACGCCAAAACAAACGCAACACTCATTCCAGTGACCTACTTTGAAAAGGTGCACCTTACACGTTTGAAAGCAAACCACTAAAATAGCTTCAATTAGACAGTCTTTTGAACAATTGTGCGTTACATGAATGAATAATTTTCTTATTCTGTTGCTTACCATAGTTTGCTAGTAGCGTCTTTTACACAGATTTGAATAATTTATGTGTGAGTTTGAATGTGTGAGTGCCAGTAAGAGATACCCAAACGAATTTCTAAAAAAGATTTCATATGGTCCGTGTACAAATCTCCCAAATACCTCGTAACAAATGAAAATTTATGGCAGACCAGGTTGTGAACCAGAGTGTCATGTTTGGCGTGAGCAAGTTTGACCATCTGAGCATACATCCAGGTTCGAGCCAATGTTTTCAAAATCACCGTGTTTTCCTTCTCTTTCGGACAGATGGGAGTAGAATCATTTAGGGATGAGACTACAATATCTATGGAAGCGTTGAAATCAAAGAATTTAATGAAACTAACTCACTAACAAATTAAGACTATTTTACTCACCTATCTTTCCCCTCAGTTTGCTGTTCGCACTTAACACAAGCGAGAACTGTTGGTTAAAATGTCCAGAAGTAATTAGAAGGAAACATCAGATGCAATGGAAGTTTGGTTTTTTTTTTTTAATTTTAGCCCTCTTGGTTTAATTATAGCGAATTGGATGCAACAGTCCAGTTTTGGAACTTATGAAGACACTAACTGTTTTAGTTAGAATGCTAATACTAATCGTCTTCGTCATTACCATTCGTTATTCTGCTTGCCTCGTCATCATTAAAGTGCAGTTAGGAATTTCCCTCAGGATTCTGCAGTTACGTGCCTCATAAGTCACGACAACTACAGGGCTATTTTAAATGATTGAAGCGATTTCATAAATTCACTGTAGCTCCATTCATTGACATATGGTCAAGACACACTACAGATACGTAGAAAAACTCATAAAGTTTTGTTCGGCTGAAGCCGCACTTCAGGTTTCTGCCGCCAGAGCGCTCGAGAGAGCAGTGAGACAAAATGGCGACAGGAGCCGAGAAAGCGTATGTCGTGCTTGAAATGCACTCACATCAGTCAGTCATAACAGTGCAACGACACTTCAGGACGAAGTTCAACAAAGATCCACCAACTGCTAACTCCATTCGGCGATGGTATGCACAGTTTAAAGCTTCTGGATGCCTCTGTAAGGGGAAATCAACGGGTCGGCCTGCAGTGAGCGAAGAAACGGTTGAACGCGTGCGGGCAAGTTTCACGCGTAGCCCGCGGAAGTCGACGAATAAAGCAAGCAGGGAGCTAAACGTACCACAGCCGACGGTTTGGAAAATCTTACGGAAAAGGCTAAAGCAGAAGCCTTACCGTTTACAATTGCTACAAGCCCTGACACCGGATGACAAAGTCAAACGCTTTGAATTTTCGGCGCGGTTGCAACAGCTCATGGAAGAGGATGCGTTCAGTGCGAAACTTGTTTTCAGTGATGAAGCAACCTTTTTTCTTAATGGTGAAGTGAACAGACACAATGTGCGAATCTGGGCGGTAGAGAATCCTCACACATTCGTGCAGCAAATTCGCAATTCACCAAAAGTTAACGTGTTTTGTGCAATCTCACGGTTTAAAGTTTACGGCCCCTTTTTCTTCTGCGAAAAAAACGTTACAGGACACGTGTATCTGGACATGCTGGAAAATTGGCTCATGCCACAACTGGAGACCGACAGCGCCGACTTCATCTTTCAACAGGATGGTGCTCCACCGCACTTCCATCATGATGTTCGGCATTTCTTATACAGGAGATTGGAAAACCGATGGATCGGTCGTGGTGGAGATCATGATCAGCAATTCATATCATGGCCTCCACGCTCTCCCGACTTAACCCCATGCGATTTCTTTCTGTGGGGTTATGTGAAAGGTTCAGTGTTTAAACCTCCTCTACCAAGAAACGTGCCAGAACTGCGAGCTCGCATCAACGATGCTTTTGAACTCATTGACGGGGACATGCTGCGCCGAGTGTGGGAGGAACTTGATTATCGGCTTGATGTCTGCCGAGTCACTAAAGGGGCACATATCGAACATTTGTGAATGCCTAAAAAAGCTTTTTGAGTTTTTGTATGTGTGTGCAAAGAATTGTGAAAATATCTCAAATAATAAAGATGTTGTAGAGCCGTGAAATCGCTTCAATCATTTGTAATAACCCTGTATTTTGTTTCCATTATAGTTACACGGAATGCATATCCATTTCCCATAGACCAAAAAATAGCACGCAATAGTGGTATCAGTGGAGAAACTGCGAGGACTAATCGAGATGATCTTAAGACAGTAGCACAATTAAATGCTGTTTTAGTGTATCTTGTAACAAGACGCGCAGCATGTCACGCTATAAACCAATCTGATATATGTGGTGAGCAGCAGCCGGCGAATCATGTTTTCGGTGTAATTACCCTGTTAGCTAGACGCCATTCGTTATTTATTTATTCCATGCCTCTGTGCAAGCAGCCGTAAAGTACCGCCGGTGTTTACGTTCAGTGCTGGAGTGCAGCATCCAGTCTGACGCAAACAGAGTAGCGGGAATCAGTCCGCAGTAATTACCTAGAGTGGATACACGTCGGCAGCTGCGCGTGTTGCATTGCTAATGCCAACGCCGGTCAGACGTCAGACGCGAATGACGTGACTTCCGGCCAACGCTCAGCAGCCTCAGGGTGCAGCTGCAGTTCCTGTATCCGTACTGACGGTCTGGGAATGGATTCACCTTATTGTTTGTGAAAGTGAGGTGACTAACGTATTATGACTGCGGTGATGAGCAGACACAGCCCTACTTGCCTTAAAAGAGGCACGCTACATTGTTACTATTGAGTTTTAACACATATACTGTCAAGCAATGGGAACTACAGGTAGGAATATCATCAGTGTAGGAAAAGATAGATTGCTACATAACGCAAAGAAGATACGTCAAGTTGCAGACAGGCACAATTAACACACACTTATGTAAAGCTCTCGGCCGCAGTCTTCATCAGTAAAGGACGCACACACACACACACACACACACACACACACACACACACAGGCATGCACACCTTATGCACACGCGACCGCCAACTCCACCATCTCGGACCGGAATGTTTCTTCTACTGTGCTTTCATTTGTTCACTATGTTTTCCGTTCCTGTCTTCTGACCACTTCAGACCAGACTTTTCGCTCTCCTGTTTTGTAATCTTTCCTAATTCAGCACTTCTTCCATATACATTCCTCTCTCAATTATTTCTTCAGCTTTTGTCGTATTTTTATAAATTCGTTTGTGCGAAATGAATCTAACTTGTTGTTGACTTCTTATGACAATTATTTCAAGAACTTTTTGGGTAATTTACCGTCCTGCATTCGTTATAAATGTCCAAAATTTACCAGTCTTCTTTTTCTCACTATTTCTCATAGCTTTCCTGTGTCTCGATAAATTTCATGATTAGTACGTACTTTCCAACCCTCCATAGTTTTTTGTGGACCTAATATTTTGTTAGTGATTGCCTTTATAGTATTTGTATTTTATCTACACTGCAGAGCCAAAGAAAGTGATACACGTGCCTAATATCGTCTAGTGCCCTCGCGAGCACGCAGAAGTGCCGCAACACGACGTGGCATGGACTTGACTAATCTCTGAAGTAGTGCTGGAGGAAATTGACAGCATGAAACTGCAGGGCTGTCGATAAATCCGTAAGAGTACGAGGAGGTGGAGGTCTCTTCTGAACAGCACGTTGCAAGGCATCCCAGATATCCTCAATGATGCTCATGTCTGGGGAGTTTGGTGGCCAGCGTAAGTGTCTAATAGTGTTCCTGGAGCCACTCTGTAGCAATTCTGGACGCTTCGGGTGTCGCATTGTCTTGCTGGAGCCGAAGTCCGTCGGAATGCACAGTAGACATGAATGGATGCAGATGATCAGAAAGGATGCTTACGTACGAGTCACTTGTCAGAGTCGTATTTAGACGTATCAGGAGTCAACTGCACACGCCCCACACCATTACAGAGCCTCCAACAGTATGAACAGTCCCCTGCTGACATGCAGGATCCATGGATGCATGAGGTTGTCTCCATACCAGTACACGTCCATCCACCCAATACAATTTGAAACGAGACTCGTCCGACCAGGCACATGTTTCGAGTGATGAACAGTTCAATGTCGGTGTTGACTGTCCAGGCGAAGTGCAAAGCTTTGTGTCGTGCAGTCATCAGAGGTACACGAGTGGGCCGTTAGCTCCGAAAGCCCATATCGATGATGTTTCGTTAAATGGTTCGCATGCTGACACTTGTTGGTGGCCCAAAATTGAAATCTGCAGCAATTTGCAGAAGGGTTGCACTTCTGTCACGTTGAACGATTCTCTTCCGTCGTCGTTGGAACCGTTCTTCCGGAATTTTTCTTGGCCGCAGCGATGTCGGGGATTTGATGTTTTACCGTATTTCTGATATTCACGGTACACACGTGAAATTGCCGTACGGGAAAATCCTCAGTTCATCGCTAACTCGGATATGCTGTGTCCCATCGCTCGTGCACCACTATACCACCACGTTCAAAGTCACTTAAATCTTGATAACCTGCCATTGTAGCAGCAGTAACCAATCTAGCAACTGCGCCAGACACTTGTTGTATTATACAGGGTGTTACAAAAAGGTACGGCCAAACTTTCAGGAAACATTCTTCACACACAAAGAAAGAAAATATATTATGTGGACATGTGTCTGGAAACGCTTACTTTCCATGTTAGAGCTCATTTTATTACTCCTCTTCAAATCATATTAATCATGGAATGGAAACACACAGCAACAGAACGTACCAGCGTGACCTCAAACACTTTGTTACAGGAAATATTCAAATGTCCTCCGTTAGCGAGGATACATGCATCCACCCTCCATCGCATGGAACCCCTGATGCACTGATGCAGCCCTGGAGAATGGCGTATTGTATCACAGCGGTCCACAATACGAGCATGAAGAGTCTCTACATTTGGTACCGGGGTTTCATAGACAAGAGCTTTCAAGTGCCCCTATAAATGAAAGTCAGGAGGGTTGAGGTCCGGAGAGCGTGGAGGCCATGGAATTGGTCCGCCTCTACCAATCAATCGGTCACCGAATATGTTGTTGAGAAGTATACGAACACTTCGACTGAAATGTGCAGGAGCTCCATCGTGCATGAACCACATATTGTGTCGTCCTTGTAAAGGCACATGTTGTAGCAGCACAGGTAGAGTATCCCGCATGAAATCATGGCTGTGAATCGAGGAAGTACAGTACATACTGATGAAACTAAAATGAGCTCTAACATGGAAATTAAGCGTTTCCGGACACATGTTCACATAACATCTTTCCTTTATTTGTGTGTGAGGAATGTTTCCTGAAAGTTTGGCCGTACCTTTTTGTAACACCCTGTATAGGCGTTGCCGACCGCAGCACCGTATTCTGCCTGTTTACCTATCTCTGTACTTGAATACGTATGCCTATGCCAGTTTCTTTGGCGCTTCAGAGTAAATTATAGTTCAGTGTTACACATTAGCTTGCATACAGATATTCTGGTTTCACTATTGTGCTGTAACGCCTCATGTTTACATGTTTTCTTAGAAGTAAAAAAAAAAAAAATATGTGTGTGAAATGATATGGGACTTAACCGCTAAGGTCGTCAGTCTCTAAGCTTACACACTACTTAACCTATATTACCCTAAGGACAAACACACACAACTATGACCGAGGGAGGACTCGAACCTCTGCCAGGACCAGCCGCGCAGTGCATGACTGCAACGCCCTAGACCGCTCGGCTAATCCCACGCGGCTTTCTTAGAAGTCTTTAGTTACAACACACTCCCTTCCCATGTTGTATATCCTTATCTCCGAGGCACCTTTCTTCCAGGCTACTGATATGCTCAGAAATTAAGTAACATGTTTTCTCACTGTCATCACAAGCGACAGCCGATCCGCAAGCCATGACGTCACGGCGACACTCCCCTCTGCAACCACACGAGTTTCCAGGTTCGTTAGGCGAAGCAGCCTCTGTTATGAAATAGATATATTGACATATTTATGTTCCGACAGATTTATTTGTAGTACTTCTATATACTGACATTTATTACTAAATATAATGAATTAAAAACAGAATAATAAAGTGAGAACAAATATTAATACAGCCTCCCTACAGCTGTACCTGTACAAAATATTGTGGCACTTAGTGCGTCGTCATTCATACTTGCTTCACCCACGTGGGAGCGTCTGTCTGTGCCACCTTCCTTCATGTAACATGGCGGCGTATTGTTGCCCTACACTTCGAGCAACCCAGCATGGATTGTTGTAGCGCTGCCCCTCTTCAAGTGCAGAAAACAGATCACCGCAGGCTACCTCACTTTGTCAGTGGACTGCGCCGTTTCCTTTTGCCTCCTGTACAGACATGCAATGGTACGATATATATGAAATTGCAGTGCTTATGTTATTCTAATTACGATGAAAATTTCCTTTGGACAGGCATGCACGTATTTACGAGAGTCACTCCAAAAGAAATGCACACTATTTTTTTTAATCCATCTTTTATTCTACATGTTTGAAAGTCTTACAGAGGGTAGATACATCCTTTAGGAACAATATTTTCATTTCTCCACATAATTTACATTCCTATCATCTGCCTTACGCCATCTTGGAACCAACGCCTGTATACCCGCACGGTAAAATTCAGGACCAATCGGTTGGAGCCACTGTTTGGCAGCGAGCACAACGGAGACATCATCTTTAAACCTTGTTCCCCGAAGAGAGTCTTTCAGTTTGCAAAAGTCACATGGAGCCAGGTCAGGATAGTCAGGCGGGTGTTTCAGTGTTGTCCATCCGAGTTTTGTGATCTCTTACATGGTTTTTTGACTGACATGTGGCCGTGCAACGGCAAAACATCCTGCTTTTGCCGATGTGGTCGAACACGACTCAGTCGAGCTTGAAGTTTCTTCAGTGTCGTCACGTACATATACATCTACATCCATACTCCGCAAGCCACCTGACGGTGTGTGGCGGAGGGTACCTTGAGTACCTCTATCGTTTCTCGCTTCTATTCCAGTCTCGTATTGTTAGTGGAAAGAAGGATTGTCGGTATGCTTCTGTGTGGGCTCTAATCTCTCTGATTTTATCCTCATGGTCTCTTCGCGAGATATACGTAGGAGGGAGCAATATACTGCTTGACTCTTCGGTGAAGGTATGTTCTCGAAACTTTAGCAAAAGCCCGTATCGAGCTACTGAGCGTCTCTCCTGCAGAGTCTTCCACTGGAGTTTATCTATGACCTCCGTAAAGTTTTCCCGATTACTAAATGATCCTGTAACGAAGCGCGCTGCTCTCCGATGGATGTTCTCTATCTCTTCTATCAACCCTATCTGGTACGGATCCCACACTTCTGAGCAGTATTCAAGCAGTGGGCGAATAAGTGTACTGTAACCTACTTCCTTTGTTTTCGGATTGCATTTCCTTAGGATTCTTCCAATGAATCTCAGTTTGTCATCTGCTTTACCGACGATCAACTTTATATGATCATTCCATTTTAAATCACTCCTAATGCGTACTCCCAGATAATTTATGGAATTAACTGCTTCCAGTTTCTGACCTGCTATTTTGTAGCTAAATGATAAGCTATCTATCTTTCTATGTATTCGCAACACATTACACTTGTCTACATTGAGATTCAATTGCCATTCCCTGCACCATGCGTCAATTCGCTGCAGATCCTCCTGCATTTCAGTACAATTTTCCATTGTTACAACATCTCGATACACCACTGCATCATCTGCAAAAAGCGTCAGTGAACTTCCGATGTCATCCACAAGGTCATTTATGTATATTGTGAATAGCAACGGTCCTATGACACTCCCCTGCGGCACACCTGAAATCACTGTTACTGCGGAAGACTTCTCTCCATTGAGAATGACATGCTGCGTTCTTTTATCTAGGATCTCTTCAATCCAATCACACAATTGGTCTGATAGTCCATATGCTCTTACTTTGTTCATTAAACGACTGTGGAGAACTGTATCGAACGCCTTGCGGAAGTCAAGAAACACGGCACCTACCTGTGAACCCGTGTCTATGACCCTCTTGAGTCTCGTGGGCGAATAGCGCGAGCTGGGTTTCACACGACCGTCTTTTACGAAACCCATCCTGATTCCTACAGAGTAGATTTCTAGTCTCCAAAAAAGTCATTATACTCGAACATAATGCGTGTTCCAAAATTCTACAACTGATGGACGTTAGAGATATAGGTCTATAGTTCTGCACATCTGTTCGACTTCCCTTCTTGAAAACGGGGATGACCTGTGCCCTTTTCCAATCCTTTCGAACGCTGCGCTCTTCTAGAGACCTACGGTACACCGCTGCAAGAAGGGGGGCAAGTTGCTTCGCGTACTCTGTGTAAAATCGAACTGGTATCTCATCAGGTCCAGCAGCCTTTCCTCTTTTGAGCGATTGTAGTTGTTTTTCTATCCCTCTGTCGTCTATTTAGATATCTACCATTTTGTCATCTGTGCGACAATCTAGAGAAGGAACTACAGTTCAGTCTTCCTCTGTGAAACAGCTTTGGTAAAAGACATTTAGTATTTCGGCCATTAGTCTGTCATCCTCTGTTTCAGTACCATTTTGGTCACAGAGTGTCTGGTCATTTTGTTTTGATCCACCTACCGCTTTGACTTAAGACCAAAATGTCTTAGTATTTTCTGCCATGTCAGTAAATAGAACTTTACTTTCGAATTCTTTGAACGCCTCTCGCATAGCGCTCCTCACACTACATTTCGCTTCGCGTAATTATTATTTGTCTGCAAGGCTTTGGCTATGTTTATGTTTGCTGTGAAGTTCCCTTTGCTTCCGCAGCAGTTTTCTAACTCGGTTGTTGTACCACGGTGGCTCTTTTCCATCTCTTACGATCTTGCTTGGCACATACTCATCTAACGCATATTGTACGATGGTTTTGAACTTTGTCCACTAATCCTCAACACTATCTGCACATGAGACAAAACTTTTGTGTTGAGCCGTCAGGTACTCTGTAATCTGCTTTTTGTCACTTTTGCTAAACAGTAAAATCTTCCTGCCTTTTTTAATATTTCTATTTACGGCTGAAATCATCGATGCAGTAACCGCTTTATGATCGCTGATTCCCTGTTCTGCGTTAACTGTTTCAAATATTTCGGGTCAGTTTGTCACAAAAGGTCTAATATATTATCGCCACGAGTCGGTTCTCTGTAGAACTGCTCAAGGTAGTTTTCATATAAAGCACCTAAAAAAATTTCACTGGATTCTTTGTCCCTGCCACCCGTTATGAACGTTTGAGTCTCCCAGTCTATATCCGTCAAATTAAAATCTCCACCCAGAACTATAACATGGTGGGGAAATCTACTCGAAATATTTTCCAAATTATCCTTCAGGTGCTGAGCCAGGGGGCCTATAGAGATATCCAATTACCATGTCTGAGCCTGCTTTAACCGTGACCTTCACCCAAATTATTTCACATTTCGGTCTCCGTCAATTTTCTTCGATACTATTGCACTGCTTATCGCTATAAACACGCCTCCCCCTTCACTGTCCAGCCTGTCTTTGCGGTATACATTCCAATCTGAATTTAGGATTTCATTACTGATTACGTCTGGTTTCAGCCAACTTTCTGTCCCTAGTGCTATATGGGCATTGTGACCGTTTATTAATGAGAGCAGTTCTGGGACCTTTCTATAGACGCTCCTGCAGTTTACTATTATCACAGTAATATTGTCATTCCCTGTTGCATTTTGCCTTCTCCTACCTTGCCGCGTCTCAGGAGGCGTCTTGTCGGGCCTAGGGAGGGAATTCTCTAACCTAAAAAACCCACATGTGCACTCCACACGTACTCCGCTACCCTTGTAGCCGCTTCCGGCGTGTAGTGCACGCCTGACCTATTCAGGGGGACCCTACATTTCTCCACCCGATAGCGGAGGTCGAGAAATTTGCACCCCAGATATCCGCAGAATCGTCTGAGCCTCTGGTTTAAGCCTTCTACTCGGCTCCAAACCAGAGGACCACGATCGGTTCTGGCAACGATACTACAAATAGTTAGCTCAGATTCCACCCCGCGAGCGAGGCTTTCCGCCTTCACCAATTCCGCCAACCGCCTGTACGAACTGAGGATGACCTCTGAACCCAGACGGCAGGAATCATTGGTGCCGACATGAGCAACAATTTGCAGTCGGGTGCACCCAGTGCTCTCTATCGCCGCCGGCAGGGCCTCCTCCACATCTCGGATAAGACCCCCTGGCAAGCAGTCAGAGTGAACACTGGCCTTCTTCCCCGACCTTTCCCCTATTTCCCTAAGGGGCTCCATCACCCGCTTAACGTTGGAGCTCCCAATAACTAATAAACTCCTCCTCCCGTGTGTCTGCTCGGACCTTGCTGAAGGAGCGGCCACATGTCTACTCACAGGAAGAGCGGGCGATGCCACACAGCCAGCCTCCACATTGACCCTCCGCCTCGTGCGCCGCGAACGCCGTTGAACCCGCCACTCCCCTAGGGGAGAGGGTGGCCCAACCGCGCCGGGTATCCGTGAAGATGTCTCGACAGCAGGGGCAGTGGGTGAAGCATGTAACACCTGGGACGTACCATGCGACGCACCAGACTCCCCACTGCCGCTACACTCCGAGGCAGCAGCCTGAAGACGGCTGACCGCGGCCATCAACACGCTCAGCTGTTCGCGAACAGTGGCCAGCTCCTCCTGCGTCCGTACACAGCAGTCACACATCCTATCCATCCAAAGAAATCAATTTACTGTAGAGCATTAATCAACTTTTAGGGACTCTCTCTGACTGTATTCAAAACAAAACACGAAATATATATAACGCTATTACTAGCACTCGACAATTAAAGCTTCCTAAAAGCAAAAATACACTTAAGAAGAAGTGACAAGTAATAAAAATACAGTTAATACCTAAATTAACGTAGCTCGCTGCACAGCAGACGTGAAGCAGACGGCAGTTACGACGACACTGACATTACTGGCACTATGCATCAGAATTTATGGTGGTTTCACTTGGCATGGTGTCCACAAGCAAGAGTCCTTCGGAATCGAAAAACACTGTAGCCGTAACTTTTCCGGCAGAAGGTGTGGTTTTGAATTTTTTTTCTTGGATGAATTTGCATCATGCCACTCCATTGATTGCCTCTTCGTCTCTGGTGAAAAATGATGGAGTCATGTTTCATCACTCGTCACAATTCTTCCAAGAAATTCATCTCCACCATTCTTGTACCGTTCGAAAAGTTCGCTGCATACCGTTTTTCTTGTTTCTTTGTGAGCCACTGTCAACATCCTGGGAAACCACCTGGCACAAACCATTTTTAACGCCAACGCTTTCAGTATTCTGCAAACACTTCCTTCCGCTATCCCATCGTAGCGTGACAATTCGTTCACTGTGATGTGTCTGTCAGCAGTCACCAATTCGTTAACTCTCTGCACATTGTCTGGAGTGTGTGCAGTACGAGGCCTGCCGCTGCGAGGACAATCCTCAAAATTGCCGTGCCCGCTTTCATCACGTAACCTGCTTGCTCACCGGCTAACTGTACTGCGATCGACAGCAGCATCTCCATACACCTTTTTCAACCTCTTGTGGATGTTTCCCACTGTCCCGTTTTCACAGCACAGGAGTTTTATGACAGCACGTTGCTTCTGACGAACGTCAAGTGTAGGAGCCATCTTGAAGACATGATGTGACGGCGCCACTCACGGGAACAGGTTGAAGTAAGTTTAAAAACAAGCAGGAAGAATCTATCAACACACTGTAAAACTTTCACACTTGCAGAATGAAAAATGTATTTTTACAAAAATAGTGCGTATTTCATTTGAAATGACCCTCGTATTTGCAGATACGAAGCAAATGACTTTTTACGAGGTGCATTCAAGTTCTAAGGCCTCCGATTTTTTTTTCTCCGGGCTGGAAAGAGATGGAAACATGCGCTTTGTTTTAAAATGAGGCCGCATTCATTGTCAACACGTCCCAGAGATGGCAGCACCGTACGGCAGATGGAATTTTACCGCCAGCGGCGAGAATGAGAACTGTTTTAAATACTGAAAATGGCGACGTTTTCCTTACTTGAACAGCGTGCAATCATTCGTTTTCTGAATTTGGGTGGTGTTAAACCAATTGAAATTCATCGACAGTTGAAAGAGACATGTGGTGATGGAGTTATGGATGTGTCGAAAGTGCGTTCGTGGGTGCGACAGTTTAATGAAGGCAGAACATCGTGTGACAACAAACCGAAACAACCTCAGGCTCGCACAAGCTGGTCTGACGACATGATCGAGAAAGTGGAGAGAATTGTTTTGGGGGATCGCCGAATGACTGTTGAACAGATCACCTCCAGAGTTGTCATTTCTGTGGGTTCTGTGCACACAATCCTGCATGACGACCTGAAAATGCGAAAAGTCTCATCCAGGTGGGTGCCACGAATGCTGACGGACGACCACACGGCTGCCCATGTGGCATTTTGCCAAGCAATGTTGACGCACAACGACAGCATGAATGAGACTTTCTTTTCGTCGGTTGTGACAATGGATGAGATGTGGATTCCATTTTTCAATCCAGAAACAAAGCGCCAGTCAGCTCAATGGAAGCACACAGATTTACCGCCACCAAAAAAATTTCGGGTAACCACCAGTGCTGAAAAAATGATGGTGTCCATGTTCTGGGACAGTGAGGGCGGAATCCTCACCCATTGCGTTCCAAAGGGCACTACGGTAACAGGTGCATCCTACGAAAATGTTTTGAAGAACAAATTCCTTCCTGCACTGCAACAAAAACGTCCGGGAAGTGCTGCGTGTGTGCTGTTTCACCAAGACAACGCACCCGCACATCGAGCTAACGTTACGCAACAGTTTCTTCGTGATAACAACTTTGAAGTGATTCCTCATGCTCCCTACTCACCTGACCTGGCTCCTAGTGACTTTTGGCTTTTTCCAACAATGAAAGACACTCTCGGTGGCCGCACATTCACCAGCCGTGCTGCTATTGCCTTAGCGATTTTGCAGTGGTCAAAACAGACTCCTAAAGAAGCCTTCGCCGCTTCCATGGAATCATGGCGTCAGCTTTGGGAAAAATGTGTATGTCTGCAGAGCGATTACGTCGAGAAGTAACGCTAGTTTCATCGATTTCGGTTGCGTAGTTAATTAGAAAAAAAATCGGAGGCCTTAGAACTTGAATGCGCCTCATAGTACGGAAATATGCATAATGGATGGACGAGTAAAGGTCTTAGACGCATGGTTGACG
Source organism: Schistocerca serialis cubense (assembly GCF_023864345.2). Classification (NCBI taxonomy): domain Eukaryota; kingdom Metazoa; phylum Arthropoda; class Insecta; order Orthoptera; family Acrididae; genus Schistocerca; species Schistocerca serialis. The sequence goes on from NC_064642.1 coordinate 65,811,021, forward strand.
ACATATGGAAGTTTGGGTCTGCTTGTGAGCCGTGCGCGGATAGCCAAATGGTGAGACTGCCGCCTGTGACAAGCGGAAATTCAGGTTCGAGTTGCGGTCCGGCACAAATTTTCATTGTCTTCATCCTATTCTACAGCTGATGGCTGTCCTTATTCGCAATTGCGAATTCATTTAATGCTGCGGTACTGTTGCGGGGGATTTCCGTGTGTACCTGAAGTGTACACATGTGCGTGGAAACAAATAAAAATTTAATACGGAACTTTATTGTTTAGAAGCGATAATTAGTACTTTATGGGTTACAGAATACTGTTGTTTCTGTTCCGGAATTTCATACCAAGCAGTCATTTTTAGTTCACTGAAGACATTTTATACATTTATTCGGCTGACCGCACTCGGTTCGATTTACAAGAGCACGGCTGCTGGTGACATAAAAGTTGAGAGCCCAAATTTCAACAACGGCCGTGCGCGCGGCGGTTTCCGCCGGCTGTCCCTATACAAACCCTGCCGCGTTGACCGTACTGCGCTGTTAGCCGGCCTTGTACAGTGTGGGCGTGTCGCTGTGGAGCGCGCTGGGCTGCCACGACACGACCAGCCGGGCGACAAATTCCACTTCGCAGCCATAAATTCACGGATCCGGCTTGTCTTTGTTATGCTGACGGAGGCAGCGACCGTTACCAGGGAGGTTTTTCATCGCGGGAGGAGATGCGGAATATAAATTAGAGCGGCCGTTTCGTGTACCTGGCTGTCAGGTTGTCCGCTGGAGCCGTGCTGCAAATGGCAGTTCTCAACTTACTCCGAGACACGAAGGGGAATTAACTCGGATTTCAACATCAGTGGAAGTAATTTGTACGGGTTCAAGACACCTTTTGATGATAAAACAGTTCGAGTAACTATAACTTTTTTGATGTTAAACTAACTGCACTAAAGCTTCTCCAACATCCACTTTCCGCTTTGATATAGAACGCGACCTCAGCTTTTGCGAGTGTTATTATTTTCTGTGGACAAGGCTTCTCATTTCTTTGCCGCCACCAGACAGGCAGTAACGTTTCATAATTTCTCTCTATTAATTTCAGCATGAATTGTATAAACTCACTTTTCCGAGTTTTCCGTGAATTGCTATCTTGTTTCTTTGTGTATTTCATTTTCTTGACTTTTACAGCTGCAGTACTTGTAACTTGCGAAATTTGTGTGTAGTTCTGCTTGTTTTCCACTCGTGTAAACGAAGCAACAACATCGCATCTACAATAAGTGCAAAAATCTATAAATCATGTGAGTGACGGTATATTAATAAATGACACATGAAAACAGCTGTATTTTCACGCAAGGTGGAAATTATGGATTTGTTGTAACTGAAGATAAATTATGGGTATCGTATGAATGTATATAAGAATGATAATGCCTTCCTTTGATTTTAATTTGTATGGGAACTTTCCGCGAGCAGAGCATCAAAGTAATTGTCTTCGAGGCAGTCTCTAGAAGATGCTGCCAGTGGCTACGATTGAGTCGGATTCCACTAAGCCGTTAGATCATAAGAGAATATCACTAAATCAAAATAAACGACTGCACAAATAGTAATACCAGCATGGAGATGAATGAGACACAAAAACGAAAGATCCCGTAGAGGCTTAACACGTTTCCTTTATTTCTTTGACAATGATTTACACTGGCTTAATACAACTTAATGCATCTTCTGTGTACGTCAGTTTAATGTCCATATTCCTACATCTTAAGATTTTGTAAATCATTACCTGTAAATCGGGTTGAATAGTTAACTGAACACCAGTCTTCGAAATTTGTTAAAAGTTCCGATACTTACGCTACACTCTAAAGACAAGATCTATTTTGAAACTTTTGTTAAAAGAAATAACCCGTATTTTACTTGGGAATAATCCCGCTAGCATTCAGGCTGATGGTACTCGTATAAACGATGAGAATTAAAAGAACTGTTAAAGTTTTCTCACTCTAAGAATTCAGAGTAGTGGGAAACCTCTATGTATTCAAATCAGAGGTTATAATCGACGACGGCCTGTATGTATCCATCGACACATATACAAAGCAAAAAAAAAAAAAAAAAAAAATGGAGATCCACAACGAATCCAAGATATTATCGATAGGTGACGTACAGGCGAGTGTACAGCGAAAGAAAACTTTATCTGTTGGACTTCGGAAAATATTTGCCAATTTCTAGCCACTTTTAGTCGTACTCTCTTTGAAGTTGTACTGTTGGAGAAAACTCCTTAGACTTTCGTGGACAGCCAAGCAAATGAACAGCTCAGTAATACAGCAGATAAAACCGGATTGCTCATTTGAAGGTCTACTACTGATACAAAAACTGACCTGTTTTGGGCTGATTCGCTAGAAAAGACGTTATTGCTGGGGCAGAAGAAAATCACAAGGAGAAGAGGACGACAAAGGATGAGAAGGACAGATGTCATCATAGGAGCAATGGTTTCGAACCTGAAAAGGCTGCAGATCTAATGGAACTGGGGTGCTTTAATTCAAGGGACCATAACGAATAGAGGGAGAGAGAGAGAGAGAGAGAGAGAGAGAGAGAGAGAGGGAGGGAGGGCGAGAGAGAGAGGGAGAGAGAGAGAGAGTGAGAGAGAGACGGAAAGACTTGCCTGGTGAAACAGTTTCATTCAGATAGCCCTCAATACGAAAATGTCGACCTCATTTGTTGTAGGCTACATACACTGACGGAAAAAAGCTACAACACCACGAAGGAGTTGCGAGACATAAACGAAAGTTGATAGCACTGTCTCTACATCTCAATGATGATGTCTGTTCAGATTTCGTGCCAGTAATGCTAGTAGCGCCACTATGAAGATACAAATTAGATTTGCTTTAAATACACAGTGTGACGGTCGTGAAAATTAGTTACCAATGAGACTGGACGTGGTGAGCTGATATTAGTCGAGAATGCGTTTAAGGCGAGAAAAGACGCCATTATCAACATTTCGCTGAATTTTGAACGAGGGCGTGTAAAAGGGCTGCGAGAAGCTGGACGTTCCTTCCGCGATATTGCAGTAAGGCTTGGCAGGAATGCACCCACTGTACATAATTACTGACAGCTGTGGTCACTAAACTGTACGGTCGCAAAAGGACAGGGATACGGACGGCCAAGCCAAGAGACACTATCACGAGGGAAGACCATCGCTTTCGACGTACGGTTCAAATGGCTCTGAGCACTATGGGACTTAACATCTGAGGCCATCAGTCCCCTAGAACTTAGACTTACTTATACCTAACTAACCTAAGGACGTCACACACAGCCATGCCCCAGGCAGGATTCGAATCTGCGACCGGTTCGACGTACGGATCTGCCGCATAGTACTGTATCTGCAGCAGCAACCTGAGCTTCAGTTGCCCACCACAGTGACACAAGGAAATGCTACAAATCGGTTACTTCAAGGACAGCTACAAGCCAGACACCACGTAGAGTGCATTCCACTGACCCCAAACCACCGCTATATGCAACTTAAGCGGTGTCCAGCCTCATTCAAGGGCAGAGTGGACGACTTGTGTGTTTTCTGACGAAAGCTGGTACTGTCTTGGTGCCAGTGATGGTCATGTGTTGGTTAGAAGAAGGCTGCTTGAGGGCCTGCAACCAACCTGTCTGCATGCTAGATACATTGGACCTACAGTTGGAGTTATGGTTGGGGTGCGATTTCGTACGACAGTAGGGATACTCTCGTTGTTATCCCACGCAGCCTAACTGCAAAATTGTGTGTCAGCCCGGCGATGGGACCTGTCTTGCTGTCGTTCATGAACAGCATTCCAGGGGGTGTTTTCCAATTGGATAACGCTCGCCCACATAGCGCTGTTTTAACCCAACATGCTCCACAAAGTGTTGACACGTTGCTCTGGCCTGCTGGATCACATATGGGACGTCATTGGACGACTACTCCAGCAGAGATGAGTAGATGGATGGAGACAGAGGGGAGGGATGTATTAGCGTGCCTTGCACGGATTATAAATGCAGATGGTCATGGCTGATAGATAGAGGGGAGAGCAGATGGGTAGTGATAGGGGAGTCATGAAATAGATCTCAGAGAATAGAGAAATGAGGTGATGGACAGACAAAAGTGGCACAAAAGAAGGATATAGAAGGTGTGAGGAGCTGACAGACAGATAGGGGGGAAGATGTGATTTACAGATGTAGTGGTTGACAGAGACAGAGAGAGTGTGAGGAGTTGACAGACGGAGAGTAGAGGAAGAGGAGTGGTTGGAAGGTTTTTTCCGTCAGTATATACATTCGCTATTGCAAATACTCTTACCGAGCGACTTGACACGATGGTGAGATACGGGACCCACGCCGTCAGAACTTACAGATTTTGGTTTTGCATGGTTTTCACAAAATGCTTAAGCCAAATGCGTGCTTGCTTCCACTGCAAGGTAATGGCGTACTTACCTCCCTACCCTTCTTTAATGTGAGATTATGCTCCATCTCCACTGACCTCGCTGTTGACAGCACGACGAAACCCAATATTAGTTCCTTTCAAACCGCTATATCGCTCAGAACTGTCGGCTGCGAAATCAAGCCACGTTAGCGTCTAATATCTACGTGGCCATCCATCACTGTAGTACACATCGACAAGACAACATTTTTGCTTTCAGCTTGCCAGTGACGAAGTTCATGTGCCCATTGCAATCTGAGCCGTTTCTTTACTTCTCGAAAACGGCAATATGAAAATATCAAATACGTGTCGCTAGTTCAATAAGCAGTAGAGTTCATCCAGTCATCGACGCAGCCGGGTCTACACCCGTTCTAATGTTACAGCGTCCTCTTCTACGACCTGAAACTTCACGCTTTTACAAAAAAGTTTATTGGAGACGGATCATTTTGATGTATGTGAATTCTCTCACATGCCGACGTCGTGTCGTTGGAAGTTCGACGAGGCAACAGAAGCGAGTCTGCTAACCACTCTTTGACGTCTTAGTATTAAAAAATCCTCAGTAGTAGGCAAGAAACAGATTTACACTTCAACCGCAAAAAAAACCATAAGCTGGCCTTAGCACAATAGAACATTAGCAGATTATCCAGTAAGTCACACAATGAACTATGCAGTAGCGGGGTCTATTTTCTATACTTTTTGACTGAGTGAGGACAAAGTCTGTTCTGCTAGCACTTGGCAGCCGAGATACAGTATCTATCTACAGCAGTTGTGTACAACAACGCCATTCGATTTCATCAACGAAACGAAGAGATGTGAATTCAGAAAAGAACTAAACAGCTGGACTCAGTTTCACCAAACTAATTTCTGCAGCCTCGGAGAGGGCCTCAGATCGTTGAACCGAGGTGAAGAACGAATACGCATCAACGAATTTTATCTTAAACACCTTAGATTTACAGGCACAATTGTTTTATTTACTTCGGATCCACGAAGGTATGCGAGCAGAACTGAAGACTGATTTCAGTATGGCGAAAACAATGTACAAGCAGAATGCCGATAGGAAAATAGTGAAGACTATGATGTCGAAGCTACAGTAACAGTTGACAAATTTGTTTGCTTAGGATAACTGAGAACAACGAGCTGACTACTACATTTAGAAATAAACTGCAGGATGAAAATTCCTTGGAGTTGATACAAGAAACTGAATGTCTATTGAGAAGTAATCTACCAGTGTGGCTTTAACGGAAATCTTACAACCAATATACAGGGTGAAGCGAAATTCGCGCACTCCACAGCGCGACACGTCGCATGCCTGCGATAAAAAAATGTCTTTCCCAAAATGTCGTCTGGCGAAGGACGTTAAAGAGTGACAATATGGCAACACTGTAACCACATGTATGGTGACTACCTCTTTCAGCAAATGTTGGTTGTAGCGTGCAGTTGGTGCAATTTATAGAGTTTTCCGTTAGCAGGCAGGAGGTCGAGGATTCCATCCTAGGTTGAGGCGTACGTTTTTTATTTGGTAAATGTAGTCCAGGTGGTACGCTATCTGGCATCTTAATCATCAACAGCGATTGCAGCGGGTCCTCTAGACAACATTTGCACTTACATACTACAATCGTAGAAACGGAAGACTGGTCAGTTTGGAACAAACCCTTTCCACCTCGTGGGCGTGAATTTACTCGCACCACTACATCTACTAGATGCGAAACCTGTTTTCTTTGTACCTCCCTCCAATGGTCCCCTACATTAGTACCAACTATTATTCTTGCCTCGTTCACGTCCATGATATTTAGTTAGGGCCTTACGTTACCAGTAGGACTAGCAAAGTGCTTTGCAAATAATGTCTAAACTCGGTTACTATTTGTTTGTGTTACCACCTTGGTCCCACTAATTATGCCTTTCAACATTGAGTCTGATAATGGCATGCTGTTTAGTGCGTATCTCAATGCAATTATTATTATTATCATTATTCTATCGATAGGATTGTGGAAACATTACGTCTATTACCGTTAGGGAAACAGCGTAATTCGAAACAGAACATTTCACAATTAGCGATGGCGGGATGAATCGTGGAGAACAATATCTGTCATAAGGGTAATGCGCATTAGGTGGAACAGCGCACAGGACTGATGGCGTGTTGGTGCGTTTATACTGTATGCGCTGTCAGATAGGGACTAGTTGCGAGCAGAGTAACGCGCCGTCACAGACTCCAATGTACAGTCGTGCTCAAAAGTATCCGAACGACCTGAATTGCATTTCGCCTGATTCGCATCCAACCCACATAACGCAGCTGTCTAGCAGTACCTCTAATCGCTCCTTGGTACAGTCGTTTGACTATTGAAAATGGTTCCAACAAGTCACCACTAGAAAACACTTCTCTGTATCGCAATAACTCAAGATGTAAAGTAATACTACGATATTACAAATATCAAGGAACACCTTATCACAGGTAAGACTGTCCTTAAGGCTTGTAAGCTCACATTCATTACAATAAATGACATACCTGAAATGTTACCACTCTCATTATTACGTCAGATAGGTAATGCACGTAGTAAGTTCGTCGTATTCATGATTTACTCTTCAAAGTAACATACTGTACTTATTATTTAACACAAAATGACATTAAAAATTTAAGTTATTCACGAGCAGCTACTTGAGAATTTGTATGAACTTCAAATGACACGACGAACCGTCTCGTTCTGCATATGGATTCAAACCCAGGTCATGCAGACTAAGCAAAGATTTCGTGACTGACGGAAACTAACAGTCATTGCTGATTAGGCACACAGAGAGTGGTATACCTCGATTTCAGACAGTATCAATTAGCAAATACCAACTTTAAATTACATAACGCAAACATTTTTAACGGACGCGAATTCCTACCCAGCACCTATTGTCCCTGTTAACGAACTACGAGAGATGTTAAATATTGCTTCTTAACAAGTAACTTACTTGAAATGCCGTGAGGTAAACCTTTGTGTTGGACAGGGATTCGAACCCAGAACTTAATCGTATAGATATCGAAGCACAATCAACTGTGACGTATCGCATTTTCTCGGCAGATGTTTTAACTGAAATGACGAGACGAAACATTAGTTTTTTTCCTTCCCAGGACTCCAACCCGGCACCTATCGCTGTTTTATTCTAGAGAAAACGAACGTTAAATATGGGTTTGTTGCACCAGCAGCGACATGTGAGCATGTTTGAACTAGAAATAATATGACGAAGAGTTCAGTGCTGACTTGGAATAGAGCTACACACATATCGTTGTTGACTACACACAAAGAGACGTCAGCTACCAAATTTTTCTCCACCAGCAGTTCGGAATAACATCTTGAACTTACAGTGATCTCGCAAATAGTTCTGTGTCTCACTGGGAGTCAAAAACGTCAAATATCGTTAGTGTTGATAACGAATGACAATACATTAAAAATCTAAATTATTATCCACCAGCAGATAGGTTCGATGGCTCTGAGCACTATGTGACTCAACTGCTGTGGTCATCAGTCCCCTAGAACTTAGAACTACTTAAACCTAACTAACCTAAGGACATCACACACATCCATGCCCGAGGCAGGATTCGAACCTGCGACCGTAGCAGTCGCACGGTTCCGGACTGCGCGCCTAGAACCGCAGCAGATAGGTGTTCTCGTGCTAGATCTTGATAATACATAATGAAATCTTTAGTGCCGGGCCAGGATTCGAACCCAATCACGTGCAATATGTGGAGATGTTGAGGAATCTGCCGTTTTGAACAAACAACAAGTTGTAGCCGAGCTGTATTGTCACGAAGGGAACAAGGGCGGTCTGAGTTGCATTCCCAGTTCAGAACCAATTTTATCGACATACAGAAGCTCAGATAAAAGATGGAATAAGTGTCCTGTGAGCCTACATAGCGTTTGTTTCGTCACTATAAATAAATAACTAGTATAAGAAAGGTTACTGGTGATAGAGTTTCTACATGTCGTCACTCCAGACTTTATTGTGGCTCAACCTAAAGTCTACCTGGTAGAGAAGGAATATCATGTTTAAAGTGAATTTCAGGCCACAGTGCCATTATATGTTCTTCACTTGGTGCAGCCAGAAGAGAATGCAATCTCTCTCCCTATCTAAAAGCACTGACCGAAGTTGGAATCGAATGGGTTCGTGGATATATGAAACTATCGTCAGCCCAACATACCACCAAATCCTCTTCTCAGTGGCTCATTTTTCTATCATAACACCGTTGTGCCACACTGGCTGAGAATCCTGACACACAGGCTCCCTGTATCAATTTGCGGCATGTTCAGTAAATTCATTTACTTGGTTGACCGAATCACCATGAACTAGCTGCCTCGACTACCCAGTGCATACATTCAACTTTATTTTGTAATCACCGAGATAAAATCACGTAATTGCCACCTACACAGAACTGCCAACAGTGTAGGATGCAGAAGTTTAAATAGGAAGTATTCCTTTCCACTTGAGCTACTCCATTGCGCTATCTGTTTGTTGAAAACGTCGTGCAGTGCAAAAGAAAAGGTATAGCTGTTTTGTCTCTCAGAAGTATTGCCCTGGCTATATGCATTATCCCACAGCGCTGTGGAATGCAGAAATTCTGGAGGAATTGTTGTTGACTTCTGGAGGTGTTATAGCTACGTATCAGCTAGTAGCGTAATGCTAAGTATTGCGTGCCGTAGATAAGATGTCTCGAGTTCGAGTACATTCACTGCTACATATTTTAAAACGCAATTCTGCTGTCTGCTACAGTTATCAATCTAATGGAACTTGTAACATAATTCTCTTCACTTCTCAACCCAAAATAGTCGTATGTGGAAAAAGGGCTAACTTCTGTGACATTTTGTTCATTTCAGATTTAACAGACAGCCAGACAGTAGATGCATCTCGAAACTTTTGTATTATGTATGGGGAGAGCGCATCGTGCCAAAATACGTCGGAAAAGTATTTTCTACATTAGCTGTCGTCTGGTAGTGGTATTTTATTCTTCTTCAAACCTTGTTTGACAGCTTTAACTCAGAACAAGTTTTCTACATGCATGTAATCAATAAACCGAATGTGCATTTTCAGACTTATAGATAACATCAAAGAATTCGCATATATCGTTGATGATTAATTTCTCTCTCATGTTTACTATTGTTTTAACAACACTAAAGGAAACATTACGAAAATTGTGAGCTATATTAGAAGAAATGTAATAAAACTACCCACAATAACCTCACGACGAAAGTCTGTTTTAATAAAACTGAGTATCTGTACACGAGCGTGCCTCTATCGACACGAATTGGTAAAATTCTACTCACTTAGATTTTGATTGGGCCTGAGTTTAATTGGTATGCTGTGTCATACTCAAGAGGTATGCAAATGTGGCATTGCATAAATAAAGTTATGTATTCCTAGAAACCCAGAATTTGCTTGTCAGCAGCGGAAAGAGACGTTACCTGTTGTGCAGCATTGTACGTTTTTCGCCATGAGCCCAAAGTATTTTCTTGCGATTTTCTTATCGATGTTTGATCTGTTTGTAGCTCTTTCACAGTAGGGATAAAAGCGCTACCCTCAGTGAGACTGGAGGTGCGAACCACAGCAGACGCTTTTTTACAGGTCAGGACGTTACCACAGAACTGGCGAAGAAGTATGTGACTTAGCTCCCTCTTACGAGACCAATAGTGGCTAGAACTCGTAAACCGCTATTTGAAGGACGAGATTAGTTGCGATTTCCACTTGCAATGACTTTCCTGGTCTGAAAACCGTAAATTTATAACCTCTTGTTACACCTCAAGCGATAATAACTCAGATTATTCAATGGAAATGACAGGTAAAATCAAGTGAACTTTGAGGCTTAATTCCGTGCATACCAGGAAGTAACTCGTCGATCACAGAGTTGCCAAACATACATTGCCTTGTTGCCAAATCTCAGTTACAATACCAGCAGGTAGAAGACGAACCGATGTGAACTTACAGTGGGCTGGGAAGTGACCATAGCCGGTGTCTCCAAGTCGCGGCTGCTACGGCCTGGAATACGTAATGCGTCTGATTCCCATTTCTGTAACTAGGTTTAGGGACTGGAGCGTAGTTACTAATAATACTCAGAACTGACTGCAAACTAAGCATCATAAATCAGTAACTCTCATAGTTGTTTTTATATTTCTTTCGTAAGTGTACTCAAAACTAAGAAACTCATTCACAGACGTTTTCGTGCCTCACCGATAGTCGAGCACAGCAAACAAATAAAAATAAAAAAAGAATGTGTGTGTGTGTGTGTGTGTGTGTGTGTGTGTGTGTGTGTGTGTGTGTGTGTGTGTGTGTCTGTGTGTGTGTGTGTGTGACAGAGAGAGAGATAAAAATAAAAAAGAATGAGAGAGAGAGAAAGAATAAAAGATTGTGAAGAAATTGAATCATGGAATGTAAAGAAATCTTTCATTAAAGTGACACGTTCCACATCATTACGAAATATCGTATTCATGATCTATGAAACAAGAATTAATCTAATGTAACCTAATCTAATCATATCATATTGATGACTAGCCATGAAGAGTCATGAATTACCGTAGTTTTTGCCAATACCAGTAACCAAATCTAAACTTGACAATAAAAGAGGACAGTTTTTGTAATAAACCGGGACTTCTGTCAAGACCCTTTCGTCCCTGTTAATTAACCATGAAAGATGTCTGATATACCTCTATTCTGAAGTAACAAAGTGTGCATGCATTTAAAGATGAAGTTCATGATGTGAAGTTCTGTGACAGAGATACGAACCCAACACGATTCTTTCCCTGTCTACGGAATCCTTTTCATGTTAATATCGAACATCAGCAACTACTCGTAGATCACATTAAAACTAAAGTAACTGATGAAGACGTTACTTGATAGCAAAAACGTGTTACCTTTCTTCATTTACTTGCGCCTAGAAATGGCTATCGAGTACTGCCAAACCAAAAGGCAACAGATCTTGCTGTCTGTCAGTTCTTCCATATGATTTGGTCGACATGACCTGTTTCAAGTTGTGTATGACAGACAATGTTTTAGAAAATCAATTGTTTTCCTTTGCAATAAACAGAAAGGTTTTCATTCCAAGCTATCCAAGTACAACATTTTCGTAATATTAGTTCAAGTTTAATATGCGCTTCTATAGTGTAGGAAAATATTTCACAGTTGCAAAACTCGCATCCGAGTCATTGACCTTACACTTACTTAGTCGCTGACCATAAATTCTAGCTCAGAGTGACACCAGATTAAGTAACCTAATGTAGCGAAGACTGAAACTTCCTGGCAGATTAAAACTGTGTGCCCGACCGAGACTCGAATTCGGGACCTTTGCCTTTCGCGGGCAAGTGCTCTACCAACTGAGCTACCGAAGCACGACTCAGGCCCGGTACTCACAGCTTTACTTCTGCCAGTACCTCGTCTCCTACCTTCCAAACTTTACAGAAGCTCTCCTGCGAGGAGAGCTTCTGTAAAGTTTGGAAGGTAGGAGACGAGGTACTGGCAGAAGTAAAGCTGTGAGTACCGGGCGTGAGTCGTGCTTCGGTAGCTCAGTTGGTAGAGCACTTGCCCGCGAAAGGCAAAGGTCCCGAGTTCGAGTCTCGGTCGGGCACACAGTTTTAATCTGCCAGGAAGTTTCATATCAGCGCACACTCCGCTGCAGAGTGAAAATCTCATTCTGGTAGCGAAGACTGTTTGCCAGTGCTCCTTCTCACCGGAAAATACGCAATTCGCTCATTGGGCTCCATAAGTACACTGTAACAGTAATTTCTGTGTGTATGCAATGCATACTGATTAGAATTTAGTGGTGCTCTCTCTTCCACTTCTGTATACAATATGCCTGACCTAAACGGGCCCTTTATCATTACACGCCCTGGGCAGTGCAACATCATACCGACAACAGTAATGTGTTTATACTGACAACCTGACTGTTCGTTTTACCTGATTTTGTAATCATTTAAATAATACAACATGACCTTCCAGTGGGAGACATTTTGTCCCACTTTTCCTCCTGCGAAATTTGTCAGTAAGGTTTTTGCCTTCCAGCCAGCAAAATGCGGCAGAGTACGGCCGGTAAATGATTCACAAACCACGATTTAGTGCCGTTCTGTGCAGTCTGTGGCTGGGTGGCACTGTTGTAATATTCGCTATAGTAGTGTGGGGCTGTTGGCTGTTAACAGCGCGTAGCGTTGCGCAGTTGGAGGTGAGCCGCCAGCAGTGGTGGATGTGGGGAGAGAGATGGCGGAATTTTGAGAGCGGACGATCTGGACGTGTGACCATCAGAAAGAGTAAATTTGTAATATTGGATATCATGGACTGATATATATATATTATCACTTTTGAACACTATTAAGGTAAATACATTGTTTGTTCTCTATCTAAATCTTTCATTTGCTAACTATACCTGTCAGTAGTTAGTGCCTTCAGCAGTTTGAATCTTTTATTTAGCTGGCAGTAGTGGCGCTCGCTATATTGCAGTAATTCGAGTAACGAAGATTTTTGTGAGGTAAGTGATTTGTGAAACGTATAAGTTAATGTTAGTCAGGGCCATTCTTTTGTAGGGATTTTTGAAAGTCAGCTTACGTTGCGCTAAAAATATTTTGTCTCAGTTTAGTGTTGATTGGAATAAGTAAAGAGAGTAATGTCTGAGTACGTTCAGTTTTGCTCAGCTGTTGGAAAATCGAATAATGTAAGAGGTTTATCAGCATAGTAACTCATTAATTTTTCTGAGGGGACGTTTCAACGTCACCTAAGAAATGGTGTATATTACAGAATGAAATTAACAAATAAAAAAATGCGCCTCAACCCAGGATCGAACCCTCGACCTCCTGCAAGCTAACCCAAAACTTTATACGCTGCACCAACTGCACGGTACAACCAATACGTCCTGACAGAGGTAGACACCATACCTGTGGTTACAGTGTTGCCAGACTTCCACTCTTTAACGTCTTTTTTATGCCGGATGTTCTCGCCAGACGAAATTTTGGGAGAGACTTTCTTTCGCTGGCATGTGACGAATCGCGCTGCGAAGTCCGAGTGCGCGAATTTCGCTTCACACTGTATACCTTCAGTACTTACTTATGAAAGTGAAACATGGTCGTCAAATGCTCAAAAAGTTGAGTAACTGGGAGTTGTCCAACGAGCGGTGAATAGTTGCAAGTTGGCTACTGCGAAAATTGGACACAAAAACAAGGAAAAATGGATACGAGAAAAGGTAGGAGAATGTGGTAGTGACTGTTAGCAAACTAGAGATGGGCCCCGCGGTAAAGCGGGAAATGAATGACGTTGAGTGAAGGAAATTCGGTGTTTGAGGCTTCCTAATAGGAAAGGACCTAGGGGAATTCCTAACGGAAGATGGAGTGATGACATAAATAAATAAAAGAGCACTTCAGATTTAGATGCGAAAAATCTAAAGACTGTAATGTATGGATGAGTACGGGCGAGGCCTGTACCGAGCAGTGGATGTACGTGGACTATGATTATGACAATGATGAAGACACTGTTGTACTCATCGTCCAAGACCAAATTCATTCAACCCATTTCTTCCAGATTTTGGCGTATGTTAGTGAAATGTCGAGGATCACACAGTGTTGTAGTAACTCTGTACTAATCCATTAAGTTGAGTGGCGGAAAAGCAGCGAACGAAGATATCTGCCAGTATGACGTTGATTACTCACAGTGCACTTTCGTAGAAGACCCACAGCCCCTCTATTTGTAATACCACTGAGTACGCATTGCATGGGAGCCAGGGAAGAGAACAAACGTATTGCGGGGTGGCATTTAAAATTCCGAGCAGCACTCCGACGACGAAAGCCTGTTCCGCGTCATTTCACTTGACCGAGTATCCGCGCCTTCGTTCCGCTGTTCTTTCCGCATTGCGGAAACAACAGGGTATTGCTTTGCTGCTTCTTCATTTTCATTTGCGGGCAAACATTGCGTAGAACAGACGGCTTGCTTTGCGCTCTCCCTCGTTTTTCACGTTATCTCTGTCAAAAACTAGCAGAATCAATTTACTGTAACTTGCTCTGCATGCCGTGTTTACTACGAAAATGACGTGTGACTCCAAAACAGGCACCACGCTCGGTGTAGTATAGTTAGCGTACGAATTCTGTGACGTGTTCTTTGAACAGAAGATTAACATCTGAACTGTTTACCTTATTCACGTCCACATGCGTCAAATAGTACATATACTCTTGTCTTAAAAGAACTGCTTCCTTAGTTCGTGTGTGGGAAGTGTGATACTCCAGCATGGTATGAATACACATCTCTTGCGCAATTAATCATTGCCATGTACAGAACTAGTAGCTGAGTTTTAGCGGGTGAGGCTAAGCGTTTGAGTCTTGCGCGTGGCAGGCGCCATTTTTTTAAAATTTTATTTCGTTAGACAATTTCGTGTCCACATTGACGTAAAATTTACTATTTTATTCGTCAGTCTTGTAGCCTTCAGTGGTTTATTACAAACTACAGTGCAGCTAAAACCGAGAGTATGGTGTCAGAAGTAAATGAGTGTAAGCATCGGGAGCGCGCCGCTACCAGTAAATGACATACGTTTTATTTGCTAACTAAAGTTCGCAAACAAAAAACGAAGGAACAAAAAGAAAGAAACACAAAATAAGAGCAGCTTTTGCTTTGTTACAGCGAGTACAATAATTCTGCAAATTCTACATTTACAACAGATGTGCTCGAAGGAAGAGTAACGTAGAGGAACGGAGCGATGTGCGGCGAGGATAGAATCGACAAGACTAACCGATGCATGTGTAGCGAGGTTGCGTCAGCTGGTGACGTCACATGTTCTAAGTTTGTCATCCACTTTTGGGGTGGTTTGAGAGATTTGCGCCCCAAGTGTCTCATATTAAATTATTTGTCTCAGCGACATCTACGTCGCATCGGGTGTTTTCAAACGTTAATAAGATATAGATTTAAGTGTCAGGAAGTCTTTTCTGAAAGTGTTTGTATAAAGTGTAGCCATGTATGGAAGCGAAACATGGACGATAAATAACTTGGACACGAAATGTGCTGCTACAGAATGCTGAAGATGAGATGGGTAGATATCTTAACTAATGAGGAGGTGCTGAACAGAGTCGGGGAGAAGAATAATTTGTGGCACAACCTGACTAAAAGAAGGGGTCGGTTGGTAGGACACATTCTGAGGCATCAAGGGATCACAATTTAGTATTGGGGGAAGCGTGGAGGGCAAAAATTTGTAGAGAGGGACCTAGAGATGAATAAACTAAGGAGATTCAGAATAATGTAGGCTGCAGTAGGTACTGGGAGATGAAGAAGCTTGCACAGGATAGAGTAGCATGGAGAGCTGCATCAAAGTCTCTGGACCGAAGACCATGACAACAACAAGAAACTCCTTGTATACATGGGATGCGGATTATAAATGAAATTCACTCTTTGTCTCTCCACCCATCTGAGTGCAACTAAATTCAGCGTTAATCGTTTTTTCAGGCATCTGGAACAAGTGGTGATGCATTTTTCGATTGAAAAAGAAACGAGAATAATGCCTTTGTGGAGAGCTAAAACCTATGTTTTAGTTAGTCGACATATTGATATTCCTCTCACTCTGCAAGCTGTATGCAAACTCGCCCCTTGAGTCACAGAAATTTGCTTTGCGGCGCAAATACGATAAGCGATGTAACACCGTGAGTACAACTCTATTTTAGTGTTTGCGAAGCAAGAGTTTAAACCCAAGTTCATCAGATTTGATTAATGTTTTACGCTGTACCGCTAATCAAATGAATTACTCATGCGATTCAAATGCCTTCTCTAAAAGTGAGACGTTTACGTCAGTAAAATCTGAGAATGCAGTGGAACTGTGGCTGTTTAATAGAATGCTACTAGTTCAAATGCTCTTAAATATTTCCTCGTTTATGTCTCATTTCACACGTAACGTCGACATATTTAAAATATATTTGCGGCGTACTATTTTTATTTCTTGTTACACTACAGATTTAAATGTAGAGAAACAGTCTTAGAGGAGGACTGAGCTGCCGTTGGTGTTCCAGCATTGTATATTTCTCGTAGGGGTCATGGGAATAAGATAAGAGTGTAGATCACGTACAGGGTGTTGTAAATTTTTTGCATGAAACTTTTAGAGGTGGTAGACACGTCATGGGGAACACCTTTTGTTACAGTCCAAACGTTCTAAAACACTTTCCAGAGGCGTTAGGTGTCTTTTAATTGAATTCTATGGACATGGGACGACAAGATTTCCCCAGAAGAGCACGGTGATCTATTGGATTGGTGCGTAAGTGCGTTGCGTTTCCCCACAGACACACATAACAGAAACTTTAATCACCAGTAATATGTTCTCGTTCACTATTTACAACAGCCTGCCAACGCTGGGGTACCTTTTAGATTCCACGACTGTAGAAATCACGTGGTTCTCAGGCGAAGAAGTCGAGATTTATGTTCGGAGCGTATTTTCATCCGGAAACGAAATTCCTTGAAGCTTGTTCGACAGAGAGCGGAAATGCTAATATCTGAGGGCGCAGGATCGCGATTAAGGTGGGTGCGGAATGACTTCCCAACCCAACTCCTGTATAGTGTTTTTTGGTCAGTGTATTAGAAGGCGGGCCGGTAGCATCACTTCACGCAGTCTTCCTGGTCGTTGGTCTTGGACTGCGTCTGCAAGACGTCTCAGATGTTGACAGTAAACGTCAGCAGTGATGGTGACTCCTCGTGAAAACAATTCGTAGGACACCACACGATCACTGTTCCGTCAGATGCATGAGACTTATCTTTCGTGGACGTGCGCAGATCTTCGTACGGGGAGTCGCTACTTGTGCTGTTAGTGGCGCCACTATGGGGATGCAAATCAGATTTGCTTTAAATGCGCATTGTAACCGTCGTGAACGGTAGCTGCTACTGTGATTCGACGTTGTGAGTTGATGTTAGTCAAGAATGCCTTTGAGGAGAGAAAGACGCCATTATCAGCACCTAACTGAACTTGAACGAGGTCGTGTAATAGGGCTACGAAAGCTGGATGTTCTTTCTGAGATACTGTAAAAAGACTCCAGAGGAATTTAGTCGCTGTACATGGTTGCTGGCGGCGGTGGTCACGAGAGGGTACGGTTGCAAAAAGACCCGCCTCTGGACGGCCACATATCACTACTGACAAGGGAACATCCCCATCGCACCCCCCTCAGATTTAGTTATAAGTTGGCACAGTGGATAGGCCTTGAAAAACTGAACACAGATCGATCGAGAAAACAGGAAGAAGTTGTGTGGAACTGTGAAAAAATAAGCAAAATATACAAACTGGGTCGTCCATGCATAAGATAGGCAACATTATGGGCAATGTTAGACGAGGAGCGCCGTGGACCCGTGGTTAGCGTGAACAGCTGCGGAACGAGAGGTCTTTAGTTCGAATCTGCCCTCGACTGAAAATTTTGCTTTCTTTATTTTCGCAAGGTTATGATCTGTCCGTTCGTTCATTGACGTCTCTGTTCACTGTAATAAGTTTAGTGTCTGTGTTTTGCGACAGCACCGCAAAACCGTGCGATTAGTTGACGAAAGGACGTGCCTCTCCAATGGGAACCGAAAACATTTGATCGCAAGGTCATAGGTCAACCGATTCCTCCACAGGAAAGCACGTCTGATATAATCTATACGACTCTGGTGACAGCATGTGCGTCACATGACAGGAATATGTTGTCGACCTACCTGACTAGTACACTTGGCGAATGGGTAAAAAGATTCTTCTACCTTGCCCGATTTAGGTTTTCTTGTGGATGTAATAATCACTCCCAAAAAAGTGATGAAAACATAAGAGTTTGTCACATAAACTGAAAATAAAAAGTTAAAATTTTCGGTCGAGGGAAGATTTGAACCAAAGACCTCTTGCTCCGCAGCTGTTCACGCTAACCACGGGACCACGGCGCTCCTCGTTTCATATACCCCTTAATATTGCTTATATTACACATGGACGACCCAGTTTGTATATTTTGCTTATATTTTCATAGTTCCACACAACTTCTTCCTGTTTTCTCGATCGATCTGTGTTCAGTTTTTCAAGGCCTATCCACTGTGCCAACTTATAACTAAATCTGAGGGGGGTGCGATGGGGAGGTTCCCTTGTGAGAGGGGAGACCATCGTGCTCGGCGTCTGGATCTGTCGCATCGTACTGTATCTGCAGTACCAATTTGAGCAGCAGTTGGCACCACAGTCACACAACGAAGTGCTCCAAATCGGTTACTTGAAGGACAACTCCGGAACAGACACCGTGTGCCGTGCATTGCACTGACACCAAACCACCGCCCACTTGCGATTTCAGTGGAGTCAACCGAGAGCTCATTCAAGGGCAGGGTGGAGGTATTGTGTATTTTCAGATGGAAGCCGGTTCTCACTCGGTGCCAGTGATGGCCGTGTGTTGGTTAGGAGGTGGCCGCCTGAGGGCTGCAGCCAACCTGTCAACATGCTAGACACACTGGACCTACATTTGGAGTTATGTATGGTCTATGGAGCAATTTCATATGTCAACAGGAACACTTTCGTGGTTACCCCACACACCCTGACTGCAAAACTGTATGTCAGTCCGGTGACTGGACCTGTTGGACTGCGATTCATGAACAGCAGTGCAGAGGGTGTTTTCCAACAGGATAACGCTCGCCCACATGCCGCTGGTTTCGCATAACATGCTTCACAGACATGTTGCCTTGCCCTGCTCGATCACCAGATCTGTCTCCAATCGAACATATATGGAACATTAGGGGATAATTCCAGCGCCATCAACAACCAGCAGTAACCATGACCGATCAAGTGCAACAGACATGGAACTCCATCCCGTAAAGTAACATCTGGCACAATTATAACACATTGTATTCACGTTGGCATGCTTTGAGTCAACATTGTGACGGTTATAACGATTATTAACGTACCACCATTTCATGTTTTCAATAGCTTATCTCGCACTTACATTAACCTCTGATTTTGCTATGTTGATCACTTAAATTTGTAATCAAGACAAACGTATTTTCATCACTCCATTGTCCGCCCCCGGTAGCTGAGTGGTCAGCGCGACAGAATGTCAATCCAAAGGGCCCGGGTTCGATTCCCGGCTGGGTCGGAGATTTTCTCCGCTCAGTGACTGGGTGTTGTGTTGTCCTAATCATCATCATTTCATCCCCCATCGATGCGCAAGTCGCCGAAGTGGCGTCACATCGAAATACTTGCACCACGCGAACGGTCTACCCGACGGGAGGCCCTAGTCACACGACATCATCATCATCATCACTCCATTGGTGTTGCAATTTTTTTCCGTCAGTCTATGTCTTCCCCTGTATACACTATGTGATCAAAAGTATCCGGTCACCTTGCTGAAAATGACTTACAAGTTCGTGGCACCCTCCATCTATAGCTGGAATTCAATAAGCTGTAGGCCCACCCTTAGCCTTGATGACAGCTTCACTCTCGCAAGCATACGTTCAGTCAGGTGCTGGAAGGTTTCTTGGAGAATGGCAGCCCATTTTTCACGGAGTACTGCACTAAGGTACCGACGTCGGTCGGTGAGGCCTGGCACGAAGTCGGTGTTACAAGACATGGCAGAGGTGTTCTATAGGATTCAGGTCAGGAGTCTGTGCAGGCCAGTCCATTACAGAGATGTTATTGTCGTGTAACCACTCCGACACAGGCCGTGCATCATCAACAGGTGCTCGATCGTGTTTAAAGATGTAGTCGCCATCCCCGAATTGCTCTTCAACAGTGGGAAGCAAGGAGGTGCTTAAAACATCAATGTAGGCCTGTGCTGTGATAGTGCAAACCCCGTCCATGAAAAACACGACTACAACATAACACCACCGCCTCCGAATTTTACTGTTGGCACTAAACACGCTGGCAGATAACGTTCTTCGGACATTCGCCACATCCACACCCTGCCATCGGATCACTACATCGTGTACCGTGATTCGTCACTCCACACAACGTTTTTCCACTGTTCAATCGTCCAATGTTTACGCTCCTTACACCAAGCGAGGCGTCGTTTGGCATTTACCGGTGTGATACGTGGCTTACGAGCTGCCGCTCGACCACGAAATCCGTTTCCTCACCTCCCTCCTAACTATCATAGTACTTGCAATGGATCCTGATGCTGTTTGGAATTCCTGTGTGATGGTCTGGATAGATGCCTGCCTATTACACATTACGACCCTCTTCAACTGTCGACCTGTACGCTTTTGTGTTGCACGTGTCCCTTCGCGTTTCCGTTTCACTATCACATCGGAAACAGTGCACCTAGGGATATTTAGGGGCATGCGTACAGGTGAATGACACAGGAGGCAGCCAGTCACCTGACCACGTTCGGTCTGTGAGTTCCGCAGAGCGCCCCATTCTGCTCTCTCGCGATGTCTAATGACTACTGAGGTCGCTGATATGGGGTACCTGCCAATAGGTGGCACCACAATGCACCTAATATGAAAAACGAATGTTTTTGGGGGTATCCGGATACTTTTGATCACATACGAGGTGTGGCTAGAAAAAAACCGGACTAGTACTGGTGAAACAATAAAACGAATGCAATAAGGCTGAAAGTCGCGTGGCCTGTCACGTGACTCTCGCTCCGCCTACTGCTCGAGTTTCATCTGCCTCCTGCGCTCAGTCTGCCCGTGGCGTCTGTTTTAAGTAGTTGACGTTTTGTCTGTGCGTCGGAAAATGTTGAGTGTACAGAAAGAACAGCGTGTTAACATCAAATTTTGTTTCAAACTAGGAAAATCTGCAAGTGAAACGTTTGTAATGTTACAACAAGTGTACGGCGATGATTGTTTATCGCGAACACAAGTGTTTGAGTGGTTTAAACGATTTAAAGATGGCCGCGAAGACACCAGTGATGACACTCGCACTGGAAGACCATTGTCAGCAAAAACTGATGCAAACATTGAAAAAATCGGTAAACTTGTTCGACAAGTTCGCCGTTTAACAATCAGAGCAGTGTCTGAGTTAACAGGAGTTGACAAGGAAAGTGTTAGGCAGATTCTTCATGAAAGTTTCAACATGAACGAAGTGTGTTCAAAAATGGTTCCAAAGTGTCTCACAATTGAACAGAAGGAACGCCGAAGAATGATTTGTTCTGACATCCTGGAAAACATTGAAAGTGATCCCACCTTCTTACAAAATGTTATTACTTGCGATGAATCGTGGTTTTTTACTTACGATCCCGAAACTAAACGCCAATCGTTGCATTGGAAAACTCCTGGTTCTCCACGACAAAGAAAAGCACGAATGTCAAAATCTAAATTCAAGGCAATGATGATTGTTTTTTTTTTACATCAGAGGGATTGTGCACATTGATTGGGTACCTGAGGGACAAACAGTGAATCAGCATTACTACATTAGCGTCCTCGCTACCCTACGTGAGCGAGTACGGAGAAAACGGAACGATTTGTGGAGAAAAAAGTCATGGATCCTTCACCAAGACAATGCCCCAGCTCACAGTGCGTTGTCAGTGAAGACGTTTTTGGCAAAACACAACATTCCCATCTTAGATCATCCACCCTACTCACCTGATTTGGCCCCCTGTGACTTTTTTCTTTTCCCTAAAGTCAAGTCAGCTTTGAAAGGAACTAGATTTGGGACTGTTGAAGCAGTAAAAGAAAAAGCGACGGAAGTAATGTATGGACTTACCGAAAATGATCTGCAGTATTGCTATGAACAGTGGAAAATTCGTATGGAGCGGTGTAGAGACCGAGGAAGAGAGTACATTGAAGGAGATAACATGAAATTGTAAATAATTGTAAATAAATGTTTTTTCCAGCATCAGTCCGGTTTTTTTCTAGCCGCACCTCGTAGTGTATGTTGTTCTAATTGGCTCCTTTTATATCCATAAAAGTTATTTGCTGATGTCTTGACGTATGTCATATCGTAGTCTTTCTTCCAGTTTTTGTGTTGCGTGTATCACTTTCCCTGCTCATTCTGCAGAGAACCTCCTAATTTTCTATGTTCTCAGCCAGCTCATTTTTCAGCATCCTTTCCTCCTCTTCACCTTTGCTGAAGTGCTTGCGGCCGTGTTGCAGAGATCGTGGAGAACGTGAAGAACGGCGGCAAGCCGCTGTTCCGGCCGACCATCAGCGACAGCTCGTGCGAAGACGAGGTGGTGGGCCAGCTGATGCGCCGCTGCTGGGCCGACGACCCCGCCGAGCGGCCCACCTTCCAGGAGCTCAAGGCCGCCATCCGCAGGCTCAACAGGTACCATCAGCCTCTGCCCCTACATCTACATCTGTTCTCTGCAAACCAGTGTAAGGCGCAGCGGGTACGACCCACTGTACCAATTATTAGCGTTTCTTTCTGTTCCATACACGTATGGAGCGCTGGAATAGCGATTGTTGGACTGCCTCTGTGCGTGCAGTAATTATTCTAATCTTAACCTCACGATCCCTGTGTGAGCGATACGTGGGGGATTGTAGTACATTCCCAGAGTCAACATTTAATGCCAGTTCTTGGATCTTTGTTGATAGACTCTGTCGGAACAGTTTACGATTATCTGCAAGAGTCTTCCAGTTCAATGCCTTTCAATATCTCTGTGATACTCTGCTACGTATTAAACATCACGGTGAGCGTCAACAACATTGCACCACGAAACAAGCAAGTAGACCACTCTCCCCTATCTGGGCTTTTGCTGTTTCCTGCATAAATGATTACTGTAGCTGACTATTTGCCTAACTTTAAAGTCAGTTCAATTCCGACTACAACTGCTTTCATGCAAATTGCAGTTTAAATGTGGTAGATGTTCCTATAAAGCCTAAGTACGCCGTATGGTTTACCATTGCTGCAACATGACATAAGCTGCTGCCCGCTCACTCCTCCCATCCTCGCACTCTTGTAGTTCTCGTCCAAGCTGGTATCTCCGTTTCCTCTCCAACCCTTCCATAGTGCTGCGCTTGATTGACTGTGAAACACGGACTCCAACGTTTCCTAGGCTGCAAGTCACATGTAACAATACCAACTCATACGTATATAAAAGACGGCAAACACGATTCACTCCAGTTCTCGAATTTTCGCTCATCCCGTGATCTACTGAAATCTGTTGGTACTGTCTCCATCACGGATCTTGCCACTTTAATTAATTCTCAAAACAACAATTGCAGTCAGTTTAATGTGATTTATTTAGTTTGTTACAAATTTCAGTCAGGATTAATTTTCCTTATTGTTTCATCTGAATGTCACCATCATGTTCTAAAACTGATTAAAATTTAGCAATGTTTTTAAGCCGCTATTTGAATACGTGAAGAGTGACCGAATTTTCCACTTGCGACCCACTTAGTAAATCATCCTGTACAGCCCCGTCTCCCTGATACTGTGTGGACCAGATCAACGACAAACTCCGACAGGAATGAAGACGCTCTGTGCCGAATCGGAGAGGAAAGGAATATGTATAAAACACTGTTAAGGAGAACGGATAGAATGATAGGACATCTGTTAATACACGAGGCAATGACTTCCATAGTACTAGAGGGAGCTGTAGAAAGCAAAAACTGTAGAGGAGATTGGAATACATCCAGCAAATAATAGATGACGTAGGTTACAGGTGCTACTCTGAGACGAAAAAGGTAGCACAGGAGAGGAACTCGTGGCGGGCCGCATGAAACCAGTCAGATGACAAAAAACAGTATGGACCAAAACAAGAAAATGGGCTCCAAAATGCGTACCTTATAAGCTGTGAGAACTTGTTCAGTAGAAGAGAGGTGTTTCACATTGGCGAGGGTGAACAATTCTTTTGGACTTCAGTCTTCTGTCTGGTTTGATGTGGGCCCCTACGAATTCTTCTCCTGCGCCAACCTTTTCATCTCAGAGTAGCACTTTCAATCTATGTGCTCAATTATTTGCTGAATGTATCCCAATCTCTGCCTCCCTTAACAAATTTTACCCTCTACAGCTCCCTCTAGTACCATGGAAGCTGTTCTCCGATGTCTTAATATGTGTCTTATCGTCCTGTTCCTTCTTACTGTCATGTCTTCCATACATTTCTTTCCTCGCCGATTTTTCGGAGAACTTCCTCATTCCTCACCTTATCAATCCACCTAATTTTCAACGTTCTTCTGTAGCACCACGTCTCAAATGTTTCTGTTCTCTTATTTTCAGGTTTTGCCACAGTCCACGTCTCACTACTGTACTGTGCTGTGCTCCAAACGCACATTTTCAGAAATTTATTCCTCTAAAAAAGACGTATGTTTGATACTAGCAAATTTCATAGGCCAGGAAAGCCCTTTTTGCCAGTGCTGAACTGCTTTATGTGTCCTCCTTACTCCGTTATCCTTCCGTTGATTTTTCAGTTTTAATCCCACGGTCACCTCCCCGTCGGCAGTCCCCTCCCAGAGACCCGAATGGTGGAGTAGTCCGGAATCTTTTCTCAATGCTGAGATCATAATGACACTTTTTCAGTTACAGGCAACATGCTCTGTGGATACACGTTATGTAAATTTAATGCAGTGGGTTGCATTGCCTTCTGCATCCTTATGCCGTTGATCATTGGTGATTCTTCCGCTTTCTAGGGGCAGCTTTCCATTCCAAGGGAAAGAGAGTGCCCCAAACTTCTGCCCGCTCGTCCGCCCTCTTTGACAAGGCCGTTGGCAGAATGTGGGTGACTTCTTATTCCAGAAGCCCTCGACTGCCATTGCTGACGACTTTTATTCAGAACTTAAGCAATGTCGGGGCTGGAAACCGCAATCGAGGACGGTTTGATTATTAATCAAAGACGCTAGCCTCCCTCCATTCTTTTAAGGGATCTTACCTTCTCGTCTCACAAAAGTTGGGGTGGGGTCAAAGTGGGCAGGGGTCGCAACCCGACGCCTGTTTACCATGTCCCTTTCCCTCCGCCCTGAAGCCCAGAAAAGTGTAGGGAACATAGAGTAGAGGTACAAAGAAAATCAGTTACTTATTTACCTATTTCCTTCTTTGTAAATTATTATTAATATCACAGACAGGGAAGTGCACTTTCGCCTTTATTGTTTATTATTGTTATGGATGAAATCCTACAGCAAGTATCAGATGCAATTGGAGATCATAAAATGAAAGCAGTGCTTTTTGCCGATGACCTGATGTTATGGGGAAATTGCGTGAAGGAGGTGCAAGAGCAGTTAGATGCATGGGAGGCAACGGCAGCACAATATGGAATGCATTTCTCTGCAAAGAAAAGTGAAATAATCGTCACAACAAGGAAGAAGAATAGGCCAAATGTGGATATAACTTGTGGAGGGGAAAAACTACAAGTGGTAGAGAACTTCAAGTACCTGGGAAGCGTGATTGAAAGTAAGGGGGGAAACGCAATGGAAATAAATGAAAGATGCAGAAAAGCAGGGCAGTTCTACAAATGCATTAGGGGGCTTATTTGGAGCAAGGAGGTGCCACAGAAATCCAAGGGAATTATATACCGAACCTACTTTGTCCCCATATTGACATACGGAAGTGAGACATGGGTAATGCACAAAAGCGACAAAAGTAGAATACAGGCTAGTGAAATGAAGTTCCAGAGGAGCAGGTTGGGTGTAACAAGACGAGACAGATTGCGAAATTTGTATGTGAGGGAAAGACTAAAGGAGGAACCAGTACAGGACAGGATAGAAAAATCAAGACTGCAGTGGTATGGACACATGAAGAGAATGGATGAGGGAAGAATTCCAAAGAGGATGTTTGATCTGCAACTGGAGGGGAAGAGGCCCAGGGGAAGACCAAGAGATAGATGGGTGAAGGGAGTGAAGGAATGTGTGATGAGAAGAGGAGAGAACTGGACGAAGGTGGAAGAGGGGGAATGGTGGAAAGACAGAACACGGTGGAGAGGCTTGTGTTCCCGACAGACCCAGCCAGTGGCTGGAAACTGTCCAAGATGATGATGATGATCACAGAGAATACCAGGAAACCGTCGTCGGGAAAAGGAGGGAGCGGCAAGTTACCAGATTTGGTGAAACTATCGACTTATAGTTTCGCGGAGAAGAAAATTCCGATGAACAGAGAATGACTGGTTCTAAGAGAGGAAAAGTCATGGCTCAAACCCTCATTGCAGTAATACCCCAACTTTGAGGTCATCAGAAGGGGTAGGGCGCTGTCTCTTCCGTTTCATCGGCGACCGTTCTTTCGTAACATATTGTTCAATAATGGATGGTGGGCGGCTGCTGTCCAACGTATGGCTAGATGGCAGAAAAGCAGAGGTCAGTACAACTCCACGATCAACAACCTCGGAGTCGGGAGGGACGGCTTGCGTCTGCTGACTGCGTTAGTCCGTTGGTACTACCACCGGCAGCAGTGTAGGTGAGACAGATGAAACGTCTATATCATTGTCGAGAGGAGGCGACACCGGTGCCAACTAATTCAAAGTGGGTACAACAGGAAACCCCGCCACGGACACATAAGATGATGGTAACACAGTGAACACTGCAGGGAGAGCGACGTCTCCGATCGGCGCTTGAATCATTCTACGTCAGCGACGTTCAGAACAGACATGGCCTTCCTGGGCACAACCTGAACAAGTGCGCCGCTGGTCGTCACGTGTGACAACTCTGCAGCAGGCGGTTACCAAGTAGGAAGGCACGTGCTTCCTCTGCTCAGTTTTGATCTTCCGGCCACCGTTGAGGACACGGTATGTTTCGAACGTCTTCCACGTTTCAGCGACGTGATTGACGACTTTTCTATGAGGTTTAAAGGGGGCCACGATGACGTCCGAAGGCACCTGAAACGGGAGTTCGGAAGCAGCAACGTTCAGCGGTCAAAAGCAGCGTGGACCTACTGATAACAAACAGACCCGAACTTTTCGACTCTGTATGTACAGAACGGGGAATCAGTGATCATAAGGCCGTTGCAGCATCCCTGAATATGGAAGTTAGTAGGAATATAAAAAAAGGGAGGAAGGTTTATCTGTTTAGCAAGAGTAATAGAAGGCAGATTTCAGACTACCTAACAGATCAAAACGAAAATTTCTGTTCCGACACTGACAATGTTGAGTGTTTATGGAAAAAGTTCAAGGCAATCGTAAAATGCGTTTTAGACAGGTACGTGCCGAGTAAAACTGTGAGGGACGGGAAAAACCCACCGTGGTACAACAGCAAAGTTAGGAAACTACTGCGAAAGCCTCTCAGACAAACAGAAGCTAAACGATGTCAAAGTTAGCGTAAGGAGGGCTATGCGTGAAGCGTTCAGTGAATTCGAAAGTAAAATTCTATGTACCGACTTGACAGAAAATCCTAGGAAGTTCTGGTCTTACGTTAAATCAGTAAGTGGCTCGAAACAGCATATCCAGACACTCCGGGATGATGATGGCATTGAAACAGAGGATGACACGCGTAAAGCTGAATTACTAAACACCTTTTTCCAAAGCTGTTTCACAGAGGAAGACCGCACTGCAGTTCCTTCTCTAAATCCTCGCACAAACGAAAAAATGGCTGACATCGAAATAAGTGTCCAAGGAATAGAAAAGCAACTGGAATCACTCAACAGAGGAAAGTCCACTGGACCTGACGCGATACCAGTTCGATTCTACACAGAGTACGCGAAAGAACTAGCCCCCCTTATAACAGCCGTGTACCGCAAGTCTCTAGAGAAACGGAAGGTTCCAAATGATTGGAAAAGAGCACAGGTAGTCCCAGTCTTCAAGAAGGGTCGTCGAGCAGATGCGCAAAACTATAGACCTATATCTCTGACGTCGATCTGTTGTAGAATGATAGAACATGTTTTTTGCTCGAGTATCATGTCGTTTTTGGAAACCCAGAATCTACTCTGTAGGAATCAACAAGGATTCCGGAAACAGCGATCGTGTGAGACCCAACTCGCTTTATTTGTTCTTGAGACCCAGAAAATATTAGATACACGCCCCCAGGTAGATGCTATTTTTCTTGACTTCCGGAAGGCGTTCGATACAGTTCCGCACTGTCGCCTGATAAACAAAGTAAGAGCCTACGGAATATCAGACCAGCTGTGTAGCTGGATTGAAGAGTTTTTAGCAAACAGAACACAGCATGTTGTTATCGATGGAGAGACGTCTACAGACGTTAAAGTAACCTCTGGCGTGCCACAGGGGAGTGTTATGGGACCATTGCTTTTCACAATATATATAAATGACCTAGTAGATAATGTCGGAAGTCCCATGTGGCTTTTCGCGGATGATGCTGTAGTATACAGAGAAGTTGCAGCATTAGAAAATTGTAGCGAAATGCAGGAAGATCTGCAGCGGATAGGCACTTGGTGCAGGGAGCGGCAACTGACCCTTAACATAGACAAATGTAATATATTGCGAATACATAGAAAGAAGGATCCTTTATTGTATGATTATATGATAGCGGAACAAACACTGGTAGCAGTTACTTCTGTAAAATATCTGGGAGTATGCGTGCGGAACGATTTGAAGTGGAACGATCATATAAAATTAATTGTTGGTAAAGCGGGTACCAGGTTGAGATTCATTGGGAGAGTCCTTAGAAAATGTAGTCCATCAACAAAGGAGGTGGCTTACAAAACACTCGTTCGACCTATACTTGAGTATTGCTCATCAGTGTGGGATCCGTACCAGATCGGGTTGACGGAGGAGATAGAGAAGATCCAAAGAAGAGCGCCGCGTTTCGTCACAGGGTTATTTGGTAACCGTGATAGCGTTACGGAGATGTTTAGCAAACTCAAGTGGCAGACTCTGCAAGAGAGGCGCTCTGCATCGCGGTGTAGCTTGCTCGCCAGGTTTCGAGAGGGTGCGTTTCTGGATGAGGTATCGAATATATTGCTTCCCCCTACTTATACCTCCCGAGGAGATCACGAATGTAAAATTAGAGAGATTAGAGCGCGCACGGAGGCTTTCAGACAGTCGTTCTTCCCGCGAACCATACGCGACTGGAACAGGAAAGGGAGGTAATGACAGTGGCACGTAAAGTGCCCTCCCCCACACACCGTTGGGTGGCTTGCGGAGTATAAATGTAGATGTAGATCAACCACGACAGTTCCAAGGATCGAAAAATGAATTTCGAGAACATTTGGCGGCGGGAGACGCATTTTGTGCCGTATAAACGGTACAACTTCATACACTTCGTGTCGTTCATGATCCAAAGGAAACGTTAATTTAATTATGGCTTTGCGATGGAAAATGCCATGATGGTCGGTGAATTCGGACACGAAGACAAACCGCTACGCGCAAGTAAACAAACGAGCGCTGGCTCGCAAGCAGCGCAACAAGCGAGAAGCAAAAAAGCTGTACTCGCTCACCATTACCCCTCTACCACGGGTGATCGTAGGGTATGCATATTGGAGCCCATGTTGCTGTTTAGGTCCACACCACCACGTCTGAAAGTTTCTCGGTGTGGGGGGTGGGGATTCCATAACCCCATGAACCGAAAAAAACTATCAGTGTTTGTCTTTCAAATACTGTCATTTTTTATGTTATTCTCGGCCATTTAACTCTACTTATAATTACGTGAACCTACATGTGGAGAAATGAACCTGATAATACAATAAGAGAAATCGAAAACTGCACTGTAATATTTCTGTGTTCGTTTTTACCGCTCACTGTTGGAGAGTAGAACGTTTTAGAAGTACTCTGAAGGGCAAGGTTGTTTGATTAACCCTCCACCAAGCGCTTAATATTGGAATGTGCACTGAAGTGACAATGGAAATGAGTGGAAATGAGCGTATGGCATTGTTGGCCGGGACGCCCCATTCGGGGAAGTTCAAAAGCCGCCAAATGCAAGTCTGATTGCAGTCGATGCCACACTGGGCAACATGCGTGCCGGTGATAAGGATGAAATGATGTGGACAACAGAATATCCAGTCCACAAGCGGAGAAAATCTCCAAGACGTCCGGGAATCGAACCCGGGCCCGCTTGCAGGGGAGGCTCGCACGTTACCATCCAGCTAAGTGGCGGACGCTGAGGTGACAAAAGTTATGGAACGGATTCTAATATCGTGTTGGACGTCCATTTTCCTAGCTTAGTGCAGCAACTCAAAATGGCCTGGACTCAGCAAGTCACTGGAAGTGGCCTGCAGAAATATTGAGCCATGTTGCCTCTACAGCCGTCCATAATTGCGGAAGTGTTGCCGTTGATGAACTGTGTGCACGAACTGACTTCTCGGTTATGTTCCGCAAGTTTTCGGGCAACCTATTTGGCCAAATCATTCGCTCTAACAATCCAGAATGTTCTTCAAACAAACTGCGAACATCTGAGGCCAGGAAATATGACCTATTGTCAGCTGTAAAAGTTAGATTGTTGTCTGGGAATGTGGAATCCATGGATGGCTGCAAATGGTCTCCAAGTAGCTGAACATAGCTATTTCCAATTAATGATCCATGTAAACACCATTGAGGATCCACCACCAAGTAAACAGTGCTATGTTGAAAACTTAGTTCCATGGCTTCGTGGGGTCTGTGCCGCACTCAAAAATTTGGAAATTTGTGGTAAGTTGCTATGGGACCAATCTGCTGAGGTCATCGGTCACTAGGCTTAAAAACTACTTAATCTAACTTAAACTATCTTATGGGACAACAGACACACACATACCCGAGGGAGCGAAGGAGGACTCGAACCTCCGACGTTGTGGTGGGGGACGGAGGGGGGAGTGGGAGCCGCACGGCAACACCGAGCGGCCACACTCGAAACCTACCATCAACTTTTACCAACTGAAAGCGGGACTCGTGTCACCAAGCCACGGTTTTCCAGTTGTCCAAGGTCCAGCACATACGGCCACAAGCATAGGAGAGGTGCTGCACGCGGCTGCCGTGCTATTAGCAAAGGCATTCGCGCTCGTCGCTTGCTGCAATAGCCCATTAACTGCTGCGCGGACCGTGACAAGCCGTCTAGACCGCGCGGCTACCCCGTGCGACACTGGATCTTGAAACTCAACTCTTGTCATTGCTATTAAGGGCTGAGCTATCTCTGTACTGTTCACGATCCTTCTTCACAATTTCAGTACTACCAAGAGCAACAAATCTTACATATTCGGAAGCTCTCCTATGAGCCTATCTAGACGACCAATTCTAATAGAAAGATTATCGCGTAGAAACTGATCGACGTAGTCTGAGCTTCTGTCTGTTCGAGCTGGGACATACAGTATATAGGAAAGTTCCCCTCTTTCGGTTATATGAATATTGCTGTAACCGTTGAAGGTCTGAATGGTGTGAAACGCGTTCCGTGTGCAGTTTCCGACTATTATTTTACGGTGTAGACCTCCAGTAGGCGTATCGTTTCGTAATCATAGCCGTGCATTCATAAGGGGTTTTAAGCAACGGTTTCCGATGCCAATTTGCAGAACGGCAACCCGTTGTTTAACTGAAGAGTGAATAAAAATAGCTTAGGAATTGTACCCCAATCTTAGGAGAAATTTTTGCTACGAGGACGTCTTCGAGCGCTATAATTCGAACTGGTTGTTTTCGGACCTAAAATCCTTGCAGTACCGTGATTAATCGATCTCTATTTTCATGGATTTTAATCTAAATCATTTAATTAATAAACTACATCTCAAGTTTTATCTAGTTGCGCAGCCACCTTTGAACAAAAAGATGAACTACCTTGCAAAGAGCATACAACCAACTTGAATCTACGTGGCCTCGAAAACTGTAATCAGTATCATGGAGTTGCACTATCGTATTTTTGAATCTGCTTTTCCTCATTAAAATCAAGAGGTCACCGCACATAAAATATGAGCCATGCTGTCAGTCACCTTTGTTTCAAAAGAAACTATCCATTTTCTCGGAAGAAATCGCTGTTTTTCACCAAGTTGAAATCCTCCTTTTTGTTATTTGCACAATACCAGTAGAAGCAGTATATAACTCTCATTATATGTTTTAAGAAATGCAATGCATAGAATGACGGGAGCTTCAACACACTCAAAATGTGTTGTTTTCTATTTAATACATGTTTCCTGTCAATTAACATTCCCATGGTCGTATAAGAAATCGGTGGTATTCTTCTTCACGGTCTTCTGTTATAACGACTAACAATTGTAAGTAATCGGTAAATACAGGGGATATGAATGTGAATTCATAGTGTACATTTCCTTAATATGTGTTATCACAGGCCGTTAATGGGTTCTATGAAGTATGCGTCACTACGTAACGTAATGAGCCTGAAAGAACTATTTTCTCATTCTTATGAGTAGACTTCTACAGCAGTATGTCTTATAACCTCTCCAAAATAGTGTATTTCAATGTAGATTTGTTCATGGGTGTCGTGTAACGGCACATAGAGTTTTCACTTGTTGTGACAAGTAAAATGTAAATATTATTAATGAGAGGAGCCTTCTGCCGAGTTCGCGTGTCCTAGGTCTTACAGAGACCACTTTGTGGAACAGCAGTCCACTTCCTTTCACGGCACGGGATCCTTAATCAGGTTGCGCCGGTTCTGCATGTTTCCAACTTCCAAAAGCTGGAGCAGCTTTTCAATTTAGAGCAAGGGACTTGGAACAAAAGAGAATTGTTCCTATCTCCGACTCCATCCCACGGTGTTATTGAATTTCACGAGAAAGAACTTCATACATTTTCTGCAAAAGTAATATCACTGAGGATAATCGGAAAAAGGGCCATGCTGTAACAAATACAGGCGGCGTACCTGGAGAAGGTGATTTCAGTATAACAGTCTCATGTGTTTTGTCGCCTGTACGTAAATCTGACTGAGAACGAACAATTTACAAGTTTTACAAATACCAAACTAATGTGTTACATCTGTTCCTTTGTACTGTCGCTTGGGATATTCCGAGCATGCTCTGGAGGATTGCAGTAGAGATGTTCATATTCACCGTCTCGGATAACATTACAACTTTAATTCCTCTTCTGACTTTGATGTTTAATTTGTTGTCTTTCCCTTTTTTCCTACCGTGTTGTGCCTGATTTCGTATTCTTCTCTGTCTTGGTAGTGTTCTAAATTTAGTGCGTTATTATAGTTACTTCTTGTTGTCCAGCCTATTGTACTGCGTTACTGTTGATTTATTTTTCCATCAATACAGGCCTATTTATTTGATTAGCGTGTGGTTATTCATTCTGTTAAGGCATCGAAAGAAGGTTAACCTTCATTTCTTCTGATATTAGCTATATATTTTGTTAAATCACCTAATTACTTCTCATTTTTTAATCTACTGTTTTTGTGTTTCAGCAACTAACTTTTAAAAAATCTGTCTGTCAAGTAACAATATTATACCCATTATAAGTCTACAGAGTTTCGTGGATGTTGTTGTTGAAGGTAAAAATCCCCTATGTTATTAGGACGCGTCACATTCCTCCTCATTTTTTGTTACGCAATTGACGTTTCGACACATCTGCTGGCATCTTCTTCAAGATCTTCCGGCGTTCACTTGACCAGGACATCAAACGATTCTGAAGAAGATCCCAGAAGAGAGAGTTAGACTTTGAGTATGAAAAGAGAAATAGAGAAGGAACGTGATTCTGCCCAATAACATACAAGGGTTTTGTCTTTAATTATTATCACATTTGCAGCATCGACATGTATATAAACATTCCTATTTTCTCACTGTGATAGAGAAGACCAGTTGGCTGGCTCTGAGCACTATGGGACTTAACTTCTGAGGTCATCAGTCCCCTAGAACTTAGAACTAATTAAACCTAACTAACCTAAGGACATCACACACATCCATGCCCGAGGCAGGATTCGAACCTGCGACCGTAGCGGTCGCGCGAAGACCAGTTGTATTATTATTATTATTGTTTTATCGTCATCATCATCTTTCTCTTCTTTCATTGCTTCCGATCTGAGTGAGATGTGACACAATACTGCAAGAATCACTTGCACCTGGGAATATTTGTGTGCAGCCATTCTTTCTGATTCTGCTATACAACCAGGACCATAGAACCTGGTGCTTTATTTTACATTTTCCTGGAGTACGGCGATAATCTTTACGAAGTTTGCTAAACCGGTATAATAATTTTTGCTTACGCACATCACTACCAAGCTATTTTTTTCTTGCATCAGGCAGAACCCAGCTCCTTCTGTTTTAACACGATTTTATTACGTCGCTATCTTGTCCCTTTGTTCGGTACAGACTTTGCAGTTGATTTTAAACTAACTTCCCGTTGAGTTAGATACTTCAAACTTTCAACACAGCTCAGAACTGGACGAAAACGCTATAGTTACTCGCTTTTTTGTCTGGTATGTGGCGGAGACTACTTCGTCTATCACTGTTATTTCCTGATGAGCTATGGACTTAAGACTTTGAATATAGCTCGCAAGCGAGTGGTATTGCAATAATAAATCGCTTTCTTATGTGTTGTGATGCGGAGGATACTTCATGTACCGCATTGTTTCAGACTTATCCTGTTCCAGTTGCGAATGCTGCTCGATAAGAATGATTGCTTATAAGCCTCCGTGTGAACCTGACTCTCTTCTACTTTTTGCTTTCAGTATATTCCCGAGATAAACGTAGGGGGAAGCAATATATTGGTTAGGTGAGGAGAAACTGAAACAAACTCGAAATTTACCACATTTCTCTAAACATGGTTCAAATGGCTCTGAGCACTATGAGACTTAACATCTGAGGTCATCAGTCCCCTAGAACTTAGAACTACTTAAACCTGACTAACCTAAGGACATCACACACATCCATGCCCGAGGCAGGATTGGAACCTGCGACCGTAGCAATCACGCGGTTCCGAACTGAAGCGCCTAGAATCTCTCGGCCACCACGGCAGGCCACTTTTCTCTGTTGTAATCTCATCTAAATCCACTGAAAAATTCCACACACACAAGACTAAAAGGCAATAAATAACTATTTATACAAAGTACGATTTTAAAACGGACTAGGAGATATAAAATAATTTCTCCTCGTCCCATACAGATTCGTAACCCCATACATATACTGCTGACAATTTATGCTTGTGAATATTTAATAGCTATGACGATACTTGTAGAAGTTGGAACGGAGAATGTGAGACATGTGTACTACGTAATAGTAAAGAGTATCGCAAACAGATGACGAAAAAATTCAGTTCATATCATTTGCAGTAAAATAAAATTTTTAGTGACCTAAATGGAATATTCATGCATCAGTAAGGAGTATCGGAAACAGATGACGAAAAAATTCAGTTCATATCATTTGCAGTAAAATAAAATTATTAGTGACCTAAGTGGAATACTCATGCATCAGTTATTTACTGCATGCGCCCCACGTTTTCATTTAAGAATTCACAAGCACAAACTTTCAGAAGTATCTCCATGGGACTAGGAATCTGTATCGAGCTACGGTAAATGATTCTGCACCTTTTAGTCCACTTTAAAACGTGTCTCATTAAAAGATTTTGAATTTAAACAATTACATCTTTGCAGGTACGGATGTGATGAGCTAGCATACCCAAAAAGAGTTAGTGTCTCACCACTTAAAAATATATTTAGGGAGAGGCCTTATACCGTTCATCTTCGTATTTATACACTACGGAACAAAATGATGTCAAATGTACAGAAAGTTTTTCAGCGAAATAATACGCGCAGAATATTACCCTCTATTAGGGATGGAAGTAATGAGAGACTTTTGCCGCACACATCAGCATCAACGCGAGAGCTTGCTCTGGCCATTCTGTTCAGCCTGACAAAGAAAGAGATGTGAAGTTTGAGTAATTTAAAATCCAAATATCCTACTTGAAAAGGAGAATCATTTCCGGTAGCGTGTCGCGTAAAATACGAATAAAAGAAAATCGTGAGTGACAGCAGAAAAGTTATTCATAAAGAAACCCATTATTTTCACAGTCGCAAGCTCTCGCAAAACTATTTGTAATGGACAAAGTCAGTAGTAAGAATAGCACATTTTCTGAAATCGCATGCATTGTTCAAGTGTCACTTATGACAGTTTTCAGTGGAATTAAACTACGAGTATGAAAACTTTATATATTACTGCAAACCATGTTTTTAAGTCAAGGCCTGGAACGGTTTTTCTTTTTAAAATCCTCTGTTGCTGAAAAGGGAACACTCGAAACGGTTTATAGACCTCACTACACACTGCCTGCAGTAACACACTGCAAGGTAAGAAACACCTTGCTTCTGATTTGAGGGGGACGAATTTAAAAAGAAAAATTGCATTCTGAAGGCGACAAATTACAAGGCTGATTTTCTAA
This sequence comes from Schistocerca serialis cubense, assembly GCF_023864345.2. Lineage (NCBI taxonomy): Eukaryota > Metazoa > Arthropoda > Insecta > Orthoptera > Acrididae > Schistocerca > Schistocerca serialis. Next base: position 65,847,409 of record NC_064642.1, read on the forward strand.
AAGTTTTAACGACAAGGCCAATCTTACATCTGCTGTCGAGTCATTTTCGAGAGCGTTTGCCATTTTAATTCTAAGTTCCCCTGTGCATATGCATATGCAGATGCAACTGATTGATCTCCAGTTGCCGGCCGGGGTGGCCGGCGGTTCTAGGCGCTGCAGTCTGGAACCGCGCGACCGCTACGGTCGCAGGTTCGAATCCTGCGTCGGGCATGGATGTATGTGATGTCCTTAGGTTAGTTATGTTCAAATAGTTCTAAGTTCTAGGGGACTGATGACCTCAGAAGTTAGGTCTGATAGTGCTCAGAGGCATTTGAACCATTTTGAACCATCAGTTTTTAGTGGATAGGTTGCTGGGGAAATTTGTAGTCCGGAATTGTGGAGTCCCTGTATTGTGAAGCCGCTCTAATGTCTGTTACGTTGTTCTTTGTGTAACATATTGATTTTAATTGAATTTGCATTATGTCAGTTAATTCTGTAGCCGTTCCGGTATCACCATATAATCCCACTGCAATTGGAACATGTGTCTTGCGTTTGAGATGTCTGATGCTAACGGTCAAGGTGACAGTTTTACAGGTAAGGTCTGATTTAGCTGTGATATTACAGGTAAGAGTAGCCAAGCTGCGTTAGTATTTTTGATCAGTCTTAATCCATATTTTCTCAGAACTAACCTCATTACGCAAAGTGAAAAGTCTCTGCAACTCTTCACAAGCCTGGACCTTGTCAGCCATTTACCTCAACAGCATAGGTGCTGCAGAACGTAAGAAAACAAGCGAATGACCCCATTACCCCTCTCACTAGTAGGCGGAATGTTCTGGGAATTAAACGCTGCAAATGGATAACATCTGCTCTCTTATCCTTTTGCCACCGTGAAAGTCGGTTTCGTGGTAAAGCACATGCCAGGGGAACGAGAGGTCACAGTATTTAATGCTAGACGGAACACGGAAATTTTCTATCTGCGATTAATCAAGCCTTCACCATTTTGTGATGTGAAGAATCTACAGAAACGAGGTGTGGCTTGAATTCTACATTGCCGGCCGTTGTGGCAGAGCGGTTCTAGGAGCTTCAGTCTGGAACCCCGCGACCGCTACGGTCGCAGGTTCGAATCCTGCCTCGGGCGTGGATGTGTGTGATGTCCTTAGATTAGTTAGGTTTAAGTAGTTCTAAGTTCTAGGGAACTGATGACCTCAGATGTTAAGTCCCATAGTGCTCAGAGCCATTTGAACCATTGGAATTCTAAATTAAACGGTAGGTCCCCTTCTCCCAGTTGAACAACTAGCGTAGATTCGGGACACGTAAGTGGCTGAAGTGGCGTCCTATTGAGAGACTTGCATCCGGCCATTGAGCCACAAGAAATTACTGTTATACCACCGTGAAATTTTGTATAATTGACTGATGGAAGAAATCGGAACACCAAACTATAGTTAAGGTAGGGCAATGGAATTTCAGAAATAAACTTCTCTACGTAATATATTAAAGTGACTGACATTGCAAGACCACAGGTTAGTACAAGCGCGAGATAAGCCATTGCAAATGCAAAATGCTGGTACCTTAATACCCGGGGTAACAGAATGATGAATGTAAGCTCGCAAACGTGCATGCATTGTGTTGTGTAGGTCCCGGATGTCAGTTTGTTGGATTGAGCTCCGTGCCTGCCGGATTTGGTCGGTCAGTACAAGTACGCTTTAATGCTGGTTGTGGATGACGGTGGAGTTGTCGTCCGATAATGTATCATATGTGATAGATTGAAGGCAGATCTGTTGATCTAGCAGGCCAAGATGACATGTCGACACTCTATACAGCATGTTGGGTTACAACAGAGGCATGCGGCCGAGCGATATCCTGTTGAAAAACACCCCCTGGACTGCTGTTCATGAGTCGCAGTACTACAGGTCCAGTCACCGAATTCTACATCTACATCCATACTCAGCAAGCCACCTGACGGTGTGTGGCGGAGGGTACTTTCAGTACCTCTATCGGTTCTCCATTCTATTCCAGTCTTGTATTGTTCGTGGAAAGAAATATTGTCGGTATGTCTCTATGTGGGCTCTAATCTCTCTGATTTTATCCTCATTTTCTCTTTGCGAGATATACGTAGGAGGGAGCATTATACTGCTTGACTCCTCGGTGAAGGTATGTTCTCGAATCTTCAACAAAAACCCGTACCGAGCTACTGAGCGTCACTCTTGCAGAGTCTTCCACTGGGGTTTATCTATCATCTCCGTAACGCCTTCACGATTACTAACTGATCCTGTAACGAAGCCCGCTGCCCTCCGTTGGATTTTCTCTCTTTCTTCTATCAACCCTATCTGGTACGGATCCCACATTGGTGAGCAATATTCAAGCAATGGGCGAACAAGCGTACTGTAACCTACTTCCTCTGTTTTCGGATTGCATTTCCTTAGGATTCTTCCAACGAATCTCAGTCTGGCATCCGCTTTACCGATGATAAACTTTATATTAACATTCCATTTTAAATCACTACTAATACCTATTCCCAGATAATTCACAGAACTAACTGCTTCCAGTTGTTGACCTGCTATATTGTAGCTAAATGATAAAGGATCTTTCTTTCTATGTATTCTCAGCACATTACACTTGTCTACATTGAGATTCAATTGCCATTCCCTGCACCATGCGTCAATTCGTTGCAGATCCTCCTGCATTTCAGTACAATTTCCACTGTTAAAACCTCTCGATATACCACAGCATCATCCGAAAAAGGCCTCAGTGAACTTCCGATGTCATCCACAAGGTCATTTATGTATATTGTGAATAGCAACGGTCCTACGACACTCCCCTGCGGCACACCTGAAATCACTCTTACTTCGGAAGACTTCTCTCCATTGAGAATGAAATGCTGCGTTCTGTTATCTAGGAACTCTTCAGTCCAATCACACAATTGGTCTGATAGTCCATATGCTCTTACTTTGTTCATTAAACGACTGTGGGGAACTGTATCGAACACCTTGCAGAAGTCAAGAAAAACGGCACCTACCTGTGAACCCGTGTCTATGGCACTCTGAGTCTCGTGGACGAATAGCGCGAGCTGGGTTTCACATGATCGTCTTTTTCCAAACCCATGCTCATTCCTACAGAGTGGATTTCTAGTCTCGAGAAAAGTGATTATACTCGAACATAATACGTGTTCCAAAGTTCTACAACTGACCGACGTTAGAGATATAGGTCTATAGTTCTGCACGTATGTTCGACGTCCCTTCTTGAAAACGGGTATGACCTGTGCCCTTTTCCAATCCTTTGGAACGCTACGCTCTTCTAGAGACCTACGGTACACCGCTGCAAGAAGTGACGTACTAATTTGTAGAAACGGCTTTCATCAAAAAACACAACAATTTCCCGCCCTGCCCACGAATGAGCTCTCGTTTGACGCCACTGAAGTCGAAAACGACGGTGGTTTGGGTCAGTGGAATGCAATTATAGGGCATCTGTCTCGGAGCTGTCCATGAAGTAACCGACTTGTAACAGTGTGTTGTTTCACTTTGGCGCAAACGGCTGCCGAAATTGCTGCTGGAGATGTAGTACGGTGCCCCACAGCTTCAGGTCGAACACGATGGTCGTCTTCTCGTTGGTGCCACGGGGCCGTCAAGAGCTCGATCTTCTTGCGATCTTACATTCTCATGACAGTCATTCACAGTGGCTACATTCCTTCAGTATCGCAGAAGGAACATCCAGCTTCTGGTGGCCCTATTGCACGAAGTCGTTCAAACTCAGTGAGGTGTTGATAATGACGTCTTGGTTGCCTTAAAGGCGTTCTTGACTAACATCAGCACATTACGTCCAATCTTAAAGCTTACTAACTTTCACGAACGTTACTCGTGTATTTAAACCAAACCTGATTTGCATTCTAATAGTGGCGCCAGTAGTGAGACCCCTACGCGACTGGCGCGAAATTTGAGTAGACTTCATCTTTCAAATGTAGAAAAACAGCTACAAACTTTCATTTATGTCAGACAGCTTCTTCTTTGTGTGCGAATTTATTTCCATCAGCGTAACGCGGGAAGCTATACGGAGCCTTCAAACCGTGCAAGTTATAGTGTAGTAAGAGCGTTATGGGAGGCTGAAAAAAAGGAATAGTGGGCTGTAATTTTTATTAAGGTGAGTGCACCACCTTCTGTAACAAAGAATGAGGGGTGTGGGTGGCAGAGTGTCGTGAAAGTACACAACTATCCATTAAAATTGCTACACCACGAAGATAATGTGCTACAGACGCGAAATTTAAGCGACAGGAAGAAGATGCAGTGATATGCAAATAATTAGCTTTTCAGAGCATTCACACAAAGTTAGCGTCGGTGGCGACACCTACAACGAGCTGACATGAGGAAAGTTTCCAACCGATTTCTCATACACAAACAGCAGTTGCCTGGTGAAACGTTGTTGTGATGCCTCGTGTAAGGAGGAGAAATGCGTACCATCACGTTTCCGACTTTTATAAAGGTCGGATTGTAGCCTATCGCGATTGCGGTTTATCCTATCGCGACATTGCTGCTCGCGTCGATCGAGATCCAATGACTGTTAGCAGAATATGGAATCGGTGGATTCAGGAGGGTAATATGGAACGCCGTGCTGGATCCCAACGGCCTCGTATCACTAGCAGTCGAGGTGACAGGCATCTTATCCGCATGGCTGTAGCGGATCGTGCAGCCACGTCTCGATCGCTGAGTCAACAGATGGCGACGTTTGCAAGACAACAGCCATCTGCACGAACAGTTCGACGACGTTTGCAGGAGCATGGACTATCAGCTCGGAGACCGTGGCTGCGGTTACCTTTGACGCTGCATCACAGACAGGAGCGCCTGCGATGGTGTACTCAACACATTTCCGATGTGTTACGACCCGTGGCTCTACCCTTCATTCGACCCCTGCGAAACGCTACAATTCAGCAGGATGATGCACGACCGCATGTTGCAGGTCCTGTACGCGCCTTTCAGGATACAGAAAATGTTCAACTGTTCCACTATCCAGCACATTCTCCAGATATCTCACCAATTGAAAACGTCTGGTCAATGGTGGCCGAGCAACTGTCTCGTCGCAATACGCCAGTCACTACTCTTGATGAACTGTGGTATCGTGTTGAAGCTGCATGGGCAGCTGTACCTGTACACGCCATCCAAGCTCTGTTTGACTCAATGCCGAGGCGTATCAAGGCCATTATTACGGCCAGAGGCGGTTGTTCTGGGTACTGACTTCTCAGGATCTGTGCACCCAAATTGCATGAAAATGTAATCACATGTCATTTCCAGTATAATATATTTGTCCAATGAATACCTGTTTATCATCTGCATTTCTTCTTGGTGTAGCAATTTTAACGGCCACCAGTGCATATTTGGAGAGGAGAGGTGAACTGCACAGCTGCTGCCTGCAGTTGAATCCTCTCCTCGGGCCGTGGTGAACGCTATTGTCGAAAAGTGCAAGCGAGCGCGCACGCACGCACCACATGAACATACACACTTGGCCAACGTGACTCGAAAACCACGTGCCTGTGTCACTGTTCCTGCGGTGTGGCTGCGCCCCTCTCTTTCAAAGCAGCTGAGCCACAGCTCTACGGATCGAGTGGGCTGCATCACGCAGTGACGTCAGCGCGAGATCCGGGTTGGAATGTAACATGGAAACGAGCAAGCCAAGTTTATGACACCTCGTTGTTTGGTTCTTTGAATAAACAGACTGCATTATTGTCATAAGCGTCTATAACGGCTCTGAGCGCTATGCGACTTAACTTCTGAGGTCATCAGTCGCCTAGAACTTAGAACTAATTAAACCTAACTAACCTAAGGACATCACACACATCCATGCCCAAGGCAGGATTCGGACCTGCGACCGTAGCGGTCACTCGGTTCCAGACTGTAGCGCCTAGAACCGCACGGGCACTCCGGCCGGCAAGCGTCTATAACTTTCCTCGAAATCCTGAAAGAATGTGCCTAGATAACAAGAACAAGCAAGGGGTATTATTCGACAGGCTCTTAGTAACACCGCCTCAATAGTAATGTTTACCAGGCAGAATTTAAGCTACTTTAGAATTCAGTTAGGCAAGGAGATAGACCCGTCTTTACTTACCAGTTGTATACATGAGTGATGAAAAGGAATTAGTGACAAAGGTGGTGAAAATGGAGTCATGTTTCTCTGTAAAAAACATCAGTTTGACAGTTGACTGTATGGCATTTGCAGATGACCTCGAGATTCTTTTTCGTATTCTTTAGGCACAGCTACCAAGCATGTGAACGAACTGAAAACCGATCAGCGAAGGCAGGACTCCCAATCTCTGATGAAACTAAATTTATGACAAATTTCAACCAACCAATTTCAATATGTACGATAGTATGTAGGGCCAAACACCTCTTAGAAAGAAGCCTTTGTATCCCGGATCGGAAAACAGCATTTGAAGTAATCAAACCTGTCTACAACAAGAAATCATTATCAGTTAATTCCAGCATACACATTACCGCACAGTAATCGGACTAGAGGCGCTGTCTGCCGCACAGTGTTTTTTGTGAATATGAAAGGCTGATCGAGGAAGAGCCGGCCGCCGTGGCCGTGCGGTTCTAGGCGCTGAAGTCCGGAACCGTGGGACCGCTACGGTCGCAGGTTCGAATCCTGCCTCAGGCATGGATGTGTCTGATGTCCTTAGGTTAGTTAGGTCTAAGTAGTTCTAAGTTCTAGGGGACTGATAACCTAAGATGTTGAGTCCCATAGTGCTCAGAGTCATTTGAACCATTTGATCGAGGAAGAAGAAATAAGGGAAAGACACATACTAAGGAAAATCGTCGGCTCTATGAAAGAAAATGGTGTATTCGGGATACGATACGCATTGAACTCTATACGCATGTAGGAGAGACCGTAACAGCAGGCGTAGGAGGAGGGTTGTTTTGTACGGCCACACTGCCCGTACGAACAATCGGATCCTTCATTACTTTCTCAACACGAAAACCAAGTAGAAGTGGTTCGTGGAAGTAGAAGAAGGCATGCAAGAAATGGGGATAACACCGGATGGTAGCCACCAACGCATTCAGCTCAAGAATAACTGCAAGAGTGCCTGGGTTTCCAAGGAAAATTAAAAGCACAAACCTGCATAACGTGCACTCAGTCGAGGAAGGAAAGGTATAGGAAAAGGAAACGGAAAGGCTTGTCTGAAGCTTAAGTTCCTGGCACAAGGAAAAGCAAGAGTCCAGCTGAAATAGCGTGGTTCAGACATCGCCGACGCGAAAGGAAGAAGTCTGTACCGCCTTGGGCTCTAACAAATACGAGTAACAGAGGACATTTCATGTAAGTGCTTCTCTGAGATGGAGACCTTGACACAAACGAGGAAGTCGCGACTGGCTGTATCAAACCAGTAGAAGACTTTTGACTCCCCCTCACGGCCGGCCGCCGGTGGCCGAGCGGTTCTAGGCGCTTCAGTCTGGAACCGCGCGACCGCAACGGTCGCAGGTTCGAATCCTGCCTCGGGCATGGATCTGTGTGACTGCCTTAGGTTAGTTAGTTTTAAGCAGTTCTAAATTCTAGGGGATTGATGACCTGAGATGTTAAGTCCCATAGTGCTCAGAGCCATTTGAACCATTTGAACCTTCCCCGCACGCAACACTTCTAACTATACAGAATATTCTCGGACTTCGTCACGAGCAACTGACTTTTGGCTGCAGCTGTGGTGACCTCACATGGTCCATGGATGGCTTCTGATTAGTTGCGATTTACGTCATACTTCCAAAGATGGTGTCAACGTCTGCGATGGTTACGCCATCGTTCCCGTAGGAGTGTAAACAATGCGACGAATTTATCTGTTTTTGCTCAGCGTCCGGAGTTCGGTTTCACGCACCTAGATTATATTCGCTGTGCCATTTTGTAGTTGGCTAGTGACGAGTTATCAAACGTGAACGGCAACTAGGTGGGAAAATAAAATATGTCTGTAGGAAACTGAAACCGAAAAGAGAGACTTCCGTTAACGAATATTTTATATGACGAAAAGGGCTTCACTTTTCTAATGCAAATCATAAATTATGAACAAAATAATGCGTTATAGCCATTCCATTCATATCTAAACAGTTCAGACTGCATCTTCAGTATTCAATTATTGGGCACAAATACATGTAGTCAGGTTGTTGCATGTTTCGAACTTCTTTTTCTGCAGAAACCTGTCTTCAGTGGTAACAATTTTTGAAACGCGTTTTGCTGTCCTTTATGAGAATCCAGACTCCTCGTGTAAGGACGTCGTATGACTGCTAATATTTTACTTTGCTCATTTATTTAATGAAAACTGCTACACAGCCACTGCTTTGATTAAAATGTTAATGTTAAAATGCAGTACCACCACATTCTCAAACTGTAGGTTCCCTCAAGCGCCTTCATTTTCCTGCATTTATTAATTTCTGTTTATCTCTTTGATATTGCTTAAGTTCCTTATGTATTCTGTATTTACATTGACAACTGTCTCTTCTTTTTTAATGGGTTGTGTATCACTCTCCATGTTTCATACCTCTTGATGCAGCCTTGTCTAGTACTAATTTTATCTTATTTTATTAGTTTTGTTTATTAATATAAACTGTTATGTAGGCATGCTATTCCTATTTTGTGCTAAAGGTTCTCCTGTCAACTCCATTGTTATTTAAGTACTGTTCAGTTTTTACTATTTCATTGCAAAGATGTTACTTACTGTATGCTTCTACTCCAGTCTAGATGTGTTACTTCTCTTCCAATGTTATCTGCTAACATTTAACTTCTTTGGTGACAATACTCAGTAAATGTCTGAAGATGGCCTTGTAAGCCGAAAACCGGTTAGCAATAAAAGTAATATTGTAGAACAAAAGCAAACTGGTGCTTTTCATTTATTATAATGTTGTTCTACCAAGAACCGACGGAAGATTCTGTTAATATGAGGTTATATACTTGAAAAATTACTTGTATTGCTTATTCCACTCATGACATTGTTACTATTGTTCTGTGCAGGCTTTGTAATTTCTGCTATCTTTCGTTTGTTATTTTGAAGTTTTCAGTAAGGTGGGCCTATGCCTTACGAATATCCAACGCCTTATTTAAGAAGAGATCAGTTACACAGATTCTCAAAAATGAGACGGACAAGAGGAAACTGATGGAAGTCCCATTGACATTTAGGCCGTTGTAGTCTGAATATCATTTCAGTGTCACAGCGATTACTCGGAAATATCGCTTACATACTTTCGAAACCGATGGTGTGAATTACATACAATCAGTGAAACACCTCAACGAACTCAATCACAGTATACTAATGAAATGGGCCTGGACGCTCTAAGGTTCCGTCAGTAAGGTGGAATCACAAAAAGGGAAGAAAAGACAAGGGTAGGGTTTCTTCGCGCCCACGTCCATGTAACATATTTGTCTTCTATGTATAAAAAAATGTGGCTTGTAAGCTTGGTCCCTTTCCGTTACACCCTACATTTTTCAGTATACCTGTGGGGGAACTTATCAAGGGCAGGTACACTAATAGAACTAAGTTACATCTTATTCTTCAAAGGAAATAACGTTTTGAATTCTCCATGATGATTTCTATTTTATGGGCATTAGGACGTAATCTTAGGCATATTTCAGTGCATTCGAACGTGTTTTGGACCCCGGCCTAACGCCCATAAAACATAAATCATCAAGGATATAAATACCGACAGTGAAAACAGGTATTAATTAAAATTTTCAAGTTCATTGTACAATGATCGTATACATGGTGAACCAGAATTCCGCCAACAGAATTGCGGAGGTCCTTCAGGAATATTTTTCGTGTATGCTAGTGCAGGTGACCTTTGGTGTCTTGCGGTTCGCTGCCGAGTAATAATGTAATTACGATGCGTTCGGCGTTATTTCCAGAATCATCTCTGTTTCTGTAAAAATACTTTTAAAAGTGTATCACGTTGATTCTGCAAGGCCTAATGCCTAGGACGCCGTCTGTATACCCTTGGGTTTAAAGGCCCAACTGGCTTGGAATGCGTTTGTAATCGAAGCTGAGGTTAAGCACACTGCGAAAAAACGACTGTCTGATTATTTGTTAATGAAGTATTTAATTTCTCTGGGCAATAGCTGTAGACGAAGTCTGGATAATAACTGTATGAACAGAGGCCCCTTTCTGGCTCGTTTCAGCTGTGAATGAGAAAGCACGTAACAACACGGAGCAATTAAAGCAATCGTTCACCGTGCAGTTTACTTCAAATTTTGCAAGCTGTAGAAACGCAGTAATGATCGTGGTACTTCATGGAGAGCGAGGTTCCATGTTTGTTTTAGAGTGTGCAGAAAGCAGTTGTCAATGGCACTTCTTATTTTATGTGGGCAATTACATTTTTCAGTCGTCCACGCAAATAACATCTAACGAGATGTATTTGTTAATGAAACTATGTTTGCTGTAAAAACACCCAATGTTTCCTCTTTTATTCGCTCGACCTCATCTCTAATTGGACGGCCCTTTCCCCTTAAACAGCCAGAAGGCTTCCGACACGGTCACAGCTTTTCCATCAAGAGAGGAAAAGTTAAACGAGTGAAATTACGCAAAGCAAAATCATTCGCCTCGCGTTATAGGAGAGTAGCAACATGTCCCAGTATATTTAACGTGTCTAATATTAACCAAACAGTGCCATATATATTGCGTACGTAGTTACGGAACTGTTTACCATAGTAACAATAAATGTTTTACACAATTTGTTTAACAAAGTTGCAGATAGTTGAAATTGAGAAGTTAGCAGTCTCTCTAAGGTCGAATTTTCGGTTAAGCACGATATCTGGCAGCATAACCAGCTCTCGCGATACTAATTAACAACAGAACAAATAGCTGAATAGGTGGGTCAGCAGTTTTTTGTTTCTTTTGTCCGCCCAAGAAGAGACTGAATCTGTAGACATTCGTTTTGCAGCGCTTCCGTAAAAACACTATGTAGAGTAGATAATTTCAGTGGAAGATCGCTTGACGAATTGTACGAGGGGCGTTTGAAAAGTCCGTACAAAAATATAAACTACTTGCATGTTTGTGGTAAACTTTTTTATTTTTCGACATAGTCTCCTTTCAGACTTTTACACTTCATCCATCGCTGTTCTAATTTGTTGATCCCTTCCGAATAATAGGAATTGCCCAAGTCTACAAAATAACTATTAGTTGCTGCAATCACCTCCTCGTTTGAATAAAATTTTTGTCCCGCCAGCCATTTCTTCCAATTGGGGGACAAATAGTTGTCCGAGGGAGCCAAGTCTGGAGAATAGGGGGGATGTGAAACGAGTTGGAAACCTATTTCCAAGAATTTTGCGACCACAACGGATGAGGTGTGTGCTGGTGCATTGTCGTGATGGAAAAAGGACTTTTTGCGGTCCAATAGCCTGCGTTTTTCTTGTAGCTCGGTTTTCAAACGGTCCAATAACGATGAATAATATGCACCTGTAATAATTTTACCCTTTTCCAGATAGTCGATGAGGATTGTCCCTTGCGAATCCGTTTTTGGTCAAGCGTGAGCAATCGCGGAACCCATCTTGCGGATAGCTTTCTCATGTCCAAATGTTTATGCAAAATATTAGGTACCCGTTCATTCGAGATGCCCAGAGCAGTTAAAATCTCACGCACCTTAACTCTTTTGTTATCCATCACCATGTCATGGATTTTATCAATGATTTCTGGAGTGGTAACCTCCACAGGGCTTCCAGAACGTTCAGAATCACTTGTGCCCATATGGTCACTCCGGAAATTTTGGAAACCACTTATCAACTATGTGATCTGAGGCTTTCCCGGCGAATGTGCTGTATCCAAGGTTTTCGGGTGTCCAACCGGATCCGATCGTCGAAGTTCCACGATATTTCGGCGAATAACCGTTCCGCCATCATCAGGTGGTGCTGATGATGGCGGAACGGTTATTCGCCGAAATATTGTGAAACTTTGACGATCGGATCCGGCTGGACACCCGAGAACCTTGGATACACTTATAAACTGTTCTAATCGAAGATGCAGAGTCACCATAACGTTTATCAAGCTTCTCTTTAGTCTCCTGAGTTTCTTTTTCGTCCATTCTTTGACACTCGACTTCCTTGATTCACACGAATGTCAAACACAAAGAAATAGACCCATGTGGGTTAAACTTGGTGTGCGTTCTTTCCAAAGATGCTACTAATTAAACATTACCCCAATACGCGCCGGTGGTGCCATCTCTCGGACTTTTCAAACGCCCCTCGTATTAATATGGAAGGCGATTGTGCTAAAAAAGATTTTTCAAAACCTAACTTCTCATTTTCACTGTCGGACCGAGAACTTTTCAGAGAATCCTCGAATTTTTTTTTTTTTTAGCAGTCGTATTGACCGTCTAGGATCACGTTAACAACTTCAGTTCCTCTTCTTCCTTTGTTGTTGTTTCCTATTTTTCCAGCATTCCCTCATTTCCTCCCCATGAAGTCTCTTCCTTTCTTCTGTCCATGTTGTTCCCGACTTTTCTTTCTTCTGCTTTGAAAGTCTTCAAAATTTAGTATTTTATTTTTAAAACAGTTTCTATCTGCTATTTCTGATTCTTTGATGTAATTTTTTTTCTAGATCTTTCCTTACTCCTGTAATCCATGTTATTTTCGATTTCTTCTTCCAGAAATACAGAGGTGTCTGAATAAGGTTAATCTTCGTTTGGCCATTACTTCAGATATTTTCTCTATATTTTTGTAGATCTCCTCATGAATTCTTATTTTCCAACCATCTGCAGTTTTTATTGCACCCATTATTTTTCTAATAATCCTTCTTTCCAGTACCTCTAGTCTGTTCGTCTTAAGGTTCATCCTTAGGCATTCAGATCCATATAAACATTCTGGTCGAACCACTGTGGTGTAGTGTTTTAGTTCTGTTTTTCTAGATATACATTTCTTGTTGTAAATTTTTTTGGCCAAACCGTAAGCCCCTACCATTTTGTTAATTCCTACATCAGTTGCAGATTTTTTGTAGTCCATTCTGTTGTATAGTCTCCCCAAGATATTTAAATTTACTTGCTCGCTCTATTTTACCTATTTGTGTTTCTGTGGCGTCACTGCCAGACACCACACTTGCTAGGTGGTAGCCTTTAAATCGGCCGCGGTCCGTTAGTATACGTCGGACCCGCCTGTCGCCACTATCAGTGATTGCAGACCGAGCGCTGCCACACGGCAGGTCTAGTCTAGAGAGAATCCCTAGCACTCGCCCCAGTTGTACAGCCGACTTTGCTAGCGATGGTTCACTGACTACATACGCTCTCATTTGAAGAGACGACGGTTTAGTATAGCCTTGAGTTACGTCATTTGCTACGACCTAGCAAGGCGCCATATTCAGTAACTATTCTGAACAGATAATATTATGAATCATGTAACGTCAAGAGCGACGTTCATAATTAATGGATTAAAGTTAAGTATGAAACTAGTTCCGTCCGCTTTCTGAATTCTAATTCCTTGACATGTTCCAGACCTCACGCCAGTATAGTTCTTCCCTCCTTACGCCAGCCTGCGTGAGCTAAAACGCGTGCATTTCGGCCTCCTCTAGTAACACGGTGTTGGCTCTTCTGTCAACACAACAGTTTCTATGAATTTTATCGTCTTTTTTATAGTTGTCAAAAATTTTGTTTTTTCTTTTAAGCTGAAATTTTGAGACCAGTTCTGTTTGCTATTGTTTCCAGAAGGTTTATCTGAATGACTGCTTCTATCAGGTTTTCTGAAAGTATTGCAAAACCATCCGCAGAAGGCAAGCAGTTTACCTTACTTCCATTTGTTTTCCTTCCCAGAGTTATTGGCTCAATTTTGTGAGTTTTTAGCTCCGAATTCCAGATCTTTACAAATTTTTCTGGAACACAATTAAACAGTAGAGGTGATGACCCATCACCTTGTCTAACTCCAGTTTTTATTTCAAATGACTGAGATGCTTCTCCCATAAATTTGACTTTAGATATGGTACCTGTTAGTGTTGCACGAATTATATTTGCCAATTTTGATTTAACACCAAATTCTCTAATGATCTTGTCTATTGTTTCTCTGTTTAAACAGTCATATACATTTTACTACATTTCATATGTAGAATCTAAGCCTCACATTTTACAACGGACGTAACGTAAGTAATTGTCGTTTCAATAGAACGCGCTGCAACTGAATGAGGGCTGCAGAACCATTTAGGTTAAGGTGAAGTACTGATAAATAACCGGAGCTGAAGGCTGTAAACATTTTCATCCATTCGTCAGCCGCCGCTGTGTGAGCCTGTCGGCTGCACTGATCCGCCGCTACAACACAATCGAGTTCACGAAACACGATGTTAATGAGCCCAGCCGTGCGGCGGCGGCGAACGACGTCAGCACCACTGTGTGCACATTGATTCCGGGAGCAGTGAAAATCAGTTTTAATCCATAATCTAGTTGGCCCGCTGCGGTAGCTCAATGCTTTATGCAAACAGTAACCGGCGCTGCGTGGCGCGCCGCGGCGAGCGTACGGTCGTCGGATTACGCCAGATGGAAATCAACTAACCGGTCGCGCTCCGGATGGAACGCTGCGGCACTGTCTGTGACTCGCGAACAGAGCACCACCTCTACGGGCGGTCGCCAAGTCGTGGTTTCGCAGTAATTTCCGCCGCTGCAGTACAGTAGTAGAAACCAGTGTAAAGGGAGGGTTCCTACGAAAGTAATACAGTAGAGCGTCGATTGTCCGAATGTCGGTCAGCCGAACGATCGCTTAACCGAACTGTGTACTCGCTCGCACCTGTCACTCTCCCACCCTACCTTCCATCATCCCCCTCACCCCCAAACCAAGTTTCCCACAGTAGCCGCAGCACTGTGCCACCGCCGGCCAACATTGCTTCTAATGGGGCCTGCACAAGGCGCTGCTGACCGGCCAAGCCGCCAATCGCTCTGTTTCAACAATCAGCACACTTCGTCCGTTTGGCACTGGCAGTAGAAGTAGCGGCAGTATCAAAGCTGTTCACAGTAGACATGGGCAAACTGAAACACACAACTGTTTCGAAACATATGAGACAGTACAGTATGTTTCGAAAAACTGTTTCGAAACAGTGAAACAGTTCGTGTTTCGTAATTGTATAGGCCCACACATTATATCATATTTAGTGTCTACTGTACAAATATTGCCATATAAACACAAATAAGGTGTGAGAGCGCCAATCATATCGCTGAAAGTATGAAAATTTCACTTACGTGTCTTGGCAGTCTCGTATTTCCTACAGCAAATGCGTTGTTTTCGTGTCATGTGACTTTCATATTTTCAATTGGCTGAGGTCAGAGTTTGTATGTTTGACATAACAGATTTTGGCAACCTCGTTTCCCTGTATTCTAGTGCCTAATTTTGATAGGTTTCATGAGAGATGATCTGTATGTGCTCTTCATAAGGCATATCATGGGATATAATTTATTGAGATAGCATTCTGGGAAGCGAGGCACTGAATTAACATTTGAGTCTGCCACTCACACTTTTCTTAATCACGGTTAAATTTTCCATTGTTTGCGGTATGTTTCCTTGAAGTATAAAATCCAGTCTAAAATTTAAAACAATTCATACAGTGTAATGCCTTTGTGAAACCTATGTCATGGCAGATCTGGCTCTACACCACTTACGATTCTTGTTAAGGAAGTTTGTTTGAAGTACAGGTATATGCAGTTCCCTCAAGTACTCACAACAAGCAGATATATTATCATTTTATTACAAACTTCCCCAGGAAATCAGAGATAAAGTTAAGTTGCTGTCGAAATGCAATTTTTATCACAGCATATGAAAGCCAAAAACAAAAGTATCAAAGTACTGTTGTTGGTTTGCTTGAGAATTACCTATGATACACAAGTATTAAAATGCCTATATTGTGTAATAATCAAACATAGCACATTTACAACAGACAAACATATACACACATAAATCAGGTAATTATTCTCGAACACATAAATAAGTAAATATACTCCAAAAAAATTAAACTCACTGAATGGTGAGCAAATACGGAAGTGTCTTCTGCGTGCAACAAATCTGAGAAAAATGTTCTTATAAGGTAGCTACATCTAAGATTTAGTGGAATAAACAAAATCCAGTCAAATACAAATTCAGTGCATATTTTCCAGAGAAGAACAAAATCATCTGAAATTTTACTGTTTCATTTCTGTGTAGATCTACTGTACCTATTCTAAGTTGTAGTTTAGAAATATCATTTTTTATACTTTCTAGCTTCAAAGACGGGATCGTCTGTCTGTTACTGTTCGTCCCTGCTTTGAAAAGACGCGCTCACATGGAACAGAGGTGACCATAACACAAATACGTCGTTTCATTATTTCCAACTTCGTAGGAAACAACACACAGTTTTCTTTCCACCACAGCAATGGATCTTGTGATTCGTGTATCGGTACCATCTTCATACATTTACCATGTTCGACTGTAGTTGCAGCACGTGTATGTTATAAGAGATGTGTAATTTAACTGAATGTTTTTCACACTTTTATTATTTTGAAAGCGAATAATGTGCGTTATTTTATTGTTTGTTGGTGTTTATAAAGCAGATACTATACCATTTCGGAATAGGGCAGTCAATTAGAAATGAAGCTTTATTTTCGGAAACCTTAAGCTTCGTGCTGTCGTGTGTCAAAAAGATTTCGACACACTTGAAAGTATTTGATGAAGTGAGATGTTAATGTTTCAGTATCTGTACCGTGCCCGAATCTCGTCCGAGACAAGAACAGAATGAAACGTCACTGTTTCGACACAATGAGTCCCTTCCAAGCACAAGTGGACTGAAACAGCATTATTTTGAAACAGCGATACAGTTTCTGTGTCTGGCTCGAGATCGAAACTGGTCCCGGTATCCGAGACAGAGCGGTATGAAACACCACTGTTTCGAAACAGTGAAACATAGCCGTTTCGAAACACTGAGACAGTTCCACGTGTCGATACACTGTATCGAAACATAGAAACAGTGGTCAAGTCTAGTTCACAGCAACAGCTGCGCCAGCTTAGAGTTGAGGCGTGCCGCTCCGCGCAGTTTGAAGGATTGCGCGCCCCCAAGAAGAGCTTCTCACGGTGCAAACAGTCAGTCACCTTCTGTTCTCTGTTACGACCACTTGTGCAGCTGCGTGAAGAAGTGAACTTGACGATACAAAATGCTTAAACGTAAACGTGATGTCCTTTCCATGAGGGACAAGTACGAGATCATTACTATATATTCCTACTGAAGTTGTCTTTGTATGTTACTTTGTAATACTAAAAGAGATGCCTGTTTTTATGAATAAATTTACTGTACAGTACTTCCTTTTGGCAAATAAACATGTACAGTTCGATTATCCGAACAAAACAGTTTTCCGAACGCCCATGTCCCCCAATTACTTCGGATAATCGACGCTCTACTGTAGTACAATGTCTGAAGCATATACAGGATAATTTTTTTCCACCGTGTACAAACTCTAGGGATTGACTGATGAAATAAAAAAGGTCTTATCAACTTAGGTCCGGAAATGCGGGCTGTAGACCATTTATTCCATCATGATGTAGATGTAGATGCAGATGTAGATACACTGCTAAAGAGACTGTGGTCTAATATGCGGTGTACTATGCAGCCACAATTACAGTACGTGTAGAAAATGTTTTCCATGTACCTCATCGCATGCGTGTACGCGCCTTAGAATGTTCTATCCCACACTTTCACATAGGCAGGCTGCATCCGAACAGTGTCAAAGGCAGCATGAATACGTTGTCTCCACGTTTGGAATACACTTTGTCTTACACGATATTCTTGAGATAGCCCCTTAAACCGAAACCGCACGGGCTGAGATTCGGTGAACGTGCAGGCCACGCAACTGGACCCCATCGCCCGATGCGACCACGGATAACACGACTGAGATGCGCCCGGACGTTAAGGACGAAGTGAACTGGAGCACCATCATGCAGCAGCTACATAACCCTTCGAATCATCAATGGTACTTCTTCAAGCAGGGAAGGCGAAGTAACCCGCAAGAAACGCCGAGAGTTCCGGCCTGTTAGGCGACATGGAAGGAAGACTGGTCCCGCACATTCCGGCTGCTCCCATCCTGAGATTCGCTGTCACCATACCATGGAGGTTCTGCATACTATCCCACATATGACTGTTATGTAAGTTGAAGATACCACTCCTTGTAAAGGTGACCTCATCTGTGAACAGTATGTATGACACAAATCTTGGAATCGTGGTTGCCTGGCCAAGAAACCAACGACAAAACCGCTCCCGATGTGGAAAGTCCGTCGCTAGTAAGCCGTGCACACGCTCTAAGCCATGGTGACTATTCCACACTGTCGTCTGGCTTACCCTGTATTGGCGGGCCAACTCCATGGTTCTGACACGACGGTCGTCTTCCACACTGCTGCCGGCCGCGGTGGTCTCGCGGTTCTAGGCGCTCAGTCCGGAACCGCGTGACTGCTACGGTCGCAGGTTCGAATCCTGCTTTGGGCATAGATTGATATCCTTAGGTTGGTTAGGTTCAAGTAGTTCTAAGTTCTATGGGACTGATGACCACAGATGTTAACTCCCATAGTGCTCAGATCCATTTGAACCATTTTTTTCCACACTGCTAAACACATTTTCCTGGTGTCCGAATATTTTGGGTACGTCCTTCATGACTTCCTGCTTCCTGAAGCCACCCTGTCTCAGACAATGGCGAAACACTGTTGCAGACATTGAAAGCTCTGATATCGGCGGGGATAGCTCTTCTGATACAACTTTACTGCTCGCGCCAGTTGCCATTTGCCTTTCCGTAAGCCGGGAGGGGTAGAGCACGGTCTGAGGCGACTTGCGTGGTTCGCGCGGCTCCCTCCCGTCGGAGGTTCGAATCCTCCCTCGAGCATGGATGTGTGTGTTGTCCTCAGCATAAGTTAGCTTAAGTTAGATTAAGTAGTGTGTAAGCTTAGGGACCTATGACCTCAGCAGTTGGGTCCCATAGAACTTACGACCTTTCTGTAAGAAAACACCATATCGGCAAGCTCTTGATTCGAATACGAAACCATTGTGTACAACGCTGTATCACATCCACTACAAGATGAGTCAGCAAGGAAAGTGAATCGGACAGAACATTACCAATGACTATGGCTGGAGAGGGAGCTAGGGTAGCACGTATGAGGACCCTCTAGGAGGGAACCATGCACACTGTAACACTACTGTGATTGCATGGTATAGCGCGTATTAGACCGCAGTATCTGCAGCAATGTATGATTGAATAAATAGTCTCTAGCAAGGAAACCATGCATTTCATTGCATAAGTTCATTAGATCTTTTTTGTTCCGTATCCCCTCATTGATCAATCGCTAGAGTTCTTACACGGTGGAAAAAAATCACCCTGTATATATCGAACCTGTTATGAACGCAGTAGATACATATAAAACATAAAAAATAATAAGGGATTTACATAGTTTCTCCCATAACACGAGTAACAAAATAAGGCGTTTACATTTCCTGGACAGAAATTAGTATAGCGGCAGTCACTGTGATCTCGTGTTATTGCACTTTTAGTATTTTCACGTAGGGGAAAGAGCAAGCAGATGACTTGCACATACAAGAACGCGGAGCGAACTGCCTCCGGCCGGAAGACATACGGTATATACACAGCTACAGAACATTCCAGTACAATGCTTCTTGTCATTTGTGAATAGTTCTAGAATGTACTCGAACCGAATATAGAAATTTAAATTTTTCAGTTCAGGTGAGATTTCAACCTACGACCCTCCATGCAACAATCTAGTACCATAATCACTTTTATTTTAATTTTTTTTAATCTCATTGTTTTTTCATGTTGTTCGTCGAATTTGTTCGTAGCGGATGTCCGGTGACACCCTTTCTGATTGTTCGTTGATCCGTTCATTCAGGTTTTTTTTTCTTATTAGAGAGGGTAGCTAACCCTCTTGACCGAACACGCAGAGCTACCGTACCGGCACTACTAGACTACAACGATTGCGGTGCTCGGCTTCTTCTGCGACAGCATTTGTCCAACCTCTCTTCTCCCCAATTACCTCAAAATTCTCTTCCGCATAGATTTTGTTAGGGTTTGTAGTTCTTCTAGTGAAACTGTCGCCCACTCTTCTCGTATGGTTCCTTTCGTCTCATACTCGGCCTCAAATTGCCTTCCATTCCAATAAACATGCCTTGCGAGTATTTCCCAATGGTTTTCCGTGGGGTTCAAATCCTGCCTACGTGCAGGAGAGGGCAACACATCCATATCTTTGTCTCCAAACCACTTTTCGGCGGTAGCAGAAACAAGCACAGACGCATTACTTTGTTGAAAGATGAGACTTTAGTGCCCCAGGTACTCATACATTCTAATCAAATCTGTCTGTAGGTCTCAATCTACATGCTAGAGTCCATTCTAGTGTGCAGCCAAACAGTGCGTGATTTACCTTTAGCGCAGAAGGCTGCTCAAAAAATAAACTTCCACGATCAAAATTTCCGCTCATTCTTACCTGTCGCTTTGTTCTCAGATCGTGCCAGTAGTACTGAAATCCATCCCGCTCATCCAAACCAAATTGATTCTCGTCAGTGGAGATCAATTTGTCCCATTCTGAAGTCCATGACGCATGTTTTTCAGCAAACTCCACTCTAGTCTGTTTATGTTTGGGCGTTAGAGTAGGTTTCTGCAGTCTTTTCTTGAACCCAAAATGTTAGCAGTTTGACAAAAATTGCCGTATTTTTCTGGCAGATACTGGTCACTCTAAATCAGCAACAAGTTGAGAAGAATAACAGTTTCAGGGCCTTGCCCCGCAAAAGTAACGATTTAGATGCCTCAGATAATTTTCTAATTTGCCCACATTGAGCGTTGTGTCCATATCGTGTGCCGAATGGAACGAGATCATCAATCACTGTACTTGAAGGCTCCAACTTCTTGGCGATTTCATGATTAAAATGGTTCAAATGGCTCTAAGCACTATGGGACTTAACATCTGAGGTCATCAGTCCCCTAGACTTAGAACTACTTAAACCTAGCTAACCTAAAGACATCACACACATCCATGCCCGAAGCGGGATTCGAACCTGCGACCGTAGCAGCAGCGCGGATCCGGTCTGAAGCTCCTAGAAACGCTCGGTCACAGCGGTCGGCGATTTCAGGATTAGAGTCCCATTTCCTAGCACGCACTGACTTTTACTTTTTTATCACATGGTAACTGTTTTCCACATTTCACTTTCACGACAGTGGTTCATGTACGCAACACGCATTGTCACTATTTTTGTCTGTTTTCTATCTGCTGTAAAGGCACGCAGGCACATGCTAACATCGCACCGAGTTATATGGTTCAAATGGCTCTGAGCACTATGGGACTTAACTTCTGAGGTCATCAGTCCCCTAGAACTTAGAACTACTTAAACCTAACTAACCTAAGGACATCACACACATGCATGCCCGAGGCAGGATTCGAACCTGCGACCGTAGCGGTATCGCAGTTCCATCCTGAAGCCCCTAGAAACGCTCGGCCACACTGGCCGGCACACTGTGTACAACTATTACAGTCGACAACGTTAATTTTCCTACAGATGTCTGTGCGCTTATACTAATTTCCACTACTGTATTACGCCTCTATTAAACTCTCAATTGCGCTGTTATTGAGGCGGTAGGAATACCAATAGTTTATCTTGGCTGTGAAAAAATTCATTCATCCGCATCAGTTATGGTGCAGAAATTAATTAAATAGAAATGGCTAAACCTGTCGGTGGTGCACAAGCAGAATTGCAGGTTGTCTATCTGACAAATGCCATGAGCCAGCAAAAATCTGATTTTCAGTATTTCATATAATTATTGCCCGTTTTAAAAATTTAAAACCTGTCATAATCTATTCATTAAGGCGTACATTCTTACGCTGAAGTAAAGTTTAAAGTTAGGAAATGTGTCTAAACAGATTTTCGCTGTTCATGTAGTCAAACTTTAGCACCAGGCCTGATGTTTTAAATCATTACTTCTGCAGCACTAACTCTATTAGCAACACTTTTTGGGGACAGTATCCGCATATATCGGTTATGTACCTGCAAAATTATATCACTGCGCAACAAAAAGGTCAGGAGATATGACGTCATGAACATTTACATATTATTTGATGTCCATGCAAGAGTTTTACTTGAACCGGTTGTATTACTAGTTGGGGAGATAGTGTACCAGTAATTCAGAGCAACCACAGTTAATTTAACTCATTGTTAAGTTCTTGAAATAATTGATTAGAACTTACTTCATGCAAATGAGCATTAGGCTCGTTTTCAAGCGAACCGTTTAGAAGGGATGTATAGTCGTAGCTCGAGAAAATATCACTCAGTTTGAAGATATTTATACAAGGGTGGTTCGATTCTTTAAAGAATCTAGGCGTGTGTGTGAGTCGAGGGTGGGGGATAGGGGGAAGTAATCTGCTAAATCATCTGTAACACGGCTGGAGGACAGGAATGATATCTCAATTCCACATGCGGGCAAATACACTGGATATGGTTGAGCCCTCTCGCCTAACGCACAAAACACAAGCGTACAGAATACCAGACAAGCTTTGTAACTGGGCTAAAGAGTTTCCAGCAGACAGAACACAGTATTTCGTTCTTAGCACTTCAGACGTAAAAATATATTCGTGCATATCCCGTGTTCGCAATTTCAGCTAGCGTCGGATGCTGCACGAAGCTGTTGGGAGATGACGTTGGCGTATATGGAGAAATTCCAACGATACAAAGTTGTAGCGGAATGCGGTAAGGCCTGCAGAGAACCACTATGGATCGCCAGTTGACCCGCAACATAAATCTATGCAAAATGTTGCACATTAAAAGATGAAAAAAATCGCTGTCTGTTATCTGTCTTTGACAATGTGTGTGGAACTATTGACAGAGGAACGACCACAGAAATCTAATGGAAAGTAAGGCAGATACCAGACAAAGACTCAGTGAAGGAATCCTCAGAAAGTGTAGTCCATCGACTGAGGAAGTAGCTGACAAAACATTCGTTTGACTGGTAATTGACTATTGCCCCTAAGAATGGGACCAATACAATGTAGGACTGATAACAGAAACAGGGAAGGTAGACGGAAGAGCAGAGCGTTGCTTTACGGCCTCACACGGTAAGCGCAATATTCCTCTACTGACAGACCAAGTGGGGTGGCGCAATAATTAGCACATTCAACTTCCACTCGGAAGGACTATGACTCAAATCTGCGCACGCTCATTCAGATTTAGTTTTTCACCACAGCTAAATACAGGGATGGTTGCTTACAAAGGAAACTATCCATCGCAACTCCCTCAAATTTAGTGGTAACGCGACCCAGTCAATAGCCCGCCAGAATCTGAACACAGGTCAAGCATGAAAATATGGAGAAGGTGCACTAAACTGCGAGAAAAGAAGGACAGTACAAATAGTGAACGGCCCAAGCTCAAAAAGTGCAACATCGCGACAATTTTGAGAGTCAAGTCGTCGTACTTATGTGGTCACGGTGTTGGACTGCGAAGGCGGAGTTCCGTGTTCGAATCACCCTCGTGCTTTCTTTTTTTTCTCACAAAATTATAAACTTCCCTTCCAGTCACTGACGAGTCGGTTCGCTGATTCAGATCTGTGTCTATGTCGTGGTGTAACGTTCGTTTGCAATAGACAGGTGTAAGGAAGGAATCTCCAGACGCCCATACCTCCTATTTGTTTTATAAAAATAACACGTGTTACGTATCTTGTGTTCCGTTTTGGAAGTTTTGAACCTAAATCCCTATGTTCTAACTTGGTTCACACCTGTTTATTTGTTGTTTTCATTTCTGCGAGAGGTGTGTGCAACATATTCCCTGCTCTCACTATTGATCACATTTACTTGCGATGGTAATACACTGAAGAGCCAATAAGCTGGCACACCTGCCTAATATTGTGTAAGGCCCGCGGGAGCCTTGGACTCGTCTGTTGTCTGAAGTGGTGCTGGAGGGAACTGACATTATGAATCCTGGAGGGCTGTCAGTTCATAAATCCATAAGAGCACGACGGGGTGGAGATCTCTTCTGAACAGCACGTTGCAAGGTATCCCAGATACGCTCAATAATGTTCATGTCTGTGGAGTTCGGTGGGCAGCGGAAGTGTTTAATCTCATACGAGTGTTCCTAGAGCCACTCTGTAGAAATTCTGGACGTGTGGGGTGTCGCATTATCCTGCTGAAATTGTCCAAGTCCACCGGAATGAACAATGGACATGAAAAGATGCAGGTGATCAGATAGTATGCTTACGTACATGTCAGCTGTCAGAGTCGTATCTAGACATGTCAGGGGTCTCATATCACTCTAACTGCACAAGCCCCACAGCATTACGGAGCCTCCACCAGCTTGAACAGTCCCCTGCTGACATGCAGGGTCCACGGATTCATGAGTTTGTCTCCATACCCGTATACGTCCATCAGCCAGATACAATTTGAAACGAGATTCGTCCAACCAGGCAACACGTTTCCAGTCATCAACAGTCTGTGTTCAAGGGCCCAGATGAGGCGAAAATATTTGTGCCATGTTGACATCAAGGTTACATGAGTGCGCTTTCGGTTCCGAAAGCGCACATAGATGACGTTTCGTTGAATAGTTCGCACCCTGACACTTGTTGATGGGCCAGCATTGCAATCTGCAGCAATTGCGTTTGAACGATTCTCTTCAGTCGTCATTGGTCCCGTATTGCAGGATGTTTTTCCGGCCGCAGCGATGTCAGAGATCTAATGTTTTAACGAATTCCTGATATTAACGGTACACTCGTGTAATGGTCATACGTAAAATTCCCCACTTCATCGCTACCTCGGGGATGCTGTGTCCCATCGATCGTGTGCCAACTATAACACCACGAACAAACTGACTTAAATCCCGATAACGTGCCTTTGCAGCAGCGGTAACCTATCTGACAACTGCGCCTGACAGTTGTTGTCTTATATAGACATTGCCGACCGCAGGGCCATATTCTGCCTGTTGTACGTATTTTGTTTTTGAATACGCATGCCGATACAAGTTTCATCGGCGCTTCAGTGTATATTCTTACAACATGACTCATATTCTGTAACCAGTGTATAGTATGATGGTTGCGAAGACTACAGAAGGAGAACAGACATGTCAATGACTGGACGGACAGTTCATAATTTTTTTTAAAAAATGGGACACGGGGGACATATGAATACGGATCTCTCACTTTAAGGCCAACATTGTGATCACGTAAGCACGACGCGTCGTTCTTCTAACCCGCACATCCTGAGTTTCCTCCGTTCTCTGTTTGTATTAGGTACTTTTTTCACAGTTCAGTACATTTTTCTTCCTGTTTTCACGCTTGACCTGTGTGCGGTTTTAGAAGGGCTATCCACTGGAACATCTTATCATTAAATGAGAAGTGGGTGCGATTGGGAGTTCCCCTTGTTAGGAAGTACTCGGCTGATTTCCTCCGCCATGTTTGAAACAATCGGAGCTTGTGCTCTATCTCTAACGACTTTCTTGCCGATATGACGTTAAACCCTAATCTTCCTTCCTTCCTTGTAGTACTAGACGCAAATCTTGTGCACCATCTTGTGGCTTGATGTTAAAATTCTGTGCGTCTGTAAAAGGAAGAGCCAGCTTCTCTTGCCAAATTCATAGTTGGAAATTTCTTGGAAGACATAAATAAATATTCGTGAGAAATCATAAGCAGCCAATCAGTTGCAAAATGGAAGGTTTATTTTCACCTCTTGGCTATGGTTTCAGGGTTTATGAAAACGTCTTCTTCAGAAGGGCAATGGTGACAACTGGATTACATGTCGTAGCAGGGATACGTTAAGAATATCCGGAAGCCGTCAGTAAAATATAAAATATCACATCTATTAAACACTGAAGAGCCAAACAAACTGGTACAACAGCCTAATATCGAGTAGGAGCCTGCGAGCACGCAGAAGCGCCGCAACACGAGGTGGCATGGACCCGACTAATGTATGAAGTACTGCTGTATGGAAATGACACCATGAATCTTGCTTGCAACGCTGTCCTTAAATCCGTAAGAGTACGGGGTGGTGGAGATCTCTTCTGAACACCACGTTGCAAGGCATCCGAGATATGCTCAATAATGCTCATGTCTGTGGAGTCTGGAGGCCAGCGGAACAGCTTAAACTCGGAAAAGTGCTCCTTGAGCTACTCTGTAGCAATTCTAGAAGTGTGGGGTGTCGCATTGTCCTATTGGAATTGTTCAAGTCCGTCGGAATGCACAACGGTCATGAATGGATGCAGGTGATCAGACAGGATCCTTAAGTACGTGTCACCTCTCGCAGACGCATCTAGACATATCAGGGTTCCTATATCACTCCAGCTGCACACAGCCTCCACCATTACAGAGCCTCCACCAGCTTGAACAGTCCCCTGCTGACATCATCCAGACTCCATGGATTCATAAGGTTGTCTCGATACCCTTACACGTTCATCCGAACGATACAATTTGAAACGAGACTCGTCCGACCAGGCAACGTGTTCCCAGTCATCAACAGTCCAATGTCGGCGTTGACGGGCCCAGGCGTGGCCTAAAGTTGAGTATCGTGCAGTCATCAAGGGTACACTAGTGAGTCTTCGGTTGTGAAAACCCATATCGATTACGTTTCGTTGAATGTTTCGCACACTGACACTTGTTGTTGGCCCAGCATTGAAATCTGGAGTAATTTGCGTAAGGGTTACACTTCTGTCACGTTAAAATGTTCTCTTCTGTCGCCGTAGGTCCCCTTCTTGCCGGATCTTTTTCGGCCACAGCGACGTTGGAGATCTGACGATTAACCGGATTTCCTATATTCACGGTACACTCGTGAACTAGTCGTTCGGGAAAATCCCCACTTCATAGCTACTTCGGGGATGATGTGTCGCATCTGTTGTATACCGACTATAAAACCACGTTCAAAGTCACTTTAATCTTCGAAAACTGCCATTGTAGCAACAGTAATCGATGTAGCAACTGCATCAGACTCTTGTTGTGTTATATAAGCCGGCCGGTGTGGCCGTGCGGTTCTAGGCGCTTCAGTCTGGAACCGCGTGACCGCTACGGTGGCAGGTTCGAATCGTGCCTCGGGCAAGGATGTGTGTGACGTCCTTAGGTTAGTTAGGTTTAAGTAGTTCTACGTTCTAGAGGACTGATGACCACAGATGTTAAGTCCCATAGTGCTCAGAGCCATTTGAAACATTTTTGTGTGATATAAGCGTTGCCGACCCTCAGAGCCGTATTCTGTCTGTTTACATATCTCTGTGTTTTAATACGCATACCTATACCAGTTTCTTTGGCACTTCAGTGTATTAAAACATGCCCAACGTGTTGGTAATACTTTATCAATGTACAGCTCGTACATTAGCTGATAAAGTATTACTCATTGACGACCACCATGCTGGGCATGTTTTCATTATTACAGAGGGGAAATTTTACATTTTACTGACGGCTTTTGACTATTTTGTAACGTACCTCCGCTGCAACATGTATCCCAGTAGTCATTAATGTCTTTCCGGAAGAGATGTTTTTACAAACTTTGAAACTATCGTTTACAGTTTAAATAAACCTTTCGTATAGCAGCTGATAGGCTGCTTATTATTTCTTTACGAAGTTTTCATCTTACGGTTGCTGCCTCAGACACGTAAAAAATTTAAAAACATTGCAAATTAAACTGCATTTATTTAGTAACTGCTGGCCAATATAAGCTTCCTAGCATTGACAAATAAACCCGTAGGCCTCTACAACGAAAGCCAGCAGTCATTTATGCGACGGATTCATGTCCTACGTACGCAAATTCACGTGTGTATAAATTAACGTATATCCGCAGCTGAGTGGTGTCTAACTACCAGTGAGTGACTTCAACTAGGGTCAGTATATACAAAAAGAAAAAAAAAACCTTAGGATTTTCTTCTTCGCTGAGAATGTTATCACGGCTACCCGATATCATAGCAGTGCCTATTCGGAGCGAACTATTTTTTCGCCAGTGTGCTCGCTTCTTTTCATTACCATTTAAGTGCCTGACAGAGGGTTCATTGAATCACCTTCAGAATTCTCTATCTCGAACAGCGCGCGAAGAAAACAAACACTTATATCTTTCCGTGCGAGCTCTGACTTCCCTTATCTCATTATGATGATCGTTTCTCCGAATGTAGGTCGGTGTCAACAAAACATTTTCGCATTCGGAGAAGAAAGTTGGTGACTGAAATTTTGTGACATTATCCCGCCGCAACGGGAAAATGAGAAACGCCTTTGCTTTAATGATGTTCAGCTTAAATCCTGTAACATCTCCGTGACAGTCTCTCCCCTATTTCGCGATAACACAAAACGAGCTGCCCGCCTTTGAACTTTTTCGATGTACTCCGTTAATCCTATCTTCCAAGGATTCCAGACCGCGCAGCAGTACGCCAAAAGATTATATAGAAACGTAGTGTAGACAGTCTCTTTAATAGATCCGTTACATTTTCTAAGTGTTCTGCCAATAAAACGCAGTCTTTGGTTTGCCTTCTCTACAACATTTTCTACGTGTTTTTTCCAATTTATGTTGTTCGTAATTGTAATTACTGAGTATTTAGTTGAATTTACGGCCTTTAGATTTGACTGATTTATCGTGTAACCAAAGTTTAAATTATTTGTGTTAGCACGCACGTGGATGACCTCACACTTTTCGTTATTTATGGTCAATTGGCAATTTTCGCTCCATGCAGATATATTTTCTAAACCGTTTGCAATTTGTTTTGATTTTCTGATGACTTTATTAGCGATATACGACAATATCATCTGCAAACAACCTAAGACGGCTGCTCAGATTGTCTCCCACATTGTTTATATAGATAAGGAACGTCAAAGGGCCTATAACGCTACTTATGGGAACGCCAGATATCACTTCCATTTTACTCGACGACATTCAGTCAGTTACTACGATTTGTGACCCCTCTGATAGTAAAGCACGATTCCAATCACTTAACTGAGACGATCTTCCATAAGCACGCAATTTCACTACAGTGACGTGCAGTGTCAAAAGCCTCCCGGAAATCCAGAAATACGTAATCAATCTGAAATCCCTTGTCAACAGTGCTCAACACTTCGTGCGAGTAAAGAGCTAGTTGTGTTACACGGGAACGATGTTTTCTAAACCCATGTTGATTGTGTGTCAATAGACCGTTTTCTGCGGGGTAATTCATAATGTTCGAGCGCAATATATGTTCCAGAAACCTGCTGCGTATCGACGTTAATGATATGGGCCTGTAAGTTAGTGAATTATTCCTACTATCTTTCTTGAATATTGGTGCGACCTATGCAGCTTTCCAGTCTTGGGGTACGATCTTTCGTCGAGCGAACGGTTGTATGTGATTGTTAAGTATGGAGCTATTGGATGAAGATACTCTGAAAGGAACCTAGTTGGTATACAGTCTGGACTGGAAAACTTGCTTTTATGAAGTGATTCAAGTTGCTTCACTACTCCGAGGATACTTACTACTAGGTTACTCATATTGGCAGCTGTTTTTGATTCGAATTCAGGGATATATACTTCGTCTTCTTTGGTGAAGGAATTTCGAAAGACTGTGTTTATAAATAAGAGAAGAGTTAGTTACCACCTTTTTTAAGGTGGAACGACACAAATGATAAATTTACCAGGTTGGTTCAAATGGTTCAAATAGCTCTGAGCACTGCACTATGGGACTTAATATCTGAGGTCATCAGTCCCGTAGAATATGGAACTACTTAAACCTAACTAACCCAAGGACGTCACACACATCCATGCCCGAGGCAGCATTCGAACCTACGACCGTAGTGGTCGCGCTGATCCAGACTGAAGCGCCTAGAACCGCTCTCCCACTGCGGTCGGCTACCGGGTTGGTGTTGTAAAGAAGTCACCAGTAAAATACAGAGAGTTACACAAAGTAATTTTACCGCAAAGTAAAGAAGTAATTTCCCGATACGATCCGTGCTTTCTTAGTACCTGCATGTTGTAAATGACGGATAAAACAGAACCTGGTTCAGGCGATCAGCTGTCTTGGCAGAAACGAGTTGTGCCGTGAGCCTCCAGGGGCTGTGCGATGATAACTTGGCGCTTGCAGAGTGTGGGCCGGCCGGCTTCCCCAGAGGATCTGCCGTCAACTCCATTTTCCGGTCCGCGTGACTCTGTTACTATCGACCGACGAGTCCGCTAAGAGCGGAGACGACGCAGAGCCTTTCCGTGAAGTGCGAGTGCCACGCCACGTCTCGTGCTTCCTCTCCATGTTGTCCGTTTTACCGGAGCAGGAATAACGTGTTTCGAAAGCGATAGAGCAATTAAAACAAGGACTACGTTCTCAGGAGACCACTTTTTAACCGGGCTTCCAGCTGCGTCAGGTGGTTAAAATCCCACGAGCTTTCGACCGAGCTCTCCTCAGTCATTGTCAAGTGGTAACTGAGCAGGCCGGGGTGGCCGGGCGGTTCTAGGCGCTACAGTCTGGAACCGCGCGACCGCTACGGTCGCAGGTTCGAATACTGCCTCGGGCATGAATGTGTGTGATGCCCTTAGGTTAGGTTTGAGTAGTTCTAGGGGACTGATGACCTCAGAAGTTAAGTCCCATAGTGCTCAGAGCCATTTGAACCATTGTTTTGACAGTGACTGAGGAGAGCTCGGTCGAAGGCTCGTGGTATTTTAACCACCTGACGCGGTTGGAAGCCCGAGAAAAAAAATTGTTAATTCATATCGCCACGAAACCGTGCATTGATACATGGTCTAACTGCATCCTGGGGGACCTTAGGACACGAATGGTTAGCTTCGAGGGAAGAAAAAATTGAAAGTAGTAAATTAAGAAACTGGCAAAAAGACAAGCCCCAATAGATGAAGCGGTTATTTATAATGGTGTAATGTCTGCAAAAGTCTGCAAAAATATTCACTCGGGTCTTCATATGATTTTAAAGTGGCGCAAATTTTGGCAGCTAGCTCGATATTCTGGGACATGTAGAGCTGAGTACTTCAGAAAACAAATAAACAAAAATCGTAGCAACCTGTAACTAAAATATCAGTGACGTCGAAGAGCATCTCATACAAATACCTGCCTGTAATGATGTGTAGCAAATGATCACGTAAGGTAAAACACGTGACAGATTTCGGTTCATTGCTGGAATATTATGGAAATGAGTCTAAAAAGGAGGTTGCGCACAAAACCCTCGTGTAGCTCATCTTAGAATATTGCTAAGTGTATAGGACCCGTACCAAGTAGCACTGACAGACGAAATTGAACGTAAGGTAATAAGGAGACACGTTTGTTTGCGAGCGTGACGGAAGTACTGAACAAGCCGAACTGGCAGACGCTTGAAAGCTATCATGACGAAATCCACTCACAAAGTTACAAAAACCAGCTTTAAGCGAAGGATGTAGGTATATTTTACAACCCACAATGATCGCTTTAATTGGTATTGCGCAAATACGATTAGACTAATCACAACGCGCATAGCAGCATTTGACTTTGACGAGTTCATCAGTGTACTGCCTGGCTTACAGCACAAAGGCAACTCGCCAACTCATTCGTAAATGCTAGTAGACAAGTATTACAATGTGTGACAGGGGTACCTCACTTTGTGTTTCTTTGAGATTCCAACACGACGGTGGTTTGATAAGTCTGGTAAATTTTCTTGGAAGAATGGAACATTTCTGTGGTGCGTTCATGGTTGGCAAGCTTAGCTATTCCAAGGGTCGTATAAGAATTTCAACAATGTGTGGCGCACAGTTCATTGTCGATAGCGATCTGAACTGGTCAGTGTATCAACCACGTGTAAAGATGTAAAACATTTGTGAGGCGTTGTATTTCCTGTGCCGTGCGCGACTAGCGTTGTGGTCTCACTCTCAAGGATCAGTTTATGGCATAGCTGTTTTAGCGTAAATGCTTAGCACATAATTTAATGTTTGCTTCAAGAGAGCAAATCAATATTGTGTCTGAATTAGGGAGCGAGTGCGGCAATAAAATTGTAACTTATCTGGGCTTCGCATCATTTCTTCCACGTTGGGACCTTGTGGGAAGTTTGGCGTTTCGTTAATTCTTGGTGACATAGTGCACCTCCTGTAAACAGAGCGCTGAGCATATCCTTTGTGTAGCGAGGCACATATGTGACGGTATTGGCTGGGAGGTGGTTGTGCTAGACTGCCTGTGGGCAATAACTCCGTGACGGGTAAAATGTAATTTTCTGAGGGGTAAAAACAAAAGGGTTCGATTGTGTTTCGCCCACGAAACTGAATTATTTTTAAAACATCATTGCTATTACACTATTTCGTAAAGCTGTAAAACTGATTATATAAATTAACGAAAAGACGGTTTTTTTTTTTTTTTTTTTTTTTTCCACATGAGATACAATGTATGGTGGAGGTTGCAGCTTGTGTAAGGAATGTATAAACGTCTTCTTCCTTAAACAATCCACCCACTGCACACATACTTCATGTCACGTATTTATGAATGTAAACTTGAGACATGCACATGCCTTACATCATGTATGAAAAAGCCTTTTCAGAGTTGTAGGTGATTCCCGCGGAAACCGGAAACTGCTTCGTTATTTAATGATCTTTCCTTCGTGAGGGATATCACAGTCATGTAGAAATTCCTGAAAGAAATTTTCGCCATTTGACTGTTAATTGTTCATTTATTTTACACAATCGTGGTTTTGGCTTTGTAACCATTCTCAGTAGCATGCTGAAATATTAAAATATGTCTGACTTGTCGACGATGGTGTGTCATAGACACGTCGGACATATTTTAATACTTCAGAATGCCAGGTACTGAAAATGGGTACAAAGCCGAAATCACGAGTGTGTAAATTAACTGCTTCACTATTCACTTCGCAACGGATAAATGGACTAAGTGAGAGCACAACAGTAGCTATGTAATGGCTACTACATTGCTGTAGGGCCTCCATCATATTATTATTATTATTATTATTATTATTAGTGGCTGTGTCCATACACAAAGCATTGGCAGACTGAGATCTTCAGCTTCCGCCAGTTCAGAAATAAGGGATGGAGAAATCAAATGACTTAAGAAATATAAGTTATCTATAATAAAAAGAATTGTTAAAGACAACCAATACAGATAGTCTTGTTAGTTTATGGTTAAATAAACTACCTACATATCATTTATCTTTCGCTATCTTAAAAATAAGTGTTCAAAGAATACTGCTTTTCATTCTAATTTTGATTTAGGTGCCAATAATGACGATCGTGAGGGTAAAGGGACGTCAGGGGTAGTAGCTAATATCTGATTACACTCAGGGATAATGCTCACAGAAAGGTTGGCAAACTCTATGCTAGAGCATTATAAGGCAGCCTCTGTGCACAGGATTCCAAAGGTGATCAAATTCGCACCGCGCACTAACACAGCTCACTAACAGCATTTCACTCCCTGTGAAACCCTTATCAACTTACAACATCGCACGTGCCATTACTAGGCAGGAAACGTCGATACCCACTTACGCCACAGGACTTTACACCGGGAACTGTAAGTATGAAAGGAAAACAACTTCGACATACGGCTCTGTTTCCGTTTAGGTCAACACAATAAATACGCGGTGATCTTTAGAGCGCACTATAGGGAAACACTGTAAACTCGATCGCACAGTATACGATGAAGAACAACGACTGTTTAAACCGCAAGCCACTTGCCACACACCCTAAGCATTCGGCTGAGGCGTAGTGCACTCTTTGTAGACCACCTATAGGGATATTCGTAAGCGCCATCGACGAACACAGCACTTGCAGAGCAACGTGTAGTTACCAGTAGCGAATATTGAAAGAATTACAGAAATTATACAACTAACTACAATCACATTCGTTGTAATATGATGGCGCAATAAGATTTACAATAAAGTCCGACTTCTTCTGCACTCACTGATACTGTATCGTAGTTCAGCTGTTGTTAGCGGTTTTAATTAGCCGTATGTAATGGACAGGGGACGGGAGACAAAGTGTCAGTGGAATGTGTAAACTGGAGAAATGCAGAGGATAGTACACTCTGTTAACAATACTTTTGAAAAGAGAATCACATGAAAATACGTAATTTCTTACCGACTTATATACATAAATAACGTCTTTTCAAAGGAAGATGAATGAGAATCGGGGATGAATTGAAGTCGCACAGACATTAATGTACAGCGCAGGAATATAAATTTCAGCATTGAAAAATAACATACAAATCCAAAGTATTTTTTTTTATATAAATCAGAAAGAATTAAACATTACACAGTTAATGTACACAGGAAAGGTAAGTTCATGAAAAGAAATATGAAAGAAACAATCAAAACAAACTGCAGTGAGGGAGACAGAAGCAATGAGAATAATTATAAATCTGAACAATAAAACTTAGAAATAAGTAAAACGAAACAAAACAGTCAGTATACCACGGAAACTACCTGTAACGTATGTACCAATGGCAACAAGGAAGCTGTAACAAAGGATAAACAGAATGATATCAACTAATTTGCGTAAAAAGTGTGTGTTACCTAATTTCTCAAAATGGCCCCGAAATATCGGACAATAGTTGCTCTATACAGAAGCTCTAATAGATGTCGCTTCTGTAGGAACCAAATTTTTAAAAGAGTTACCGCTTTTATGTGTTCAGTAACTGAACATTACTGTCTCATGCAACAAAACTTTGACATCCAACGACTTGGCATTCGCGTACGGCAAGCTCAAAGGTCTTGCACAGACTTGAGATTACGTCTTGCAACAACACGAAAACTCAGATGAGACTGGGCCGAGATCGTCTTAAGCACAAAAGATTTCTGCGTTAACATTGACAGCGAATTAAAACGATGTACTGGAGGGAGATTCGAATCCGGAACCATGTAGCTTTAATGCACACTCTACGGTCCCACACATAGTTTCAGTGTTCAAACATTTCCTCTTCGTACCTTCCAAACTCCATAAAGCATTTTCCCACTATTTTCTACAGGACCACGAAAGAAGTAATTACGCATTCACGACCTGTGATGCGGTTCGCTGTTCGGTTCGTCATATTTCAAAAAATAATTTTCTGCTTTTAGAAAAGAGAATACTGCCTTGCCATAATCACCATGTTCATTGTCCTGAAAGAGATGTTACGCTATGTGAGAAAAATCTAAAGGTTCCTTTTTGAAACTTTATCTGATGGTTGTTGCTTTGAAGATTCTATTATGAACAAAGGACGACCATCTCGCCTTATGCATCTCTAAGCATCGGCGAAACATTCAAAATTCTGTAGCATGGCGCATTTAAAGGCTCAAAGGGCGACGGGTCTCAACATCAAAGGAGTGTTGTACTGCGTTTGAAGCTTTTAATTACGTCTGAAAACTGTTATGGGAGTTAAAATATATCGAGTTACTCCGTGCTACGAGATGCGCTACGAATACGAAAAGATTGAAAAGAGCTTGGTGCCTTTCGCTACGGCAAACGAGCCACCTAATGATTTGCGTTACTCTGATGATAAATACGAGGGTAGTCCCAGGTGTTTGTTTGAATTTCCGCGGCTTTGGGAAAGAAGGATGCCACCACTGGCGTGATTGTTGTTAGGTCTCAGGTGTAAAGCGGTATGCCCAGGTTTCGTCACCCGTGACAATTGAGTCCAGAAAGTTCGGCTGCAAAGCGGTGAAGAAATGCGCGGGGAGCATCAACTCGTTGCCCCATGTGGTCCTCAGTCAGCACGCATGGCACCCATCTTGCGCACACCTTCCGGTCGTTCAATGTTTCCGTAAAAATTCTGTGAGCGGTGCTTCTGGAAACCTCAGGAACCGACGTGCAGAGATCATCCAGGGTGATCCGCCGATTTGCACACATGCAACCTTCAACACTGTCTCCTCAGAAACTGACGGTCTCCCGCTCCTTTGTTCGCCGTGAATTTCGATACAACCAGCTGCAAACTCTCTACACGACTTTCGAACTTTTTTGACATACATACACGACTCATCATACACTTCCGTCAGTTGGCGATGGATTTCAATCAGCACTGGGCCCTTTTGCGTTCAAAAACCGAATGACTGCGCGCAATTCGCACTTGGCGGTAACATCCAACGGGAGCTCCATTCTCAACGGATGCCAAGCCAAGACTGAACGCCTCAGCGCGGCGTGCGCGTGTTTACACACAGCGCGTGAAGCACTCTTCATAAGAGTGTGACCAACTGCCAGAGAAACAGAGTTCTGTATTATAAAAAATAGGAGACCTTACTTTTGGGATTACCGTAGTATGTTGTTTTCTGGTAGTCATAGCCGAAAATACCGTTGTTCCTAATTCTCTGGCAACGACACATTTTTAAATTGGCCAAATACGAGCGTCAAACGCCATTACGTCATAAACCACAAGATATCGTTATCAGCTGCGTTAAAACAACCATAGTTTGAGACAAATGTTATAGTCTATTAAAAATTTTAAATACATGTACTGCTAGTCTATTCTGTGCAAGTCTCAGCGTAGCTACTGCGGTATGCAGGGTGACAATTATTGAACTGTATGAAGAAAAACGTAAACTAAATACAAACTATGGGATGCACACACTTTACTCAACATGTAAACGACACTGTAGGTATTCGGATTTACGGTATGACATGTTCGATTTGCCTGCCATCATTGGCGATGATGTGGCGCAGACGAGTATTCTGCATGACCCGCTGGAGTGTCGGAACATCGATGCTGTCCATAACCTCCATAATGGCTGTTTTCAGCTCAGCAGTGGTTTTGAGGTTATTGCTGTGCAACTTGTCTTTAACGTAGCCCCACAAAAAAAGTCGCTTGTGTTCACATCCTGAGAATATGGCGGCCAATCGAGGCCCATGCCAGTCGCCTCTGGGTACACCAGAGCCAGAATGCGGTCCCCAAAGTGCTCCTCCAGGACATCAAACACTCTCCTGCTTCGATGCGGTAGAGCTCCGTCTTGCATCTGTCAAAATCAGTGTCACTTCGTATAATGGGCATGAAATCACCTTTAAAACTCTTCACGTACCGTTCGGTAGTCACCGCACCATCAAGGAATATCGCACCGATTATTCCATGACTGGACATGCACACCTCAGTCACCCGTTGAGGTGAAGCGACTTCTCGATCGCCAAGTACTGATTCTCAGTCCCTCTAATGCTCCAATTTTGCTTATTGACGAACCCGTACAAATGAAAATGGGCTTCGTCACAAGATCAAACAGTTCGCATGCTCATTGTAGTTCCCATCATGCACAGCGGACAACCGTCAGTTTGAACTTCCTAACGCAAACCGTCCGAAAGTTATAACGATTTTATTTCATATAGTTCAATGATTGTCACCCTGTACATCAACTTCAACATATTTTCCTGTATCATTTTACCGCAAGTCTTCAACACAGACAAATGTTTTTAAAGTATGTGTCACAAAATTTAAATTTATATTCTGTCTCAACGTAGCTATCTGTTTCACAAAATATTTCTTTGCTGCGTCTTAGTCCACTGTTAATATCCTCTCCTTGGATCACACAGTCAGTTATATTCTTACCCAAACAGAAAACCTCTTCCACTATTTTAGTGCCCCATTTCCCATTCCAGTTTCCTCTTCATCGTCACATTTGTTCCCATTACACTCAAACACCTATACTTTACTTTTCTATATTTGTAGATATATCTTACATCTTTTCAAGGCGCAACCTATTGCGTTCATTTGATCTTAGAAGTGTTTGGCTGTCTGTGACAGAATTAAAATGTCACTGGCAAAACCTCAAAATTTTAATTTCTTCTTCTTGAATTTCAATTCTATTTCCACATATCTCCTTTGTTTCTTCCACTGGTTGCTCAGTGTGCAGATGAATAACGTAAGAGTAACGCCTAGATCCTTTTTACACCTTTCTACTTTAGAACTGCGCTCTGGTCTCTATACAAGTTGTCCATAGCTTTCGGCTCCCTTTACTTTAACCATAGTAACATCAATATTCCAAATAGTCTACTCCACCCAGCATTGTCAAAACTTTTTTTCCTGAATCCAAAAGAGGTATGAAAGTGGTTTCATCATTCTTCAGACTATACGTTCAGTTTAGTCGTAGGATCAATATCTGCTTCGCGTGGTCTTACATTTCTCCACAGCTTAGGTCCCCCCACCCACCGGATTGGCTTCTACTAGTCTTTCCATTATTCTGGAAATAGTTCGTGTCAGTAGTTTGGAACAACGTCTTATTAAACTGATGGTTACGCCACACTAACACTTATAAGCAGCTATCTCCTTTGGAATCGGAATTATTACATTCTTATTAAGTCTAAAGATATTTCGCCTGTCTCATACATGATGCGTACTAGGTGGCATTTTTTTTTTCGTGGTTGGCTCACTCAAGTATGGCTATAATTACGAGAGAATGTCGTCTGCTCCAGGGGCCTTGTGTCGACTTAGGTCTACCAAATCTCTGTCAAATTCTTGCCGCTGAATCGCATCCCCCATGTCATCTACATCAGTTTCCTCCTCGCCTTCCGTTAATAGCGTCTTCGATTTTATTTCTTTAATACATATTCCTACTACGTATTCCTGGCACCTTTGGATCCCCCTTTCATTGGCCATTAGTGGCTTTCCATTTGAACCCTTGTTGTTCGTACAGTTTCTTTCCTCGTTTCCAAACATTTGTTTAAGTTTTCCGTACACGGCAGGTACCTCTCCTATAGTCGTGCATGCATCTACATATACTCATTTATCCTCCAGCCCTCCGTGCCTTTCAATTTGCCATCTTCCGTGTATCTCTGTTTTAGGTCTCTGTATTCCTTTTGCCTGCTCGTGAGGCTGAATTTTAATATTTTCTACTTTCATAAATTAAATTCATCATCTCGTGGATTATGAAATGATCTCTACTGGACCTTTTTGCCTAGTTGTTCCTCTGTTCACTATTTCATATGTCTAAGGAACATATTATTATATAATTTATTTTTCTATTTGAGTCAGTCATTGCCTAGTACTGTCTTTGAAATTTTTAACAGGCTCTGTTTGTTTCAACGTACCCAGATACCATCTCCTTAAATTCCTATCTTTCTGGAATTTATTCAGCTACAGTCTCTATTACATAAGTATTAAAACATTCGTGTAAGGTTAGAAGAAAAAATAAATGAACAGTTTGATGCAGTCTTTTAAGTATACTGTGATCGTCAGAGTATGGTCACGGCAGACTCACAGTTTCATCCACTATATTTCAAACAGCAGACAAGCACGTGAGGCACCATTGTCACACTAAGAGATTTCGGTTCTAGCGACGAATAAATATGAAATTTTTAAGCACGATGAAATCATAAAGCAGTATGAAGTGGATATCCTGGGTCATGGGTATAGCGAAGTAACTTAAAGCCACCTAACAAAAGCCAGTCTTCCGGTCCATATTGTATACGTATGAGGTTCCTTTCAGAGTACGATGATTAAATATCTTCAGTCTTAGCAATCATGTACGATCACACGTTAAACGAAAAATCAGGACCTAAAAAGTGAAAATTTGCACAGGACACACGACACACTAATGCACAATAAACGAAATAGAAATAATACGTTGAGTTATAGGCCCATAGCTGTGATATCTCTTCGTAGTAGGATTTTGGAACATGTACTCCTACATTAGGAAATACCTCGAAGAAGATGAAAAAAATGTTCAAATGTGTGAAATCTTGTGGGACTTAACGGCTCAGGTCATCAGTTCATAAGCTTACACACTACTTAACCTAAATGATCGTACGGGCAAACACACACACTCATGCCCGAGAGAGGAGTCGAATCTCCTTCGGGACTAGGAAGAAGATGATATTTGCATACATTTCTAACATGGATTCAGATAAAAACCTTTCTTGTGGAACATAACTGGATCTTTATTCATAATAAGTAATGAGTGCCATCAACAGAGTAACTCAAAATGATTCCATATATCTAGATTTCCAGAAGATTTTTGACGCTGTTACTCACAAGCGATTTCTAACCTAATTGCTTGCCTGAGGAGAACCGCCTTAGTTTAGCAACTGGATTCATGATTTACTATCAGAAAAATCACAGTTCGTAATAACTGACGGGAAGTCATACCGATGGTGTACCCCCCCCCCCCCCCCAGAAGTGTTATAGACCCTCTATTGATCTTAATCTACGTAAAATATTTAGGAAACAATCTGAGCAGTCCTCTAAAATTGTTTGCAGATGATGCCGCCGTTTACGGTCCCGTAAAGTTATCAGACTATAAGAAGGAACTGCAAAATGATTTAGACATGTACATGATAGTAAAAGTGGAAATTGACGCTAGACTATAAAAACTATGAGGTCCTCCACACGAGAAACATAAAAATTCTGTTAAATTTCGGTTACACAGATTTAAAATTTAGACTTTCAGCTGAATACCTAGGGATTAAAAGTACAATAAACTAAATTCTAACGATGACGTAGAAAATTTTATAGGGAAGGTGAACCAAAGACGAAGTTCCACTGGCAGATCAGTTAGAAGATATCAGATATCTACTAAAGAGACTGCCTGCACTGAAGTTGTCCAACCTTTTCTGAAATGTTGCTGTGCGTTTTGGGATCCGCACCAGGCAGGCCGATTGACGGGGAACATCGAGATAATTCAAAGAAAGCCAACACGTTTTGTATTATTTCTAAATACTGGAGACAGCGTCACGGGAATAATAACCGACATGGTGCAGCAATCGTTCGAACATAGGTGTTTCTCGTATTTTCGCGAATTTTCAGTCATCAGCTTTCATCTCCAGAATGCCAAAATACGCCGACCAAAAAGAAATCGCAACACCAGGAAGGAGTTGTTGGTAGATGTGTTGCTACATCTGAAAGATGATGTCTATTCAGATTTCAAGCCAGTTGCATAGGAGTGGCGCTTGGAGGATGCAAATCACTTTCGCTTTAAATACGAGGTGCGGGTAGAAAAAAAGCCGACTGATGCTGGAAAAAACATTTATTTACAATTATTTACAATTTCATGTTATCTCCTTCAATGTACTCTCCTCCTCGGTCTCTACACCGCTCCATACGAATTTTCCACTGTTCATAGCAATGCTGCAGATCATTTTCGGTAAGTCCATACATTACTTCCGTCGCTTTTTCTTTTACTGCTTCAACAGTCTCAAATCTAGTTCCTTTCAAAGCTGACTTGACTTTAGGGAAAAGAAAAAAGTCACAGGGGGCCAAATCAGGTGAGTAGGGTGGATGATTTAAGATGGGAATGTTGTGTTTTGCCAAAAACGTCTTCACTGACAACGCACTGTGAGCTGGGGCATTGTCTTGGTGAAGGATCCATGACTTTTTTCTCCACAAATCGTTCCGTTTTCTCCGTACTCGCTCACGTAGGGTAGCCAGGACGCTAATGTAGTAATGCTGATTCACTGTTTGTCCCTCTGGTACCCAATCAATGTGCACAATCCCTTTGATGTCAAAAAAAAAAAAACAATCATCATTGCCTTGAATTTCGATTTTGACATTCGTGCTTTTTTTTGTCGTGGAGAACCAGGAGTTTTCCAATGCATCGATTGGCGTTTAGTTTCGGGATCGTAAGTAAAAAACCACGATTCATAGCAAGTAATAACATTTTGTAAGAAGGTGGGATCCCTTTCAATGTTTTCCAGGATGTCAGAACAAATCATTCTTCGGCGTTCCTTCTGTTCAATTGTGAGACACTTTGGAACCATTTTTGAACACACTTTGTTCATGTTGAAACTTTCATGAAGAATCTGCCTAACACTTTCATTGTCAACTCCTGTTAACTCAGACACTGCTCTGATTGTTAAACGGCGATCTTGTCGAACAAGTTTACCGATTTTTTCAATGTTTGCATCAGTTTTTGCTGACAATGGTCTGCCAGTGCGAGTGTCATCACTGGTGTCTTCGCGGCCATCTTTAAATCGTTTAAACCACTCAAACACTTGTGTTCGCGATAAACAATCATCGCCGTACACTTGTTGTAACATTACAAACGTTTCACTTGCAGATTTTCCTAGTTTGAAACAAAATTTGATGTTAACACGCTGTTCTTTCTGTACACTCAACATTTTCCGACGCACAGACAAAACGTCAACTACTTAAAACAGACGCCACGGGCAGACTGAGTGCAGGAGGCAGATGAAACTCGAGCAGTAGGCGGAGCGAGAGTCACGTGACAGGCCACGCGACTTTCAGCCTTATTGCATTCGTTTTATTGTTTCACCAGTACTAGTCCGGTTTTTTTCTGGCCACACCTCGTATACGCTGTAACGGTCGTGAAGATTGGTTACCTTTGAGATACGATGTAGTGAGTCGATGTTAGTCAAGAATGCCTTCAAGGCGACGAGGACACCATTATGAACACCTCACCGAGTTTGAAAGCGGTCATATAACAAGACCGCGAGAAGCTGGATGGTCCTTCTGCGGTACTGCAGGAAAGACTTGGCAGGAATGTGGCCACTGTACAAGATTGTTGGTAGTGATGGTCACGAGAACGTGCGTTAGCAAAAAGACCGGGCTCTGTACGGATAATTTGAAATTTTATGGTTAGGTCTTATGGAACCAAACTGTTGAGGTCATCGGTCCCTAAGCTTACACACTACTTAAGTTAACTTGAACTAACTTACGCTAAGCACAACGCACACATCCATGCCCGAGGTAGGACTCCAACATCCGACTGGGAGAGCCGCGCGGACCGTGGCAATGCGCCTTTGACCGCGCAGCTACCCAGCGTGGCAACCATCCACAGGCTGGCCGGCACGACGGACCTCGACACTAATCCGCCGGGCGGATTCGTGCCGAGGACCGGCACTCCTTCCTTCCCGGAAAGCAGTGCGTCAGACCGCACGGCTAACGGGGCGGACTTCCTCTGTACGGCCACGTGGCACTACGGAGGGGACAGATCATTGTGTTTGGCTATGGCTCTGGCGCGTAATATGAATTGCTATAATAATAATTATAAAAGGTGGCAATTTTATTTACGCACTGTCTTTTAAATAGATATGATGGTATCTGATATTCAAGTACTAATGCAAAGAAACGTAATGATGCTAAAATGCTTTAAATTCTTGCTAGGTAGCGCAGTGGTTAGCACACTGGACTCGCATTCTGGAGGACGACGGTTCAATCCCGTCTCCGGCCATCCTGATTTAGGTTTTCCGTGATTTCCCTAAATCACTTCAGGCAAATGCCGGGATGGTTCCTTTGAAAGGGCACGGCCAATTTCCTTCCCCATCCTTCCCTCCCCCGAGCTTGCGCTCCGTCTCTAATGACCTCGTTGTCGACGGGACGTTAAACACTAATCTCCTCCTCCTCCTTGCTATGATTTAATCTTTAAAATTTAATAATTCTCTTTCTGTTAATATTTAATTAATTGACTAACGTCGTTCAGATTTCGAAACGCTGACGGCGTTAAAATTTAAAGTTGGTGAGGCCCTGTTTGGTTTTCTTTCAATTGTTGCGAGCCAGCGATGGTGCAATGCTGT
This sequence comes from Schistocerca serialis cubense, assembly GCF_023864345.2. NCBI lineage: Eukaryota > Metazoa > Arthropoda > Insecta > Orthoptera > Acrididae > Schistocerca > Schistocerca serialis. The sequence continues at coordinate 65,890,660 of NC_064642.1, forward strand.
TCGCTTTCAAGTCTACAAATTTATAAAAATCAGGTCCAGGAAACACTTTTGTGATCACGGTTGCGATTTAGGCGATATTCGCGTAATTGTACTGATTAAGAGTTATCGTTTCCGAAAGATGCCGGTTCGATTATAGCTGTGTGCACTTCTGAGCGTATAATGAAAATATTCCTAACAGCCAGCCGGAGTGGCCGTGCGGTTCTGGGCGCTGCAGTCTGGAGCCGAGCGACCGCTACGGTCGCAGGTTCGAATCCTGCCTCGGGCATGGATGTGTGTGATGTCCTTAGGTTAGTTAGGTTTAATTAGTTCTAAGTTCTAGGCGACTGATAACCTCAGAAGTTAAGTCGCATAGTGCTCAGAACCATTTGAACCATTTTCATTCCTAACACATCGCGTAACAAAAAGTAACATGCGAATCACAACCGTGGTCAAACGAAGAAAATATATGATGACGTAAATGTTCTTCGCTGTTATTCAGGACAGGTTTAGATTGAACACCGCAATTTTCATTCTTTAGAAATCACAAGACGATACACTTTAGAGATATTTGTTTTGAATAACTTGTATTTACCTTTTCTTATACAATATGGTGATTGCGGATTATCTCTCTCTCTCCTTTTTATAGCCTTTATACATCCACATTACATTCATCGATTAAGAAACTTTTCTTTCTCTACCGGCCAGTACGAGAACAAAATCCGACCATGTCTTACATAGAATCAGTTCTCACTTAACAGTCATATATAGTTTCGTAGTACAAACAATGCTAGTTTATTCCGTGCACTAGTATGTCTTTGATTCACTGAGCACAAAAATTCAAATAATAAAATTATAATTACATTTTTAATATCGTCAGTTCTTCTTTATATCATGAAAATAAGGTTTGACATCGTCGTAATATTATTTTTCATCGTTGTAGCACTATTAAGTACCGCATCTGCAACAGCAGCTTGAGGGTCAGCTGGCGCCACAGTGACACAATGAACTCTTATAAATCAGTTACTTCAAGGACGGCTCCTAGCCATACGGCCTGTAGCGTGCGTTCCACCGTCCGCAAAACACCACCATTTGCGACTTCAATGTTGTCAAGCGAGAGCCATTAGAGAGCATGGTGGAGGTCTGTTTTATTTTTTGATGAAAGCTGGTTCTCTCTCGGTGCCAACGATGGCCGTGTCTTGGTTACAGGGACGCCTTGTATTGACCGATCAAGTGCAACAGGCACAGAACTCTATCCCATAAACTGGCACCCGGCAGCCGTGCAACACGAAGTATGCACGTTTGCATGCTTGCATCCTACATTCTGGAGGTTACACCACTTATTAATGTACCACCATTTCACGTTTCCAGTGGCTTATCTCGCGCTTACTTTAACCTGTGATCTTGCAGCGTTAATCACTTAAGTATCGTAAGCAGACAAATGTAGTGCCGAAATTTCATTACTCTGCATTAATTATTTTGTGGTGTTGCGATTTTTTTCCGTCAGTGTATTTTGCTCATCCCTACGTACATAGGCAGAAGTGATCATCATAATAAAAATCAGAGCGCACATGCAAAGATTTGGGTGCTCGTTTCTCCCATGTTCTGGTCGAGAGTTGAGCACTCTAGAAATAAATATGTCAAAAATCCGCCTCTGTTGCGAAATGTTACTGATCTTTACCCAGATATCAGCTAGAGTAATCTAGCCTTCTCCAGAAGCACAAAAAAATAATTAATACATGCCAGAATGAGACACGGTCTGAAGAGTCTATATTACTCTAGGTGAAACCTCGGTAAAGACCAGTAACATTTCGCAACTGAGGCGGATTTTGGAAATATTAATTTATCACAGTTGCTGGCAGGGCTACAGCACGTTAAAAACTCGAGAAATAGTCCGAACGTGGTTGTATGAAACCTCTACCATAGGACCTATCTCTGTTATTCATTACCAGCGGCTTACGGATTGATGACATAATGAGGTTGCACAACATTTATGCCACAGCGGTTGATCCATGTCGGTTTTGCAAATACCGGATGTGACGCACGTTGGGTGTCAGAGGCGGCAGAGAGACTGAAATGTCAGAAATACAATGTGTGCAGGTTTTATGTTGCGTTTTATGGCAACACAGTAAGTTTATTTCTGTTTACGACTGATTGTGTTAGTTCAGTCGCTCTCGACGATGCACATTCGGATTCTACACGTACATCTATATCTACATGTAAATGTGGGGGAGGGAGGTTCGTGGATCACAGTCACTTGGCTCCCTTTTCTTTCCTAGTTGAAAAATACTGGTACCCCAAGAGAAAAATGAGCGTTAGATAGAAACTCTTTAATTGTTCATGACATTTTCGTGACATGTATGTATGAAGAAGAAGTGTATTGTTTGAGTATTCTAGATATTCTCCATGATGCAGAACGCCTGTTCTGTTTCGCCTGCCACAGGAGTTGAAATCGCGTCTCCATAGCGCTTCCTCATTTATTTAATGAATCCGTGACAATACTTGCCACTCCTAGGTAAATCTTCATTGTGGAGCGTTCTTGGGTAGATCAGATGAGGATCAGCTACCAACCCAGTATCTGGTACTGATCCTCTGCAAGACACCCTGCATTTCGCTAGTTTTCTAGCATTAGGACTTCTCTATGTAACACAGCACTATCCACAAAGAGCTTCATACAGCTTCCGATGTCATCCACTAAAGCATTTGTATATAATGACGGAAGAAAATCGCAGCACCAAAATGTAATTAAGGTAAGGTAGTGGAATTTCGGCAGTACATTTGTATAGTGATCATATGTAAGTGATTAACTTTGGAAGATCACAGGTTAATGTAATTCGAGATAAGCCAAGCAAATGTGAAAAGCTGGTGCATTAATAATCGGTGTAACCACCACGGTGTTGAATGCAATCATGCAGACGTGTGTGCTTCGTGTTCTACAGGTGCCGAGTGTCAGTTTGTAGCATTGAGTTCCATGCCTGTTGCACTTCGTCGGCCAATACAAGGCAGTTAATGCTGTTCGTCGATGACACTGGAATTGTCGTCCGATGTCCATACGTGCTAGATTCGAGAGGGATCTGGTGATCGCTCAGGACAGGGAAACATGTCGACACTCTGTAGAACATGTTGGTTTCAAAATATGTATGTGGGCGAGCGATATCGTGTTGGAAAACACCGTCCGGAATGTTATTCATGAACGGCAGCGCAACAGTTCAAATGGCTCAAATGGCTCTGCGGCGCTGGTTTCTCACACGTGGTCAACAAATCGTGGCGCGTATTTGTGCAGCACCACATTTAATTCTCCTTGTTGCGAACGTACTCGGTGCTCACATTCGTTGTTGTTCAAAAATGGCTCTGAGCACTACGGGACTTTACATCTGAGGTCATCAGTCCCCTAGACTTAGAACTACTTAAACCTAACTAACCTAAGGACATCACACACATCCATGCCGGAGGCAGGATTCGAACCTGCGACCGTAGCAGCAGCGTGGTTCCAGACTGAAGCGCCTAGAACCGCTCGGCCACAGCGGCCGGCGGGACAGAATTCAGTCTTGGCCCATTTTCAAAGGAAAACTGAATCTTAATCAGCGGACGGCGATCTGAACAGCAGTCCACACGCATGCGAATCCCTTTTCATTTGCTGCGCTACCTCGCTCTGCACCGATATAACGGTACGGCGTAAACTTCCTTTGTGCAGTGTGGCCTAGAGGTAAAGCGCGTTCGCTCCTCGCGAGCAGACTGCAAAGTTGTTGCACGTTGGGGAAACTCGTGGAGACACAGCAACAGGTGTTCTCTCGCCAGAGACGTGGGCGATCGATGGCGCAGGGGAAGTGTCAGGGGGCGCAGCCACGCCCCGCCCCACCAGCGCTTCTTCAGAGGTCGGCCGGGCGTGATGCGTGACGGCCGCCGTCGAGGTTCATCTCGCAGCCGACTGAGGAAAGCGAGCAAAGCGGTGAGGTGAACCCGAAAGCTGCGGAAGAGACAGGGTAGAGGGGGAGGCGGCAGACAGAGACAATCAAAAGCATACTCACTAGTCGTCGCAAAGAGCACACTGATGTATTAGTTAGGACACCCAGTATTACGCCAAGAAACACTCAGACAAAATATTTGACATAAAGCGGAGCTCGTAAAATGTATATAAAACGATACCAGTAAAGAATACGGAGTAATAATATATGCGTGTTTCCGGCAATGTTTCCTCCAAGGTTACCTAAAGTCTAATATCGCACCCCTCCAGCAACACGTGGATCGACTTGTTTAATATGTGGGAGAGAGTCGCAGAGGTACTGAAGGAACTGAACTGGAAGACTCTTTAAGATGGTTGTAAACTATCCCGAGAAATCGTATTAGAAAAATTTCAACCGGATTCAAATTATTGTTCTAGGAATATACGACAACTCCCTACGTATCACTCACATAAGGATCGTTAAGGTAAGATTACAATAATTACTGCACATACACAGGCATTCAAACGAGCATTCTTTCGCGCTACATACGTAAATGGAACTGGAAGAAACCCTAATAAATGGTACTGTGGGACTCATCCTCCGCCATGTACCTCAGGATGGTTTGTAGAGTATATATGTAGATATAGGGACAGGGGTGCTACTTTTGTGGCTCTTAATTCCGTCTCCGGTAACAACAACCGGCGAAAATTTGTCATAGGGACGGTTTTTGTCTATCAAACAGAAATAAATACCATCCCCTTTTTCCAAAACTGTGTTCCTCCAACAGTCCTACTCCTCATTTACTGCATCTCCAGTAAAATGAAATAGTCTTTTCCTTTTTTTGCTTTTTTGTATTTTCAAACAGTGACGAATATACACTACTGACCATTAAAATTGCTACACCACGTACATGACGTGCTACACACGCGAAATTTAACCGACAGGAAGAAGATGCTGTGATATACAAATAATTAGCTTTTCAGAGCATTCACACAAGGTTGGCGCCGGTGGTGACACCTACAACGTGCTGACATGAGGAAAGTTTCCAACCGATTTCTCATACACAAACAGCAGGTGACCGGCGTTGCCTGGTGAAACGTTGTTGAGATGCCTCGTGTAAGGAGGAGAAATGCGTACCATCACGTTTCAGACTTTGGTAAAGGTCGGATTGTAGCCTATCGCGATTGCGTTTTATCGTATCGCGACATTGCTGCTCGCGTTGGTCGAGATCCAATGACTGTTAGCAGAATATGGAATCGGTGGGTTCGCCGGCCGGTGTGGCTGTGCGGTTATAGGCGCTTCAGTCTGGAACCGCGTGACCGCTACGGTCGCAGGTTCGAATCCTGCCTCGGGCATGGATGTGTGTGATGTCCTTCGGTTAGTTAGTGTGGTGTCACCGCCAGACACCACACTTGCTAGGTGGTAGCTTTAAATCGCCCGCGGTCCATTAGTACATGTCGGACCCGCGTGTCGCCACTTTCAGTGACAGCAGACCGAGCGCCACCACACGGCAGGTCTAGAGAGACGTACTAGCACTCGCCCCAGTTGTACGGACGACGTAGCTAGCGATGCACACTGACGAAGCCTCGCTCATTTGCAGAGCAGATAGTTAGAATAGCCTTCATCTAAGTCAATGACTACGACCTAGCAAGGCGCCATTAGCAGTATATTGTCTGAAACTATAGAGTCTCACTTGTATCGTCAATAGCGATGTACCAAGAATGGATTAAAGTTAAGTATTCCAGAAGCTACGTACTTTTCTTTATAGCATTCATTACGTATCCTGTTTCAGACCTCACGCCATCCTGCGTGAGCTTATAGTGTGTATTTCGGTCTCCTCAAACCACACTGTGTCGGCACTTCTGTCGACACATCAGTTAGGTTTAAGTAGTTCTAAGTTCTAGGGGACTGATGACCTCAGATGTTAAGTCCCATAGTGCTCAGAGACATTTGAACCATTTTTTTTTTTGAATCGGTGGGTTCAGGAGGATAATACGGAACGCCGTGCTGGATCCAAACGGCCTCGTATCACTAGCAGTCGAGACGACAGGCATCTTATCCCCATGGCTGTAACGGATCGTGCTGTCACGTCTCGATCCCTGAGTCAACAGTTCGACGACGACGTTTGCAGCAGCATGGACTATCAGCTCGGAGACCATGGCTCCGGTTGCCCTTCACGCTACATCACAGACAGGAGCGCCTGCGATGGTGTACTCAACGACGAACCTGGGTGCACGAATGGCAAAACGTCATTTTTTCGGATGAATCCAGATTCTCTTTACAGCATCATGATGGTCTCATCCGTGATTGGCGACATCGCGGTGAACGCACATTGGCAGCGTGTATCACCGGGCGTGATGGTATGGCGTGCCATTGGTTACACGTCTCGGTCACCTCTTGTTCGCACTGACGGTACTCTGACAAGTGGACGTTACATTTCAGATGTGTTACGACCCGTGGCTCTACCCTTTATTCGATCCCTGCGAAACCCTACACTTCAGCTAGATAATGCACGACCGCATGTTGCAGGTCCTCTACGGGCCTTTGTGGATACAGGAAATGTTCAACTCCTGCTCTGGCCAGCACATTCTCCAGATCTCTCAGCAATTGGAAACGTTTGGTCAATGGTGGCCGAGCAACTGGCTCGTCACAATATGCCGGTCACTACTACTGATGAACTGTAGTGTCGTGCTAAATCTGCATGGGCAGCTGTACCTGTACACTCCATCCAAGCTCCGTTTGACTCAATGCCCAGGCGTATCAAGGCCGTTATTACGGCCAGAGGTGGTTCTTCTGTGTCCTGTTTTCTCAGGATCTATGCACCCAAATTGCGTGTAAATGTAATCAAATGTCGGTTCTAGTATAATATATTTGTCCAATGAAGACCAGTTTATCATCTGCATTTCATCTTGGTGTAGCAATTTTAATGTTGAGTAGTGTATTACGCGTTAATTACAGAGAGTAGCATTCTTCATAGCAGATCGGAGGAAGACAATGTTAGTATAGTCCTATTTAACACCAGGTACGTCAGTGAAAATGTCTCTATTCTCGCTCGTACTAGGGACAGAAAGATGCCTGAAACCAGATGTTAACAGCAATGAAATTTCGCAGTGGAATGAATATTGCAGTGACGGACTGAAAACCGGTGGTGGAGGCACGTGATAATATGCACTGACGCTTAGTACAGAAACCGAGTGTGAAATAATTTGTATGAAGCTAAGTGTTAGAGATGGGACAGACGTAGTCCTTGAATGCTGTTCTAGGCCACGTCTGTCGGTGGCAGTAGTGGCGCAACACATGAGGGGAAACTTGGAGAAGACTCAGCTAAATTTTTGCTGGTCCTGTTATGTACTAGCTGAAGATTTCAACTTACCAACTTTACATTTCGAACTCACGCGATTAAGGCGGGCATCAGAGGCGGAGAGTCATGTGACGTTGTTCTAAGTGCCTTATCCTAAAAACACGTCGAGCAGCAAATCAGAGAAACAATTTTTGAAAATAGCATTATAGATCTCCTAGTCGCCGACGAACAGCAACTTGTAGACTCAGCGTAAAACAGGGAACCCTTGACCATAAGGCAATTACAGAATCGCTGAATACGACCATAAAAAGTAATATAAGAAAGATGGGAAGTTATTGCTGCTTAGCAAGGGCGACAGAAAACACACTGAAGATAACCTGAGCGGCCAACAAGAAAAATTTGTCTCCACGACCGAAAACACTGTGTGCCTAAGAGTATTGTACAATATGCATTAGACAGGTGTGTTCCCAGTAAAGCTGTGAGATTTGGAAAAGACCCACCGTGGCTCGACAACCATGTTAGAAAGCTGCTACGAAAATAAAGAGACCTTCAATGCAAATCTAACCGTATCCAAAGCCTCACAGACAAACAAAAGCTGAATAAAACCAAGACTAGCCTAAGGAGAGCCACGCATGAAGCGGTAACGAATTCTGAAGGATAAGGTCCGTCTACTAACATGACAGAAACTCCTAAGAAGTTTTGGTCTTACATTAAACGTACTGAAGCCATCTGTCCTGCCCCTTTGTCACCATAACGGCATAGAAACGTCCAAGACTCTTTCACCGGTTCCTTCTTTAAATCGTCGCACGAAGGTCGGAATGACAGATATCGAAGGAAGTGATTTCGGGATACAAAAGCAACTGAATTCGCTCAACTGTGGAAAGGTCACTGGATCTGATGGCGTACCAATACGATCTGCTTAGAGTAAGCCGATGTGAAAGAATCTGCTTCTCTGCTAGCAACATTGCACAGTAGTTTGCTGGAGGGCCGAAGCATTCATAGTCATTGGAAAAAAGCGAAGAGGGATTGGTCGAACAGACGCACAAAGCTATAGGCCTATATTCTGACGTCGGTCTTTGTATAATTATGGAATATCTTTTGTATAATTATGGAATATCTTTTATGCTCATTTATTATTACATTTCTGGAGACCGAAAATCTCCTCTGTAGGAAACGACGATCGTGTGAAACCAAGCTTTCCCTGTTCGTCTACCAGCCCCAGAAAGCAGTCTACACCGGCGTCCACTCCGATGCCGTTTTTCTTGACTTCCGAAAGACTTTAGTTACAATTATGTGCTGCCACTTAGAGCGTACGGAATACAACACAAGATGTATAACTGAAATGGGGTTTCCAGCAAACAGACGTAAAAGTAACTTTGGTCGTACATCAAGAGAATGTTATAGGACACGTAGAAAGTTCTGTGAGGCTTCACGTGGATGATTCTGTTTACGCTTCAAAGTTCGACTGACATGCAGAAAGATTTTCGGAGAGTCCTTGGTACAGGGATTGACAGTTGACAAATGCATGATTACACGATTGCAGAACAATTACTGGAAACAACCATACACATAAATTATATCCACCTATATACGTAAGAAGCGATTTAACATGGAACAACCACACAAAAATAATTGCAGGTAATGTAGGCACCAGACAGAGGTTCATTCGAAGAACCTTTAGGCAGTGTAGTCCACACCAAGGAGGAAGCTATGGAAACGGTCGTTCGCATTGCTCCTCAGTTTGGGATCCGAACGAAGCAGGATTATTGGCCCAAACAAAGGGAATATCCAAAGAAGAGCAGCACGTTTCTTCACAGTTTCATTTAATAAGTACGAAATCCTCACGGAGATGCTCAGCCAACGCCAGTATCGTACGCTACAAGAGAGGCAATCTGCGACATCGTATTGTTTACTGTAGAAATCAAGTGAGCGTATTTCCGCAGAAGAGTCAAGAATATGTTGCTTCTTTCTACGTATTTCACTTGAAAAGGCCATGGAGGCTTTCCAAAATCGTTGTTCCTTCTGATTATTCGCGACGATTATAGGAAAGTGACAATAACGCACAAAGTATCCTCCACCACACACCATAAGGTAGCTTTCGGAGTAAAGGTGTAGTTGGATGACCGCGGACGCATCAACACGTTTGGCTGAGACACCGAGCGACGCTTAAACGACCAGCGTGTTCCCACCAAAGCACTTATCCTATGATGTTCGAACAACTTACGGGTTTGCTGCCATTCTCAAGGCACAAATGCAAGGAGGAAGAAATGTGCACCGAAATTTAATACCTCGGTTCACAGAGGAGAAAGAAGGAAGATACCACACAAAGAACAAGTGTGAACACAAACAAACATGACCAACACCACAAATATCGATAGTGACTATTAATCAACAGGTGAGGTAGCACTAATTCTGTTCCTCTGTTTTTTGATGAGAGACAGAGCCGGATTACAAGCAGCATTCCTTGAGAATGGAAGGGTGTGCTCCTGTCGAAATATCATCGGTGGTCGACGATGTCACCCGGCAGCAAACCCGGAAGTTGTTCAAACATTCAATTTGCCGGGAAAAGTTAAGGTCTCACCTTATGCAATGATGTTCACGTCTGAGGCGCGAAACCGATAATGGTGTACCAAACTGCGTAAGAACTAGGACAGTTCAATCTTAATATTGTGTATTGAACCGGGGACCTAGAAACGACGGAGAGGATTCGTCCCGCCGTAGCCCTCAGTGGTTCACAACAGGCCACAGCAGTCCACCCACCCCACCGCCGCCCCACACCGAACCCAGGGCTATTCTGCTATTCTGCGGTTCGGCCCCCAGTGACCCCCCCCCCCCCCTTCGCAACATCTCATACCAGATGAGTATACCTCAAATGTTTGCGTGGTAATTATGGTGTACATGTACCTGGAGACAGTGGTAGCACAGCAATCGCTGACATAGTGTAACTGAGGCGGATGTAAGGGGAACCAGCCCGCATTCACCGAGCCAGATGGAAACCACCTAAAAGTCATCCACTGGCTAGCCGGCACACCGGACCTCGACACTAATCCGCCAGGAGGATTTGTGCCGGGAAGCGGCACGCCCTCCCGCTCCGGAAACAATGCGCGCGGCTACTACAAAAATTTTTAAATTTTTAGAGAATCTGTCAAATTATTAACTTTTGCCAGCTATCCTTGGTTTGCTGGACATGGAACTTAAAAATAAAGGGAAAAAAAGCAGATCCTGTGGCTCATACCTCGTTGTTGAAGCAATTGTTACGCATTTTACCGCATGGAGCTGTTACCCAGCATACTTGTCCTGAAATTTGACTTCGGAAGTCTGTTGTGTGTGTGTGTAGAGCGATTTCGACTTTTGTTCATTGGTATAGGTACGAGTTCACTTTACTTGTGATCGTAATTATCAGTCTCGTATGCGTGTAGTCTTATCGCACTAGGGGAGATCTTGACTTCTGTACGCTACGTCGCTTTCTGTACTGACTTGCCTACTACAGTGTCAGGCTACATTTGGGTCAAGCCTACAGAAAATATGCTTGGAAATGCAAAGTGAATTAACCTCATTGGATCCAGTGCCTCCTCTCACCACCGACCCTCCTGTCTCCTAATCATATGGACGGCCAGCCAATGTGCAGACCTGGAGCCGATTTGAGGTGTAGTGGGAAGGAAATCTTTAGTCATGACGTCTGCGGCTGTGTTACAGGGAGAACGAGAGCGGCAACATCCTGGACAACCTGCTGTCGCGCATGGAGCAGTACGCCAACAACCTGGAGGCGCTGGTGGAGGAGCGGACGTCCGACTACTTGGAGGAGAAGCGAAAGTGCGAGGAACTGCTGTACCAGCTGCTGCCCAAGTAAGTCCGAGATCCATCAACAAGTCTTCTACTCACCTTCACCTTCGTCATGCTTCTTACGGTTACCATTTCGTTAAACTACGTCCATTAAAATCTTTTATTCCATGCTACAGAGAATTATTGTCAGGTCACAACCACAGTCAAATTGAAATCCGCATGCTATCATCTATCATCACGTATGTTATCTAGGAATTTAAAGAGTAGAATATACAGAACTATTATTCTACTAGTTATGCTATATGGGTGTGAGACTTGGTCTCTCACTGTGCAAAATGAAAAGCCGTTTCGAGTACTTGGAAACAAAATTTTGAGGAAAATTTTCGGAGCAAAAAGGGATGACATTAGCCTAGAGTGGCGAAAACTACATAACGAAGAGGTTCACGAACTCTATTCAAGCCCTGACATTAACAGTATTATTAAATCACGTAAGCTGCGATGGGCGGGTCACGTAGCTCGAATGGATGAGGGCAGGGCAGCACGCAGAGTACTGGTAGGGCACTTAGAGGGAAAACGTCCTGTGGGGAGACCGAGGCGTAGATGGGAGGACAATGTGAAGGCTGATTTGAGGAGCCTAGGTATTGAGGGTGAATGGACGGAAATAGCCCAAGACAGGGACAGATGGCGAAAATATGTTGCTGCGGTAATGGACTCTCGAGTCCGGTATGACCAATGAGTAAGTAAGTAAGTATGCTACCATCTACGCAACGTTCATGCAGCACAGCTCGCGACCTCTCTAAGTCTGCTAAAGAAACAACGACTCGCTATTTTAGAAAATCGCACTGAAGTCAAGTACAACATCCCGGACATAAATCTTGTCAGAAGTCCTCAGGCTTTGGTTGTGTTATCACATCCTCTTCATTCTGACAACCATTATAGGTAAACCCCCTCGTAGAATGTAGCAGGGCGTCATGCGGATGACGCAGAAGACGTCTTTCCGCTTATGTCTTTTTCATCAAGGGTCAGACGTTGGATACTATATGGCTAAGAGTAGCGGTGTAGTAACATCTCCAACAATCCCACATTCCCCTCACTCCATACCGGAGTCTCCCGTGCTGTGTCTACTTGCTGGTGGTCCTCCAGGACTTTCTGTTTGTTCTGGGCCCATACGAGTGCCAGCTATCTTCTTTCTTCAGTCGTAACCTTAAAATATGGGAACACCATGAGAAATGTACGACTGAACACAAATTAAAATGCTAGACAAGCATGCAGCTTGCGGTCTTATATTTAACAACTAACGACAACTGTGCTGTTTCTTCAAGATGGTCCAAGTGTCAGTCGAGGACAGGGAGTATTCTAGTTGTCGTTGTGATACTGGCATCAATGTTCTTAAACAGAATACCTATTTTGACTGAAATGACTGCGAAACATGGTATACGTAAGTACTTCAGTTATTGCGTGTTTTGGGTGATGGCTGTGTCAATGTATTTGCTATTCTTTTTTGATATGTGTTGTGAAAGTGCATCGCTTTCGTGTTTGTGATAACCATCGTTATGTGCAATGTGCGAGTATTTGATCGCGTTCATTTCTGTCTCATAGTCATCAGCATCAAGTGCAAATTCCTGTATTCTGTTTAAGACGGATATGAAAGCAACTTGTTTATGTGAGTTGGGGTGTTTGAAGGATGTATCATTGACAGTGTCTGTGTTTGTGATTATCAGGTCCAAAAATTCCAGGCTCGATATATTCATACTCAAATCGAAACAGACTTTGCTTTGACACCCATCTTGTTTTTGCACACTGTTGAGTCACTTTTGTGACAATATGTTTCAAGTTTAGAAGTTTGTGAGCAATCTCTAACAATATCTCAAGTGGTACAGAAATGGAGGTACCTGGCTGGTTCAAATGGCTCTGAGCACTATGGGACTTAACATCTGTGGTCATCAGTTCCCTAGAACTTAGAACTACTTAAACCTAACTAACCTGAGGACGTCACACACATCCATGCCCGAGGCAGAATTCGAACCTGCGACCGTAGCAGTCGCGCGGCTCCGGACTGAGCGCCTAGAACCGCTAGACCACCGCGGCCGGCTGGAGGTACCTGAAATGCAGTAAGAAGATAGCCACATCACAGGAAAATACTAAATGATAATTTTAAAAGTTTTCCTTGTGAACGGTAGACCAACACACAAAGAGACCTAGGCACTTATTTGATCTTTTTTTCCTTCAAAGCACGATAAAATCACATGCCAAGACTACACCAAAAACTTTATTATCTGTGTTCACTTGGGTTAAATGCTTTTTTACTACCACTGCAGACTTATGGCGAGGTCTAACCTCGAAACATGTTGCTAATTAAGTAATTTTTGTAGCCGCCAATTTTTTTTGACTGGTAGCGATATTTCTAAAACCTTTTTAATACTTATGAAGCAGTTATAGTCGGTTAACAATCAATGTAGCTTTAATTTATACTAAGCCAGATGCCACTAAATATCTGAATAACAATCCGTCTACTTAGGTATTTGATAGGTATCCTTAGTTGCTTGTGGTTTTAATAACGAAGTTAATTATTTAGCATAAAAGTTGCTTTTGGAAAACGATGGTGACTGTTACTGGATTCGTCGGCAGGACTTCCAGATGCACATCCTTGTCCATATTATGAACTTTAGGAGTAACTAGATTCACTATTACAACGGCTTGTAGAAATCTCTACCCACCACATATGCAGCTCTAAAGATTTTATTCAAAGACTAAAATATTGTAGCTGATGATTGCACAGCTGTCTGCTTGAAATTGGAAGCATTATTCATTATGCCATGGAGAGTGCAAAATGTAGAAACGTATTCCAGATCCACTAGATGGACTGGCTTTCTTACAAAGCACTCCTAACTGACCACCCAAAAGAAAAATGCATACGTACTCTGAGACGGCCCATGACGACGAGATCGTATTTCAACCTGGTGATGTAACGAATCAGGTGTGAGCCCCAGAAGGCATACAGCTGTGACTAGTGACGTAGGGTTAAGTGTGGGAAATAGCGGAATTCCAACTTACGTTGTTAACTTCACATACCTCAGGGAAAATATTCAAAGGAAAGTCACCTGACGCGTTCATGTCTTCGGATATAGACTGCAAAACAGATTTCATTCTTCATAGCAACTTACAGAAATGGTGATGCTTTTCAAAGAGTGGAATGGTGGCGAAAGGGAGAATACATTACTTCAAATTACTTCGTTGTATCGAGCTAAGTCTGTGAATATATTTTTAGGAAGGAAGAGGCCAGAACCATATATTTCGTTCGTACCCAAGCAGTAAAGAAGAAACGAAACACGGCCAAATATGCAGTGTCATATAACACAATAATGAGTAAACCAAATACACTACGAATCTTTTAAAAATATGTTTTATTTGGCGGTAAATAAAATTACAGTCTTGCTTCCACCAGTTACCGTGATGAAACACAACAGCTTTACTTGCAATAAAAACATTTTTGGTGAACTTCCTCCTGTTAGCCTTATATGGCTAGCATAAAGTCTGAATGCCAATTGAAGGCCTAGTCATCATAATGGCAGAATTAGCAATTCATGAACGCATAAAATAGTGCGTTTCCTGTGGCAGAATTGTCGTGAGCTCACCTCTTGCAACAAAGACACTGGACCCACTGTTGGTTGTATTATCGTTTCAAGCAGTAAGTAGAAAGGCAATTTTTACCCTCATCATCAGAATGTTGCAGGTTATAAGAGAAAAAAAGAAAAACTGGACGGAACATTTCTTGAGATGGACCTTCATTCTTGTTTCCACCTGCTGTTGCCTTGAACTTTCCTTGACTGTGATATCAATTGGGATGCACCACCAGCCCTTAGTCAACGTGCCGTATCGCTATGTTTGAACTAGTTTTCGAAACTACAATAGAAATTTTCTAATTTTGAAATCATACAAATGAACCTTATAAAGCAAAAAAGCTCCTGTAAACGAAGATAGATTTAGCTATTCTCGATTCTAAAAGGTATATGCTCTCTAGTAGCTTCCATATTTGAGTAACAAAATTTGCTCACCTAGCAAAAAAAAAAACACTCACATATCTTCTTCGCGCTTAGGTATTCACTCAGCTGGTATAGTCAAGTTTGTGACAACCCTCAGGTAACGGCAGCACTAATCCTCCATTGTCGGTAGCGCTCTAGGAACACTGGTACCTCATAAAAGTGATCTGCGTAAACGAGCACTGCGCGGAAAATCGTCCCGGTCTACCGTACCACACGACGACATTCATACTGGCACTTTCCCGTCACCAGTACTTCGACATATGAGACCGTTCTTGCAAGAAAATCCTGCCGCTACCTGTGACCTTTCAATGGCGTTTCCAGAAAAGTACTATAACTCATACCAAATATGAGGTCGGCATAGTTCTTCGACGCCATTCACAGTGCGACCTATTACTTCACGTTACTCCTTTTGAACGCGTATTGGGGTTCGAGTCCTCCCTCAGGCGTAGTTGTATGTGTTGTTCTTAGCATAAGTTAGTTTAAGTAGTGTGTAAGCCTAGGGACCGATGACCTCAGAAGTTTGGTCCTTTCCGAATTCACACACATTTGAACACTTTGACCGCGTACACTTTTGCTGAAATTACATATGAGCATAGTAATACGTGAATATGATTGTTAATCGACAGTTAATCACACCTCTTCGCAACGTACCGACACCAAGAAAAAACTACAAATACGTTATTTCCTTTCACATACTGCCTACACGCTCATCCTTCTGCAGGTGGTGCTCACGCGACATTTTGGTGAATGATTATGGAAAACCACCTAGAACCACACTCGGGTCTGTCATGGTAACACACGAACAGGCGTCACTCCGCCGCAAGTATTCGATTCGGGTCTAGTCGTCTAGTTGTCTAAACATTGTAGTAAACGATATATCTTCACTTGTACTAGATCAAGGGTACAAATCCTGAGTACCACGAAAACGAAAACTTTAGGAACATAATATAACATTTTTTATGTGGGCCTTTGTTGCTATGGGCGCAGGTAGTGTGACAAGCGATAATGCTTTACAAACGAAATCACCATTGCGCCAAAATTGCCATAAAAATTTCAACGAATCGCTTGACAAGTATAGAAAATTTGCAAAAATAACTTTGTTTAACAGCCAATATTGTTCTTACTTCCTTCATACTTACACTGACTACAGTTCCTAAGTAATGTTTTGTGGCTCATTTGTGCGACTTGAAAACCATTCTGCCAAATTATCACTAAAAACTGTACTAATCTCTTGATGTGATTTGAGAATCTACACTGAAGAGCCAAACAAACTGTTACACCTGCCTAGTATCACGTAGCGCCCCCGCGAGCACGCGGAAATGTCGCAACACGGTGTGGCATAGACTCGAGTAATGCCTGAAGCAGTGCTGGATGGAATTGACACCATGAATCCTGTATGGCTGTATATAAATCCGTAAGAGCTCTACGGGGTGGAGTTCTCTTCTGAACACCACGTTGCACACCTCCCCAGATATGTTCAATATTGTTCATGTCTGGGGAGTTTGGTGGCTAGCGGAAGTTTACTCAGAAGAGTGTTCCTTAAGCCAGTTCCTGTAACATTTCTTGACATGTAGGGTGTCGCATTGTCCTGCTGGAATTGCCCTAGTCCGTCGGAATGCACAGTGGACATGAATGGATACAGGTGATCAGGCAAGATGCTCATGTACTTGTCATCTGTCAGAGTCGCATCTAGACGTTTCAGGGGTCCCAACTGCACACGCTCCACACCATTACAGAGGCTCCACTTGCTTGAACAGTGCCCTGCTGACATGTAGGGTGAATGGACTCATGAGGTTGTCTTCTTATACGCTCACGTCCATCCGTTGGACACAATTTGAAACGAGACTCATCCGACCAGGCAACAAGTTTCCGGTCATCAACAGTTCAATACTGGTGTTGACGGGTCCAGGCAACGCGTAAAGCTTTGTGTCGTGCAGTCACCTGGGCTACACGAGCGAGCATTCGGCTCCGAAAGCCCATATCGATGACGTTTCGTTGAACGGTTTGCAGACTGACACTTGTAGATCTCACAGCATTGAAATCAGGAGCATTTTGCGGAAGGGCTGCACTTCTCTCATGCTGAACGATTCTCTGCAGTCGTCGTTGTTCCCGTTCTTGCAGGGTCGGTTTCCGGTCGCAGCGATGTCGGAGATTTAATGTTTAACCGGATTCCTGATATTCACGGTACACTCGTGAAATGGTCGTACGAGAAAGTTCCCACTCCATCGCTACGTTGGGGATTCTGTGTCCCATTGCTCGTGCGCCGTCTATAACACCACGTTCAAATTTACGTAAATCTTGATCATCTGCCACTGTAGCACCAGTAACAGATCTAATAACTGTGCCAGACACTTATTTTCTTGTATAGGTGTTGCCGACCGTTGCCGCCGTATTGTGCCTGCTTACATGTCTCTGTACTTGAATACGCATGCCTATACCAGCTTCTTTGGCGCTTCGGTGTACTAGAGTAGCTTTATCGAATAGAGAATGTTGAGTTCAAATTGTTCTCACTTCTTTAATACTACAATTATGTAAGAATGTTGCGGTTCTCACTTAAGGGCGTTGCAGTTTTTGTTCTCGTTCTGTATGCACGTTAACTGCGCTATTTTGTAGACCGTTAGATCACTATAATCCGATATGCGCCCTCGACAACCGGCTTGAATGTGTTCTTTTTCCTCCTATAAAGCTGCACAAGGTGAAAACTTTTATTATTTACAACGCGTAATGTGTTGAAAACCGTTTCTTCCAATTAAATTGCTCGTCTTCGACATGTCTTCTTTGTTTTAGAGCAAATATCAGCATCCTCATAAATACGGGGAGTTCAAATAGTCCCTCCGCAGTGTCATATGATTGATAGCCGCGCGTGCCGTATGAATGTTCGCATACCTGGTTTACTTCCCTTCAAGTGGACTCTCCCACCATTCCACTGTTTCGTTTATCTCAGCCAGCGTCAGTAGTATCGTTGGTGTGTGTCGTTACGTGTTCACGTGAACGGTTTAGTTCCTTTGTTCTTTTGCTTCATTTTTGCCACTGTTAAAACGCTAACCATTGAAGAACCTGTGTTTTTTTGCTCGAACAAGTGCTCAAAGCTGGCGGTAAATACACAGATTCAGTTCATCAAACATTTAATTCAGTTTTCCCGGAGACAACATTCCGACGTCGCGATACTGTGCGAGATTTGATTAACAAATTTCGAAGTACGTGTTCAGTGACAGAGGCACTGAGAAGTGGGAGTCCTAGAGTTTTGTCTGAGGATAAACTACTAGATATTTCGGTTAAAACGTCCGTGGGTCCTAACAAGTCAGTAAGAAAACTCGCCCAGGAAATCGATGTTAGTGTCGGAACGGCCAACACAGCTGTAACGATAAAATTAGAACTTTTCCCATACAAAGTGACAGTCGTGCAAGAACTGAAAAATACTGATCATGGCAAGAGACTGCATTATTGTCAATGATTCAAAAATTTTGTTCAACACAATGGAAGGGATATTCTTAATGAAACGTTTTTCATTGATGACTCGTGGTTTCATTTACCCGGGTACATTAACTCGCAAAATTCTCGTTTGTGGCGTACTGCAAATCCTTTGTGTATTCATGAGGAACCACTTCATTCTGTGAAAATAGGAATTTGTATCGCAATTTCTAGACGTCGGATTGTGGGTCCCATATTTTTCAACGAAACAATAAACGCAAAACGATACTGCGGTGACATCCCGTACCCATTCAACGAGGACTTGTGTTAAGTGAAACACTGAACAGTTATTTTCAACAAGATAGTGCAACCACGCACACAGCTCGCTTGCTGATGGTGATCGCATAATTTCACAGGGACTTTGGCCTCTACGATCGCCTGACGTAACACCACGTCACTTTTTCTTCTCGGGTGCAGAGAAAGCAACTGTCTATAAAAACTGTACAAATCCCTCGATGAACTGAAAACGGCAATATCCACTTTCACGGCTACTGTTACAGACGAAATGTTACAGCTTGTGTTTGGAAACATGGTTCAAATGGCTCTGAGCACTATGGGACTTAACTGCGGAGGTCATCAGTCCCCTAGAACGTAGAACTACTTAAACCTAACCAACCTAAGGACATCACACACATCCATGCCCGAGGCAGGATTCGAACCTGCGACCGTAGCGGTCACGCGGTTCCAGACTGCAGCGCCTAGAACCGCTCAGCCACTTCGGCCGGCTTGGAAACATGATTAGACGAATTTAATTGTGTATTCAACAACAGAGGGGACACTTTCAACATTTAATGTGAAAATTTGTTGGTAAAAATGAATATTCAGTAAATCAATAACTTGTATTTTACTGACTTTCATTTCGGTATATTCACTATGGCATACGGCACGCGCGGCTAACAGCCATACGGCACTATGGAGAGACTTTTGAACACCCCGTATAAAACTAGGAAACTGTACTGTCCGTCGATGAACTATGACACAATAACGTACACTCTTACGATTTCTCTGAAATGTAATATTTTGTCTCCTCGAGTAGTATGCTCAAAATTGTTACTAGACCATTCTTGTAACTTTAATGTCATCTGTTGGTACCTTCGACAAAGGTGCAGAAAAATTTGATGACGCGATAATTTCTTCATCGAGGTAGTATAGATAGTGCTTGTTTCGGTTTTTATCTTGCTGACCCAGGAAAATTTAAGGCCTCTTTGCATTAATAGCTCGTTAAGGGAGGGAGAGTTAGGAGTAATGGCCGTGCGGCACAGACTTAATTACGTTAACTGCGCCGTAAAACGCTCAGCTTCCATGGTGAACACCAAACACCATCGCCGCGGTAATTTCAAACCTGTGACTTGGCCAGACTGGGTACCTCTGCTCTCGTGTCACAGTCACTGAATAAATATGTACTGAACAACAGGCAGCCTGTCTTTGTCACTTCATGAAAAGAAGTGGTTTTCAGTCACTTGTCTTTCAAATGTTAAGATGCTGTCCTGTTTGTCATATCGGGCTTGTGTTTCCATCTCCGCTTATCCACGACATTTTATTATCCCGGTAATCTCTATCAGACACTCTCTCACTCAATTTTTTCCCCTTCACTACTCTTTCCTATTTCAAGATCACGATTCCACAATGCCCTGATCTGTATCTCTCTGACATGTTTTCTGTTTCGTTTGGTAATATTTTCCCACAAAATTCTTTCTTCCACTACATCCATTCCTGTTTGACGTATATCACTTGTATTATCTTTAAAATGATTCCTATTCGTCCCTCTCTGGTTTTATCCATAGTCTACATTTCAGTTATACACGAGCATTATCTACAGAAATGCCGTTTCAAATACATACCCGTTGGTCAACAAACGCTGACACTAGAACAGTTCCATCCTAGAAACTTTTCTCCATTTGCAATTGCCTGCTTTTGATGTTTCAGATGCTTCGGCGATATACTATGACCTTCCTCTTCTATTGTAATTTATCCGGCGCAATGGTCAGCTACTTCCATGCAGTATTTAATTTTCAAGACTCATCTCTAATATTCCATTTGATGAATGTTCTTCACAGTATTCACAATACGTAAGCGACTATTTGAGCACCTACCGCTATATGTACAGTATCGAACATTCCGTATACCAAAATCAATGTCACAATGTCCATGTCATACCGCGTAATAAAGTGCGGATATTGACGGAATATAATGAGAGTCGCGACATTCCAAAGATAGTGGTTCTCAGCATTTTCTGGAATATTTGGTGACTGGAACTGTACTGACTGAAACGTTAGAGTTGTTACAGGACTATTCCTCCGCGGAATATTCTTTAGAACGAGTAAGGGGCATCGCTTTGTTTGGAAATTTGTGGTAGGTTCCTGTGGGACCAAACTGCTGAGGTCATCAGTCCCTAGGCTTACACGCTACTTAAGCTAACTTAAACTAACCTACGTTAAGGACAACACGAACGCCTATGCCCGAGGGAGGACTTAAACCTCCGACGGCGGAAGCCGCGCGAACTGTGGCAAGGTGTCCTAGACCCAGCGGTTACCTAGTGTGGAGTATCGTATTTGTATGTTGATAACGTGGTTCATTACTATTCCTACGTCAGTATCTACGTGACTACCCTGCACTGATAATCTAAGTGCTTGGCAGAGGGTTCATCGAACCACTTTCCATCTGCTTCTCTATCGTTCCACTCCCGACCAACGCGCGGAATAAGCGAACTCTTGAATCTTTCCGTGTGAGCTCTGATTTCTCGTATTTTGTTATGATGATCATTTTTTCATATATAGGTGGGTGTCAACAAAGTATTTTCGCTTTCGGAGGAGAACGTTGCAGATAGAAATTTCGGGGAAAGATCTCCCCGAAATGAAACACGCCTCTTTTTTGTGTGATTGTCACACCAAATCCGAGACATTCTTTCCACTACTTCGCGGTAACAGAAAATGAGCTACACTTCTTTGCGCTTTTTCGGTGACCTCCGTTAATTTTATCTGGTGAAGATCAAATACAGCACAATACTACCCTATCGTCGGAGTGTTCTGTTTATAAAAGGTAGTCTTTGGTTTGCCTTCCCCACAACATTATCCATGAGATCGTTCCAGTCTAAGTTAACGGTATTTTCAAAGCCTAGGTATTTAGTTGAATTTCGTTATTAATCATACACTGAAGGGCCAAAGAAACAGTTATAGGTATGCGAATCCAAATACGCCTATATAAGACAAAAAGTGTCTGGCTCTTGTGTTAGATCGCTTACTACTGCTACAATGGCAGGTTATTAATATTTAAATGAGTTTGAACGTGGTATTGTAGTCGGCGCACGAACGATGGGACACACAATCTCTGAGGTAGCGATGAAGTGGGGATTTTCTCGTACGACCATTTCACGAGTGTGCCTTGAATGTCAGGAAACCGGTAAAACATCAAATCTCCGATATCGCTGCGTCCGGAAAAAGATCCTGCAAGAAAGGAACCAACGGAGATGTTTAATAAACTCAAGTGGCAGACTCTGCAAGAGAGGCGCTCTGCATCGCGGTGTAGCTTGCTCGCCAGGTTTCGAGAGGGTGCGTTTCTGGATGAGGTATCGAATATATTGCTTCCCCCTACTTATACTTCCCGAGGAGATCACGAATGTAAAATTAGAGAGATTAGAGCGCGCACGGAGGCTTTCAGACAGTCGTTCTTCCCGCGAACCATACGCGACTGGAACAGGAAAGGGAGGTAATGACAGTGGCACGTAAAGTGCCCTCCGCCACACACCGTTGGGTGGCTTGCGGAGTATCAATGTAGATGTAGATGTAGATGTAGACGACTGAAGAGAACGTTTCAACGTGATAGAAGTGCAACTCTTCCGCAAATTGCTGCAGAATTCAGTGCTTGGCCAGCAGCAAATGGCAGGGTGCGAACCATTCAACGAAACATAATCGATATGTGCTTTCGGAGCAGAAGGCCCACTTGTGTATCCTTGATGACTGCACAACACAAAACTTTACGACTCACTGGGGCCCTTCAACACCGACATTGGTCTGTTGATGACTGGAAACGTGTTGCGCGGCCGAATGAGTCTCGTTTCAAATTGTATAGAACTGATGGACGTGTAGAGGTATGGAGGAAAACTCATGACACGATGCATTCTGCATGGCAACAGGGACTGTTCAAGCAGGTGGAGGTTCTGTAATGGTGTGGGGCGTGTGGTGTGCAGTTGGAGTGTTATCGGACGTCTAGATACGACTCTGAAAGCAGAGACGTACGTAACCATCCTGCCTTATTACCCGTATCCATTCATGTGCATTGTAAATTCCGACGGACTTGTGCAATTCCAGCAGGACAATGCGACATCCCACACGTCCAGAATCGCTACACAGTGGCTCCAGGAACATTCTTCAGAGTTTAATCACTTCTGCTCGCCACCAAACTCCTCAGACATGAACATTATTGAGCATATCTGGGCTGCCTTACAACGTGTGTGCAGAAGAGATCTCTACGCCTTCATACTCTTACGCATTTATGAACAGTCGTGCAGGAGTCATGGTGTCAATTCACTCCAGCACTACTTCAGACATTAGTCGAGTGCACGGCACGTCGTGTTGCTGCAGTTCTGCATGCTCGCGGGGGCCCTACAATATGATAGGCAGGTGTAGCAGTTCCTTTGGCACTTTAGTGTATTTTGTCGTTTGATAATATATGCTGTCTGGTGTTGACATGAAGTTAGTGTTGAACAGAATAGGCAGACGATATATCCTCTAGGTTTCCTCGTATTTTCCACCTGTTTAAGAACTCATCTATCTGGGTGTCTCATTCATTGATATCCATACGTCATCTTTCGTATATTTGCATTACGTATTGTGATGATGCAGACTGCAGCCAACGTTGTCTTGTCGATCAGCTCAGATCGACTAACCTCAGCCTCATAATAAGTTGTCTCTAATACGTGACAATAGGCATGAGTGACGTATCATCGAGTTATATCCCCGCGGGAGCATATGGTATACGTTTTCCGATCTCACTAAAAGAAATAACCGCTTAGTGAGAACTGGAGTCACTGCTATAGACGGAAAAAGAAGACCGGATGCCGACAGAGTGCTATGGATCCGCAACGCAGCGGACTGGGGTAGAGCAGAACGTCATTTGGAGCGATATTGCCGCTGTCCTGCCGTCCCGGGGGAACTAAATTTCCAGTCGCGCCCGCTATTGGCGGAGCGATTGGCGGGCAATACGCGACGTGGGCAATTACACTGGCCTGTAAATCATGGCTCTCGTTCTAAGGGCCTGAGCGAGCGCCGTCCGGCCAATACGCGGCGCCACGTCCCACTCATCTGTCTCCACACGCGGCCCCGTCTGTGGTGAATCCCACTTGTTCGGACGACCCCCTTTCCAGGGCACTTCAGATATTCCCTACTGGTGTCACACAAACAGGAGGTTTATTATGTGTAAATTAGGTATTAAGTACCTGCTTCACTGTTTTAACAGTATCAAGGGTCACCTTGACCTCTGGAGGACGACCGTTCAAATCCGCGTCCGGCCACCCTGACTTAGGATTTCCGTGATTTCCCTAAATCGCTTCAGGCAAATACTGGGATGGTTCCTTTGAAAGGGTACGGCCGACTTCCTTTCCCATCCTTCCCTAATCTAATGGGCCGCGCGGGATTAGCCGGGTGGTCTGAGGCGGGCGTTGCAGTGATGGACTGTGCGGCTGGTCCCGGCGGAGGTTCGAGTCCTCCCTCGGGCATGGGTGTGTGTGTTTGTCCTTAGGATAATTTAGATTAAGTAGTGTGTAAGCTTAGGGACTGATGACCTTAGCAATTAAGTCCCATAAGATTTCACACACATTTGAACATTTTCCTCCTAATCTAATGGGACCGATGACCTCGCAGTTTGGGCATCTCCCCAAAGCCATCCAACCAACCATTCAACCTGACCTTATCTTACTGTTTATGATTACAAAGTTTTAATGAAACCCTAGAAAAAATTCGAACTGTCACCATGACTCTTGATATAAGTCCTTCTGTACGTACGAGAGCTATACTGAATGCAATGAGCAACAGTTTTTGAAATGGTCAGTCTTTATCTTTTAGACAAACCAAGTACACGATGTTAACACATGCTATTCCAAAGGTAAGGGGGCGGGGTACTTTATGCCAGTCTTTTGAAAATATTGTAATCTGGTCTAACGATTTATACTTTAAAGTTACGGAAAAAAATATTTTTTGTGTTTAATCATATCGTATACGAGATCCTGTAATTGTTTTGAATTTTTCCGTAAATCGAAACCGAATATAACTTTTCGCCATGGACGTCATAGTCATACATTCAAGTTCGCGATCCATCTGACACATAAATGTATCTTTAAAAAGTATGCTGTGAATTAAACTCAGTGACAATTAAAAATTGGCTCTGAGCACTATGGGACTTAAAATCTACGGTCATCAGTCCCCTGGAACTTAGAACTACTTAAACCTAACTAACCTAAGGACATCACACAACACCCAGTCATCACGAGGCAGGGAAAATCCCTGACCCCGCCGGGAATCGAACCCGGGAACCCAGCGACAATTAAAGAAATTTGCATTTGAAATGTTTTTATGGTGGTCATAATGCACCCTCCCTTTATGTGTACACATTACGGAAAGTGTGTTGGTACTGCTAAGATGGTGCTAAAATATTTTGAGTTTCAGGGCCTCCTTATACATCAGTACTTATTTAAAAAATATTTTGTTCATAAAGCTTAACAACAATTGACGAAACTTATTTTTTTCTCTTTTTTTCTGTGGTGGGCACAAAGTACCCCACCGCCCCCTCTCGGTAGTGCGCGTCACGGAAAATATGTTGGTACTGCTAAGGTTACTCAACATATCTACATCTGATAAGGTTGAAAAGTCAGCCAACCAGCTACCACAAATATTTGTTAGTCCTTAACCTAGGCTTCAATATTTCTAAAAATATCTTCTTCAGAAGGAGTGGGCCTTGTTACACCACATGATAGTGCATTAGATTAGATGAAGCCGAGCTGCTCTTGTCATATGTAAAACTGATAAAACAAGAATCATCCCAAGCCATGGCTTTAGACAGCAGCCATATTACATTTAGGGTACTTCAGAATTAATGCTCACTAGTAAATTCACACAGGTAGAGGCTCTTGTCAACGTAAAATTGTTCCAGGAGTCACAGGAGAAAACATTTGCATAAGTTACGTGTACATCATTCCAGAGACAAAGGCCGAGATGTATGTCGACAAGACAGGGCATTTACAAGTGAGCATTCGTTCTGAAGTAAGATGACTGTAATCTGGTTGCTACCTAAAGCAATGGCTTGGGATAATTCTTGTCAATTTCAAACATGACAAAAGCCACTGGGCTTCATCTAATCTAATGTACAGTCATGTGATGTAAGAAGGCCCATTCCTACTGAAGAAGATATTTTTAGAAATATCGAAACCTATGTCAATTGCTAATAAACCTTTGCTTACAGTTGGCTGATTTTTCAACCTCTTCAGATTTACACAGTTTCTGTCCCGCAGGCATGTTTAAGATTTTTTTATGTACCTACATCAATGCTCCGCAAGCCACATTATGATGTGTGGTGGAGGGTACTTCTGGTATCAGTACCTTTCCTGCTCCACTCGCGAATGGCGCTTGGGAAGAAATTGGCTCAAATTTCTCAAATTTATGTGGCAGGAAGTAATATGTTCTCTACCTCTTCCCGTAAAGTCTTGTCTCTAAACTTTAAAAGTAAACCTCTCCGTGCCGCACAACGCCTCTCTTGTAGTGTCTGCCGCTCGAGTCTGTTGAGCATCTCGGTAGCGCTCTCGCACTGACCAAACGATTCCGCGACGGAACCCCACGCTCTTCGCTGGATCTCCTCTGTCAGTCCTACTGGAAAGGGTGCCAGATTGATGAACTACACTCAACAATCGGTCGAACAATCGCCATGTAAGCCAGTTCCTTACTGGATGTGTTACGTTCGTTAAGAGTCTTCCTATTAATCTCGGTCTGGCATCTGCTTTTCCTACTTCTTGTTTTGTAAATTCACTCGTCTTAAGGTCGCTCTGTGTATTTAGTCCTAGATGTACGAGGTGCATTCAAGTTCTAAGGCCTCCGATTTTTTTCCAATTAACTACTCACCCGAAATCGATGAAATTGGCGTTACTTCTCGACGTAATCGCCCTGCAGACGTACACATTTTTCACAACGCTGACGCCATGATTCCATGGCAGCGGCGAAGGCTTCTTTAGGATTCTGTTTTGACCACTGGAAAATCGCTGAGGCAATAGCAGCACGGCTGGTGAATGTGCGGCCACGGAGAGTGTCTTTCATTGTTGGAGAAAGCCAAAAGTCACTAGGAGCCAGGTCAGGTGAGTAGGGAGCATCAGGAATCACTTCAAAGTTGTTTTGTTCCTGGTTTGAAAAAATGGCATCCATGTCTCATCCATTGTCACAACCGACGAAAAGAAAGTCCCATTCGTGCTGTCGTTGCGCGTCAACATTGCTTGGCAACATGCCACACGGGCAGCCATGTGGTCGTCCGTCAACATTCGTGGCACCCACCTGGATGACACTTTTCGCATTTTCAGGTCGTCGTGCAGGATTGCGTGCACAGAACCCACAGAAATGACAACTCTGGAGGCGATCTGTTCAACAGTCATTCGGCGATCCACCAAAACAATTCTCTCCACTTTCTCGATCATGTGGTCAGACCGGCTTGTGCGAGCCCGAGGTTGTTTCGTTTTGTTGTCACATGATGTTCTGCCTTCATTAAACTGTGGCACCCATGAACGCACTTTCGACACATCCATAACTCCATCACCACATGTCTCCTTCAACTGTCGATGAATTTCAATTGGTTTCACACCACGCAAATTCACAAAACGAATGATTGCACGCTTTTCAAGTAAGGAAAACGTCGCCATTTTAAGTATTTAAAACAGTTCTCATTCTCGGCGCTGGCGATAAAATTCCGTCTGCCGTACGGTGCTGCCATCTCTGGGAAGTATTGACAATGAACGCGGTCTCATTTTAAAACAATGCGCATGTTTCTATCTCTTTCCAGTCCGGAGAAAAAAAAAATCAGAGGCCGTAGAACTTGAATGCACCTCGTACTACAGTAGACACTGTTTACAGCAATTTGTCATCAATAGTGCAGTCGCACAGTTGTGGATTTCTTTTCCTTGAATGCGTAATATGTTACATTGATTGACATTCAGGGTCAACTGGCGGGGCCTGTTCCCCTCATCAATCATTTGTATGTTATTCTTCAAATGCTTACTGTCTTAAGACATTGCTGCCGTCTTGTAGACGACAGCATCATTTGCGAACGTTCCTAAAGAGCTTCCGACGCTTTCAACTAGATCATTTACACTGAAGAGACAAACAAACTGGTACACCTGCCTAATATCGTGTAGGGCCCCCGCGAGCTCGCTTAACTGCCGCTGCACGACATGGCATGGACTAGACTAATGTCTACAGTAGTGCTGGAAGTAGCAGACACCATTAATCCTGCGGTGCTGCCCGTAAGTCCTTAAGAGTAATACGACGGGGTGGAGATCTCTTGTGAACAGCGCGTTGCAAGCTCAATAACATTCATATCTGGGGAGTTCGGTGGCCAGCTGAAGTGTTTAAACTCATAAGAGTGTTTCTTGACCCCACTCTGTAGCAATTCTGAACGTGTAAGTTGTCGCATATTCCTACTGGAATTACCCAAGTCCGTCGGAATACACACTGGACATGAATGGGTGCAGGTGACCATACAGGATGGTTACGTACGTGTCACCTGTCACAGTAGTACCTAGACTTACGAAGGGTCCCATATCACTCCAACTGCACACACCCCACACCATTACAAAGCCCATAAGCTTTAAGAGTCCCCTCCTGATACGCAGGATCCATGGATTCATGAGGTTGTCTCCATACACGTACACGTCCATCCGCTCGATGCAATTTGAAACGAGACTGGTCCGAGCAGGCAACATGTTCCCAATCATTAACAGTCCAATTTCGGTGTTGACGGGCCCAGTCGAGGCGTAGATTGTTTCATTCGTCGTTGGTCCCGATCTCACAGGATCTTTTTCCGGCCGCAGCGATGTCGGAGATATGATGTTTTACCAGATTCCTGACATTTACGGTACGCTCGTGAAATGGTCGTACGGGAAAGTTCCCACTTCATCGCTACCTCGGAGATGCTGTGTCCCATTGCTCGTGCGCCGAGTATAGCACCACTTTCAAACTCACTTAAATCTTGATTACCTGCCATTGTAGCAGCAGTAACCGATCTAACAACTGCGCCGTACACTTGTTGTCCTATATAGGCTTTGCCGACCGTAGCACCGTATTGTGCCTGTTTACATAGCTCTGTGTTTGAATACGCAATCCTATACCAGTTTCTCTCGCGCTTCATTGTATAGAGGCTGTTACAAAAAGGTACGGCCAAACTTTCAGGAAACATTCCTCACACACAAATAAAGAAAAGGTGTTATGTGGACATGTGTCCGGAAACGTCTAATTTCCATGTTAGAGCTCATTTTAGTTTCGTCAGTATGTACTGTACGTCCTCGATTCACCGCCAGTTGGCCCAATTGAAGGAAGGTAATGTTGACTTCGGTGCTTGTGTTGACATGTGACTCATTGCTCTACAGTACATCAAGCACATCAGTACGCAGCATCAACAGGTTAGTGTTCATCACGAACGTGGTTTTGCAGTCAGTGCAATGTTCAGAAATGCGGAGTTGGCAGATGCCCATTTGATGTATGGATTAGCACGGGGCAATAGCCATGACGCGGTACGTTTGTATCGAGACAGATTTCCAGAACGAAGGTGTCCCGACAGGAAGACGTTCGTAGCAATTGATCGGCGTCTTATGGAGCACGGAACATTCCAGCCTATGACTCGCGACTAGGGAAGGCCTAGAACGACGAGGACACCTGCAATGGACGAGGCAATTCTTCGTCCAGTTGACGATAACCCTAATGTAAGCGTCAGAGAAGTTGCTGCTGTACAAGGTAACGTTACCCACGTCACTGTGTGGAGAGTGCTACGGGAGAACCAATTGTTTCCGTACAATGTACAGCGCGTGCAGGCACTATCAGCATCTGATTGGCCTCCACGGGTACACTTCTGCGAATGGTTCATCCAACAATGTGTCAATCCTCATTCCAGTGCAAATGTTCTCTTTACGGATGAGGCTTCATTCCAACGTGATCAAATTGTAAATTTTCACAATCAACATGTGTGGGGTGACGAGAATCCGCACGCAATTGTGCAATCACGTCATCAACACAGATTTTCTGTGAACGTTTGGGCAGGCATTGTTGGTGGTGTCTTGATTGGCCCCATGTTCTTCCACCTACGCTCAATGGAGCACGTTATCATGATTTCATACGGGATACTCTACCTGTGCTGCTAGAACATGTGCCTTTACAAGTAGGACACGACATGTGGTTCATGCACGATGGAGCTCCTGCACATTTCAGTCGAAGCGTTCGTACGCTTCTCAACAACAGATTCGGTGACCGATGGATTGGTAAAGGCGGACCAATTCCATGGCCTCCACGCTCTCCTGATCTTAACCTTCTTGACTTTCATTTATGGCGGAATTTGAAAGCTCTTGTCTACGCAACCCCGGTACCAAATGTAGAGACTCTTCGTACTCGTATTGTGGACGGCTGTGATACAATACGCCATTCTCCAAGGCTGCATCAGAGCATCAGGGATTCCATGCGACGGAGGGTGGATACATGTATCCTCGCTAACGAACGACATTTTGAACATTTCCTGTAACTAAGTGTTTGAAGTCACGCTGGTACGTTCTATTGCTGTGTGTTTTCATTCCATGATTAATGTGATTTGAAGAGAAGTAATAAAATGAGCTCAAAAACGGCACTGAGCACTATTCGACTTAACTTCAGAGGTCATTAGTCACCTAGAACTTAGAACTAATGAAACCTCACTAACCTAAGGACATCACACACATCCATGCCCGAGGCAGGATTCGAACCTGCGACCGTAGCGATCGCTCGGTTCCAGACTGTAGCGCTTAGAACCGCACGGCCACAAAATGAGCTCTAACATGGAAAGTAAGCGTTTTCGGACACATGTCCACATTACATATTTTCTTTCTTTGTGTGTGAGGAATGTTTCCTGAAAGTTTGGCCGTACCTTTTTGTAACACCCTGTATACAGGGTGTAAACCGTGTAAGGCGCCAAAATTATACAGATGGTACATCTCGGTGTGCTTGAAAAAAAATCTAATGACATTTTCTTGTATCATGTACTTTATTTTTGTATTATTGAAATGTTCGTAGAATAGTTGGTATACGAATTTCTGTTTACGCAGTCAACCGACAGTACACGGCGTACCGAGCTTATTTTCTACAATGACGGGGCGGCCAGGGAAAGGCAACGACCCGACCAGAGGATTGAAATCATTAGACGTGTACAACGACGTGGTGTGACAATCAGGTGGTACCGAAAAAAGAAATGTAAACGGTTTTTGGGTTGTCAAGAATGTGTAATTCGCTTTACGTGAATTGAATACAACCAGTCTGTTTCTCAACAAGTCGATAACGAAAGTCGTAGTAGTAATGACAAGCTAATACCAAACACAATGTATTTCCACTAGTAGAAATTCAATCAATCACCAAGTAGATAGTTGTGGATTAATTACAATCAACTGTTGCACCTTTTTACGGCAATGCCATAACGAATACTAAATTCGCATTATTTTCTTTCTGTACAACAAAATCGTAACGAAAAGAAAACCCATTACTTCGTTTCCTCTTACACCAATACTACAATAAATGTTCGAAATGACCACCATTCGCTTCTACATATTCTTCATTACGGCGAACCCAGTTTCGTCGCACTCGCTCACGCAAATGCACATTGGCCTTTATGGTATTGGCAGCATCTAAAATTTTCTGCGTCAATTCGTCCACATTATTTACTGGCTCAGCATAAACTAGTTCCTTCATATGGGCCCAAAAGTAAAAATCCAGTGGATTATATCAGGGCTGCGTGCTGGCCATCGACGTGGACCCGAACGCCCGATCCATCGTCCTGGAAATCGACGATCCCAAAATCTGTGTACTCTGTGACCAATGTGGGGTGGAGCACCATCGTGGAGGAACCACATGTTATGAGGTATGCCTGACGGAATGTCTTCTAAGAACGTTGGTACCAATGTTTCCTCTAGAAACGTTCGGTAATATTTACCAGTCAAACGTGCAGGTAAAACACAGAGCCCAATAATGTAATTATCGAGCATACCCGCCCACACATTTACGGAAAATCGTCGCTAAAAATGTGGCGCCACTACGTGGCGAGGATTGTGTTCACTCCACGTGTCCATGTTACGGAAATTAGTTATTCCGTCGTGAGTGAAACACGCTTCATCTGTGACGAGTATTTTGTTGACAAAATCATGCTGCGCACTGTGTAACAAAAACCACTCTGAGAATTCACGTCGCGGAGGGAGATCTTGTTCTTCCAATGCTTGTACGCGTTGAATGTGATAAGGGCGCAGACGCTCCTCTTGCAAAGTGCGATGAACGACAGAGTGCGATATACCCACGTGGCGGGCGATGCTTCTAGTACTCTGAGAAGGATCCTCCTGGATGCGGTCCAGAATTCTTCCCTCAGCTTGCAATGTACGGTTTGCGCGTTGTGGGCCTCTGCCTTCTGCGCGGGGCATTAAAGAGCCAGTATCTCTCAATCTAAGGAAATTAAATTCGTACTCGTCAGTTGTATTCTGTCATGATGTAACAAAAACGGAAAGCATATCAGAACAGAAGATACGTTTCGCATACGGACGAAAATTTACGAAGGTGCAGATAACTACTGTACTTTATTAAGATGTAAATGCATAATAATCGCATACAAGCAGGGAATTACCATGACACAAACCTTTGGTGCACAGCAGCAAATGTCTTTCGTGCAGGAAGTCGTCGTTGTGGGAAGCGTTCTCGATAAATTCGTACAGCTGCCCTCGCAACACCTTTTGCCTCGCCACAAATTAAATGCATATCGCTTAGTTCAGCTATAGTAAATCTCCTTTCCATCCCAACAGTTAACAGAGTTGCAATAACATCTGCACAGGTTACTCGCCTGCTGTCGTCGCTCGGTGTATTACAATGACGCAGCCACCCAGGCCGCAGTTGCCTATGTGTTTACGATTTACGCTCACGATATCAATATGCACAGCGGGCAATAACAGGAACCGATTGCTTACGTACGTGCACGGCCAAGTATCTAATTTTCCGAAACCACTATCCTGAGACGAACTGTTTTTTTTTTTTTTTTCTGGGACAACCGTAGGAAATACTCAAACATGTTACTAGCCTTTTTTGCCAAACATTGCAAGATGTGCCATCTGTATAATTTTGGCGCCTTATACCGGTTACACCCTGTATATTGTGAACAGTAATGGTCCTATCTCAGTTCCTTGGGGTACTCCGGAAATTACTCTGTGTCGGTCTTCCACCTAGTCTACATTTCTTTGTGCACATTTATCGCTTCGTTCTCCAAGTTTGAAAGCACTCTTATGATAGATCTCTTTTCCAGCGTCTCGAAGATACTGTTGTGCTTCTTGCCGAATGTCGTCCACAATGTCGCAGTTTTGTCCTCACGTATGCTCCTTAACAGAACCGAAAAGATGGCAATTGGTGTGTGCCAAGTCGAGACTGTTGGGAAGATTTCCTGATCTTCTCTACAGTGAGACGAGCACTGCGAGGGGGCGCGTTATCCTGTTGAAGGGAGATCTTCCCAAGACATTTGTCACGCTATGCTAGGCGGACATACAGAACTGTATGGATATATGGGGCTGCATTCATTGTTTGTCCAGATTCAAGAAAATAAGCCGTGATGGAACCCTGTGCACACAAAAAGAGTGACCGTAACTTTCCCAGCAGATGACCCTGTCCTTACCTCTTCCTTAGAATCCAACTCCAGGCAGGGCCATTCCTTACTCGGGTGTTTTGTTTCAGGCTTGTAATTACAGAAAGAGCATTCGTTACCTGCCACAGTGCCCGTCAAAAAATCATCTCCTTCATTTTGAAACTTCCGAAGGTGTTTCATCCATTTCTTAACACTGCTGTTGCCCATGAAGATGAATATCAGGAGCACATCTTTCCTCTTTTACAAGGAATTCAGACAGCACGTTGTAGAAACGAAACAATGATGTTGGCCATTTTGAAAGTACTGCCTGTGGTTGCTTGAGAGTCAATGTGATTATGGCCGCAAGACGGGAATTAATAGGCTTCGAACACGGAGTAGTGGTTAGAGCTAGACAAATGGGACATTCCATTTCGGAAATCGTTAGGGAATTTGGTATTCCGAGATCCACAGCGTCAAGAGCCGGTTCAGCATACCAAATTTCCGGCATTACTTCTCACCACGGAAACGAAGTTGCCGGCGACCTTCACTTAACGATAGAGAGCAGCGGTGTCTGAGTAGAGCTATCGGTGCTACCAGACAAATTTGCAGCCATTCATGGACTTCATGTCCCAAAATAACAATGAAACTGTTGTGCTCTATGACACCGGGCCAGAATCGTTTGCTGTTGGTCTGCATGAAATAACTGTACATCTACATCTACATCTACATCCATACTCCGCAAGCCACCTGACGGTGTGTGACGGACGGTACCTTGAGTACCTCTATCGGTTCTCCTTCTATTCCTGTCTCGTATTGTTCGTGGAAAGAAGGATTGTCGGTATGCCTCTGTGTGGGCTCTAATCTCTCTGATTTTATCCTCATGGTCTCTTCGCGAGATATACGTAGGAGGGAGCAATATACTGCTTGACTCTTCGGTGAAGGTATGTTCTCGAAACTTTAACAAAAGCCCGTACCGAGCTACTGAGCGTCTCTCCTGCAGAGTCTTCCACTGGAGTTTATCTGTCATCTTCGTAACGCATTCGCGATTACTAAATGATCCTGTAACGAAGCGCGCTGCTCTCCGTTGGATCTTCTCCATCTCTTCTATCAACCCTATCTGGTACGGATCCCACACTGCTGAGCAGTATTCAAGCAGTGGGCGAACAAGCGTACTGTAACCTACTTCCTTTGTTTTCGGATTGCATTTCCTTAGGATTCTTCCAATGAATCTCAGTCTGGCATCTGCTTTACCGACGATCAACTTTATATGATAATTCCATTTTAAATCACTCCTAATGCGTACTCCCAGATAATTTATGGAATTATCTGCTTCCAGTTGCTGACCTGCTATGTTGTAGGTAAATGATAAAGGATCTATCTTTCTATGTATTTGCAGCACATTACACTTGTCTACATTGAGATTCAATTGCCATTCCCTGCACCATGCGTCAATTCGCTGCAGATCCTCCTGCATTTCAGTACAATTTTCCATTGTTACAACCTCTCGATACACCACAGCATCATCTGCAAAAAGCCTCAGTGAACTTCCGATGTCATCCACCAGGTCACTTACGTATATTGTGAACAGCAGCGGTCCCATGACACTCCCCTGCGGCACACCTGAAATCACTCTTACTTCGGAAGACTTCTCTCCATTGAGAATGACATGCTGCGTTCTGTTATCTAGGAACCCCTCTATCCAATCACACAATTGATCTGATAGTCCATATGCTCTTACTTTGTTCATTAAACGACTGTGGGGAACTGTATCGAACGCCTTGCGGAAGTCAAGAAACACGGCAACTACCTGTGAACCCGTGTCTATGGCCCGCTGAGTCTCGTGGATGAATAGCGCTAGCTGGGTTTCACATGACCGTCTTTTTCGAAACCCATGCTGATTCCTACAGAGTGGATTTCTAGTCTCCAGAAAAGTCATTATACTCGAAACCAATGTCGGACTTACGGGGGGGGATATCTGGCTTTAATGAAGTACTGCAGCAGGCGACCGACGTGAATGCCTTTGCTAACAGCACCCCATCGCCTGCAGCGCCTCTCCTTGGCTCGTGATTGTATCGGTTGGACTCTAGACGACTGGAAAACCGTGGCCCGGTCAGATGAGTCTCTATTTTTGTTGGTAAGAGCTATGGCAGGTTTCGAGTGTGGCGCAGACCCCATGAAGCGATGGACCTGATCCGTCAACAACACACTGGGCAAGTTGGGGTTGCTCCGTAATGCAATGGCCTGGGTCCTCTGGTCACACTGAACCGATCATTGACTGGAAATGGTTATGTTCGGTTACATGGATATCATTTGCGGCCATTCATGGACTTCATGTTGCAAAATAACGGTGTGTGCTATGTAACCGGGCCAGAATCGTTCGCGGCTGAAAAAGATTCTGGGCAATCCGAGCGAATGATTTGGCCACCCATCGAACATTTATGGGACGTAATCGAGATGTCACTTCGTGCAGAAAATCCTGCACTGGGAATAGTTTCGCAAGTATGGACGGCTACAGAGGCAGCATGGCTCAATACTTCTTCAGGGGACTTAAGCTACTTGTTGAGTCCATGAGCACGTTGAGGTCCAGCACTACGCCGGGCAAAGGAAGGTCCGACAAGACACTAGGACTACGGTCGCAGGTTCGAATCCTGCCTCGGGCGTGGATGTGTGTGATGTCCTTAGGTTAGTTAGGTTTAAGTAGTTCTAAGTTCTAGGGGACTGATGACCTCAGAAGTTAAGTCCCGTAGTGCTCAGAGCCATTCGAACCAAGACACTAGGGCGTATCCCGTGGCTTTCGGCACCTTCGTGTATTTTTCTTAACGAGTGTTGACTTGATGGAGAATTGGCTGCCGTAGTCTGCATTTTGGCTGTTCAGCAAACATTGGGCCTCAGTAATCACCCGTAAATGCCGGCGACGAAATAGTTTCTTCACTCTGCGCCATTTCAGGGGAGGCGCGAGGCAAATATTGACAGTGTAAACAAGCGACATGTACGAATGTGTCCTGTGCAGAACGAATTGGGTTTACGTTTAGTACGTCACGGTTTCGCTCTAAATGAACATCTTTAGGTGACACCAAAAGTTCAGCAACAGTTTTCGTAACTAATTCTGGCAACTTCGAAGAAATGTATGTGCCGTTCGCATGACTCTCCTGTGCTATGAGAATTACTTGCGAAGACGGTTGATAAAATTTAGGGAAAGCTTCCCCTAATATCGTCACGAAATGGCGGTTGTATGCTCCAGTAATGATTTGCCACTTATGAGCATAATCTGTGTGCACGACACCATGGCAGTCTCAGATAACAGCATCATCGCCCACACACCCACACACACACCCACACACTCACACCCACACTCACACCCTCACCTACACCCACACCCACACCCACACACATACACACAGTGAGAGAGAGAGAGAGAGAGAGAGAGAGAGAGAGAGAGAGAGAGAGGAGAACAGAGCAGACGTATTTACTGATCGTATTTACTATGACATCTGCTCCTATTTGCAGAGACTATTCTCCTGAGTTCATAAATTCAGTTAATCTACATATAACAACCATAAGTTTGAGTTCCGCACACAAGTAGAATCTGATAAAACTGAAACTCTCGGATTAACACAAATCATTCACAGGAATTTCCTGCAAAGTTTTACACCTGCAAATGTTATTCCATCTGCACACCATCAGTCGGTACGTGACAGAAAGTAGAGCCTTTTTATTGTTACCGCAACCAAAAAGTGTAGTTATCCGACGTCTGCATGGCATGACAACTGCTCTCCAGTAACTGAACTGTAGTGAATTTGGTACAACGTCTAATGTCCAGAGTCTTAGCTCTCAAATCAGACTAAAGATACACAATATGAACACCTAAGTAACGAGTACGGCTTACGGGGTGAAGTTTCTAAAGGTAGGACAGGTTTACTGGTGGAAGTGAAAGCTGTGAGGGTGAGTCGTGCTGGGATAGCTCACCCGGTGGAGCACGGAAAAATTTGCTGGGGTAACTCATCAGTTGGAAAGAAAGTACTGACTGCACAAGAGTGGACGGTAAGAGTAATATGGGGTGTTCACTCTCGGACGTCATGTCTACGCCTCTGCATGGAGCTAGGAATTTTAACAGCACCGTCACAACACATATTTTCCCTAATTGCATCCGTCATACGTAACCCAACACAATTTAAGAACAGTGATCTACGAGGTGCATTCAAGTTCTAAGGCCTCCGATTTTTTTTCTAATTAACTACTCACCCGAAATCGATGATACTGGCGTTACTTCTCGACGTAATCGCCCTGCAGACGTACACATTTTTCACAATGATGACGCCATGATTCCATGGCAGCGGCGAAGGCTTCTTTAGTATTCTGTTTTGACCACTGGAAAATCGCTGAGGCAATAGCAGCACGGCTGGTGAATGTGCGGCCACGGAGAGTGTCTTTCGTTGTTGGAAAAAGCCAAAAGTCACTAGGAGCCAGGTCAGGTGAGTAGGAAGCATGAGGAATCACTTAAAAGTTGTTATCACGAAGAAACTGTTGCGTAACGTTAGCTCGATGTGCGGCTGCGTTGTCTTGGTGAAACAGCACACGCGCAGCCCTTCCCGGACGTTTTTGTTGCAGTGCAGGAATGAATTTGTTCTTCAAAACATTTTCGTGGGATGCACCGGTTACCGTAGTGCCCTTTGGAACGCAATGGGTAAGGATTACGCCCTCGCCGTCCCAGAACATGGACAGCATCATTTTTTCAGCAATGGCGGTTACCCGAAATTTTTTTGGTGGCGGTGAATCTCTGTGCTTCCATTGAGCTGACTGGCGCTTTGTTTCTGGATTGAAAAATGGCATCCACGTCTCATCCACTGTCACAACCGGCGAAAAGAAAGTCCCATTCATGCTGTCGTTGCGCGTCAACATTGCTCGGCAACATGCCACACCGGCAGCCATGTGGTCGTCCGGCAGCATTCGTGGCACCCACCTGGATGACACTTTTTGCATTTTCAGGTCGTCATGCAGGATTGTGTGCACAGAACCCACAGAAATGCCAACTCTGGAGGCGATCTGTTCAACAGTCATTCGGCGATCCCCCAAAACAATTCTCTCCACTTTCTCGATCATGTCGTCAGACCGGCTTGTGCGAGCCCGAGGTTGTTTCAGTTTGTTGTCACACGATGTTCTGCCTTCATTAAACTGTCGCACCCACGAACGCACTTTCGACACATCCATAACTCCATCACCACATGTCTCCTTCAACTGTCGATGAATTTCAATTGGTTTCACACCACGCAAATTCAGGAAACGAATGATTGCACACTGTTGAGGTAAGGAAAAGTTTAAAGTATTTAAAACAGTTCTCATTCTCGCCGCTGGCGGTAAAATTCCATCTGCCGTACGGTGCTGCCATCTCTGGGACGTATTGACAATGAATATGTTGTTGTGCGTGCCTTATGAACTCTCCTTAGCTCGACCTATAACACAGTATATCCATGATAAACCATACAGTAATATAGTCACATAATGATGTAGAGCATCAGGTATCGTAAACCTTCTAGAAAGTTGAATGAATATTCCATGAATATGGCTTACAGTGCTGCGTAGAAATATTTATTTACCCTTAAGGACCTGTGTCTCTGCATTGTCCTACGAATGCTGCGTGGAGCATTCTCCAGCTAAGGAAGTACGCAGAAAACGCTTGTTTTCCTGGAACAGTTTTGATGTAGCATTTACTCGCCGATAAGGCATCACTTATATTACGGTCTGTTTCGTTTC
This sequence comes from Schistocerca serialis cubense, assembly GCF_023864345.2. Lineage (NCBI taxonomy): Eukaryota > Metazoa > Arthropoda > Insecta > Orthoptera > Acrididae > Schistocerca > Schistocerca serialis. The sequence goes on from NC_064642.1 coordinate 65,929,776, forward strand.
AGGTCTGTCGCAAGCCAGCTGATAATGGGTCAGGCTGTGATAGCGGAGACGTACGACAGCGTCACCATCTATTTCAGCGACATCGTCGGCTTCACCGCCCTCTCCGCTGAGAGCACTCCTATGCAGGTAGGTAACTGACTGTCTCAAGTGCCCCAGTTTAAGCGGAACGCTGGCCTACTGTACTTACCTCATCATAACGTATTGTTAGCAAAGCTGTGACACTATTAACCCTGAGTAGGAGGATGGAAATTGATTTGTAGCCGGGTATCTCTCCTGAGACTAACTTCGCCCTGCACTTATAAAGACAACAAAAAGGTATGCAAGGTGTAACGGGTAGCGCAGATGTTTTTAAGAATGATGCCTTGTGTGTGTGGTGTATGTTATCCAGGGACGTAGAAATGACGGAGAGGCTCCGTCCCCGCCGCAGCCGCAGTGGTCCACAACCCCATGACGACTACCGCAGTCCACTTCACCCCTCCACTGCCCCACACCGAACCCAGAGTTATTGTGCGGTTCGGCCCCCGGTGGACCCTTCAGGGAACGTCTCACACCAGACGAATGTAACCCCTATGTTTGCGTGGTAGAGTAATGGTGGTCTACGCGTACGTGGAGAACTTGTTTGCGCAGCAATCGCCGACATAGTGTAACTGAGGCGGAATAAGGGGAACCAGCCCGCATTCGCCGAGGCAGATGGAAAACCGCCTAAAAACCATCCACAGACTGGCTGGTTCACCCGACCTTGACACAATTCCGCCGCGCGGGTTAGTGCCGGGGACCAGGTGCTCCTTCCCGCCCGAAAAGCCGTGCGCTAGACCGCGCGGCCAACAGGGCCGGCCATGATACCTTAATGTGTCCATAATCATTGTTTTTTTTTCTCCGCGTCAGATAATCTTCCCACAAACACATCACATAGTTTATTACTCGATATTTTCTCCTCAGTAGTAACTGCTCCACTATGTGGGCTATGTCTGTTACTATAGACCAACCGTATTGGATGCACACATCCACACTTCAACACCTGACCTACCACCCAGGGCAAAATGAGCATTAACGGCTTGTTCTTGTTACATGCATGCGGATGTACTTCCCACCGCACACGACTTGTAATACCTACAATTATTGATCTACAAATGAAGTAAATACTAATGTAATGTTGTTCAGAACACCGCTTTCACTCACCGACAGAAATAGCTGCGGTTATACCTATTACACCTTGTGTATAAAATATACTGCAGGTTTACTTTAACATAATGTTACGGTATATTATGTTACCAGAGTTGCCCGTTTTACGATACGTCTGCTTTCAGGTTGTGGACTTACTGAACGACCTCTACAGCTGCTTCGATTCCATCGTCGGAAACTTCGATGTCTACAAAGTAAGTAACTCACACTCGCACCACAGAATAATTGGATAAGTACTAAAGGTTCGAGGAAAATTGTACCGGAGTGGAGCACTCTGTTTCCAGTAATAAAACGAAAACACACATCTGGACCTAATTTCATTACCGTGTGAGGAAAGACATTGCTAGGAATGGACTGAAAGCGACAGTTGTTTGTAATTGTCGCATTGTGGTCGTTGTAATATAGGCTATTAGTACGCTCCTTTCATCTACATCTACATATATACTCCGCTAGCCACCAAGCGGTGTCTGGCGGAGGGCACAATTCGCGCCAAAGTCATATTCCCCACCCCCCTCTGTTCCACTCTCGGATCGCGCGAGGAAAAAACCACTGTCTGAACTCCTCAGTACGAGCTCGTATTTCCCTTATCTTTGAATGATAATCATTACGCGATTTGAAAGTTGGTGGTAATAATATATGCTGTACATCCTCGGTGAAGATTGGATTCCGGAATTTACTGAGCAGCCCCTTCTGTTTAGCGCGTCGTCTATCTGCAAGTGTGTCCCACTTCAAACTTTCTATGAGATTTGTAACGCTCTCGCGATGGCTGAATGTACCAGTCACGAATCTTGCTGCTCTTCTTTGGACCTTCTCAATCTCTTGAATCAGACCCAACTGGTAAGGGTCCCATACAGACGAACAATACTCTAAGACTGGACGAACTAACATATTGTAAGCTATTTCCTTTGTTGAAGGACTGCATCGCTTCATGATTCTACCAATAAACCGCAATCTAGAGTTCGTCTTACCCGTTACTTGTGTAATCTGTTAATTCCATTTGAGATCATTTCGAATAGTTACACACAGATCCTTGACGGATGTTACCGCTTCCAAAGACTGATCATTTATTATGTACTCATACATTAATGGGGATTATCGCCTTGTTATACGCAGTAGGTTACACTTACTAATATTGAGAGATAACTGCCAGTCATTACACCACGCATTTATTTTCTGTGAATCGTCATTGATTTGTTCACGACTTTCGTGTGATACTACTTTCCTGTATACTACAGCATCATCGGCAAACAGTCTAAGGCCGCTGTCAATACCATCAACAAGATAGTTTATGTAAATCGTAAAAAGCAGAGGACCTATTACGCTGCCCTGGGACCTTTAGGCACTCATAGTTACAGAATGATGCATTTTGCAAATAATTTTAACCAACATCTACAAACGGTTTCCTATGCTGTTATCTACCTTAGTGACCTATTACGTAAGAAGTGAAATATGCATGACAGTAATATTGTTTCAACTTACGTCACGAAAGACTCTCAGTCAAACCAGAATAAGCCTTATAAGTTATTATCGTCTAAATACGAGCGCCTAATACCATAAAACAATGACTGTACCATATTTTCTTTCGAGAGAAATGGGGCTCATATAACGGGCCTATCCTGCTTCTTTGGGAACTTTTGTTCCGTCTATAATGAGTAGGCCGTTAGCGACATGTTAGAACCATAAGCTTCATCTTTATTTAGCTATAAAATTTTACCAAGCGCATCTTGTCATTTCGCTGTTCCTTTTTATATCCACTTCCCAGTTAACACTGTTTTAACGTCTCTTGGAATTGTATGAACATAATTATTTGTTTGAATGAAACGAAAGATATATGGAATATCATTTACCTGCCGATGATTCTCTCAGACATTCTGACATCTAAGCCCACTCCACTTGTCGAATGTTGCAGATCCTGTTTCACTGCACACTGCCTAACAAATGCAGCCAACTGGTGAATGTACTCGCAAGGTAGAAGGTGTCACTCGGACACCCACCCATTGTTACGAGATGTTTCGAGTTGCTACGAAAATTTGCTTTTGAGTACTTCATAGAACTATTGGCCGAATTTGAAACTTCAGGCTGCTCAAATAATCTACTCATTAACATGTACACTCTTGCGTTAAATGTTGAACTGAATAAGTTAAGTTTTAAAGTAGGAAAATGTGTATACATCTTGACACAGAGTAATCGCGGCGCGAAAATTTCTCGATTTATATTCATCCAGTGTTTGAGAAAGAGAACACCTACCGACTTTCAATTAACTTTGGGCGTAATTTAAAAACAAATCAAAACTTTTTCTCTGTGACAAACCTGACGAAATAATGAAAAAAAACTTATCGTTTACCACATTCTAGATGTTCATGCAGTGTAGCATTGTCACAAGACACACTTTAATTTATTCTTTCTTTATTACCACCTCTATTCGCAACAGATTTTTCAGACTGTATCCACAAATACCACTGAACGAGTGTGCAAAATGATATCATTTTATGGTTCATAGTTCAGAAGATATGACCTCATAAACACTGAGATGAGTGGAAATCCAGCGTTTCTTAAAACGTAAATTACCTTTATTGTATCCATCTAGTGCTTAATCATGAGAGCACTTCGAAAGTTGAAATTATCTTTAAGTGTAATTTAAGTACACAAATGTTTGACACTGTGATTCAATTGCAAGCTAATCAGATGTCTGAAATTGTTGTACATATGAAAGTTCGGTTGTTTGAACAATCGGGTCTTTTGACATGGGTCAGTGGTGTTATTCTAATGTAAACTACAACAGCACTTGAAAATTGGAATGAATTCCTGAAGCAGGTCATGCTACACAAGAAAAGAAGTAACTGGTTAATTGTTTTCTTAATTAAAATCAGCTAGTTACTTACAAATTAAATAGAATTTGACGACTCTTTTATTGATATGGCATGGACCAAGTCAGTTTACAGTATATGTATACATGATTATTGTTAACATTAATCGACACTTTTTCAGTCCAGCTCATACAGCTACACTTAAAAACATCGTATTTTACGTGCTACCAGTTCTTATGTAGAAATTCTTCCAAGCAACAGAAGGATCTGTGCAGGAGAAATGATTTAAGTTAGATTTAAATCTTGATTTACTATCTGTCAGACATTTTATGTGATTGGGCAAATGATCAAATATGCTGTGTTGAAGCATACTGAACACCTTTCTGAGCCACTGACAGCTTTGATAATGGGTACTAAATCTCATTTTTCTCTCTAGTTTTGTTGGTATGGAGGTAAATTTTCTTCTCAAATTATGATGGATTATACATGACGAATTTCACTAGTGAATATATATATTGTGATGTTGAAGTTCAAATGGCCAACTGCTTGAAGACATAGCTTGGTGACGTCCACGGGTGAACAGCAGCTGTTAATTCTTACTGCTCACTTGTGTGCAATGAGCACTTTATTTCCACATGGTGAGTTACCCCAGAAAAATATTTCATGAGACGTTACTGAGTGTAAATATGACCAGCCATTATGTCAGGAGACTAGTTCATTTATTTCCAAGAATAGCAATTATATCAAGAGCTAAGATACCAGAGCATAATAATGAAAAGCTCAGTACTCAGTAACATGCTTCTTCCAGTTCAAGCTTTCATCCATATGTACACCCAAAGTTTGATGAATTCTACAGTGTTTACTGACTCCTGTTCATGTGCTACATCAGTTGTCAATAAAACCCAGTTGTTGTACAGCACGGAATATACTGCGATTTCTTTGTTGTTTTTTTTTTTTCAAAATTTAGGGAGAGTCCCTTCTCCAGGAACCATTTAACAATTCTTTGAAACACATCATTAACAATCCCTTCTGTTGCTTTCACTCTAATGGGATTTATTATAACACTAGTATCATCTCCAAAACGTGCTAATGGTGCTTGCTGATAATTGAATGGAAGGACTTTTACGTATGTGTGGAACTGGTGTGGACCCGAAATTGAACCCTGTGGGTCTCCCTTTGTGCTTTCTCCCCGGTCAGTAAAATTTTATATTCTTGCAATATTGTCTCAATTTTTAAGCACAACTTTATACATTCTGTTTTTTTAGTATGGCTGAAACCAGTTGTATGTAAAGCCGTCAGTTCTATAAAACCTGAATCTTGCTAAGAGTGCAACATGTCGTGCAGAAGTAATCGCCTTCGAAAGGCCGCAGAAAATATTAACTGGCGATGTTTTAATGTTTAATGCTAGTAAGATTTGACGAGTAAATGTCTAAATAGTATTCTCAGAGAGCAACCCTTCTGGATCCCAAACTGTGATGTACTAAGCAAACTGTTCCTTCAAAAATGTGAGACTGTTTTTGAGTACATTACTTTTTGGAACAGCCGGTTCATTAGTTAACAATTTACCATACAATATTGCGAGACTAGTATAAAGAACTACTTGTTCCCTAATATAAAGCACGACTTGTTGAGTGATTTACGTGGGTTTCATCCTCGTACTGCTTGCTTTTCACACCATACTTCTGAAAGTATCCGCAAATAATATTCAGTGCGATATAAAGTGATGAGAATGCATTGGCTAAAGCAGACATTTCGGCTATGTAGCACAGGCTGACCAGATCTCAATTAGAAAAAGCCGGGACACATGTGTTTATCCTTTGTACTTAACTTCATTATTACACTTATGCATGCTTTTTTTGTCAATTGAGATGAAATTTTGAAGTCAATAATAGGCCTATGAAGATACAGCCAATGAAAACACATGTCAAGAACGCGTCTTCACTTTGTGAATTGATAAGGAAAATGTATGTACTTACCCATAAATAAAATTCTTTTCTTCAGAAAGAAAAAACTGATGTGTACTTTTTATTGCAATACCCTGGATATGCTTCCTGCAATATTTAGTCACTTACTAGGTATTTAGGTACAGTTTGTTGACCCCAAAAACTGTGTAATACTACTAACCAGTAATCAGATAAAAATTATACATTCCATATTAAAATTAACTTCCATATGGCTACAGTCCTGTTAAGGGAAATGGTTTAAACTAAGTGACACTCCTTTGTAGCTCCTTTGGATTAGTTTTTTTTTTGTCTCGAGGGCCACAAAGTGGAAGGGGTAGGTAATGCTAATATTATTTTCAATATATGTCTTTAGGCAGAAGACAAATTAAACAAACTGCTACAGGCGTACATATTGTGAAAATATATATTGCTGTGACGTTCTTCTTGTACGAAACTTGTTTTGTACGAATATTTAATTGATTGGGAAATATAATTGCTCTCATTTTGTTTCTCGGCTAAAAATCGGGACAGTTATGTGTCCCTAATGATTTTCTCTGGACACCAGGACGTTTGTGTGCCAACCTGGACGTCTGGCCAACTTATGCTAGTACGGTGATAATGTTGAAACTTTTCCCCCGTGTAGTGACGCGAGTTCACTGCTACGGTGTTTTGTTTCCCTGCAGGTTGAGACGATCGGTGACGCGTACATGGTGGTGTCGGGGCTGCCGGTGCGAAACGGTACACAGCACGCCCGCGAGGTGGCACGCATGGCGCTGGCGCTGCTGCAGGCCGTGCGGGGATTCACCATCCGCCACCGGCCGCACGACCAGCTCAAGCTGCGCATCGGCATCCACACAGGTAGGCAACCCAGCAACACACAGCAGTGACGTGCGTCGCCTTTCAAGACCGTTAGGTGGCGCGGCTGAGAAGACAATGGCCCAATCCAACCCCACATGTCAAAACCTACCATGAGACTTTTTATACAGGAGGAATACGTCGAAAGAAATCCACTGTCCAGGTTTTATCTGCTAAGACGCATTTAACAAAAATGTGGAAGTGACTTATTTTTTTCTGCATGAAGATCAGCTTATAATAACAGTTTGAAGAGCCATTCCTGCATACCGAATGCCTCAGCGAATGAGAAGAAACAGATGTGACGAGAGAATCTAGAGCAATAATCCTAAGTGCTAACACACAGATTTTATGCACCTGCACAATTGTCACTCTTTTTAAAAACCTCCAGCTTATATCGCCAGCTAGACTGTTGCGGATATACAATGAAGAGCCAAAGATACTGGTATACCGGCCTAATAGCGTGTAGCGCCCCTGAGCACGCAGAAGAGCCGCAACACGACGTGGCATGGACTCGACAAATATCTGAAGCAGTACTGGAGGGAATTGCCACCTTGAATCCTGCCGGGCTGTCCATAAATCTGTAAAAGTACGAGGAGGTGAAGATTTGTTCTGAACAGCACATTGCAAGGTGTCCCAGATATGCTAAATAATGTTCGTTTCTGGGGAGTCTGGTGGCCAGTGGACGAGTTCAAACTCAGAAGAGTATTCCTAAAGCCTCTCTGTAGGAATTCTGGACATGTGGGGTGTCGCTGGAACTGCCCAAGTCCGTCGGAAAGCACAGTGGACATAAACATATGCAGGTGATAAGACAGGATGCTTACATACATGTCACCTGGCAGAGTCGTATCTAGGCCTATCAGGGTTCCCAAATCACTCAAACTGCAAGCGCCCCATACCATTCCAGACTCGCACCAGCTTGAAGAATCCCATGCTGACATGCAGGGTCCATGAATTCATTAGGTTGTCTTCATATACGGTCACGTCCATCCACTCGACACAATTTGAAACGAGACTCGTCCGACCAGGCAACATGTTTCCAGTCATCAACAGCCCAATGTCGGTGTTGATAGGCCCAGCCGAGACGCAAAGCTTTGTGTAGTGCAGTCACCAAGAGTATACGAGTGGGCCTTCGGCTCCGAAAGCCCATTTCGACGATGTTTCATTAAATGGTTCGTAAGCTGACACTTGTTGACGGGCGAGCACTGAACTCTGCATCAACTGGCGGAAGGGTTGCACTTGCGAATTGTTGAACGATTCTCTTCGGTCATTAGTGGTCCCATTCTTGCAGGATCTTTCTCCGGCCACAGAGATGTCGGAGATTTGATGATTTCCAGATACCTGATGTTAACGGTACACTCGTGAAATGGTCGTATGGGAAATTCCCCACTTCATCGCTACCTCGGACATGGTGTTCCATCGCTCGTGCGACGACTATAACGCCACTCTCTAACTCGCTTAAATCTTGATAACCTGTCATTGTAGCAGCAATAACCGATCTAACAACTGCGCCAGACACTTGGTGTCTTGTATAGACGTTGCCGACAGCTGCATCTTATTCTGCCTGTTTATATATCTCTGTATTTGCATTCGCATGCCTATACCTGTTTCTTTGCCGCTTCACTGTAATTCTTACAACGGAGATTTCGAGAGGAATGAAAATACCACGGTACCGTTTGATGTCACATTACAAATGGATTTCATTAATTCAGATTTTAGATCCTTGAAATTGAATCTTTCTTACGCAAACATCATTTTTTTTAAAAATCCTGTCGCATAGTTCTGATAATAATTTTAGAATTTTGTATACCTTACCTGCAATGCAACAGTTCCTTCTGTATACCCTATGGCCTTCACAAAAATGCATAGCACTGCTGAATGATGAACGCAAACATTTTCCATGCACGAGACACACCTAACAAAAGGAAACGTAGTGCATTCAGGCACTTCACAGTAATTACTAGTTTTATTCAGATACAGGTGTGATGTAGTAAGAAATGTTCCCCACTCGTTATTCTGGATACTGTGCAGCACACCAGACATTCTTTGTAGATTATATTCCTAAACTTTACAATGCAGACTGATAGTGCACACATGACTGAAGTTTAAGACTACTGTTAAACTGATAAGCCAGAAATTGCAAAGATTTATCTGAAATTATATGGTCTGATCATTTCCTCGCTAATTCTTTCCACTGTCGTAAAATTTTTAGTAGAGCGGGTGAATCACGTTACTTGTTTTGTGTGGCATATGCATTATATCAACATGCATTATATCAAACATATATTTGTTTGTCTCAAAGGCAGATACATCTTTTTGTCCAGGCCTAGAGTCCACCAAAGGAAATGAATTATTTTCTGCGTCTCGTAAGATGTTTCGATTGAAATTCTGAAAATCATCCTTTCTGTTTTTCCAGCTATAATAGGTCGATTACAAGCTATTTGCAACTAACCAATCTTTTCTTTTAATTTTCTTCAGTTTCCTGAAGACAGATATAAGGCTGCAGAACCAGTAAGAGACTTGTTCATTCCATTGTTGTATACGAACGTCTCATAACACTTATCAGTTGCACAACCGACTCATGTTTTTCTCTCGCCTCAAAATGATAAAGCTCGGTTCTGTCCCGAAGCATGATTGATCATCGATGTACATAAAAGTTATGGAGATAACAGCAAATTTCAGCTTCACATTAGCAACAAATTTATCTATCGTACTGGCATTTAATAAGTTGACCTCTGTATGTGAAGTACATAAAATTGTCGCTGTATCTGGATCCTGGTCCAGCTACTGCGAGGTCCGGGTTGTTACTATGGAATTTGGCAAGGCTAGTTTCAGAGGGTGGCCGGATGCACTTGCTGTCGCCACACCGTACCCCCAAGGGACAGAATTAGTTTACCCCAGCTGTCTGTGTCCAGTAGAAACCATGAAATTGCGAGAACATGTGTCAGATGTATGTGAGTCGTGTAAGTGAGGCGAGACTTGGGGACCAAACCGGTATTCACCTAATGGGATGTGAAAATCCGCCTGAAAACCATACCCAGGCTGGCCAGCACACCAGCCCGTCGTCGTTAATCTGCTGGGCGGATTCGATCTGGAGCTGGCGCACCTACCCGAGTCCAGGAAGCACCGCATTAGTGCTCTCGACTAACCTGGCGAGTCACATAAAATAGTCTTTCAAAATTTTCAACATTCTATTCTGTATGATTTCTTGAATCTGCTTAAGCACATCAAAAGAGCAAGGAAATCAGCAACGTTCATCTCATATACGATTCAGAGGGTCAGTCTCGTAAACTACCAACGGCAATGGCGCATTGCCTCTCACGACTCGTTCTAAATCTTTCTAACAGTTTTCCGTCCACATTGTCACGGGTTTCATTTTTTCGTATATTTGTTATTTCATGTATTAGCATTTGTATAATTCCTGTGAGATTTTCCGAAACATAACAGGGTTTGGACATTGTTTAACCTTAAGTTTTTTCTCTTTTCTTCACTTAAAAAGTATTTCACAGCCATTTCCTTGTCGCTAAAGGCTATTATAGTTTACATGATCTTTCGGCAAAGACATGCATTCTTGTTGCAAGCTCTTATTAGTACAACTATTATCGTTAGAAGCACAGTTCACGTAATCGTCGGAGTTATTTACTACTTCTTCTAATGACTCCTCAGTTTAAAGCTATCAGCATCGTTTTAAGGAATATCGAAGAAATGAACTAACAAATAACACATATCTAGAGCTTCTGAAGAAGTGGGGAATTCGATTGTGGATAACATTCTTCGTACTTCATCTGTGCAAGACTTAGAACGTTAACTGGATTCCACATTATTATGAAAGTCTGGAATCTGCATAAAGACAGGTGCCTTTATTTGGCATGTACAGTAAGTATATGACCAAAGTATGCAGACGCCTATTTATGGACAGTAAAATAGTATTTATCTACACTTCGCCATTGTGATGAAATCTTCTGCATATACCTTCTATGAGTTATCTGAATGTTATGAAGAGGTCTCTACCATCCTGCCCCATTCTTTTTAACTCCCTACGCACAGTCATTGTGTTCGCTAGACTGTTGGTATCACTTTGGAAGTCACGGAACACGGATGGTTCTTTCCGCGTATTCCTGCTGTCTTTTGCAATCGTCTCCTCAATTGTGGAAACACGTTTGAAAGTTTAATGGTAAAATTCTAAACTCGCATTTGTGTCTGGTTATTATTGAAAAATGTATAACTTATTTTGTCACTGATACATGTAAATCTCAGTGCAGCATCGGAAATATGTTAATACTGAGTATTTAACGAAGAATGTAAAGCGTACACTATGCGATAGGAAATATAGGCTAGCCATTACATCAAATAATTCGCCTGCGAGAGAGCAATTTGTTTACAATGAAATTTACATATGTTATCTGACGGCGAAATAAATGAATCAGATTAACATGTTGGCCCTGAATATTGTTAATCTTTACCTTTAGTCTTGTAAACAATGACTGTACCAGAACTGTTAATTTAATTACACAGCAAATGAATCTAAAATTTAGCTCATCTGCCTTTCTGATAAAACTGCTTGAAAACTCACAAGGTAGCACTTTATTCAGATCTTCTACTGGTATTGTGCCTCTGACGTAATATAATATTATTCACAAGTAACAACCTGACAATCACTGTGTCTTACAATGGACATTAATTTTGATGATAATTAAATTTGTTAACCTACCTTTGAGAAAGGAACGCTTGTCGGCTCTGCAACTTGTAACTACTAAGGTAACTGTCAGAATTTCCGATTTCATTTACCGTACTTCCGATGTACAATCCAAGATAGTGTCTTATCACTTTTTACAAAAAGAATGCATCTGCAGCACACAGATCGCCATGTGCAATGCGACTGTGCAAACACATTCATAATGGTAAAGGATGGAAAATGAGGACTAAATGTAACAACTGATAAATGAGAACAAAGACTCCAAGTATAACTTGCTTCATAAATCCTAATAACAGTACACTCACTCATAAAACGTTAGTAAAATATTTCTTAATAATTTACCTGTGTACAATTACGTTCCTTGACACTTGTTTTAATTACAAGACAATAACGAATATTGCATTACAAAATATCTGCACCAACTTCAATCATACGCAATGTTCTAACAATAAGAAACTACACAATTACAAATACAAAAGAAACTGGATTACCTTATACGTCGGGTTACGTAATTGCTCCATTGATACAATTCCACTTACTCAATATTTTTCACCAAAACATATTGTTATAATACCCTTTTTAAATAATGCTACCACGCACTACACGCCAGGCCAGCATGCATCCTTTTCAAACCAACTACATTGCCAGACTGTCTGACACACTGACTATTACTCTCTTCAAACGAAGTAACCTCTCTGACCAACGACTGTGGTATCAGAAACAGAAAAGAATGTGGTTATATCGATACTATGTAGGTTGAGTACATTTATCAAATTTACAACTTCATTCACATTAATGGTCAAAACTTCCTGAAAACCGTCATTAAAAATAAGACAATCCTCCTTCAACTTGTATATCAGTACATAAAATCGGCCTGGTCTTGGTCCAACAGTGGTTGTTCCTCCGCACTTCCAGTTCACATTCCGAAAACAAGCAGTCGACCTGGGCAGCTTTAGAAGAGATGAAATGGCCCTTAAGCGTTTGGTACCCAGGTCACTGGTCCAAGTTCGAAGTTACTGAGCATTCCCAGTAGGCCGCCCTGCTGCTACTTCATCTCTACTGAGAGCACCATGCCTCCCCCACCCCATATAATGAACGAAGCAAATGCAATGAATATCGATTTAGTTTTGTCTCTATACAACAAAAGCGACTGTTAATGATTCCATATATTAAACTGTTTGCAAATTAGAGCGAATAGTAAATGAAAAGAAGATAGTGTGAGGGAAATTATCAAAGAAAACTGAAGATCGTTTACGAATTACGATTTGGGTGTGTCATATTGTCTGCTTACGGATGCGCCGACAACCTAGGATACACCATCCACTCAAAAGTGTCCGGTGATGCCCTTGAAATGCGGAATTGACAACTAGATGTCATGAGAGGCGGATCCGCCACTATAAAGGAGACTGATAAAGTTGCGTTGTCAGTAGAGTAGTAGTAGTAACGCAGTGGCCCAGTGGTTCGGTCAGGGGAGTTCAGTGACATCTAACGTGGATCAGTCACTGGAAATCAACTCAATAACCTTTCAATCAGGGACATTTAAACCCTTCTAAATCAGTCAAACTCGACTGCTGGCGATGTGGTTGTGAAGTGGAAACGAGAAGGAACAAGCACAGGTAGACCCAGGAAACTCGTGTACTGACGAACAGGAATCGTCAAGACTAGCAGAGGGGTCACTGTAAAGGAGTCACTCGTGAGTTCAAAAGTGTTACCAGCAGAGCTCTAAACACAGTGACACTGCGCAGAGAGTTAAAAAGAATGAGGAACAATGGTCCAGTCGATCCTCATAAGTCACGTATTTGTATAGTCATTTCTAAGCGACGCTTGAGGTGGTGTAAAGCGATATGCCATTGGCCAATGGATGACTGGAAAAAGGTGAATTTGATTGCTGAATCACTCTGTACCGTGTGAAACGCCGAGGGATGTGTCAGCTGGGTTACGTGAAGGCCTGGAGAAATTTACCTATCAACAAAGGAAGTGCCAACAGTGAAGTACGTAGATGGTTGTGTTACGATACGGGAGTCCTTATCGTTATTAGGGTGTGGTCCCTTGTCCAACTTAAGGAAACGGTACTTGAACCAGGATACGAACTCATTTACAACATTGTGTACTGCGTGCAGTAGAGAAACAGTTTGGAGACAATGACTGTATCAACATGACAGTGCATACAGTTACAAAGCATCACCTGTGAAGCAATGTTCCTGGAATGGACTAATCTGCCCAGAATCCCGACCGACGTCAACCCACTGAAAGACCTTTGGGATGAGTTAGAACGTCGACTTCACTCCAGGCCCCATTGTGTGGCATCACTTTGTTCTCTGGTTTTGGCTCTTGAAGGTGAATGGTCTGCTACAGTCATGCAGACACCTCCTTGAAAGTATCCCCAGCAGAATCCAACGAGTCATGATGGCGGAGGGTGGACTCACCTCGTGTTAATGACCATTTACATTTGTCCAAATACTTTTGATCAGATAGTTTGTGTGACTGCATATTTCTCCATTGCCTGACGGGCTACGAATTTGTCAATTTTCAACATAAAAAATTTCATTGTGTCTTTGACAGTTCTTTGTTTTTGGTGTATTCTTCATGTAGTAAAAATGTCAGGGCAGGTTTCCACATGTCATATCTGATCGTTCTCCTGTGAGACGTAACATTACTAGTATTTCAAAATTTATCATTTCTTACTGTTAGGAACAATGGCAGCTCAGAAATTAGCCAAAACATTTGCTTAAAGACTGCGTGTAACGGAAAAGTATGGTACAAATCCGAGAATTTCACGGGGACATATTTGTAGGATGATTTTTTTTACTAGTTTCTCAATTGCTTACGCCGGCAACGAGGCACATAATCACTTTGTTCTCTGTTTGGTAATCATTTAACTTTAGAAGCAAGACTGTATGCAGCTGGTTTATAGAATTTCTGTGGGTCGTGCTTCAACGATAAATTTGACCAAACTCGATAGTTATGCTAGGAATCAGCGCGCTGTGCGTAACTTGATTGAAGAGGATTGGTATGTGCCTTACCACGAGGTAGATTCGCCCTCGACGCACGAAAGGCTTCACTACACTCGATTTTGTATGAGGGTTTAGCTGCGAAAAGCGTCTATTCCCGATGGCTGATGACCAAATCTCAGAAACACTCTCGTGTCGACTGGTGTAAGGAAATGCGCAAAAATTAGAAAGAGAATTTTTTGTTTCTTTTTTTAATTCGTATCAGAAACATAAGCGTAAAGAAATATACAAATGATACGTCGGACTGAGGAGCTATTAGCTACAACCCGATACCAGCAGAGTCCTCAACTGGACTCTCTTCGTGCAGCCAGCTGACAATTACACGACATGTCTCTCGGCTGTGGAGTGCAAAGGGGCGGTTAAACACAGAAATGGACGAGCTCAAAGTAAGACGAAAACCCACAGTCCTCTTTCTCATCTCATTGAATATGCAAATGTATCGTTAGAGTTTCATGGTTGAACCATATGTAACTATTTCCAGTTCATGGCGGGATGATACAGCAACCAGTGATAAGTGTTTTGAAGAGATAAACAGTCTCCGTTCCGAATAAGGCTTTATTATTTTATATTTTGTCAAAAAAACGTTTCGCCTTGTTTAAGGCATCTTCAGATTGGTTGGCGCAACAGAGTTGAACATATAGGCTGTCGTCCATGTAAATCTCTTAGTAGGCGAACGCCGTTTTCAATATTTTAAGAACACTGCGCTTATCCCCTATGTAAAACAGTGCTTCGTTCAAATACATAAAAGACCTCAGTAGTTAACTGCCCCTCTCGAGTTTTAAAAAACTTTACCCAGTGCCCTTGAGGAGTTTAAAGCGCACGTAGACAAAAGAATATTTAAGAATTGCAAAAGATGAACGACATCCATTGGCTACACAGGATGTGTATAAAATTCTTGTAGTTGTGGGCTAGTATGTATTGGTACCACGAAAATAAGCATTAACACCTGTTAAGTTTAGTTGAACGTAAGAAGAATTGCCATCTGAGACTTACAGATAAATTTCCCGATTTCATGACTCTTGGCCAACGAGGAGGGCCCTATAGGTTTGGGTGAGTTAGTTTGCAAATATCAAAATATGTGAAATAAATGGCCGTATCTTTTGCTCGCACTGCGTTACAAGCTGATGTTTACTACACCGCTTAGTGTCTAATGCCCTTAACTTTAGACGTAAATTTTAACTTGATATGTCTACCTGTTTCTGAGAAAAAGAATTCTTAACAGTCCGACAGACCGACAGAGGGAAGCGAAGTGATTCTGTAAGGGTTCCGTTTCTACTGATTGATGTGCAGTGTCAAAGCGGACCCTTACCAGGTAGACGGTCCGCACAACAGACAAGCAAGGTGGGCTGCCGACCTCCCTTCAAGAGCTCATTTCAAAAACTCGCCAGTGAATATAAACATCAACAAGTCTTCAGCATAAACACGGCACTACTTCGTGAAATGCCATGTGACAGATATCAAGCAATTGGAAATAATGTGACTAAGTGTAGCACTCCACAGAATCGATGTTATAAGCACGTTAGCAGAGTGAGACAGACAGTATGTACCTATAGCTACGACAGCTCCGGCCAATATCTATGCCGGCTATAGCCCAGTAGACACTCGCCGTAAATTTCTGTAGAATTTTGTATCTTCTTGGGCGCAACGCCATTTTGGAATTGTGGAGCGTAGTATTCTCTTTGTTATTATTTCTTTTCATTGTCTTGTAACTTTTATCTCGCATTTGTCACCACAAGAATTACTGTGTTTCGTGTTGTTCTTGAGTTTAGTAATTATTGGGCGCAAAGAAGGCGTTTTAGTTAAATAAATTGTGGTCACACTTGATCGTTAGTTCTTTCGTGCCCACACTACATGCGGAGCCCTAAAAAGGAAACTCGGCCTACGGCTGATCCCTGTAGCAGTGATGAGAGGACAAGCCTCCAGGACTTCTTTTGATTCCCGCGGACGAAATACTGCTGTCTGTCTCGAAATAAGTAGCCGTCGCATTTGTCTGAGCAGTATGTCAAAGTCGGCAGTATCAAAACCTTTGGTGAAATCTAGTAGCATCTATATCGTGATATCATGATTATCCCTGGCCTATATCAGGTCATCACTTGCTGTAATTAATGCCGTGTTTGTGCTGTGGTGTTCATAAAGTCTGGATTGACATCTGTCATATACATAGAATTTGCATACGTACCCAGCAATTTGAACGCGGACAATACATTCCAGGGCTTTGGATGCAGGGGAATTATGTTGATTGCCATGTAGTCACATGTTGATTTCGGCTTCTCGATCTTAGGAATAGGTCAGACTACGTTTTTTTCCATGTAGTCGGATGTGTTCTACCCATGGGATTAACCAACCAACGAACCAACGGAGATTCTTCCATAGGGTCGTATCGCTGCGCCCTAAGTTTCGAGAGCGCCTGATTTAGACACTAGGAACTCATCGGTTTAACCTGTTTCGCAGCTTTCTGTATTGATCCTAACGTTCAAGTTTCGGATTTGCCTCGAAATGTCTGTTCTTCGTCGTTTGACGCAGTTCAGTTGTAAACCAACGAGCAGCAGGATTTCTCACACGGATTGGACGTACAGGAGTGTGTTTCCCGTAGAGAGTAGTGAGTTTATCATAAGTTCATAGATCTCTGCCATTAATTGTAGGCTCTCTGCTTATTTGGCACCATTAATCAGAAGCAAGAGACAAAGACAAACGTCCGATTATTCTTCATCATGAGATGAACACCTGAAATAATTCATTGTTTGACAGAGAAAACCATCTCATTGCCCGAATTCAATTCATGTATCTCCCAACGGCTTCTCTTTGTTCCTTTACGTTAAACAAAAATAACGCATGGACAGCGATTGTCTTCACCTCCAGTAACTTTCGTCCCATTCGAAGATCATAGTCTTAGGGTGCCACTATCAGAATGGAGGAAATGTTTACAGGGCTAGTCTGATCACATGCAAAAGTGTGTACATTTTATAGGAGACTAGTTTGAGAAAAAATAAATGGGACTGAATCAGAAACGTTTTTTATGTATTTTGCACAAAGTTGAAAGGTACTCTCGTGCTGCAACTTACACTGGTCGTGCAGCGCTGATGTCGTGCTGCTTGTTTCAGGTCCCTGCGTGGCGGGCGTGGTGGGCCACAAGATGCCCCGCTACTGCCTCTTCGGGGACACCGTCAACACCGCCTCTCGCATGGAGTCCAACGGCCTGCGTGAGTACCACCCGACTGTTCACAAGTAATGTATCGAACCAGCCTAGCGCCCACTGTTTCCCTCGCCTGGCCTGTATAGTCTACACAGTTTTCCACTTTTTTGTTTTCCTTTAATCGAAATTATATGTTTTATACCCATCCCTCACGTGTGAATCTGCACACTGAGCAAACAGTTAAATAGCTTTCTTTGACCTAATTTACAAATTACATTTTCTAAATTTTTCGCTCTATTTAAGAGCACAGAATCATGGTCTTTTCTGAATATACTTCTGCCCAAAAAGCGATTCTGGTAGCTGAAATCAGATGTTTTTTTTTAATCCAGTATTTTCAGTTATTTCATCACTTACCACTTTTTCTTTAGTCCTAACCGAGAAGTCAAATACAAATATTTATAGATTAAGCTTTGAAATGTTTCAAGATAACGAAATATTTTCATAAAAATTTTCAAGTCCTATATCACATCTTTGCGGGTATAATTTCCAAAAACAGGAATTTTCACAGATTTACCTTTCAAAATGATTTCATTATGAGATATTTTTATGAAAGTTTTTATCCCCTGTTTCACCCCCTTAGGGGTTTTAATTTCCAAAAACACTCAAACACCTATTTTTTATTTCTAACTGAGTAGTCAAATACCAGTTCCCATATATATGTAGCTTACAAATGGTTTAGTAGTGCTTTACTAATGTTTTATTTTTATAAAAGTTTTTCAGTCTCTGTTTCACCCCGTTATGTGTTGAATTTTTAGAAACACTGAAACACGTGCTTGTTATGTCTGACCAGGAAACCAAATACCAGTTTCCTTAGTTCTAGCTTCAAAATTGCCTTAATACCGACATATTATCAAAAACACCTTTCAGCCCCTATTCCGCCACCTTATGGGGTGGAATTTTGAAAGAAACCTTTTCAAAGAATGCCTATCATATAACGTCAACACCATCTGCAAATTTCAGGTATCTGTCCTAAGTTTGGGGCTTCTCCATGAAGAGATAGTCATGACATTTCCTTTTATGTAAAGAGATTACCGTCAGACACCGTGTTCAACTTTAGTTATCCTCAGCGAGTGAGTGCATTACACTATAATTTTAGGAATTCTACCCTGTTCAGTGCATGGTTTCGAGAAAGAGAAGCAAGGAGACAAAAGAATATTTAGACTCTGAAACCAGTACACACAGATGTGAACTTACTACAACGTTGAATTTTGATGTACAACATTCTTCTTTGACTAAAAAATGGTTTTATGGTTCACCAATAATGTTACTTGGGGGAACATGTTAATCGTCCTCAGTGAAGACTGTAATGATTAACGAGCAATAGGAGAAAAATTTTACGTTGATATTTGCTTACGTTCATAGTTCTCAAAACCCCACTGAACAAAAATTTGAAAAAAAAAATCCCACTTTTACTACTACAGCCATACTAGTAATATCGACTCTCAGCTTGTATATGCATCTTGTCTACTCGTAATTAGTTGAGTGTCCTATATCCTTTCCATTCATGTAATGTTACTACCACTTGATTATGAAATCATACCTTCAATGTGTTCTCTTTTATTTTTACATTTCCACATAATTAGATTTCTGCAACTTCTCATCACTTTTATACATCGTTGTCTACTGGTTATCCTTCGGGACAGCTTGTATTACTTCAACTTCTTCCTTACAGTGTTCTCTCTACGGCTATTTAGCCGTGTCTAAGTTTTGGGTTGCCAAAGAACCAGTATTATTATGGACATGGTTGGTATTATGACACATGGTCTCATTTCCGACAATAAGCAGCAGGTTGCAGATGTTTAACATGCAAAGGTCCCCTGTAACTGCAGCACACATTTGGCAACGGATACATTGGTTTCAGATTGTAGCAGTCCCAGACGTATTTATGTAACAACGGTTTTTTTGGGACAGTGTAATTGTGCAACCTCACATGTTTCCAAGAAAAGCAGTTGCTGGAACGCTTGTTGAAATCTCAACGAATCCATACATTCAGCCTTGTGGAACAACGATTTAAATTCCCTCACCCCAGTGTATTCAATCTGTTAAGAGCCAATAATTATTCATTGCTACCACTTAATTCTCTCTTTATCCCAGTTAGAATGACACGCCCTCTCAGTACTGTTAAAATGGATCCATGAAGGCTCATAAATTTCTGTAATCTGACACCTTCAAAGATTCAGTATTTCACATATGTTTCCCCCTACCATAGTCACTGCTGAGTATCATAAGAAAAATTACTATTTAGTTGAATGTTTTTCGTTTCCATGTCACGACGTTTCTACTTGTGCTGCTCAAGATAAAACTGAACTCGCTGCCTCATAAAATATTTGCAATATGTCATACTTATGCTCAGCTCAGAATTTTAGTAAAAGAATCTAAAGGATAGGAGAGACTGAATGGGTGAAAAACTGATATTTGGACTTTTCGTAAACACCATCAATAACTTTGAATAAAACGTCTTTGCAAAATGTTGTGAACAAATAATGATTATACAGGTTATGCAGCAGGAATCGCCTTATAGAAACATAACACTGCAGCGCATTAAAGACATACCACACCTCCATTCATCACTTTAGTTTGTGTAACGTTGAAGAGGTCGACGGCGCTTTCGATCAGGGTAAATGTTGGCTACCAGTTTAGTGACAGCAAAGACTTCCAAATCATACCGGTGCATTAGGAGCCTGGAGGTGCAGGATTTGATAATAGTCAGTCTTCTGACCACTTTTTGATTTCAATGATGATAACAACAAATGCCATGAGATTCATTGACAGAGACTACGAAAATATCTACTTTTTACAGTGTCAGGAAGTCTGTCATTTTGTAGTAAATATTCATATGTTTTTAATTAAGTAGTTCGAATTATGAGTCACTCATTCATGTTCCTTTCTTTGTTTCAGCTCTAAAGATACACGTTAGTCCAAAGACTAAGGCAGTACTGGACACGTTCGAGACGTTCGAGTTGGAACTCAGGGGCGAAGTGGAAATGAAGGTAAGCACCGCAGTCCAAAGTTATTTACCTGGCGAACAAGGGATATAAAATTAATTATTCATATTGCTATTGACACTTAATTCTGCTCCTGGAAATTAAATACAATTTTTGACCTCATTCAACAGTAACAGGAGATTCTGCTCAAGTATCACTGAATGGAAATAATCTTTTATATCGATATGGAATAGGTCTATGTACTGCCGACTGCTAACTGATGGCCAACTTCAGTGAAGGAGATGGATCGCGCCTCTAACACATCAGTTTATGGGATAAATCCAAGCTACACACGTACCAATCGGCGACATATATTGATGAGCCAAAAGAATAAGATAATCTTGTTAATAACGTTTTGGTCGGCTTTTGGAACATAGGACATCAGCGAAAGTGCATAGCATTGCTTCTATGAGTCTGTGGAAGGCGTCCGGAGATACGTGGCACAGATGTCTACGTACGCGTCACGCATTACCCGTAAATTACGGGCCTGTTGTTTGTGGGCACGAAGTGGTGCCCGAGAGTGTCATATGTGCTCCTCATGATTCATATCAGGCGAATTTGGTGCCAAAAAACATCGACGACTGTACCTTATCATCCTTTTAAACCATTGTAGCACGGTTCTGAACTTGTGACATGGTTCAAATGGCTCTGAGCACTATGGGACTTAACTACTGTGGTCATCAGTCCCCTAGACTTAGAGCTACGTAAACCGAACTAACCTAAGGACATCACACACATTCATGCCCGAGGCAGGATTCGAACCTGCGACCGTAGCAGTCGCGCGGTTCCGGACTGCGCGCCTAGAACCGCTAGACCACCGCGGCCGGCAACTTGTGACATGGGCTGTTATCTTGCTCGGAGATGCCACCACCGTTCCGGAAGGGGCTAGCACAAAATCGTGAAGTTGGTCCATTACCATGTTCTCGTAGTCTACAGCTACTTCGATTACTGTCACAGGCCCCTTATTGTGATGCCCACAGCATCATACTGCTCACACTGACTGTGTAGGCTCCGATTACGTATTTTCCATGCTTTATCACCTACCCTCAAGCCATCAGGCGACATCCAGTCTCACCGTGGTCAACGGTCTTAATGCTTTGGCCTGTGATATTATTCAAAGTACTTATGTACACTGTTCTTAGCCGACATCTGATTTCCATTCCTAAGAATGGAGTGGCGAGTCATCCTAGATGTAAGATGAGGGTTGCATACCTGTCATTAGACGTCCTCCTAAGTTCGTCAGTTTCCCGTGAGAGTAACGTGTTCGCTACAAAAGAAGCAACTTGTCACTACGTAGTAATTAGCTGTGAGAAAACGCCATTCACTTATTCTACCTGTCCCACTGAGTTATCATTTATATCTAGTCATAAATATGCGAAAGGTCATTGCTGCATGACTATCAATGCACCGCACATAGAAGTGTAATGATCCTGAGAGACTATCTACGACAGTGCAACTGTAAGTTTTCATCCACGAATATTGTGATTTCCACAAATACAATTTTTTTCGTATGAAAATGTAACGACTGATATGGATTCTCTTATTATTGCACCTAATCACAAAGACTTATTACATTATCGAGGTACAGACCGTTATACTGAATTTAGGCGTGAAAATTTAAAGTTTATTATAACGGCAATAACAGTAATTATAAGAAAAGCTGTTATGGCAACGTTTGGTGATAAGGCCCATTTCAGTATTCGGTATCACACAGAAAACCACTACAGAAATTTGATTTTTGTAGTGATAGTGGTGGTGATGGTCGTCGTCTTAAGAGATAGCTGTATCGTACGTAATGATAGACACATTTGAATGAGGCCAGTCAGTTATCTCCATAATTGCCTGCAGCCTTAGCCAGTCTTCTGCCATCACTGGGAGAAAATGCCAAACAGTGAAACAACTATTATAGTTTTCTGTAAAATAACTAATAACGTATAATAAAGTACTAATTTCAAACAAGAGCCCGTTAGAAATGGTGAAGTTCTCTAAGTTGCTTGTAATCATCTTTTACAAACTTACTACTACCTACTTTTACAATTATAACTGAATACTTTATTTCATAAAAATTAGTCACTAGTACTAAGCTTCTGATATACACGGTGTAAATTTTAAGTTGACGGACCAGAATAACTCGAAAAATAAGATTCACAGGAAAAAATGTGTAGAATCCAAAGTCGATTATTTTCGAGGGGGACATATGCTGGTGCTAAAATTAGCCCGCCACCCCAGACCCCTGGGGGCGGGGCGGGAGGCAACTTTAAAATTTCAAATGGGAACCCCAATTTTTTATTGCAGAATCAGATTCTACATAAAAAACAACGTACATTTTGTCTTAAACATTTGTTTTGATTCTTGGTAGTTGGCTCTGTAATTCAAGAAAATCCATGTTCACATTTTTGCGTCTAAAATGATTACGGATGAATAAAAAATACTTATCTACTTCATAAATTTTGATTCGCTAAAACAAATAGGCTGGGGTTTAAGAGGGAGGAATTAGAGTTTTGCAAAACTTATACGAAACTGAGGAAAAAATTAATATTTGGGTCAACATTTTTAAAACTCTAGTTCCTCTCTCTCAAACTCCACCGTATGGGGGGAGAGGGAGAGTTTTAGTCTTAGCGAATCAAAATTTACGAAGTAAATAAGTATTTTCTATTTATGCGTAACAGTTTTCCACGCATAAATGAGGGCATGGATTTTCTTAAATTACAGCGCCAACTAACAAGAATGAAAACAAATGTTTAAGACAAAAGGCAGGTAGTTTTTTTATGTAAAGTATGATCCTGCTATACAAAATGGGGGTTCCCATTTGACATCTTAAAGTTGCCTCCCACCCCACCACCAAGGGCTTAGGTGGCGGGCTAATTTCAGCACCAGCAGATACCCCGTTCGAAAATAATCAACTTTGTATTCTACACATTTTTTCGTGTGAAGCTTATTTTTCGAGTTATTCTGGTTTGTCAATTAAAAATTTACACCATGTAGACAGACATACTCGTTTGCCAAAGTTTAAGGAACTTTAATCTGTAAAACTACCTGAGGTAGCGTGATAATACATGTACTAATATATTCCACGTGAAAAGTGAAGCGTGAGAGTAGCGCGGATACGAGATATACCATAAAATCGGGCATTGCTGAGCAGTTGCGCTCTTCGATATCCCTCTGCAAGTGATACACAGGGCGTCAGTGATAAGAGTGACGACATGACGGGTAGTGGCTTCTCCTGGGTTAACTGGCGTTCTACAGAGTTCAGAAGGCGACTGAGCTGGTGGTGTTCAGTGTTGTGATACTTCAAACCTCACACTGTACGCATGATGTCCGCAGCTCGTGTTGTGGTGCCTTTGGATCACAGGGTCCCGGGTTCGATTCCCAGTTAGGTCGGGGATTTTATTCACCCGGGCACTGGATGTTTGTGTTGTCCTCATCATCTGATCATCCCCTCATTATCATTCAAGACGTGGCAGGACTGGGAATGGGAAGATTGGGAATTTGTACAGGCAATGATGACCACGACGTTGAGCGCCCCACAAACCAACATCATCATCATCATCTACGCTTGATCACTGCTATATTAGTGCAGGGAGCTACACAATCTGATCAAATGTGCCCTTGCACCTATTAGGGGAGTTTAACATGGGCTGTGTCCACCCTGCGCCCTTGTGAAATCTTGAATTCCGCTTGGGACACTTTCAATGGAGTGTCTGGATATTTGTGGAGGAATGGCAGGCCGTTCGTCCTGAGGATCCGAAACCGGAAAAGGGGGCGATGTTGGGGGTTGGGGTCGGGAGCGAAGTCGACTTCCTGACAACTCCTCCCAAAAGGGTTCCATTGGGTTCGGAACATTGGGCAGACCAGCCCATTTCATGAACGTTATTTTCCCCAAACCATAGCCTCACAGATGTTGCTATATGACAGGGTGCACTGTCGCGCTGATACAGTCACCGTTTCCGGACTGTTCCTCTATTGATGCCACAACACAATGCTGTAAAATGTGTTCGTATCAGTCCCCGCTGAACGTTTTCGTAAGTGCAATAAGTTGATCGCACTCTAAACGCGAAAAACACTCAACCACCTTCTCCGCATTTTACTCTTGGAACTATACATGATGACAGATAATATTCTCAAGGCACAGTCATACCCAAACTCTCTGATGGGATTGCCACATGGTACTGCGTGATTCATCACATGAAATCCAGCCATCCACAGTCCAATGGCGTCGATCTGTACACTGTCTCAGGTGCCACTGAGCACCGACTGCAGATACTCATGATGACAGATAATATTCTCAAGGCACAGTCATACCCAAACTCTCTGATTGGATTGCCACATGGTACTGCGTGATTCATCACATGAAATCCAGCCATCCACAGTCCAATGGCGTCGATCTGTACACTGTCTCAGGTGCCACTGAGCACCGACTGCAGAAACTCATGATGACAGATAATATTCTCAAGGCACAGTCATACCCAAACTCTCTGATTGGATTGCCACATGGTACTGCGTGATTCATCACATGAAATCCAGCCATCCACAGTCCAATGGCGTCGATCTGTACACTGTCTCAGGTGCCACTGAGCACCGACTGCAGAAACTCATGATGACAGATAATATTCTCAAGGCACAATCATACCCAAACTCTCTGATTGGATTGCCACATGGTACTGCGTGATTCATCACATGAAATCCAGCCATCCACAGTCCAATGGCGTCGATCTGTACACTGTCTCAGGTGCCACTGAGCACCGACTGCAGAAACTCATGATGACAAATAATATTCTCAAGGCACAGTCATACCCAAACTCTCTGATTGGATTGCCACATGGTACTGCGTGATTCATCACATGAAATCCAGCCATCCACAGTCCAATGGCGTCGATCTGTACACAGTCTCAGGCGCCACTGAGCACCGACTGCAGAAACGTGTGGCTTATGTAGAGCTGCTCGACCATTTCACCACGTTCTTTTTCAGTTCCTACCCACAATCATTGTGCTGAACTGCTGGTAGCACTTTGGAACTAACAAGTGGTTCCTAATTCTGTTATCATGCGACTGTTTTAGAACCACAGTCCGCAATGCTTCACGATCCCTGTCCGCCATTACATGAAGCCTGCCTGCTCATAGGATAGCTGCGGTTCTTCCTTCACCCATCCACTTAACAGTCACGTCATCAACAGACAACACGGATAGCTTTAGAGGGACTGAAGTGTCCCTGATGGATTTGTTAGCCAGGTGATATCCAATGATTAGCCAAGTTCTAAGTGTGTGACCTCTCCCGACCAATCCATTACGCTGTTACTGCTTGTCTACTGACAACGCAATACACCTCGCTTCCTTTTAATCTGGCAGTTTCGCTTCTCGTGACCTGTAATGGTCAATTCCTCATTACATAGGGGCATCCAGATTCTTTGGATCAGATAGTGTATCTTTCCGCTCCAGATCCTCATGTTGTACGTTCTCGTACACCATAACAGATCTCTACTGTGGGACAGAATCATGCATCAGAGACCGAGCGAGGTTGCGCAGTGATTAGCACACTGGACTTGTATTTGGGAGGACGACAGTTCAAACCCTCGTCTGGATATCCTGATTTGGGTTTTCCGTGATTTCTCTAAATCACTTCAGGCAAATGCCAGAATGGTTTCTTTGAAAAGGCACGCCCGATTTCCTTCCCATCCTTCCCTACTCCAATGGGACCGATGACCTCGCTGTTTCGTCCCATCCCCAAACCAATCAACCAGCCATCCATCAGATGCAAACTACGTCCCTATGCAACTACGCACCGCACCATTGCAGTAAGTCTTTCCTGTAGGTCCTAGATGTCACAATACTCATGAGAAATAGTGCTAGTGGCCAACGAGTTCAGTGGGATATTTCGTCAAATCAGAATAATGCATTTCATGAGATGGTTTCACAATACTGGCGTGTCTGCAGCATAACTGAAGGGCATGCAAAATGAAGATATGGCGTGAAATAATCCTTAGACAACTTAGTGACTTTGGTGCAATGAGAATTCTAAACTTCCCTTATTTGGATCATTCACTATGGCAACTTGATATATTTATCGAGGGGTTTGGTATGAGGGGAAGACATCACGTCGGTCACCAAACACACACAGCAACCTCTCAAAGTTGACGATTCACTGCTGGACGAGCTAGAAGCTTCCACAAGTCTCTGGCCAAGGCGGGTTCTGTGCTAGTTCTTCACTCTGTGTTTTTGTAAAATTCGCTTTGTGTTTTTGTAGAATTCGTCTTATCTCCCCGGATAATGAGCCACGAAACGGAATCAACGCAGCGGCAGCATTCTCCAGAGGTTCCTCCTCTGTTTCCACCAGTTGTACAGTGTATACTTACATGGGTGTGGTGTTTGTTTCTTCGGACATGTCTGAAAGAAGACTCCATATCCGTATAAGTATTTAGTTCTGGCAATACCGGCCATAACCTTCTTCTTTTGTGCGGATGCACACATATTACCCCAACTCTTACGGGACTTGCTAAGAGTGTCTTCCACGAGTAATGAGTGCGTTGGGTAGGGACACTACGAATGTGATGTGTGGACGTATAGGGTGAGAATGTGGGTCCCGCGGGAGGCGTGCGCGAGATAGTCCCTGCAGTCGCGCTATCCTCTATGCCCTCGGTGGCTCGGATGAATCGAGCGTCTGCCACGTAAGCAGGAGATCCCGGCTTCGAGTCCCGGTCGGGGCACACATTTTCACCTGTTCCCGTTGATATACATGAACGCCCGTCAGCAGTTGAAGGTATTAATATATAATTCTAGTTTAGTTGGTGCGGCAGTGAAATATGGCTTGATCTCAACAATCAAGTCTGCAATTACCGTGATCTTGTTGAAGGTCACCACAACCAACTTCAACTTGAAGTAATCATGATGGAACAAATGGAAAGAAATCCGCTACCCCAGGCCCCAGTCAACGGACTGGACTTTCCTGGTCATCGGATTCTGGGGGACCAGGAACATCATGAGGAGAAGAGTCGGAGCTTCTCAAAACCTCTTCGCAAGCACTACCTTGGCACTCTCAATGCAAACACTCTGTTCAAACTTGGAAAACTAAAACAACTGACAGACATGCTAGATAAATTTCACATCAAAATTCTTGCCATCCAAGAGACGCGCTTCGTAGATGAAAACCATTTCGACACAGAACATTACAGGATTTACAAAGGTAAACCTGCTGTCAGAAGAGGAACACCATTATTGTTTGGTACAGGGTTTGCAGTACACAAATCAGTCATGGATAACATCATAGACTTCAATTCAATATCAGAACGTATCTCGACACTGTCCTTCAAATCAGGTAATAAAGCATACACAATTATCAACGCACATGCACCTACAAATGACCATAACAGAAAGAAGCCACAAGAAATTGAAGACTTCTGGGAAGACATGGAGGAAGTAACTAACAACGTACCAGAAAGACATGTGAAAATTGTAATGGGTGATTTCAATGCGCAGCTTGGTAAGGAGAGAAAATTCAGAGAAATAACAGGCCCATACTCAGCACATATTCGCACGAACAGAAATGGGGAACAGCTCATAAAATATTGTCAAAACTTTAACCTCAAAATCATGTCAACACAATTTCAAAAACCAAGACGAAAACTTACAACATGGAAAGCACCCAACACAGTGTGGGGAGAATTTCAGATTGATCATGTGGCCATATCCAAGAAAAATTCGCGGGAAATTCTAAATGTCAGAACACGTAAAGGAGTCTTCGAGTCTGATCATTATTTGCTACAAGTTAAGATTAGGCCAATCCCAAGACTGAAACAGACAGCGCAAAACAAAATAGTCAAACCTGATCCGGAATACTTGAAGATAAACAGGGATAAAATCGTTGAAGAAATTAATAGGCACTCAATAGACACATGGACAGATCTGGCGAAGGCAGTTCAGAAGACTATGTGCTGGGGACAACCACCTAGAAAACGCAAACATAGGTGGTCGAACGCAAAGTGTGATGAAGCCATTGAGAGAAGAAAGCAAGCATGGGACAAGTTCAGTAGCTACAGAAATTCAGAAACATGGAAAGAATTTCACGAAGTTCAGAAACTAGCATCGAAAGAAATCAGAAGGGAAAAACGAGCATATGACAATAACAGACTAAAAGAAATTGAGGAAGATTTCAAAAGAAATAACACAAGAAATTTTTACAGAACTTTCAAAGAAAATATTAAGGGCTATCAACCCCCTAGCCTCTGCTTCCGAAGAACAGATGGATCCCTGGAAACAAACACAAAAGAAAACTGTAAAATTCTCAAACATTACTTTGATAAACTTCTTAATTGCAAAAAACCTACAGGAAAATTAACATTCCAAAAGACCACATCTAATGCCGATTCTGATCCACCCACAATAGAAGAGATAGAGGAAATCGTAAAACAAATGAAAAATAACAGAGCTGCCGGAGAAGATGGTATTATCACCGAGATCTGGAAACTCCAAGATGAAAACATCACCAAAAAAATCCATAAGATTATCTCCGAAATTTGGATCACAGAGAAAGTGCCAGAGGAATGGAAATGTGCATTGATCCATCCGTTACATAAAAAGGGTGATAAGTCAGATCCAAACAATTACAGAGGCATTTCGCTAGTACCAGTTACATACAAAATTTTCTCTAAGGTGCTATTAAACAGACTAGAACCACAAGCAGATCTGCAAATTGGGGAATACCAGGCAGGCTTCAGAAAAGGGAGATCATGCATCGAACAGATCTGGAACTTGAGAACACTTTTGAAAGTCAGACAGGCAAGAAACACTGTAGTTACCTTTGTGGACTTTAAAAAAGCATATGATTCCATAGACAGACAGACACTCTTTGACGTACTGGAAGAATATGGTATCGACAGAAAAACCAGGGCACTTATACAACAGACGCTTACAGACACTACCTCCAAGATTAAGTTCATGGGAGAAATTTCGGAACCCTTCCACATACACACAGGTGTCCGACAAGGAGACGGGCTCTCACCAATCCTGTTCAACATGGTGTTAGACAAAATTATCAAGCAGTGGGAGGAACAAGTTAAAGGAATACAGCTGGGAAGAACACGTGAAACCAAAACAATCATAAAATGTCTGGCATTTGCAGATGATATAGCCATGCTCAGCAATAATACACAGGAGGCAAAGGAAGCACTGGAATGCTTGCATGAAATATCTGCCAAAACAGGTCTGCAGGTATCTTACGAGAAGACACAATATATGGAACGACAGACCAACAATGTACACACCATGCATACGGTATATGGATCCGTAGAAAGAGTCGAAAAATTTAAGTATTTAGGGGAGTACATACAAATGGGAGGATCAAACAAGGCGGCTAACATGGGACGAACGAAGAAACTCCAGAAGGCATACAAACTCACATGGTCACATTATAATAAGAAAAGCATATCGAGGCAGGCCAAACTTAGGCACTACAAAACAGTTGTATTACCAGAAGCATTGTACGCTTCAGAAACAACCACAATTGGAGCATCAGGCATCATAGACACAGAAAAAATTGAACGCAAAATTCTCAGAAAAATATTTGGGCCAATTCACAGAGATGGCATATGGATGAAGCGACCTACCAAAGAGCTGTACCAGCACACTGACAGACTAACAGACGCGATCAGAAAACGCAGATTAACTTTCTATGGGCACATACAGAGAATGGACAACAACCGACTTACAAAGAAAATTTTTGATGTAGTAAACAGCTCAAGCAAGAAAACAAATTGGTATCATGAAATAGACGAAGACTTAAGGCAGATAGGGATCAACAGGCAAATGATAGGAGACAGGAAATACTTCAGAAACAAAGTTAGGAGTGCAAAATTTATTGTAAAGGAGAGAAAGAAGAAAGGAACATTATGGACAGAGCAAAGGAAACAGGAGCACAGCCAAAGGATGAAGAGATTTTGGGAAGAGAAGAGGAAGAAAGGAAAGAAGTGAAAATTGTGTCATCATGTGATTTTCGAGTTCAAACACTGTCCATAAGGGCAACAATGAAATGAATGAATGAATGAATGAATTCTAGTTTAGTTGTAAAGTGATGCAGGACGCTGTGCCCTGCTAATTTGTCACTCCGCGTAGCTGTTCTTCTAGAACACCGTTCTAAATGCTTAGGTTCTTAGTTGAGACTCTCATTGATTAACAGGGTGCGAGTCCTATGTGCCAGTATTTTGAGCAGTCTTTTTCTCGGCGCTGGGTCGCTATAGCTGTCTGCCTGTAGATATGGTTTGGTGTGCGTCGCTCTGAAGATGAAGAACGACTAGCGTGGTGAGATGACCTAAATTCCACTGCATTTTGGACACTGCTAATAATTCGAAATATAATGTTTAACTACTCAGAAATGGTGAAGTACATGAAAGTTCCAAAATAACTTCCTGACTGCGTCGACGGCGGTAACTGAGAAAGAAAACACTGCACTACAAACTCAGGGTCACCTGATGAGCTGAAGGAAAGCCCGATCTTGCAGAACCAGTCAACCGCAGGAATTATGTTGATGTATTATTGGCATCAAGCTGCTGCTTAATGAACAGTTTTTCACCATCTCTCCCCTCTCACACAATGACTAGCTGCGAGTTCTCTCGTCACATAATCTAGTGCACTCCGGACTTGTACTGAAACGAGTCGAATTTTTTTTATTCTCAGCGTAAAGTCGGTATTACTGGTGAAACGAACGGTACTTTTGACTACAGTTGTACCAATGCAGCAGCCTTGTTCAAATCATATTATAATGAAATACTCAGCTAGTGACTGAAAAGAATTTCCGTCTTTGTTTCACTAAAGAATAGCTGTCAAAAGTTGAGTATACTGTTTCACTTAGCAGCCTACATTGTTTGTTGTGAGGACAGACGAACATACGATTTTTAGGCGTGTTTTGTTAACAGTTTTATGCAAATAATCTCTATTCACATTGTTGTGACACAAGTTCATAACAATGAACAGTAGACATAGTGGGACAGAGCATGTAAATAAAATTATTGTACCAATTTCCAGTACGTAAAATGTGGTTCCGTAAAACAGAATTGCAATGGATGTGTTCTTCAGTCGTTTGAAAACACTACCCCCAATTTTATGTTAATGACTTGATATTTCACATATACATCTACATCTACATGACTACTCTGCAACTCACATTTAAGTGCTTGGCAGAAGGTTCATCGAACCATAATCATACTATCTCCCTACCATTCCACTCCCGAACAGCGCGCGGGGAAAACGAACACCTAAACCTTTCTGTTCGAACTCTGATTTCTCTTCTTTTATTTTGATTATCATTCCTACCTATGTAGATTGGGCTCAACATAATATTATCGCATTCGGAAGAGAAAGTTGGTGACTGAAATTTCGTAAATAGATCACGCCGCGACGAAAAACGTTTTTGCTTTAATGACTTCCATCCCAACTCGTGTATCATATCTGCCACACTCTCTCCCCTATTACGTGATAAAACAAAACGAGCTGCTCTTTTTTGCACCCTTTCAGTGTCCTCCGTCAATCCCACCTGGTAAGGATCCCACACTGCGCAGCAATATTCTAACAGAGGACGAATGAGTGTAGTGTAAGCTGTCTCTTTAGTGGACTTGTTGCATCTTCTAAGTGTCCTGCCAATGAAACGCAACCTTTGGCTCGCCTTCCCCACAATATTATCTATGTGGTCTTTCCAACTGAAGTTGTTCGTAATTTTAACACCCAGGTACTTAGTTGAATTGACAGCCTTGAGAATTGTACTATTTATCGAGTAATCGAATTCCAACGGATTTCTTTTGGAACTCGTGTGGATCACCTCACACTTTTCGTTATTTAACGTCAACTGCCACCTGCCACACCACATAGCAATCTTTTCTAAATCGCTTTGCAACTGACACTGGTCTTCGGATGACTTTACTAGACGATAAATTACAGCATCATCTGCGAGCAACCTAAGAGAGCTGCTCAGATTGTCACCCAGGTCATTTATATAGATCAGGAACAGCAGAGGTCCCAGGACGATTCCCTGGGGAACACCT
Source organism: Schistocerca serialis cubense (assembly GCF_023864345.2). NCBI lineage: Eukaryota > Metazoa > Arthropoda > Insecta > Orthoptera > Acrididae > Schistocerca > Schistocerca serialis. The sequence goes on from NC_064642.1 coordinate 65,962,467, forward strand.
GATATCACTTCACTTTTACTCGATGATTTGCCGTCTATTACTCGGAACTGCGACCTTCCTGACAGGAAATCACTAATCCAGTCGCACTTTCCAGTGTTTTATGATTTCTGCACGGTCATACGTACATACTCCTGCTCGGTGTAATTATTTTCCGTTAGAAGCTACTAATGGGTAACTTTTCCCCCGATAAAAATTCTAAGGGCGGTGTGTGGCTCCTGGCAGCGCGGGCACCATAGCAGTTAATACATGTGGTGTATTGGTAACCATCTGTCGCATGTAGCAGAGACTTTTCACAAGCCATATGCCAATACTTCTATGTTATTTGTAAAGCATAATACTAGCATCTTACCTTATGGGCTCAAATGTGGAAGGAAGAAATCATTGTTCTAATTTTTTCTTGATACAGCATTCAGTATGCCTGACATCTGTTGCAGGGTAAAGGGAAGGTGACGACGTATTGGCTACTGGGTGAAAAGAAACCTCAGCAACCAAATGGCGGAGCCATGACGCAGTCCATCAGCAACAACAGCAACGTCTCGCAACAGCCAGCAACCGGCAACAACATCCTGCCACCGGTGCCAACTCCACAGCAGCAGGCGAACAACATCAGTGGTCCACAACAACAGAACCAGATGTCCAACAACGTGAGCAGTCCACCGCCGATGTCGCAGCCTAACAATGTGAACAGTCCACCCGCCAACAAAGTGAACAACAACAACGTCGCCAAACTGCCACCCAGGGACACCGGGAACCACGTCATCACCCCTCCGCCCGGAGTTACCACGCCGTTGCTCGCACCAACAGAAATGGTCTGAGGGGCTTCCACGACGCAACCATCGCGTTTCGATGTGCAGTGGCAGAGCATTTGTTGATTCTATGTCTTGCTGTGTTTCTGAACTTGTTAACTGAAACTCCCACTATCTTAAGAAAGCACGCTGCACTACGCCACTATTTACTTTCCACCTGCACAAGATTGTCGCCACAGGCAGCTGTCATTTACGTGGAAACGGGTGATAAAGGCATTACAGGCTGTGCCCCATGTTTTGGTTTATTTCAGACTTTCTCGTTCAAAAGTGACTTACTGTATCTTTTGCTCTATTTCTCTGATAACAGAATTGAAAAATACATTTTCGGACATTTACTAATAGCACATACATCAAATGCACGGTAAGCTTGCTTTGTGCACGCTACATTAAATAATTCGTGTCTGCCATCCTCTGTACTAATTTCTAAAGTGTTTCTCTACTGCTGTATAGGGTAACGTGGTATAAGGTAAGCTATTCCGTCGACAGTACCCAAACAATCTATGGTAATGTACAGAGGTTTTCGTAACACTGTACAAAATAATTGAATTGTCATTGAGAGAGAATAATTTTATTTAAAAATTTGTACAATCCATTTAACTGTGGCAGTTTTATGTCCATTGGCATCGTTTGTTGTTCTTTAACATGTCGAGCACTTCTATAAAACTATACACACGTTATTTGTAACTCATACTAAAGTTAATTACAAAACTCCTGTTACATTTCATACACGAAACTCAAAATACTTAGGCTCAGCTGATGTTTACCTTCCTACCTCAGGTCTAACAGTAAGGAATGACTATGGATATTAGGCCAGAGCAAGGATACGAGAAGCTTCCAATGGAAACAGCTTCGTGGTATTGAACCTTTGTCTCCTCTTTGTGTCTCACACTGGACTTGAACAGTTCTGATTGTATCGTACATTTATGCATCAACATGAGACAGACTTTACACTTTCCTGCCGTGTTACTCGCAGTCCCACAACTTCCTCCTCTCCTAATACGGACAATGAGCTACACTTTTATGTCGACTAAAACGAAAAATTGATGTAAATTTCTTACTCGTTACTGAAAGTTTTCAAATTTTATACTATCTGTTCTTCTTCTTCCTGGTAATTGATGTTGTTGCTGTGGTTACGAGTATTGCAGAAAGAGCGCTAGTACAGATTATACTTTATTTCCAGGAATTTTCTTAAAACTAGTGATTATATTCCCTCAAAATATAAAAAAGTCATGGGCACTTGTGACTTGAAACAAATTTTTCTATCTTCTTTACACACTTCAACAATAATCATCAGTTGTTAACCGTTATTCGTGGGTGCAAACTAAAGACGATGTAAGAAACATTGGCTGAATACTTCCAGGGCACGTGGGGTATTCTAAATGAGAAGTGCAGCACAGTTCAGTTATATTTATAAAATTACATCGTGGCCAGTAAATGTGGATTTGTGTACTAAATGCAAGACAAATTATTCACTGACAAAGACTTCATTGTGTGATTTAGCGGGAACAAGAAACACATCGCGCCATATTAGTTACCTGTTTTCGGGAAGGGTCCTAAGTGTTAAGAGATGTTAATAGAAACCAGTAAAGTTACCAAGGAAGCAGAACTGCACTGCAGTTGCATGCCTCTATTTTTAAGAACTGTACCAAACATCTCAGCCAAAGATGGAATAATATTTCATATATCAGTGTTTAACAATGAAGAGATACCATTCATTACTTATTTAAGAGAACGTTTAATCATATCATCTGCCATATTTGTTTGTCCATCGATTGATATAATATTTCATGACATTTATTGTAAATATAGTTTGTTATATTATGTTAACTTTATTCATGAATAAATATTTTATGGAATGTGTAACTAAAATAATTTATATTTCATTTGTTTTCCTTTGCATTAAGGTTTCGTTGTTTTTAACACAGTTTCAGCAGCATTTACTTTGCAAATGAACTGAGACCAGAGTAAAAAGTTGTCTTTTTAACTACCAATAATTACTTTATGCGACACATGTGATAATTTGATTCTTAATGACTCGCACTGTCGCATTGTATCTAATTCTAAATGTTAAGTATGAAGGCAACGTTACAGTTTCATACTCGAATCACTCTAACTTGTCATATTCACACTCTACGTCTGAAGGCAGAGAAACTGGATGCAACATTTTACTTTTTTGGTAGAGAGACTTCAGGTCAAAGGAAGAATAGTTAGTCTTTCAGTCTCGTAGATAAAAGTGTTTTGGACACAAAACTGAATTTTCTTGGGGTTATTTGACAAAGGGAGAGTACTCTGTTACCATCAATTGACGATGACCCATCCCAGAATTCACATGACGTAGATTAATGAAGTTGCAAGAAATCGGAGGGAGATCTAAATTTCTTTCCTCTGGAGTATGAGTTAAGTAAATTCAACAGACCACAATCTTTGTCAGTTGCTTAGAAAACCCCTAAAATTTTCGTACTGCATGACGTGGAACGAATAGCTAGTGCTGAACACTAAACCATTAAGGCAATGTAGAAAGCGGATGGTGACCATTCACAAACGTTCACCACAGGTAAGCAAAGTACGTCATTTACTCAGTGACTGAATATTTGAGTCTTTTCCAACTACTGTTACTTAGCTGTAAATATTTAAATGGAACCTTTACTCATAATGGTTAAGTTGCATTGATTGCTCAACGAATTTGATTTAATGGGCGGTCAAACGGCTTTTCCACTGTTCATGTGCTGAGAGGACGGCTACGATGTTTGAAGAAGTTGTCTGGTGTGCTTTGTACATTTCAACATACATGCGTTGCTCCTCAGTTACGTTACTGAATCTGAATTTGATTAGATTCACTATTCCTTCCATAGAGCCACAGTGAGGAGATCAAACAGGATATGGAACGTTTTATGAAAGCACTGATACAAAATATGTCTTTACGAAGGACTAATTTGCTAGTTTTCTTCCACAGATCCTATACGAAATGGTCCTGCTAAAAGGTTTTACTTTTTCTGTTTGCTGCCAAGTTACTGAGAATGTGTTTTCCGGCCACAGTTAAAGGGTTTTAGATTTTACTGTAAACTATTGTTCCTCCTGGTACTGTTGACGTGAAATGAGCTTCTCGTTGGAAACCATGAAACATGCTCTTCCACAAATTCCGTAAGGAAATAGATATGCTGGAAAGAGGTGTTTGGTGTATTTAGTTCTTCGGACAGACTTTTTCATTCGTTGGTTGATTTGGGAGAGTGGACAAAACAGCGAGGTCATCGGTCCATCATATTAAGGAAAGATAGGGAACTAAGTCGGCCGTGCCTTTTCAAAGGAACCATGACGGCATCTGCCTGAAGCAATTTAGGGAAATCATGGAAAACCTAAATCAGGATGACCGGACGCGGATTTGAACCATCGTACTCCCGAATACGAGTCCAGTGTGCTAACCACTGCGCCACCTCGTTCGGTAGGTTTCTGCATTCTTGAAATTACATCACAATTATTTCGCATTACTCACTTCAAGCGTTAACCGAAAGTAGTATTCCTGTGGCATTATGGAAAGAAGATAAACAAAGTTAGTCATTTTTCTTTTATTTTTACTTTTCTTTCTGACAATAATCTCACAGAAAATAAAGCATTGATTAGTTGTTTGAACACTTTTGTGGTATGCTGCTTCTAATGTAATTTGTTGTCGTCAAGCCGTAATCCACATATTTTAACGCTGTTGGACTTTTCCATTGCGGTGTCCTATAGGCCACTGAAATTTAATTTACAGTTATGATGTTCGTCATGACGACCACTATAGTGTCTTATGTCGATACAGTTTGCAGTTATTCACATTGCTGAAACATGACTGGGTGAAAGCAAGAAAATCATTCGCATATTCTAAGCTGCATAGACCATAAACAGAACATGTACATATTGAGGGCTTAATTGTCTTCTATCGAGATATGAGGAACCCCAGATTCAAAATTTTGGAGAGCAGTTGATTTTGAACACTTCCCAGTATGGCAAAGATATCTTATGCGAAAAGGTTCATGGACCAATATTGATTCTGCTGCAGGACCAGTCACAGACGGTTCACCTTCCTAGGTCATTTATTCGAAAAGAAAACGACAGAATAGATTTTGACGTCCCGTCGACTATGAGATCATTAAAGACGAAACACAAGACCGAAATTTTGGAGAGAAGGGGAAGGAAGTCGGTCAGTGGTTCGACGGTAAGCTTCTGTGCTTTGATTTTGTTCTGTACCACTCAGGATAGCTGATAAGCAGAAAGAAAGAGGCTATCAATGATTTGTCTGAGTACTTTAGGGAGATCGTGGACAACTCAAAGTTAAATGGCTGGATCGCAATTTGAACGGTCATCCTCCCAAATGTTACTTCATTGTCTTAAATACTGCGTCATCTCGCTGCGAATGACAGTTATTTGGATTGGCAGACATTTCATCAGCGTGTTGCTGCATTGAAACCACTGATACCGGTGTGTAGCCTGGTATTACAATTAATAGTTAGTTGTGAACACAATGCGGCGATCTCTCCTTCCTCTCTGGCCTTCGTTTCCAAGAATGAACATAGGACTAATTGGTGAAGCCATGTTGACGCAATGCACGTGAACCCGTGTCCGGGGTTAGTGTTCCTTCAATGACACCACGTTTAACAGCGTCTAGCTTGGTTCAGCTTCTCTACATTCTTTTCGCCCCTTTCACTGTTGGTTTACTGGTAAAGGATCCTTCAGGTAACGTTGCATTACCCTTAGCTGGTGAACAATGGTGGGTGCAGGTTCCTGAAAAACCAGGATGGCTAAAGTTTTTTTCTTTTTTTGGCATCAGAATCGTTCATAGCGTGGGCTGACGTAATATTTAACACACTGCACTCAGCTTTCCCTAAATTGCTTAAGGCAAATACTGTGATGAAACTTCCTGGCAGATTAAAACTGTGTGCCGGACCGAGACTCGAACTCGGTACCTTTGCCTTTCGCGGGCAAGAGCTCTACCATCTGAACTACCTAAGCACCACACGCCCTCAAAGCTTCAGTTCTGCCAATGCCTCGTCTCCTACCTTCCAAACTTCACAGAAACTCTTCTGCGAAACTTGCACAACTAACACTCCTTGAAGAAAGGATACTGCGGAGACATAGCTTAGCCACAGCCGGGGGGATGTTTCCAGAATGAGATTTTCACTCTGCAGCGGAGTATGCGCTGATATGAAACTTCCTGGCAGATTAATACTGTGATGCTTAGTTGATATGGATACGGCTGCTTTCCATTCCAAAACCTGACATCTGTTCCACCTCTGCTGACCTCATCGTCGGTCAGTGGTTCGATGGTCCGTTTCTGTGTTTTGATTTTGTACTGTACCACTCAGGATAGCTGATAAGCACAAAGAAAGAGGCTTTCAGATGGCACTGTCGCCTGGAAAACCCCATGGATTGTGCTTCGAAGCAATATGTGAAAGTTGTTTCTTAAATGTATGTGTGTCACAGTTGTGAAATTTCCCTTTCTGAAACAATGGGCCTAGAATATATTTTCGAGTTAATCAATGTCCTTATATTCCGACCCCTAAGGTTCAGTAAAGATTCAATTTATTATAGTGTGCCTGAAGCCCTAAAACAAAAAAATGTAAAAAACACAGACTTCTGCTTTGTGAAATAATTTGTTCAAAAGTAAGAAATAGACTTGATTAGCCTACAAGAATATTAGACTTGCATTTCAATTAAGTTCGTAATCATATACAGTAGATTATCATACGTTAGTGACGTGAGGAGACCACTGACTGAAATTCCATCAGAAAAATATGCTCTCTATTTTTTAAAATTCCAAGGTTCAGACTTAAACATTGAACTTCACATTCTCAATCACCACCTGATTTACTATACGCTGTAGCGTGATTCAAAGACCTGTCAAATGTTTCTCTTATCTGATTTATCTCTTACCTTTAGAGAAATCATTTCACATAACATCTGATCGCATTTCTTTATTTTGAAGTTTTCTTCAAAAAGCATGAAATATATTTAAGTACTGATCAGTATTCTATTATTATTGTTATTAGTATATAGATCAATAGAAAGCAGTTTCCATGTATGCAGTGATTTCATAAATTTTCACAATTCATTTACGTAGGTAGCAGCACCTATTATCGAAATACTTCAGTTTTCCCCCAAAACACTAAATTCTTCTTAGTTACCTCTACTACTTTGAAAAGGTAAAATCTTGTTTAGCAAAACTTGAATTCATGTTAGTCAATTTGATACTCCATTTGTCCACTTTTCACGCCACATTTACTAAATTAGTACAGAAATTGTCCCTCAAAACAAAAATAAAATTTTTCTTAATTACTCTGATTACTTTCAGTCAATTATATCTTTGCTCTGCAAAACTAGACCTCACACTGGTCAATTTCGCACTTTTCGTCTGGGTATCAAAACTCGGACAAAATTCCATTGTATGATACCTAGGAAGTTTTATTTTCACTGCACCCCACCATGTGCTCAAAACATCTTCTACAAAATAATCTGACTCTCAGAATTCGCATTTGACTGCATTCAGCAAATTTTGCCACTCCGAGCACCAGTAAGAAACCCGAAGAATACCAAATGACAAGTCAGAGAGCGAGTAATTGTCTGAATTTAACGTACTAATTAAAAAAGCTGCACACTCTCTAAATTGAAGGAAAATAATCTCACATCAGTTGATTTTGTGAAGTGCCAAATCCCATCAGTGGACTAAATTGATATGAAGTATCTCAGTTTATCCGCAGTTCCTCAGAAATTTGTGTATATTACTTGTAGTCTAATTGATCGTGCCTTCCCACCTAAGACTGCGCTAGTTAGGCTAACCTTTTCGTTGATTATGTTAATTAGTTCCGTGTAGTATTTCCTCCTACCTGTTTTCTGTGACTTTCTCATATATATATTCCGTCGAAGAAGTTCGTGTAGGGCAGTTAATTCTTCAGAAAATACCACCTGGCTATTTTTGATTATACACTACGTGATAAAAAGTAACCACACACCCCCAAAAACATACGTTTTTCATACTAGGTGCATTGTGCTGCTACCTACTACCAGGTACTTCATACCAGCGAGATCAGTAGTCATCAGACATCGTGAGAGAGCAGAATGGGACCCTCCGCGAAACTCAGGGACTTCGAACGTGGTCAGGTGATTGGGTGTCACTTGTGCCATACGCCTGTACGCGAGATTTTCACACTCCTAAGCATCCATAGGTCCACTGTTTCCGATGTGATAGTGAAGCGGAAACGTGAAGGTACACGTACAGCACACAAGCGTACTGGCCGACCTAGTCTGTTGACTAACAGAGACCGCTGACAGTTGAAGACGACCGTAATGTGTAATACGCAGACATCTATCCAGACCATTAAACAGGAATTCCAAAGTGCATCAGGATCGATTGGAAGTACTGTGGCAGGTAGGCAGGAGGCGTGAAAACTTGAATTTCTTGGTCGAGCGGCTGCTCATAAGCCACACATCTCACCGGTAAATGCCAAACGACCACTCGCTTTGTGTAAGGAGCGTGAATATTGGACGACTGAACAGTGGAAAAACATTGCGGGGAGTGACGAATCACGGTACACAATGTGCCGATCCAATCGCACGGGTGTGGCGAATGTCCTATGAAAGTCATCTGCCAGCGTGTGTAGTGTCAACAGTAAAATTCGGAGGCGGTGGTGTTATGGTGTGGTCGTGTTTTTCATGGAGGGAGATTGCAAACCTTGTTGTTTTGCGTGGCACCATCACAGCACAGGTCTACACTCATGTTTTAAGCACCTTCATGCTCCCCACTGTTGAAGAGCAATTCGGGGATGGCGACTGCATCTTTCAGCACGATCGAGCGCCTGTTCATAACGCACGGCCTGTGACGGAGTGGTTACACGAGAATAAGATCCCTGTGATGGACTAGCCTGCACAGAGTCCTGACGTGAATGCTATAGAACTCATCTGAGATGTATTGGAGCGCCTACTTCGTTCCAGGCCTCACCGACCGACATCGATACCTCTCCTCACTGCACCACTCTGTGGAATGTCATTCCCCAAGAAACCTTCCAGCACCTGATTGAACGTATGCCTGCGAGATTGGAAGGCTAAGGGTGGGCTAACACCATGTTGAATTCCATCATTACCGATGAGGACGCCACGTACTTGTAAGTTATTTTCAGCCAGTTGTCCGGATACTTTTGATCACAAAGTGTAAGTGGACATACGGATAGCTAATTTACAAGAAAAAAGTCCCGGGGTACCATTGCGATGAATTTATCAGCAAAAGCCATAAAACCGTAACAGTTTAATAGTTTGAAATGATTCATCTCAAAAAATTAATAAAATTCGAGAGCTTGGTAAAGCTATCACTTAGGAACAATCTACGAGTACAACCTATTGCCGTCTGGCGAGACTGGTGCATAGCCGAAATGTCTTCTTTGCACCGTAAAACTTCGTTGCTTTTCGTATGTCTTTGGTAATTTAACAGTATTGATTAGCCTGCTGAATTAACAGCTTTAATGCGTAGGATATAATGGTATAAAAGCCCTCATGACACGTAGGCTCCACCTTGTGCGTGCTAACTTAAAAATGGATATTAATAACTAAAATTTAATAGAAAAATTCTGAATTCGGCACCAGACTCGGACGAATAGCTTAGAAAGACAGAATGATGCCATATTCGAAGTTCCTTCTTTATGGAAGACAATAGTGGGTAGTGGATTCCTTATCTCTTAGCCCATTATCCTGTGCCTTCACGAGTTTTGTGGGTACAGGATTCCCCGGCACCCCAAGCCGATTGGCGCTCTTAGACGTGATTATGAAACAATTATTCTGTAATTAATAATAAAAGAATTTGTTGCCACTTGTCGCCTTTCTCCCACCAACCAGCCACTGTTTAAAATTAATATTTTCCCTGTTTTATTTTTGAAATTAATAATTTTGGTGGGGAATGAAACACCGTTTGCAGTAGTACTGTTACAGACCATGTGGATATGTGTACGAAGTGGTGTCATTCATGTGTTGTATGTAAGTCATAGTGGCTGTGCACATTATATGATGGCATGTTTGTGTGACACGTTGTTGAGACAAGGGATAAAGTGAAACGAGGTGAAGCACGAAGCCTGCTTCTCTCAAATAACAATAAGTGACCATCGAGCGTAACGCTCCCACAAGATGGCCAGATAACCATCATCCTATGACATATTGCAGTGAGGTTTGGAGTTCCATCCTGGGCATTTTTGCAGAATCTATTAATCAGGAACGTTCAGTCATCGCCTCTCCTTCCCTCACCTGCCAAATTCTGACGGTGAAGGTTTCTTTCACCTCCATGATTCGAATCACCTACCTCCGAGCCGAGCATCACGGAAGAGACCTGTGTTAGAGACCTCGACTACTATCTGCTATCAGACAATTCTCTCGGAACTACGCCTTTGTTCTATCCGCGTTCTGATAAATTAAATATGCTAAACAAAGTAAAGTGGTATGTGCTGCCGTCTCTTATCCTCCTGTCAATTCAAGTGTTACTTAGATAAAGAAAATGAGTTCTGTACATATACACATAACAGTTGTGCCTAACAAGAATTGGAACACTCACAGCAAACAGTAATGCTATTTTAAATTCGCAGATGTGTGGATTTTGCAAATGGTTAGAGGTGAAAATAAGATGTTTGTGAAATAAGGCCACATCAAATTGACGATAGTGAGAGTACAGTATGTTGTTTTTGTTGTTGTTGTGGTCTTTAGTCGTGAGGCTGGTTTGATGCAGCTCCCCATGCTACTCTATCCTGTGCAAGCTTCTTCATCTCCTAATACGTACTGCAGCCTACATCCTTCTGAATCTGTTTAGTGTATTCATCTCTTGGTCTCGCTCTACAATTTTTACCCTCCAAGCTGCCCTCCAATACTAAACTGGTGATCCCTTGATGTCTCAGAACATGTCCTACCAACCGATCCCTTCTTCTTGTCAAACTCCTCTTCTCCCCAATCCTATTCAACACATCCTCATTAGTTATGTGATCTACCCATATAATCTTCAGCATACTTCTGTAGCACCACATTTCAAACGCTTCTATTCTCTTCCTGTCCAAACTATTTATCGTCCACGTTTCACTTCCATACATGGCTACACTCCATACAAATACTTTCAGAAACGACTTCCTGGCATTTAAATCTATACTCGATGTTAACAAATTTCTCTTATTCAGAAACGCTTTTCCTTGCCATTGCCAGTCTACATTTTATATCCTCTCTACTTCGACCATCATCAGTTACTTTGCTCCCCAAATAGCAAAACTCATTTACTACTTTAAGTGTCTCATTTCCTAATCTAATTCCCTCAGCATCACCCGACTTAATTCGACTACATTCCATTATCCTCGTTTTGCTTTTGTTGATGTTCATCTTATATCTTCCCTTCAAGACACTGTCCATTCCGTTCAACTGCTCTTCCAAGTCCTTTGCTGTCTCTGACAGAATTGCAATGTCATCGGCGAACTTTAAAGTTTTATTTCTTCTCCATGGATTTTAATACCTACTCCGAATTTTTCTTTTGTTTCCTTTACTGCTTGCTCAATATACAGATTGAATAACATTGGGGAGAGGCTACAACCCTGTCTCACTCCGTTCCCAACCACTGCTTCCGTTTCATGTCCCTCGACTCTTATTACTGCCATCTGGTTTCTGCACAAATTGTAAATAGCCTTTCGCTCCCTGTATTATACCCCTGCCACCTTCAGAATTTGAAAGAGCGTATTCAAGTCTGTCAAAAGTTCTCTCCAAGTCTCCAAATGCTAGAAATCTAGCTTCTAAGATAAGTCGTAGGGTCAGTATTGCCTCACGTGTTCCCATATTTCTACGCAATCCAAACTGATCTTCCCCGAGGTCGGCTTCTACCAGTTTTTCCATTCGTCTGTACAGAATTCGCTTTAGTTTTTTGTTGCCGTGACTTATTAAACTGATAGTTCGGTAATTTTCACATCTATCAACGCCGGCTTTGTTTGGGATTGGAATTATTATATTCTTCTTGAAGCCTGAGGATATTTCGCATGCCTCTTACATTTTGCTCACCAGATGGTAGAGTTTTGTCAGGACTGGCTCTCCCAAGGCTGGCAGTAGTTCTAATGGAATGTTGCCTACTACCAGGATCTTGTTTCGATTTAGGTCTTTCAGTGCTCTATCAAATTCTTCACGTAGAATCATATTTCCCATTTCATCTTCATCTACATCCTCTTCCATTTCCATAATATTGTCCTCAAGAACATCGCCCTTGTATAGTCCCTCTATATACTCCCTCCACCTTTCTGCTTTCCCTTCTTTGCTTAGAACTGGGTCTCCATCTGAGCCCTTGATATTCATACAAGTGGTTCTCTTTTCTCCAAAGTTCTCTTTAATCTTCCTGTAGGCAGTATCTGTCTTACCCCTAGGGAGGTAAGCCTCTACATCCTCACATTTGTCCTCTAGCCATCCCTGCTTAGCCATTTTGCACTTCCTGTCGATCTCATTTTTGAGACGTTTGTATTCCTTTTTGCCTGTTTCATTAACTGCATTTTTATATTTTCTCCTTTCATCAATTAAATTCAGCATTTCTTCTGTCATTCTGTCACCCAAGGATTTCTACTAGCCCTCGTCTTTTTACCTACTTGATCCTCTGCTGCCTTCCCCATTCATCCCTCAAAGCTATCCATTCTTCTTCTACTGTATTTCTTTCCCTCATTCTTGTCAATCGTTCCCTTATGCTCTCCCTAAAACTCTGTACAACCTCTGGTTATTTAAGTTTATCAAGGTCCCATGTCCTTAAATTCCCACCTTTTTGCAGTATGTTTAGTTTTATTCTACAGTTCATAACCAATAGATTGTGGTCAGAGTCCACATCTGCCCCTGGAAATGTCATACAATTTAAAACCTGGTTCCTAAATCTCTGTCCATTATATAATGTATCTGAAACCTGTCAGTATCTTCAGGCTTCTTCCATGTATACAACCTCCTTTTATGATTCTTGAACCAAGTCTTAGCTATGATTAAGTTGTGCTCTGTGCAAAATTCTACCAGGCGGCTTCCTCTTTCATTTCTTAGCCCCAATCCATATTCACCTACTACGTTTCATTCTCTTCCTTTTCCTACTATCGAATTCCAGTCACCCATGACTATTAAATTTTCGTCTCCCTTCACTATCTGAGTAATTTCTTTTATGTCATCATACATTTCTTCAATTTCTTCGTCATGAGTACAGTATTCTTTCGATAAATGTTAATTTCTTCCTACGACAGAGGAAAACTCAAAGCATAAATTATCGTTGATTGAAGGAAATGTATTCACTGATTGAGAACTGTTTATTGTGCAAGGTGATAACTGTTAGTGCAAATGGAAGAAACGTCGGGTACTGCACTAACACACATACACAACATTCAAAATACATAATTATTGTAATCACTGTAAACACGTGAAACCTCAGCCACGATTTGCAATACGTGGCGACCAACAGCTTTATCTCACAATATTACAGTAATGTTTTTAGTGAAATGCAGTGTGAAACTATATTTACACAACGAACTATGCAAGGACAGTGCTGGTAAGTACTCAGAACTTTCGAGTTTTTAATTCTATGTGTTGTTATCTGCAATAATTTTTACTTAATCACTCTACTGGGAGAAACATATCGAACAGACACAATGTCATAGATTCGAACACACATTTATAACTGAATTTCACTGTGTTATTAAGTAACATTGATCCTAATCATGTCCTTCAGGTTCAGAAACAAAATGATAGGAACAACTGTAGAAATAAAGCAAAGTAATCAAGTATTTAATAATTTCATAGTGCCGCAAAGAATATTTCAGTACCGAAAGTAACGAATGGAGTACTGGAAAATAATGTATTTTCACTCCTGCTGTAATGAGATTAAAATGCAAACGGTATATGTATGGTATTATATAGGAGAGGTGACTGTGGTAGTGAAGACTACTGTGAACCACGTACAGCAATAACAAAGATGTCACAGCTCATCATATGTGCTGGTTATATTAATTATGTATCATTAATTATGAAAAAGGCTGTCGACTATACATTTGAGCTGGTACTTATAATACTTTGCATCATATTCAAAATTACTGCTTGTGTCTTAAGTGAAAAAAAAACGAAACAAAAACAAAACAGCTCTTCTATTATACGAAAGCTTTGTAAAAAGTAGCTCTGAACATTTTTGTAGCACAAAATTTATACCTAGACCTATATTTATGTGAGGTTGGGATAGTTTTCCAGAACTGTTTACATTTGTACGTGACTTAATACGTGCTTTAGTTCGTGTAAACATAGCACAATTTCCATATTTCTATTCTAGTTCCGTAAGTGAAGTTAAGGTGTGACCTGCAGTATGCGACATAATGACAGGGAACGCACATGCCAAAAAAAAAAAAAAAAACGCAAATAACCTTAAGTAATTCCTTAGTAACGTAAGAAACAAGATGTGACTATTTTATAATCTACAAATCTCGCAAATCAAAATGAAACTGTATCATTCTACATTCTACTGAAGATGCCTTGAAGTAAAAGGGGAAACACTTCTGGAACAAATAAAATGCATTGCAGCAGGAAAAGGCAGTTTTTATTTACGAAGCGAATAAGTATATTATCATTATATCGATTGGTATTAGTTATTGGTATCGACCCTACTATTGGAAGGCACCTACATCAGTGCCTACCTGTCAGCTTGTTGACAGGCTTCAGCTTGAATGTACACGAAAAAGAATCCTACACACCATCTTAGTTGCGTCATTGATAACAACTGTGTACTCTGTTATCACCAATGCTGACAGCTTGAGACGTGGCATTGATGTGCTGTCTCCATGACCACACTCATTTCCAGTTACTTGAGTTACATAATCAAGAGAGTATATTAAAATAAGAAAGAATAGTGGAACATTACATGCATGTGTGCTTCAGTTTATTTGAGAGTGACTGGTAAAATCCGCATCCTGACACGACATTTGGATGGGGGGATATTTAAATTTTAAATGGGTGATAGCATCAAAATTCGTTGGGGCGTGATCAACGGTGGGCAGCTGAAAGCCCGGTAGCACGCTAATTCCCCACGAGGGGGAAGGGATGGGGGCGCTCGCAGCAAGGCGTCGGGAAGTTTGTTGACCGGAAAGAACTAAAAGTTAGACGCAGCTTGCGTGGGCAGACATGCCTTAGTAACAAGCAGCTGGACTCACCTCGAGTTTTTAAGTAGTTAAAGAGATCTTCTGGCTTTTTTAAGCAGTGGCATGAAACAGTGGCACGGGAAGAACAACTGTAGGACAAGGTACTCCCAAAAGCGTAAATAGTAGCAAAGTGACTGGTCTAGTGTCACAGTCGATAGAAATGTTATAAACAGGAGATGCAGACCACTGTGTAGGTAGAATGCATCGGATAGTTGCTGAGACAGGACCTTTGTCTGACAGCAGTTACACTTTAGGGTCGCAGTAAGCTTTGCAAGTGTTCAGTTTACGTTTACAAAGTATGAATACGGACAGTGGTATAGGTAATGACCTTAATAGGTGGTGTGAATTTATAACTTTGATTGTAACAGTATCTATAGACTCAGACGCTGACAGCATAAATGAAGAAAGATTAAGTGAAGTGGTTACGTCATCTGACACCCTTCTCACGGTAAGCTGGAGTATGCTTATTATCTGCCTGCGAACTTTCTCAGAGCTGTACTAAATTGTCACTGACAACCTTCAAGTCACGATTACGAGCTTAAGTTTTTTGTCGTCTTGGAGAATACCTTTCGACTTTTTGCCAAGCATATTGCGAGTTATCGTGTCGTTTCGCTTCCAAGTTCAACGTGGCAGCGTTATTGTGACTAGACAATAGGGTCCATATGTAATTAAATGTTGTAGTGGTTAATGTGAATCACCATTACGTTATATAGCACAGGCTCTGTGAATTCTGGTATGTGGTAACTCTAGCTTTGCGTTTTTACTGTGACTCATATAAACCCAAACAAATCAGAGGACAGGGCATCAGTAACAGGTTACGATTTTGCCAGAGTCGCGTGTTATTTATTTGATGATGTATCAAACTCTCCCTGAATTGTGTCGTATTTCAGCAAAGCTTAATCACATCCCACCTGTTGAAGCACACCGTAAGGAAAACTGCATAACAGGTAAGGTCAGATAAGGTTAAAAGGCTGAGAACACAGAGTAAAATGGTAGGTCTCTGGTATCACTCGGCCACACATCACTCTTATTCCTCCATTTACGGTTCCAGGCTGTCCGTTCTTTCACATGTCGCACGAGTGGTTTCGTGCATAATTCTTATTTCTGTGTAAACCGGTGTACTAACTAGTGAGCAAGATGTATGAAACAGGCGAAATACCCTCAGACTTCTAGAAGAATATAATAATTCCAATCCCAAAGAAAGCAGGTGTTGACAGATGTGAAAATTACCGAACAATCAGTTTAATAAGTCACAGCTACAAAATACTAACGCGAAATCTTTACAGACGAATGGAAAAACTGGCAGAAGCCGACCTCGGGGAAGATCAGTTTGGATTCCATAGAAATGTTGGACCACGAGAGGCAATCCTGACCTTACGACTTATCTTAGAAGAAAGATTAAGGAAAGGCAAACCTACGTTTCTAGCATTTGTAGACTTAGAGAAAGCTATTGACAATGTTGACTGGAATACTCTCTTTCAAATTCTAAAGGTGGCAGGGGTAAAATACAGGGAACGAAAGGCTATTTACAGTTTGTACAGAAACCAGATGGCAGTTATAAGAGTCAAGGAACATGAAAGGGAAGCAGTGGTTCGGAAGGGAGTGGGACAGGGTTGTAGCCTTCCCCGATGTTATTCAATCTGTATATTGAGCAAGCAGTAAAGGAAACAAAAGAAAAATTTGGAGTAGGTATTAAAATCCATGGAGAAGAAATAAAAACTTTGAGGTTCGCCGATGACGTTGTAATTCTGTCAGAGACAGCAAAGGACTTGGAAGACCAGTTGAACGGAATGGACAGTGTCTTGAACATTAACAAAAGCAAAACGAGGATAATGGAATGTTGTCGAATTAAGTCGGGTGATGCTGAGGGAATTAGATTAGGAAATGAGACTCTTAAAGCAGTAAAGGAGTTTTGCTATTTGGGGAGCAAAATAACTGAAGATGGTCGAAGTAGAGAGGATATAAAATGTAGACTGTCAATGGCAAAGAAACTGTTTCTGAAGAAGAAAAATTTGTTAACATCGAGTATAGATTTAAGTGTGAGGAAGTAGTTTCTGAAAGTATTTGTATGGAGTGTAGCCATGCATGGAAGTGAAACGTGGACGATAAATAGTTTGGACAAGAAGAGAATAGAAGCTTTCGAAATGTGGTGCTACAGAAGAATGCTGAAGATTAGATGGGTAGATCACATAACTGATGAGGAGGTATTGAATAGAATTGGGGAGAAGAGGAGTTTGTGGCACAACTTGACAAGAAGAAGGGACCGGTTGGTAGGACATGTACTGAGGCATCAAGGGATCAAAAATTTAGCATTATAGGGCAGCGTGGAGAGTAAAAATTGTAGAGGGAGACCAAGAGTTGAATACACTAAGCAGATTCAGAAGGATGTAGGTTGCAGTAAGTACTGGGAGATGAAGAAGCTTGCACAGGACAGAGTAGCATAGAGAGCTGTAAAACCCGGCCATCGAAACCTGGTGTATGCACATTCCGCCGTCTATCTGCACGTTCGTGTGAATCGTGAAGGGTAACTCAGTCGACAGACAACAACAACAACAACAACAACATGGCAGGAGTGGGCGCTAGGGCTGACGTATGAGGAACACTACCACCCTCTGGGAGGAAACCGTGCACACTGTATCTGTGGCTGCCTGGTACAGCACGTATTGCACCGTAGTATCTGTAACAAAGTATGATTGAAGAAATGGTCTCTAGCGCGGAAACCATGCATTTCCGGACATAAGTTGATTAGGCCTTTTTTGTTGCGTATCCTCTCATCGATAAATCCCTAGATTTTGTACTCTGTAAAAAATATCACCTGTGTATAGATGAGGTTAGGAAAACTAAAAGTCTACCTCGAGACTAATCACAATTTGGGGTGTCACTTGGATGGCTGCGGGGACCGCTCTGAAGATGCTCGCGTACTTTTTCGATCGTACGTTCAGTACTGGCTTTATGCGTTCTCCTTTCTAAAAGATGACACTCAGTCACAATTGCGCAGCGTGCTTTTCGTCAGCACCGCACCTTCTACGGCACGAGGAACTGTACAATGGCACCAAAATTTTCAAAACACTGGTAGTTTCAGTAAATGGAAAACCATAGATCAACCCGTGAGCTCGTTCAAGGTGTACAGCGCACTCAGCAGAACCGTGTACACAGTCCACAGGACGCTACTGTAAAGTGGGATAAGCAGCAACAGTTTTCAACTTAAAAAAAGTCGATAACTTTAAAAGAAATATGAAAATCAAAGTTTTCTGGGATTGTAAGTTCTGGGTCCAACTAAAGCTGTTATAATATAAAAAAATAAAACGTTGAACTTGCTATTTACCGCGCTGATAGGGATGAACAGAAACAACACCGCAGATCTTGTTGCTACACTACTGGTCATTAAAATTGCTACACCAAGAAGAAATGCAGATGATAAACGGGTATTCATTGGACAAATATATTATACTAGTACTGACATGTGATTACATTTTCACGCAATTTGCGTGCATAGACCGTGAGGAGTCAGTACCCAGAAAAAACACCTCTCACCGTAATAGCGGCCTTGATACGCCTGGGCACTGAGTCAAACAGAGCTTGGATGGCGCGTACAGGTACAAATGCCCATGCAGCTTCAACATAATACCACAGTTCATCAAGGGTAGTAACTCCACCACCACTGACCAGACGTTTTCAATTGGTGAGAGATCTGGAGAATGTGCTGGCCAGGGCAGCAGTCGAACATTTTCTGTATCCAGAAAGGCCCGTACAGGACCTGCAACACGCGGTCATGCATCATCCTGCTGAAATGTAGGGATTCGCAGGCATCGAATGAAGGGTAGAGCCACGGGTCGTAACACATCTGAAATGTAACGTTCACTGTTCAAAGTGCCGTCAATGAGAACAAGAGGTGACCGAGACGTGTAACCAATGGCACCCCATACCATCACGCCGGGTGATACGCCAATATGGCGATGACGAATAAACGATTCCAATGTGTGTTCACCGTGATGTCGCCAAACACGGATGAATCCATCAAGATGCTGTGAACAGAACCTGGATTCATCCGAAAAATTGAGGTTTTGCCATTCGTGCACCCAGGTTCGTCGTTGAGTGCACCATCTCAGGCGCTCCTGTCTGTGATGCAGCGTCAAGGGTAACCGCAGCCACGGCCTCCAGGCTGATAGTCCATGCTGCTGCAAATGTCGTCGAACTGTTCGTGCAGATGGTTGTTGTCTTGCAAACGTTCCCATCTGTTGACTCAGGGATCGCGATGTGGCTGCACGATCCGTTACAGTCATGCGGATAAGATGCCTGTCATCTCGACTGCTAGTGATACGAGGCCGTTGGGATCCAGCACGGCGTTCTGTATTACCCTCCTGAACCCACCGATTCCATATTCTGCTAACAGTCATTGGATCTCGACCAACGCGAGCAGCAATGTCGCGATACGATAAACCGTAATCGCGATAGGCTACAATCCGACCTTTATGAAAGTCGGAAACGTGATGGTACGCATTTTCCTCCTTACACGAGGCATCACAACAACGTTTCACCAGTCAATGCCGGTCAACTGCTTTTTGTGTGTGAGAAATCGGTTGGGAACATTCTTCGTGTCAGCGCTTTGTAGGTGTCGCCACCGGCGCCAACCTTGTGTGAATGCTCTGAAAAGCTAATCATTTGCACATCGCAGCATCTTCTTCCCGTCGGTTATATTTCGCATCTGTAGCACGTCGTCTTCGTGGTGAGCAATTGTAATGGCCGGTACTGTATTTTCAGTTATTGGTCTTTGAGGTGAACAGGAAGATTCAAAATTCACTTTTCGGTTAACGAGAATGAGGAACAAAATCTGTCTTGTATAAAGTAGTTTTACTCGAAACAAAAACTAAAAGTATTGCATGAATTAAGGCTTTTTGTTCCGTGTTGCAAATAAAAATTGTTATACCTCCAGTTATTTTATTGTAACATAATTTGTGAACTTGGCTTGTTTGTCAATAAATTAAGTCACTGACATCATGTTTAAAAATCGTATCTTTGAATCTACAAGTCGCAACCCAAGAAGGAACGATGAAGTTTTGAACAACATCTCCTGGACATGACTACTCTCGTCTAAAAATTTACGTGTTTAATCGGCCTTGATTTTGAAAACAAAATCAACGCTAGATTTTTCTTCTAAACAACAAATTTTAGATGAATACAATCTAAATGACAGCTTATTTTTTCCACCTACTCTACTCAGCATAGTTTTCTGGACTGTTAACAGTGTCAGGTGGTTCCTCATTTCTGTCAAATTCTACCCCTTTTTCTGTAGACATTCACGATTATTGTTTCTATTCAAATCCGAAAATTCTATTCAAATCCGAAAACATAACTCTTTCAAGTCATGCTACAGTGTACTTTAAAATTGAACTTTTCCTTAACAAAATGGAATTGCAAATTTGCTTACCATGTACTTAAATTAAAGTAATACACTTTAGAGTCGTATTTACTGATAAAGTTCTAAGTAAACAAACTGAGCGCTACATCCGACATTTTCCAAAGAGTTAACGAAACATCAACTGGCAATGCAACCTTTGTTGAAATTCATAATTCCCCTGTTAGATTGGTTCACTACCAGTCTACACAAAAACAGCTTTGAATGATATTGTGATTTGTCTTTTAAAACGATAGCATAGAAGTTTGTAGGAAGTTTCTTTCCTATTCGTCCCATTGTTCCTCTTGATCCCATTTTACGGTACTCGCCGTGCCAGCTAAGATTCAGCTGCTCCTCATTTTTATGTTTTCGGCGACGTTCGTGTTCCAAACTATACAGGATTCAACTCCTACAAGTCCCACATCATAATGATGGACAATAACATCTAGTGGAGTTTTGTCAATTTATTCTGGGGATGGAGGTGAAAGACGATAGTTCTTCACGTTTGCCGTTCGTGATGAGGCATTCCATTCAAATGGAAAAGTGAACCGTCACAGCAGACGAATATGTGTTAACAACACGGTAGCCAACCACCAAGGAGAGACTCTCCGAGGCTTCATTTCTCTAACGCAGTTTCACGAGAAAATATTTTCCGCCCTTAATTTTTTGCGAGAAAAACAGCTACAGCAGTTATGCACCAGGATATTTTGGACATCTGGGTTTATCCAAAAAATGCTACAACATGCCGAGAATTTCATTTTTCAACAGGACGCACCTTCAACGCACTGTCGCTTGCATGTGAGAGAATTTCTTAACAACGAGCTGGCTCTTAGTGGGACATGGAACTGGCTAGCAGTGTGCCATCGACATGCAAGGTCTCCTCATCTGGCGGTATGTGAATCGATTTGTTTGCGAAACACTCCGTATGTGTGGCTTCCCTTGCAACAAGTTTGGATGAAATGTTAAGCCGCACACATACAGTAGTGAACGCTGTAATATGAGTAATGCTCGCAAAAATATGAGATGGGTTTGAATACAGTCTGGATGTTTGTAGTACATCTGTGAAACGTAAATAAAATCTTTGTTCTAGGCGTAATTTTAGATTCATTCCAAAGTTGTAAAATCTGATATCATTGTAAAATAGGTTCATCCTATTGAAAATAAAAACTATAGAATTCTGTTCGTAAGTTAAAATGAGTCCCAGATTTACATCTACTATCAGGTACAACACACAGGGTGAACGTTAATGAAACCGACAAACTGCAGTGACGGATTCCTGACTGGAAATGTAGGAAAAAGAGTGTTATGCACATGTGCCCAAAAATGGATAGTTTGCGTGCAACGACAACTATTCGTCCCGGAGCTAAGTATTGAGGTACCTCATCTAGACGTCACAACAGATGTTCTAAGTGGCATCCATGGAATGCAATGCACGCGTTCATACGTAGCATCATGGACTGCCGATCTCCTTCGCACGTTCCGGCCTCTCTCCGAATAGCGTAGCAGGCGCCTTGAACACACTGCTGAAGTGCTTGCACATCAGGAAATGGTTCTGCATGCACAACGCTTTCAGATACCCCCAGAGAGAAAAATCCTGGGGGTGTAAGTCCGGTGTTACAGGACCTCCGCGTCCCACCCAGTGTCCAGGGAAGTTGTTGTTGAGGTGTCGGCGAACTGTAATGCGGAAGTGGCGTGGTACGCTGTCATGCAAAAACAGATAACCTGTTGTATTGCCAAATCACGTTCTCAAGCAGCCTAGACAGAGTGCTCTGCAGGAAATCTACATCTACATCCATGCTCCGCAAGCCACCTGACGGTGTGTGGCGGAGGGTACCCTGAATACCTCTATCGGTTCTCCCTTCTATTCCAGACTCGTATTGCTCGCGGAAAGAAGGATTGTCGGTATGCTTCTGTGTGGGCTCAAATCTCTCTGATTTTATCCTCATGGTCTCTTCGCGAGATATACGTAGGAGGGAGCAATATATTGCTTGACTCTTCGGTGAAGGTACGTTCTCGAAACTTTAACAAAAGCCCGTACCGAGCTACTGAGCGTCTCTCCTGCAGAGTCTTCCACTGGAGTTTATCTATCATCTCCGTAACGCTTTCGCGATAACTAAATAATCCTGTAACGAAGCGCGCTGCTCTCCGTTGGATCTTCTCTATCTCTTCTATCAACCCTATCTGGTACGGATCCCACACTGCTGAGCAGTATTCAAGCAGTGGGCGAACAAGCGTACTGTAACCTACTGTAACTCAGTCGACAGAGCACATTCCCGTAAAAGGCAAATTTCTCGATTTTGAGTGTCGGTCTGGCAGACAGTCATGCTCTGACACGACGTTTCAATTTGGAAAAGCATCCATACACGTTCCTCCTCCGAGATATTGTGGAATAATAACCGGTCCAATATGTGTTTGTCAAGTATTTCTGCCCAAACAATGATGCTGAATCGAAGCTAATGAGATGCCTCAACTATTTGCCTATGATTGTAGCCAACACACGACAATTATGCAGATGGATGATTCCGTTACTGGCACAGGTTGCTTCATCCATAAAGAGGACTAATGACAGAAATCAAACAGTTGTAATAGTGTGGTGCCAAAAATATCGACAAAATCCTTCAAATGCTGTGTGAAATCTTTTGGGACTAAACTGCTAAGGTCATCAGTCCCGAAGCTTACACACTACTTAACCTAAATTATCCTAAGGACAAACACACACTCCCATGTCCGAGGGAGGACTTGAACCTCCGTCGGGACGAGCCGCACAGTCTATGACGGCAGTGCCTGATACCGCTCGGCTAATCCCGCGCGCCGACAAAATCCTTCCCGTAGAGGAAAATCCGCTACTGATCAACCTTGCACTCGTTGCAGATTATAGGGATGGCAGCGGCTGTCATGCAGGATACAAATAATCGTACTTTGGCTTACAACTTGTTGCTGGCTCACTTGCCTGGAGCTTGTACCTGGGTTCGTCTCAGTATCCTGTAGAACCTCCAAATCCGGTGTATGCACATTCCGCCGTCTAACTGCACGTTCGTGTGAATCGTGCTTGGGCAACTCAGTCGACAGAGCACTTTCCCGTAAAAGGCAAATTTCTCGATTTCGAGTCTCGGTCTGGCAGACAGTCATGCTCTGACACGACGTTTGAATTTGGAAAAGCATAGAAAATATTCTTAAAGTCTCATAGAAGTCGTTAAGTTTCCTCATCATCAAACACTGGATGAATACAGTCTTGGTATTGTGCGTTTCATTTTAAGAAAAAGGTAGTTTTTGTCGTATTTTAATGTGTATAGCTTAATATCTCCTGAGCCATGAGTCGCACAATAAAGTTCTGTGGCAGATGGTTGTGGCTCGTTAATGGTACCTGCTGTGTTTACGTGGAATGTGTTGGAAATGTTCAAATTGTGAAATCTTAAGGGACTTAACTGCTAAGGTCATCAGTCCCTAAGCTTACACACTACTTAACCTAAATTATACTAAGGACAAACACACACACCCATGGCCGAGGAAGGACTCGAACCTCCGGCACGAGCCGCACAATCCATGACTGCAGCGCCTCAGACCGCTCGGCAAATCCCGCGGAGCTGGAATGTGTTGTGTCCTGGTTATATTCGGCTACTTGGAGACCATTTTCAGCCATTAATGGACTTCATTTTCGGAAACAGCAATGGAATTTTTAAGGATGACTGCCATGTCAACCGGCCACAACTGATGGCGATAGATCTGAAGGACAATCTGGACAATTCGAGCTAATTATTTGGCCACGCAGATGACCAGACATGAATCCCACAGAACATGTATGGGACATAGTCGAGAGGTCATTTCGTCCAGAAAATCCTAAACTGGGAACATCTTCGCAGTCGTGTACGGCCGTAGGGGCACCATGGCTCAATATTTCTGCAGGCAACTTCCACTGTCTTGTTGAATCCGTGCCACTTCGAGATGCTGCAATACGCCGGTCATAACTTTTGTATTATACAGCAGTTAAATATGTAGAACTCATGTCTCACAGCAACAGGAACAATAGAAAGTGCCGGTAACTCCTTGAGGTTGTCGCTAATATGCGTCCCTTCATGTGATTCCGGAAAACGGTCGCTAGATTCAAACACAGCACAGGAAACCTCTCGTGTTTCTAGCTACACTATCCCCCAGATACAACACTCTCCCCTACTTAGAAGTGCTCGTCCTTCAGTCGTCGTACACATGAGTCAGTTATTAGTGTTACTGAGCAAGATAGCTCAACACTTCAGACGCTGTAGTCTTCTTCGGGGCTCAAATCTCCGTCCTGTCTGCCTCCTTTGGAGTCCCCATTCCAAATCAAAATCGTACCTGGAGACAAAGTCGTGGAGCCAGTGCTCCACATCCAACCACGGCGTTGATCGTGTGAGTGAACGAGCATTTCGGTCGCATTTAAGTATGTGGCCGAAAGAGTCAGCCCTGTGAAATGAACCCTGTCGTCCAGGACCGGATACTACATTGGGCGCAGATTCACCACGAGATGGGGACACTCACAGGCGTCTATTGTCTATTGAGGCCTAAGCGCTGTAGTGTGCGAGCGAGACAGACGAGAACCTACGTCATAGGGAAACCCATAGAAGGCTTTTGTGGCCAAGGAGAAGTGGTAGTGTTAAATATGGCGGACCTAAGGTTGACATAAAGGGAAACATTTATGAAAACTATTTAATTCTGTAGTAGTGCTGGGAATCAAGCCACAGTAATTTTAATCTACCACCCTTCATAAATTTTTGGGGTGATCCCAAGAAAACTTTATGATTGATCAGATCTATAACAGTTTATGATTTACTGTGAAAGTGAATTTAACGAGTTTTGTAACAAAAACCTGAATGCTAAAATCAGATCCTTTTTGTCGATCTTAACGATCGACATTTCATACAGAAGCGCTTTATTCAAATGACAAATATTGTAAATATCAACTCTGTACATTTATTTATTTAAAGGATATAGTAAATTTAAACTATCAGTATTTTCAGTAATGCATCAGATCATCTTTTCCTCCACACAAAACACATTGAACGATGACAGCATGACAACTTATTGAATCATTAGGTAATAGAATATTTATTGTAAACTTTAGTGTATAATAGTTACTTTTGTTCTTTATCTGTCAGAAAGCACGTTGGTGCAAGGCTATTGGCCGTGACATTGAAAGTTAAGAAGGAAATTGTATTGGTATTATGTAAAAGAATTTAACGTATATTATGTAATGCATATTATTGTTATACTTTATTTGTAACGTGAAAGTGGTCAAGCTTTGATTATTTAAATATGTTAAAACGTAAAATAATGTAGAATAAGCTGTAGCCAATCAGATGGGCGGCTTCAGGAAAGGGAACTGCCCTAGTCAGTTGGGCGACGAGGTTCGGCGCGCGGGAAAAGCGGTCGGAGACTGGCAGACACAAAGTTCTGGTCCAGGCACCAAAGTGAACTGTTCGGATTGAGACGCGAAAGCGGACAGTCGGTCTTTAGGCAGCTAGGAAGTGAAACGACTTAGAGAATTTCGCGTTGTGTGGTGTCGCCGGGACTTTGTCTCCGAGCGGTGACCATCGCCTGGTGTGAACTCTTAACTTTTACGCATAGTTAACGAGGTGGAGTATCGAACTTGCATTTCGCGATGAGATTGTGAATGACCGAACTGTGTCAAATGGATATGCGACCAAGTGTAACAGTTACTCTAAATACGACCATTTTCGCTATTAGTTTACTTTGTGAATAAACATTATTCTAACGAAATCGCAAATGTGTGGCCTACATCATTTATGAGTCGTTAATTTAGTTCCGGATATTATTATTACTGTTATTATATGTTAAGTGAACTTTATGTTTCGAGAACTTGCCATCAGCCAGCCAATTTAACCAAAGGCTGACAAGTGTCTAATTGAGGGCGTGTAGTGCGACACGTGCGGTTCAACACCTAGACGAGTTTGAGCCAAGACATTTCGACGAAGAGGAACCGCATGTGAACGCGAATATCTTTGGCATGTTAGCTCGCAATCATTAACTTCTCTTCCTGCCTTTGACACAAAACACAACTGCTCCGTTTCGTCTGACAAGCAACAAAACGTTCGTCAATGTAACTCAGAATATACAGTTCGAGAGCATAAGGCAACTCCTAACATCTTTACGTCGGAATTAGAAATACCGACTCAGTATTCTTTCGCTGGAGATTACCGTGGAGCAACTCCTACGGGAGGTATGCGGTGCTGCCAGGCGGCTCACCTTTCGGATAGCCTCCTTATGAAACAATTCCTCTATTAATGTAGCGTAAATTGGAAATAATGTTTCATAAAAGTGTACTTAGGTCAGCGGCTGATACTAGTTCATATGTAACTTGTGTGAAGCCATCAAACAACTGTTATTCAAGCAATATTCAGGATATTCAGAGTATTTGTCGATCGCGTGATTATTGCCACAACACGCTTCGTGACAACATTATTACATTTTCAAGTGCTAGAAGCAAGGAAACTAGATATACCGACAGACATATAAGGGTTACAGACGTCCTGAGTTATAGCCTACCTTCAAAATCTTGTTCTGCCATTAGGACGCATCACAGCTTAGAAACAAAATGCACACTTGCATTATCAATTCAAACCATAAAACATAAGACTCAACAAGCCGGCGCCTACACCGTTTCGATGTACAGTTGTAAACTGAAAGCCACTGCCATCACCTACCAACAGTGACATTTACGTATAGCCCAATGCTCAGAACCAGTGATATTACTTTCTGTCATAAAATCTTCGAGAAATACCTGTCTTTTCCTAGTCAATTCTAACTTAAAACTACCCCTATGCTGCAATCGGAACTGAAATAGCATGCAGAAATCCTATGTCACTAGGTAAAATACACTACTGGCCATTACAATTGCTACACCAAGAAGAAATGCAGATGGTAAACGGGTATTCATCCGATAAATATATTATACTAGAACTGACATGTCATTACATTTTCACGCAATTTGGGTGCATAGATCCTGAGAAATCAGTACCCAGAACAACCACCTCTGGCCGTAATAACGGCTTTGATACGCCTGGGTATTGAGTCAGGTACAGCTGCCCATGAAACTTCAACACGATACCGCAGTTCATCAAGAGTAGTGACTGGCGTATTGTGACGAGCCAGTTGCTCGGTCACTATTGACCAGACGTTTTCAGTTGGTGAGAGATCTGGAGAATGTGCTGGCCAGGGCAGAAGTCGAATATTTTATGTATCCAGAAAGGCTGGTACAGGACCTGCAACATGCAGTCGTGCATTATCCTGCAGAAATGTAGGGATTCGCATGGATCGAATGAAGGGTAGAGCCACGCGTCGTAACACATCTGTTCAAAGTGCTGTCAATGCGAGCAAGAGGTGACCGAGACGTGTCACCCATAGGCGCCCCATACCATCACGCCGGGTGATACGCCAGTATGGCGATGACGAATACACGCTTCCAATGTGCGTTCACCGCGATGCCGCCAAACACGAGTGCGACCACCATGATGCTGTAAACAGAACCTGCATTCATCTGAAAAAACGACGTTTCGCCATTCGTGCACCCAGGTTCCTCGTTGAGTACACTATCGCAGGCGCTCCTGTCTGTGATGCTGCGTCAAAGGTAACCGCAGCCATGGTCTCCGAGCTGATAGTTCATGCTGCTGCAAACGTCGTCAAACTGTTCGTGCAGGTGGTTGTTGTCTTGCAAACGTCCCCATATGTTGACTCAGGGATCGAGACGTGGCTGCACGATCCGTTACAGTCATGCGGATAAGATGCCTGTCATCTCGACTGCTGGTGATACGAGGCCGTTGGGATCCAGCACGGCGTTCCGTATTACCCCCCTGAACCAACCGATTCCATATTCTGCTAACAGTCATTGGATTTCGACCAACGCGAGTAGCAATGTCGCGATACGATAAACCGCAATCGCGATAGTCTACAATCCGACCTTTATCAAAGTCTGAAACGTGATGGTACGCGTTTCTCCTCTTCACACGAGGCATCAAAACAACGTTTCACCAGGCAACGCCGGTCAACTGCTGTTTGTGTATGAGAAATCGGTTGGAAACTTTCCTCATGTCAGCACGTTGTAGGAGTCGCCACCGGCGCCAGCCTTGTGTGAATGCTCTGAAAAGCTAATCATTTGCATATCACAGCATTTCGCGTCTGTAGCACGTCATGTACGTGGTGTAGCAATTTTAATGGCCAATAGTGCGTGTCGGTGGCTGCTTCTAAAGAAGGATATCGCGACAGTGAGCCCAGAAATACTATTTAGATATTTCCGTCCTCTTATTTAAAACGGCGACGCTCTCATCTTTCCAGGCACAATAAATCTCTACCTGCTCTAAATTTGATGGCAACCGCCGTTTTTCTTCAACTTGCAATACCCTAATGTTTTGTGTTATATCCCTCAACGGATGCTGCTCATTCTTGAGGTACTTTATTATAGCTGACGAGCCGTTCTCTCCATTTTTGTACTCTTTAAATCTAACTTTAAAATGTCGTCCCGTATGCATCACACTTTTGGCTTCACAATACTGACATTTTACTTCATACACTTACGATTCCCTCATCCAGTTCCCATCTGTGTCGATCTTATGCTTCAGCCACTGTCCTGATTTGTTGTCCGTCTTGAAAACCATTCTAACCCTTTTCTGGTTAAACAGCCTCGTTAATTTATGTGAGGTCGTCCCCGAATACGGCATGACTATATTTTTCTGGATTTTTATTGTTTTGCAGATTACCACGCCTAACTATTACATACAACCAATGTATCAAACTCGCGGCAAAACCGTTTTCTACCGCTATTTGTCAGAGTGTTTTCATTTCCTTTTTCTTGTTTTCCGCACTTAGAGATATGGAATTAGCCCCGTGCACCGCATTTTTGAAAAATGCCAATTTATGTTTATGGGGGTTCCATCTGATTTCCTCGTTTGTAGTACTTGGAAGTGGGATATATTGTCCAGAAAAGTGTTCTGCCAATAATCACACGATTGACAACTAGGCTGAATATCTTCAATATTGCAATATTTGTTCATTAAACGTAACTTTATTTAAGCCAAACCTTTTTCTACGTAGTACTCTCGTGCCCATCAAAGGCTTCCTCTGTGTTGTTGATACCGCCGTCATTAGCATGTGCCCATGGGACGTTCAACTTTAATCTTCCTTCCTTCATCCGTATGCTCGCGCACGGAGTTCCCGGGAATGGCCCTCTAAAACAATTGCGGGGTCTTTCGCCTGCAGCGGGATGGAACGCACTGTGCCGAAGACCGAGCTTATAACTGAACTGCTCTGGTTGTTCTCTTGCTAAGACCGCCCCATAACCAAGTGGGTTTCCGCTATCCTAACAAATAGTTTCACCGGATGAACATACACTGCGCAACAGAATTAAAGTGTCACTATTCCGAAATCCCGTAACTGCCCCCCATTGCGACATATAGGTGTGAAGTATGGTTCACAGCTGCGTACGACCTCCCTCTGTAATATCGCAAAGGCATGGTACCCTGTGACGTCAGCCTTGGGCTCTACGACGCTTCAAACAGCAACGTGTCGACACCATGTGAAAAAAGGGTTCATGTGAAGTGTACGATGGGTTAATGACGTCAGGCTGGCACCAAATTTTGCCACAATTCTGTCCAGTGCCAGCGTGAACGTAGGAAGATCGTCCAACCGCCTCTCTCCCACATTTCACCCCCTTCTTTTGACGCGTCTGGGATGAAAGTCAGAACTGCGACGCCCAGGGTTCAAATCACGCGGTCCTCTTGTGAGTGGCCGGGGAAAACCTGCCACACACACTGCCGCTCAAGATAACAGGAAAAGGTTACGAGACGTGGTATATAGGGTGTAAATGACACCAACCCTGGGGCGTTGATTGCTACACATTTCGCGGTCGAGAATGACAGTTCGTAGTGCGATGAGGAACAAGAAGACGCGCCTCACAACAATTGACGCGGCTGACACACTCCGACGTTTCGAACCTTCTCTAAGAACACTGAGTGGCTTCATTCCCATCGTAGGTGGTCGCACCCGTCTGAAATGCAACCCGACTGCACGTTTTACTGTCGTGTACAGTCTGGAACCACTAGGGACCGCTCAAAACAATCCGACGTAATTCTAACGTGATCCGGATCAACAAAGGGTGTTTTATGCTTTTCGGCACTCCTGCTTCCATTCGTCCTGTAGCGTCATCAGGGGGAAGGGAG
Source organism: Schistocerca serialis cubense (assembly GCF_023864345.2). Classification (NCBI taxonomy): domain Eukaryota; kingdom Metazoa; phylum Arthropoda; class Insecta; order Orthoptera; family Acrididae; genus Schistocerca; species Schistocerca serialis. The sequence continues at coordinate 65,993,038 of NC_064642.1, forward strand.
GCAGAAGTGGTGTTGCAGCAATGAGACATGTCTGAATAAAACAGTGAAGAGTTCGTCTAAGCGACCCAGTTGGCACGTGCCCACCTTTATTAAGAATTTCGTAAATATTGCCGTACTGACAGAACCCTTGACGAAGTCCCAGGTGCTTGCAGACTGGCTACCCTTTCGACCCACTTTGATTGCAGTTGGCCTACTATCAGGAGCAAGAGCAACAGTCCGGCAGCGAAAGAGCAGCAGCGAAGCCTGCCTGCAGGCGCCTCTACAGGTACATTTTTGAAATTCTCAATAAAGGTGTACGGGTGCGACCGAGAGTTTTGTCGAATTGGCAGGTGTTAATGGGACTCTTTTCCGTGTTATTTACTCGTGTGTCAATGTCGCATGGCCAGTTGCACTTGTGTGATTAAGGATGATTAAGTTTGCGTTCAGACCTCATCTCACGTACAGATACATATTTAGTCCAGAATATTTGTGTATTTTGGCACTTATATATCTATATAGTCAGTTCCACAAGAAAGTGTACGCCGTTATCCGTATCAAATAAGAGACCCAATATGTTTATGAGGCAATACTGACCTTACGACTTATCTTAGAAGAAAGATTAAGGAAAGGCAAACCTACGTTTCTAGCATTTGTAGACTTAGAGAAAGCTTTTGACAATGTTGACTGGAATACTCTCTTTCAAATTCTAAAGGTGGCAGGGGTAAAATACAGGGCGCGAAAGGCTATTTACAATTTGTACAGAAACCAGATGGCAGTTATAAGAGTCGAGGGACATGAAAGGGAAGCAGTGGTTGGGAAGGGAGTAAGATAGGGTTGTAGTCTCTCCCCGATGTTATTCAATCTGTATATTGAGCAAGCAGCAGAGGAAACAAAAGAAAAATTCGGAGTAGGTATTAAAATCCATGGGGAAGAAATAAAAACTTTGAGGTTCGCCGATGACATTCTAATTCTGTCAGAGACAGCAAAGGACTTGGAAGAGAAGTTGAACGGAATGGATGGTGTCTTGAAGGGAGGATATAAGATGAACATCAACAAAAGCAAAACGAGGATAATGGAATGTAGTCTAATTAAGTCGGGTGATGCTGAGGGAATTTAGATTAGGAAATGAGGCACTTAAAGTAGTGAAGGAGTATTGCTATTTGGGGAGCAAAATAACTGATGATGGTCGAAGTAGAGAGGATATAAAATGTAGACTGGCAATGGCAAGGAAAGCGTTTCTGAAGAAGAGAAATTTGTTAACATCGAGTATAGATTTAAGTGTCAGGAAGTCATTTCTGAAAGTATTTGTATGGAGTGTAGCCATGTATGGAAGTGAAACATGGACAGTAAATGGTTTGGACAAGAAGAGAATAGAAGCTTTCGAAATGTGGTGCTACAGAAGAATGCTGAAGATTAGATGGGTAGATCACATAACTAATGAGGAAGTACTGAATAGGATTGGGGAGAAGAGAAATTTGTGGCACAACTTGACCAGAAGAAGGGATCGGTTGGTAGGGCATCAAGGGATCACCAATTTAATATTGGAGGGCAGCGTGGAGGGTAAAAATCGTAGGGGGAGACCAAGAGATGGATACACTAAGAAGATTCAGAAGGATGTAGGTTGCAGTAGGTACTGGGAGATGAAGAAGCTTGCACAGGATAGAGTAGCATGGAGAGCTGCATCAAACCAGTCGCAGGACTGAAGACCACACAACAACAACATATGTTTACATGTAAATACACGTTATTACTAATTATACAATTACCTAACAGTTAATCCAGTCGCCGCTATTATCGATTACAGCTTAACAACTTTTTGGCATGTTTTTCACCAGATTCTCTGGATATTCTTTCCGTAACGAGTCCCACACCGTCCTGATTTTATATGGACAGCTGCTTCGAAGTATATATTGGCTTTCTTTCAAGCTTCATTTTAATACGCAGCCAAACACATGCGACTGGATTTGCATCAGGAGACAGTGCAGGCCAAGCCACCGTGGACATTCCAATTGTCTTGCTTTCACACTGTACAGAGACGGCTGCGATGTTTCGGATGATTATCCTCTTGAAGCATCCAGTTTGCTTCGTTCTAACCCAGTAAGATTCGGTTTCTGCTTAAAAAGGGCAAGGTCTCATTGTCCTGAGGTGTTTCCCCCCCCCCTCCCCTTTTTTTTCGTGCACTTCAGCCCTCTCTCCGGTAAATCATTCACGTTTCCAACTTGAACTCCAACTCGTTTGACCCATTTCGCAACGAATGTCTTTGACTTTCTAAGGATTTTAGCAGCCGCTCTATATGAAAGCTTTGGTCCCTTTGAATGATTTACACTGCCTTGTATTGCTTCAGATGCTCTGTACTCATTTCAAATTGCAGCCGACAAAGCAAAACTTTCAACTCGCACAGTGTGTGCAGATTCGAGACCAGAGATGTCGCTGCGGACCTTTAGTTTAAAAATATGGCGTACACTTTCTTGTGGAATTGACTATACTGTAATAGATATCCATTTCGTTACAAAAACGTCTTGCTTTAATCTTCTCAGAAAACTGTAAAATCATTTTCCAGCAAGTGACATTGGTAACCAATCTAGTGTCCTACTTGTAGCTTCGCATTTGATAAGAAGTGGTGAAAACTTGTCATTCTCGTTTTGGATACATCAATTAAATTGTAACTAATGGTGCACAAGGTGTCTTGCAGTTACTTACATATGTAAAACGCACTACACTTTTTTCTGATATGCGTAAGACATCAGCTGTTTCGTACAGTTTCGTCTGCCGATTGTGTTAAAACGTATTCTGGATTTTGTCGGCTTTTTCATTTTTGGCTGCGGTTTGTGGACGTCTTCGTGTTGATTACCTCGAAGAGAGAGACACAGACACGAAAGAATGAAGCCTCCCGTTTTTTAAGTGTTGAACATAAGCCTTTATCCTGTATGTTCACGAATTCGATATGCTAATCTGGATTTGGCATTTGTAACGATATAGGATGAACGGAAGTCTTTCCTATAGCCAACCCTTCCTGTCCGGCGATGTGAAAGTGTGAGAACGTTTTTAGAAATGATTGAAAATTGTGTTATTGAAGCGGGACGTGATATTCACCTAATCGGACGTAGAATCGCGTGAAATCCACATCCTGCGTGGCTGGCAAACCGGTCCTCTTCTACGTTAATTCGCCAGCCGTATTCGATCGGGGACTGGTGGGCTTAACCGAAAGCCGGAAGGGGCGTGCTAACGCAAAAGGCCATTCGATCGGATAAGCTTTGAAACTCTCTGACAGATTACACGGCGTCCGGGGCTGCGACTGGGCCTAAAAACTTTCTTCTCGTGGCCAACGCTCTTACCAACTGAGCTTTCTCGGCACGATTCATGAGCTGCACTTATTCACAGCCTCGCTTCGCACAGTACCTCTCCACAAACGTACAAATTTCAGAGGGGGAAGAAAGAAGGTATACTGTTCGGAATAGCTGAGTGACAGCTAGGGGCCTCTGTCCAGAATGATGCTTTCGATGTTTAGTGAAGTGCGTGCTGCATGGAAACTTTAGGGCATACTGAAATACGGTGTCAGATCGAGAAGCCAAAGCAGTAAGGCTCGCAGGAGGGGGCGGAGGAAACGAAGTGAAACTTCAAGCTTTGAGAGCGTATGTGCGGTTATTTCAGTGGTCACGAAATCCACTCAAGTGTACAAAGAACTGGGCAGTATGAGCTCAGTCACCAGCGTGACTCCGTATCTTCTCTCACCTGGATTGAAGAACCGATTCGATTGGGAACGGTGTCACTAAGCCGTGTCTGAGGCAAGCTGGCCCACGACTTTCTCAACTGGTCCTTGACATCCTGAACACTGGCTCTGGGATGGAGATGACGCTCGGACTGGTACCTCAACATCGAGCTGATAATTCATAGTGACATGTGCCACATATTGTTGAAAAATGGCAGTTGTCACATGCGAAGTAACACGTGAGGGAGAGGGAAGACCGTGATGTGTTATTGCGTCGTCAGAGTTCCCTTAATCAGCCGCGACCTGAACTCTACATCTGCATTCATACTCCGCAAGCCACCTGACGGTGTGTGGCGGAAGGTACCTTGAGTACCTCTATCGGTTCTCCCTTCTATTCCAGTCTCGTATTGTTCGTGGAAAGAAGGATTGTCGGTATGCCTCTGTGTGGGCTCTAATCTCTCTGATTTTATCCTCATGGTCTCTTCGCGAGATATAGGAGGGAGCAATATACTGCTTGACTCTTCGGTGAAGGTATGTTCTCGAAACTTTGACAAAAGCCCGTACCGAGCTACTGAGCGTCTCTCCTGCAGAGTCTTCCACTGGAGTTTATCTATCATCTCCGTAACGCTTTCGCGATTACTAATTGATCCTGTAACGAAGCGCGCTGCTCTCCCTTGGATCTTCTCTATATCTTCTATCAACCCTACATGGTACGGATCCCACACTGCTGAGCAGTATTCAAGCAGTGGGCGAACAAGCGTACTGTAACCTACTTCCTTTGTTTTCGGATTGCATTTCCTTAGGATTCTTCCAATGAATCTCAGTCTGGCATCTGCTTTACCGACGATCAATTTTATATGATCATTCCATTTTAAATCACTCCTAATGCGTACTCCCAGATAATTTATGGTATTAACTGCTTCCAGTTGCTACCTGCTATTTTGTAGCTAAATGATAAAGGCTCTATCTTTCTGTGTATTCGCAGCACATTACACTTGTCTACATTGAGATTCAGTTGCCATTCCCTGCACCATGCGTCAATTCGCTGCAGATCCTCCTGCATTTCAGTACAATTTTCCATTGTTACAACCTCTCGATACACCACAGCATCATCCGCAAAAAGCCTCAGTGAACTTCCGATGTCATCCGCAAAGCCATTTATGTATATTGTGAATAGCAACGGTCCTATCACACTCCCCTGCGGCACACCTGAAATCACTCTTACTTCGGAAGACTTCTCTCCATTGAGAATGACATGCTGCGTCCTGTTATCTAAGAACTCCTCAATCCAATCACGCAATTGGTCTGATAGTCCATATGCTCTTACTTTGTTCATTAAACGACTGTGGGGAACTGTATCGAACGCCTTGCGGAAGTCAAGAAACACGGCATCTACCTGTGAACCCGTATCTATGGCCCTCTGCGTCTCGTGGACGAATAGCGCGAGCTGGGTTTCACATGACCGTCTTTTTCGAAACCCATGCTGATTCCTACAGAGTAGATTTCTAGTCTCCAGAAAAGTCATTATACTCGAACACAATACGTGTTCCAAGATTCTACAACTGAGCGACGTTAGAGATATAGGTCTATAGTTCTGCACATCTGCTCGACGTCCCTTCTTGACTCATCATACCAGATGGCTTCCCACAGCACGACGTCAAGAGAAACGGTGCTGTGCCTCCAGAGTATTGGAAGAATGCGACCTTTCCCCACATGACAGCAACACTCGTCCACTATGGTCATCCGTGGTGGTGCAGGACTGCGATTCACTGCTGAACACATTGGGACGCCGTTCATCAGTAGTCCACGCTTCCCAGTTAAGCCGCATTACAAACACAGCAGTTTGTGTTGTGGTGTTAGCGGCAGACGGTAACTCCCTACACTGGTTTGGGCAAGATAAGTGATACGAGATAACAGTGAATGTTGTATGGTATCCATTGCTTATTCTGAGATGACATGCACCAGAGTGACGTGGTGAAGAAGTGCTTCGTCCACAACACGGTGGTCCTACCTAGAGGTGGTCAGATATTGTCCATCAGAACGCTCGAGATGAGTATGTCCACTCTCACTCCAACTCTCGGGTCACTGTCACATCCAAATGTCCCACATATCACAAATCTGGATATTGTACGATCGACTAACTGGAGACCCTCAGTGAGACCGATACGAAAGTTTGTCAGGGTCTGATGACGACATCTCACACGAGTATGCGGCATCTCCGTGTCTTTCAAAGTGATCGGGCATCTGACGCTGTTCATGCCTCATATACACTATACTTTATTACGCCTGGTAAGCCGGCCGCTGTGGCCGAGCGGTTCTAGGCGCTTCAGTCCGGAACCACCCGACTGATCGGTCACAGGTTCGAATCCTGCCTCGGGCATGGATGTATGTGATGTCCTTAGGTTAGTTAGGTTTAAGTAGTTCTAAGTTCTAGGGGATTGATGACCTCAGATGTTAAGTCCTACAGTGCTCAGAGCCATTTTAACCAATACGCCTGGTAATAACAATACACACGAACAACACTAAAGCGCTCTGTTGTCCCTTCCGTCTGTCACTCAGAAGTGCAACTCTCTTCATTTACATACCCGTGGGTGGTGTGTACGTGTACAAAGTTTTTGAGCCGTGTGCGGTTCACATTGGTGGCGTTGGTGGGTTGGCATCGTGTAATAGGGATAGTGGCGTCTTGTTATTTTCTTCTGTTCACTGGCGCCACTACGTTTGCTGGCGTTGTCTATCCGCGAGTGGCAGCAGCAGCGTTTATCGATATCTAGTATTTGTGTAATTAAATGCTTGTTATTTGACCATGCTAACTGTTATTTTATCGTGGTATTTATTATCGCACCTTAGGTGGATTTTGCGAGTGTGTTGGTCGGCGTTTAAGCTGTCCCTAGTTTCAGCTGCCATCCCGTTAAGTGAGCATAACTCTTGGCTGCCTGTCTCACGACTTACGCAGCTGTAGGGACTTTTCTCTGGTCGATCCTTGGAGCACTGTCTGTGGATTACGCCCTTCTTTATTTGGTCTGATTGTGTCAGTTGTTTAAAAATATTATTTTGTTTCAATTAATCCTATTGCTTGTGGTCTTCGGCCGACAAATAATTTCAATTCTTCTTAATAAGGCCTTCAGCCGTCAGTGTAGCTTCTGTTACTGTCAATTTTTTTTTTAAATGATTATTTAAAAAAAATTATTTCCTTGAATACAGCGTACTTGTTTATTGTGCAACCAACGGTAACTGATTAGGCCCCGTTCACACCTTTTCCTGCTTTCCCTAAGTCCCACGTCGCAGTATTTATTCTGTGCGCTTCACTTTATTGTTAGGCAACGTGTTTCACTTTCTTTTATTGTAAACAAATGTAACACTTTTGGTATATTATCGCAGAGAGGAGTGGGATCACATGGAATCGATTGGATGTTTACAAATATAATAAAAACAGCCTCGACAACGTTTTCAGATTTTTTATTTGTTGGCAACCGGCTTCGGCCCTTTCCTCAGGCCATCTACAGGTCTTTCCTCACCGCTATGGCTGCCGGTGGTGGCAGACGGAGCGAGATCCATTGAAGTAAGGTGACAACCCTACTTCTGCGGATCTCACACCGTCTGTCGCCACCAGTAGCAATTATGGTGATGAAAAGCCTGAAAATTGCCTGAGGAAAGGGTGAAACCGCATGTTAACAAATAAAAAAATCTGAAAACCTGATCGAGACTTTTTATTTGATTTTTAGGGTTTTACACCGATCGCTATATTCCAATTACAGAATGCTTCCTAACATTTTAGATTGGATGGCTGTTGGTAAGAGGTCGTGCAAGTGAAATTAATTCTCACGCAACTTATCTGGTTAGATAATTTATCCCCTGCACAGTCATCGAATATTGTAAGTACTCCCTAACGCTGTTATGACCACAATAATAAGATGAGTTTGTCATTATCAAACAAGTATCCGAAGTTTATAACCGATTTTAGCAAAGAGTACATAGTTGGACTACCAAAACCATGTTCAGCATTTTTACAATGGCGCTTAGCTGTGAGCAAAGAGGGCTCCCTGTTTGAATACAACACTGCAAAGGAAAGAGCGGGCCGCCTTACATAAACACACTCACGCATACATGGTAGTACAACACGTTGTTCGACTGTCACCCCGGGAATCACTTCAAGAAAGGCCTTACCTGTTGGCAACTCATGTAATACACCGAAAATGGGAGTAATGGCCGGACGGCTCAACCTCATGTCAATGTACAGTCGCCGGAGATGGATCACAGACACGTAACTCGTAAATCAACTAAGGATTGCAAGAATCTGAGCAAAATTGAGAGAGAAAATAACGGGATGTCGGTAGCTTTGTAGACTTGCCTTTGGAATTTTCCATCCCACTCCCCCATCACTTGGCTCCAATATCAACACACGCAGGTATGAACTGAAAGAACCGAACCCGACTCTTTCGTAGCCTAAACCAATGGCGAGCGTCCCCTACACCTGGCAAATTGTGGCCAAATAGTGCCGAAGGCTGCAGAGGCGTATTCGTTTCGGGGCACATGGCGCCAGGCTGTCGGGAATGCAGTGTATCCCTCCCGCAAAGGCCAATATTGGTGCCATTTTTAGCTGCCAGAGGCTCCCGAGGCAGCCTTCCTGCCCTCATTCGCTACGTTTCTGTTTACTCATATACACTCCTGGAAATGGAAAAAAGAACACATTGACACCGGTGTGTCAGACCCACCATACTTGCTCCGGACACTGCGAGAGGGCTGTACAAGCAATGATCACACGCACGGCACAGCGGACACACCAGGAACCGCGGTGTTGGCCGTCGAATGGCGCTAGCTGCGCAGCATTTGTGCACCGCCGCCGTCAGTGTCAGCCAGTTTGCCGTGGCATACGGAGCTCCATCGCAGTCTTTAACACTGGTAGCATGCCGCGACAGCGTCGACGTGAACCGTATGTGCAGTTGACGGACTTTGAGCGAGGGCGTATAGTGGGCATGCGGGAGGCCGGGTGGACGTACCGCCGAATTGCTCAACACGTGGGGCGTGAGGTCTCCTCAGTACATGGATGTTGTCGCCAGTGGTCGGCGGAAGGTGCACGTGCCCGTCGACCTGGGACCGGACCGCAGCGACGCACGGATGCACGCCAAGACCGTAGGATCCTACGCAGTGCCGTAGGGGACCGCACCGCCACTTCCCAGCAAATTAGGGACACTGTTGCTCCTGGGGTATCGGCGAGGACCATTCGCAACCGTCTCCATGAAGCTGGGCTACGGTGCCGCACACCGTTAGGCCGTCTTCCGCTCACGCCCCAACATCGTGCAGCCCGCCTCCAGTGGTGTCGCGACAGGCGTGAATGGAGGGACGAATGGAGACGTGTCGTCTTCAGTGATGAGAGTCGCTTCTGCCTTGGTGCCAATGATGGTCGTATGCGTGTTTGGCGCCGTGCAGGTGAGCGCCACAATCAGGACTGCATACGACCGAGGCACACAGGGCCAACACCCGGCATCATGGTGTGGGGAGCGATCTCCTACACTGGCCGTACACCACTGGTGATCGTCGAGGGGACACTGAATAGTGCACGGTACATCCAAACCGTCATCGAACCCATCGTTCTACCATTCCTAGACCGGCAAGGGAACTTGCTGTTCCAACAGGACAATGCACGTCCGCATGTATCCCGTGCCACCCAACGTGCTCTAGAAGGTGTAAGTCAACTACCCTGGCCAGCAAGATCTCCGGATCTGTCCCCCATTGAGCATGTTTGGGACTGGATGAAGCGCCGTCTCACGCGGTCTGCACGTCCAGCACGAACGCTGGTCCAACTGAGGCGCCAGGTGGAAATGGCATGGCAAGCCGTTCCACAGGACTACATCCAGCATCTCTACGATCGTCTCCATGGGAGAATAGCAGCCTGCATTGCTGCGAAAGGTGGATATACACTGTACTAGTGCCGACATTGTGCATGCTCTGTTGCCTGTGTCTATGTGCCTGTGGTTCTGTCAGTGTGATCATGTGATGTATCTGACCCCAGGAATGTGTCAATAAAGTTTCCCCTTCCTGGGACAATGAATTCACGGTGTTCTTATTTCAATTTCCAGGAGTGTACATGAGGTATCACGGTCACACATCATGCAACGATATTAGGAGTGGGGAAAATTTAGTGGAATGACTAAGTGGTTTTGGAGAATATAAATAATACTCCTTATTATCAAATAATTTCTACATTTAAGAGACAGTTTTTCAAAGAGACACGGCGTGCTACAGTACTGGCCATTTAAATTGTTACACCACGAAGATGACGTGCTACAGACACGAAATTTAACCGACAGGAAGAAGATGCTGTGATATGCAAATGATTAGCTTTTCAGAGCATTCGCACAAGGTTGGCACCGGTGGCGACACCTACAACGTACTGATATGAGGAAAGTTTCCAACCGATTTCTCATACACAAAGAGCAAGCAGTTGATCGGCGTTGCCTGGTGAAACGTTGTTGTAATGCCTCATGTAAGGAGGAGAAATGCGTACCATCACGTTTACAATTTTGATAAAGGTCAGGTTGTAGCCTATCACGATTGCGGTTTATCGTACCGCGACATTGCTGCTCGCGTTGGTCGAGATCCAATGACTGTTAGTAGAATATGGAATCGCTGGGTTCAGGGGGGTAATACGGAACGCCGTGCTGGATCGCAACAGCCTCATATCACTAGCAGTCGAGATGACAGGCATCTTATCCGCATGGCTCTTACGGATCGTGCAGCCACGTCTCGATCCCTGATTCAACAGATGGGGACGTTTGCAAGACAACAACCATCTGCACGAACAGTTCGACGACGTTTGCAGCAGCACGGACTATCAGCTCAGAGACCATGACTGCAGTTACCCTTGACGCTGCATCACAGACAGGAGCGCCTGCTATGGTGTAATCAACGACGAACCTAGGTGCACGATTGGCAAAACGTCATTTTTTCGGATGAATCCAGGTTCTGTTTACAGCATCATCATGGTCGCATCTGTTTTGGCGACATCGCGGTGAACGCACATTGGAAGTGTGTATTCGTCATCGCCATACTGGCGTATCACCCGGCGTTGTGGTATGGGATGCCACTGGTTACGCGTCTCGGTCACCTCTTGTTCGCATTGACGGCACTTTGAGCAGTGGACGTTACATGTCAGATTTGTTACGACCCATGACTCTACCCTTCATTCGATCCCTAGGAAACCCTACATTTCAGCAGGATAATGCACGCCCGCATGTTGCAGGTCCTGTACGGGCCTTTCTGGATACAGAAAATGTTCGACTGCTGCCCTGGCCAGCACATTCTCCATATCTCTCACCAACTGAAAACGTCTGGTCAATGGTGGCCCAGAAACTGTCTCGTCGCAATACGCCAGTCACTACTCTTGATGAACTGTGGTATCGTGTTGAAGCTGCATGGGCAGCTGTACCTGTACACGCCATCCAAGCTCTGTTTGACTCAATATCCAGGCGTATCAAGGCCGTTGTTGCGGCCGAGGTGGTTGTCCTGGGTATTGGTTTCTCAGAACCTATGCACCCAAATTGCGTGAAAATGTAATCACATGTCAATTCTAGTTTAATGTATACCCGTTTATCATCTGCATTTCTTCTTGGTGTAACAATTTTAATTGCCAGTAGTGTACAATATCCGCTGTGACGTTGCAAGATGTCATGCTGATCTAACCACGGTGCAGCACTTTTTATCGGTTGTACTACTAAAAATGGTTCAAATGGCTCTGAGCACTATGGGACTCAACTGCTGAGGTCATTAGTCCCCTAGAACTTAGAACTAGTTAAACCTAACTAACCTAAGGACATCACAAACATCCATGCCCGAGGCAGGATTCGAACCTGCGACCGTAGCGGTCTTGCGGTTCCAGACTGCGGCGCCTTTAACCGCACGGCCACTTCGGCCGGCTGGTTGTACTACTGTCGACAGTGGAATGACGTAGTAAGTCGTACAGCATATGCATCTCTGGCTCTTTGGAACACTCTGTCTTTTTCGGCAGGAGGCATTGTCCTGCGTTCATCTATGCCCAAGCGGTATTCTTCACAGGCCTTTATCCGAGCCAAGGGCAGCCGTTCTCATTGTTTCTCGTGCAACTGTCGTAGGGAGTCGTATAGCAACAAAAAATATGAACAGTTTGTAGATGTTGATCTAAGATACGTTTGGAATCTTTCTCTCGTAAGGCAGGGAAACTTTAATTGGTTGATTCATTCGTGCACAGCGCGCATAATTCAGTATTAACCGAGCGATGTGGCGCAGTGGTTAGCACACTGGACTCGCATTCGTGAGGGCGACGGTTGAATCCCGCGAACGGCCATCCTGCTTTAGGATTTCCGCGATTTCCCTAAATCGCTCCAGGCAAATGCAGGGATGGTTCCTTTGAAACGACACGGCTGACTTCCTTCCTCGTCCTTCCCTAATCCGATGAGACCAATGACTTCGATGTCACGTTTCCTCCCCCAAACAACCCAACCCCAAGTCAGTAGTAACATTATAGTGCTGCCAAGAGCATAATACTGCCTGGCAGATCGAGTGAAGCACCCAGAAAGGGACGAAGAAACGAGATGAAACTTAATGGTTGAGAGGTTACGTGATGTTATTTCAGTGATTCCGAAATCGAATCAAATTTACAAAGAAATTGACTCTCAGAGCCCACTTCTCAGTACGACGCTGCACCTCTTCTGTCCTGGATGCGTGCGCTGATTCGGTTGGGACTGTTTCTTCATAAAGCCGTTGCATTCTCTCCCCACGACTATTATAAATCGCCCTTGATATGCTAGATCCTGGCAATGGGATGGAGTGGACGTCCAAGCTGGTCGCACACCTGTTCTATTGGGGCCAGATCTGTAGATATTGCTAGTCAGAGGAGAACAGCAACACCACGTAGACGGTTAATAGGCACACGGTGTCATGTATTGGACGACCATTGCCCCGCGGGAAAATGGCACGACGATACTGTTGTATGAGAGGCAACCCATAGAATACAAGGCGCCAGAGACAGACCGTTGTGCCGTCAGAGTTCCATCAGTTACTACCTGCCGTGGCCTGAAGTCATATCAGATGACTTACCACACCATGATGCCAGGAGTGATAATGCTATGTCTCTCCAAAACATGGAGAGATGGGGCAGCCCACCATAGTCGCCGACAGTGGTTATGTGGGGTAGTGCAGAAATGCAGTTCATCACTGAACACAGTTCGACACCGTCCATCAGCAGTCCATCCTTCCCGGCTGTGGCACCACTCCAAATACAACTGTTTCAGTTGCCGTCTTAACGGCAGGCAACGCAAGTGACGGTAATTCCCATGCCTGGCTGCTGTTAGTCACTGGCGTATGATACGAGATGACACACAATATTGCAGGGAGTCAATGATTTCTTCTAGAATGTCTGGTGCCAAAGTGAAGGGTTTACTATGTACTTGACGAACGATATGGTGATCCACCCTTGCCGGGGTCCAGGGAGTGTATGGCTGGGAATTACATGTTGACGCTGTGACGAGGACTGTGCTTTGTCTCGATGAAGGATATTTGTATGCCGGTAGTGCCAAAGTTGGCGGACTTTGTGAGACCACAATGGCGGACATTTCGCAGTTCATATAGAAATTAATAATAGCCAGATGAATCATGATTACTCAAAAAGAAACATGTACATTACCATTATTTGCACGACGATTCTGATGGTGTAATCAGATTTTCAATATCGTTATTAGTTTAAAGTTTAGTATTTGACTGTAAATCATACAAGCAACCAATTTCCAAAAGCTAAACGGTTCATCCGATTTTCTCGATCGACGTGTCTTTAGAAAGCTATTACTGTAAACCTAAATTGGTATAAATTACAGGCATGTAACTTGAATAGTACATGAGTTATTGGAGTTCAAAGTGGCTGATTACTATCGATCGCATCAGGCCATAAGTACTCCAAAGTTATATTAAAGCTTATAAGCAGCATGCTTATAAATATATTTATTCGTCTATGTCTTTGTTTATATAAGATATATCCTATTCATGAAGAATTTGGTCAATTATTTACTGTGTTTTAGAAAGCACAGAGACGTTAGGCTACTGGCCTACTTTTGCTTACTATTCCTTTGATATATGTCTATTTAATTTGTTTATGTATTTAATAATGTGTGTTACAGCGTGTTTATGGTCCAGCAGTAGGAATATTTATTTAATTTCAAGTTATTTAAATGCGAATGTCCCGGCGGATTTTCGAGTCCTCCCTCGGGTGTGGGTGTGTGTGTGTGTTTGTCCTTGGGATACTTTAGGTTAAGTAGTGTGTAAGCTTAGGGACTGATGACCTTAGCAGTTAAGTCCCGGAAGTTTTCACACATTTGAACTTTTTTTTTAATTGCAAATACTGTGTTTCGAAAGTGTCTTATGTTTGTGAGTGTGTGTTGGCTTGAAGACATGGCGGGAGCGCTCTAACCATTCACATCGCTCGTGAATGTGGAGACTCGATGGAAGTGGGAGAAGAGTACGGGAGAGTGTAAGACGCGATGGCGCGACGGACGCACAGTCGCAGGAGAGACTTGGAGAGTGTGGAGCGGTTTGCGCGTGGTCACGGCAGACAGAAATACTTGGGAATGCCGACTTGTGCGTTTTTGAGACTTCTGTGGCTTCTACAGCGAAGACGTAGTGTGCGTTTAGAAGTGAATATCTAGCAAGCTATGCTGTTGTTCATAATTACGTGAAGTAGGAATCTGTTGTTTCCCTGTTATTTTACTTATATTTTATTTAATTGCTGCACAATGACACCAAAAAGTGTTTCGCAGAAATACACCGCATTCTCAAAAGTACTTCTACTATCGTATGCATCATTTAATGTCGTTAAGAAAGTGTCCGCAGATTTTATTTAATTGCAATCTTTCATTTATAAACTACTATGCTGCATTAAAAAATTCGCAATTGCCGAGTGATAGGAACCTTTGACCATTCGATTCATGTGTATAATCATATTGTATACTGTGGACTCAGCAGTATTTGGCTTGTAATGCGGTAAGTACGTATCCCAGCCCCTAGACAAAGAAACCAGCCAAAACTTTTAACATTTAAAGTCTGAGTCTGTGGGTACATAGTTGTGTCTGGCAACGCCAGTTAACAAATTGAAACGTTTTTCCTGCATCTGGTTTGTAAATGAGTGGATTTACCTAATTTTGGGGTGCTGAATACACTGGTAAAAACAGTTTTTCTCTATGACGTCACATTTCCTACGTAGACAGCAGAATAAAAAATGGTAATAGCGAAAACTAACACAAGTAAGTCAAACAAAAATACACATTCAGAACGTTTGAAATCACTACTATTTTGTATGTATATATGGGCATGATAACAATAAGGTCCAAATTAATTCAGAAGATATTTTCACCTTTAATCGTCTTTGGCTTTTGAAAAATGCGACGACGGAGCTCTTCATTTCTTTGCCGTTTCATTGCTCTCCCTAACAAGACCCCAGCAGTAGTCACCCATCATCGAAGGGTTCCAATGGCCTTGGTAACGGTGTTCCATGGTAAGAACGTCTTGGTGAAAGCGTTCACCATGCTCATCGCTTACGGCCCCCAAATTTTCCGGGACGAAATCAAGGTGAGAATGTAAAAAGTGAATTTTAAGCGACATTCTACACCCCATGTTCTTATAGTTGTCCAACAGATCATTCACAAAGGTATAATCGTTTTTGTCTTTTCTGTTACCCAAAAAGCCCTTCACAATTGCTTTAAAAGAAGACCAAGCAGCTAATTCGGTATCTACAGGTCTGGTATCAAAGGTTGGATCTTTCTGCCACTTTCTTATTTATGGTCCAACAAATATACCCTCTTTCAGCTTTGCCTCACTTAATTTGGTAAACTTTTCTTTTGGGTGATTGAAAGCCTCGTCTTTTTTATCCAGAGCTTTTACAAAGTTCTTGGTAAGGCCCAACTTGATATGAAGGCGAGGCAGAATGATTTTATCTGGCACAACCAGTGGGGTATTGTTCACTTTTACGTCTCCAGGAAGAAGTGACTTCCTTATAGGTTATTCCTTGACTGTATAGTGGTTCTTGGTGTCACGGCTGTCCCAATGCACAAAAAGCAGTAGTATTTCTTGAACCCAGCCTGTAAACCTGTATGGGAGAGCAACAACTCTTAAATCACACCAAAGCTGCCATTCTTGATCCTTATATTTGGTTGCCTCTATCAGCAAAGCCATGTTTTCATAAGTTTCTTTCATGTCTACTGCGTAAGCGAAAGGTACCGATGGAAATGCATTGCCATTGTGAATTACTACTGCTTTCAAGCTGCTGTTACTTGAGTCAATAAATAGTCGTCACTCCTGTGGATTATGTTATACACCTAGCTGTATCATCAGACCATTAACATTTCTACATATAGACATTGGATTCTGCATATCGAAATACTGAGCGAAGGTAGCACCTCTTGATCTAAAATAGGAAATTTTTGTCCCTGGAGCTTGAAGGTTTCGTTGTTGCAGTATCGACCCCAAGAGTTCAGTCTGCTGTTTCGAAATTTTTAGATCGCGAACCAAGTTGTTCAATTCCTTTCGATTAAAGAGCAGAGGCGACGTGTCTTGATATTGAGGGCAGTACTCTTCTATATGTTCAGTACTTTCTGATTCACTTGACATGGTGTGTGGTTCCGGGGCTTTCAAGTTACAGACAGGAACAGGCAACCCCTCAATATGGGGCACAGGCAAATGCACTGCAGATATACTTGGATACTTTATTTTATGTCTAGATTCCCTTGAATGTCCCGAAATATTTTTAAGACAGAAGTAACGGTACGAATAATGGTATTTAGGCTCACACCACATCATCGGAACAGCGAATGGCATGGCTCGGCGTTTTCCTTTCAGTTACTCGGTTAAGGTTATGCAGGCAATATGAGGTGCCAAATTTTTATCTTGATCACCAACAGGACAATCAAAATACAATGTATATGCCTTCTTAACCACATCAGTGATTGGTTTTCTTTGGACTTTTGGAGTGAATTTCCCACACACATAACAAAAGTTGTCGAGGTGGTTTAGACGGCAACGAGATTTACTAGTTGCCATTTCTTTAGTGTAAGTTTTAAACACAAAAAGTTTGCACTATCATTCATAGGAAACACTCACTGAGTATCTCTATCACACCACTGTATTACGACACCAACCATTTACTGATGACTTGTAGATCTAGCTCTCCTCTGCAAATCAAACACAAACAATTAAACAGAAGAACAGCAAAAAGCGAAATACTGAATACGAAAAAAGAAACCCTTTAAAACTCAAAAGTGGTACGCGCTTCAACATTTTGAAGGGTATATTCGGATTCTACACACCAAAATAAATACTAGTTGACGTAACACATCCTAGATGCAAAATGGCTGTTGACTAGTGTAATTGGCGACGCGTATACCTTCCCTCACGTTCCCATGGCGTCTAACATAAAGCCACTTTTATATCGATTGATATATTGCAAGATTCTACCACCTTTTTAAATGAATACGAACAATGAAGACCCTTCCAGCTTCCATGCTGATAATAAGTGCTAATCACAGAAGATATAGGGCAAGGTTCAAAAATTTCAACATTTTACAAGGGTATGAATTTGTGATATTGTCGTTCAGGGCGCAGTCATTTAACAATGAGCTTAAAAGTCTCTCAAGCTTTCTTTTATTATCTGAAACTTTTGGTGGGGTCACTTTTCTTCAAAGGGAATAAGCCATCTTCCTGATTCTAGGAGATTATGGGATATCAACCCTTCTCCCTGATTCTAGACTTCAGTTCAACCCCAACAGAAAATTAATTGCAAAAAGGTCTTGATGGGCAGTCACGCCCTCATACAAATATCATTTATTGCATAAAAAGTATTTTACTTAATTTTTTTAAGAAGTTATACTGTCTGAATACATATTTACTATGTGTTAATTTTTGGAAGAGTCGAAACTGTGTTAAATTGACCTACGAGACGTGGGAACCATTCAGTGAAATTAAAGATTTACAACAAATGCTTATTTTCGTTGATAGTGGGCCATCTACCTTCATTTTTCTTGTGTTATATTGCATCGTAAACTCGTTTATGTTCTCACAGATGATTTTTCTGTTTGCTACAGCACTGCGGAAAAATGATACGCCTGGCGCAACAATAATTATTTTCTATATCACCACTATCCTTTCCTCACCCATTCCATATACAAGAATGATCTCTGAAAATATGAATGTGTGGGCGCATATATTCATAGCTGCCAGTGAAGGAAACAAAGAGTATCTTGAGCTCTCTGCTGGTGTGGGCAACGGCCTTGCCGCAGCGGATACCCCCGTTGCCGTGAGATCACCGAAGTTAAATGCTGTGGGGAGTGGTCGGCACTTCGATGGGTGACCATCCAGGTTGCCATGTGCTGTTGCCTTTTTTCGGGGTGCACTCAGCCTCGTGCTCTGCTAGTGTAGTGCCAACCTTGTTAAACTTCCCCACAGAGGCCCATCAAAGTCTGTAATTTCGAATCAAAGCATTCCTCCTGGTCTGCCTCTGAAATACTGGGCAAGAGATCCACTACACTCCAACAAAAAAAAAAAGTGAACAACTGATGTTGGCGGCAACTGCTGTTGGCTGGCTTTTTTGAATGACTGGTGATTTGGTTTCTTCGTGAATCAAAGCTTTTACCACTCTTCTTTCTCCCTTAATCATTGGCCCACTACCCCCACGTTTTGGAGGAATATGGGACCTTGAAGTAACTGCCAATAGCTGGCTCTTTTGGAACCTCATCTTCCGTTCGATCGCTGATGTCGTAAGGATGATTGTTCATGGAACATACTTTTGTACGTGTTCTCTCTTGGCTGGTGATGTGAGACACTTGTCTTTCGTTAGGAGCTCCTCTCCGTCCCAACAGGCCTCAGAAAGCCCAGCCGTACCTACCAACAGCCGTGTCATCCTCAGCTGACAGGCGTCGCTGGATGCAGACACGGAGGGGCATGTGGTCAGCATACCGTTCTCCCAGCCGTTGGCAGTTTTCGTGGCTGGAACCGCTACTTTTCAGTCAAGTAGTTTCTCATTTGGCCTCGCAGGGGCTGACTACAGCTCACTTGTCAACAGCACTCGGCAGAACCGGACGCTCACTTACCACAGTGCCAGCCAAGCCCAACAGCCTCAGTAATTAGACTGAAAATTGTGTTAGAACTGAGAGAAGGTTGTTAACTTTCGTTAGGAAAATGTTTCATTAATATCATTAAACGCTTGGTTCTGTTTCTCATTTCTAATAGTGGATTTTTTCATTAATTCCGATGACTGATATTTGAATCTGAGTTCTTTTCTTGTTACTATCAACACCAAGCACGTGCCATGAGCACTGGCGTTTCTTTAGTTGAGAAATACTCTGAATTCGTTTGAAACCTGTGCTTTCTTCAGTTATCGCACATAGTGATGCCAATGTTAATTGATTTTTTAGAATATGTAAGTTAGTAACTTCTAGTCATGAGGCTTCAATGATTAGCTCGTAGACTTGAAGTTATTTACGTGATTTGATTGTGATATCCAAAGTTGTTTCTCTCTTTCTGGCTTGAGAATTTTTGAATGGCCCAACCACCACATGTGCATACAGTAAGGATATCTTGGGAAGAGGCTCTCATAATGAGTGGGATAAATGATTCTACGCTTGATGGTTTTCAAATATAATTGTAATTACGTAATTTAGTAATTTTGGTGGGAGGGTTTTGATACCAAGTTAAGCTGGTCCGCAATATAGCTTCTTGTCCAATGTGATCCAGTAGTGGCGGAGAAGGGACTATTTCGTTTCTTCCTATGTTACGTGTGTCTATTGTAACGTTAAAGCAGAATTATTCTCCTGTTTGCACGGTTTCTCAAAGTTCATGTGTGTGTCTCTGAAATCATTTACGTTGGTGGTCCCCCCCCCCCCCCCCTTTTTGAAATGTTATTCAAGAAACATGGCAGGTAGGGGACTGTGCTACTGTACTATCGATTAACGGTTAACATTAGGTCATGTGTCTCACGTGAGTTGTTGATTACCGTAATAAACCACCAGTCTTGATCACACTTGCTTTCAAAAATTCTCCTGCCGGCCGCGGTGGTCTAGCGGTTCTAGGCGCGCAGTCCGGAACCACGCGACTGCTACGGTCGCAGGTTCGAATCCTGCATCGGGCATGGATGTGTGTGATGTCCATAGGTTAGTTCGGATTAAGTAGTTCTAAGTTCTAGGGGACTGATGACCACAGTAGTTAAGTCCCATAGTGCTCAGAGCCATTTGAACCATTTAGCCATTTTAAAAATTCTCCCATCCCGTGCAGTCCCAAATACTATTTTTGTAGCCCCTGAAAGATAAAGAGATTAAGTCTGTTCTGAGTTAGATTTGCGTTCATTCAGATTTTACCGAATAGTGGATATTTAAATGATGTTCGCTACGTCTCTGTGCAATCGAATCATACTATAGGTAGCTAACTGTCGCTCAATAAAATATCAGGATCTTCATATAAATTTAAATCGTCCCAAAACAGTCGACAACGCTCCGGGTGTAAGTGAAACGATATTTACGCAAATCAACTTGTACTACCTCTTACATACAGGGTGGTCCATAGATAGTGACCGGGCCAAATATCTCACGAAATAAGCATAAAACGGCAAAACTACTAAGAACGAAACTCGTCTAGCTTGAAGGGGGAAACCAAATGGCGCTATGGTTGGCCAGCCAGATGGAGCTGCCATAGGTCAAACGGATATCAACTGCGTTTTTTTAAGCAGGAACCCCCATTTTTACTACATATTCATGTAGTACGTAAAGAAATACGTATGCTTTAGCTGGACCACTTTTTCGCTTTGTGATAGATGGCGCTGTAATAATCACAAACATATGGCTCACAATTTTAGAAGAACTGTTGGTAACATGTAGGTTTTTTTAAATTAAAATTCAGAACTTAGGTACGTTTGGACATTTTATTTGGGTTGTTCCGATGTGACACATATACCTTTGTGAACTTATTATTTCTGAGAACGCATGGTGTTACAGCGTGATTACCTGTAAATACCACATTAATGCAATAAAAGCCCAAAATGATGTCCGTCAACCTCAATGCATTTGGTAATACGAGTAACGACATTCCTCTCAACACCGAGTAGTTCGTCTTCCGTAATGTTCGCACACCCACTGACAATGCACTGACGCATGTGTAAGTAGGCTGTTTAGGTTTTTATGTTGGTAACGCCACATAGCACTCTGTATGAAAATCACTGACTGTGCTGTGTGCAGTCTGTGGCTGGTTTGCATTGACGGAATATTTGCTATTGTAGTGTTGCGCAGTTGGAGCTGAGCCACCAGCAGTGGTGAATGTGGGGAGAGAGATGGAAGAGTTTTGAGAGCGGACGATCTGGACGTGTGTCCGTCAGAAAAGTGAAATTTGTAAGACTAGATGTCTTACATAACTGATATACATATTATGACTTTTGAACACTATTACGGTAAAAACATTGTTTGTCCTCTATCAGAATCTTTCATTTGCTAACTATCCCTATCAGTAGTTAGTGCCTTCCGTAGTTTGAATCTTTTATTTAGCTGGCAGTAGTGGCGCTCGCTGTAGTGCGGTAGTTCGAGTAACGACGTTTTTCGTGAGGTAAGCGATTTGTGAAAGGCATAGGTTATTTTTAGTCAGGGCTATCTTTTGTAGGGATTATTGAAAGTCAGATTGCGTTGCGTTAAAAAATATTGTGTCAGTTTATTGTTGATCAGAAAAGCAAAGAGAAAAATGTCTGAGTACGTTCTGTTATGCTCAGCTTTTTGTAAATTAAATAACGTAGCGGTTTTCCAGCACTGTCATTTATACATTTTTCTAAGGGGATGTAACATACGTTGTCAGGCGTTGTCGGTGGATCACGATAGCAAATTTCCTTCTACTTTCCACACAGAAAGAAATCCGGGGACGTCAGATCCGGTGAACGTGCGGGCCATGGTATGGTGCTTCGACGACCAATCCACCATTCATGAAATATGCTATTCAATACCGCTTCAACCGCACGCTAGCTATGTGGCGGATATTCATCAAATTGAAAGTACATCGCCATTCTGTCAGGCAGTGGAACATCTTGTAGTAACATCGGTAGAACATTACGTAGGAAGTCACCATACGTTGCACTATTTACATTGCCATCGATAAAGTGGGGGCCAATTATCCTTTCTCCCATAATGCCGCACCATACACTAACCCGTCAAGGTCGATGATGTTCCACTTGTCGCAGCCATCGTATATTTTCCGTTGCCCAGTAGTGCACATTATGCCGGTTTATATTACCGCTGTTGGTGAATGACGCTTCGTCGCTAAATAGAACACGTGCAAAAAATCTGTCATCGTCCCGTAATTTCTCTTGTACCCGTTAGCAGAACTGTACACGACGTTCAAAGTCGTCGCCATGCAATTCCTGGTGCATAGAAATGTGGTACGGGTGCAATCGATGTTGATGTAGCATTCTCAACACCGACGTTTTTGACATTCCCGATTCTCGTGCAATTTGTCTGCCACTGAAGTGCCGATTGTCCGCGACAGCAGCTAAAACACCTACTTGGGCATCATCAACTGTTGCAGGTCGGGGTTGACGTTTCACACTTGGCTGAACACTTCCTGTTTCCTTAAATAACGTAACTATCTGGCGAACGGTCCGGACACTTGAATGATGTCGTCCAGGATACCGAGCATCATATATAGCACACGACCTTTGGGCATTTTGATCACAATAGCCGATATCGACCATTTCCGCAATTGGTAAACGGCCCATTTTAACACGGGTAATGTATCACGAAGCAAATACCGTTCGCACTGGCGGAATGTTGCGTGATACCACGTACTTATACGTTTGTGAGTATTACAGCGCCATTTATCACAAAGCGATAAAAGTGGTCCAACTAAAACATATATATTTCTTTACGTACTACACGAATATGTAATAAAAATGGCGGTTCCTATTTTAAAAAACGCAGCTGATACCCGTTTGACCTATGGCAGCGCCATCTAACGGGCCAGCTATAGCACTATCTAGTTTCCCCCTTCAAGCTAGACGAGTTTCGTCCTTCGTAGGTGTTTCGTTTGATGCTTATGTCGTGAGATATTTGGCCCGGTCACTATCAATGGACCACTCTGTATATACTCGTATACACAGGGTGACCCACATAAGACGTACTACCCCTTTCATTTCATGGACGGCTACATATTGAAACGCGGTTTCCGGTAAATGTTATAGCGCCAAAGTGCATGTGTATTTTTGTTTGATTAATGTTCTTAGAGCTGGTTTCCACTGACATAATGAAGTATGTACGAGGGTTGAATGAAAAGTAATGCCTCCACCATCGTTAATTGGATTTGTATAGGAGTATTTTAGTAAATCAAACGCAGAAATAATCCTTAGAATATGGTCTTTAATTACCAGTATTCACTCTTCCAAAAGTCACCAACCAATTTGATACATTTCTGGCAAAGATGAAAAAGTCTCCTGAAGCCGTCTCGGCAGAAGTAGACACACTGTTTCCGCAACCACAGTCTCACAGTTCTCTCAACGTCTTCGTTGTCAACGTCCTTATCAGGAGAAAGAAAACTGGCGTTTTACGGATCGGAGCGTGGAATGTTAGATTCCTTAATCGGGCAGGTGAGTTAGAAAATTTAAAAAGGGAAATGGATAGGCTAAAGTTAGATATAGTGGGAATTAATGAAGTTCCGTGGCAGGAGGAACTAGATTTCTGGTCAGGTGAATACAGGGTTATAAATACAAAACCAAATAGGAGTAATGCAGGAATAGGTTTAATAATGAATAAAACAATGGGAGTGCGGGTAAGCTATTACAAACAGCATAGTGAACGCATTATTGTGGCCAAGATAGACACGAAGCCCAGGCCTACCACAGTTGTACAAGTTTATATGCCTACTAGCTCGGCAGATGACGAAGAGATTGATGAAATGTATGATGAGATAAAAGAAATTATTGAAATACTTAAGGGAGACGAAAATTTAATAGTCATGGATGAGTGGGATTTGATAGTAGGAAAGGCAAGAGAAGGAAACGTAGTAGGTGAATATGGAGTGGGGGTAAGACATGGAAGAGGAAGCCGCCTGGCAGAATTTTGCACGGAGCACAACTTAATCATAGCTAACACTTGGTTCAAGAATAAGGAAAGAAGATTGTATACATGGAAGAGACCTGGAGATATTGGAAGGTTTCAGATAGATTATATAATGGTAAGATAAAGTTTTAGGAACCAGGTTTTAAATTGTAAGACATTTCCAGGGGCAAATGTGGACTTGACCACAATCTATTGGTTATGAACTGTAGATTAAAACTGAAGAAACTGCAAAAAGGTGGGAATTTAAGGAGATGGGACCTGGATAAACTGACGGGACCAGAGGTTGTGGAGAGTTTCAGGGAGAGCATTATTTAACGATTGACAAGAGTGTGGGAAAGAAATACAGTATATGAAAAATGGGTGGCTTTGAGAGATGAAATAGTTAAGGCAGCAGAGAATCAAGTAGATAGAAAGACGAGGGCTAGTAGAATTTCTTCGTTCATTGAAGAAATATTGAATTTAATTGATGAAAGGGGACAATATAAAAATGTAGTAAATGTTGCAGGCAAAAAGGAATACAAACGTTTCAAAAATGAGATCGACAGGAAGTGCAAAATGGCTATGCAGGGATGGCTAGTAAACAAATGTAAGGATGAAGAGGCATATATCACTATACTGTCTACAGGAAAATTAAAGAGACCTTTGGATAAAAGAGAACCACTTGTATGAATATCAAGAGCTCGGATGGAAAACCAGTTCTAAGCAAAAGAAGTGAAAGTAGAAAGGTGGAAGGAGTACATAGAGGGTCTATACAAGGGCGTTGTGCTTGAGGAAAATATTATAGAAATGAAAGAGGATGTAGATGGAGATGAAATGGGAGGAATGATACTGAGTGAAGAGTTTCACAGACCACTGAAAGAAATAAGTCGAAACACGGGCCTGGGAGTAGACAACATTCCATTAGAACAACTGATAGCCTTGGGAGAGCGAGCCCTGATAAAACTCTACCATCAGCTGAGCAATATTTATAAAACAGCCGAAATACTCTCAGACTTCAAGAAAAATATATTAATTTCAGTCCCAAAGAAAGCAGGTGTTGACAGATGTGAAAATTACGGAACGATCAGTTTAATAAGTCACGGATGCAAAATACTAATACGAATTCTTTATAGACGAGCGGAAAAAACTGGTAGAAGCCAACCTCGAGGAAGATCAGTTTGGATTCCGTAGAAATGTTGGAACACTTGAGGCAATACTGACCCTATGACTTAACTTAGAAGATAGATTAAGGAAAGGCAAACTTACGTTTTTAGCATTTGTAGATTCAGAGAAAGCTTTTGACAATGTTGACTGGAATACAGGGAGCGAAAGGCTATTTACAATTTGTACAGAAACCAGATGGCAGCTATAAAATTCGAGGGCATGAAAGGGAAGCAGTGGTTGGGAAGGGAGTGAGATAGAATTGTAGCCTATCCCCGATGATGTTCAATCTGTGTACTGAGCAGGCAGTAAAGGAAACAAAAGAAAACTTCGGTGTAGGAATTAAAATCCATGGAGAAGAAATAAAAACTTTGACGTTCGCCGATGACATTGTAATTCTGTCAGAGACAACAAAGGACCTGGAAGAGTTGTTGAACGGAATGGACTGTGTCTGGAATGGTGGATATAAGATGAACATCAACGAAAGCAAAACGAGGATAATGGAATGTAGTCGAATTAAATCAGGTTGTGCTGAGGGAATTAGATTAGGAAATGAGACACGAAAAGCAGAAAATGCATTTTGCTATTTAGGGAGCAAAATAACTGATCTCGGTCGAGGTAGAGAGGATATAAAATGTAGACTGGCAATAGCAAGGAAAGCATTTCTGAAGAATAGAAACTTGTTAACAACGAGTATAGATTTAAGTGTCAGGAAGTCGTTTCTGAAAGTATTTGTGAGGAGTGTAGCCATGAATGGAAGTGAAACGTGGACGATAAATAGTTTATGCAAGAAGAAAATAGAAGTTTTCGAAATGTGGTGTTACAGAAGAATGCTGAAGGTTAGATGGGTAGACCACATAACTAATGATGAGGTATTGAAAAGAATTGGGGAAAAGAGAAATTTGTGGCACAACTTTTCTAGAAGAAGGGATCGGTTGGCAGCTCATGTTTTGAGGCATTAAGGAATGACCAATTTAGTATTGGGGGGGAGGGGGGGGGCAGCGTGGAGGGAAAAAATCGTAGAGGGAGACCAAGAGATGAATACACTAAGCAGATTCAGAAGGTTGTAGGTTGCAATAGGTACTGGGAGATGAAGAAGCTTGCACAGGATAGAGTAGCATGGAGAGCTGCATCAAACCAGTCTCTGGACTGAAGACCACAACAACAACATGCTGCTCTTCCTGCAACACATAGGTAATTCGTTTACAAAACTACACTCGGAGCCCAGAGCTCTGTTTACTTCATCAAATAGGTAAGTTGTTGCTGTGTCAGAATCTGTTAGTCCGGAGCAGTAATAGCAGTAGTTGCTTTTAATATTCTATTTTTACTTTGATCACTTGTACCCTGATTTTTTTACATGTAAGAGCTATACAGATTAAGAATTAAAGTAATATAATGCATATTAATAAGCACTTAATTGTAAGGCTGGCTACATTAAGGTGGTATGAGCTGACAGACCGAATCAAGCAGCAAAATTAGGAAACTTACGACTTTCGGTATTTGCGTATCACTGAACTTACCTGTTCTCTTGCCGGCCGCTGTGACCGAGAGCTTATAGGCCCTTCAGTCCGGAACCACGCGGCTGCTACGGTCGCAGGTTCGTATCCTGCCTCGGGCATGGATGTGTGTGATGTTCTTAGGTTAGTTAGGTTTAAGTAGTTCTAAGTCTAGGGGACTGATGATCTCAGATGTTAAGTCCCATAGTGCTCAGAGCCTTTTGAACCTGTTCCCTTAAGAACAAGTCTGCGTTATAATTTGATTCGCTTTGAAATTTCAATAGATGTGGATTAGTTTAAAAAAATTAAACTATATGACTGACGGGATCATCCGTTTCAATAAAAGTTTATTGTGTCCAATTAAAGCTCAGCCTAATTACGTGTTTCTTTGTGACATGGATGTTTAAGCTATATCAGAGCAGACGCACAGCAAAACAGGTGCGAATCATTCTATTGTAGACGGAAAATATTTTGTAAGTCCTTCTAACACACAGTACAGGGCGAATCGCTGGTATATATGTGGTTCCTGTTCTTTCAGACATGTCAGAATGGACAGACACAATTTCGATCCCACGTCTATTATGAATCAGTCAAGATACACTGGAATTAATGACATTAGCAGCCAGTGGGCATGGTTTGAAATCAACGGGGAAAGTTGAAAATGTGTGCCGGGTCGTGATTCGAACCCAGGTCTTCAGCTTATTAGACAGATGCGTTGAGCACCACACCGCCCGGACACAGTGGTCAGCACAAATACACAGAGTACCCTAGCACGCCTGGCGTGAGACGCAAATTCTCAGCTTATCCACACCTCGGAGGTTGGGTCCCATAGTGCTCAGAGACCTTTGAACCATTTTTGAACTTAATGCGCGTGACTGCGTGTGAGATCGCTCTCTAAGTTTTCATCTATTTTTATGTTTCTGATATATATTTTAACTGTTTTTGTGATAATATTTACTATATAAGTGACTTATTAGTGGTTTCTTCATTCACCTCTGCATTTCTTGTGTTGTGGCCTGATATTTGTGAGTGTTTCGTATCGAGCAACTTAACCTCTTACCCGTGTTTACATTCCGCGCTGACCAGTTGCAGCTGTAGCGGCGCATCGAAAGCTAAGTACTAATTAATTGTTTGTGTATAGTAGTTTATTTAGGAACTTTAGTAGTCTTCAACCGGTGTTCTTGGTGTTTTCCGGTGAAATAACTTCAGAAGAAATTTTTGCGAACTGCTTTCAGTTTCGTTACTGTCATTAGACGTTTGATTTTCTTTCTGTGTTAGTATTTTGTTATATTCTCATTTGTTGTTGATTAATACTGTCAATAATAGTAGTTACTTCCCTTGTAGAGCAAGTTTGTGATAATTGTAGTCAGTTTTTAACATCTTCTTATTGTAGTTGCGGAACTTAGATAAAGTTGTTTTCTTGTTTCAATAATTGTAAAATTTTACCATGAGTGCGAAGTGTGGGCTTTGCCGTAGGTTCGTGAGTAGTGGATTGCGGTGTGAGACTTGTTCGAAGTATTTTCACTGGGGGGAATGCAGTGGGGAAGCCTGTGGGCATTCTGGTGAGATCCTCTCCTGGAACTGTAGGTTATGTAGCAAGAGTAAGTTGATAGAGGAGCAGGAGCGTAAGATCTGTGCCCTTCAGGTGCAGTTGAAAAACGCACAGGAGGAGCTAGATAGGATGAGGAGGGAGAAGGGGGTTGGGGAATGGGAGCTGGCTGTTGGCAAGAGATCTGCTAGGAGAAGGAGATTTTCAGATAGTTTTACTATTGGTGTTTGTAATAGATTTGACCAACTGTCAGAGTCTAGTGGAGAGGAATCTCTAGTAGCTGTAGATGTAGGAAGTATGCAGCAGACCTCAGCAGTTACGGTGGCTAGGACAGTTGCAAAGTCTAAGAGAAAGAAGAAGGTTCTGCTGTTAGGTAGTTCTCATGGTAGAGGTGTAGGCCAGCAGTTGCAGGAAGTTTTGGGGAGTGAGTACCAGGTCACCAGCATTGTGAAGCCTAATGCAGGATTGGCTCAGGTGACTTTTAACATAGGGGGGTTATGTAGGGATTTTACTAAAGAGGATCAGGTAGTGATTGTGGGTGGGGCTGGTAATAGTATTGATAGGGATGGGGAGTATGACATAGATGGTGACCTGGAAAAGATAGCCACTCAGACTGGCAACACGAATGTGCATTTTGTGGAACTGTTTCAGCGTCACGATCGGCCTCATCTTAATACAGCCGTCAGGCGTAATAACATGAGACTTGGGGGTGCGCTGATGACAGAGGGCATGAGTCACATTTCAGTGGTGTCGGTGGAGTCTATCAGTAGGACGGGTTTCACTAGACATGGCCTGCACCTCAACAGGTATGGGAAGGGGAGGTTGGCAAAACTTATAGGTGACAGCATAGGTGTGGGTGGTGGGATCACTCATGGGAAAATTCCGGTAGTTGTGGGTGTTAGAGCTGTACCTTTTTTAGATTGAAGTCAGCTGATAGGTATTCCTGCTTAAGGGAAGTCTCTCTAACAAAGAAACCACTTTCTACAAAGCTTGGGTATCCGATTAATGAGGGAATTAGTATATTTCATCAAAATATACAAGGTATTAGAGATAAAGTTAGTGAACTGCTTATAGATGTTGACTCTGAAATTATTGGTATATCTGAACACTTCTTAAATAAGGAGATAATTCAGAGGCTTCCTTTACCAGGATACAGGTTGGCTGGCAGCTTTTCTAGGAGCTCTTTGCGGTGTGGGGGAGTAGCCATGTATGTGAAAAACGGTATCCCATTTGAGTCAGTTGATGTTTCAAAGTACTGCACTGAAAAGGTGTTTGAATGTTGTGCAGGTGTGGTTAAATTTAGTGGAGCTAAACTTCTTACTGTTGTTATTTATAGATCCCCAGACTCCGATTTCACAACATTTTTGCTAAAGCTAGAGGAGGTTCTTGGTTCACTTTATAGGAAATACAAAAAGTTAGTTATATGTGGTGACTTCAATATTAATTGTATAAGTGATTGTGCAAGGAAAAGGATGCTGGTAGACCTCCTTAATTCATATAATCTTATGCAAACCGTATTCTTTCCAACGAGAGTGCAAGGGAACAGTAGAACAACCATAGACAATATTTTTGTTCATTCGTCATTATTAGAAGGGCATTCTGTTAGCAATAAGGTGAATGGCCTTTCAGATCATGATGCACAAATTTTAAGTCTAAAAGATTTTTGTGCTGCTACACATGTTAAATATAGTTACCAACTTTTTAGGAAAGCTGATCCAGTTGCTGTACAGACTTTTGTAAACCTTGTCAAGGAACAAGAGTGGCAAGATGTTTATAGTGCTGATACAGTAGACGATAAATATAATGCTTTCCTCAAGACTTTTCTCGTGCTCTTTGAAAGTTGCTTTCCGTTAGAACGTTCAAAACAGGGTACTAGCACAAACAGGCAGCCTGGGGGGCTGACTAAAGGGATAAGAATATCTTGTAGAACAAAGTGGCAATTATATCAAAACGTTAGAAAGAGTCAAAATCTAAATGCAGCAGCCCATTACAAACAGTATTGTAAGGTGCTTAAAAAAGTTATTAGGAAGGCAAAAAGTATGTGGTATGCAGATAGAATAGCTAAGTCTCAGGATAAAATTAAAACCATATGGTCAGTCGTAAAGGAAGTGGCTGGTCTGCAGAGACAGGTCGAGAATATAGAATCAGTGCGTAGTGGGGATGTCCGTGTTACTGATAAGTCACATATATGTACAGTATTTAATAATCACTTTCTGAATATAGCAGGTGAACTAAATAGAAACCTAGTCCCAACAGGCAATCATATAGCGCTCTTAGAGAAAAGTGTTCCAAGACTGTTACCTGAAATGCTCCTCCATGATACTGACAAGAGGGAGATTGAGTTAATAATTAAATCACTAAAGACCAAGAACTCTCATGGATATGACGGGGTATCTAGCAGAATACTGAAGTATTGTTCCACGTATGTTAGCTCAGTACTTAGCCATATCTGTAACTTTTCCTTTAGGAGTGGTCAGTTTCCTGACCGATTAAAGTACTCGGTAGTGAAGCCACTTTATAAAAAGGGAGACAGGGATAATGTTGACAATTATAGACCTATTTCTATGCCATCGGTGTTTGCTAAAGTTATCGAGAGGGTTGTATATACAAGGTTACTGCAGCATTTAAATTCACATGATTTGATGTCAAATGTACAGTTTGGTTTTAGAAATGGCTTAACAACTGAAAATGCTATAGTCTCTTTTCTCTGTGAGGTTTTGGATGGATTAAATAAAAGGTTGCGAACGTTAGGTGTTTTCTTTGATTTAACGAAGGCTTTTGACTGTGTTGACCACAAAATATTACTGCAGAAGTTGGAACATTATGGAGTAAGGGCAGTAGCTTACAATTGGTTCGCCTCCTACTTTAAGAACAGAAAGCAAAAGGTAATCCTCCGCAATATTGAGAGTGGTAATGATGTTCAGTCCCAATGGGGCACTGTTAAATGGGGCGTTCCCCAAGGGTCGGTGCTGGGGCCACTGCTGTTTCTTATTTATGTAAATGATATGCCTTCTAGTATTACAGGTGATTCAAAAATATTTCTGTTTGCTGATGACACCACCTTGGTAGTGAAGGATCTTGTGTGTAATATTGAAACATTATCAAATAATGTAGTTCATGATATAAGTTCGTGGCTTGTGGAAAATAATCTGATGCTAAATCACAGTAAGACTCAGTTTTTACAGTTTCTAACCCACAATTCAACAAGAACTGACATTTTAATCAGACAGAATGGGCATGTTATAAGCGAGACGGAACAGTTCAAGTTCCTAGGCGTACGGATAGATAGTAAGCTGTTGTGGAAAGCCCATGTTCAGGATCTTGTTCAGAAACTAAATGCCGCTTTATTTACCATTAGAACAGTATCTGAAATAAGTGACATTTCAACACGAAAAGTAGTATACTTCGCATATTTTCATACGCTTATGTCATATGGTATTATTTTTTGGGGTAATTCTTCTGATTCAAAAAGGGTATTTTTGGCTCAAAAACGGGCTGTTCGAGCTATGTATGGTGTAAGTTCGAAAACCTCTTGTCGACCCCTATTCAATAGTCTGGGAATTTTGACATTGTCCTCACAGTATGTATTTTCTTTAATGTCGTTTGTTGTTAGCAATATTAGCTTATTCCCAAGAGTTAGCAGCTTTCACTCAGTTAATACTAGGCAGAAATCAAATCTGCATGTGGAATG
This sequence comes from Schistocerca serialis cubense, assembly GCF_023864345.2. NCBI lineage: Eukaryota > Metazoa > Arthropoda > Insecta > Orthoptera > Acrididae > Schistocerca > Schistocerca serialis. The sequence goes on from NC_064642.1 coordinate 66,024,692, forward strand.
CACTTCCTTGACTCTTGTGCAGAAAGGAGTGCAGTATTCTGCTGCATCCATTTTCAATAAGCTACCACAAGAACTCAAAAATCTTAGCAGTAGCCCAAACACTTTTAAGTCTAAACTGAAGAGTTTCCTCATGGCTCACTCCTTCTATTCTGTCGAGGAGCTCCTGGAAGAGCTAAAAAATTAAGCAAATTCCAGTGTTACATTCTTGATTTTCTTTATTTAAACTAACGACTTGTCGCCTGAATATGTTTCTTATATTTCATTTTATCTGTTTCTACAATCGTGTTATAATTTCATGTATTGACTCGTTCCATGACCATGGAGACTTCTCCTAAATGTGGTCCCACGGAACAATAAATAAATAAATAAAAAATAAAAACCATTAATGTAGTAACCCTTGCGCGTAACCTCATTATTCGCGGCATTTCGCCGAACCTGTAAGAGTTCGAGGATGGTGCGAATCCGCTCTGAAGTGACTTCCGGAAGAACAGACTCCACAATAAGTAATGCAACACATTTTTTTCTCGGCCAATTTTGGTTGAAAAAACCGGAAATTTCTTGTGGAATATTTTCAAACATTCCCGCTTCGTCTCCTATAGTTTCATTGACTTCCGACAGGTGGCAACGCTGTACAGAGCTGTTAAAATGGCGTCTGTAACGGATGTGCGTTGCAAACAACGGGCAGTGATCGAGTTTCTTTTGGCGGAAAACCAGGGCATCTCAGATATTCATAGGCACTTGCAGAATGTCTACGGTGATCTGGCAGTGGACAAAAGCACGGTGAGTCGTTGAGCAAAGCGTGATGATGATGATTAGTGTTGTAGGGCGCACAACAGCGAGGTTATCAGCGCCCGCAGCAAAACGTGTGTCATCATCGCCGCAAGGTCAAGCAAGACTGTCTGATCACCCGCGTGCGGGCCGGCCGTGCACACCTGTGACTCCTGCAATGGCGGAGCGTGCGAACACACTCGTTCGAGATGATCGACGGATCACCATCAAACAACTCAGTTCTCAACTTGACATCTCTGTTGGTAGTGCTGTCACAATTGTTCACCAGTTGGGATATTCAAAGGTTTGTTCCCGCTGGGTCCCTCGTTGTCTAACCGAACACCATAAAGAGCAAAGGAGAACCATCTGTGCGGAATTGCTTGCTCGTCATGTGGCTGAGGGTGACAATTTCTTGTCAAAGATTGTTACAGGCGATGAAACATGGGTTCATCACTTCGAACCTGAAACGAAACGGCAATCAATGGAGTGGCGCCACACCCACTCCCCTACCAAGAAAAAGTTTAAAGCCATACCCTCAGCCAGTAAAGTCATGGTTACAGTCTTCTGGGACGCTGAAGGGGTTATTCTGTTCGATGTCCTTCCCCATGGTCAAACGATCAACTCTGAAGTGTATTGTGCTACTCTTCAGAAATTGGAGAAACGACTTCAGCGTGTTCGTAGGCACAAAAATCTGAACGAACTTCTCCTTCTTCATGACAACGCAAGACGTCACACAAGTCTTCGCACCCGAGAGGAGCTCAAAAAACTTCAGTCGACTGTTCTTCCTCATGCACCCTACAGCCCCGATCTCGCACCGTCGGATTTCCATATGTTTGGCCCAATGAAGGACGCAATCCGTGGGAGGCACTACGCGGATGATGAAGAAGTTATTGATGCAGTACGACGTTGGCTCCGACATCGACCAGTGGAATGGTACTGTGCAGGCATACAGGCCCTCATTTCAACGTGGCTTAAAGCCGTAGCATTGAATGGAAATTACGTTGAAAAATAGTGTTGTGTAGCTAAAAGATTGGGGAATAACCTGGTGTATTTCAATGCTGAATAAAACAACCCCTGTTTCAGAAAAAAAATGTGTTGCATTACTTACTGAACTACCCTCGTAATTAAGGCGAGGACGACCAGCAGATCACTTCAGTGCGAATGCACACCATCTTCGAACTGTTACAGGAATCGGCAGAATGCCGCGAATATTGAGTATAATGTGTGTGGATACGTTGAGAATTCGAGTGTGACAGGAGGCGTACTAGGATATTTTGTGTATCTGTGCTGAATGCTGTGTCTCGGCAGTGCAGTGGCCGGCGCACATGCGGTAGACCTAGGTCCGAATCCCAGTCAGGCGCCACTTTTCCAACCATCCCAATTTATTTCACCCCAAGGCCTATTGGCACTTAGCTTATTAAATCCTTTGCGTCTTGAGCGAATGACTAACAATTTTTGAAGTTAACTGATCAAGCCAGCTTTAAATCTCGCAGTACCATCACAATTTAACAGCTGTGCAACTGCTACGCTATACATTAACGCTGCCGATCCGCCACTCAAGTTGTTGTTCATACGTTCTGGGTACCGTATTAAACTGCACCGCTACTTTCGCAAAATCGAACCACCCACCTTTCTTAGCGCATCAGTGTTCATTGTCGAGCTATCTCACTAACTGCCAACGTGGTCAGTACTACCTGAGATACTGGCTTCCTGCTTTCTATAGACTGCTCTCCCTGGCCTCCGAGGACACACATCGCCAACAGAAATTGCTTCACACGTACAATGTAAATTATTTAAATTATTTATGATTCATTAATATAGTGTCGCATGCACCTAGTGTAACAAGAGATTTCTGTGGTACTATCATACACTCCTGGAAATTGAAATAAGAACACCGTGAATTCATTGTCCCAGGAAGGGGAAACTTTATTGACACATTCCTGGGGTCAGATACATCACATGATCACACTGACAGAACCACAGGCACATAGACACAGGCAACAGAGCATGCACAATGTCGGCACTAGTACAGTGTATATCCACCTTTCGCAGCAATGCAGGCTGCTATTCTCCCATGGAGACGATCGTAGAGATGCTGGATGTAGTCCTGTGGAACGGCTTGCCATGCCATTTCCACCTGGCGCCTCAGATGGACCAGCGTTCGTGCTGGACGTGCAGACCGCGTGAGACGACGCTTCATCCAGTCCCAAACATGCTCAATGGGGGACAGATCCGGAGATCTTGCTGGCCAGGGTAGTTGACTTACACCTTCTAGAGCACGTTGGGTGGCACGGGATACATGCGGACGTGCATTGTCCTGTTGGAACAGCAAGTTCCCTTGCCGGTCTAGGAATGGTAGAACGATGGGTTCGATGACGGTTTGGATGTACCGTGCACTATTCAGTGTCCCCTCGACGATCACCAGTGGTGTACGGCCAGTGTAGGAGATCGCTCCCCACACCATGATGCCGGGTGTTGGCCCCGTGTGCCTCGGTCGTATGCAGTCCTGATTGTGGCGCTCACCTGCACGGCGCCAAACACGCATACGACCATCATTGGCACCAAGGCAGAAGCGACTCTCATCGCTGAAGACGACACGTCTCCATTCGTCCCTCCATTCACGTCTGTCGCGACACCACTGGAGGCGGGCTGCACGATGTTGGGGCGTGAGCGGAAGACGGCCTAACGGTGTGCGGAACCGTAGCCCAGCTTCATGGAGACGGTTGCGAATGGTCCTCGCCGATACCCCAGGAGCAACAGTGTCCCTAATTTGCTGGGAAGTGGCGGTGCGGTCCCCTCCGGCACTGCGTAGGATCCTACGGTCTTGGCGTGCATCCGTGCGTCGCTGCGGTCCGGTCCCAGGTCGACGGGCACGTGCACCTTCCGCCGACCACTGGCGACAACATCGATGTACTGTGGAGACCTCACGCCCCACGTGTTGAGCAATTCGGCGGTACGTCCACCCGGCCTCCCGCATGCCCACTATACGCCCTCGCTCAAAGTCCGTCAACTGCACATACGGTTCACGTCCACGCTGTCGCGGCATGCTACCAGTGTTAAAGACTGCGATGGAGCTCCGTATGCCACGGCAAACTGGCTGACACTGACGGCGGCGGTGCACAAATGCTGCGCAGCTAGGGCCATTCGACGGCCAACACCGCGGTTCCTGGTGTGTCCGCTGTGACGTGCGTGTGATCATTGCTTGCACAGCCCTCTCGCAGTGTCCGGAGCAAGTATGGTGGGTCTGACACACCGGTGTCAATGCGTTCTTTTTTCCATTTCCAGAAGTGTATATTCTGTGGACCGCGTAGTTACTCTGCAAGATCGCATTACTGCGAAGGAAATTGGAAATTTGTGATAAGTTCTATGGGACCAAACTGCTGAGGTCATTTCTATTTAATATAACTTGAACTAACTTACGATAAGGACAACACACACACCCATGCCCAAGGGAGGACTCAAACCTCCGAAGGGGGAGCTACGAAGGATTATATGACATTTTTCACTGATTTTATCCATCCAATGGTGCAATACCTGTTCTCCAATGATGATGCTGTGTTCCAAGGCGAAACGGCCCCTGTTCGCATAGCTCGCATCGCCCAGGACTGATTTTGTGTGCACCAGGAATCGTTGCTTCATCCGTTTCCAACACATCCACCAGATCTCCATATTACAGAGCCTTTGAGTCGTATTTCAGAGAGTATGGTTCGTGATCGCTATCCACCTACATCATTGTTATACGAAAGTACCTCTATTTTACAGGAAGAATGGCAGGAGATTGCCTTGAAAACCAGACAGGACCTGTCTTTATCCATCCCGGAATAATAAGAATCTGGTTTGAATGTCAACGATTTTCCTACACAATATTAAGTATCGTGATATGCTGTGGTTTTGGTGTTTCCATATTTCTTACTACCGCCTATATATGCTAATTAATAGTGTTCTTCAACTGAATAATTTATAGCAGAAAATAAATGTGATTGGTTTCCAGAATATTCGTAATTGTTCGCAGTCGTTCTCAAAGTATCTTCTCTTTCTCAGCATTCATTCGGAGTAGTGCTGTTCCTTATCATATTTCATAATTTTCATATTTAACTGCACAGAAATTAATTATCAACGTATTCACAAAAATATGAGTTACCTACATACTCTAATCGGGTATTATACTGTTATTGTGACCGCAGTATGTGAAGCCATTGCGCGTCATTCCGAATCTTATCTCAAAATGTCTATAACCTCACTGTACAGGGTGATTAAAAAAGAATACCACAACTTTAAAAATGTGTATTTAATGAAAGAAACATAATATAACCTTCTGTTATACATCATTACAAAGAGTATTTAAAAAGGTTTTTTTTTCACTCAAAAACAAGTTCAGAGATGTTCAATATGGCCCCCTCCAGACACTCGAGCAATATCAACCCGATACTCCAACTCGTTCCACACTCTCTGTAGCATATCAGGCGTAACAGTTTGGATAGCTGCTGTTATTTCTCGTTTCAAATCATCAATGGTGGCTGGGAGAGGTGGCCGAAACACCAAATTCTTAACATACCCCCATAAGAAAAAATTGCAGGGGATAAGATCAGGGCTTCTTGGAGGCAAGTGATGAAGTGCTCTGTCATGGGCTGCCTGGCGGCCGATCCATCGCGTCGGGTAGTTGACGTTCAGGTAGTTACGGACAGATAAGTGCCAATGTGGTGGCGCTCCATCCTGCTGAAATATGAATTGTTGTGCTTCTTGTTCGAGCTGAAGGAACAGCCAATTCTCTAACATCTCCAGATACTGTAGTCCAGTTACAGTAGCACCTTCGAAGAAAAAGGGACCAAAAACTTTATTGGCGGAAATGGCACAGGAAACGTTCACCTTAGGCGAGTCACGTTCATACTGAGTTGTTTCCCGCGGATTCTCAGTGCCCCACGCTCAACAACTGTCGTCGATTCACTTCTGGCGTACTCAATAATACAAAAAGCTTTCTGTTGAGCGGTCGCCATCTTAGCATTAACTGACGCTGACGCCTAGTCAACAGCGCCTCAAGCGAACAAATATACAACTAAATGACACTTTATAGCTCCCTTAATTCGCCGACAGATAGTGCTTAGCTCTGCCTTTTGTCGTTGCAGAGTTTTAAATTCCTAAAGTTGTGGTATTCTTTTTGAATCACCCTGTATTATTCCGTTATCTCGAGTTTCTGGGCCTGAGTTGGTTATCGGATGTAAATTATAAGCAGCTAAATCAATTTACAGAAACAAGATCTAAACAAAACCATCTTGTTAGTCACAACAAAATCAATATTAATCGTCTTCTTTTTCCTGGCCTTATCTCGTGGTTCCATACGGTCGGCACGTTAATCGGGATTTGGCGGTGTTGGAGGTTGAAGTTAGTCAGATGCAAACCACTCCCCCAACTCCTCCCCCCCCTCCCCCTCCCCACCACCACCACCACAGCGTTCCCGCTTGGGACGGAATTTATGCATCCCAGCTTTCTGCGTCCAGTGTTATGTGACAATGAATGAACGTTGACGAAATACATACATCAAAAATTTTTGCATCACCTCGGTTCCGAGAGTTCCGAAACTTGTACAGAAACTTGGAATAGAGATAAACATAAACATCATTTCCACCCTTTTTATTACTCATAAAAACCACACACTGCATGTTGTACCGCCATACAGCGAGACCTTCAGAGGTAGTGGTCCAGATTGCTTTAACACCGGTGTCTCTCTAATACCCGGTAGCATGTTCTCTTTCATTGATGTACGCCGGTATTCGTCATGCCATACTATTTACAAGTTCATCAAGGCACTGTTGGTCAAGTTTGTCCCACTTCTCAAGGGCGGTTCGGCTGATATCCCTCAGAGTGGTTGGTGGGCCACGTCGTCCATAAACAGTCCTTTTCAATCTATGTCAGGCATGTTAGATGGAGTTCATGTCTGGTGAACATGCTGGTCACTCTAGTCGAGCGATGCCGTTATCCTGAAGGAAGTCATTCACAAGATGTGCACGATGGGGGAGCGAATTGTTGTCCATGAAGACGAATGTCTCGCCAATATGCTGCCGATTAATTGCACTATCGGTCGGAGGATGGCATTCACGTATCGTACAGCCGTTACGGCGCATTCCATGACCACCAGCGGCGTACGACGGCCCAATATAATGCCACCACAAAACAGCTGGGAACCTCCACCTTGCTGCACTCGCTGAAAAGTGTGTCTAAGGCTTTCAGCCTGACCTGGTTGCCTCCAAACATGTCTCCGACGATTGTCTAGTTGAAGGCATATGCGACACTCATCGGTGAAGAGAACGTAATGCCAATCCTGAGCGGTCCATTCAGCATGTTGTTGGGCCCAACTGTACCGCACTGCATGGTGTCGTGGTTGCAAAGATGGACCTCGCCATGGACGTCGGTAGTGAAGACATGCATCATGCAGCTCATTGCGCGCAGTTTGACTCGTAACACGACGTCCTGTGGCTGCACGAAAAGCATTTTTCAATATGGTGGCGTTGCTGTCAGGGTTCCTCCGAGCCATAACCCGTAGGTAACGGCCATGCACTGCAGTAGTAGCTCTTGGGCAGCCTGAACGAGACAGGTCATTGACAGTTACTGTCTCTCTGTATCTCCTCGAAGACAGAACAACATCACTTTGGTTCACTCCGAGACCCTTGGACACTTCCTTTTTTTTAGAGCTCTTCGTGGCACAAAGTAACAGTGCGGACACGATCGAACCACGGTATTGACCGTCTAGGCATGGTTGAACTACAGAAAACACGAGCTGTGTACCTCCTTCCTGGTGGAATGACTGGAACTGATCGGCTGTCGGACCCCTCCGTCAAATAGCCGCTGCTCATGCATGGTTGTTTACATCTTTGGGCGGGTTTAGTGACATCTCTGAACAGTCAAACGGACTGTGTCTGTGATACAATATCCACAGTCAACGTCTATCTTCAGGAGTTCTGGGAACTGGGGTGATGCAAAACTTTTTTGATGTGTGTACTTGCGTGTTGAGGTGGGACTTGGGAACCAACACGGTATTCACCTAATCGGATTTGGAAAAGCACATAAAGACTGGCCGGCACATCGGCCCTCGTCTCTAATTTGTCGGGCGGATTTTATCTGCGTCTTGTGCTCCTCCGCTACTCCAGGCAGCGGCTTGTTAAGGCGTGCGGCTGTCCGGACGAGTAATCAGATTATTATTGCTGAAGATATAAATTTTGTAAGTACCAATGTATCATATATATAACTGCACCGTATACTGTGTAACTTTGTTCGCGAGTAAAAGTATTCTTGGCAATAATTCTGTTCTTTGTTCTCGTTGTTATATTTGCTTACTATTTATTTTATCTGCCACTTGTAGTTATGCTGCCCTTCAGTGTGAATACTGCCCATCATTCGTCATGCTCTTTCTAGTTCAGCACCGAAGCCATTTCCCTCTTGCACAATACGGGCCTACAGAGAGTTTCCTGACGTGGGCCCTGTTGTCTGCGACTCTTAGCTGCCTTCCGTCTGCAGCCAAAAAAAAAAAAAAAAAAAAAAAAGTTCATCTATGAGTGAAATCTTATGGGACTTAACTGCTTAGGTCATCAGTACCTAAGCTTACACACTGCTTAACCTAAATTATCCTAAGGACAAACACACACACCCGTGCCCGAGGGAGGACTCGAACCTCTGCCGGGACCAGCCGCACAGTCCATGACTGCAGGGCCTGAGACCGCTCGGCTAATCCCGCGCGGCTGCAGCCACATGCTGTTCGAGTGGGTCCTCGCGCTAGTTTCCAGCTTACTAAAATTCACCACCTCACCATCCCGGCATTTGCCTAAGTATATTAAGGTACCAGCGTTAAACTGTAATCATGATGGTCAGGTAGGTATTACCTGAACACATTGCCATTCTGGTTGAAACAGTGTAGCGTTCTTTGATCTGTCCCTAGTGTACAATACTGTTTCGTTAATATATTACTGTAATGCAGTTATTCGTAATAAAAGGACGCTACAGCTACAGCGTTCCTTCATTTCGCACCAGCAATCACTGCATGCACACACATTATTTGAAAATGTAGAAAGCTAATCACAGCACACATTTTACTGTATGTCCCGTGAGGAATCATCGTTATTCAGAAATAAAGAACATTCATCGGAATCAAAATGTCTAGTAAACATGCACTCTAAAATGTGTACCCCGAGCTATGAGCACTTCGTGTTCGATACTGTGAAACAGATCTCTTCTACTGCAAGTTCTTTGATTTCCGTATTTGGTGAGGTGATAGTATGGACGAAAACAAGAAAAAATGTCCAGAACAAATGCCCTCTAAAGCGTATATCTTAAGAGTTATGAGCACTTGTTCATCTTCGCTACTGTGAACCACACCGTTTCTATTGAGCAAGTCCTCAGAGCGCTTAAGGTGTGCATTTTAGAGCCCATGTTTAGTAACAGCTATGCTTTCTTTTGGTCCAGACTACCTTCTTATGGAAAGCAAAAAGCTGACAGTAGTAAACTTTTGTTTCAAAGTATCGAAGATGAAGGGCTCATAACTCTTAAATATGTGTTTTAGAGCCCCAGTTTGCTACACTTTTCTCCTTCGAATGATCATGTCATGTCCCTGAATATTGACCATTATTCCTGGGATACCCTATATACGATATGCAAACGCTGTCTGCTGTTACTAGGATCATTGTGACGATGCTTATTTTTCGTATAGTGTGCAGCAGCTTCCCATTGCCTTTCCTGATATACCGAGAAAAGGTATGATTAGCGAGATATTCAGCTATAAAGGAGGGCAGAAGGTCAGTTTTATCCATTGTACAGCTTTGGTGTAAGATTTCTCTGAAAAGTAATTTTTTGGAAGGCGTGCTGAGAACTGACAGAGTTCATCTGAAGTTATTTACTTGTGGTACATTGTTCACCAAGCCTATACTTTGTGTTACTTAAGTATTCCTTCCATGTACAGAATTTATTGATTAATGGTGCATTTTAATTGCATTTTAAGCTAATTCCACAATCTCTATAATCCTCGAATGTAATTTAAGTTTGGAAGTACTATCCTCACCTTGAAATATGTTAAAGAAACACTAGCAGTGGTTTCCGTTTCCTCGTTTCAGCACTCGCAGAATCGGCGACTTGTATGCATCCAGTAGCATTAACGGTGTTAAAAGCCTTGGTTCACATGAAGATTCTGGAAAGCTACGTCAATGAAATTCAGTGGCATTTCGAGGAAATGCTGCTCGTGGGGGAAACGCTCCAGGCTTCGACAGTCCCGTTTCCAGGGACAACTGGCAGTTAGAAACTTCCTCTTCTGTCGTGTTTTTCCGCGTGCCCCAATTCTTTGATTATGTCTTTGCAAAATATAACGTCAAAACTTTTGTGGTAGCCCAAAAGGAGTGGAGACATTCTAGAAGATTTTCGAAGTTCGCTGGTGTGTAGTACAACGGTCAGACGGACGGAAAATTAGACTGTAAGTGCATAAGAAATAGCTACATTTCCATTTAACTACTCAGTCGATGCAGTTCACCAAATTTTGTTACTGCACCAAAAATATACTCGCAACACAGTGCGATTTTGAAGCCCATTAAGCAGAAGTAGACTTTCTGCCAGTATCTATAGTTTTCAGTTCGTAAAGCGCTCGAGGAAGCGACTTTTAGCTGTACGTATTTACAGAGCAGAGATAATTCCTCTTGAGTACGGGTCATTACAGTGCAGTTTGATGCATAATGTTGAACGGTGTTACTTTGATTGAGGACTGCAGTTATTATGACGTATAAGCATTGATACACACTTGTTACTCATGACTAAACTGAAACTGCAGTTGCCTAATCGAGCGTTCAACATCTAACCACCCCCGCAAGACGATTACAAGAGTAATAAATAATTCATGAAATGTACACAGTCCGCAAAGTGGATAACCTATAAAAAAGTTATCAGTAAGTCGACACACATTGCGACCTAACTATATCACATTTTTCTCGCCGTTATTCGCGATAACAGTATGGCGCGAATGCAACCATTAGCACTTTTCAGAGACGACCAACAGGGTTCAGAATCCACAACCTTAGAATCAACATAGAAGCTATGTCGGAGTACAAACGTGAATATCTACTCACTGATAACATAGATCTACAGAAATCTCTGTGAAACATGAGTTTCTCCCGGGGCGTAAAATGTTGAGACAGCTTATGGGAATGCAACCGGGTGACGTCTTCGACAACCGTCGATATTTCGACAGGTGCGCACCCTGTCATTTTCAAGGGACAACTGCAACGAGAAAACGCTTTGCAAAAAAATTTAAACCCTCGTCAGAGGGGGCTACGAGGCTCAAGAACCATAATATAGCATATACGAAAAGACAACACACAGTCCGTAAACAAAAAGCGACACCACGTAACTAAAGATAACCAACGTCAGATGTTATCGGACAGTGGATATTAATTACGAACGGGTGAACAAGTACATTTCCCAGTTGTTTGACCAGAGAGCATGTAGAATTCGAAGCAGATTTAAGCAAAATCTGCTGTCACTATTTATAAGGTCATTGGCTAATTTAGTTTCAGCTAGTTTCTTAGTAACACTGCCCCTATAGGTGGAAGTGTATGCCTGAAACTCTGTGCTGTTATACTCCATAGGATAACCGTACCAAGGAAATGTTTTCCTATAGCAAATTTGCTCGGGCGTTGTCAACGTGTTGGCGTCAATGTTTTACACACACATTGTCCAACGAACTGATGTGATCAACGTATGAAACACTGGTTTTGAGACGGTAGGGACGAGCCTTTACAGATTCTAAAACGGTCCTCACTTCACCCCAACGAATACGACTAATCCTATATATGAAATGCCCGAAAGAACAGACACTGTTTTGATCCTACAACCACTAAGAATCAAGACACAAAGGAACTGTGGGCACTGCTTTAAATCAACTGCAAAAGTTGAAAATTTGTACCGCACCAGAATTCAAACCCTGCCAGACCCAAATTCTGTAGTGTGTGGTTGACAATTTGGATCTGATGGAAGGGGTGATAGGATAAGCTGCAGTTGATTTAAATCAATGCGCACTGGCAGCTAATATCCATTCCTTTGTACCTTGACGACCAGTCCTGTTGGAAATGCTACCTGCACTAGGCGAAAAGGTCGTAGGCATACGTAGTAACCCATCTACATCTACAACTACATATATATCCATACTCCGCAAGCCACCTGACGGTGTGTGGTGGAAGGCACCTTGAGTACCTCCATCGGTTCTCCCTTCTATTCCAGTCTCGTATTGTTCGTGGAAAGAAAGATTGTCGGTATGCCTTTGTGTGGGCACTAATCTCTCCGATTTTATCCTAATGGTCTCTTCGCGAGATATACGTAGGAGGGAGCAATATGCTGCTTAAGGTATGTTCTCGAAACTTCAACAAAAGCCCGTACCCAGCCATTGAGCTTCTCTCTTGCAGAGTCTTCCACTGGAGTTTATCTATCATCTCCGTCGCGCTTTCGCAATTATTAAATGATCCTGTAATGAAACGCGCTGCTCTCCGTTGGATCTTCTCCATCGCTTCTATCAAACCTATCTGGTACGGTTCCCACACCGGTGAGCAGTATTCAAGCACTGGGCGAACAAGTGTACTGTAACCTACTTTCTTTGTTTCCGGACTGCATTTCCTTAGGATTCTTTCAATGAATCTCAGTCTACAATCTGCTTTACCGACGATTAATTTATATGGTCATTCCCTTTTAAATCATTCCCAATGCCAACTCCCAGATAATTTATGGAATTAACTGCTTCCAGTTGCTGACCTACTATATTGTAGCTAAATGATAAAGGATCTTTCTTTCTATGTATTCGGAGCACATTACACTTGTCTACACTGAGATTCAATTGCCATTCCCTGCACCATGCGTCAATTCGTTGCAGATCCTCCTGCATTTCAGTACAATTTTCCCTTATTACAACCTCTCGATATACTACAGCATCATCCGCAAAAAGCCTCAGTGAACTTCCGATGTTGTACACAAGATAACTTATATATATATATATATATATATATATATATATATATATATATATATATATATATATATATATTGTGAATAGCAACGGTCCTACGACACTCCCCTGCGGCACACCTGAAATCACTTTTACTTCGGAAGACTTCTCTCCACTGAGAATGACAAAAAATGGTTCAAATGGCTCTGAGCACTACGGGACTTAACTTCTGAGGTCATCAGTCCCGTAGAACTTAGAACTACTTAAACCTAACTAACCTAAGGACATCACACACATCCATGCCCGAGGCACGATTCGAACCTGCGACTGTAGCGGTCGCGCGGTTCCAGACTGTAGCGCCTAGAACCCCTCGGCCACTCCGACCGGCTGAGAATGACATGCTGCATTCTGTTGTCTAGGAACTCTTCAATCCAATCACACAACTAGTCTGATAGTCCATATGCTCTTACTTTGTTCATAAAACAACTGTAGGGAACTGTATCAAACGCCTTGCGGAAGTCAAGAAACACGGCATCCACCTGGGAACCTCTGAGTCTCGTGGACGAATATCGCGAGCTGTGTTTCACACGATCGTCTTTTTCGAACCCATGCTGTTTCCTACAGAGTAGATTTCTAGTCTCCAGAAAAGTCATTATACTCGAACATAATACGTGTTCCAAAATTCTACAACTGATCCACGTTAGAGATATAGGTCTATAGTTCTACTCATCTGCTCGATGTAACTTCTTGAAAACGGGGACGACCTGTGGCCTTTTCCAATATTTTGGGACGCTACGCTCTTTTAGTGACCTACGGTACACCGCTGCAAGAAGGGGGCAAGTTCCTTCGCGTACTCTGTGTAAAATTAACTGGTATCCCATTAGTTGCAGCGGCCTTTCCTCTTTTGAGCGATTTTAATTGTTTTTCTATCCCTCTGTCATCTATTTCGATATCAAGTTACCTTCAATTAAAAGATATGTAGAATGCACTCAACGAGTGTGATACGATTTTCAAAATGATGGAGCGCATCAAGCAGTCGTTCTTTTTTTCGGGCTTTGTTAAAGCAAATCTTGATTTCTGCTAGTGCCTAGCCATTACCACCGCGATGTTTCATAGTTTCAATACATGTCGTAGTACGTCACTCCCCTGTTGTTCGGGCTTCTGTCACAGTTCATTCAGGACTACTGTATCTTGAATTCCGCCGAGTTCCCAATGGGATGTACAAACCGAGCTATTGGCCTCAAGAGAGTAGCAAGGAGTTTTACTACAGGATACGTCGGAGCAGCCAGATGAACACCTTTCGCGTGGACCTACGGTAGACAATATAATCTGGGGATCTCGGGTCGGGGGGAGCGGGAGGCGCAAAATAAGATAGTGTTTCCCTGAAGCCTCTTTTTCATCCATAATAAGGTGGTATGCGGGTTGTAGATATACATGTAGTAGCAAACATGAAGGTGAGATGTTAAATCAGTGTCGCTTGTCGCACATAAAAGCCATCTTATGGTATCTTCTTGTTTTCTTCTTTTCCGTTGTATTCCTAACGCAATGTGTACCATTTAGTACTATAAAATAAACTTGCAGGAGACCATATGCCATCTTCATTGTTTCTACCTACTTTGCTTTCTCATTTCTTTAGACTGTATGTGATTGCCCGTAAGTACACATTGTGTGCGTGTGTCGGAAGGGCAGGGGGGTTCTACGACTGACCGGTTGGTGCGAACACGCAGGATAACAGACGGGAAATGGAGGCAACAGAGAGACAACACAGGCTGTATTTGAATGGCGGCGTGTTTTTGTTCTTGTGCGAGGATGAGCGGCGGCGGTGACTGCGGTTGAGAGGTGCGACAGCTGTGGTTGAGAGGGAACTGTGGACCGCTGACAATGAAATCACAAACACCCGGTAGCGGAAATGACGGCCATACGAGTGGATGGCGTTAACGTAGCTCCACGTGATATGGGCGTGATAAACAGCACCGTACAACAGCGTTATATAATACGATGTTGTTTCCAATTGTTTCCAATGAAATGTATTCAGAGTATCAGTTTACTACATTTCAGCAGTCTGCGTCCTCCTTTTGTGGGCAGCTCGATCCACAACGGAATCTAGTTTCCACATTTTTCCGTGTATCTCTTAGCAATATCAGTTAGAATGTTATATCCCTGCGGCGTATTAGTGTCAGGCATCTGATTAAGAGAATCCGTTTTATCTTTCACTTCCGCCGCTTCTTTCTTTCTGTTTCAGCTATCTATATTTTACCACTTACGAAAAGTATGTCTTACCATTTACGAAAATTATATTTGATGACATTATTTCAGTTAATGAGAGTCGTTTATACAGGCTTTCCCAAAACTTTTAGGGACAGGTTCCTTATACAAAGCCGGCCGCGGTGGCTGTGCGGTTCTAGGCGCTCCAGTCCGGAGCTGCGCTGCTGCTACGGTCGCAGGTTCGAATCCTGCCTCGGGCATGGATGTGTGTGATGTCCTTAGGTTAGTTAGGTTTAAGTAGTTCTAAGTTCTAGGGGACTGATGACCACAGCAGTTGAGTCCCATAGTGCTCAGAGCCATTTGAACCATTTTTTGAACCTTATACAAAAGTAAGTTAAACATTGCTAGTAAAGATGGGCTCTAAAATGCATACCTTAATAGCTATGAGCACTTGTTCATCAATACTACGAAACATATCTCTTCTACTGAAAGTAATTTGCTTTCTGTATTTTGGAAGGAGGGGGTATTGACCAAAATAAGAGAAAGATATCTACTAACCACGTGCTCTGAAACGCGTACTTTAAGACTTAAGAGTATTTATTCATTTTCGGTAGTGTGAAACGCATCTCTTCTACCGAATAAGTACTCATAGCTAATAATCAGTGCGTTTTAGAGCACATATTCACTACAATCTTTTTTCTTGTTTTTGTCCATATTATCTCGTCCCAAAATTTAGAAAGCAGAGAGCTTGCAGTAGAAGAGATGCGTTTCATACTATCGAAGATGAACAAGTCTTCATAGCTCTTAAGGTATGCACATTAATGCACATTAGAGACCTTGATTACTTGACATTTGTTCCTATTTTGGTGTAAGGAACCTATCCCTAAAGTTTGTCAGTCCTTTTTTGGGACAGCCTGTATATTTAACATCAACAACTGTTGATAAAATCTGTCTTTAAGAGCTGCTAGTTTCACTGAAACTGCTTTTATTATGATAAAATTTTTGTTGTACTCTACAGCACTCATAGCTCCGATTGTTTCGTAAATAGCAAATGTAAAATTGTGACAATTTTATGTTTGTTATTGACTGCACATCAGGAGTGGTACCGTGTCGGCTACAATTTAATGTTGCGTGATGATGATCGTTTTGGCCAAAATTGGTAAGAAATAAAGGTTTGTTTCATTATCAACTCTTGGAATCAGATATAAAAATTAACTTTCTTTAAATATTTACGAGCCATGGAAACCACATACACAAAATATATTGTTGTTTCAACTGTTTTTGTAGTACTGGAACTAGAAAACTTTCTCACAAATAACAGGTTCGCAGTTATTGTAAACAGTAACTACCATCTATTATTCCACAATACTCTGGTGGACACGAATTTTGCAACATTTAGTGGGTCACAAGTTGTAGACAGAAATTTACAATACAGTTATTCATGTAAATGTTAAACCATTTTATTCAACAGTTTCTCGTAATATCTGATAGCTAAAAAGTTAAGATGAAAGTCGCTAATTGGTTTTTACTGTTTGGTAATGTATAGTTATATTTACTGGTATTTTGTCCGTGTGGTAATGTAAAGTAGAACTCGTGATTAGAGGAACAGTTAAACTCTAAGAAACTTCCCGGTAAATTAAAACTGTGTGTCCGACCAAAACTCGAACTCCGGACCTTTTCCTTTTCATTTCTACTACTAGTTTCGACAGACTCATTCTGTCATCTTCAGATTGGCATTACACTTAGCGTGTATGTTCACGTACATGTGTCGCCGACATTTTGAGAACAAAGTATATATATATATATATATATATATATATATATATATATATATATATATATATATATATGTGTGTGTGTGTGTGTGTGCGTGTGTGTGTCTATAAAACAGAGATCGTCCCAACAGCATGTGTAAGTTAAATTGCTAGTTGGTCGTTTTCTAGAACATACTAACCGTTTACGGTGGTTCATTTTCCTTTTGAGACTGCTTGTGTAATACTCAAGTACGTTTCAGAGCATGTTATCGCGCTAGATAACATGAAACTGACGCGAAACCTGTTATTTATTTATTCACTCTTTCGGTATTTATAAAAGTCCTTCAGTTCACCGTTGTAGACATGCATCTGACACGCCATACACACAGGTGAACGGCCCATTGATTCGATTTTACCGCACTCACATGCAGGACTTTCTGATTGGCCCCATTTGTTCATCAGTTGTTTAGGTCTGCCAGCAATACAAACAAATAAACTTACATTTCATCACTATTACAAAAATTAACAAATTAATTTTAAAAATAATTGAACTGAAACGTAACCTTAAAGTTAACTTGATCAAAGCTCACTATTACATTCAAAATTAGCCAAATTTTCTTACACGGCCCAAAGTTTTGCACAAGATGCATTGGAGGCTGAATCCTTCGATCTTCTTGTTGGGGATGTCTGCCAAATTTCGGTTCTTTTGTCTACTTCTATCCCATACTTCTTCCCAAGTTTTCTTTGAGACGAAGCCTTGAAGCTTTTCGCCGATCTTCCATACGGTGACTTCTGCTTAAGTCTGTTTCTAAGTGGTGGTTGGTGGTGCGTAGAGATTTCAGGACTGTCGAGGGTTTTTCTGTATGCTCTTATAGCTAACTTTGATTACCTATTTTCAGGGGGATTTATATTTGCTAGGACGGGGAGCCCGGCTTATGGGTAGGCCCTGACTGTTACAGAGATTATCCGCATTCACTTCCTCAGTTGTCCGTCCACTTTAGACACGTGTGCGCTTTTCATCCAGACTGGCGATCAGAATTGAGTCACACTGTAGAGACGCCCCAATGCTGAAGTCCTCAGTGTGCTACCTCTACAAGTCCATGTCGTTCTACCCAGTTTCGACAGAATAGCATTATGTGTCTTCAGTATCTCTGTTGCAACTTCCACGTTTGAGCTACGCGTTAGCATGCGATCTCAGTCACTCACACGTAATAGTGCTTATCATAATGACTGATGCGTTGCTCACTCAAAGAGAGCTATAGTGTTCTATTTGTGTCTCTACTGTCGAGGTACATTCCACATACAGGCCTGTTGCAAGCGTGCAACAACAGTACTTCCACAGAATAGTGGGTGTACCACTTGCCCGACGCTCTCCGTAGGGTTCATGGAATCGCACAGTTCTGAGAACGGATTATCCAACACAACGGTCAGTATAGCAGCAGAGAGTCCCTACGCGGCGTCCCCGAGGCCTTCTGGGAACGGCGGGTCCCCCAGCGGCGTCTGTCTGACCGTTAATAAAGGGCTGCGTTATTAATGGGAGCGGCTGGAGCAACAGCTGCGACCTTAGCAGCGGGGTGCGGCTCGCCGGCACCAGCTTTAATGAAATATCTGCCTCGCTTCTAAGACTGCATCAGTGATCCTTATCAGCGAACCCGTAGACTTCCAACAACTCTGCATGCGACCGAAGCGAAAACAAAGTCATATACAGCAGATGTCACTCTAAAAACGTGCAACGCAGTCTCTAGCCTTCTTAACGGAGAGGGAGAGCGTACATGATTTTCTTAAGGTTTTCTATGTCCAGCTGAAGTCGCTCATTAGTGATTAGAACGCGACGAGCCACCGAATTTCAGGTGTATTAAATGGTACGTTTCACCTGCATTTCCAGATAGTTCCAAGGGTTTCCAGAATGAGATTTTCACTCTGCAGCGGAGTGTGCGCTTATACACTCCTGGAAATTGAAATAAGAACACCGTGAATTCATTGTCCCAGGAAGGGGAAACTTTATTGACACATTCCTGGGGTCAAATACATCACATGATCACACTGACAGAACCACAGGCACATAGACACTGGCAACAGAGCATGCACAATGTCGGCACTAGTACAGTGTATATCCACCTTTCGCAGCAATGCAGGCTGCTATTCTCCCATGGAGACGATCGTAGAGATGCTAGATGTAGTCCTGCGGAACGGCTTGCCATGCCATTTCCACCTGGCGCCTCAGTTGGACCAGCGTTCGTGCTGGACGTGCAGACCGCGTGAGACGACGCTTCATCCAGTCCCAAACATGCTCAATGGGGGACAGATCCGGAGATCTTGCTGGCCAGCGTAGTTGACCTACACCTTCTAGACCACGTTGGGTGGCATGGGATACATGCGGACGTGCATTGTCCTGTTGGAGCAGCAAGTTCCCTTGCCGGTCTAGGAATGGTAGAACGGTGGGTTCGATTACGGTTTGGATGTACCGTGCACTATTCAGTGTCCCCTCGACGATCACCAGTGGTGTACGGCCAGTGTAGGAGATCGCTCCCCACACCATGATGCCGGGTGTTGGCCCTGTGTGCCTCGGTCGTATGCAGTCCTGATTGTGGCGCTCACCTGCACGGCGCCAAACACGCATACGACCATCATTGGCACCAAGGCAGAAGCGACTCTCATCGCTGAAGACGACACGTCTCCATTCGTCCCTCCATTCACGCCTGTCGCGACACCACTGGAGGCGGGCTGCACGATGTTGGGGCGTGAGCGGAAGACGGCCTAACGGTGTGCGGGACCGTGGCCCAGCTTCATGGAGACGGTTGCGAATGGTCCTCGCCGATACCCCAGGAGCAACAGTGTCCCTAATTTGCTGGGAAGTGGCGGTGCGGTCCCCTACGGCACAGCGTAGGATCCTACGGTCTTGGCGTGCATCCGTGCGTAGCTGCGGTCCAGTCCCAGGTCGACGGGCACGTGCACCTTCCGCCGACCACTGGCGACAACATCGATGTACTGTGGAGACCTCACGCCCCACGTGTTGAGCAATTCGGCGGTACGTCCACCCGGCCTCCCGCATGTCCACCATACGCCCTCGCTCAAAGTCCGTCAACTGCACATACAGTTCACGTCCACGCTGTCGCGGCATGCTACCAGTGTTAAAGACTGCGATGGACTCCGTATGCCACAGCAAACTGGCTGACACTGACGGCGGCGGTGCACAAATGCTGCGCAGCTAGCGCCATTCGACGGCCAACACCGCGGTTCCTGGTGTGTCCGCTGTGCTGTGCGTGTGATCATTGCTTGTACAGCCCTCTCGCAGTGTCCGGAGCAAGTATGGTGGGTCTGACACACCGGTGTCAATGTGTTCTTTTTTCCATTTCCAGGAGTGTATGAAACTTCCTGGCAGATTAAAACTGTGTGCCGGACCGAGACTCGAACTCGGGGTCTTTGCCTTTCGCGGGCAAGTGCTCTACCTATTGAGCTACCGAAGCACGACTCACGCCCCGTCTTCACTGCTTTACCTCTGCCAGTACCTCGTCTCCTACCTTCCAAGTTTTACAGAAGCTCTCCTGCGAACCTTGCAGAACTAGCACTCCTGAAAGAAAGGATATTGCGGAGACATGGCTTAGCCACAGCCTGGGGGATGTTTCCAGAGTGAGATTTTCACTCTGCAGCGGCGTGAGCGCTGATATGAAACTTAGTGGCAGATCAAAACTGTGTGTTGGACTGAGACTCGAGCACTTGCTCAAGAAAGGCAAAGGTGCCGAGTTCGAGTCTCGGTCCGGCACACAGTTTTAATCTGCCAGGAAGTTTCAGTCCCAAGGGTATCGTATCGGATTTAGAAGGAGTCATTTAGCAGCCGCTCGAGGTCCGAAAGGATGGCTGCCTGATCTACAAACCAAGTGCCGGTACGTGCTTGAAAACGGGATTTTTCCAGTACTCATACCTCACTTTTCATTGGTGATAAAAAGAAAGGGTTGAGTATTCAGGATTGCCCTTGGGGTAGGGACCACCTGTATACCCAGCAGAAAGATCGTCTTACTGTAACTATCCTACAGTACAGTGTCAAAGTTTGAATATTACACGCTTCCTCCAGCTTAGAAAGTTAGAACAAGGGGTTGGTTGTTTTTGTATGAGATGTGGTCTACAGTGGGCGTTAAAGAGCTTATGGAGACACCATTTAATTGGTGGATGGTTCCTGAAAAGACATGAAAAAGTTTTTTTTTCACCATTTTTCTCCGACTGCAGCGGATTTGTAAATAAGTAACCACAGAAAATTGCTCAAATTTTAACGGTATTTTCTCTGGGCATTTATGCAGGAATGCTATTACTCAGTTTTCTAAAATCTTTTTCCGTTGTCGCGAGACACCACAATAACATGCTTTTTGAGTACCAAAACCGAGCCGCGGTTTCCAGGACGGCTATGCACAGTACATCGCTGTAAGTTTTACATCATATTTCTAACATCCCGATCTCGAATAATCTTGAAAATTTTCTTGATATCTTTATCGTTTCCGGTTCAAAGCTACCGTACTCGTACACGTGAAATACACACGTTAAGTCCAGTATGATGCGAAAATGTAGTTTATATACCGGCGTTGCACAGAGAAATGTGCTGTAAATGGTCTCCATAATCATCAGATGGGGTGTGGCAACACCATTTTGTAGTACTGAATTACAACCATACTTTCTGTACACGTAAAATCCAGCTTTAGGTGTAAAATTAGTTTCGCGTTCGTTCAGCATCACATGAGTAAACTATGAAAAATTTTCTGACCCATGAAGTTCTTTTCATATGAATGACATGTCCTGCTGAAGTAAGAAGAAGAAAGGAACCAGCGGGAAAACACATCTATTGGAGCACAAAAATGCGAGTATGCTCTTGATTATAAGACTGAGTGAAAAGTGGTGTATCACCTGCCACATTCCAAAAAATGTTGGCCTGCGAAAATATTCGATCTTTTTTATCCTGAAAGACATAGAGATTATGGCAACGGGAAAGAGACGAATATTTGATAAATACTGGAAGATGGTCGTGGTATAGAAAGAACGAAGGACGAAACGGAAGTGTGAGAGAAAGAGAGGGACACAGTGGTAGTGAGACATGGCTGACAGTGACAGAAAAGCAATAGGACCAGAATGTAGGAGACAGTGCCAGTGGGAGGAGAATAAAGAGAAGGAAAAAGTTGAAGTAGGGAAGTAGGTGAGAGACAGTGATGATGACAGAGTCCTTGACAATGACAACTAGGAAGAGAGAGTGACAGTGAGAAGAGAAAGCAACAACAGGAAGGAATGAATGAGACAAGAGCAGTAAGAAAGAGCAAGAAGGAGGCATTGACGGCGGGAGGAGACTGTAGTAGTGGTGCAGAGCGAAGGACACTGTGGCTGTGAGACAGGAGGCAATGACCGAGAGAGACACATAGAGATGTGAGAATGGCCACGTCGGAGTGTACGGGTAGGGGCGAGCTACAGCGATGGACTACCAGGTGTTAAAGAGTTACAGTTAGGGGACTTTATGGGAGTGAGAAGTGAGCTGCGTGTTAAAAAGAGCGCGAATGTGTTCTCGTGCCAAAACTTTTGGAAAAATTTCTGTAGGTGCTGAGGAAGGAAGAAAGAGACAAGTGGTACCCCAACTATCAGTCAGTGTCTTTAAACAAGAGCATATCCGTATTTCTTTTTTGTTCTCTCACAGGAGTATTTTTCAGCTGGTCTACGCTCGCAGTCCTGTGACCACTGCTTTTCTCATCTTGGGATTGCCCAAACTATAATCATCATCAAGCTGGAGAACAGAGAGCAACACTGACTAACGAGAATGTTGAAATAAACATCACGGTTTACATGCAAGTTAACCCGAATGAGCAAGACCAAATTATGCTATGAAAAACGCTCCTGAAACATTACTTATCTACCTTCGACATGAGGTATAGCTCGCTAAAGCTGTTGGTTTTAGAGTTAAACGGATATAGCGTCAGTGCACTCGATACCTTGTAACATTTGAAGAGAGGTTAAATTACGACTCGCTGGAACACAAGACACGCCTCCAGACTTCTGTTCAGTTTCTGTATTGCTTGGCCCACTGGAAAGATTCAGACTAATGCGACACTGTAAGCAATTGCCCAGCTCCAAATGTTGCTTCGTTACGTTGGCTTGGAACCTCGTTGAAATAGACACTCATTCACTGAAGCAGCAAATCTCGTCGTGTCAAAATAATTCATATTGACAAGGCCTGACACAAGTCTCCGTTCTCTGTGAGTTAGAAATTTCTTTCCCTCGCCGTTGTCACGCCGTGTTGCCATTCCTTGTACACACATTGAACAATCAGCATGAACCTTTTCAACAGTTCGGGGAACTTCATTAAGACTGTTGCTCCGAGCACGTCCATAAACGATACCTTGTTTCTGTCAATCCCTTACCTCTCCTATCGATCCATCTTACTGCGTTATTCGTTACACTGGCTTGACTGAAATTAGCGAGTCACCTGTGGACAGTCATACGACCAGATGAACCCAATTTGACAAAAACTGTATGATGGGAGCTAAAAGCTATATTTATACTCATGAGAAATTGGGTCCATGTATCCTGTGAGTATAACACCCTTACAGAATATAAAGCATGAGGTAGTTCTGTTTTCAGCAGTTTATGGGCATGTATAGCTTATGGGGGACGTACATGGAATACAGGTGCAAATATAACCCGTCACCAACCACAATTTTTTAGTTACATAACTGAAATTATGTAAAATTGTTGATGGTAGTTCAGGGAATCTACGGAAAGTTTTTTGTAATTTTAATTCAAACTTTGAAATTGTTTGGAAATTTTCAAATTTTTGAACTCACGATTCACATAGGAGGTACCATTCACTAAGAAAGTTTCTAAGAAATTGTCATGTAAATTTTATAGTATAATCTCTACATTCATATAAAGAAACCCACAGAAGCATTTCAATTTATTGATATTTAACGACGCTTTATATTTAATTACTTGTAATTGAAAAAATACACATCAAAGTTCTGCCTTCTTAATTATATATCTTGGCATTCATGCATGATATTAAATATTCACTCTGTATACATGTTTCTTATACATAATACAAAAGATATGCCAAAAATCACAGTCACATCTTTTCTAGTATTGGAGAAAAATATACCTGAATAACGTAAACAGTAGTTATGAGAAAATGCCTTTTAAAATTTAACATGAGCTTTCATTGCCATTCCCTCCTTCAAAAGCCACCAGATCTATACTCATTGTTCTCATTTCCTTCCACAGTTCACAGTTCTCTTCTGGGTTTTTCTTTTTTGTCTTGACAGCTTTGCAAGGTCTTCAATGGATTTATCGGTTTCAAGTACTCGTTGAGTGTCTATTTCCTTCAAGATATTGCGAGTGAAAACTCCGGGCTTGAAGCCCATTCTCTGCAAGAGCTTTATCATCTTGAGGTCCCACCATTAAAAACAATAACTGTGTCATAAACTGCAATTTTAACTATCTTGGCTGAGCAAAATGTAGTTTTGGGCAACGTTTCCATATGAGGACATTCATGGACTCATTAGGATTCTGCCTTTTGCCATGAACACATTTCTTGAGACGATCGGGGCTGGATAGAACTCTGAATGTTGGCTTAATGACGTTAGAGAATAGATTTAGGAATTCCATCCCTCTGAGCCTGTTTGTAGTGACACCAACTAATTTGGCAAAGATTGTGTATGGGCTGTTCATCTGTGGATAACGTATGAAAATATGTTGCCCAAACAGACCGGCGCACGTCTTCAACATTTGAAAGGTTGTCTCTAATATTATTTCCACAATACACTTAAAGGATATCAATCATCTTCTTCGTTAAGCTGGTCTTTCCACTAAGACCCTTTCCGTCTTCCAACTTCTTGCCCTTCATGTCATCCACAACTTTTCGCAATCTTGAGCCCATACGCTTCTGGACGTGATCTAGACATTCAAGGTTTTCAATAATGCATTCTTCACCATATGGTGTGCTGTCACTTACTACATTGAATGCGCTGGAGTCACCAAGATACTTTACGTATCTGATTCCACGTTTAGAAACAGATCTGTTAAAAGTTATCTTCAATCCAGCACCTTCCATCGAGCCACTTGATCTCCAATGGTTCATTCTGCAGCTGTGATTCTTCATCAAATCTTCTGTTTTCATATTTCTGGTAATAGGACAATTTTGACAGTACTTGCTCATTACTTGCACATCAAGTACTTTACCTACATAAACACTTATCACACTTGAAATGCCGTATAGGAATGTATGGCATGTCTTCACAAATGTGCCATCACATGAAACAACCAGATCAGTCTTCACGTGATTACCATCCTCATCATCCAAAGGATCATTCTCTCTTACTGCCTCTGTCGTTGCTGCAGATAAATTCTCTTCACAAACATCATAAAATGTCTTCTCCAATTCAGTATTTGTCGTTGAAAATCTAGCACAAGTTACTGGCATATTCACCATTCCACAAAGTATATTTCCTCCTTCTCTTCCTACACCTATGCCTCTTAGACCATATAAAAAATCTTATATCAGCTTCATAATACCAGTTATTTGATTTTGATGTTTTAAATGAGATGTCAGCATCACAGTCCTTGCATAAAATATGTACATTACACACCACGCCCACTCTGTTACCATCATCCAATAATTCCAGGTTGTCTGAACCACATGTCTTACATACACATGATAATTTAACTGAACTAGACAACAACTCACTGTCAGGCATCCGATATCCAGTCTCATTTTGACAGTCATCACCATTGTCAGTAATACTGACATTTGAAATCTTCTGTCTTGAGCTGCTGGGGGAAGATTTCACATGTTTATAACACATAGTCTCGTCAGACAACTCGGTACCATTACCGAAATTATTAGCGTCTCTGCAGTTTAATGAAGCACGTACACGCTTCTTGCACATCTTTTCGAAAACTTTCCTTTGTCGTGGCATTATTAAAAAGCACAACAAAATATAACGACTACGTTAGCAAAACAACGCAAATAATTACAAGTATTCGTGACTTTATAAACAAAGATCATCGTTGTCTTTTGTTTCCAGCGACAATATCCAACAGACACAGATGATATACAACACTAAGAGAAATACTACATACATTTCACAGCCGTTTTGATGTTTCCGTAAGTAATACGAAAACTAAAACTGAAGAGTCTCTTCAACCAAGTGCGCGAGTCAGGACGAACACCTCAGGTATTTAATTTTTTTGTGGTACTTAGATTGCGATTTGGATTATGAAATTTCAGGAGATTATTGATAACGAGTTGAGCTAACGGAAGAAAATAATTTTTAAAAATGACATTTTTTCGCATTTTCATGTACGTCACCCCTAACTATGACATGCTTTGGCATCAGTAACTTGTACCGGAACTGGAGATTGGGCACTATTCTCAATACATAAATCTATCGATAATTACTCCTATTGTAGAACAATGACACGCACATCTGTTTACAAATCTCATAAACAAATCGACCTGTGCTTGTAAGTAGTTTATGATCTGATTGGTATTGAACTTAACATTCGTTGTTTAACTGGTTCAGAGCAAAACAGGGATATTCCCGCTAAAATAATACACACAAAAACACATAATATTAATTGAGTAAATGTTATAAAACACTTTGTTCCTATCTTGTATTACAAATAAGTACCTGTATCAGCAATGTCGGTATTCATTTCTGTTTTACAAAATGCTTTCAAACAAAGCAAACATCATTCACCAATTCAAACACAATATACCAACAAGAGGAGAAAACACGTTCATGATACTCACTCACGCCACCATTAACACATATCATTCGCGTATCTGAACTCAGAATGTATTTGAAACAAATAATACTGTCTGCTTAACTGCAATGTAGCGGTTAGTTCTTAATTTCCGTTTAGCAGTTGCTCAGCGTAAAACAGCGCAATTTTAATATTTACTGATACTCCAATAACTGTCCTAAAAGCTTGTTAACTGTCTCATTATTTAGTTTGCCTTTAGAACAGTAATAGCTACCGCCCGCTTGTAATGCAGGTCAGAGGAACAATTATTGGTTCATGATGGAAGATTCTACGACCTTAAAAAAACCATGTCTGAAATTCATTTTAAAGAAATATATAATTTAATCAACTATACCTTCTAAACACCATGGACAACACCTAAAATGTCTGATAGGCAAATTGGTGTTTCGGTGTATTGAAAAGTTACCGTTTGATTCGTTTTACGTTATTTACCTTTTATTTCATGCTGTTCGAACTCAGTCATTTGTGATTTAGTTTCTACTTCTTGTTTCATCACCATTCGGTGGTATAGAGCTATGTTAAAGTATCGAGATTTCCAATAACCCAGCCCTACGTATATTATCTACATTTCGTACTTCAAAATTTCCCTTCTCTGCTTATCCTCTGCATGACTCAGTGAGTGAGTGGGTATGCTGAATTTGCCTTTCATATAGCAGCAGTACAGCATCTGGCTGTCTGTGCGATAGTGTGTAGCTGTTCTAACTGATGTACACGTTTGATTTGATAGTTAAGGTTCACGTTCGCTAGTCGTATTCTTATTCTTCAGAATTTAGGCACAAGTGTACCTTCCGTATTTCGAAAGTTTTTCCCGTCCTTGATTGGTTTACCGGAACACGTTGTGTAGAAACTTCGTTACTGCAGCATATGTGTAAAACTGAATTGTCTGACTTCACTTTTAATTGGAATGTATGTGTGAACGTTTCTCCTGTGTTTGTGTTTTATTTTGTCTGATTCTCATTTCGTTTCAATTTTAAGACTGATTAGCTTCGTTCGTACGAAGTGGTGGTAATTTCACTGCGTGTGACTTCAGTAACACTTTGTATAAGTTTTAGTCTTAATTCCGCATGATATTTCACTACTCTTTGTTTACATATTTTGCGTTCTTGAAATTTTGACGAGTCTTAATAATTTTTCTTTTTTGTTGAACATTGACGTTATTTGCGGGTGTTTCACGTCAGCGGAGCTTATTTTCATGTGAAAGAAGATAAAGAGAAATTTCTTTGTTGGAAAGTGTTGCACACTATTCAGTCATAGCGATAGGGCCAATCTCTGAGCTTTTAACCTACTGTGATGGGCCAAAGTCTACCCTTGTATGTGTGGATTGTGTGTGTTTGTGTGAACTTTTCCATGTGTATCTCAGATTTTCATTTTTATTTATCACCGAAATATATCTCGGCCCTCAGTATAATTGTAGTATAAGTGATTTAAATAATTAAATAACAGGCAACGACAAATCATAGTTGAAAATTTGTTTGTCAATTTTTAAAATAATGTTTTATTTCAATAAACGTGTTAAACTGTGATGACTGTTTCTCAAACAACCACCGCCCCCCCCCCCCCCCAATTTTGTAGGATTATTTTAACATATTCAACCTCGCGTTTTTGAAGTGAAAAATGCAGACCTTTTATTTATTTTCTTTTGATATATTTTATTTTTTCTGATAATCTTCTTTTTGTTGAGGGTTAAGCTCCTGTTTGCTCTGAATTATCTGATGTATTGTGTGTACTTGAATAGTTTTCATATACTCATTCCATCTGTTCACTTGGATGTTAACATTAACAAATTAGTAAAGCTTAGCAGTTCAGTGGTTGGTTAAGTTCCTGTTTCGCGTACTAAACTTTCCCAATTTCAAGTAAACTGGGTGGGGAACTTAGAATATATTGCAGAGTTCCAGAGTAGCTAACTTCCGCCAGTTTCTGTTTGAAAATCACTTTCCAATTAACCATTCATCCATTAATAACCAT
The DNA here is from genome assembly GCF_023864345.2 of Schistocerca serialis cubense. Lineage (NCBI taxonomy): Eukaryota > Metazoa > Arthropoda > Insecta > Orthoptera > Acrididae > Schistocerca > Schistocerca serialis. The sequence goes on from NC_064642.1 coordinate 66,053,132, forward strand.
TGATCTGGCTACCCTGCGTGCGAACACAACTGGAGCTTAAGAGAAGCATTCAGTAGGGAGGATGTGTTAGTTGCAATTTTTTTCCCCTTTATTGTTCGAACAACTTCCACGGTGTCAGGGTGTCAGGATTTCTTCTCATTTTTTTACAGCTTTGTTCTTGACTCGGAGTTGCATTGTTCCATATCATGTGTGTTTGTGTTTTGTAATTTTGGTGCTTCTTTTAATGTTTTATTGTGTGTGGGTATATACTGCGTCCTTCGATACCCTGTATCAGGCTGCGTGTGATACTTTTATTTAGACTGCGCGTGAAAGGCTGAGTCTGTTGGAAAGCAGATATTTCGTTATTTTTGGGACTTCTCTGGCTGTAGATTTTTGATAGCAATATTTTGCCGAAGTAGGCTTCATTTATGATGGCTCATATCTGGTCCAAAAGCAATAATAGGCACGAAAACGTACACACGATGGAACAGAGCAATGGGTCAGCTGCGTAGGTTGAGCAAACGGGAAATGTAGTAGATGGAATTACGAGATTCTCCGATGTAGTGCAAGCTAATGAATAATTTACAAAGGGAAACGTTAAAAACAATACCATGCACGTAAGTTTTGAAAACGAACAGACGCCGTCCGCTTTCTTGTCGGAAAGTGCAAGAAAGCACTTTACTAGTGGGGTACGGCTGGATACCTAATCAACTCTGCAGTAAACGATCAAGTTTGTATTAGAGAGCTAAAGAGAATTTATCTGACCGGAAACTTTAGACGATAGAATAAAGTAATAAAAGATTAACTGAGAAAATGTCTCAGGACAAGAATGAGAAGCTGGCGGGTTTCCCAATGAAGATCATAGTTGCTCAGTTTAAGGAGCAGATTCAAATTCACGACTAGCGTGTTTGAGCTTTGGAAGAGGAGCAGCTGCATGCTAGCGAACAACTTAAGCAGTAGGAAGAGCGTCTTAGGGGGATTTCCGTTCGCTAGTTGAGTTGTGTAAGCACGAACACGAGGAGCTGCGGGCGCTCTTGGAAAGTCCGGCAGCACAGATAGCGCAGCGTATTAACGGCAGGATGGACGACATTAGGAAAGCGATCGACGTATTGGAAACCGAGGTCGTAAGCATGGACAGAAAGTTAGACGACTTGTCCATTAGCGAGAATCGCGACAAGAATGCACCGATCAGCGAAGCTCAGACAGTAGGGAGGAGTTCACCACTTAAAATTCGATGGGGTCGTTGGGGAGCGAATTTACAGCATAGGGATATTACGACCGAATTTTGTGAGGGGGTAGCGCACTTAGAGCCCCTTAGGTACAATGGTGGTGGTGGTGTGTTGGGACTTATGGGCGCTCAACATCGAGGTCATCAGCGCCCTGACACACATTAAAAGGAACGAATGTGGACAGATCTAATAAAACTAAAGCACACTCTCAAAGAAAGTAGGAAAAGAAGGAAAATGCTACATAAGAAAGTAGAACATAAGGAAAGGGAAAACACAGCAACAAGAATGCCACAGGAAATTGTTATTGGCTACCCACTTACATAAAATATGGGCGAGGTTGTCACACAGTGAGCAAATTAAGATCCTAAAATCTTTGTAAAAACATTTGACATGGCACAGAACTTCAAAACTTTAACCACATTGTCCGAGTGTTGCCTAAAAGAGATGGCAGGTCCGCTGGCAAGTCAGCCGCGGCCCGCTGGTCAGAAAATAAAACGCAATCCAATAAAACGTGGCGCACAGTGACCTGGACGCCGCAAGCACCACACATTGGAGTTTCCTCTCGCCGGAGCAGGAAGCCATGCGTCATAGGACTGTGACCTATTCGAAGCCGAATGAGGAGAACCTCGTCCCGTTGATGGGGCTGAAAGGAAGTACACCGACTCTAATGGACGTGTCTGTAAACTCAGACGGGAGAGTGCAGATCGAGACTCCAAACATAGTGGTGATTCGGACGAGGATAGGGAAGAATGCTGTGTTGGGGGCAGGAAGAAACGAAATGCGAGTGCTCGCGAGCTATCTCCACGTGAGGCAATGCATAGGTTTGGTTTTAAACATTTCGTCTCGCGAGAAGTTCGACGTGTTTCGGAACGAGTCAAACTGGATTTATCCTCGTGTTTGGTACAACAGTTCCGATTTCCATTCCTCCTGCCTGCCCTAGACACACACAGGATTAAATATACAGGGTGGTCCACTGATCGTGACCGGGCCAAATATCTCACGAAATAAGCGTCAAACGAAAAAACTACAAAGAACGAAACTTGTCTAGCTTGAAGGGGGAAACCTGATGGAGCTATAGTTGGTCCGCTAGATGGCGCTGCCATAGGTCAAACGGATATCAACTGCGTTTTTTTAAAAATAGGAACCCCCGTTTTTTACTACATATTCGTGTAGTACGTAAAGAAATATGAATGTTTTAGTTGGACCACTTTTTTCGCTTTGTGATAGATGGCGCTGTCATAGTCACAAACATACGGCTCACAATTTTAGACGAACAGTTGGTAACAGGTAGGTTTTTTAAATTAAAATACACAACATAGGTACATTTGAACATTTTATTTCGGTTGTTCCGATGTGATACATGTACCTTTGTGAACTTATCATTTCTGAGAACGCATGCTGTTACTGAGTGATTACCTATAAATACCACATTAGTGCAATAATTCCTCAAAATGATGTGCGTCAACCTCAATGCATTTGGCAATACGTGTAACGACATTCCTCTCAACACCGAATAGTTCGCCTTCTGTAATGTTCTCACATGCATTGACAATGAGCTGACGCATGTTGACAGGCGTTGTCAGTGGATCACAATAGCAAATATCCTTCAACTTTCCCCACAAAAAGAAATCCGGGGCCGTCAAATTCGGTGAACGCGCGAGCCATGGTATGGTGCTTCGACGACCAATCCACCTGTCATGAAATATGCTATTCAATACCGCTTCAACCGCACGCGGGCTATGTGCCGGACATCCAACATGTTGGAAGTACATGGCCATTCTGTCATGCTGTGAAACATCTTGTAGTAACATCGGCAGGACATTACGTAGCAAAGCAGCATACATTGCACCATTTAGATTGCCATCGATAAAATGGGGGCCAATTATCCTTCCATAATGCCGCACCATACATTAACCCGCCAAGGTCGCTGATGTTCCACTTGTCGCAGCCATCGTGGATTTTCCGTTGCGCAATAGTGCATATTATGCCGGTTTACGTTACCGTTGTTGTATGACGCTTCGTCGCTAAATAGAACAAGTGCAAAAAATATGTCATTGTCCCCTAATTTCTCTTGCACCCAGTGGCAGAACTGTACACGACGTTCAAAGTCTTCGCTACGCAATTCCTGGTGCATAGAAATATGGTACGGGTGCAATCGATGTTGATGTATCATTTTCAACACCGACGTTTTTGAGATTCCCGATTCTCGCGCAATTTGTCTTTTACTGATGTGCGGATTAGCCACGCCAGCAGCTAAAACACCTACTTGGGCATCATCATTTGTTGCAGGTCGTGGTTGACGTTTCACATGTGGCTAAACAATTCCTGTTTCCTTAAATAACGAAACTATGCCTCGAATAGTCCGGACACTTGAATGATGTCGTCCAGGATACCGAGCAGAATACATAGCACACGCCCGTTGCGCATTTTGATCACAATAGCCATACATGAACACGATATCTACCTTTCCCGCAATTGGTAAACGGTCCATTTTAACACGGGTAATGCATCACGAAGCAAATACCGTCCGCACTGACGGAATGTTACGTGATACCACGTACTTATACGTTTGTGACTATTACAGCGCCATCGATCACAAAGCGAAATAAGTGGTCCAACTAAAACAATCATATTTCTTTACCTACTACACGAATATGTAATAAAAAATGGGGGTTCCTATTTTTAAAAAAACGCAGTTGATATCCGTTTGACCTATAGCTGTGCCATCTAGCTGGCCAACTATAGCGCCACATCGTTTCCGCCTCCAAGCTGAACGAGTTCGTTCTTTGTAGTTTTTTCGTTTGATGCTTATTTCGTGAGATATTTGGCCCGATCACTATCAATGTACCACCCTGTATCCGTGGGTAACTCGAGAGTGAGGCCGACAGCACGCTACTGCAACTCTGTTAGGGCATTCCGATGGATTTTTCTAACGGGTTAGTGGTCTGAGGTGGTCCAGGACAGCGTTAAACACGGTATACAAGTGATGCCGAATTTCCATCAGTCGTGGTTTTGAAGCCCAGTTCAGTTATTCGAAGGTATGCTATTCCAAAATACGTCCTTGTACGATCCTTAGGAGCCGGAGGAACTAATTCGCATTCTCATTATGAAGTTATCAATGAACTTGCGCCACACAATCATAGTAGGCAGATGTAAAGATGACGCAGCGGGATTTCGAACCATGCTGCAGGAGCTGCAGTACGATCCAGGTCATGGCGCTCAGTACAGCAGATCATATTCGCACGGCCAGAGGCGTCGCGACCGTAGCTGCGGCAGTAGCGAAAACGGGAGACGGCACCGCACTCGTAGACGAGACCAATACGAAAGCAAAACGCAAAAATGCAAGAACTGGCGTAACAATAACAGGGAACACATTCATCGCTACGGTAATCAACAAAATTACTATAACCGACAGCGTTTCGGGAACAGAGGAATCTTCAGCAAGTGTGAGATCACGGAAACTGGAATGAACTTGCGAGTAGTAGCCATAAATCCGCGACCGATCTTGTATCGGAAAAGGCGCCAACTATGGTGTACCAGGTCCTCCTCCTGGAGTCGAAAGCAGGCACGCAGATTCCAGACACAATCAAGCGAGCACTAATATACGGACTGAGCAATAATTACCAGATACGGAGGGCGATACACTAGAGGAGTTTTTGGCAATGGCGAACGGACTTGTACTCTTTATAGTGACGGAATGATTATTAATTTCAGTTGTGATGGTTGAAGTGTCCCGTTGTGGGATGACGCATGCCGAGAAGCAGTAGTTACCCAGGTACCACTGAACAATATTTCGTATTTCCCTAAGGTAATAACAAGAAAACGCTAACAACAGAAACTGAATTTCTATGAAAGAACACAAGAGATAGTCCTGGTCTGGTGATAATTATCACTCAGTAATACGGTTCTATGATGATCTGAGAGAAAGGACACAGCCTGTCACCATCAGCTACTCACCATGGTCGGAATCGGTTGTAGTCAAGATCTGTGGTGCACCGACGTTGTTTTGTTTGATAGTCCTTTATCGGCGACTCGTTGTTTACTCGGAACTACCCATGGCGGTAGATTCGGTCGCACACTGCGAAGAGCTGCAGGCGGCGGTCCAATTAAGGCCGACCGACTTAGGGATACCAGGTAGCAGCCGGTGTCATATGGGTTCGCGGATGCGAAGTAGTGCCTGGTGATCGGGGCGCCTTTCTTATTCTAGCGGACGGCGCAGTAAAGTCTAACAGCGTCAGCTGCAGGCGTCTGGCACGGAGGCAACCAACACAGCATTACTGTGTTCCGGGTGTGCAGCCCATCAGGCAACAACCGTACACGGCACTTTTTTATCCTACTCAAGAGAATTTTTAATTGCTCTAAAGTTTTCTGCGATTCTCTTAGATATCTCAGCTACATATCATCTCTGTCAGTAGCATTTACTTCAGTATTTTTAGTACGTGGTTCGTCATCATTATGCACAGGTATAGTATCTGCCGATGAAGTTCGATGAGCTGCATTTGGTTCACTCACATCAGACCCTGGTTTTCAAAGTATACTTGCAGCAATGTGCACATGATGAGTGACTTCTGTTACCTCTGACCTGTTACGTGATTCTAAAACATTTTGTGCTGAGGGACTATCGCCACGTAATTCTAATACATTTGTGCCTCACACATCTGAAACATTGTTACTGATAAACTATCGTACGTAATTGTAATGTGTTCAATACTGACATTTCTACATATGGATCTGGAGAAATTTAGTCTCATCCTTTATTCCACCTGCAAATATCTCCCTATTCATAGAGACCACAAACTTTTTGTGGTCACCAGTGCTTTAAAGGTTACTGGTTGCTTGCAGTAACACATAAAATTAAGTCTAAAGACTGTTTGCTGTGCGTAACAGTTATGTAGCAGTGCATTCTGCTCTGCTCTGCGCCGTTACTATGGGCCTGCGCCACTGAGCCGATCCGTTAAGACCGCGCGTGCCGGCTGCCAGGTGAATTTTCGTTTACCAGCGGCCGCTTCCTGCTGTCAAAAGGGTCATCCGCCTTCGAGTTGTGATGTCTGTTTGGCACGCTACGTCACTGTTGCCTGCAACCAGTACCTCGGTCGTGTTGTCATGCTGCCAGTGGATGCTTACTTCCTTGCTGCGTTAGCCCTTTGTTTTATGATTCAGGGCCATCTGCGAAAGTCATGGGCTCCACCGTGTACAGGTAGATGCTTTTAGTGACTGCCTCCCACGGTGCGAATAGTCGCCTCACTTTCTTTGCTGCTAGTGGTGTCCAGCACCCCCTCCGCTGTCAGCCATGGCTATGATGCCCAGGTGCCGGTATCTGCTACCGCGTCCGTGCCTGCTTACTGCCCGCAACGTCCTTCTTGAAGAGGTGTCGTATCAAAGTCTCACAGTCTTCTGCACTTGACGTTCAGTCTGTTATTTCACATCCCACTTCACAGTCCTTTGAATTAAATATACTTATTTGCCTTTTTAGCAAATTAAACTGCCACTCCTTGTCATAAATTTTTCCAAAAGTCAGTATCACAGTTTTTTCCCTACCATTCACTGTTATCTATCGTGCACAGTCCTCTACACGATTACTACTGTCACTGTACGTCCGACCATTGACGATGTTCTACAGATTGTTACTGTCACATATTCACTATTCAATTCAGTTATTCACTGTCACAGCCTAAATGCACCCATATTCAACACCTCAAATGCATTGGCAAGAAGTGCCGTAGCCTCTAGTTGTACTAGTGAAACTATATGGAGATATGCAAAGCTGTCACACCTCAAGGTTTTTTCGAAAGCTACTATTCTCGCATCTTCAGATGTTTCCCTTTTGCTGTAGCGGATTCAGTGGTTGGGGACCCGTGCAGGTGTGTCAAATTTGGCGCTCTAATAGTGATAATTGAAGGATCCTTGACTGCTTGGCTTGGAGTAAAGAGCACAAAGTCTAACTTTTTAAGTGGATGTCATGTAACAATTAATGCATTTAATCACATCACGGTTCACTGAGCACTTAATGATATTGCAGATGATAACTGTCATCCATCCAGTGCTGCCACTGTGAGTAGATTACACTTTAAGTTCTTCCGACGCATATATGCGGCTGCACTAAAAATCGATCCATACGTTTGCAATAATAGGTATGCTATCCTCTCGATTGGATGATTGACTGATCTGGCCTTGTAACACTAACCAAAACGGCCTTGGTGTGCTGGTACTGCGAATGGCTGAAGGCAAGGGAAAACTACAGCCGTAATTTTCCCCGAGGGCATGCAGCTTTACTGTGTGGTTAAATGATGATGGCGCAATCTTAAGTTAAATATTCCGGAGGTAAAATAGTCCCCCATTCGGATCTACGAGCGGGGACTACTCAGGAGGACATCGTTATCAGGAGAAAGAAACCTGGCGTTCTACGGATCGGAGCTTGGAATGTCAGATTCCTTAATCGGGCAGGTAGGTTACAAAATTTAAAAAGGGAAATGGATAGGTTAAAGTTAGATATAGTGGGAATTAGTGAAGTTCGGTGGCAGGAGGAACAAGACTTTTGATCATGTGAATACAGGTTTATAAATACAAAATCAAAAGGGGTAATGCAGGAGTAGGTTTAATAATGAATAAAAAAAATAGGAGTGCGGGTACGCTACTACAAACAGCATAGTGAACGCATTATTGTGCCTAAGATAGTCACGAAGACCACGCCTACTACAGAAGTACAAGTTTATATGCCAACTAGCTCTGCAGATGATGAAGAAATTGATGAAATGTATGATGAGATAAAAGAAATTATTGAGGTAGTGAAGGGAGACGAAAATTTAATAGTCGTGGCTGACTGGAATTCGAGAGTAGGAAAATGGAGAGAAGGAAACATTGTAGGTGAATATGAATTGGGGATAAGAAATGAAAGAGGAAGCTGTCTGGTAGAATTTTGCACAGAGAATAACTTAATCATAGCCAACACGTAGTACAAGAATCATAAAAGAAGTTTGCATACATGGAAGAATCCTGGAGATACTAGAAGGTATCAGATAGATTATATAATGGTAAGACGGAGATTTAGGAACCAGGTTTTAAACTGTAAGACATTTCCAGGGGCAGATGTGGACTCTGACCACAATCTGTTGGTTATGAACTGTAGATTAAAACTGAAGAACCTGCAAAAAGGTGGGAATTTAAGGAGATGGGACCTGGATAAATTAACAAAATCAGAGGTTGCGCAGAGTTTCAGGGAGAATATTAGGGATCAACTGAGAGGGATGGGGGAAAGACGTACAGTAGATGAAGAATGGGTAGCTCTGAGGGATGAAGTAGTGAAGCCAGCAGAGGGTCAAGTAGGTAAAAAGACGAGGGCTAGTACAAATCCTTGGGTAACAGAAGAAAAATTGAATTTAATTGATGAAAGGAGAAAATATAAAAAATCAGTAAATGAAGCAAGCAAAAAGGAATACAAACGTCTCAAAAATGAAACCGACAGGAAGTGCAAAATGGCTCAGCAGGGATGTCTAGAGGACAAATGTAAGGATGTAGAGGCTTATCTCACTAGAGGTAAGATAGATACTGAGTACAAGAAAATTAAAGAGACCTTTGCAGAGAAGAGAACCACTTGTATGAATATCAAGAGCTCAGATGGAAACCCAGTTCTAAGCAAAGAAGGGAAAGAAGAAAGGTGGAAGAAGTATATAGAGGGTCTATACTAGGGCGATGTACCTGAGGAAAATATTATGGAAATGGAAGAGGATGTAGATTATGATGAAACGTGAGATACGATACTGCGTGAAGAGTTTGACAGAGCACTGAAAGACCTGAGTCGAAACAAGGCCCCGGGAGTAGACAACATTCCATTAGAACTACTGACGGCCTTGGGAGAGCCAGTCCTGACAAAACTGTACCATGTGGTGAGCAAGATGTATGAGACAGGCGTAATACCCTCAGACTTCAAGAAGAATATAATAATTCCAAACCCAAAGAAAGCAGGTGTTGACAGATGTGAAAATCACCGAACTATCAGTTTAATAAGTCACAGCTGCAAAACACTAACACGAATTCTTTACAGACGAATGGAAAAACTAGTAGAAGCCGACCTCGGGGAAGATCAGTTTGGATTCCGTAGAAATGTTGGAACACGCCAGCTTTTGTAGACTTAGAGAAAGCTTTTGACAATGTTAACTGGAATACTCTCTTTCAAATTCTAAAGGTGATGGGGTAAAATACAGGGAGCGAAAGGCTATTTACAATTTGTACAGAAACCAGATGGCGGTTATAAGGGTCGAGGGGCATGAAAGAGGAGCAGTGGTTGGGTAGGGCGTGAGACAGGGTTGTAGCCTCTCCCCGATGTTATTCAATCTGTATATTGAGCAAGCAGTAAAGGAAACAAAAGAAAAATTCGGAGTAGGTATTAAAGTTCATAGAGAAGAAGTAAAAACTTTGAGGTTCGCCGATGACATTGTAATTCTGTCAGAGACAGCAAAGGACTTGGAAGAGCAGTTGAACGGAATGGACAGTGTCTTGAAAGGAGGATATAAGATGAACATCAACAAAATCAAAACGAGGATAATGGAATGTAGTCGAATTAAGTCTGGTGATGCTGAGGGAATTACATTAGGAAATGAGACACTTACAGTAGTAAAGGAGTTTTGCTATTTGGGGAGCAAAATAACTGATGATGGTCGAAGTAGAGAAGATGTAAAATGTAGACTGGCAATGACAAGGAAAGCGTTTCTGAAGAAGAGAAATTTGTAACATCGAGTTTGTGGCACAACTTGGCAAGAAGAAGGGACCGGTAGGTAGGACATGTTCTGAGGCACCAAGGGATCACAAATTTTGCATTGGAGGGCAGCGTGGAGGGTAAAAATCGTACAGGGAGACCAAGAGATGTATACACTAAGCAGATTCAGAAGGATGTAGGATGCAGTAAGTACTGGGAGATGAAGAAGCTTGCACAGGATAGGGTAGCATGGAGAGCACCATCAAACCAGTCTAAGGACTGAAGACCACAACAACATTGTCTCGAACTTCTTGTCTGCTAAAACAACTGAGTCACAGTGTCGTTATTTCAGCCAACCCCAGGCACAGAAATATTGTGTTCCTATGCTCAAGGAACCTTGCTGAGGCTATACAACTCTTCTGATGTGCCTGACGATGCGATGCCAGGCCATTTCAGGAAGTTGCCGCACTGTAACTTCCACTTCATTCCGACGCCATATTGTTCTGAGGATGACTAATTTTTTGTCCTGTGTCTTTATTGTTGAGTCTGAAATGGAGCTCCCCGCACATATGCTTTCAATTCACACTGGTTTATGAGATAGGATCCTACTGTGTGATATAAAGGGGAAACTTATTCCCCAACAAGATCCCAAGAAGCCACAGGCGACCTGTACATTCCGAGAATAATGGCAGCGTTCCGTCTGTTCTGAACTGTGTCATAATGGTTGGTGGAACTTTATACTCTCATTAAGGTGCTTCATATCACTCCTACTGAATTAATGTGGGTTATTATCAGTCCAGATGTGAGTGTCTTGGGATCTATTCCCTAAGACCTCCTTACTATTTGGTTGGCGGCTCAGACGTCGTGTGTCATAATCGGTCAACTTCCCCTTCAGTTTACCGCAGAGTTCGTGGAACGAATCGTCACCACCAGCGTCGGGCCTAAAAGGAATGGTACGCCCTAATTAGCATCTGTCCCAGCTGCAGCTTCTGGTGAATCTATAAGCACTTGAGAGGCAATCTGGTTACTTAACTAAGAGTAGCTGAAAGTCTTTGTGTATCAGCTGAGTCTTTATTGTTTGGAGGGGGAAGTGGTTTAGTAATGACCGTATTGCAAAATACGGCAGTAAAAAAATGGACAAAATCCTTTCTACAACAAGTAAAAGGGTACCTGGTATCTCTCAAAGAGTCTGATGTGTCGACAGAACTGCCGACACAGTGTGATTTGAGGGGACCGCAATGTACGCTACAAACACACGATGGATGGCGTGATGAATGCTATAAAGAAAAGTACGTAGCTGCTGGAATACTTAACTTTAATCCATCCTTGTTGTACATCGCTATTGACGTTACAAGTGAGACTCTGTAGATTCAGGCAATAAACTACTAATGGCGCCTTGCTAGGTCGTAGCCATTGACTTAGCTGAAGGCTATTCTAACTATCTGCTCTGCAAATGAGCGAGGCTTCGTCAGTGTGCATCGCTAGCTACGTCGTCCGTACAACTGGGGCGAGTGCTAGTCCGTCTCTCGAGACCTGCCGTGTGGTGGCGCTCGGTCTGCGATCACTAACAGTGGCGACACGCGGGTCCGACATGTACTAATGGACCGCGACCGATTTAAAGCTACCACCTAGCAAGTGTGGTGTCAGGCGGTTATACTACATTCCTCCCCCGCATATCGGCGAACGGTCGTGTTATAAGGCTTCCGACCGCCGTTGGGAGGACCCCATGTTGACGTATGCGATGAGGTGGGGAGCCTAACAACAGGCGAGGCTGTGCCACCCGCACCCTGCCATTCGGTCCGAGGGGAGCTGGGAAACGCCTGAAAACCTAGTCTAGGGTGCACGTCAACAGGCGGTGTATGCGCCCGTAGAGAGACAGGAGGGGCCGAAGGGTCGACCTCCATTGCGTCGGGGTACCTGACGCGCGAAGACACCATGTGGTCCGGAGCGGGCAAAAGTTCCATGGCGGAGGACATCAGGTCACGGGAAGCGATCGGCGGTGCGGGACCCAGGCAGGCGCCAGGCGGTTGCAGCGACGCGTCCACTGCGGGCGTCGCCGGCGGGAGAACAGGCGGCGGCGGCGGCGGCGGCGGCGGCGGCGGCGCGTCGCCATGGGGCAAAATGGAAGGCAGCGTCGGTAACACCTGGGGATGAGGCGAGCCAGTAGATGGGTCCCCAGGGCGCTGACCGGACGGCACCGTCGCTGAAAGCAGACGGGGAGCGGCAGAACCCGGGCGACGACAGAGGCGCAGTTGATTGAGATGCCGACGCACCTCACCAGAGGCCCCCAAAACCAAATACATCGCGCGGCCGAGGCAGCGAAGAATGCGCCCTGCGAGCCAACGCCGTGAACCGCGATAGTTGCGATAGAATACAACGTCGCCTGGAGCAAAAGCAGGAGTCTGCCGCTGCACAGGAACCTGATGCGGCGGATGCAGCAAAGACATCAAGGTTCGATGAGGGCGACTGTGGAGCAACTCAGCCGGCGAGCGACCATATCGGGGCTGAGAGCCAAAGCTTCTTTCTCGATTTGTGAATAATTTCTTTGCGCTGACGAGAGCAATTTTGACGCAAAGGCAATAGGGCGATCATGCGACCCATCTTTGTGCGCAAGCACAGCACCGATCCCGAAATCCGATGCATCTACCATCAACAAAAGGGGTTTCTGGGGATCGAATGGCGTAAGGCAAGTATTTGAAAGCAACGCCGATTTCAACTGGCAAAAAGCGCGTTCGCATTCCGTCGTCCAGACGAACGGAACACCTTTACGGCGTAATCGATGAAGCAGAGCTGAAATGGAGAGCCATGCGGGACAAAGTTATGATAATAGTTAATTTTTCCCAGCACACTCTGTAGCTGCTTCAAATTCTGCGGCGAAGGCAAGTCTTGTATGGCACGGAGATGCTCTGGACTAGGATGTATGCCTTGGGCATTAATTACATGTCCCAAATATGGTAAGTCACGAGAAAAAAACACACATTTGTCCTTCCGCAAGCGAAGACCATGTTGTCGCAATACCTGAAATAATGTTCGAAGATTTGCTAAATGTTCATGTGCTGTCTTTCCCGAGATCACAATATCGTCCAGATAGTTCGCAGCAGTAGGGACCGACGCACAAACAGTTCGTAAATATTGCTGAAACAATGCAGGGGCGGATGCACACCCGAATGGCAGTCTTTTGAAGCGGTACAAACCAAGATGCGTGTTAACCACCAAGACGCGCTGGGATTCGGTGTCCACCGGTATTTGCAAGTACGCATCTGCTAGGTCCAACTTCGAAAAATATGTACCCGGGCAAAAAGATCTTCCGGGCGGGGTAAAGGAAAAGCTGCAATCACTAGTTGTGGATTCACTGTTGCCTTGAAGTCCACACAAAGTCTCAATTTTCCGGAAGGTTCTGGCAAAATTACTAATGGTGAGGCCCAGAGAGAAGCCTGCGCACCACGTTCAATTACACCTTGTGATTCTAAATCGTGTAATGTTCTTGCGACCTCATCACACAATGCGTGGGGAACATTGCGCACTCTGAAAAATTTCGGTTGTGCGTTTACTTTCAGTTCCAAATGTGCTTCATAGTTCTTAGCGGAACCAAGGCCCGGTGCAAAAATGTCTGCAAATTCTTCACATAGACGAGAAACACTGGCGGAAGGCACAGTCTGGTTCACTGAGAGGACCTGAGTGACTATTGACAAGTTAAACAACTGAAATAAATCTAGACCAAACAAGTTCACTGCAGTAGAAGAACGAAAAACATAAAATGACACAAGTTTTGTTTGTCCCTTGTATGTTGCAAGAAGAGTGCACTGTCCTAACACAGGGATATGCTGTCCTGAATAACTAGTGAGCTGAACAGTTGCGCACACAACGGAGGTTTGCCCAGTTGTTTGTATGTGTCGCGATTGATTAATGAAACCGCAGCCCCAGTATCGAGCTGGAATGGTATGACCTTGCCATTAAAGTCCAAATCTACAAAAAGTTTATTGTCCTGCTGACGACAAGAGCGACTGTCTCGTGCAATTTGAACTGATACAGGTACAGCATCACTTGCTAATTGACGTGATTTCCGGCGACGTCGACGCACACTTTTTGTGGGACGAACACAGTCACTGTTAGAAAGAGTGGCACTGGACGGAGTGGAATTAACTACATGAATGTCCACGGCCAAAGGTCCACGAGCCCGAGTGTCCTTGGTTCGATTCCGGCGCGAAGCAAAGGGCCTGGAATGATTAAGAGTGTCTGATCTGTGCTTTTTCTGGCAAACACTTTGAACATGTCCTTTCGTATTACAGTAAAAACAAATAGCTTGGCGTGATGGGCAATTGTCACGCGAATGTCTAGTTGCACACCGCGGGCATGATTTCACTGCATTTGCATGCTTGCGCGGCACACGTGTAGAGCCAGGCGGCAGCTGCGCGGACGAGCGCGAGGGCTGTTTATCGTTCCGTGCAGCGCGCCCGACAGGCCGGTTAATGTGACACATGGCTGGCGAAGTTTCAAATGATTCCTGTGCAAAGTCAAGTGTGTCTTGTCTATCTAATATGTCTATCACTTGTTGAAGGGAGAGATTGACGAGTTTCAAAATTTGCTCCCGTATACGAACATCAGAAACGTTCTGTGCAATTGCATCACGGACCATAGTATCTGAATAAAGGAGTCCACATTCACACTCAAAAGCACAATCCCTTGTAAGGCCTTGCAAAGTTGCAACCCACTCCCGATTAGTTTGACCGGCCGTACGTTTTGTACGAAAGAAAGTATACCTTTTTGCAACTACATTAACTGATGCCTTGAAATAGGCATCTAACGCCGACAAAATTTCTTCATAGGACAGAGTTGCTACGTCGCGTCGGGGAAATAATTTCACTGTCACATGGTACGTGTGCACGCCGACACAAGACAATAAGTGAGGCTGCCGCTCGTTACCTTGAATTCTGTAGGCGGCGAGACGAAATCCAAACTGGCGTGAGCACTCCGTCCAGCTTTCCATAGCTGGGTTAAATGGCTGGAATGGGGGTACAACAGCATGTTGTGGCGGCGGTAGCGGTGGAGCGGCGGCTGCCGCATCGTTTTGCATCGCACGTTGACCCTGAACGAGCTGTCCAAGGGCATCCAATAACGCCTGCGTCTGCTGATTCTGCAAGCGATAAAATTCGGACAGTACATCTGGAGATTGTGGCGAAGCCATGACAAGTAAATTAGTGCAATACGAAAGCGAAATCCTCTTCTAAGCCTCGTCGCCATATGATGTGTCGACAGAAGTGCCGACACAGTGTGATTTGAGGGGACCGCAATGCACGCTATAAACACACGAAGTATGGCATGATGAATGCTATAAAGAAAAGTACGTAGCTGCTGGAATACTTAACTTTAATCCATCCTTGTTGTACATCGCTATTGACGTTACAAGTGAGACTCTGTAGATTCAGGCAATAAACTACTAATGGCGCCTTGCTAGGTCGTAGCCATTGACTTAGCTGAAGGCTATTCTAACTATCTGCTCTGCAAATGAGCGAGGCTTCGTCAGTGTGCATCGCTAGCTACGTCGTCCGTACAACTGGGGCGAGTGCTAGTCCGTCTCTCGAGACCTGCCGTGTGGTGGCGCTCGGTCTGCGATCACTAACAGTGGCGACACGCGGGTCCCACATGTACTAATGGACCGCGGCCGATTTAAAGCTACCACCTAGCAAGTGTGGTGTCTGGCGGTGACACCACAGAGTCGTCAGGGAATTTTTCTATCGTGTTTCGCAGATATTGGCAATTCCGTTTTTGCAATGTGCTGCAGCAGTCAGCCCAAATAAATACAGCTCATCATGTCGTTTATATGACGACCAGTGTCGACGGAAAGCGACGGCTTCTTCCCCCTTCGAAAAAATTATTTTTAGAGCGGAATTATACCTAATCATTGGATAGAACGGTTCCTGTTTAGTCCAGTGCCATATTTGTTTTGTCGATATGAATTAATAGGGACATCAAAACCGGTCTATTGAACGAGCACGTAAAATTCCTCTTCAAAAATCATTTTGTCTGTAAAGGGAAATAGACACCCACTTTCCTACGACACTGAGCGTCACATGAAAGATGTGGTGAGTAGTATTTGTCTGAATGACTCCAGCTGTACATTGCAAAACTAAATTGCAAGTATCTAACGAAACACCAGGGAAACTGAGTCTGACGGGTCGTAGGAGAGACTTATATGACAAATTGGATGCAAAATTGTACAATGTTGAATCTACGTATGATCTTGTAAATCTACATCAACATCTAGATGACTTACCGGCAGTTTACAATTATGCACTTCACAGAGGATTCATCGAACAACCTTCAAACTATTTTTCTATCGTGCCACTCTCGAACAGCGCGTGCAGAAAGCGACCACTTGAATCTTGACATACGAAGTCTCGTTTCTCGTATTACGATAATTCTTTCTCCCTTTGTGGGTGGGTAACATCATACTATTTTCACATTCGGGGGATAAAACTGGAGACGTATTTATAATCGTTGCCACCCCAGCTCGAGTATCACATCCGTGGCAAACTCTCCCATACTTCGCGACAATACAAAACGATGTGAATTTTTTTGAAAATCTTCTGCGTGCTCTGTTAATCCTATCTGGTAAGGATCCCATAGAACATAACAGTACTCCAGTAGAAGACTGACAAGCGTAGTGTAGCAAGTCTGTTTTGTATACCTGTTGTATCTTCTGTGTGTTCTGCCAACATTACGCAGTCTTTGCTTCACTTTCCCCACAACATTAGCTATGGGATCGTTCCAGTTTAAGTTATTCGTAATTGCAGTCCCTAAGTATTTCAATGAAGTGACAACCTTTAGACTAGTGTGATTTATCACGCAAACGACATTTAACGGTTTTCTTTTACTACTCTTGTGAATGAAATCAAACTTCTCGTTATTTACATACACTTGTGATGTTTCTCACCATAGACATATCTTGTCTGAGTCATATTGAAATTGATTTTGGTGTTCTGATGACTTTTCTAGGGGATAAATGACAGAATTATCTTCTGACAATCAAAGATGACTACTCAGTTTGTCTCCTAAACCGTTTATATAGATTAGGAACTGAAGGTGACCTATGAAAACTCCTTGGGTAACGCCGGATGTCACTTCTGTCTTAGTAGATGACTTCCCGTCATTTACGATGCTCTGTGGTCTTTCTGACAGCATGTCCCGAATTCAGTCGCACAAGTGAAACGACATTCCATAGGCACGCAATTTGGTTAGAATTCTCTTGGAAGAAACGGTATCAGAGGCCTTTAGGAAATCTAGAAATATTGAATCAATTTCAAAGTCCCTGACTACAGCATTCAGTACTTCGTGCAAATAAAGAGTTAGTTATGTTTCACAAGAACGGTATTTTCTGAACCCGTGTTGAATGTGTGTCAATAGACCGTTGTTTCGAGGTAATACATTACATTCGAAAGCAATATGTGATCCAAAAATCTAATTCAAATCTATATCGGTGATATGGCTCGTATTTCACGGCATTATTCCCATTTTCTTTCTTGAGTGTTAGTGTGACATTTGCAATTTTCCAGTCTTTAGGTATGGATGTTTCGTCAAACGAGCGGTTGTATAGTATTGCTAAGTATGGAGCTATTGCATCAACATACTCTGAAATGAACCTAACCGACACACTATCTGGACAGAAAGACTTGCCTTTATTAAGTGATTCAACCTATTTCACTCCACCGAAAATATCTAAGTTTCTCAGCCGGCCGGGGTGGCACGAGCGGTTCTAGGCGCTACAGTCTGGAACCACGCGACCGCTACGGTCGCAGGTTTGAATCCTGCCTCTGGCATGGATGTGTGTGATGTCCTTAGGTTAGTTAGGTTTAAGTAGTTCTAAGTTCTATGGGACTGATGACCTCAGAAGTTAAGTCCCATAGTGCTCAGAGCCATTTGAAATATCTATGTTTCTCACGTTGGCAGCTGCTCTTTCTTGATTCGATTTCCAGAATGTTTACATCTTCTTCTCTGGTGAAGGAGTTTCGAAAAACTGTGTTTAGTGAATCCGCTTTAGACGTGCCGCCATAGGTAATATTACCATTGGTATCGCACAGTGAAAGTGATTGTAGCTTTCGGCATGTGTATCAACAAAATCTCTTCGGCTTTTGTGCCAGATTTCGAGGTAGAGCATCGTTGTAGATGCACTGAAGTCGAAGCTAATTTTCCAGTCTTAATAAAATGTCGGCAATCTTGGAGTTGTTCAGTTGCTTTTTTCGTTGCTTTTGCAACAGTGTTCTAACCTGTTTTGTGTACGTGGGGGATCAGAATAATCTTTCGTTTATTGATGCGGTATAAATCTCTCAACTGCCACCGACATTATGTGTCTGAATTTAAGTCACATCTTGTTTACACCTACATAAATCTCGCAAAAAAGGCAGGAGCCAGAGGATACTTCCGTAACCAAAAGTGGAGCTCACACTTTGTACAGGAGAATATCCAGATTTTATTTGATAATTATCGACTTAAAAAATGAATTTAAAGTAAAAATTTTACATTTAAGTTAGTACTCGGCATGTAACGATTACTTTCTTTGTACAAGTGCGTGTCTCTAGATACCTAAGATTAATTCTTGTTTGTACGCCTATAGACCGATGAGTTTTTTCGATGTTGTGATGTGCTCCCGTGCGGAGAATTCATTTCCTGATCCACAAAACGTGATCAGCTGGCCAATAACCGTTATCGAGCTGCGCGTGTTGGTTTATTTGTGAACGACGAGCTCTCAACGTTTTGCAGCGACAAACAAATACACTGCGACCGTTCCGGGAACGATCAAAAGAACTGTGTTAACGAGTTGGCAGCAGCTGTCACTTTTATTGCTACGGTAATCTGGAAACCACCTGCTGTTTTATGTGGCACTCACTGCGTCCCCTAACACATCTGCCGTAAAAACACAGACGACAAAACTGTAGGAATCTGTAACAATTCTTTCCTGCTAACAGAATGTGAAACAGATGTCGGAAGTAAAGGAAAGGTTTACTTTCACATTCTCTTTACAAAATGGCTCTGAGCACTACGCGACTTAACTGCTGAGGTCATCAGTCCCCTAGAACATAGAACTACTGAAACGTAACCAACCTAAGGACATCACACACATCCATGGCCCGAGGCAGGATTCGAACCTGCGACCCTAGCGGTCGCGCGGTTCCAGACTGTAGCGCCTATAACCGCTCGGCCACCTCGGCGGGCATTCTCTTTATACACAGGAACTACAACGTAAATGATTACTGCAATCCTCAGTATCCCTTGGGAATTTCATCTTTAGAAAAATTTTGAGTTCCATATCTGAAGAAATCGGATTGCACATGAGTTATGTTCGGAAATTTGTCTACCTCTCTGAGATATTTGGTGAAATTTATTGTCCCATATGTGGAAAAATCTATTAAGTTTAAAGAAATATGGTTAAGGGCCAATTAATTAAGTCGTACTAACTTAGGGCACCTACGTATTGTAACTGTACGCCTCCTGTACGTCATTTTACTTAAGTGCAGTTTAAACATTCTTCAGTGCCAGTAGTAAATCTCACTAATTTCTTATTGCAAGGAATGAAAATCTATAAGCATTTTATTTTCCTCATGGGCTCTCACGTAACGGGAATGGAGATAACAGACCGACGGAAAAAAGTCGCAAAAAGAAGAAGCAGTCGTGTGAGATACCCGAAAGTTTGTATACGTGTTTACACACCTGAAAGATGATGTCTGTTCAAATGTAGCACCAGTCGAGTAAGAGTCCTGACCGTAACTGCAGGTGTAGGACCAGTGCGTCCAGCACGCAAAAAGTTTTGTTTCAGGCCCTCAACTGGCTTACTTATAGCCAACACACAATTGTCACTGGCACTGAGGCAGTACTAACCATCTCCCTGGAGGTTCGAGTCCTCCCTCGAGCATGGGTGTGTGTGTTTGTCCTTAGGATAATTTAGGTTAAACTAGTGTGTAAGCTTAGAGAGTGATGACGTTAGCAGTTAAGTCCCATAAGGTTTCAGAGACACATTCCATTCCTGAGAACCATCCGTTAGTGTGAGGTGCGACAAGACTGATGGAGTTCATAAAAACTTTGTCATTTAAGAAGCTAGAACAGATGCAGGAGCACGTCCTCGTCCGATGGCTGCAGTCTCGTCTATCTATGGCGATCTATGGCCTCGATCTATGGCGTCTTCGTAGCGGTACAGTGTAGGCGTATTGTGGCTGAAGACCATACCTGGTGCTGGAAGGAAGCCGCTGACAGTTCGCTGAGAAGCTCCGGCGGACAGTTGGAATTCGCACACCGTTCTTGCACGCCGAAGCGACTGCACTTAACACAGCGCCAGTGGCTAGGCGAAGACATCACTGTATTCCACGAGCAGAGCAATGTCGTCGAGCCTCGGATATCGAGGAGCGTAGCCGGCGGCGTCGAGCGGAGGTTGTGTGGTCAAAACACAGTTTCTTGCAATCCGTCACCGAACTCTGCGCTTCCCCCTTCGTTTCTGGTAGCTGTTTGGCCATTTGTGGAACACAGGGACTGAGATGTTTCGCTGTGTGGGGGTGGCAGCGCGCACAGTTGGTCACGCACGGCCGGACTTCCGTGACGCCCCGGAACCGCGGGCGAGTTACGCGAGTATCTCTGACGGTTGCGGCTACCTGATATGATGCCCGTCGTTTCCCATTAACTTGCAGGCGCCGCCCGTCGGATCTAGTCTCTCTCATCTGCTCATAAGCCGCGTGCGTCGCGTGTAGCGGCAAACTGCATTGCATGTGCGACGGGCCATTACCAGGGTCTCGCCACAAATTGACATAACGTGTGGGGCGGTTCCTAAGTCGGCTATGCAGTCAACCGTTTGTCATTGGTATGGTAATTGGACCACTGCAGCCTGAAATTCCATGGCATCGCTGATTTCCGACCGCAATGCAACAAGTAGAGTGATTCGAGCTCTGCACCTAGTACGTTGACAGCTTACTCGGACCAACAGGTCCACGTGTAGTGCCCACCAAAATATCACTTATAACTATGCAGGTATCTGTGAACAATATAGTGCAAGTAAGAGGCCTGATTTTTTTTTCTGCAATCCTTTACTTTGATGGTGTTTTGAGGTTGGCATAAGGTACTGGTAGGTCTCCCAGACTAGAAAATGAAATCATCTGTCATAATGAAAGCTGTCTACTCCATTTTATTCGCCTTCCTAACATTTCATTTTCAGGCTGTTTACTGACTTTTACGGTTCTTGCCATTTCTCTTCTTCCAGCATCTCGTTTTTCTCGAGCTTTGTATCGTATTCCGTGTACATATAATTTTCAAGAGAACATTCTTTGTAGATGTGCAGTACACCTTACGTTTTCTTCCAACTTTTTTACGATAGATTTGTTTAGTGCACCTCCTGTTCCTGCCTGCTCTTTTACAATCCATTGACACTTACCAGAAACCTCGTCTCCGTATTCTGGATATCGATTTGTTGCCTCTCCTTTACCATTAATAATTCACTTCCATGTAATAGTATTACTACGGCAACAGTCTTATACAAGACTTTTCTGATACATTTTGATGTTAAGCACTCTATACTAAACCTTTTGCTTTATTGTTTACTTCTTTCTAATAATCGTAAGTCAATACTCAAAATGTTTGATTTATTCTGTTATTTCATTTGTGACATTGCAGTCACATGTCGCCGTGCGGTACTTATGTTTCTATTTGCTCATTTTCATTATGTTTGAGGAGAGCACAAGGCTGGATAGCTACGGAGAAAGGTTTCAGTTTGCCTTAGTGGAAAGTGAGCGGGCTGTCACAGAGACTGCTAGAAGGAGGCCGGACTCATGGGTGCTGCTACCCGCAGAAGGGTCTGTAGTAAACCCTTGGCCGCCCGTTTCGGCTACGAATGTGTTTTTTTCTTTCGAAAGGAACTGCCGATCAATCACCAGAGAACTGCCGTGCGTGACGAATTCACCTTCCGGTACACACAATGCAGAAGGGAACGATACAGCGCAGCTAGTCTAACGTGAGAAACTGTTACCTTCTCTCCAAAATATGGCTATCCAACCACATGAATCTTGTCCGACATCATGCTTTGGCGTGAAGGACTCCATCAACGAGTGGAACCTGGGTAGGATTCAATACCAACCAGCCGGCCGGTGTGGCCGAGCGGTTCTAGGCGATTCAGTCTGGAACTGCGCGACAGCTGCGGTCGCAGGTTCGAATCCTGCCTCGGGCGTGGATGTGTGTGATGTCCTTAGGTTACTTAGGTTTAAGTAGTTCTAAAGTTCTAGGGGACTGATGACCTCAGATGTTAAGTCCCATAGTGATGAGAGCCATTTGAACCAATAATAACCTTCGGCATACAACCTCGTAAAATGCATTTAGTGAAGCAAGAACAGTAAATTTATGCAGCGTTTCCCTGAATTCTGGAGAAGAAAGCGGAATTCCAGCTGGTCACTGTGGCAATGCCTGGAGATCCTCCCCTCCAGATGGAATATTTCAAAAGGTACACAACTAAATTTCAGTTTTTATTGCTACGAATTCTAGATCTGTTATCTGAACACTCTAAACAGCTCGTAGATACGCAATAGTCATGATTACAAACAATGTTTCATATTATGTACACAGCAATGTGAATGGCAACCATTGGTAATATTAATGTACTCGTAGAAATAAAACAGAACATTTTAAAAAAAGGATCAGTTAAAAAGGTAAAACAAAATAAAAGGAATTAATTGAAGTTACAGGTAACTTCCACCTCGCATTACTGGATATGTCACTGGCAGCGTCGGAAGAACTCGAGGTTTGCCGACTAACTACAAGTATACCTGCTTCAGACCAAATGTTGATATACTATTTTACATCACCCACACTGGTATGCGTGTGTGCCTCGAGTCTACGCATACCCGTGTAGATGGCTATATACATTCTTTCTTTTCTTTTTACTTTCTTGTTATATACTTTCTCGTTATATACGAGTATATATGCCTGCAGATCCTCCACTCCAGATTGAATTTATCCAGAGATAGACAGTTCTATTTCAGTTCAATTTATTGCTGCGAATTTTTAACCATTATTTTAATTATATTTATATGAGCCTATCGTTGTCTATTAAATGAGGAAACTCTTCTTATGACCTGTTGATAAGACACTACTGGCCATTAAAATTGCTACACCACAAAGAGGATGTGCTACAGACGCGAAATTTAACCGACAGGAAGAAGATGCTGTGATATACAAACGATTAGCTTTTCAGAGCATTCGCACAAGGTTGGCGCCGGTGGCGATACCATCAACGTGGTGACATGAGGAAAGTTTCTAACCGATGTCTCATACACAAACGGCAGTTGGCCGGCGTTCCCTCGTGAAACGTCGTTGAGATGCCTCGTGTAAGGAGGAGGAATGCGTACCATCACGATTCCAACTTTGATAAAGGTTGGATTGTAACCTATCACGATTTCGGTTTATCGTATCGCGACATTGGTGCTCGCGTTGGTCGAGATCCAATGACTGTTAGCAGAATCCAGAGTCGGTGGGTTCAGGAGGGTAATACGGAACGCCGTGCTGGATCCCAACAGCATCGTATTACTAGCAGTCGAGGTGACAGGCATCTCATCCGCATGGCTTGTAACGGATCGTGCAGCCACGTCTCGATCCTTAAGTCAACAGATGGGGACGTTTGCAACACAGCAACCATCTGCACGAACAGTTCGACGACGTGTTTTGCGACATCGCGGTGAACGCACATTGGAAGCGTGTATTCGTCACCGCCATACTGGCGTATCACCCGGCGTGAAGGTATGGGGTGCCATTGGTTACACGTCTCGGTCACCTCTTGTTCGCATTGACTGCACTTTGAACAGCGGACGTTACATTTCAGATGTGTTACGACCCGTGGCTCTACCCTTCATTCGATCCCTGCGAAACCCTACATTTCAGCAGGATAATGCACGACCATATGTTGCAGGTCATGTACAGGCCTTTCTGGATACAGAAAATGTTCGACTGCTGCCCTGGCCAGCACATTCTCCATATCTCTCACCAATTGAAAACGTCTGGTCAATGGTGGCCCAGCAACTGTCTCGTCGCAATACGCCAGTCACTACTCTTGATGAACTGTGGTATCGTGTTGATGCTGCATGGGCAGCTGTACCTGTATACGCCATCCAAGCTCTGTTTGACTCAATGCCCAGACGTATCAAGGCCGTTATTACGGACAGAGGTGGTTGTTCTGGGTACTGCTTTCTCAGGATCTGTGCAAATAAATTGCGTGAAAATGTAATCACATGTCTGTTCTAGTATAATATACTTGTCCAATGAACACCCACCCGTTTATCATCTGCGTTTCTTTTTGGTGTAGCAATTTTAATGGCCAGTAGTGTATTTTAATGTTCACAGCGTCCACTTGATCTTATACACTCTAAGTTAAGCAGTCGTCTTTTAGATATTCTACGTGCTTTCATGTCGACTGCAGTCTACAAGTTTTGGTCACTTACAATTTTTTGTAGATCGCTTTCTAATTGACTGCTGTCTCTCTCTGTCTGAAACAGGGCGAACGATATGATCAGCGGAATCTTCTTTTCTACATTCACAGATTTTTTTTCTTTTTACACTCCGTCTTCAGGCCACAAATGGCCCATCGGGACCATCCGACAGCCGTGTCATCCACAGGTGAGGATGCGGATAGAAGGGGCGTGTGGTCAGCACACCGCTTTCCCTTTCGTTATTATGATTTTCTTTGACCGGAGCCGCTACTATTAGGTCGAGTAGCTCCTCAATTGGCATCACTAGGCTGAGTGCACCCCGAAAAATGGCAACAACGCATGGCGGCTGGATCGTCACCCATCCAAGCGCCTGCCACGCCCGACCGACAGTTCTTAACTTCGGTGATCTCACGGGAACCGGTGTATCCACTGCGGCAAGGCTGTTGCCCTACAATCGCTGATTGGTATATTACTAAACGCCACTTCATGCAAATGTTTAGGATACGGATGTGACCTGTTAATAGGTACTCGAGTAGGGGCAATGTAGTGCATTTCGTCTCTGTTCCTGCTGCATAGGAATATGATGTAAACCCTCCTTGCAGGCCGCTAGTGTTCCAGTCAGACTGCCAATTCATTTACCTATCAGTCTCGTAAATGTCTTGCATCAGGAATATTAGTTCCCGCAAACTTGTACCCACTTTCGTGTTGCTCGTGCCCTGTAACGTTACACAATATCCATCGGACATTCCCGACAATCACCAGTAAACACTCAACAGGTGCCGTGTGGAAGGCATTGGTGAGCCTCAGAAATAGGCACTGCTGAATTCGTCGCAGAATTCTTTTGTAGCTACCTAATTTAAGGCGATGCGACCTGACAATGGCAGCGAAGCCCACAGTGGTGTTGAAGATAGCTTCGCGTTATGACTGCACAACATGCAACGGTAATTTATAGTCATCAGTGCCAGCACGGGCAGTCTTACGCATAATTTTGACCGCTTTCTGAGTAACAGATTTTACATGTTCTGGAAAGTTTCTATTCTCTTCTAGAAGAATGCATAAATACATACAAACGGTGCTGCCTTTTTACAGGTATTCCGTCAAGACTCAGGGAAGTATTTCTGGCAAGAGAAAGTCTTCCCCTCAGAAGTATCTACAGGGTGTTTAAAAAATGACCGGTATATTTGAAACGGCAATAAAAAGTAAACGAGCAGCGATAGAAATACACCGTTTGTTGCAATATGCGTGGGACAACAGTACATTTTCAGGCGGACAAACCTTCGAAATTACAGTAGTTACAATTTTCAACAACAGATGGCGCTGCAAGTGATGTGAAAGATATAGAAGACAACGCAGTCTGTGGGTGCGCCATTCTGTACGTCGTCTTTCTGCTGTAAGCGTGTGCTGTTCACAACGTGCAAGTGTGCTGTAGACAACATGGTTTATTCCTTAGAACAGAGGATTTTTCTGGTGTTGGAATTCCACCGCCTAGAACACAGTGTTGTTGCAACAAGACGAAGTTTTCAATGGAGGTTTAATGTAACCAAAGGACCGAAAAGCGATAAAATAAAGGATCTGTTTGAAAAATTTCAACGGATTGGGAACGTGACGGATGAACGTGCTGGAAAGGTAGGGCGACCGCGTACGGCAACCACAGAGGGCAACGCGCAGCTATTGCAGCAGGTGATCCAACAGCGGCCTCGGGTTTCCGTTCGTCGTGTTGCAGCTGCGGTTCAAATGACGCCAACGTCCACGTATCGTCTCATGCGCCAGAGTTTACACCTCTATCCATACAAAATTCTAACGCGGCAACCCCTCAGCGCCGCTACCATTGCTGCACGAGAGACATTCGCTAACGATATAGTGCACAGGATTGATGACGGCGATATGCATGTGGGCAGCATTTGGTTTACTGACGAAGCTTATTTTTACCTGGACGGCTTCGTCAATAAACAGAACTGGCGCATATGGGGAACCAGAACGCCCCATGTTGCAGTCCCATCGTCCCTGCATCCTCAAAAAGTACTGGTCTGGGCCGCCATTTCTTCCAAAGGAATCATTGGCCCATTTTTCAGATCCGAAACGATTACTGCATCACGCTATCTGGACATTCTTCGTGAATTTGTGGCGGTACAAACTGCCTTAGACGACACTGCGAACACCTCGTGGTTTATGCAAGACGGTGCCCGGCCACATGGCACGGCCGACGTCTTTAATTTCCTGAATGAATACTTCGATGATCGTGTGATTGCTTTGGGCTATCCGAAACATACAGGAGGCGGCGTGGATTGGCCTCCCTATTCGCCAGA
This sequence comes from Schistocerca serialis cubense, assembly GCF_023864345.2. Classification (NCBI taxonomy): domain Eukaryota; kingdom Metazoa; phylum Arthropoda; class Insecta; order Orthoptera; family Acrididae; genus Schistocerca; species Schistocerca serialis. The sequence goes on from NC_064642.1 coordinate 66,079,785, forward strand.
CATGAACCCCTGTGACTTCTTTCTGTGGGGACACTTGAAAGACCAGGTGTACCGCCAGAATCCAGAAACAATTGAACAGCTGAAGCAGTACATCTCATCTGCATGTGAAGGCATTCCGCCAGACACGTTGTCAAATGTTTCGGGTAATTTCATTCAGAGACTACGCCATATTATTGCTACGCATGGTGGATATGTGGAAAATATCGTACTATAGAGTTTCCCAGACCGCAGCGCCATCTGTTGTTGAAAATTGTAACTGCTGTAATTTCGAAAGTTTGTCTGCCTGAAAATGTACTGTTGTCCCAAGCATATTGCAACAAACGGTGTATTTCTATCGCTGCTCCTTTAGTTTTTATCGCCGTTTCAAATATACCGGTCATTTTTGAAACACCCTGTTTATGACTTTAAGAACAGCTATACTCAGTTTGTTCCTCTTGCGTCAACGCTGCATCTGAGTAACCGCATCATTCGCCTTTAGCTCAAGTCTCACCCTGGAGTCTGCAGACACTACTACTAGGATTTCATCTGCGAATGCAACACCACCATCAACCGCGCGGGGTAGCCGCGCGGTCTTTAGGCGTCTTGTCACGGTCCGTGCTGCATCCCCCCGTGGGAGGTTCGAGTCCTCCATCGGGCATAGGTGTGTGTGTTGTTCATAGTGTAAGTTAGTTTAACTTATATTAAGCAGCGTGTAGGTTTAGGGACCGATGCCCTTTGCAGTTTGGTCCCATAAGACCTTACCACAAACTTCACATTTTAACAACACTTTCACACAGATGTAATAGGGGTTTAATATTAAGATCCCAGAAAAGTACACCATTTGTGGTGCTCTAAGGATAGCCCGTGGTAACATTTTTGAATATTTTGACAGAAGGAAACAACGATTCTGTTTGGAGCCCTGCTGTGGACAGGATGTCTGGAACTGTCCTGACTTTGGTGGCAGCTACTCTTGGCCGTCGTCTCGGCCATTTCTCATCCGGTGCTGACCAGTGCGTTGGGCGTTGGGGTAACATGTTCGCTGACCTCTAAGTAGGTTTCGTATTTCGCAGTAAGTGCTGTCCGTTATCTGAGCAGCTCACAATTAGCAGGCTTTGCAGTGCAACGTGAGTTGCTTGATTAAGACTTACTGTGAGCGTCTTGCACTAGATTACCCTGCATTTGCGAGCTGTGTACATTACGAAAGTTAGCTGCGCTTCCCATGAAGACTTCTAGCTAAATCTGATGTATCATCAGTGCGTTAGGGATACATTAAAATACAAATAAGCTTCTACTGAGCCACTGTTTGCCGTTTATGTTCAGAGAACCGATTATTCTCATGCTCGTAACTGCATAAGAATCATTTTCTTTGATTCATGCAGAACTCTGTTCACAATAAACCGATACTGTTCAGTGCATTGTTGCTTTGCAATTATAAACCCGGTCATCCTACAACTTATCCTAACTAGGCGACCTGTAAATAATAAATAAAGTCAGTTATTTGGTTGTCTAATTTGTTGTCTTTAAGTGACGGTACATCCTTTGCAATACACGTACCCACGCTTTCGAGATTTTGATCAATTTTTTAAAATTAACGTATAGCAAGCATTGTACTCGCTCGTCTAGCGTTTAGATGTCGAAATCGGGAGGTTGGCAGACAGCACCTACAACTAACGAGTCACAACAGACTTCCACATAATGTCTCATTGGGACGCTAAGAGTTTAACGCCATAAAAGGGTTAAATTTCACATTGTTAATGACAGTTTTCATGCGATTCGAAATTTTGCTATAAGAGCAGTAGTTTTAGTTTGCTGCTCTGCTACAGAAAGATCTGAACTCTTTCGCAGTTTTCAAAAAAGCAGATTTTATGTCCAACGACAGTAATACTTCCGCACAGATCGCACCGATATTTTTTCGTTATGTCTGCATGCCAGCGCACAGCAAACGTTTTTATCTTTATTACTCTTCTTTAGTGAGTGTTTTGAGACCTACTAATCCCCAACTAAGGCAGCAAGGATAGAGTTTCACCTCTCGTCGACGACCAGGTCATTTCAGATGAACTACAAAGTCGTAACGGAAGAAAAATATGAAGAAATCTGGCGTGTCCTTATCAAATGAGTCATTCTGGAGCTCGCGTTAATCCATAAGGAAAAGTTTCTGATAACCGAAACCCGGATGAATTCCTTCCTAATAATATAAGTAATCGTGTCATATCTCGTATGATCCGAGCAAGTACCGCAGCAACAGTGAACCATAACTTCTTTACGAAAAATAGCAGAGAAGTCGATAAGAAAACCATCCGCTATCACCATTAAAATACTCATATAATTACTTAAGGTAGTTGATGAAAAACAGAAGTCGAAAACGAAAAACTGTAAGGAAGTTGAAAATACTAACACTGTCAACGATAATTAAAAATAAATGCCAAATCACGGTAGTGTTTGAGCGGCATGAGAGAAAACGTGTGAGAATTGCTAAACACGAAAAATTGGAGACTGCACTGCTTGTTTGGTTGGAACAAGCTATGCCTCAGAATGTTCGCACATCAGGACTTCCACTGCTGTATAGAGCTGATGAACTCTCAAAACAAATAGTCAAAGAACTTTCTACAAATTCAGACTAGTTACGACTTTCCAACAAACGGAACGACGTAATGTTAAAAAAAATTGGTTGCGTAGTACGTAGCCTTCAATACTTGAAATGTACGACGATATGACGCGTACATTGTTACAAACACTGAAACTGTCTTATTTTACCCTTAGTTACCAATAAAATTTTATCGTTTAAGGGAATACCGTAATATCATACTCTTCCGGTGGAGAGAGAGAGAGAGAGAGAGAGAGAGAGAGAGAGAGAGACGGTAAGATCTCTGAGAAAAGCTGGGCAAAAGTTCATAAACACGATTTTTTAAAAGAAGGATATACGATGAACAAAAAAGCGTGGAGTGTAGCCGCTATATTCAGTGACAAAATTCTGTGCTTCAAATGACTTACTTCCCAAAAAAACTATGATATACTGTATAGCCTTTCAAAGTACAGTATGTAAGTACGAGAGAATGTTTTAGCCCGTAATTGAAGTACTGTAATGTATATTTGACGAGATCTGAAATAAAGAAATTTTCTCGAATTTCTCTATCGTTTAACGTGATATGTTTAAAAAAAGAAGAAATATTTCGGTCTCCTCAGTTCCGTGTTAAAAGTTTCTCAGTGCGTCTATTTTGGAGTGTTCTTCGCGCGCCATCCGAGCTCGTTAAGGAAGCAATTACGAAGTCTTTGAAGGTTAAAACCTTAGTTACACCTAGATTGTAAACTTCTTGCCAAAGTTTAAAATGTATTGCCACATCTTATTAACAAGTTCGTGGCAGCTGTGGAGCCTAACATAATACAACTAAAAGTAATTATCAGTTAGCAAAGAGGAGTAATGTATCAGATGTGATACAGAAAAGATTGTGAAGTCTCGCGAAGTGTCCAGATCGAACACGCGCCGATGTACGACAGCGGGTACTTAGCTTCGCAAGGAGGTTGAAAAAACAGCCAGCGGCCAAAAGATTTTAACAATCTCTTCACATTCCTCATTAGCTATTAGTTGTGTTCAGATACTAAAATGCTCATTGTTGTTATTGTCTAACCTGCCATCAAAACATGTCGACCAAAGAGTCACAAGTACGAAAGTTGTCGGAAGTTTCTGTCTACAGAAGGCTTACAACGTGTCCGCCGAGACAACATTCTGGGGTTGATCAGATTTATGAACATCAAACCAGTCATAATATTTTTCTCACAAGGGAAACTCCCCATCGCAACCCCCTCAGATTTAGTGGTAATAAGGCCCGGTGGATACCCCATCAAAAACTGAAAACAAATCAAGCGTGAAAACAGAAAGGAAGTGTACTGAACTCTGGGAAAAAAAAGCAACATAGAAACAGTGAACGGGTCAAGCTTAACAAATGCAATGTATAGCGAAGTGGGAGAGCCGCGGTGTAGTGATTAAGTAGTCACGAAGTTGGACTGAAAGCGGACGAGCCGTATTTAAAACTGTTCCGTGCTATTTATTTATTTATTTATTTAATTCACAGCATTATGAACTGTCCGTCCAGTCATTGAAATGTTTGTTATCTTTCTGTCGTCTTGGCAGTTGTCGTACTATACACTGGTTGCAGAATGTGAGTCATGTAGTAAGAATACATTACCGTCACGAGTAAATGTGATGTGTGGTGTCACCGCCAGACACCACACTTGCTAGGTAGTAGCTTTAAATCGGCCGCGGTCCATTAGTACATGTCGGACCCGCGTGTCGCCACTGTTAGTGATAGCAGACCGAGCGCCACCACACGGCAGGTCTCGAGATACGGACTAGCACTCGCCCCAGTTGTACGGACGACGTAGCTAGCGATGCACACTGACGAAGCCTCGCTCATTTGCAGAGCAGATAGTTAGAAAAGCCTTCAGCTAAGTCAATGGCTACGACCTAGCAAGGCGCCATTAGTAACATTGCCTGAATCTACAGAGTCTCACTTGTATCGTCAAGAGCGATGTACAACAATGATGGATTAAAGTTAAGTATTCCAGCAGCTACGTACTTTTCTTTATAGCATTCATTACGTATCCTGTTTCAGACCTCACGCCCATCTGAGTGAGCTTAGCGCGTGCCTTTCGGATACTTCCGAGTGGCGGACGTCTCACGGGAATGAAACAACAAATAAATGCGTTTGAACTAAGTTATAACAAAGGAATTCAAGAGTCAAACTTCAAAAACGTTAAAAACATGTTTGACAGAGCATACAGAAACTATGTGATTGTGAGACCGTTGCGTTCATTTGTTGCAGCTTATGTGAAAAAAGTCGCAAAGAGGCATATCTCGCTAACACACCAGGCGTACAAGTTGGTTGCGTCGATAAGAGATTCCCATCATATGACACATATACTATCACTAATGGCGTGTATGAGACACCAGACGTGTTTTCCGGTGGAGGATTCGGTTGACTTGCCGCCTTGTCATCAAACGTTTGCGGTTCCCATTCGAAAGTCACTTCCTTTTACCTACTAAAAGAGTAGTTGTGCAGAACCCTCTTTCATTATAGATCCCTTCCTTACATGTCGCTGCTTCAAAGGGACCTTACACCACAATACAAACACAAATTTGAACGCAGCAGTAAAAAAAGGAAGACACACGCTCTTCCACACTGCTCAATGTTGCACTTTTTGCTCTTGGACCGTCCACTGTTTCTCTTTTGCTTTACGTTCACAGTCCAGTAGACCTTCTTTCTGTTTTCATGATTGGTCTGTGTTCAGTTTTTGACGGGCTGTCCACTGGGTCATGTCACCACTAAACCTGTAAAGCCGGAAATGCATATCCTTCTATTCCCATCTATTGTACTATAGATTTTTCCTTATTTTGTTACCCGAAGATATGACATTTCTGTGTCTTTATATATTGTAATTGTTTTACTATTTGTACATATTTATGCATTTAGGTCGATTTATAATTGGTTTGTTTTGTGAATATTATTTGTATTTATACGCTGGGTCTGGCCTAGGGAAAACTATGCTATCGAACGAATACATCGATAGGTCGTGTGGAGAAAGAAAGTGTTTAGTATCTTTGGTAGTGTTAACTCTGCCGCGTGGAGCGCGGGCTGAGCAGAAGGAGTCTGGCTGGAGTAGTGCAGTGGAGCAGGTGTGTTATGTGACGCTCCCGCGAGTTGCCGCGCGTTCGGGGTTGGACAGCATGAAATTGCGCTCGGCTGGCGATGATAGTTTCTAGCACGGTGTCGCGGACGGGAAGCATTAGCTGGCACACATAAAGAGTCCGTTTCGCCTGGTGACCGTGCCGAGAAGAAGGCGCGCCAGCATCCAGCTTCTGCAACAGCGACGGCCGACAATGAGTGACTGTCGCCACCTCCTCGATCGACGACTTCAAACCTTCAATCAACCAACAAGGAAGACTAAAAGCACGTAAAGTTTCAGAACTGTATGGCAGACCTCAGCTTTTAAAATTGTTGCATCACAAAATTACAGCAACTTAGCATGAACCTTTGTTGCTCATTGTCCCAATTGCATTGCCAAGCAGGGTCCCTTCCTTTTCCGAAGTGAACCCGAGTGTCGTTGAAATTCAATCGCCAGCATTAAAATAATATAATTCGATTTCACTGCTTTAATTTCAAAGTTCAGTTAAAGTATTCATAGCTGGCTACAATATTTAGATTACACGAGCACAAATTAAGAGTGCGAGTTTTGTTACCATATTTTAGCTTACCTGTGACTGCAGCTTAGCTTGGTACGTACTAAATTTTACTATTGTTCATTGTTCAGAATCCTTTAATTCAAGTTCGAAGTTAAATCTCTTACTTCTAAATTGCGTAGATTCAAGTAGCTTTTGAAATGTTTGTTGAGGTAGCCCAAGACTAACTGTATTTTACTGAATTTCGATATGCTTCAGAAACAAGGTTCACTATTAATCTCAGTCACTAAATTAACTTTCAATTTTCCGGTTTTATTAATTCTTTTGCTAAATTAAGTCAGAGTGTAGCGAAATTTATTACTTCTGAAAAACTTTCAGTTTTCACACTACACGTGTCAACCTTCAGTTGCCACGCTTCTAGTGCTAATTATATGTGTAATAACCTTTCTTTTTCAGTTACTATAGTAATTGTCTTTAGGACTGGCGACCGTAATTTCCCCCAAATCTCAAATATCTAATTACCGCTAGTTGATTGTTGTCGTAACGGCCGCACATTTACTTTCTTTATTAACTTTACCCCTTTTCAAAATTAATTTCCACCGGTTTCATTTGCATTTTTCCTTTCATTTAGATGTAACCCTTTCCTCCCTCTTTACCGACAGATTAACTTCGGTGACGATTTGCTTTTCCCAAATTTCCATTAGGTACACGCGGTTTAATTTTCACTGTCATTGAGGTCGATAAGTGAAGGGGAGGTTACAAACCTATAAGTGATGCGATGCGTAGTTTCCCTTGTAAGTATGGTGGAAGGCCACCTTTGTCAACCAAAACGCCGTGACTCATCCTCGAGAGCCATGCATGTCTTTCATGGGGTATAGAAAATGTGATTTTAGACATTCGCTCGCCGGCCGTTGTGACCGAGCGGTTCTAGACTTTTCAGTCCGGAACCGCGCTGCTGCTACGGTCGCAGGTTTGAATCCTACCCCGGGCACGGATGTGTGTGATGTCCTTAGGTTAGTTAGGATTATGTAGTTCTACGTCTAGAGGACCGATGACCTCAGATGTTAAGTCCCATAGTGCTTAGAGCCATTTGAACCATTTTTTAGACATTCACTCGTTCAAAATAAGAAAACTTTTCCAGTTTGTTAAAAGATGGAAGACAGGGCGATATACCTTTCTTGTCTCTACAATATATACCACAACGTACCTATAATATGCAAATCCAGCTATGGCGGCAGCCGTTGACGACATGTTTCATCATCCTCTTCGGCTTCAGTGCTACGCTGGACATTTACAAGCGAGTGAATGGTGGTATTATCTCTTAGGATCATGCAAGTTCCTATTTGGAATCATGCATCCAGTGCGATGCGATGAACCCTACCACCTGAAACGATGTCTTATATCCTAACAGCTGCGGTGTCTTTTCCTAATACAGTACAACCAAATGCAAAACCCTGATGCGATGAACCAGATGTTCGCGATGCTTCGCACTCGGAAGGCAGTTGGCTCATCTGATGCTCTCTGTTGGTCGTTCCACCATGTCGGCCGGAAGTCTCAGTTGTTGTTGTTGTTGTTGTGGTCTTCAGTCCTGAGACTGGTTTGATGCAGCTCTCCATGCTACACTATCCTGTGCAAGCTTCTTCATCTCCCAGTACCTACTGCAACCTACATCCTTCTGAATCTGCTTAGTGTAGTCATCTTTTGGTCCCCCTCTACGATTTTTACCCTCCACGCTGCCCTACAGTACTAAATTGGTGATCCCTTGATGCCTCAGAACATGTCCTACCAACCGATCCCTTCTTCTAGTCAAGTTGTGCCACAAACTTCTCTTCTCCCCAATCCTATTCAATACTTCCTCATTAGTTATGTGATCTACCCATCTAATCTTCAGCATTCTTCTGCAGCACCACATTTCAAAAGCTTATATTCTCTTCTCGTCCATGTTTCACTTCCATACATGGCTACACTCCATACAAATGCTTTCAGAAACGTCTTCCTGACACTTAAATCTATACTCGATGTTAACAAATTTCTCTTCCTCAGAAACTCTTTCCTTGCCATTGCCAGTCTACATTTGATATCCTCTCTACTTCGACCATCATCAGTTATTTTGCTCCCCAAATAGCAAAACTCCTTTACTACTTTATGTGTCTCATTTCCTGATCTAATTTGCCTCACCATCACCCGACTTAATTCGACTACATTCCGTTAGCCTTGTTTTGCTTTTGTTGATGTTCATCTTATATCCTCCTTTCAAGACACTATCTATTCCGTTCAACTGCTCTTCCAAGTCCTTTTCTGTCTCTGACCGAATTACAATGTCATCGGTGAACCTCAAAGTTTTTATTTCTTCTCCATGGATTTTAATACCTATTCCGAATTTTTCTTTTGTTTCCTTCACTGCTTCATCAATATACAGATTGAATAACATCGGGGAGTGACTACAACCCTGTCTCACTCCCTTCCCAACCACTGCTTCCCTTTCACGTCCCTCGACTCTTATAACAGCCATCTGCTTTCTGTACAAATTGTAAATAGCCTTTCGCTCCCTGTATTTTACCCCTTCCACCTTCAGAATTTGAAAGAGAGTATTCCAGTCAACATTGTCAAAAGCTTTCTCTAAGTTTACAAATGCTAGAAACGTAGATTTGCCCTTCCTTAATCTAGCTTCTAAGATACCTCGTAGGGTCAGCATTGTCTCACGTGTTCCAACAGTTCAACGGAATCCAAACTGATCTTCCCCGAGGCCGGCTTCTACTAGTATTTCCATTCGTCTGTAAAGAATTCGCGTTAGTATTTTGCAGCTATGGCTTATTAAACTGATAGTTCAGTAATTTTCACATCTGTCAACACCTGCTTTTTATGGGATTGGAATTATTATATTCTTCTTGAAGTCTGAGGGTATTTCGCCTGTTTCATACATCTTGCTCAACAGATAGTAGAGTTTTGTCAGGACTGGCTCTCAAAGCCCGTCAGTAGTTCTAATGGAATGTTGTCTCAGTTATGTTTTCCTTACTCGTCGAACCGTTTTGTTTAAAGGTTTCAAGACACATACCTTATCTGATCAAAAGTGTGCAGATTCTGCTAGGTAATACGGAATTGACCACTAGATGTGAAGAGTAGCAGACCCAGCATTATGCTGCAAATGAGGCAGTGGGTGTTGTGATGTCAGTTTAGAAGAAGTAACAGCGGGTTTCTTCAGTAAGAAGAGCTTACCAACTTCGAATGTGGACTAATCACTGGATGTCACTTGAGTAACAAATTCTTCAGGGTCGTTTTAAGTTTCGTAAAGGTGTTCAAATCAATAATAGGTAATATGATTGTCAAGTGAAAACGTCGTGGAGCAATGACTACTAGATGACCACGAAGTCCTCTCGTAGGGACGGAGATGGACTGCGGCGACGCTGTGTGTTTTGCAAACGTCCCAGTCCTTTCTTAACGAATTCCTTCTTACGCACACCCGCCTCCTTGAAGATTTACATCTACAACTACATGGTTACTCAGCACCTCACACTTAAGTGCCTGGCAGAGGGTTCATCGAACCATTTTCATACTACTTCTCTACCATTACACTCTCTAACGGGAAAAAGGAGCATCTAAATCGTTCCGTTCGAGCTCTGATTTCTCTTATTTTATTATGATGATCATTTTTCTCCACGTAGGTGGGTGTTAACAAAATATTTGCGCATTCGGAAGAGATAGTTGGTGACTGAAATTTCGGAAATAGATCTCGCCGCAAAGAAAACCGCCTTTGTTTCAGTGACTTCCACCGCAACTCGCGTATCATATCAGTGACACTCTCGCCCCTATTGCGTGATAACACGAAACGAGCTGCTCTTCTCTGCACTTTTTCGATGTTCTAAGTCAATCCTACCGTGTAAGGATCCCACACTTCACAGAAATATTCCAGCAGAGGACGGACAAGTGTAACGTAGGCTGTCTCTTTAGTGGGTTTGTCCCATCTTCTAAGTGTTCTGCCAACAAAGCACAGTCTTTGTTTCGCATTCCCGACAATGTTATGTATCTGTTCTTCCCGATTTAAGTTGCTCGTAATTGTAATTCCTAGGTATTTAGTCGAACTGACAGCCCTTAGATTTGTGCGATTATCGTATATCCAAAATTCATCGGTTTTCTTTTAGCACCCATGTGGATCACCTCGCACTTTTCTTTGTTTAGTACCATTGCCACTTTTCACACCATACAGAAATTCTCTATAGATCATATCCAAAATTCATCGGTTTTCTTTTAGCACCCATGTGGATCACCTCGCACTTTTCATTGTTTAGTACCATTGCCACTTTTCACACCATACAGAAGTTCTCTATAGATCATTTTGATATCGGAATTGATCGTCTGATGAATTTACTAGACGGTAAATTACAGTATCATCTGCAAAAAATCTATGGGGGCTGCTCAGATTATCACCTAGATCATTTATGTAAATCAGGAACAGCAGAGCGGCTATGAGGAACTCCAGATATCACTTCTGTTCTACTCGATGATTTACCGTCTATGACTACGAACTATGACTTCTCTGAGAGGAAATCACGAATCCAATTACACAACTGAGACGATACTCCACATGCACGCAGTTTGATTAATAGTCACTTGTGAGGAATGGTATCAAATGGTTCAAATGGCTCTGAGCACTATGGGACTTAACATCTGTGGTCATCAGTCCCCTAGAACTTAGAACTACTTAAACCTAACTAACCTAAGGACAGCACACACATCCATGCCCGAGGCAGGATTCGAACCTGCGACCGTAGCGGTAATGGTATCAAAAACCTTCTGTAAATCTGGGAATATGGACTCGATCTGAGATCCCTTGTCGACAGCACTCATTACTTCATGGGAATAAAGACCTAGCCCCGTTGCTCAAGAACGATATTTTCTGAATCCGTGTTGTTTATGTATAAATAAGTCATTTTCTTCAAGGTGATTCATAATTTTCGAGTACAGTATATGCTCCAAAATCCTGCTGCAAATTGAGGTCAGTGATATGGGTCTGTAATTCAGTGGGTTACTCCTATTTCCTTTCTTGAATATTGGTGTGACCTGTGCTACACTACTGGCAATTAAAATTGCTACACCGCGAAGATGACGTGTTACAGACGCGAAATTTAACCGACAGGAAGACGATGCTGTGATATGCAAATGATTAGCTTTTCAGAGCACTCACACAACGTTGGCGCCGGTGGCGACACCTACAACGTGCTGACATGAGGGAAGATTCCAACCGATTTCTCATACACAAACAACAGTTGACCGGCGTTGCCTGGTGAAACGTTGTTGTGATGCCTCGTGTAAAGAGGAGAAATCCGTACCATCACGTTACCGACTTTGATAAAGGTCGGATTGTAGCCTATCGCGATTGCGGTTTATCGTATCGCGACATTGCTGCTCGCGTTGGTCGAGATCCAGTGACTGTTACCAGAATATGGAATCGGTGAGTTCAGGAGGGTAACACGGAACGCCGTGCTGGATCACAACGGCCTCGTATCACTAGCAGCTAGCAGTCGAGATGACAGACATCTTATCTGAAAGGCTGTCACGGATCGTGCAGCCACGTCTCGATCCCTGAGTCAACAGATGGGGTCGTTTGCAAGACAACAACCATCTGCACGAACAGTTCGACGTTTGCAGCAGCATGGACTATCAGCTCGGAGACCGTGGCTGCGATTACCCTTGACGCTGCATCACAGACAGGAGCGCCTGCGATGGTGTACTCAACGACGAACCTGGGTGCACGAATGGCAAAACGTCATTTTTTCGGAGGAATCCAGGTTCTGTTTACAGCATCATGATGGTCTCATCCGTGTTTGGCGACATCGCGGTGAACGCACATTGGAAGCGTGTATTCGTCATCGCCATACTGGCGTATCACCCGGCGTGATGGTATGGGGTGCCACTGGTTACAAGTCTCGGGCATCTCTTGTTCGCATTGACGGTACTTTGAACAGTGGACGTTACATTTCATTTTAGATGTGTTACGACCCGTGGCTCTACCCTTCATTCGATCCCTGCGAAACCCTACATTTCAGCTGGATAATGCACGACCGCATGTTGCAGGTCTTGTACGGGCCTTTCTGGATACAGAAAATGTTCGACTGCTGCCCTGGCCATCACATTCTCCAGATGCCTCACCAATTGAAAACGTCTGGTTAGTGGTGGCCGAGCAACTGGCTCGTCACAATACGCCAGTCACTACTCTTGATGAACTGTGGTATCGTGTTGAAGCTGCAAGGGCAGCTGTACCTGTACACGCCATCCAATCTCTGTTTCTCTGTTTGACTCAATGCCCAGGCGTGTCGAGGCCGTTATTACGGCCAGAGGTGGTTGTTCTGGGTACTGATTTCTCAGGATCTATGCACCCAAATTGCGTGAAAATGTAATCACATGTCTGTTCTAGTATAATATATTTGTCCAATGAATACCCGTTTGTGATCTGAATTTCTTTTTGGTGTAGCAATTTTAATGGCCAGTAGTGTGCTTTCCAGTCTTTAGGAACAGACCTTTCGTCAAGTGAGCGTTTGTATATGATTGCTAAGAAAGGCACTATTGTGTCTGCATACTCTGAAAGGAACCTAATTGGTATACCATCTGGACCGGAAGGTAGTGTCATGCATCAATCAGCCGTAAAAATATATAGTAAATATGCTGCCGACGACATAATCACAAGTCACATTAAAATTATTTTAGCAGTGGACGGAAATAGTGCAAAGAAAGTATTTGTATGTGTAATATTTCACTGTCTTAAGTTGCTGAAGATTAGATGGGTAGATCACATAACTAATGAGGAGATATTGAATACGCCGGCCGGAGTGGCCGAGCGGTTAAAGGCGCTACAGTCTGGAACCGCACAACCGCTACGGTCGCAGGTTTGAATCCTGCCTCGGGCATGGATGTGAGTGATGTCCTTAGGTTAGTTAGGTTTAAGTAGTTCTAAGTTCTAGGGGACTTATGACCACAGCAGTTGAGTCCCATAGTGCTCAGAGCCATTTGAACCATTTGATATTGAGTACAATTGGGGAGAAGAGGAGTTTGGGGCACTATTTGATAAGAAGAAGGGACCGATTGGTAGGACATGTTCTGAGGCATCAAGAGGTCACAAATTTAGCATTGGAGGGCAGCGTGGAGGGTAAAAATCGTAGAGGGAGACCAAGAGATGAATACACTAAGCAGATTCAGAAGGATGTAGGTTGCAGTAAGTACTGGGAGATGAAGAAGCTTGCACAGGATAGGGTAGCATGGAGAGCTGCATCAAACCAGTCTCAGGACTGAAGACCACAAGAACAACAAGAAGATAAGCTTGCATACACAAGTTACCACCAAGCCTTAGTCTGAACTGTACATAATCTGAAAAGTTCACACGCGCACCTCATTCATAACCGTAGCCAGTTTATGGTAATTGTGCACCGAAAGTTTACAAACGGATTGTTTCCTTTAGAGTTGTTCGCCCAGAAGTTGCTAGTATTCGTCTCACTGAACAAAACGTTGATATTCGCGAGTATGCAACACGCCACGTAGTAGTTAATGATTTTAATATCCCTAAAAGTTTTGAATTTCGCCTTGTACTCGAATTCTCTTTTACTCTTTACGATATTTCTAAAAAATTTTAGTATCGAAATATCGCAGTATTAATAATTTCAGTCGGAGCACATATGAATGTCTGATCATTATGAGATCCAAGTCCTCGACTCCATTCCTCTACACGAAAGAAGCTTGTTGGTCCCAAAGTACGCGAGAATATGCTAGTTTCCGATTGACAAAGAAACATCACTGCCAATTGGAAAGCAGAATCAGGCCCACTCATTCCCATGCATATATATACAAAGCCAACCAAAATTCCTCACCGAATCAGAATATTAAATTACCATCAATAAATTTTGAAAACCCACATATATAAAATTAATTATATGTAAATTGAAGGAGAGGAAACTGCTATTAGCTGCAGCGGAAGATTTAGCGCAATCAGCGGCGACGAGCGAAAACGTGTACTGGACCGAGATTCGAAAGCAGGATCTCCAGCTTCAAAGGCAGGGTGCGGTAACCACTGCGCCACCCGTGACACAGCATTGTCGCTACTGCACGGACTATGTTGGTACGCCTGAAGGCCGATCCACACTTCCACCGAGCGCCACCTACCTTTAGTTCCTGTCCACTATACTCCTGTTCGCTACTTAGAGATTATCACAGGAGGTCCGACGTGTTTGTGCACTCGCACACGATCAAGTTGTGTCCCGGATGGCGCAGTGCTTGCCGCACCTGCCTGGTAATCAGGATACCCAGGGTTCGAATCCCGATCTCGTGCACACTTCCAGTCGTCGCCACTGATTCAGCTTGGTAGTCTCCCGTCCTTCGATTTACGTACAGTGTTTTACAGCTGCGGGATCTGCCTGTTATTTCGAAGGAACAGAAACCATACATTCAAATAATAAAATTAATTCACTTTTAACAAATCTAGATTCCCGAAATCATAATCTCATTTCCCCAGCACCATAAGCGGACAAAACAGTTTATAAGAAATTGCCCAGTACGAATGACTAGCACTCATGTCATTCTCAAACGTTACTCATATTACCTGTTACTTCTATGTATAACATAAAGACTTTACACAAAACACGGTTTCACATAAAACGATATTTACACCTTCATTCACTCTCATAAGGAAACACAATAATATCAGTCGACATAAAAGTTTTCTGGGTGTCGCACCGTATCATAATGCATAAAACTACTGCTGCTGGAGAAAAACCAACGTTTCGGCCACGGTTTCAGCGGCATTCTTCTGGGTCTACCAGGTTTGGTTTTTCTCCAGCAGCAGTAGTTTTATACATAATGACGCGGTGCAACACCCAGAAAAGTTTTATGTCGACTGACTCTGGCCGCGGAAGCATACACAATTATACAATAACATTAGTAATTAATACCTAATTAGGGAATTAAAGAAGCAAAATCGGAAATAAAGTTAATAGTATTTCGACTGTCAGCCAGTGGTCTGTCAGCTAGTCGCCTCTACCGTACGGAACAGAAACTACTTACACTCGACCCATCTGAAACCACCTGTCTTACTGCACGCCTCTTCACAGATCTCCCATCTCAATATGGACGATGTAGTGGCGCTACGCCGCACTTCCCCAGTTACAATAAAGTTTCATTTAAGACTACAATTTACACAACATCTTCCTGAAAGATAAATATTAGAACAAATATTTTCCTAAAATTTGCCTTTTTCTTTATGTAACTAAAGACATTTTACATTATTTCCCTTATTTTTCTCATCAGAAGTAAATTGAGAAAGAATATTCTTCAGTGTATGCATTCAAGTGATACAAAGATCAACCACCTGAAAAATTATTACCTCTCAACGAGAAACAAACGGTGACATTAGTAAAAGATGTTGCTAGTGACAGCATTTTCTAGATTTGCTAATCTAATTCAGCAAATTTTACTTACGAAAGTAGGGCGAAATTTTCAAAAAACGTAAAACTGACACAAATCATTCTTTGACACATATACAAAGTTCTATAACGCAACATAGTTACCACTGCTTATAATAGTTCCTCTCCACAGTTGATATACAGCCACATGTATTGCAGGTGGGCCAATATCCCTCACAGAATCATCAGAATAAAATGCTTGACCTAATGCAGAAAGAGATTACATCCAAAATCATGAAATTACTTACAAAATTCTTTTCATATCCCTATCGCCCATTCTTATCCTTTCAAAGTTTCGTTCAGTCATGTCAGTATTAGTAGATCCATTT
This sequence comes from Schistocerca serialis cubense, assembly GCF_023864345.2. Lineage (NCBI taxonomy): Eukaryota > Metazoa > Arthropoda > Insecta > Orthoptera > Acrididae > Schistocerca > Schistocerca serialis. The sequence continues at coordinate 66,095,711 of NC_064642.1, forward strand.
CATGTTCCCACCAAAGCTTTTACTTTATTATACTACTCAGTTTATTCCAGTTAGTCACATCTGGTATTTCTCAATATTAGAAAACTCTGTTAACCATTTTCCATCAGAACAACAAGCTGTCTCATTGCAGTAAATCGTCTTACTCTATCATCATCGATATTTCGTCAAGAGAACACACCTCCGGTTGCAACAAAACACCTTATTCCTCGTCAGTCTCCATTTAATAATATATTACTTCTCATGTCACCTTCAGTAAATTTTAAATAACCATCTCAAAATCCAGTAGCAATTTTTCATCAGCAACAACAACTCTCACTATTCCAAGTTCTCATACTGACATTAATCACTTCATTTTCACGACCACATCCTGTAATCACTTCCAGATATCTTAGCTTCTTCTTCCACAGTTAAACATTTGTCTTTGTTGACAAACATTCGAAATGACAGGAACCCCTGCTGCTTCTAATTAACTACAGAAGAGAAAAAAGTTGAAAATGACAAACTAAAGTTCAGAATGACAACATGAAAAGAAACTGAAGTAGTATTGTTATTAATTCGAGTACCTGGTCATCATCATTTACGTAGCATTGCAAGGAGTGCAGTGATCTCCAAGGTTTTCATCACAAATCCCTTTATTTGTCTGGTACCTTCAGGATTACAAAACTCACAACTTTCAGGATCCCATTACTGAATCTATTTTTCCTTGGCTATCCAGTTACTAGAATCCAATTCTCTCTCCACTTTACTTTCAAATGGTCTAAAAATAATAAATGTGCCCACTCAACCCTTACATTTATATCACATGCAACAGAATTCACTTCATTAAGCTACATTTCACCACTTAAACCTTCAGTTATCACAATATTATCATTTTTTTCCTTCAGCAAGCACCTTTTTTCCTCCACAACATGTGCATTACTACCTACAAAAACACCAGCTTCAGACACTATGCCCATACTCAGTAACCACTTACTTTCACAGAAGTAAATTCCACTTTAATTTCTTTGTTATTGTTACTGTTTCCCATCATTAACCTCCTGTCACCACCATGCTAGAGAATGGACATCAGAAGTTTCTTACTTGCAAATTTAGCTTTCATACAGGACAGTGGACACTCAGCATATAAATATATGATACAAAAAAATATTTCTTGTCATATTTCGCAATTTTTTTAAATATATGTTTGAGATTCCAAGAGCTTTAAATGTACAACTGTCCCCTAACCCACAGAAGTTGTGTCCACATTAAATAGGATATAGGATAGATCCGGTATAGAAAAGAATAAAACAAATATTGAAGAGCACAGTGGGAATAGGAAAGAGGATAGAACGCACCAGAAAATAAGAATGGACACACCCAGATAGGGAAGGCACTGTTCGACAAATGATGTGCTACCAAAGTCAGCCGACCCCCTACCTCATATTACTCCTACTGTTACTGTAAATATCTATCACAACCAGCAACTCTTCTTGAACAACGCCCATTCCTCAGTGCCATATTTATTACACTGCCCCATACATTCCCTTTTTCTGCAGTTCATAATGGGTAAGAAGTCACTCTCCCCGATGATTAAATTTTTTTTCCTAGCAAATGATGTAATTATATTTGTGCCCTGTATTTCCAACATCATAGAATTCTCATTGGAATCTAGCTTTCCAATGTACCTACTGAAGAAATCTGAACCTATCAACATGACCAAACTTAATCCTTCAATTATTAGGAAGTTGTGATACAACTGTATATCATTTATTTTGAGAGGCAGCAATGTTTGATATGTAACAGGTTTCTTAATCTTTCCTGTGGATACAATTATTTGCAGCCCCATAACTGGCATTATTATGGGTTCCATCTTGTTTTGGAAAGCATCTAACTATTTTTGAGTAACAGCACAAAGATCACTGCAACTGTCAGTTAAATAAAGCACTTCTTCCCCTTGTACCATTAACCTTACTACGGGTTGGCCTGTCTTCACTGTTACTGACCAGATTCATCTAGCAATTTGTGTAAACTTCCCTTCTTCCAAAGCTTTCCCGATGCTTAGAGACCATAAGGATACTTATAAGATTATTTTCACTATTTATCCTCTTAGAAGCAGTCAGTCCATCCAGTAACAACAAATCAGAACACTTTGATACATCACCTTTTTCTTTCTGAACCTTCTCCAATCCATTACGTAAGTGACTCCCACAATTGTCATCCTCAGTACGCACATCCGTTCTTACTACAAATTCTCATTAATCATCTCTTAAATATTTCTCTCATCTAAATCCTGCAATTCTTTACTGTTTGTGTTCCCCCATTCTTTGTGAAAGGATTCCTAGTCTGTTAAACTGCGCGAAGTTCCCTGTTGATTTGAAACAGTGTCATCATCTGTACAGATACATAACAAATCCTCATTATTGCGGTGTTCACTTCTCCTGTTCCTCTTCAAAAGGTCGCCAAAGCCACCATTAAATACACATGTTTTGAAGTTTTTTGCCTAATTCGTACTGCCCATATAATTACTTCCTAATTTTGTCACTGCTTCATTACACATGACAAAAGGATTTGCTAGCCATTTTAAACTACCGTTTTCCGTCCTGTGAACGTCAACATCTTCACGGATAGGGTTTAGTTTCCCTTACTCTCTGATTGTGGGCTCTCTTCCTCTCGCCTTCCCCTCTGTTGTCTGTTTTAGACATCATATACTGGAGATCGCGATCCATTAGCACGTTTGTGATAAAAGTTAGTTTGCCACCAGTCCCTTGCACCTCTATCTCTGCCATTATTGCGATATACACTCACTCTGTTTTCATTTACATTCTGTCTAGGTCCTGCATTATTCAGAGGCCGAAAGTTGGTATTAGCTTGCTTCTCCTCCTGCATCAGTTTCTCTGCTCTTTCCAAATAATTAATAAATTTATGAATATCGTCCCTGGGAGCAGCTATTATTTTTTACGACAGTTCATAGGCAGCTTCGCAACTAAACCCATCATAATCTGCTCTGGTTCTAATTTGTTAGTGAGGTACGGTAAATTAGTCGCCCACTTCAAAGCAAATCTTTTCACACTCTCCTCTGTGAGATTACACTTTTCCTGAGCCCAGAAACTGTTTGCAGTTCCATTGCCAAAGTATCGTATAGTTCAGTAGCATTCACACTCCGTGTCCTAGACTCCCCTATGGATTTTGACGAAATAAAAGCGATCTTTTGCCTATCAGTCCACAATCTTGCTAACAGATTTTCTAAATCATTCCAGAATTTCTTTGGATGCACATGTCCAGCAGGATCAAAACGTAAGAACTGTCTGTAGATAATGCAATCTAGTTCAGCAGATTCAGTTATCAAATTATCAACCAAACTGTTAGTATGAACTTGTATATTATATTCTACCTTAGTCTGCTGTTATGATCATGCAAATCATTTGCTACCACCTCCACCTGAGAAATCAAATGATCGAGTTAGTTTCTATTTCTTCCACACGGTCAAACACAACCTTTAGGGCATTTAAACAATTTTCACTTTCTTCATTGATTTTACTGTTGAAAATTGTGTGCTCAGTTTCACGTATAACTAGCACTGTAGCTATTTTGTGCTCTACCTTCTGAACATTTTCTTGGATCTGACCCACTCTCTGCTTGCTCTCATTAGCTACCCTTTATTTAGTTTCTGTTAATTCCTTCCTTACACTATTTGAAGATTTCTTAGAACTTCCTCAATTTGGGAAACTTGAATTCGACCTTTTCATCATAAGCGTTCAACTCACTTAGCCACACTTCCTTTAGATCAGAAGCCTTGTTTTATAACTTAATGTCAATTTCAATATTGAATGGTTTGAGCTCACTAGCTAAATCATTAGTAATAGTACTGGACTGCTGATCAGTTTTTCTGTTAATATTTTTATTTACTTCATTGACGCTAAGTATCAATGCTGCTAAAATCTCCTTTACACTTTCCTGTTCAGTTTGCTATACTTCCAACAAAGGAAATTAGGCTTCTGCCTCTCTTGCATCTGGTTCAATTACGTCACCTGAGCTCATGCCGAATAAATCGGCATCACTACAGTCACTCACTCTATTATTAAAAGGGCTGGTACCCTCTCCTCTAGGTATGTCTCTTAGAACATTTCGTCCCCATTTCTCTCCCACTCACTATTGAAGGTAACTGTTGTAAATTAGGAACTGAAACATAATTAATTTCTAACTCACCCACATTTCTCTACCCTGTAGAACTTGTCTGACTGGCACTTCCATGAAACTGAGTCACATCCCCTTCCTTCACAGCTACAGAATTATCATTCCTTACCACCTGTGTGACCTGTATGATGCAAAATGGGTCAGCAGGGAGAGACTCAATCTATGGCGAAAATATGTTTAATGGCTTTTCAGTGATGTTGTCAGTTATCTATTGGAACATGAAGGGCATGGTAAGGATGAGGACTTAAGTGTGGGTACAGGTATGTGCACGAGTGCTATATGTAAGTCTTTTAATATTACTCCTATAAACAGACGTTCCATACAAGCGGAGTTTACAGACAGTACTCCTAACTCTATTAGTGCTCCTATTGCTTTGCATTAAATCCATACTGAATCTGAAGCACATAAAAAAGTTATTGGGAAGGTACTGCATATTGAGGAACAGAACTGAAGTAGAATAAGGGGCCTGAGAATTTTTTAATGGTGATTATTTAATTTCCAAAGTTCACAAAGTACAAAAACGAATGTTAACAATGTATAAAAGTTCTTAAAGTAAGTAATATTTTGTAGATTTTATTATGTGTTATTCCATCACAAATATATTGTACCACTACACTTTTGAGATGTTACAGAAAGTCTTAGCCTTTCATACTTTTCGCAATGTCAGAGAGAGCCTTTACAGTCCAGTTGCCGCTGCTATGTCCAAAAGACTTAGCGCATTTTGCATGACATTAGTTTTTTGCCCTGAAAGGTCTAAGAGTTATATTTTCTGATACAGCGTCTCACTGTTTTTTCCAACAAGTGACAATTATCAAGTACCTTCACTCCACATTCTAACACCAGTGAGAAGAGTCTGCCACACACTCAGCTGCCAGGAATGTTGATTTCCGATAGGTGTTGAACAAAGGTTTGAAGTTCTAAGAAAATAAGCATACGTGGCAGGAGACAGAATGCTAAAACACAACATGTTGAAGAACGTACTAAAATGTATGTCCAGGAGTGAGATGGTTGGATTGACATTGGGTAAGAGAAACTTACTGTTGAACTCGCACATCCAAGAAGAATCGACGTTTATGTGATATTCCAGATAGTTGTTTTTCAATCAATGCATCAGTTTTAACGTCAGCCAACCCCTATGTACATTATTTGTTCGTGGGTCTTTTATATGCGTTCTTGCTGATGACACCCATTATTCTTCCTGTTATCATATAGTTATTCCTGTGTAACAGACACGGTTTTCCAGTCTTTACAGAGATGAACTTGAGAACATGAGAAATGGTTAAAGGTACTACACACATGTTGAAAGTGCCCATCAGTTGGACTCTTCAGGCTACGTGACGAATCACAAACATCTGTATGTATTGGATAGGTGATCTATACAAGGAGTCTGTAGCAGGGAGGGAGGGGGAGGGAGACTTCCCCTTGTGAATGTCACCATATCATGCTCCTCATAATCCTTCAACTATATTGAGGTACACTACACTACATCATCTGCCTAATGCACTGTACCACCCTGTACAAAACCATATTTGGGTATAGCGGTATACTCCAGCGCTCATCCAAGGCACTACACCACCCTCTCCAGAACCACATTCGAGTACAATGTCCTAATATACCATCTGCCTAATATACTACACTACCACATCCAAAACTGCATTTGGGTACATGTTCAGATATAGTGCTATAGTATACAATCTACTTAATGTACTTTACTGCGGAACCCAAAACTAGGTTTGGGTTCACGTTGATGTACAGCGCAATACGCTACCATCTGTTTAATGTGTAGTAACTTCATGTTTGAAACCGAGTTTGGGTACAGAGCTACAGTATACCGTTTGCCTAAGGCGCTGTTACGCCATATATGAAACGGCATCTCGGTGCAGTGCTATGTTATACCACCAAGTCACTTGATTTCTACTTCTTCTTCCGCTCAAATGCAGTTGATTTCCAATCCAACTTGTTGGAAACTGGATCAGGGCGTATGTCTGCGCTGGCTTGATATCTTCTGTCATTGCGGCTTCTCCTCAAATGTACCAGGCGCTTCACTGTCTACTTACTGCAGCTGTTGAAGTGAGGAGAAAAAAGAAGACCTTGAAAATAACACATACATACACACCACAGACATACACATAATTAATACTTATTATTATCCATTGTGCAAGTCAGTTTCTTCTGCCTGTACGTGGTAGATCTCTGATGACATTTCATCATGATGATGGTCAGCTTTCACTGTGGAATACAGAACAAAATGGTGGCCTCGTTTGATGGATAGTAAACCTGCATTGAAGATGAGAAGTGGGGATAGATGACTGCAGAATCCTGGGAATTGTAACAACTATTTTGGTCTGCATTCATATCCCGAGGTTGGATTCTGACAACATCGAAGACATCATGGATTATCCATTGTGCAAGTCGGTTTCTTATGCCTGTACGTGGTAGATCTCTGATGACATTTCATCATGATGATGGTCAGCTTTCACTGTGGAATACAGAACAAAATGGTGGCCTCGTTTGATGGATAGTAAACCTGCATTGAAGATGAGAAGTGGGGATAGATGACTGCAGCATCTTGGGAATTGTAACAACTATTTTGGTCTGCATTCATATCCCGAGGTTGGATTCTGACAACATCGAAGACATCATGGATCGCCATCTTAGCTTCGAACAGTGCAGGTTAGCACATGCAGGGTGCCGCCATAGAAATGACATCAGCGTTTTCAGTCGTTTACTGTGCCCGAAAGTCAGATTTAAATTACATGCAAAGAATTCATAGCAGAGACTTGATTCTTGGTGAGTAGTGTACATGGACGCTACAGGTAAGCAGTGGATAGAAATCTGCTATAAATCGTCGACAGCCTCTGTACAATGAAGAAGACTTGTAATTTACGTGAGGAAGCATTTAAAAATGCAGTGTGAGCCGAGAAATTTTACCGCTTACTGTGTATATGAAGGATGGTTGGAGTTTAATGTGTAGTCTACATCGATGTCAAATTTACATCAGGCCATATCGTATATACCGCGACAATTGGTGTTAGTTAAAAAGTTATACGGCCATCCATCGAAAGGCTGGGAACCTTTTGCAATTTGAATTCACCATGGCTCCTCTTGTATAAATTTATTTAATCTAGTACAACAACGACAACAACTACTACTATCATAACTACTACTACTGCTACTACTACCAGCAAGGCTAGTAGGAGGTATCGAGGCTCATGGAGCTAATCCTCCTGAAATGAGAAGTGTTGCAACAGGCCGCTTGTTCCTCACAGAGTCAAGGACGTTTTGCCTACAGTGTCTGCCAGTATCTCTGTGTCGCCCGATGTGGCTGTAGTAAATTTATTTACTGTTACATTATTGACAAGACAGAAGAAGAAGCTAAGAGGTAAGCGAATTATGGTGGACTGTTAGTATAGCTAAGGAATACAGCCTCATAAATTAAAGTGTATAACGCACATAATGTGAAATTTTAAACTGTTATTCTTACCTACACAAGAACACCGGTTATACAGTGTGTGTATCAACAAATATTTCAGGCATTTTGCACAAATGTCTGATGTACCACATTTTTTGAAATATCTGCACATGGGACTGTTTCGCCCCATACATGTGAGGCTGTTTCCCTCCAGTACATATTTTAGTTTAATTGATGTTTTTTTTCTGAAAAATTCTAGTAAACACATTTTCTTGGTTTATTTTCAGATGGTCCATACACACGAAAGGGAAAAGCCAAGTGCTGCTTGATCCGAGAAAGATATGAAACAAGCAGTAACAACTGTTACAGACAGCTCCTCTGGGTGGCAGCAATGTACTACATGGTTTCACGAACTGTGTCTGAGTAGAAAAGGAAAAGAAAGTGTAAGTAGGCTGTTTAGGTTTTTTTATTGGTAACGCCACCTCTGTGTGAAAATCACTGGCTGTGCTGTGTGCAGTCTGTGGCTGCTTTGCATTGTTGTAATACTCGCCATTGTAGTGTTGGGCAGCGGCAGCTGGATGTGAACAGCGCGTAGCGTTGCGCAGTTGGAGGTGAGCCGCCAGCAGTGGTGGATGTGGGGAGAGAGATGGCGGAGTTTTGAAATTTGTCATGAACTGCTATATTTACATATGATGATATCAAGGTAAATACATTGTTTGTTCTCTATTAATATCTTTCATTTGCTAACTATCCCTATCAGTAGTTAGTGCCTTCCATAGTTTGAATCTTTTATTTAGCTGGCAGTAGTGGCGCTCGCTGTATTGCAGTAGCTTGAGCAGCGAAGATTTTTGTGAGGTAAGTGATTTGTGAAAGGTATAGTTTAATGTTAGTCAGGGCCATTCTTTTGTAGGGAATTTTGAAAGTCAGATTGCGTTGCGCTAACAAAATATTGTGTGTCAGTTTAAGCACAGTCATGTAAAATTGTTCAAAGGGGACGTTTCATATGTCGACCCTTAGCCGAGGATACCTCACTGGAATCTTCTGATTTTTTCTTGTAGTTTGTGTAATTAGTGTAGCTATTGTTTATTGCTAGCGCGTAATTGTAGAGAAAATCTCCTTTGTAGTTGCAGTCTTTCATTGTTGTACAGTAAAACAGTTGTGGCATGCATGTAGATTTGCACCAAGTATTTCGCAGCTGCAATTAACTAGATATTATTTTCAGTGCTATGTTAATGTGTTCTCTTATTTTTGATCTTCAAATTGTGTTTTTCTGTGTTGTCGTGTGAAATACTGTGACAATAATGGCGTGTGAAAAACGTAATACTAGGCTCCAAAGTAAACAGAAATGACAGTGAAAATGAAAGCAGTGTGTTAGCGCCACCGAGTAATGAATTAACTGATGTTCAAAGTAGTAATTTGGTAATTGTGCATAGGGAAATGGAGCGGGCTGCAAACAATGGTGTAGACAGTGAAACAGGTAGTGAACAGGGAAGCATTATCGATCGATCGGTCGGCAACAGCTCGCCTCAGGAATCCGAAATGACAGGACACAATTTCGCAAATACTGTAGATTCAGATTTTGGGTCAGCACCGTTTTCTCAAATAAGTCAAGACACATTTTCTGCTTGTCAAAATGTGAATGTTGCCGGTGCAAATGCACTGCCGAAAAGCGTAGAGAAACAGATTCCAGACACTAATACATTATTATTGCAATTAATGCAACAAATGCAACAAAATCAGAGACAAATGGGACAAAATCTTAAAAAGTTAAACACAGTGGAACAAAATCTTAAAAAGTTAGACACAATGGAACAACACCAGAGACAAACACAGCAACAGTTAGACACAATGGAACAAAATCTTCAAAAGTTAGACACCACACTTGAACAAACACGTGAAGATTTAACTACTGAGTTACATAACATTGAATCGAAATGTCAAAAAGTCTGTAATGACGTAAAAACACAAATTTGTGAGCATTTTCAACCTATTTTTTCGCGGCATGAAAATGCATTACAGAATCACGAAGCAGCCATAAAAGAACTGCAAACTAGAGATGGGCAAGACTGTTCTTTTCAGAGATTGGATCAGAACTGTTCACTCCCTGAAATGAATTAGCTCTTTTTCATGACTCACCACTCATTTACAATAGAAAATAAATGGAAGGCACATTGTCCTTTAAACTTGGTTTATTCCAGTACTACACCTGTACTTTGATCTTATTTGATCCTATTTTTAAGTAACACAGATAATGAGTAAGAATTTTGTATTGTTTATTGAAATTTCCACGATATGACAAAGTTTTTGATTATTGATTTGTTTTGCACTATCGTGGTTTTTTGGGTGATCGGAAAATGTTGTAACTTGAGATTTACATTAACAGTATATTTGGCTATAATGTATTAAAATTTCATTAGCCTCATACAAATTCATCGCAAGCCATATATTTTTAAAGTGAACGTTTCCTTCCGAAGACGCCTAAAATCGCAAAATCCGTACCAGAATAAGAAAAAAAAAATATAAATTTGACTGTAAAACGAAAGTGCTGCATATAGCCTTACGCAGAATAAAACAAGGAAAATATTGGTGTATCACATTTTGCGATACGTTTATCGGTTCGCTCGTAATTAAAGCGTAAATTCGAGTGTCCATAATAAAAATCCTATAGTAAGAGGAGTCATCAGGAACCTAATCTAATCAGTTTAAACAAATAAAAATAAAATAAAAACAATTGATGTATACATAACATAATAATGTAATATACATAGCGGTATTACTACGAAGAACAATATCCAGTAGGGACGAACTCCGATGCAGAGGCGCTGAGTCGAGCGGGTCGAGCCGCGAGCTGTATTACTGCGTGAGCTGAGACCGCAGAGACCAGAGTGACACCTGAGTCGCTTTGCTCAACGCTCTGGCTAGAGTCGAGACGGTGGGGTGAGCGTTGAGCGGGCGAGTTCCGAGGGTGGGGGGAGCGGTGAACTCACCCGCTCCGAAACAAATCGTCTGTTCTCTTGCGAGCAGGTTGTTGCAAGTAGTTCCTATGTTATTCGCTAGGTGGCTCTCTGTCCTGTTGCTCGCATCAACTGCCCAGAGGGCAGGACGTGCGACTGAAACGATCGCCGACAGAGTGCGATGCGAAGTTAAGCTGCGCCAGACACTGCGCTCGGCAGACGACGCACATGGACGGCACGGCATATGTGAAACACAAAATCCAATGGGGCACTGCACAATGCAGGCAGCCAAGGTAGAAGCAGGGCAGAGGCCGGCGCTGGCTGTGTTGAGTGGCGTCCAGTGTGCTCTGACCAGCAGAGGCGCTGCTGATATGCTCCGTCTCTCTCTCTCTCTCTCTCTCTCTCTCTCTCTCTCTCTCTCTGCTGTGAGAAACGTTTGGAGCTACCGTTCTTTTTTTCTGAATCACTGATTGTTCACTCCTTTGAAAGATTCAACTCTATGAATTAGTTCAAGAGCGCATCCCCCATCTCTACTGCAAACCTTTGTTCATGAAAATCATGAGACCTTGTGGGCTAAAATTGACTCAGTTGCATCTACCGATTCGGTTACGCAACTTGCAAAAACTCAGGAAAACTTAAAGGACACAGTAGATTCGATTTCAACACAAATGGACACTCTGAAACTTGGTTCAGAAAAACATATAGAGGAAATGATTTCACTATCGGAGAAAGTAGCCGAACTTTCGGATCAGGTCACTAACTTATCTACAAAGGTAGATGATGATCTGAATGACACAAGACCTGTAGCCTTCACTGACCCAGAAGAGTATGAACAAATTAGAAAATTCAAACAGAATCAAAATCAAATCAATACACAGTACAAAAGAGAAATCCGGGAAGTACAAGATCAGCTGACACAGGTAATACAAGAATTACGTATTTCAGAGGATACTCGCGCCCCAATACGGGAAGAGGGACACAGAAATACGGAACAGCCACAAAACAATAACACAGGGCATTTCGGAAGTTATGAAAGAAATTGGCAATGTGCACCGAATTTTGAGATGGAATGGCCGACACGACCTAACAATGACCGATATGCGACTCGTCGACATGATGATTTTGACTATAAGCTGTTCATTACTACACGTAAATTCAAAACATTTAAGAATTCTGGCAATGACATTCATCCACAAGCATGGCTCCATCAATTCTCGCATTGTTTTCCTCCCAACTGGTCGTTAGAACACAGATTAGAATTTATGTGTGGCTACTTGGAGAATGAACCAGCTGTAAGAATGTGATCGGTAATTCACGATTGCCACAGTGAAGGAGAGTTTTACCATGCCTTCCTCTCAGCATATTGGTCTCAAGTCACACAAGACCGAGTAAAACATAGCATCATAATGATGAAACATTTCGAACAATCTGAATTTTCCAGTCTTATGAAATATTTTGAAGACATGTTGCACAAGAATCAGTACCTGTCAAACCCATACAGCCCCTCAGAACTCATCCGCATTTGCTTAATCAAACTGCCTGAACATTTACGACATATTATTTTGGCAGGACGTTGCAAAGACGACATTGAAGCATTTCAGGGACTCTTACAAGAATTAGAAATTGACACTGACAATCGCAGAACGCGAAACCAGGAACACAACAATTACAGGTCACATCCGTCGCAATTCTGAGATGAAAGAAGTGATAACTTGACACGACAAGGCTATTCCCACAACACAAATTGTGACCAAAACAGACACCACCCGTATGACAACCGTTGGCAGAGTAGTAATAACTACAGGGAAAGATCACCTATCCATGGTAATGACTATCACAGAGACAATCAGAGAAACAGACAATATGGGAACCAAAATAAATACTATCAAGGGAGACAGAATAACTTTGGACGCAATGGCCCAGCGCGCAGTTACGATTCAGGGAGAAATTCTCCACCATGTGACCAACAAGAAAGAAACTATGGAATCTACCGACATGACGACAGCCGATATGATCGTAACGACAAACCTGAATTGCATCAGAACTGGCGGGATTCAAACAGAGCAGGGCCCTCTCGTCACGGTGAATTTGTAGAAGCTAGGTCTCCTAATCCCAATAACGAGGCGCGCCAACAAAGGAACAGACAATGACTCGCACCGCAGGCAGCCACCTGCGCCAGCTGGCTCAGAGAAAAATAACACAGACGCTAACCTTGAGAAAAGATTTAACATTCCTTACCGACATATAAAACATGACAATTGCTTTTCAGTTGAAACTCTGCGTACTAGGAAGGGTAAAGGTTTACACCACATTTCACATGTAAAACCGTTTATTGAAAGATAATCTGCTTTTTAACTTTGTCATTGCCATAAAACTTTTCACTTTACATTACTAGTATGCTTGTCAGAATTAGAAACTGTTACCATGCAACAATGTTTGAAGTTAAATATCCAATCAAGAACCAAGAGAACTTATTTAAACAGTGATTACAAATGTATTGTTATAGTGAACAGACATCACAGTGTTATTGTGTGTGTACATTCTTGCTTGTTAGTTGCACGATTATGGAACGACTATAAGGCTTAGAACATTTACCAGTACTGCTAATGAGATTTTAATGCAACATTTTGGTTTACTTGAAAATATATTCTGGATTTAAAGTACTTTCAGTGAGATACCAGATGGCACAGTGGTTAGTTTATGTGATAGCTACACGATTTTATCATGACGCTACTAATGAGGGACAATTTACAATGTTGCTTTTGCAGTGTTTCTGTTTTATATCTGCACAGTTTTCTGTTTTATTCTGGAAAGTAAAACAGATTTTAGTAGTAACTTTTGTGGTATAGCTACAATGAGACTGCGTTTTCCGTAGCACAACAATACGTTACAGCACAGTACTTTCCTCATCACGGCAATAAGCGTAATAACTAAGACATTTATACGCAAAGCATTTCACTTTTGTGTATTATGAGGTAAGTACATTGACTTCTGCAGAACTTAGCTTTCGGAGGACGATAACTACGACACTTCCACACAGATTATGTTGCAACAAGACGCACATTTAGCGCTACAGTACACGTATTTGAGTGATTAATTTTGTACTTAAAACATTTATTTTTAAAGATTTTTGAATTACAAAGAAAGTTTTCCGTGATACATTTCATTCCATTGCTGTAATCTGTAACACCTGAGGGTATAATTACATTAATCCTCAGGGGGGTGCACGCTTACTTTGTGTACCACGTGTGTGGCAACCACAAGGAACCCTAGCTAATATGGTATTTGCTTATACAACTTTACACATCGGTACCATATTTCTCTAACACACAAATTACACAGCTATCTGATCATTTAACTGAGAGATAAACATTTTTTTTACTACATCAGTGACACATGTTTACGCAGTACACAGTTGGGTAACTTCACACTTATGAAACTGTATTTTGTCTGTACTTTGTAAACTGTTCATATTTTTTCGGAATCATTGTGATACTATGAGAGCTTTGAATGATGTATTTGGTAAGGGAGCATGATTTTAAAGTACGTTTGAGGTAGATGACACTATTGAAATGAGCGGAGAATTTTTTTTAGGTTTTGAAATTATTGCAGAAAGCTACGACGTTTTTGAGATTTGATTGAGGTGTTATGATGTTATTATTACGACGACGATGTGTACTATGCTGTTGAGATATGTTTATGATCAATAAGATGATGCTACCGTATATGAGGAATAAGAAGTATGTTGGAAACCAAGAATCGTACTTTAAGAGTTATGAAATGTGCGTAAATGCGTGACTGTATCACAATGCTGACGAATATTTTATTTGGACACTTTTATTTATAGGATTTTCTTTCTACAGATTTGCAACGCTAATTCTTGACCTGTGAAATATTTTTATGTGAGACTGTCACTTTAGCGGAAACTGCTGTCGTAAATATTTCTGTAAGAAAGTTAAGTGACCACCTGCACGTAATGCATCGCGGGCACCCACCTGGGCGACAGCCGCCCGAAAAAAAGCCATTAGCCTTTCAGCGGCACAGGTAGAAAAAAAAGAGGGGGAGGCCATTATCCTCGCTATTGACGTTCCTTTGTAGAAAGCATCGCAAAAACGACAGGGTCGAACTTGAAAACATATGATTACACTGTGGAGCTTTTAATTTATGATATTTACTGAAATGCTTATGAATTGATGGGAAATATTCTTACATCTGCAAACCTGATAATGACAAGTGTCTTTCTACGAGAGTTGAGAGCTACTGACTTACGAAATGCCACATAGCTATTGAATGATGTTTTTATGCTTTGGTTTGCGTAATTGCTTATTTCATTTGACATCTGTTTTCCAGCTGTGTTGCAGCATTGGTTTCATAAAATAAAATTAAATGCATTTGCTAATGTGAACACTTTCTGTCAACAGATCTATTAAATAATAATTTTGTGATCCACATTCTTCGAAAAAGGAGCTCTTGGAATGGAGAGAACAATAAGAAGGGACTAATAACAGTAACTGCATCTATAATTTTCTTTTCAAGTACTTGGTAATTTCTTTTGTAGAATAATTTGTGGTGCACCACTTTAATTAGTTAGACATTAAGATGTGATTATACATTTCCCTTATCTGCATTGTTATCTTTAGTGTACTATTTTTTCTGCTTGAGCTATGTCATGTTTAGATATAAGCTGCTGTTTGCCAGGCATAGTGCTACTGAACTTTAATTTGTGTTACTCTGCTAAGCCAGATTTATTTTTTTGTTTGCTGCGCATCGCCTCATATTAGTTGTAATGTTGAATTGCTTGGTAATTTAGATTTACTGTAGCTTGCTTTGCGATTTTCCATTTTTCTTCATTGCTGTTTATATTAATTATTTTATGTGCTGCTGCATTGCCTCGTCCCTTAGTTTAGCATCTGAGCTCAGTAGATTTAAGTTAGCTTAAGAGGGGGTAGACTATATAAGAAACTGACTATGGAGAATAGGTAAAGAATGCATTGCGAAGTTATATGAAAAAGATTTGGGCCCAAATGAGTATTGTACAATCAGAAATAATTATTTTGAAAGAAATATGAACAGAACACAGAAAGCAGGCTTAGATAGGACTTTTTGGGAATAATGATGAACAAAGGGAGATCTCCATGCAAAATACTGCAGTAAAACAAACCCTGTCCTTTCCCTTTTGTGTTATCCCACTATATGTTTGTGTACCCTTGTGTATTTGTTTTCTTCCTGTCTCTGTGTACTGTTTCTTAGAACTTTTTTCTCTTCTAATACTAAGTTACATTCACTATGATGAGGAATACTGTTATCCTCAAATACAATTGGCATTAATAATGTGTTATTTACTTTGTAAAGATGTTTAGACATTATTTATTCTGTTTTGTGTTAATGCTCGTGTGTGAAGTTGATGTTTCGAAAGTTATTCTGATCTTTTATGTATGTACTCATGTCATAATTCCTGTAACACTGACGTATATGTCTATTTCTATTCTTTTGTAACGCCTGTTTTACTACAAATGTTATCTGTATTGTTATGTTCTTTAATGATGTATTCTGTACCTTTGTTATTGTATTCTCATGTTATAAAATTGTAATTGACACCAGTTTATCAAACTAAGTAACTTGTAAGCATTCATTTCACTGCACACATTTCCGTTGGTCATAGTATATGGACAATATGTGAGAAGTAGGGACTGATAGTGTTTGCACGTGTGTTAATGATTCAGCAAGGGACTGGATAACAGCATTGTTGGTTCTAAGGACAGTTCCGAAAACTTTGTGAGTGCACAAGTGGTGGTTTATGGACTTGCTATATTATCCGCAAAACTCTTCAATGGTGATTGTGCACCTGCACAGTCACAACAGATGGCTGCTGGCCATCTCTACAAGGACTACAGTGGGTCTACATCTTTGATGATCCATCAATACCATTATTTCTACAAGGACTGCAGTGGGTCTGCACCTCTGGTGGCCCACCAATGCCATAATCTCTACCAGGACTACAGTGGGTCTGCTCTGTGATGACCTACCTACCAATACTCTTCAAAATTTCGACTGACTCTGCTGTGGGTTTGCTCTGTTGTGGCCCATTACCTGTATGCATGTCAAGAGTCAGCACTGTCTTTCCGTTGGAAGGACAACACTACTTCTTCAAGACTGCATGGAAATCCACTACTTCTGTGTGCATTTTCTTTTACTGCGCAGACTTTGAGAAAAACTCTGCATTTTTACTGTGATGAACAATCTGGACTGTCTTTATGGACTGTGAGAAATTTTTAGCTTTTGACCAACATTGTATCAATAAGTGTGTGCATTTGATTTCTTTGTTATTGTAATTATGAAAATTTTTTTTCAAATCTGTATTGGCCATTGCCCAATCCAATTTGTAAAATTTTTTGTGGGGAGCATGGGGGCTATGTAAGTAGGCTGTTTAGGTTTTTTTATTGGTAACGCCACCTCTTTATGAAAATCACTGGCTGTGCTGTGTGCAGTCTGTGGCTGCTTTGCATTGTTGTAATACTCGCCATTGTAGTGTTGGGCAGCAGCAGCTGGATGTGAACAGCGCGTAGCGTTGCGCAGTTGGAGGTGAGCCGCCAGCAGTGGTGGATGTGGGGAGAGAGATGGCGGAGTTTTGAAATTTGTCATGAACTGCTATATTTATATATGATGATATCAAGGTAAATACATTGTTTGTTCTCTATTAATATCTTTCATTTGCTAACTATCCCTATCAGTAGTTAGTGCCTTCCATAGTTTGAATCTTTTATTTAGCTGGCAGTAGTGGCGCTCGCTGTATTGCAGTAGCTTGAGCAGCGAAGATTTTTGTGAGGTAAGTGATTTGTGAAAGGTATAGTTTAATATTAGTCAGGGCCATTCTTTTGTAGGGAATTTTGAAAGTCAGATTGCGTTGCGCTAACAAAATATTGTGTGTCAGTTTAAGCACAGTCATGTATAATTGTTCAAAGGGGACGTTTCATAAAAGGTTTACCTGTGCTAAATGCTTGAGATTTTGACTTTTAAATACACTGGGCCGAATAACCACTTGACTAGGTGGAATAGCTCTACCATTTTCGTATATTGTGATTTCTGCCTTCTTTGGCTTCTTGGTTAACACTTCACTCAATTTTGACCTTTTATGTACTGGAATGTTTTCACGATTGACATACCATAATTGTATTACATAGACAGACTTTTTTAAAAGTTGCATGTAACATTGTATAAGACTTACAGCTGAAATGAGCGGAACACCCCCACTGAGCGCTTTGGTATCATACCAAATGAGTCTAAGAGACCCAAATGCCTGTATGATCTTCATCGGAAATCAGAGCTATGTGATGTATCTGGTTTTAAAGACTTTGATGCTGCTTCTGCTAAACCTATGTACAATCTGCATGCCCATATACAACACATTGCTGAGAATGTCATATCACTTCCACTCGATCCCTTTTGCAATTCCAGCTGCATGTGGAGCAATGGGAATAAATTATGTGCCTCTGTCAAGTAACTTTAACCTTTCGATTTTGGTAGACATATTTGACTTGTACTATGCAACATTAAGCGCTATGGAGAGACTACCTATCTTGGACGTATCGTGCAACTATTCTTCGATTAGGTTGTCACGTATGTATGAGATCTAAAGTTAACAATCCTGACTTCTGGTCAGTGTCAAACATATGGTGCGCTATAATCTGACAATGGTGACTGATTTTCCGGTTCAAGTACTTACCGGGTGATCAAAAAGTCAGTATAAATTTGAAAATTGAATAAAACACGGAATAATGTAGATAGAGAGGTACAAATTGACAGACATGCTTGAAATGACATGGAGTTTTATTACAACCAAAAAATACAAAAGTTCAAAAATGTCCGACAGATGGCGCTTCATCTGATCAGAATAGCAATGATTAGCATAACAAAGTAAGACAAAGCAAGGATGATGTTCTTTACAGGAATTGCTCAATATGTCCACCATCACTCCTCAACAGTAGGAGTAGTCGAGGAATGATGTTGTGAACAGCACTGTAAAGCATGTCCGGAGTTATGGTGAGGCATTGGCGTCGGATGTTGTCTTTCAGCATCCCTAGAGATGTCGGTCGATCACGATACACTCGCGACTTCAGGTAACCCCAAAGCCAATAATCGCACGGACTGAGGTCTGGGGACCTGGGAGGCCAAGCATGACGAAAGTGGCGGCTGAGCACACGATCATCACCGAACGACGCGCAAGAGATCTTTCACGCGTGTAGCAATATGGGGTAGTTCTAATAAAACCCCATGTCATTCCAAGCATGTGTGTCAATTTTTACCTTTCTATCTACACTATTCCATGGTTTATAAGTTTTCAAATTTATACTGACTTTTTGCTCACTCGGTATCTTGGTTAAGAAGGGAACCGACTATTACTCTCGTAATACGTCGACGTTTCGTCAGATATGTTTATTTTATAGGGCACAGTGTGAAGCTATCACGGTTTATGACCTATATGTCACAGTTTCAGGCAGACTGCATCTGCATCATGTAGGAAGTGCACAGTTGCGGCTGGAGGTGATGGCAGCCATGTGGTTGGTTGCTTATATAAAACCGTGTGATGTCATGCATAGTGCAGCAAGCTCTGAGCGATCATTCTGCACGTTATGACTGCTATGCAATGTCGGAACAGTTACATCACCTCCCTCTAGTCGATGTTCTAAATTTAGTCTTACAAGGGAACCTCCCCATCGCACCCCCCTCAGATTTAGTTATAAGTTGGCACAGTGGATAGGCCCTGAAAAACTGAACACAGATCGATCGAGAAAACAGGAAGAAGTTGTGTGGAACTATGAAAAAAAAAGCAAAATATACAAACTGAGTAGTCCATGCAACATCAAGGACAACTTGAGCTCATCAGCGCCGTGTTCCCGTGGTTAGCGTAGGCAGCTGCGGAACGAGAGGTGTTTGGTTCAAGTCTTCCTTCGAGCGTAAAATTTTATTTTGTATTTTCAGACAATTATCAATGTTCAGGAACTCAGACATATTCAACTTAGCTCTCCAAAATTCCAGGACATGTTCAGATTTGCTTGGACATATGCAGGATTTGACGGCCTACACACGGAAAAATTTGAAAACGTTAAAAACATGTTTTGACAGCGCACAGGGAAAAGTGTGCGACTGTGAAACTGTTGGATTCATTTGTTGCAGTTTATGTGACAAACTCTTATGTTTTCATCACTTTTTTGGGAGTAATTCTCACATGCACAAGAAAACCTAAATCGGGCAATGTAGAATCTTTTTACCCATTCGCCAAGTGTACAAGTTAGGTGGGTCGACAACATATTCCTGTCATGTGACGCACATGCCCTCACCGGTGTCGTATACAATATAATCAGACGTGTTTTCCTGTGGAGGAATCGCTTGACCTGTGACCTTGCGATCAAATGTTTTCATTTCCCATTGGAGAGGCACGTCCTTTCGTCTACCAATCCCACGGTTTTGCGGTGCGGTCGCAAAACACAGACACTAAACTTATTACAGTGAACAGAGACGTCAATGAACGAATGGACAGATCATAACTTTACGAAAATAAAGAAAAACTTTTCACTTGAGGAGAGATTTGAACCAAGGGCCTCTCGTTCCGCAGCTGCTCACGCTAACCACGGGACCACAGCGTTCCTGAGTTCAGATTATCCTTGATGTTGCCTATCTTCGCATGGACTACTCAGTTTGTATATTTTGCTTACTTTTTCATAGTTCCACACAACTTCTTCCTGTTTTCTCGATTGATCTGTATTCAGTTTTTCAAGGCCTATCCACTGTGCCAACTCATAACTAAATCTGAGGGGGGGGGGGGGGTGCGATGGGGAGGTTCCCTTGTTAGAAGTATTTCAGAAGACTATGTTGACTCACAAAGCGCACTGATTGTCGTAGGACGCACATTCTGTATCGGGCAAAAGGCGAGACATGCTCCCTTGCATTCCTCACTGTGTAATGTGGAGCTCGCTGCTCTATTCTCCTTGGAGGCAGCTGCGTCCATAGTGGTGCATCTCGCTCTCTACAGCTTTCTGCTGCCAGAGATTGTCAACAGTTTCACCACAGCCATGGAATGCCACATAATGCAGCGCTGTCTTTGGCGGTGGCAGCAGCCGCAGTGTGCACGACCCGACCTAACCTCAACGGCAGGGCGCAGCCATCGCAGTCTGCAAAACTGTCTGCACGTCCTAGCGCACTGTCCACAGTTGGTGAACTTAGTAGAAGGAACAATCCCCGCGAGGTGTTTGTTCTACGAAAGACCCAATACCTCTCTTACTATCAAGATAGTGACAACCTTACAGGCTGCATCAGTGGGCATATCAGTTTTAAAGATAGGATGAGTGCTCTATAAATGTGATAGCCAGGACACTTGCTATCATTTTAAACTTGGTGTAAGTGTATTTTCTCAACATTTTGAACGTATGGTAGCTGTGTGTAGGGGAAAATAATCTAAACTGTAAAATCAGAAGGGGGTGCAGAGATTGTTTAAGCGTAGCACAAGCGGACTGGAGGAGAAGCGAGCCCAGTTCAGTGTGAACCAGCATGGATACGTGCGGGCAGTTGTAGCATCGCAAGTTTGTTCTGAGCGAACGTTTGTTTTAGGATAGCTAGCTGCATGTAACTTCGGGAGCTGACATCTACCGGCCTAACTGGGAGCCACACGCGCACCGTCACTACCTGCCATGGGAAAACTATCCATCGTCTCTTACAGGATGCGTACATTCACCACCTATGAGAAACTAAATAAATGATATTAAATATCATTGTATAATTTTCAAAATCGGTTCACTATCTTTTGACATTCAGGAGAAGATTATATCCGATTTTCAGCTTTATAACTATCATAGGTTCACAGATACAAAATTGCTAAAAAGGTCAAAAACCGACACTTAGGAAACTAAATTAAGTTAGGAAATATAATAGTTTGTCCTTTGGTATTTTATAAAATCACAAGCAGAACTCGCAGACTGCAGAATTAATTAATTGAGATTTTCATCATCTTCTTCTTCTTCTTCTTCTTCTTCTTGCGTTATAGCCTCTGTAGGACCACGGGTAGCATTTTCCTCTTCTCCCAGAACCTCTTCATTCTTTCTCTTCTTCTCTCCCGCTCTTCTTCTGAGATCTTCAGTGTCCGTTTCTCCTGTCGGCTCCACTGGTGACACTCTAATCTTTTCCTGTATTCTTCTCTGTCATTGATCTCTGGCATATTTGTCGGTGTATATTTGTTCCTCCAATTTTCCTTTCCTTCGACCTTGATCCCCAATTCTAACCAGTCCTTCCGAAGTTCAACAAATCACTTGGTTCCTGTCTTTCCCCTAGTCCTTCCTGTTGTTTCCCACACTCTCTTCGTCATTCTGTCCATACTCATCCTAACTACAGGTCCAGCAAACCTTGTCCTTTTGAGTCCGATTTCCCCAGATATTGTTCTCATGTTCCGGTACAATTCTTCCCTAGATCTTCGCATCCACCTCTCTCCACCTCTTTTGGGACCTAGTATTTTTCTCTCTTCTTTCTCTAATTGTTCTGCCCCATTTCTTCCTAGTGTCATCGTCTCAGCAGCACATAATACTGCATTCCTCGCCGTTGCCTTGTAGTGGCTTATCTTTGCCTCTGTGGCTATATTCTTTTTATTATACATGTCTCTCGTCATGCAGAAGGCTGGCCTCATCTTCTTTATCCTCTCTGTTATTCCCTCCTTGCTCCTGTTTCTTCCTGTTATAAGTTCTCCCAGATATTTAAATTTGTTCACCATTTCCACAGTGCCTTCCGGTGTTTCCCAGTCTGCAGTGGTATTTAATGTCTTTGTCTTGTTATAGGCGATCCTCAGTCCCACCTTTCTGGCTACCTTACTTAAGCTGTCAAGTTGTGTCTTTGCGTCTTCTTCTGTCTCACTTACTATTGCTATGTCGTCTGCAAAGGTTAGGCAGTCCACTTGAGCCCTGTTCTCCTTTTTGTCCGCCACATGGGTCTTCGGTTTCCCATTTCCTCGTTTATTGCTCTCCACTGCCTGATCACTTCGTCCAGTGCTATATTGAACAACAATGGTGACAATCCATCTCCCTGTTTAACACCAGTCTTGATCTCAAATTCTTCTGACAGTGCTCCTCTGAATTCCACCCTTGCTTTTGTGTCTGTCAGAATTTCTTTATGAGTTCTTGTGTAGTTCCATCAAGTCCTCTATTCTTCAGGATCCTAACAAGAGTCTGTCTGTCGATGGAGTCATATGCCTTTGTGAAGTCCACGAAGGTTATTACTTTTTGTATTTTAAGGCCCTATGTTGTATTACTTTAATGTTTGTATGTCAGAATGACGTAAATGTCTCTGTGTATAAGGATTGGTGCAGGCAAGTTTTGGCGCATGTATGGTCATGAGCGAGTGTTCTGATTGGCAGCGAGTGTGATTAGCCAATCAGAATTGAGACGGTTCCCGCTCGTTACCTGATAGCTATACTGGGAGTGAGGCCACAAGAAAGGAGTCGTTCGCTAGCGTAGAACGCGGACGGCCACGTTGCTAGTGCCAGTCAAAACAATGTGTGAAATGAAAGAATATTGAGTTCCTCGCGTTCGATACGTGTCGTGAGTAACGCTGATGTTGTTACGGGCAGTTTTGCGAAGTTTGGAAGTCTTAGAACTGTTTTATTGGAATGACATTCGCGTGTGAAAATTTGGCCTTCGTAGTACACGTGTGGCTTGTTTCAGTACTCAACCACTGAGCATTTTTGGCGAGCAATTTCTTTTTTGAAATCCATCAGAAGTACCGAATGTAATAACTCATGTTAGCGGTGGAATTAATGACTGTGAAAACGTTGTTTAATATGGGACGGGTTTGGGCAGATTTCTGGCTGCTGTGCATGCGAAATGAGTGTATAAATTGTGAACGTGACTAAAATAAACAATAGTATAAATGTGGACTGAATAGTACCGTTTCTTTGGCTATGAGAACAAATAAACATTATGGTGAGGAAATTTCGGACATTATTTTCCAGAAGCCAATCCATGATCTTACTGCCAGATAAATTGTGTTAATGACCCTTTTCTACAGAAATTCATTTCATTACTAGAGTTGTGCGGCTTCAGTAATTTCAGATATTAGATGATGTTTTGTATCAACATTGCCTTTACATCATCTTGTAAGTATCTACGTTGCTGAGTGGAGAGACATCGAAGAGACGTCGTTCTGAGGTAGGTGAAATTTTAATTAGTTGCCTGCACAGAGATAACGACGGATTCATAATCCGCCACGCCACACAGTGAAATGACAGGTGCAGACAACCCTCCCCAAATGTTTGGGTGAATTAAGAGAAAGATGGAGGGGTCCGAAATTACAGTTAGTAGTGACCATACAGCTATGAGTGAATAGTATCTTAGAGGGAGAAAGATGTTAAGGAGGTCAGGAGGCTGGCCTGGACATCACAAAATTCCTTTATCTCTGATGTCATGGAGCCAGTATTCCAGAACCTGTGGCACAGAACTTGTCCCAATATGTCCAGAGCTGAATTCTACACTGTTATAAAGAGCCTGTCAGGTCTGAGCTGTACTGTGATGTCATAGAGCCTGTTCCAGTATTCCATGTCAGCCAGCAAGAATTCCCTACCAATTTATACTTAGGACAACAACCCTCTTCCATAGGGAAAACACTATCTAAACTTTGAGCAGTTCCTTCGAATTTCCCAGCAAAATTAGACTTTCCTGTCAAAATTAGAATTTTCCGCCATTTCATATATAGGGCAGTTGGCCTTTGTCAGACAGGGGAGGGGGAGGGTGCAGTCATCGATGGCGTCACATAGGATATCATTGGACTCACACTGAGAATGCCCCTTAACTGTCTGCTCTTGTCCAGACTTCTCACAGCATTAGTTTATCATTATCAGTAACTGTCTAATCATTTATCATGCATTTTAATGTAAGAAACTCAGTTAAATGTGATTTAATAGATAAGGTACTCCTTTATCATTATTTTGAAGGACAACAATTTAATTGTGTCTGATAAACAGTGCCACTTTGTGTATGTTTAATTAACATAGCATCCATTCACCCAGGTACCGCTTGAATTATCAATCACGAGTGAGTCCCAAAGTATTGTGCATGAAGATACTTGCAAATAGAATATCATCAGCATGTTATGCCCTTAGACATGTTATGGCTTTAGATTCCCATCATCAATGTATAACAACCACTGCCTTCTAGCTACAAACTATTCACATGTACACTCACTTATTTGCTGTGGTATTCTTATTGGAGAACAAATGTACAAGATTTGAACGCAGTTTTTAAACTCCAGAAAGAGCCATAAGAATAATAATCAAAACAGTCAAGCTCACTGTAAAGATCTGTTCAAAACAGTGGGAATTTAAGGACACTGGGTGAGTGTATTTACCTATCAGTTGTACACATCAAAAAAAGACTGGTAATTACTGTACAAAGAGCTATGTCCAGGCAATGGAAGTAGACCTAGACTGAACTTAAATTCACCAAGCAATACTAAACAGCTTCTTCTACTAAGTAATAAAGACGTAAAATAAATTGCCAAAGAAGGTTAAGGAAATTGCTAAAACTACGTTGTTTAAAACAGGACTTAAACAGAACCTGTTAAACAATGCAGTCTATTCATTGAAGGATTACCTAAATACACATTATGGTTTGGTAAAGTGTCTAAAGCACCTAACATTCCACATAACACAGTCACATAATATTTTTCTTGTTTTTGCATGGAAAAACTTATTCCCAAAGCTATCCAGTGTATAATGTTAACAATGTATGCTCTTTCTGAGCTCGGCATCTCTCTTGTTATAGAGGGACACTGACTCAGTTTTTCATGTTAAAAAATGGGAAGTTGCGGTGCACAAAACAGTCCCGACATTAGCTAATACTGCGTGTGGTGTTATGAAGCAATGTGTGTATGGTGTATGTAGTGAATGGAAGTGAGAAATGAAGGAGTAACGTAGCACAGACCTTTTACATTATCAGATAAATTATTTCTACAACTGTGTTGTATACTAGGTGTAAACCGAATGAGGTAGCACACTTCAAAGCAGAGCAGTTTTGTGATCAGGGGAGGTTGAGGCACCCATCTTCATCCAGCCATCCTCATTTAGGCTCTTCGTCGTTTTTCTAAGTTACTTCAGGTAAAGGATAGGACAGTCTACAGGTGACTACTTGTCCAATCCTTGT
Source organism: Schistocerca serialis cubense (assembly GCF_023864345.2). Lineage (NCBI taxonomy): Eukaryota > Metazoa > Arthropoda > Insecta > Orthoptera > Acrididae > Schistocerca > Schistocerca serialis. The sequence goes on from NC_064642.1 coordinate 66,121,423, forward strand.
CACAGTATACCCGTAAATACTTAAACGTCTATACAGGGCTGTTACAAATGATTGAAGCGATTTCATAAATTCACTGTAGCTCCATTCATTGACATATGGTCACGACACACTACAGATACGTAGAAAAACTCATAAAGTTTTGTTCGGCTGAAGCCGCACTTCAGATTTCTTCCGCCAGAGCGCTCGAGAGCGCAGTGAGACAAAATGGCGACAGGAGCCGAGAAAGCGTATGTCGTGCTTGAAATGCACTCACATCAGTCAGTCATAAAAGTGCAACGACACTTCAGGACGAAGTTCAAAGAAGATCCACCAACTGCTAACTCCATTCGGCGATGGTATGCGCAGTTTAAAGCTTCTGGATGCCTCTGTAAGGGGAAATCATCGGGTCGGCCAGCAGTGAGCGAAGAAACGGTTGAACGCGTGCGGGCAAGTTTCACGCGTAGCCCGCGGAAGTCGACGAATAAAGCAAGCAGGGAGCTGAACGTACCACAGCCGACGGTTTGGAAAATCTCACGGAAAAGGCTAAAGCAGAAGCCTTACCGTTTACAATTGCTACAAGCCCTGACACCCGATGACAAAGTCAAACGCTTTGAATTTTCGGCGCGGTTGCAACAGCTCATGGAAGAGGATACGTTCAGTGCGAAACTTGTTTTCAGTGATGAAGCAACATTTTTTCTTAATGGTGAAGTGAACAGACACAATGTGCGAATCTGGGCGGTAGAGAATCCTCACGCATTCGTGCAGCAAATTCGCAATTCACCAAAAATTAACGTGTTTTGTGCAGTCTCACGGTTCAAAGTTTACGGCCCCTTTTTCTTCTGCGAAAAAAACGTTACAGGACACATGTATCTGGACATGCTGGAAAATTGGCTCATGCCACAACTGGAGACCGACAGCGCCGACTTCATCTTTCAACAGGATGGTGCTCCACCGGACTTCCATCATGATGTTCGGCATTTCTTAAACAGGAGATTGGAAAACCGATCGATCGGTCGTGGTGGAGATCATGATCAGCAATTCATGTCATGGCCTCCACGCTCTCCTGACTTAACCCATGCGATTTCTTTCTGTGGGGTTATGTGAAAGATTCAGTGTTTAAACCTCCTCTACCAAGAAACGTGCCAGAACTGCGAGCTCGCATCAACGATGCTTTCGAACTCATTGATGGGGACATGCTGCGCCGAGTGTGGGAGGAACTTGATTATCGGCTTGATGTCTGCCGAATCACTAAAGGGGCATATATCGAACATTTGTGAATGCCTAAAAAAACGTTTTGAGTTTTTGTATGTGTGTGCAAAGCATTGTGAAAATATCTCAAATAATAAAGTTATTGTAGAGCTGTGAAATCGCTTCAATCATTTGTAATAACCCTGTATAAAGGGTGTCCCAAATGAATGATGAGTTTACGGGAATACGACAGAAATAATTGTTGGATGCAAAAATTTGTGCATCACTTTGAAATCGTCGTCTTAAGTTCATGCCTTATGAAGCTACACGCTTCCATCAAATTTACATAGACATACAAATCCATTGACTGAATCGAAAGCACAATGCAGATTATTTATATTATTATAATTAAATTCTCCTTGAGACACATGATTCTCAGCGTTATCTGCAGTAATGATAAAAGCTGAAGAAATGAGTTAAAATCTGAACCACTGCTGGGGCTTGATCCCAGGTCTTGTCCTTACTAAGCAGATGTGTTAGCTATTGCACCATCATACCAATGTATGTAATACAAGTGCATAAACTAATCCAGTCGAATTCCCTCATTAACACAAACCTCAGTTCACACCTTCAGCCTATTTTCCCCTTCTTAAATTGTTCGTGAGGTGAGGCTCTCAGGTATTGGAATAGCAGCAGTATTAGTATTTAAGAAAGGGAAAATAGGCTGAAGGCGTCATTTGAAGTTTGTGTTAGAGGGGGCATTCGACTACAGTATTCTGTCCAGGTGTGTTATGTATATAGCTGCAGTGGTTTAAAAGCTAACACATCTGTGTGGTAAACAGGTGATCTGGATTAAAGTCTCGTCTCGTGTACAAATTGTAATGCGTTACATCAGTTTCTATAATTATGTTTTTGATTAAAACATGTGAACCATAAAGACACGTTTGCCTTGGTATAAATTCAAACAAAAGTTAGTACGATAGTTTTTCTTAACTGAACCTCCAATTGGCGATTGAAATTAAAAGATTGCTTACAGCTTCAGGGCGACTGCGTGGTGGGAAAAGGAGACTTTGAAGGCCACGGTGTACGAATCACATCTTTGTTGCGTTGGTCAGTGTGTGAGCAGCAAGCGACTGCAGTGGCCGCTGATACTGTGTCTCCTGCTCTTTGCGAAGTACATCATCGGGTTACGTCGAGATTCGTCTTCGATTGTGCAGTGTGCATGGGGACGGGTCTGCAAGCGGTGGCATTGTCAGGGAGTGGAGCAGAAAACTGAATGCTGGTCTCACAGACGTGTGGAACAGAAGTAGTCGACAAAGACATTCAGATGTGATTGATGAACTTGTGCAATGTGTTGGCCTAATTGTGTGTGCGAGGCGCCGATCCACGATTTTTGAACTTTCTCAAGATGTGCTTCAGCATACAAGTGGGGCGTGTGCAGTTGGAGTGATATGGAACCCCTGATACGTCTAGATACGACTCTTGACAGGTGGCACGTACGTAAGCATCCTGTCTGATCACCTGCATCCGTTCATGTCCATTGTGTATTCTGGAGGACTTTGGCAATTCCAGCAGGGCAATGCGTCATCCCACACCTCCAGAATGGCTACAGACTGGCTCCAGGAACACTCTTTTGAGTTTAAACACTTCCGCTGGCAATCAAGCTCCCCGACAAGAATATTATTCAGCATACCTGGAATGCCTTGCAGCGTGCTGCTCAGAAAATATCTCCACCCCCTAGTACTCTTACGGATTTGTGGGCAGACCTGCAGGATTCATGGAGTAAGTTCCCTCCATCACTACTTCAGACATTAGTCGAGTCCATGCCACGTCGTGTTGCGCCACTTCCGCGGGCTCGCTGGTGCCCTACTCGATATTAGGCAGGTGTACCAGTTTCTTTGGGTCGTCAGCGTATAAACCCTGTGTAACATACTAATAGTACAGTATTTACGTTTCAAGTTGAGTCTGACAAGTGGAAAGGTAGACAGACCACTATCTGATTCAGTGTGACCTAGTAGATAGTGTCGGAAGTTCCATGCGGCTTTTCGCGGATGATGCTGTAGTATACAGAGAAGTTGCAGCATTAGAAAATTGTAGCGAAATGCAGGAAGATCTGCAGCGGATAGGCACTTGGTGCAGGGAGTGGCAACTGTCCCTTAACATAGACAAATGTAATGTATTGCGAATATATAGAAAGAAGGATCCTTTATTGTATGATTATATGATAGCGGAACAAACACTGGTAGCAGTTACTTCTGTAAAATATCTGGGAGTATGCGTGCGGAACGATTTGAAGTGGAATGATCATATAAAATTAATTGTTGGTAAGGCGGATACCAGGATGAGATTCATTGGGAGAGTGCTTAGAAAATGCAGTCCATCAACAAAGGAGGTGGCTTACAAAACTCTCGTTCGACCTATACTTGAGTATTGCTCATCAGTGTGGGATCCGTACCAGATCGGTTTGACGGAGGAGATAGAGAAGATCCAAAGAAGAGCGGCGCGTTTCGTCACCGGGTTATTTGGTAACCGTGATAGCGTTACGGAGATGTTTAGTAAACTCAAGTGGCAGACTCTGCAAGAGAGGCGCTCTGCATCGCGGTGTAGATTGCTCGCCAGGTTTCGAGAGGGTGCGTTTCTGGATGAGGTATCGAATATATTGCTTCCCCCTACTTATACCTCCCGAGCAGATCACGAATGTAGAATTAGAGAGATTAGAGCGCGCACGGAGGCTTTCAGACAGTCGTTCTTCCCGCGAACCATACGCGACTGGAACAGGAAAGGGAGGTAATGACAGTGGCACGTAAAATGCCCTCCGCCACACACCTTTGGGTGGCTTGCGGAGTATAAATGTAGATGTAGATGTAGATCTGCCATTGATCTTTCATGATTTCCAGTACACTCTTCCTTCTGTAAGTAAGAATTCCTGGCGAGTCGCACGACATATAGCAATACGGCGCGTTCTGTTCACACAGTGCACTTTAAGGCAATGCAGAGTTCGCAAGGCAGGGAAGAAATGCGGACACAGCGCAGCGTGTGGTATGGGACTGCGAGCCGACACAGAAGCTGCAGAGGTGAGATCCGCCTCGGTGTGTGGGCAGGCGACCCGGCCACGTGTATTGCATTCCCAGGTGGTGCTCTGCATCCAGGGCAGAAAATCTGCTCTGCAGCATTCCGCGCACGCCGCTTGCTTTGGTGTGCAAAGCAGAGCTGACTTCTCCGATATGGCTGGCTGCTGGTTCGGCATCGCTTCCGCTGTTCCAGAGGAAACACATACACACTGATTTTATTGTAGTCAGACAAGAAGTAACAATACAATCCTGCTATCTGCGACACGTGCCGTATAGATATAGGCATTTGTTTGGTGAGTGCTTTCGTTCAAAATCTGTTTTTGTAAGCACAGATATGAGTTACCAAAGTATTGTTAACTGTCTAAATAGCTACCGAAAAACTTGATGCATTGCCCAGTCCAGCATTTCATGTCCCTTAAAAATGGATTTTCCTGTCATTTGTTTTTGTATTTTGCAGTTTTTAATATATTACACTACCGTTTGGAATAAGTGATACACCAATACTGACAAGTCTGATCACATTGAAATTTATTCCACCTGTTCGGGAAAAGATACTACACAATGCATTGGATTTACAAACCAGTACATGCACTGTGACTGAAAATTCAGTACAGAGTAGCGCCACCACGATCTTAAATCAGAGCCGCTAGACGGCGTAACATGGAACGAAAGAGCGCGTGAATGTGTTGCTGGGAAATACTCTGCCACGTGGTTTGTAGGAGCGTCCACAAAGAATCAGGACCTGAAAGAATACGTTGTCGACCGGCCGTATCCCAGGTATGTCCGATGGGCGACATATCAGACGAACGGACAGGCCAGGGAAACAACGGTACCCGTTGTTCTTCGAAGAACGCTTGCAAATTCCTCGCCCCAAAAGACTGGGCGTTGTCCTGCTGGAAAATGTCATGTGTAACGGCCTGCAGGTGGGGCAGTGCCTCGGGCTGTAAAACCTTCGTGAGTTTCGGTAATTGTTCAGATTTCCTGAAGACATAGGATGCGGGAGGGTGCTACAGCCAATGGCGAACCAAATCAACACACTTGACTTTTATCCGCTATGCCGCTTAACAATGTCTGCCCGACTACCTTCGCCAGCCAGGGTGGCGGAGCGGTTCTAAGCGCTACAGTCTGGAACCGCGTGACCGCTACGGTCGCAGGTTCGAATCCTGCCTCGGGCATCGGTGTGTGTGATGTCCTTAGGATACTTAGGCTTAAGTAGTTCCCAGTTCTAGGGGACTGACAAACGCAGAATTTAAGTCCGGTAGTGCTCAGCGCCATTTGAACCATTTTTTGAACCGACTGCCTTCACGACGGTGGTTCACATGCCCATGGCAGTCTTCGGCCTTGGTGGGTTCTGGTCAGTGGAAGCCGACGCAATGGCAATATGTGCCACCAATCCAGCCCTCTGATGATGGCGTCGTACTGTCGACGCAGATATATGCGTACCCATTACAGTACTCCAACACTGCAACAGCTGTTCAGTCCGTTACAGCCAAGCGGACAAGGTGATGTCGTCTAGGGGCATGCTCACATTGTGAAATCCAGTACCCTGTCGGCGCTACGTACGGCCCTCTTCTCTCCATGGACTCCACATACGCCTCATTGCTGAAGCAGCGTGCCTTATACGACCTTTAATGTCGCGGACGTCAGACCAGCCGCATGGAGACCATTTATTCTGCAGTATTCCAAAGCACTCACAAGCCGATGTGTCACCTTGGCATCTCGACGAGGCTTAGTGGCACTTAGTTACTTGTTCCCACATTGTATGGCGCCTCCGCACGAACTAAGGGCTGCGTGACACTGGGCTGTTCGGTCACACAAAAGAGTGCTCTGTTGGGCCTACAGCTGTGCCATTTATCTCACTAATTATGGTTCCGCTGTTCTACATATGCGCTTATTATGGCGCGTTGAAGGCCATACTGTCTGAGTTTCACTTCTTACAGAGAGTAGCGTATTTTGTGTATTTAATGTTAGCTATTAATGTGTAGTTCTACAACCTGAAATTTGTGGTAGTCTTGTGTGATTTTTTGATACCATAGCCTTTTAGCAGGAGCCTGGAAACAGACATAAAAGTGACGGGTAACATGCTGTTCGGTAACCTTCAGTCGACATGTCCTCAGTTCACCTCCCCGAAACTGAGATAAGATGTTCGAACTCTCTGTGAATAATACAGAGGAGTCAGGACACAGAAAAAAAACAGTTAGTATTGAACAGTTGTTGCACAATACTATCTTCGATAGCAATTCTAGAAAAGGGGCTGATAGACTCAGATCCATGTTGTGTACACCAAACTACACTCAATCCCCAAATAATTTGGTATAGGCATGCGTTTTCAAATACAAATATATGTACAGAGCCGGACTACGGTGCTGTGGTCGGCAACGCCTATATAGGACAACAAGTGTCTGGCGCAGTTGTTAGATCGGTTACTGCTGTTACAATGGCAGGTTATTAAGATTTAAGTGAGTTTGAACGTGGTGTCATTGTCGGCGCACGAGCCATGGGACACAGTATGTCCGAGATAGTGGTGAAGTGAGGACCCCCTAGCAGGCAGTTCTGTCAACATTACGAAATGGTGGTAATGACCTCAAGATGAAAGCCGATACCACAATGGACACTGACTCTACGACTCGTCAATTCAATGACCTGCATGGCCAAACTGGGTTTGTGATGGTGTTGCTGCAGCAATGTAAATGTCACATAGATCAAGAGCTGAAGTGTCTCTTGACTCAGTAATTTGTGCATAATGACTGGCAGGCAGCTGGTGGTGGCGAATGATGGCCCCTGATGGCTAGGCTCATGCTGTTATGCTCTCCCCCTCTTCAAAGAACTCGACCCTCTGATTTCTCTTTGCTGCAGAAATGGAACTAGTTAACTCTTCACAGGTCATTGTCGCTACACTCAGCTAGTAGTTGATTCACATCTAAAGAAGTCTTTCTGTGTTAATTCAACAGCTTAGCACCTTCCTCGTGAGTGCAACTTCTATTAGTGTAAACCTACAGGTAGAAAGTTGGAAGGACAGTAGCCGGTAGTGGTGGCCGAGCGGTTCTAGGCGCTTCAGTCTGGAACTGCGCGACCGCAAGTTCGAATCCTGCCTCGGGCATGGATGTGCGTGATGTCCTTAGATTATTTAGGTTTAAGTAGTTCTAGGGGAGTAATGAGCTCAGATATTAAGTCCCATAGTGCTCAGAGCCATTTGATCCATTTGGTAGGACAGTATCTGTGTTAGTCTATACCTGAAATAGTAACGGACGATGTCGGCCACTAGCGAAATTACAAGCATATCTGACGTCGAGGTTCCCCATGCAATGTGTCCGTGTTTGTGTGCTAATTATGATGCTGTCTCACTTGCCCAAACAATTGATACATCGAAATCTGACCGTTATGGGCCGCTATCATTTGGTCTATAGAGGCGACAAGCATTGGGTACAGAGTATTGTTCGGGTTTTCGTTATGTGCAATTTCGAAAACTGAGTTGGGTATGTAAAATAACTTCTGACACCACTTGTGGCCAGTGTGGGTGTGCTGTGGTATAGGATGGTGGAATGAAAATTCCAGTATTAAGTATTTTCAAAATTAAGTGAAGCGAAATGTAGTGTGAGGAGCGCTATGCGAGAGGCGATCAATGAATTCGAAAGTAAAGTTCTGTGTACTGACTTGGCAGAAAATACTAAGAAATTTTGGTCTTATGTCAAAGCGGTAGGTGGATCAAAACAAAATGTCCAGACACTCTGTGACCAAAATGGTACTGAAACAGAGGATGACAGACTTAAGGCCGAAATACTAAATGTCTCTTTTCCAAAGCTGTTTCACAGTGGAAGACTGCACTGTAGTTACTTCTCTAGATTGTCGCACAGATGACAAAATGGTAGATATAGAAACAGACGACAGAGGGATAGAGAAACAATTAAAATCGCTCAAAAGAGAAAAGGCCACTGGGCATGATGGGATATCAGTTCGATTTTACACAGAGTACGCGAAGGAACTTGCCCCCCTTCTTGCAGCGGTGTACCGTAGGTCTCTAGAAGAGCGTAGCGTTCCAAAGGATTGGAAAAGGGCCCAGGTCATCCCCGTTTACAAGAAGGGACGTCGAACAGTTGTAGAATTTTGGAACAAGTATTATGTTCGAGTATAATGACTTTTCTGGAGACTATAAATCTACTCTGTAGGAATCAGCATGGGTTTCGAAAAAGACGGTCGTGTGAAACCCAGCTCGCGCTATTCGTCCACGAGACTGAGAGGGCCATAGACACGGGTTCCCAGGTAGATGCCGTGTTTCTTGACTTCCGCAAGGCATTCGATACAGTTCCCCACAGTCGTTTAATGAACAAAGTAAGAGCACATGGACTATCAGACCAATTGTGTGATTGGATTAAAGAGATCCTTGATAACAGAAAGCAGCATGTCATTCTCAATGGAGAGAAGTCTTCCGAAGTAAGAGTGATATCAGGTGTGCCGCAAGGGAGTGTCATAGGATCGTTGCTATTCTCAATATACATAAATGACCTTGTGAATGACATCGGAAGTTCACTGAGGCTTTTTGCGGATGATGCTATGGTATATCGAGAGGTTGTACAAATGGAAAATTGTACTGAAATGCAGGAGGATCTGCAGCGAATTGACGCATGGTGCAGGGAATGGCAATTGAATCTCAATGTAGACAAGTGTAATGTGCTGCGAATACATAGAAAGAAAGATGCTTTATCATTTAGCTACAATATAGCAAGTCAGCGACTGGAAGCAGTTAATTCCATAAATTATCTGGGATTAGGCATTAGGAGTGATTTAAAATGGAATGATCATATAAAGTTGATCGTTGGTAAAGCAGATGCCAGACTGAGATTCATTGGAAGAATCTTGAGGAAATACAATCCGAAAACAAAGGAAGTAGGTTACAGTACGCTTGTTCGCCCAGTGCTTGAATACTGCTCAGAATCCGTACCAGATAGGGTTGATAGAAGAGGTAGAGAAGATCCAACGGAGAACAGCGCGCTTCGTTATAGGATCATTTAGTAATTGCGAAAGCATTACGGAGATGATAGATAAACTCCAGTGGAAGACTCTGCAAGAGAGACGCTCAGTAGCTCGGTACGGGCTTTTGTTGAAGTTTCAAGAACATACCTTCACCGAGGAGTCAAGCAGTATATTGCTCCCTCCTACGTATATCTCGCGAAGAGACCATGAGGATAAAATCAGAGAGATTAGAGCCCACACAGAAGTATACCGACAATCCTTCTTTCCACGAACAATGCGAGACTGGAATAGAAGGGAGAACCGATAGAGGTACTCAAGGTACCCTCCGCCACACACCGTCGGGTGGCTTGCGGAGTATGGATGTAGATGTAGAGGAGAGAGGAGGTGGGTGGAAAGAGCACACTGAAACCCTCTATGAGTGGTCAGAGTTGTCTGATGACATAGAAGAAGAAACAGGATCCGATATAAAAGAGAAAGGGGAGCCAGTATTATAATCAGAATTAAATGAGCTTCGGAAGACTTAGGATCGAATAAGGCAGAAGGGACTGAGGTGTAGCGCCGTATAAGGATCCAGCCTTGGAGGCGGTTATGTGGGAGATGTGTCTCAGAGCTATATAGTAACAGATGGTGACACGAGACTGGACGCGCACGTAGTTCATGTATCAGCCGATAGAGGACAATATTGGATGGGGGGACTGTGATTTTAGTTTCGATTGTGCCCACTAGAGTGCACTAAAGTAATAGAATGTTTTTCATAAACTGTTGTAGTATTTTCATAAAGTGTTATTATTTCTTTTTGTGTATGTAAAATGTTATAAACGTGTTTTAGCAGTATGAGTGATGCGTGAGTGTGGTTTAAGGTTAATATGAAGATAATTGTTTAACGAGTTACGTAGTAGGATTTAGTGTGTGAACATTTCGGAGAAGTATGGATATGGATAAAGGGGGTTTTTGTAGAATGGTTTTGTAAAGAAAGTTTATGGTAAAAGGGAAAGTTAATTCAGGTATAAATAACAACAGTAAATAACTTTATGCATAAGCAAAACTTCATCATATTAGATAATTACGTCGGTAAAAAGTGCAGTCGTGAGGTTTACTAGTTCGCGATTGGTTATGGATGAAAAGCGCGAAATGAGGCGGGAGAGTGTTGTTATGCTATTGGCTGTTGAGTAAACTGATGAATGGTAAAGCAATATTCTTCGCGCGCCTTTCTCTGCTGGTAGAGAAGACTTAGAGTATTCTAGGGAGGAGTCGAAGCCTAGCCATGAAAGAGATCGGACGTGTTCTGTAGTAGTTCCGATGGAAACGATAAGTTGCCGGATCTAGCAGTGTTTCATACATCAAAAGTGTTGGAAAGTGACGGCATAATTATTCCGATAGGCGTGTAGAAATTTCTGAATTTTTAAGTGAATTTTGTGAAGAGAAAAGACTGATATTCCGCGTGGCGTATTGAGCAGGTCGGTGGCTAAAAAACTGTGACTGCATTTGGTACCGACAGACTTTATATTTGGCGAGCATTCTCAATCAAAAATAATCAGTATTTTTGTAGCTATTACGTTTTCGGGAAATGCAACACCATAAACTTGCTAACGTGAGTGAAAGGGATTGTGAGTGACTGTGTTAAGACTAGCACGGGCTTGGCAGTGATGCTTGTTCACCTAAGTTTCAGAATATATTAATTGAGGACAAAATTTCCAACGTTTCATTTCTTGTGAACACTTTCTCCCGAAACGTAGATTAGTGACTTAAATTGCAGCCTGGTTCACGTCGAAGTACAGTAGGTTTCACTCGGCTTTCCTACAGATGATCTGCTGAGACAATGTTCACAGGTAGGTGCAGGTTCGTCGTAAAGGGACGGAAAGAACCGCGCTGCCGCGGGATGGGTAATATTCCACCGGAATTTCTACAATCGTTGGGGGGTGGTAACAAAACGACTATTGACGTTATTGATTATGGCGATATACCTTTTTACTTTCGGAAAAACATCATCCACACAGAATGAGATTTTAACTCTGCAGCGGAGTGTGCGCTGATATGAAACTTCCTGGAAGATTAAAACTGTGTGTCCGACCGAGACTCGAACTCGGGACCTTTGCCTTTCGCGGGCAAGTGCTCTACCATCTTAACTACCGAAGCACGACTCACGCCCGGCACTCACAGCTTTACTTCTGCCAGTATCTCGTCTCCTACCTTCCAAACTTTACAGAAGCTCTCCTGCGAATCATATCAGCGCACACTCCGCTCCAGAGTGAAAATCTCATTCTGGAAACATCCCCCAGGCTGTGGCTAAGCCATGACTCCGCAGCATCATTCACACACAGTTCCGAAGACTGCAAGAGTTGACAAGTGCGAGATTGATCGCACAGTCAGCTTAAGAACTGATGCATCCAAGTTTCTGACAAGAATAATATACAAAAGAATGGAAAAGCAAGTTGACGATGTATTAGATGACGATCAGTTTGGCTATGCGAAAGATAAAGGCACCAGAGAGGCAATTCTGACGTTGTAGTTGATAATGGAAACCACACTAAATAACAATTAAGACACGTTAATAGGATCCGTGTTAGACACTGGGACGGGAGGACGACGGTTCAATCCCGCGTCCGGCCATCCTGATTTAGGTTTTCCGTGATTTCCCTAAATCACTCCAGGCAAATGCTGGGATGGTTCCTCTGAAAGGGCACGGCCGACTTCCTTCCCAATCCTTCCCCAATCCGATGAGACCGACGACCACGCTGTCCGGTCTCCTATTTCTATTCCAAACCAACCAACCAATAGGATCCGTCGACCTGGAAAAAGCATTCGACGATGTTGAGTGGTGCAAGATGTTCGAAATTCTGAGGAAAATTGGGATTATCTATAGAGAAAGACTGTTAATATACAATATGTACAAGAGTCAAGAGCGAACAACGGCGAAGTGCTCTGATTAAAAAGAGCGTAACACAGACACATATTCCTTCACCCTAGTGTTTAAACTATTCATCGAGGAAACAACGATGGAGAAATAAAAGAAAGTTTGAGGAGGAGAATTAAATATTCATGGATATGCTAATGGTAAGATTCATTGATGACGTTACTATCCTCAGTGAATGTGAAGAAAATTATAAGATCTCCTGAAAAGAATGAACAGCCTCATGAGTACAGGGTATGGATTGAGAGTGAATCGAAAAAGGCGAAAGTAATGAGAAGTAGCAGAAATGAGAACAGAGAGAAACTTAACATCGGGATTGGTGATCACGAAGTAGACGAAGTTAAGTAATTCTGCTACCTAGGCAGCAAAATAACCCGTGGCGAACAGAACAGAGAGAACATGAATACCAAACCAGCACTGGCGGAAAAGACATTTCTGGGCAAGAGAAGTCCGCTAGTAACAAACATATATCTTAACTTGTGGAAGAGTTTTCTAAGAATGTACGTTTTCAGCACACTGAGACATGGGCTGTGCGAAATCCGGAACAGAAGAGAATCGAAGCATTTGGGACGTGTGCTACAGAAGAATGTTGAAAATTAGTTGGACTTATAAGGTAAGGAATAGTAAGTTACTGAAGACGTAGGTTGCAAGTGCTAGCCGGCCGGTGTGGCCGTGCGGTTCTAAGCGCGTCAGTTTGGAACCGCGTGACCGCTACGGTCGCAGGTTCGAATCCTGCCTCGGGCACGGATGTGTGTGATGTCCTTAGGTTAGTTAGGTTTACGTAGTTCTAAGTTCTAGGGGACTGATGACCTCAGTAGTTAAGTCCCATAGTGCTCAGAGCCATTTGAACCATTTTTTTTGCAAGTGCTACTCTGAGATGAAGGGCCTGGCACAGGAGAGAAATTCGTGACCGGCCGCGTCAAGCGAGTCAGGGGACCGATGACACTCCACGACGGAGACTCTTAGGCCCTTGGCTAGCACGTCTCTGACCTGGTAGGAGAGGGGTGTGTCGGCTACTGTCGAGTGGCCGCTCTCTATGCAACGCGGCGGCCCTGCTACAAAGTCACGTTGGAATGCCAGATTGGGCCAGCAAACGGGTCGTTAGTTCCTCTGCTAGCATACCAAGGAGTGCTTCAATGTTGTTCGCGTTGCCGCAACTACAGCTCAAACCGTGATAGATTCAGTGAAGTACGGTTCGTCAAATTAAAGAAGGAGGCAACACAGTTCTGCCAGTACGGACATATAAATTTTTATTAATACATGTGAAAAAATACAGCACAGAGAAGATTTTTGTAACTGAAATTCATCAAATCCTTAAAGGTCTACATTATTTACAGTAGGAAATGAGTTCGAGCACTCACGTTAAGGTTCTCAGAGATGCTCATCGATGGCAATACTCACGTTAAGCTTTTAAGCCCATTTTTAATTAAACTTTGATTAAAAATTAATATAAAATCCAATACGAGTTACATAAAAAATCAGCAAGGTAGAATATATTATAGGACATACTTCCAAACCACATCCAATATTTAGTTATGAATAACAATGGAAAGAGGAGAGCAAATCCAAGAAGACGGTGGTTCCATATCATTTTTATTGTAATTACAGACGCCACAGATAGTACCAACTGATTTTAAGCTCGCAACAAAACTTCACAGCTGGTTAACTATAAATTTTCGAAGAATTACTGCACACAAAATTTTAACAATGTACCAATTTTGATTAGAATTTTAGCACGCAGCTAATAGTGGATCTGATATTATTTTTGTATAAAAATTGTGAATTACACTCCTGGAAATGGAAAAAAGAACACATTGACACCGGTGTGTCAGACCCACCATACTTGCTCCGGACACTGCGAGAGGGCTGTACAAGCAATGATCACACGCACAGCACAGCGGACACACCAGGGACCGCGGTGTTGGCCGTCGAATGGCGCTAGTTGCGCAGCATTTGTGCACCGCCGCCGTCAGTGTCAGCCAGTTTGCCGTGGCATACGGAGTTCCATCGCAGTCTTTAACACTGGTAGCATGCCGCGACAGCGTGGACGTGAACCGTATGTGCAGTTGACGGACTTTGAGCGAGGGCGTATAGTGGGCATGCGAGAGTCCGGGTGGACGTACCGCCGAATTGCTCAACACGTGGGGCGTGAGGTCTCCACAGTACATCGATGTTGTCGCCAGTGGTTGGCGGAAGGTGCACGTGCCCGTCGACCTGGGACCGGACCGCAGCGACGCACGGATGCACGCCAAGACCGTAGGATCCTACGCAGTGCCGTAGGGGACCGCAGCGCCACTTCCCAGCAAATTAGGGACATTGTTGCTCCTGGGGTATCGGCGAGGACCATTCGCAACCGTCTCCATGAAGCTGGGCTACGGTCCCGCACACCGTTAGGCCGTCTTCCGCTCACGCCCCAACATCGTGCAGCCCGCCTCCAGTGGTGTCGCGACAGGCGTGAATGGAGGGACGAATGGAGACGTGTCGTCTTCAGCGATGAGAGTCGCTTCTGCCTTGGTGCCAATGATGGTCGTATGCGTGTTTGGCGCCGTGCAGGTGAGCGCCACAATCGGGATTGCATACGACCGAGGCACACAGGGCCAACACCCGGCATCATGGTGTGGGGAGCGATCTCCTACACTGGCCGTACACCACTGGTGATCGTCGAGGGGACACTGAATAGTGCACGGTACATCCAAACCGTCATCGAACCCATCGTTCTACTATTCCTAGACCGGCAAGGGAACTTGCTGTTCCAACAGGACAATGCACGCCCGCATGTATCCCGTGCCACCCAACGTGCTCTAGAAGGTGTAAGTCAACTACCCTGGCCAGCAAGATCTCCGGATCTGTCCCCCATTGAGCATGTTTGGGACTGGATGAAGCGTCGTCTCACGCGGTCTGCACGTCCAGCACGAACGCTGGTCCAACTGAGGCGCCAGGTGGAAATGGCATGGCAACCCGTTCCACAGGAGTACATCCAGCATCTCTACGATCGTCTCCATGGGAGAATAGCAGCCTGCATTGCTGCGAAAGGTGGATATACACTGTACTAGTGCCGACATTGTGCATGCTCTGTTGCCTGTGTCTGTGTGCCTGTGGTTCTGTCAGTGTGATCATGTGATGTATCTGACCCCAGGAATGTGTCAATAAAGTTTCCCCTTCCTGGGAAAATGAATTCACGGTGTTCTTATTTCAATTTCCAGGAGTGTAGCTTGGTGAAAGTATACAGTCATTAAATGTGTTAGATGCAACGTTGTCTCTGGAATGGATTTCTGCTAGTGGGTACTGTTGGTTGAGGCAACATCTATGCCCGTCTGAGCGGTAATCCAGCCGCACACGTTTTGCATTCTCGGTCATGATATAAATTTTTAGTGTGCCTTCACTGAGGACTTAGAATGGTTGTGCACTAGTCAAGACTCTGATGAATTTCTCCTGGCAGTTCGGGAGAACCTGCAGTTTTGCGTGTGTAGTAATTTGGAACTCTCTGTTTATGCTCTGAGCCTGGACTTGAACTCAGTTTGGCAGTGGGGGATTTCGAAAATTTTTGATACTAATAGACACTAAGGTTCTAGTATTGTGTGTCGGTTATATTCTGAGTACATGTGAGGTAGTATAATATTTAGCTATTGTTAACTTCTAGCTGTCAAATCATTATGTTTCCCAGCTGTTTCTTTAATTTAGTTATTTTTGTATAGTGAGTTCCCCAACCACTATATTTGTGGCTCATGCTATTTTCAAATCTCTGAATGACGTACTTGCATTCACCAGCCTGGGAATTAATGAATGAACTTTTAAGAAGAATAAAATTTACTAATTACAATGTAAGCATTGTAGTTGTGGCTTGTTATTTAAATTAAACTAAACATGTTTACAGACTACTAAGTAATTGTCTGTCTTATTAAATGCGTCAGGGGCGAATTTATTCAGTTGTTTTATTATAAAAGCGCACTAGGAGGAGATGAATGTGAAATAACATCCTCAGTTAAGACAACGAAAGCTGACGTCGTTTTGTTAACCCCACTGTGCTGCAACTTTGAAGGCAAGGGCTGACACGTCTGATTTCTTTAGTGTGCTAAAAGGTGTCGGGCAGGGGTGTATTTTATCCCCTCAGCTGTACAACAACTATGCAGAACTCTCATTAGGACTGCTATTGATGTCTGGACAGGAAGTATCTCAGTTGTTGGTAGAACTATGCTCAGCCTCCAGCTGCTGATGGCACAGTGATTTTAGCCAGCAGCGAATTTGAACTGGCTGAGCTATTAACAAAAGGAAAGTACATTAGTCTATCACGTGGACTAGACCGCAATCCCATAAAGTCCAAACTAATGATAACTGAAGCTAACAGATCGATTAAAGGAACAGGAAGTCGTGACTTCTTCCATTTATCTTGGCTCAACTATCTGCGACACGGGAATCGCAATAAGGAGAGGGATTACGCTAGAGTGAGTGGCTATGAAGTGGCTCACCGAGAGTTGGCAGTACATAGAAATAACGAATACAACAAGGGTCGAGATTCATGGAAAACTCTGGTTTCCGTCTTCTTTTATGGTTGCGAAACATGAACCCTTATGGCCAAAGACAAACAGCGTATTGGCGCATTTGAGCTTCGGTGTTGGGTCAAGATACTGCGCATCCAGTTGACTGGAAGAAGGACAAATGTGTCCATTATTGAGCGACTCAGTATCTCCAGGAGACTTTCTTCTCGTGTCAGTCAAACAGCTATCCAGCTTGTCGGCCATATTGTGAGAAGAGAGGGAGAAACCTAGAGAAAATAGTCTTGGAAGGGACGACGGAGGGTAAGAGTTTGAGGGCAAGAGCAAGCGAGTGGGTGAACGGATCAAATCAAGATCTCTGGTCTATCTCTTCAGCAGGCTCTAAAAGAAGCTGGTAACCGTTCAGGATGGAGACGCTTGGCCCATGGGGTCACGACGCGCTCAGCAGTGTGTACGACGACTTGTGACGATGATGATGGTGATGTAACCAACAGGTGGCTGGTGGTATGCTGTGGCGATATGCTGCACCTGTGTATTGCGACGAGTGCAACTGTCAGCTGCTTGACACAGGCCGAAAGGAAGATATTTTAATAGCTGAAGTGATGACGGTTCGTGATTTTAACACAGGCTGGACATTCAGCATTGATGATGGTTACCGGCCGCTGTGGCCGAGCGCTTCTAGGCGCTTCAGTCTGGAACCGCGCGACCGCTACGGTCGCGGGAGCGAATCCTGCATCGGGAATGGATGTGAGTGATGTCCTTAGGTTAGTTAGGTTTATGTAGTTCTAAGTTCTAGGGGACTGATGACCTCAGATGTTATGTCCCATAGTGCTCAGAGCCATTTGAACCATTTTTTGATTATGGTTTTTATCAATTGTAAAGAGCTGAAAACTTTCCTTAACTGCTACAATTATTACTCTGCGGCATTCTGTAACTCTCTGCACCATATGACCTACCATTTATTTGCACCAGAAGATGCAACTCAGAAATTATCAAACCAATTGTGTGGATGTCTAATCGACTTAAATAAATACAGCTACATCAAACAATTGGACTTCTCATTCATTTATATATTTTAATAGTTTTAACATCTGTATTGTAACACCTGTTTTACTGTATGATTCCAATCATGTTAGTCAATTACGTGTATTGACACCAGAGTCATAACTGCTATGCACTCTTAGGACAAACTACAACGAACCGCCAAAAAACTAGTACAGTCATGAGCATTCAAATGCAGAGATATGTAAACAGGCAGAATACGGTGCTGCATTCGGTTACGCCTATCATAAGACAACGACAGTCAGGCGCAGTTGTTAGATCGGTTACTGCTGCTTGGCACGTGGGTACCCTATTCGTACCATATTTACCCACCATATCTTGGATACCATAAAAGAGGAAGCGGGATGGAATCACGGTTGGTAGTCAATTTATAATTAAGACAGTTTATTGACATTACGCCTTTTAAGAAATTTGACAATTACAAATTGTGGACGAGCCACTAGATAAAGCTTTTCAAATACAATTAGAAACCCAACGTACTCAGTACTCAAATAAACAGTTCCTCAAGAGAAAATTACAAAAAACTGAATGTGCCAGGCATTTACAGAAACCTTAAGCATAGCAGTTATCAATTACTCCACATAGCCACTTCATCAAACTCCCTAAAACCAGTTATTACATTAAGATGGCCACTCTTAAAACATTCTTCACTAAAATACCCTTACAACTTACTATTTCAATTCGTTAAAGGAGCACTTGTTAAAAGGTCAGTTACAAATTTAACATTGCCGGGCACTAATACCCCTCGCTTTAATTTACCTCATTAAGAAAACAGAATTACCGACAAACTTTAGAAATTCAAACTCCTATATAATGAAAACAGTTACCAATAAAGGGTGACTTAATTACACTTCAACACTAGTGCCCAGATAACGTCCAATTACATAATATGAAAGAACCGCTTACATAAAAAAAACTAGATCAGAAACACTGATCTTTAAAAATGAACGTTCACGGGCTCAGACGTGTTAATAAAAGACTACTAGAAAGAGCTGCGCAAGGAACTCAGCAGATGCTATGCAATTTAAAATTTAGCCAGTTGCCAGTCGCTAATATTTAAGCAAACACGTTGGTATAACAACAGTTTACATTCAATATATATTTATATATCTACTAGCTTGACCCGCTTTGGCGAATGGGAGGTAAACACTAAATTCTGGAAGGCGGTGTGTGAACAACTCCTCGTAGTAGCCAGGTTCTTGAACACTGCCAGGCCTAGACCTCGGATGACATTTCACTCCCCGCAAAGGCTCTGGCACGATCAAAGATTTTTGCGTGAATGACAAAGACATTCCAATAACTCTGAAACATAGAAGCATTCGGCCGAATCTTTGACTCGATTTATGGTTAAGCTTGTACGAGGTGCATTCAAGTTCTAAGGCCTCCGATTTTTGTTCTAATTAACTGCTCACCCGAAATCGATGAAACTGGCGTTACTTCTCGACGTAATCGCCTGGAGCCATACACATTTTACACAACGCTGACGCCATGACTCCATGGCAGCGGCGAAGGCTTCTTTAGGAGTCTGTTTTGACCACTGGAAAATCGCTGAGGCAATAGCAGCACGGCTAGTGAATGTGCGGCCACGGAGAGTGTCTTTCATTGTTGGAAAAAGCCAAAAGTCACTAGGAGCCAGGTCAGGTGAGTAGGGAGCTTGAGGAATCACTTCAAAGTTGTTATCACGAAGAAACTGTTGCGTAACGTTAGCTCGATGTGCGGGTGCATTGTCTTGGTGAAACAGCACACACGCAGCCCTTCCCGGACGTTTTTGTTGCAGTGCAGGAAGGAATTTGTTCTTCAAAACATTTTCGTAGGATTCACCTGTTACCGTAGTGCCCTCTGGAACGCAATGGGTAAGAATTACGCCCTCGCTGTCCCAGAACATGGCCACCATCATTTTTTCAGCACTGGCGGTTACCCGAAATTTTTTTGGTGGCGGTGAATCTGTGTGCTTCCATTGAGCTGACTGGCGCTTTGTTTCTGGATTGAAAATTGGCATCCACGCCTCATCCATTGTCACAACCGACGAAAAGAAAGTCCCATTCATGCTGTCGTTGCGGGTCAACATTGCTCGGCAACATGCCACACGGGCAGCCATGTGGTCGTCAGTCAGCATTCGTGGCACCCACCTGGATGACACTTTTCGCATTTTCAGGTCGTCATGCAGGATTGTGTGCACAGAACCCACAGAAATGCCAACTCTGGAGGCGATCTGTTCAACAGTCATTCGGCGATCCCCCAAAACAATTTTCTCCACTTTCTCGATCATGTCGTAAGACCGGCTTGTGCGAGCCCAAGGTTGTTTCGGTTTGTTGTCACACGATGTTCTGCCTTCATTAAACTGCCACACCCATGAACGCACTTTCGACACATCCATAACTCCATCATCACATGTCTCCTTCAACTGTCGATGAATTTCAATTGGTTTCACACCACGCAAATTCAGAAAACGAATGATTGCACGCTGTTCAAGTAAGGAAAACGTCGCCATTTTAAGTATTTAAAACAGTTCTCATTCTCGCCGCTGGTGGTAAAATTCCGTCTGCCATACGGTGCTGCCATCTCTGGGACGTATTGACAATGAACGCGGCCTCATTTTAAAACAATGCGCATGTTTCCATCTCTTTCCAGTCCGAAGAAAAAAAGTCGGAGGCCTTAGAACTAGAATGCACATCGTAAAGGAAGACGTTACACTACTGACAAATTCGCAACTTCGACCTTAAGCTTTTTACATATGGACAACCGTATTAAAAGAGTACAGGCTTTGAAAACGCCAACATAACATCATTTGGTTACAAGAAACGCAAAGCCCTAGTAAAAGTTGCAAGAATGCCTTCAAATAGCGGCCACCATTTAACTAGGCCAACTGAATACCTCCACACCATCTTAAACATCGACTCTGAAAGTCTCACCATAATAATTAAACTTAAATGCCTCTGAGTGCGTCGGTCAACAAAACAATTACGACCACTTACTCATATCACGTACACAATATGAAGGAGCGGGTTCACAGCTTCACCGCTTCACTTCAAATTTTGTCTCCAGCGAAGTCACGGAACTTGTATCTCCAAGCTTCCCATGTCCCATGTCGCCAAAACGCCCGACCAACTTCACACCACAACATATAACGGCCATCACGCTCCTTCGGAAGCCGTTGACACTCGTCTCCCAGCGAATGTCACGAGATCTCTAGGGTTACCCGTCGAAGGCTAACAACAAAATCGCTTTGCCGGCCAACCCGGAAGATAAGACACACGAAAAGCAAAGATAGCTTAGCTCAACCACAATCGATCTGAACGATACGTGAACAAAATAACACTGGCGGAAGCTCACCACGGCTCACTGGTACAACGGCAGGTTATCAGTATTTGAGTGAGTTTGAACGTGGTGCTATAGTCGATGCACGAGCGGCGGGACACAGCATCTCCAAGGTAGCGATGTAGTGGGGACTTCCCGGTATGACTATTTCACGAGTGTACGGTGAATATCAGGAATCGGTAAAACATCACATCTTCGTCATCGCTGGGGCCAGGAAAGGATCCTGCAAGAACAAGACCGACGATGACTGAAGAGAATCATTCGACGTTACAGAAGTTCAGCCCCCACGCAAACTGCTATCAATGCTGGGCCATCAACAAGTGTAAGCGTGCGAATCATTCAACGGATCATCATCGATATGGGCTTCTGGAGCTGAACGCACACTCGTGTACCCTTGATGACCGCACGACACAAAGCTTTACTCCTCGCCTGGGCCCGTCAACACCGACATTGGACAGTTGATGACTGGAAACATGATGCCTGGGCGGACGAATCTCGTTTCAAATTGTGCCTAAGAGAGAGTCTCCATTCCTTCCAAGCTAATTATATAAGTGTAGACCAGATATGGCTCAAATTCAAAGACACAGTAGCGAGAGCAATAGGTAGATTCATACCGCATAAGTTAACAAGAGACGGGACTTATGCACCATGTTACACAAAACACGTCAGAACATTGTTGCAGAAGCAACGAAAAAAGCATGCCAAATTCAGAAGAATGCAAAATCCCCAAGCCTGGCTAAGTTTCACGGAAGCTCGAAATTTAGTGCGGAAGTCAATGCGAGATGCTTTTAGTAGTTTCCACAATGAAACATTGTCTCAAAATATGGAGGAAAACCAAAAGAGTTTCCGGTCGAATATAAAGTACACCAGTGGCAAAATACAGCCAATACCGCCACTGCGCGATAGCGATGGAAATGTTACCGATAATGGTGCCACTAAAGCGGAGTTACTAAACACAGTTTTCCGTAATTGCTTCACGAAAGAGGACGAAGTAAATATTCCAGAATACGATACCAGAACAGCTGTTAGCATGAGTGACATAAAAGTAGGTATCTTAGGTGTTGCGAAACAACTCAAATCACTTACAAATCACTAACACCAATATTCAAGAAAGGAAATAGGGGTAACCCATTTAATTATAGACCCATATCACTGACCTCAATTTTCAGTAGGAGTTTGTAGCATATACAGTACTCGAACATTATGAATTACTTTGAAGAAAATGACTTATTGATATATAACCAACACGCATTCAGGAAATATCGTTCTTGTGCAACACAGCTAGCTCTTTATTCCCATGAAGTAATGAGTGCTATCGACAAGGTATCTCAGATCGATTTCATATTCCTAGATTTCCAGAAGGCTTTTGATACCGTTCCTAGCAAGCGACTATTAATCAAATTGCGTGCATATGGAGTATCGTCTCAGATGTGTGACTGGATTCGTGAATTTCTCTCAGAGAGGTCACAGTTCGTAGTGATAGACGGTAAATCATCGAGTAGAACAGAAGTGATATGTGGCGTTCCGCAAGGTAGTGTTATAGGCCCTCTGCTGTTCCTGATTTACATAAATGATCTAGGTGATAATCTGAGCGACCCCCTTATATTGTTTGCAGATAACGCTGTAATTTACCGTCTAGTAAAATCATCAGACGATCAATTCCAATTACAAAATGATCTAGAGAGAATTTCTGTATGGTGTGAAAAGTGGCAATTGGCACTAAACAAAGAAGAGTGTGAGGCCATCCACATGGGTACTAAAAGAAATCCGATAAATTTTGGGTATACGATAAATTGCACAAATCTAAGGGCTGTCAATTCGACTAAATACCTAGGAATTACAATTACGAGCAACTTAAATTGGAGAGACCACATAGATAATATTGTGGGGAAGGCGAAACAAAGACTGCGCTTTGTTGGCAGAACATGTAGAAGATGCGACAAACCCACTAAAGAGATAGTCTACATTACACTTGTCCGTCCTCTGCTGGAATATTGCTGCGCGGATGGGATCCTTACCAGGTAGGATTGACGGAAGACATCGAAAAAGTCCAAAGAACGACAGCTCGTTTCGTGTTATCGCGCAATTGGGTAAGAGTGTCACTGATACGATACTCGAGTTGGGGTGGCATTCACTGAAACAAAGGCGGTTTTCTTTTTGGCGGGATCTATTTACGAAATTTCAATCACCAAATTTCTCTTCCGAATGAGAAAACATTTTGACACCCACCTACGTAGGCAGAGATGATCATCATAATAAAATAAGAGAAATCGCAGCTCGAACGGAAAGATTTACGTGTTCCTTTTTCCCACGCGCCATTCGAGAGGGGAAAGGTAGAGAAGTTGAATGAAAATGGTTCGATCAACGCCCAGCTAGGTACTTAAGTGTGAACTGCGGAGTAACCATGTACATGTAGATTTATCGAGCGGATGGACGTGCACGATTATGGAGCCAACCTCATGAATCCATGGACCCTGCATGGCAGCAAGGGATTGTTCAAGCTAGTGGAGGTTCTACAATGGTTTGGGAGTGTGCAGTTGGACTGATATGGGGCCCCTGATACTTCTAGATACGACTCTGACAGATAGCACGCCGGCCGTTGTGACCGAGCGATTCTAGGCGCTTCAGTCTGGAACTGCGCGACCGCTGCGGTCGCAGGTTCGAATCCTGCCTCGGGCATGGATGTGTGTGATGTCCTTAGGTTTGTTAGGTTTAAATAGTTCTATGTCCTAGAGGACTGATAAACTCAGATGTTAAGTCTCATAGTGCTCAGAGCCATTTGAACCATTTTTGAACAGATGACATGTACGTATACATCCTATCTGATCACCTGCATTAATTCATGTCCATTGTACATTACGACGGACTTGGGGAATTCAAATAGTACAATGCAACACCCCACACGTCCAGAATTGCTACAGAGTGGCTTGAGGAACACTCTTGTGAGACCGAGCGAGGTGGGGCAGTGGTTAGCACACTGGACTCGCATTCGGGAGGACGACGGTTCAATCCCGCGTCCGGCCATCCTGATTTAGGTTTTCCGTGACTTCCCTAAATCGCTTCAGGCAAATGCCGGGATGGTTCCTTTCAAAGGGCACGGCCGACTTCCTTCCCCATCCGCCCCTAATACGATGAGACCGATGACCTCGCTGTCTGGTCTCCTCCCCCAAAAACCAACCAACCAACCAACTCTTGTGAGTTTAAACACTTCCGCTGGCCACCACACTCCCCAGACATGAACATTATAGAGCATATCTGGGATACCTTGGAATGTGCTGTTCAGAAGAGATCTCCACCCCCTCGCACTCTTAGATTTACGGACAGCCATGCAGGATTCATGGTGTCAGTTCCCTCCAGCACTACTTCAGACATTATTCGAGTCTATGCCACGTAGTATTGAGGCATTTCTGCGCGCTCGCGGGCACCCTACACGACACTAGGCAGCTGCAGCAGTTTCTTTGACTGTTCAGTATATAAGAGGTAGTAGCGGCATTCACTGTCAGCTTCCAATTTTTCAGAATACATTTACTTTTTCATTCATATCAATTGACGGTGACCTGTACCAACGAAGGAGAAGAAAATTTTGTTACTTACTTACGAAATGTTCTCTTCTTTTTTTAAAAAACATATGTATTATTCGGTAATGAACAGGGGAAATGCATGGCTGCTGCAGCCGTCGACAGACCGAAAAAGTGGTCACAAGACATCACAAAGTAAGTGGATCTACGCAATATCAAGTGATCAGCACAGTTCCTCTGCATTGCCTTAATTCTATCCTTTACCTTTCACAATAAACCAATTCGGGGACAGTAAGCGTTGACTATCCATGGTCGTTATAATCAGACTTTATATGCTTGGAGTGTAGACGGAAAACTATTTGCCGTATGGGTACACAACTTTATAAGAATGTGTTCCAGATTGTGCGCTCCAAAATTATATGTCTTTAGTAGTGTTATGGTCATGACTTGCCGTTAGATATCGGTACTGGTACGGCGACGTATGAAATAACTCTGACTCAACAACTAAGGACGTGCAGCATGAACGGGAAACGTTACTGTGATCTGCATGATCACTGCTCTGTGGGAGAGACGTGATTTGGATTCAGCTCCTTTGATGTTCTATGGAACGCCACTTCACATTGCTCTTGAAGTCATTCCGTTACTCCGTAACATATTTGGTGAAACCCCTACCACCGGCCGATCTTTCAAAACTGCGTGCCCACGACGACTTCCAGATTTGAATCATCATTACTTTTTTAGTATAAGATTACCTGAGGGACACGGTTTGTCAGAGGGACACTAAGACATGCTGGAGGTTGCATATGGGTACTGCAAGGGAAGTAGCCAACATTCCACCTGAGATGTTTTGAACAGCAGAAGACCAATCGCTAGTACGATTCCTGGCTGTCGTGGATGTAGACTGTCGTCACATTGAACGACATATGTAATACAGAATGCAAACATGGTACACAATTAGCAAATGTTAGCCTCCGCGTGGAAATTAAAATACGGGGTGGTCCAAAAGTCCGGAAACACCCTGATAAAATCCAAATGGAGTAGCGAATAAGGAAACAGAGTCCCTACACACGAGGAACGGGAAGGGGGAAACTTTATAATCTATGCCAACAACATGGTGGCCATTTTGAAAGCCACCATCTTGGATTCAACTCCAAAGTTTCAAATGCGAATGTGCTCATGTGACATACCGAACAGATAGAGAATTTCACGAGAAAAACAATGCCGTTGTTATTTTAAACATAGCTTTATTCATTCTCGGGTTATAGCCAATTACTTGCGGCAGCAGTGGGACGCTCGGCAGCGTGAATATTACGTACTGAGAAGTCATGAAATGGAGTCTGAAACGGTGCAAAGTGACTTTCCCATGCCTGATATGGTACATGTGTTTAACTGGTAGGTATCATTTACTCATGCTAACGTTTTAATCAATGGTTATCTGAGGTTATTGGATGAAGAAGTGTTTCCCTCGTTGTTAAGGGAGGATGGGACATTTCCGGAATTCTTCCATCATGATGGAGCCCCACCACATTATGGGCACAATGTGGGAGCATACCTGGATGTGCAGTTCCGTCAAAAGTGGATTGGTCGTAGGGAGTGGCCTCCACGTTCACCAGATTTGACTCCTTTGGATTTTTATCTTTGGGGTCATGTCAAAGCAGTGGTATATCCTGTGAAAATACGGGTTTTGCATCATCTAAAGCAGCGCATTGTTGATGCGTGTGGTCAAATTCCGCCAGATGTGTTGGTCAAAGTTCATCAGGACTGGGTTAGGAGGATAGAATTAACAATCCAACATAATGGACAACATATCGAGCCATTCCTATGACTGTTGGTGACCTCTCTGGACTGTGTAACATCGGCGTAATGTCTCTTCGGCACATAACACACATGCTGCTGAGCGTCCCATCGCTGCCACATGTAACTGGCTATAACCGGAAAATGAATAACGCTACGTCTAAAATAACAACGGCATTCTTTTTCTGGTGAAATTCTCTATCTGTTTGATATGTCACATGACCATATTCCCATTTAAAATTTTGGAGTTGAACCCAAGATGGCGGCTTTCAAGATGGCCGCCATGCTGGTGGCATAACCTATAAAGTTTCCCCCTTCCCGTTCCTCGTGTGTAGGGAGTCTGTTTCCTTGTTAGCTACTCCATTTGAATTTTATGAGGGTGTTTCCGAAATTTTGGACCACCCTGTACGTCGCTTTTGACGGTTATTTCGTCATTTCTCTTGCGCATGACCTTACAAATGTTTCCACAAAGTTTCATTTTTCTGGGACGCTCTCTAATAGAGACAGTGTAACTACAACAATCCTGTAGGATTTTAGCTGCCTTTTTCAGGAAACAAAAGCTACTCCGATAATGGTTCGAATTTCTTGACAAGTAAAGGAAATACTAGGAGACGTGTGCTAACCCCCACATTCCTGACTAATGTGTACATTTGTTTTTTTAATGTTAAGAAAATTTTGCTTCCTATCATTGTTGTATAGACCTTGATGATGCTCATTATTTGACCCTGGCTTAGTACGCCATCGTTCTTTGAGGTACACATTACAAAAAATTAGAATGTTGAATGAATGCTAACTACAACGAACATTTGAAATTACTCAGTTAAGAAACTATTGTTAATCTACGAGAGGACAATGTGTCTCATTGATTAAACAGTACACAGCCCCATTTCAGTCAGCTGTCGTCGGTGGAGAAAGAGATCGCAGCTCTTGTGCCCACAAGTGAACATAGATACCTCTTTAAAGTCAGTAACGTCATTAGACAGTTTTTTCATTTGCAGTTTTACATTTACACGATCGTGATTTCGGCTTAAAATGCCATTATCAAGTCTTTTAATGTCATACAGTGCCTAAGATGGCATACTGTCATATTTACACTATCAGACACATTTTCTAGGGGTCAATATTTCTGGTAAAATACTACTGCTTTGTTTATCACTGAGTATACAATCTTGACTGACTGGTCATTCAGTGTATGATCGTGTAAATGTAACACTGCAAATAAAAAAAAAAACAGTCTAATGGTGGTACCGACTTTAAAGAAATATAAAGAAATGTATTATGACTGTGGCCCCACATTATTAAAAAATTATTGAGCATAGATAGTTTTGTGTATGTGTGTGTGTGTGTGTGTGTGTGTGTGTGTGTGTGTGTGTGTGTGTGTGTCTGTCGTCAGTTGACATAACAAGGACCGTGTGTCTCTCGACCAAAGACTCATCAATATTTACATGAGTTTAAAGATGATGACAATGTGGACTATACGTGGTGATAGGAGGGGACACGGATGCATGACACTATTTTTTAACAAAGTCACCATGTATCTACAAACAACGGTCGGAACGTCCTACCACTCTTTAAATTCCTCAGCGGTAGAAATACCCTCCTTGATCACGCAGTCTTTCGAGAAACGCTGTGGGAATGTCCTCATCGTTGGATAATCTCTCACGTCGCCAGAAGTTCTTTCAACTTGCCAAAAATTAGAAAATCGCAAGCTGCCAGTTCTCTGGATGTATGTCGTTTGTTTCCAGTCATTCATAGAAAATATGAAGCAAAGCTTGTATTGCCAAACCGCGTGGGGTATGCATTGTCGTATAGGAGGACAATACTGTTGCTTAATTTTCCACGCAAAGTCTGCGAATCAGTTCCTGGACTGTTTGGACACTGTCGACCATGATGGATGTCGATGGCCGTCCGTGGGGACCAGCGACACCAGCGTCTCTGAGACCATAGTCAAATTCTTGCCATCCTTTCTCTACGCCTGGACAAGTCACTGTGTATGGTCCGCATGTTGGAAATATTTCATGATGAATCTGTGTACGGTTTAGACGTTTTGCCGACGAGAATCGTATATTCCTGGTGCTTTCAACTTTTTAGTATGCTTCCAGTTGCGACGTCATTTCACTTGCATACTGTGATGCATCTGTTATCCGTAGCGTAGCACAACTGTGTCTGCATCAAAGGCAGAAGTTGTACTCTCGCCTGACAATCCTACAGTTTCGTTGCGCCGTGGTGTTGACGTAGGGCGACTAACGTAACTTACTTTCAGAAGCCCCTACGTGTCTGGCTAAAGAAACTATAACTAAGATTCCCGATGGCCGATATAAGCATTAGTATCTGCATGAATCGTAATAATACGGTTACAATTCGCTCGTGGTAACGAAATTTGTGCTGTCATATCCTAGCCAGAAGAGAATAGTGTCACAGTCTCTGTCTCGCTGAAGGCTAGCTCTCTGCGCGTTAAGGGGCTCCGGAACGCCCTATACTTGCAATGTTAAAATAACGCTTATAAATTACATCTTTCCTCACAAAGTATTTGAGGTAGGAAGTTGAACTTTTTACAGATTATTTATTGGAATATGGGCTACAACTTAACACAGGGATTTTACAAAATTTTAGTTCAATTATTATAGATGATTTTTTTTCAATTGTAATGAAAATTCACAACATTTTTTTGCAATTTTTTATTTATATATTCAAAAATATACAGTTTTTTGGAAAAAGGCTGTGTTAAATTATGCAGAAGGTACTGTGTAACATTTACTGAAAGTTTGAAACAAATATGTTTGGAAGATCCTTAGAAAACGTGTAATTAGTATGAGAAAATAAAAGTTTTGGGAATCGAGCGACAAAGATTGGATTAACTTTTTAGTGCATTCCAGGTCCATAGGATGGATTATCTTCATCCTCTGCAAACTCCTCCTCCAGCTTCCTCTTGTTCCTCCTCCTGTTTACTCTTGCTTGTATTTCTAGACTCTTTACAGCCCTGTCTGCAGCCCGAAGGCG
Source organism: Schistocerca serialis cubense (assembly GCF_023864345.2). Taxonomy (NCBI): domain Eukaryota; kingdom Metazoa; phylum Arthropoda; class Insecta; order Orthoptera; family Acrididae; genus Schistocerca; species Schistocerca serialis. Next base: position 66,150,728 of record NC_064642.1, read on the forward strand.
TTCCTTGTCTAAAGCAAGCATCGCTCGTTGTTGTGTTCGTAGATTTTGCTACCATTTTCTTCAGTTGCAGTTACTGCAACACTGTTCCAAAAGGTGGTCATGTATGAACACTTATCACATTTCAGTTGTATTTCACTAGCAAGTCCTACGTGCTTTATTATGGAGAGTTCCACACCAACTTCACTACAATGAATACATCTTACACAGTTTAAAAAAATTCCTTTGAGAACCGACATATCAAATATTTCATTCACATCCGATTCGCCCATAAAACATTCATAGTTTTCACTCATTGAACCAAGCTTCTTCTGTGAAGTACTTTCTTTCCCACTTTGACTGCTATGGGCAGGTGTACTTGAGAGGTTAGGTTCACTCACTTGGTTATCGTCTTTATTGTTTACAGTAATAACACATACCTTTGGCTTTCCAACATTTCTCCTTTTCTTAAAAGCCTTCAGAGGATTTCTAATAACTTTACTTTTACTCATTATTATACTTCAACAAAACAGAGACTCAAGAAACAGAATTAATTACGAATATTTTCGAGATAACGACAGAGTAAATAAACATGAAACAATCGACAATATATTGAACCATCACAGGTTAGCCACAACACATACTTTATCTCACATCACTGAAATGTACCTGATGAACACGGACGTTAATAATAACACCATTTGACAGCAGTTTAACAGCGCCACAGTGGGTCACGTCCATGTAGAACACATTTCAAAAAAAATTTAAAAATAGTTGTAGTCTTAGTAATTGAATAAATTATATATCTATTAAAAGGTAATAGTCTGCAGATTCAGAAAAAGCAAAAAAGTAAAAATTGAACTTTTCATGATTTTGAGCCTTTCCGGAGCCCCTTAAGCTATACGAGAAGGCCAAATGTTGTTCCTTTCTATTGTTGTTTCGATAGGAACTCAAAATATTGGCTTTGGAGCATAGCATCTTGTGACAAGTTTATTTATTCTTATATTTTTTTCGTGTAGCACTTTTGGAGGGTACGATAAATCACTTCCGATTTTGCTTCTTTGCGCTTAATTTTCGTTGCTCCCAGAGTTCCATTTCGTTTTTATTTCTTTAGTTGGACTTTGGGTTACCAGCAACATACAACCAACAACTATTACAAAGTACCAAAGAAACATAGTTGCAAGAAAGCAGAATAGCACAAAATTACGAACTTAACACATAGGCACACTCAAAGTAAAGTAAAATCGCAACTAGACCAATAGACAGTGGACGCCAGTGATGAGAATGAGATTGGAGCAGAATTGTAAACAGCACCATGCGGCATCGTTCCTTCATCCATCGTGAGTGTAGTTCCTTTTCTTCGTGTATCCAGTTACTTCCCTTTCCAGACCTCTTTCTTGAAATCCTGCCTTTTCTCTTGCTTCTTTCCCTTTCCAGACCTCTTTCTTGAAATCCTGCCTTTTCTCTTGCTTCTTTCCCTTTCCAGACCTCTTTCTTGAAATCCTGCCTTTTCTCTTGCTTCTTTCCCTTTCCAGACCTCTTTCTTGAAATCCTGCCTTTTCTCTTGCTTCTTTCCCTTTCCAGACCTCTTTCTTGAAATCCTGCCTTTTCTCTTGCTTCTTTCCCTTTCCAGACCTCTTTCTTGAAATCCTGCCTTTTCTCTTGCTTCTTTCCCTTTCCAGACCTCTTTCTTGAAATTCTGCCTTTTCTCTTGCTTCTTTCCCTTTCCAGACCTCTTTCTTGAAATCCTGCCTTTTCTCTTGCTTCTCTAAAAATATTCTGTTATCTATTATGTCAATTCTAATCCCAGTATTTTTCATATCTTTGTCAATTTCAGTGAAAAATTTAGGTTAGGACTTGTAGTTATATAGTAGGTTGAAGACCTGTTTTGTTACTCTGTTATTATCCATTTGGTATACGTGTCCGTAAAACTGTACCCTAATGTCACAAAATTCATATGATAGCCATATACACCTATACAAATGGCGGTAGCATCGAGTACACGAATATAAAAAGGCAGTGCATTGCCGGAGCTGTCATTTGTACTCGGGTCATTCATTTGAAACGTTTTTCGATGTGATTGTAGCAGCACGACGCGAATTGAGAGACTTTGAACGCAGAATTGTAGTTGAAGATATACACTAGGGCATTCTACGAGGGCTGTCCAGAAAGTAAGTTCCGATCGGTCGCGAAATGAAAACCACTGGGAAAATTCGGTAGAGCTTTGCACACATGTGTTGGGCAGTGTCTCTGTTATGCCCGTCGATCGTGTCGCGTCGCTCGTTTCAGTTTTAAGTGAACAATGAAGTTACACTCTGCAGTTAAACAGGTAATCATAAAAGAAACCAAACTTTTACGTAAGCCACTCTCTCATCTCAACTTACTGATAAAGCCAAAGAACGCTGAAATATCGCTGCGTATTACTGTGATACTAGACTGTCAAATACTTGGTAATACCGAGCGAGGTGGCGCAGTGTTTAGACACTGGACTCGCATTCGGAAGGACGACGGTTCAATCCCGCGTCCGGCCATCCTGTTTTTGGTTTTCCGTGATTTCCCTAAATCACTCCAGGCAAATGCAGGGATGGTTCCTCTGAAAGGGCACGGCCGAATTCCTTACCCATCCTTCCCTAATCCGATGAGACCGATGACCTCGCTGTCTGGTCTCCTTCCCCGAAACCAACCAACCAACCTACTTGGTAACAGTGAAATTCTGTATAGGAAACAATACAGTACAACTGGTTAATAGTTTTAAATATCTTGATAAGGTATAACTTTAGAGAATTATAGCGATATTGACCTAAAAATTAAATCACTCTCTGGGTTAGGTGGCGCAGTGAAGCTAACCGTAGGTAGTGAAAGCAGTGATAAAATCTTGCAGTGTCTAGCTAGTTAATACAGCCGTATATAGGAAACTGTGTTTTTTAATGATAGAAGAACAAGAAATGAAGACCTCTGGCAGCCAAGTTTGGACTTGTTGGACGAGTTGGTCGCGTGCGAAACGAAGAAACAAGATTTCAATCAGGTGTAAACAGTCTACTGGAAAGAAACTGGAGCACATCAGGATAATGGTTTTATTATGTTTCAGGCTTGGGCGATAATGGATATGTAAAATTAATGTACAGCTACAAAGCACAAAGAAATGTAGCAGAAACGATTGGATTAATACTTTAGAAAATGTAGAGAATGAAGCAATGTCATTGAACTAATACTTGCTGTTCTTGTTGGTGTTGCTGGTGATGATGTTGACCGCAGTACTGAATGGGGTATGAGTAGTACATCTACTGGGATCTAAGTTCCGGAAATAGTCGGCGCTGCAGTCGTCGAAAAATCCAAGATTGCTGTGATGGAAAATTCAAAAATGCAAAATGGCGAGAGGTAAATTTTAGAAACTGCCAGATGACGGTGGTTGCGGGAAATTTATAAGTCCAAGATGATGGAACTAGCACACTTGTGCTTTGTTTCAACTCCACTCCCCCTCCTCTCCCGTTTTCAATCCTTCCCCCTCAAGTCGATCGCACTGTAGAATTAAAATGAGGCAGTCAGCCGGTAGTACTTTGTGAAAATGATGCTAAGTTTGAAGATAATTAGTGTCTGAACTGAAGATATGCGCGGAAAAACGGGCTAACCCTCAAATATAAAAACTTTGAGATACGTGCTGCCATGTGTTTCTGGGTACAGGGACTATCAAAGTTGACATTGGTCTCACCCCTGAATATCTCAAATATCATATTAGGATGTAATACAAAGCAGAGAAATTCTTGCGTTTCGTCAGTTTTGATATCTGTAATGTCAAAAACGGGCTACTCTTTCACTACATTCCGGCTTCCTTCCATCGAAAAGAAGCAGAATGACTGACCAGCAGTATAGCTGATACTGTGCCATACGATAAACAGACAAGAGAAAATTAAATGTAATTTGAAAAGATCTGGGGGCTGAGGTAAATTATACTGGATTTAATAAAAGTGTAAACACGAAATACAATCCTTGTGTAATATGTAATATTAATCACTTCAGGAACCTAGTTTAGAGTGTTAGTGGTATTGAGTGGCATATTCAGTACAGAATACAAATAGTGAACGTGGCGTATGCAGAAATGGAAAATGTTGACGAAAGTGCGAAAAATCAATGGAAATTATCGAAAGAGGAAAATTAATCCACAGTATTGGTCCCAAGAAGATGAGAAGAAGAAGCGAAACAGTGATAAAGGTACAGAAACTGTAAGGGTATAATGAAAAAGACAATATCCCGAGGTTGAGATTGAGTCTAAGCGAGAAAATGCTTCGATATTGTACCTACAGGTACACGTGAGAAGTTGCTTCTTGATTTTCGAAATCTAAGTAACAATGATCTTCAAAATTATAGTATAATTGGATGTGTGAGTCCGAATCCTGTCAATCTGAGGTATACTATGGTCCAGAGAGGAGTAAGCGGCAGACAGCCAACATTTATAAGGTTATTGTAGGTGAAGCAGACCTTCAGATATGATAGAAAGCTTGTCTAGCAATTTTCGGAATAAGTAGTGGGCACCTATCCCGTGTGAATCAACAAAAGACAACATGTGGAACCTCTGAAGTTAGTTTCATTAGGCAATAAAAATCTAGACGTAGATTTATGCGTTACATGACATTAAAAGCTAAACATTTTATTTAAGGTGGATAAGCGGGAGAGACTTAACAGTCTCACAGTCAGCGAGGAGGACCAGGAATTTGCATGGGCTCATGTACGAATAAACAGTTTTTCTACGAAGTCAAGTCACTACTCGACGAAAACGAATCCCAACAGGACGTATCTGTGTGCAGATTTAAACATTAGCAAAACGTACAGTCTTTATCAAGATAAGAGCAAAGACAGCAACAAGGTACCCCTTAGCCTTGGCATGTATTGTAAAATATTTTATCTATTTTGCAGTGTTGTCTTTGCAAAACAACGTAGCGGCATCTGTCAGTTTTCTTAATCACCTTAAGGTGCCAATTTCATGGGAGTAAAACGATCAGGAAAGCAAAGAACAACTGAACTTCCGCGTTAAATAAGCTAGTAATGTCAACGAAAATCGGAAAACGCTCTCAGAATGATCAAAAACTAATAATTCTGTTACGGTTATTTTTTTCGTTAATGGATGCATTGTTTTGCGACACAAGACTACGATAATGTCCATTGACTAGATCCACTTGAGCCATATGTGATGTATTATTACCAGTTTTCGCTTTTACAGTACTTTTTATTATAACGGTAATTTGTGGTTGTGGATGTTTGATAATGTACAAAACAAGTCTTCACATATTCTTCTTCTTCTCTATTCATGTTACTTCCCAATATGAAGGATATGGCCTGTCAGAAACAATAATTGGCCCATACTGTATGGATTTCCGCTAGAAAAGTAAGAATAAAACAGTCTGATACATTTTTTCCAGCCTCATTTACACAACTCCATTTTTCTCCATTTCTAAATACTGTGGATTAGTCCGTTTTTCCGCGCATCTCTTCAATTGGCCTCATACTCAAAGATAACAATACGAACACTCAAACTTGAAGGCTTCTTCTTTGGACTGGAGTAACTCACCTACAGAAATGTACTGCAGTGTCCTCTGTGCTGCAGTACAATAGCGCGTTATCAGCAGATGCACCAGCAACCAGTACCACCACCTAGAGCAGGAGACAAAGCCGCACCCTCTGACCTCGAGATATCCAAAGAGAAGTCTCGCAGTTGGACTCGCAGTTGGACCTTGGAATTAGGGGGGAGGGGGGGGGGGGGGAAGCGTGGGCAGCTGGCAGGGATGTAATATCCGCAGCTTGTCTGAGCTGTCTGCCCGCTGCCACCGTGATGTTGCGCTTCACTCCAGCGCCGGGCGCCGCCTGATAAGAAAGGTCCTCGTTGTCTCTGTTTCCGCCACAGGCGTCCAACATATTAAACGTGTTCCACTGCTACAGGTCGTGTGAAAAGGTTGACTCAAGAAACATACAGGTGGCAAAGGATAGTAAACTGAAATAGTCGGGAATACATGTTTAGCTTCTATATGACGTAAACAATCTACATATTAATGCTACAACTTACGCACACTCCAATTGTTCAGAGTGAGGACTGACACCTCATATGTAGGTTACGAGATGTAACCGAAACCGCCGATTCCATGTGTGACCAATTAGGTTTTGTATTTTTAATGTCCAAATCGTGTGTAATTTAAACAATTTTCGAGATTACGTAGCAGGGAAAGGAATGCTTTTTAACTACGAACGTGAGAATAATTAGCAGTGTTACCCGCTAATACTGCTTAAAATGGAATAAATAATGTGTAGAACAAATTTTGTATCTCCCCAGAAGCGAAAATACGGCGTTGGCTGCGCTACGGATAGTCAATCATTTTGGCCTGTCGAGTTAAAAAAAGTACAGCTTTAAGTTCGCCCAGTAGAGCAGTACATAATTTTCATCATTACTGCACAATATTACATTGTTTTTCCTAAGATTAACAACTATGTCTAACACAAATTCTGACACGTGTTACCTAACAGAATATTATTATTAGCAAGGGCGCCTATTTATGATTTAATCTTCACTCCAAAGCGAGGTGTGCATAACTGAGTTCGATTTTCAGGGCTTCTGCACCTCACAAGTCATTACGCACACAACACTTCATGTTGCCTACCTGGATTTGGTCTTATCCGAACCCATGTAGCAAACAGATTCCAGCTTTGTAGCCTTACCTTACGACGTATCTACTGAAAGAAAATTATATCTAATAATACTTTTTAGGTCACCAGCACTGAAGGAGCAGTTTCTATAACTACCTTCAGTTTATTTCTTTAAATGCGCAAGAAATAAATTTACATTAATGACTTCTGTGAATATAGTTTTACTTGAATACAAGATGGAAGCAGACAGAGAGATTCTTTCGCAGCTTAATGGCTGCCATCTTTACTTTGAAAACTTATGTACAGTTAACGTTCTGCTAACGCAAATTTAAAGGTAACAAATCTCATAAAATTGAACTTTACAGTGACATACCCCAGCGCCCACACTTTTTTCTCTTCAAAATAAAAGCAAACAATTATTCTTTCAAGTTACTTTTGTACGACACTGAAAGATCGTCGTAATACCAAAATTAATTAACTGCAATCCTTTGATCCCATGGAATGACAAAAAATTTACATTTAACGACATGGACAGGGAGCTTTGGGTAGGTATATGACTTTGGGACACTAATTCTGAAAAGTACTTTCAACAAAAACATATAAAAACTACGGTAAATCAAGGGGATTGACTGTAACATCCTGATAAGTACGGTTTATACGAAAATGTTTTGCCTTATTGGTTGCAGTCGTATCAGTGTTGAAGTTTTTGATTGCTGTTTGATAATTCGGATAGGCTCATCATGTCTCCTGTGATGGTATTAATTTAGAACTACCACACACATGGTAGCCATGTTAACTTGCTGTATCATAGGCTCCATATTCCGTCACATAAAACCAGTCGAATATTCTTGCTTTCCAACACAGAATAAACTGGAGACGACTTCAGGAACAGTAAGCCACTGCCACATTGAACTTTTACTGTTTAAGCCTCATATCACCAGACATGGCACTCTACGATACATACACCGCCAAGACTCGATTGCAACTTTCTCCGGTTTCCCGTTCTTTTCCTCCCTTGTAGTCCTCGTGCCAAGGTCATCCAAATGGCTGGTGGTCGAAAACCCGTAATGGATTTCCTACCTTCATGTTTTCAATTTGTTTAAATGAATTAAATGTTCTAATAATGTTAGAATGTTACAATAAGTATATTTGTAACTTACATTCATTTCCCAATTTTATTTTCCATGAAATTATTAATGTTTTCACAAAATACCCCTCTTCTCCAACCTACATTTATCAAAGAAATAACACTTTTACATCCTGACATAGTTGTGGAGGGTTTCTTAACTCTAACCTTTAGTATAAAATCGATAATTTTACCCAGCCCTTTTGCTTTCGATACCATTTAAATAAATAAAATTTTTTGGAGATTTAAATTTGAATTTAACTGTATTATAACAAAGGGAGTGCAAAGATTCCCCTCAGTTACGTCTATTGTCTCCAGTTCAATCGTAAAGAGTGCTATGGCCATACGAACCAGTTCTACTGCCTTATAATTAGTTTTGAAATGTGAGATGAAGCATTTTAGTATACTTTTCGATACAAAATATATAGTGTTAGGCTATCGCTTAAGTGCAATTGTGTCTGTTCAATTCAGATCATTTATTATCCATTGAAATAATTCAATGTTGTCTGTGTATCAATGTTGAACACACTATTTCACTAACCAAATTACAAACATCAATAAATTGAAATATCGTACGTTCACATCTCCGTTCTGCTAAACAGTAATTAAGACTTCAGAAAAGAAGTAAATCCTTCACTTTGTGGAGGTGTTGTATCTAATATAGTTAACTCTCATATAGAAAGTACCAGAAAGGCTCTATCAAAATTATGTTTGATTATTGAAATAGCAAACAAAGCTAAAATTATTAATTTTACTCTATAGGTTTGCATTAAATAGTGTAATCTTAGAAGTGAATCGTGCATTAAATTTGTATTCAAAATAATCACAAAATTTAGTAGAAACTTCGATAATTCAAAATTACTTGTTAATTGTGAATACGTTTCGAAATTTTGCACAAAAAGTAAATTGTATTACGAAAGAAACAAGGTGAAGTAATTACTTCTTGATTGTAAAACCTACAGTAGCATTTAAGTTTTTGTGAACAATAAAAATCACTGTTATGTATTTATTAAGGACCAGTGTAAGGCAAAGTTACTTGGTTGTGTGCAAGTTAGCAACAGTGACTGTCAAGTTAGTGTTAGTGAGAATCCTTGTCAAGCCGTGATGTTGTTATCGGTTGTTGCTAAGCAAATATGTAGTTGATTACAGATCTTGAAAAGAAGTTGTATGAATTGATGTGAAGATGGCCTTGAAAATTTGGTATAATGCATGTCTATTTGTGTTAAAAGTCAATGTAGATTTCATAGTTTTGAAAACATGACCTGCACCTACAGAAAAAACACGAGACAGTGATCATTTTTTGTCAGATAAGCAAATGTTTTCTGTCATAAATGCATTTATTTCTTTTGTTGTAATATTAAGCGGTTAATATCTTTAGTTTAGATAAACTTCATTACAATTGCAGCCATGTTTATAACTGTGGACAGGAAAGCGTATACCAGACTCTTCAGATTTTCTTCGCGTTCCGTACTAAAGGCAGGCGGCTGGTGGAGGGAATAGTTGAAATGAGCGGTTTACTAAACTGAACAGACCAAGGAACCGGTTCGAAGCAACGGACGTTCACTGTTCGCCTCAGTTAGTTTCACTGTCGCTTTGGTGTCATTCATTCCGTGTGTTTCTTTTTCGCGTCATAAATCGTTCCTCGTTCCAGGAATGCTATTACTAGTTCAATGGAGAGTTGCACATAATTTCATGAAGTGTAGTCGCCCGTTCTCGCTAAATTTTATACACTTCTGGAAATCGAAACCTTCGGTTGTTTTGCATACGCCGATCAAAGTCAGTGACTGGTAATTTACAATTGCGTTGTAACTGTCTAACGTATTCAAAAATCAATTTATTTGTAATGTATACATTTTTTCGACAATGAAATGAAAAATCAGCATATATCTTATTCGTACTGAAATGCTTGATTTAACTAATAGCTTTTAATGCAATTTTCAATCACTTTCTTAAATTTTTGTGTTGAAGAACTATAAGAAGGATGTAGTTTCAGTGTTTCTTCTAAAAATAAAACATACGCTCAGTTTTAACAATTCAGCTGCCCAGTGTCATCTACCGTTCTTCATATCCAACTAGCATGGTTATTTATAATTGTATCTATAAGAGTACATATTATGTATCTTAATATCCCTGAAAACGTTTTTTACGTAAGTCATAAAAAACATCAATAATAAAATTGTGATCATGCCTTCCTCCATTAACTTTCAAGCAGAAGCATACTCGCGAGCCTGAAACTAATAACAAGAACGAAAAATACATAATTAATGCAAAAATGATGGATCTTTGCATTTACATTTCCAAAACGATACGATTTTGATGTTACGACAGATGCCGAGATTTTAGTCTTCTGCCTATAGAATAAGAAAGAGGTGGATGGAGAGGAATGTAGCTCTTGCAAAACGATCATCAGTATTGCTGGGCGGTGTGTGGGTAATTCAGAGAGGCATCTGATAACGAAACATCGCAAGACAACTGTGCGCGGAGCTCGTTGTATGTCTGCGTCTAAATTATCAAAACCTACAGGACCAACAGAATTTTCCGGGTGATCCACCCGGACCTCTACCGCCTCAGACTCTGCTTCAACTGCAGGAAGCGAAAAGAGGGGACCCGTGACTGGAGTTGATGCACTACCACTGAACAATTTGATGGATAGGGCAACTGCATATGCCAGGTTCGAACCCGCTTTGGTAGGAGTACCATGATTATCTTCACCAAGATTTGTCAACGTTATTAAGCTCCTTCCTATAATTTACAGAAAAAAATTATTTAACATGATCTGTAAAGAATACCAACCGCTTTCCGTTGTGGAAGATAAGGAAGTCTACGCCCCTGCTCTGCTCTACTCACCAACTTCCACATAGGAAAACACTTTCGACCAAGTAGCTCCGAACTCCAAGTCATCACTTGTACGTTAATTTTCAAAGTAAACTGAACTCGACGAGAGCAGTTGCCTTAACGAGCGGTTGACTTCCTCAACTAACCAGAGTTTGGTCGCTAGTACAGCGCACTAACTTGATAGGAACACAAAGGTTCATTTAAATGTTTTGGATTGCTTGGAATTTTCACCACTGTATACTGTCGCAAATATAGCTAATATTCTAAAAAGGATTTGGTCAACTGACCTAAAAATGATAAAATATTGGCAGTTGTACACGAAAATCCAGAGCAGTCAAATGGGCCCATGTCTCTTCCCATCCCTTCGCTATCAAGTTAGTTGTAAGGTCAGGTGTAAGCCCAATTGAGAGTACACTCGAGGAACTTAAAAATGACCAAAGAAACATTAGCAACCAAACTGTTTCAAACAAATGAAACATATAATAAATGAAAAGCAACACCTAGAAACCACAAAAATAGTATCACACAAACTAGGCAACATACCCACTCTAGATCACTGAACACTATGCCATACAAAGTAATAATTTGCACCCACAGAAGTTAGCACGTATTAGCTCTCCTTACACACAAAAGTTGACAAAGAAACACACACACAACAGAGCAGTAGCAGGCGGTTCTCCTACCAACAACACAAAACAGACGAATCCATCCCGAAATATCAAAGCGAAGTCCGCGAAACAGAGAGATGGCAGTGGGCCTGCGTAAGTGCAAACGTATCTAGTGTTGGTGAAAGTTTTGTGTGCTAAAATCTACCATATACGTGCAGAATAACGTGAAGAACGATGTAAGAAAAAAAATAACCCTGAGTAACAAAAATAATTTAATACTCTTTGTAGAAGTAAGTGAAAGCATGAGAAGTATTCATGACCCTATGGAACAAAATTTTAAGAAAAACCATATTGTCTGAGTGGCCACTGAAAATGTTTCAAAGAAAGCGAAACACGTTTGGTCTTAAGAAATCTTTTATTACAGTCACAAAAGACTGTATGAACTGTTATGACTTGAACTTAAAACCGTCGTTCGATGACTGACAAAGAAACATTTACATGGAATAAACCGAAATCAACGCTGACGCAAATGAATTTCTCAATATTGAAATTTGAACGTCTCGACCTTTCTCACTGACTTAAATCAATGGACACTCGCAGCTAATGTCTGTAATCCCTCAATGTCTTAATACATTTTTACTGGATTAGAGTGTGTATGACGAGAGAAGAAGTTTTCATTATTCGTGTGGTGTCGCCGAAAGAGCAAGGCGCCAATGCAAGATTGTTACTTCGCAAAGCAACCACAAGAGAAGATAGTCGCAGGAAGCCGCATCGACAATGAAAAACACCGCCGTAGCCACGCCCACAAACGTTTTCCTGCCCCACTGCAATCTCTTTTCTGTTAGCGGCCTATCACACGACCGATGAGGCCAGCTGCGTGGTCAATGTATTAGGCAGAACTCTAAGCGAAAGTTATTGTTAAACGTAGTCAGAGTGAGAGATCTATGCTTCATTTATACCAAATGGTACGTTAATGTTCAGATGCAGTTGTAAATACTCATCATATTCCCGTGGAAATGCACTGTACAAAGTTAAGTAATCCTTCTTATCTATATAGTGAATTCATATTTTATATTTTGTGGTACCCTTTCAGTCTCCTCCCACTGTAATGTAAATAACCATCTGGTACAAGTAATACTACATGAATTTTCATTTTAATCAAACTTTACTTAATTTTTTTCTTTAGTGTTCTAAAACGTTTTTGTTACAACCTACGATACTTATAATTTTCCATTTCTAATTTTTTGTAAGCCATACAGCATTGCAGGATTAGACAAAGAAATGGGAGCGTGAAAGAGTAAGGATGGGAATGCCAGGTTGTAAGCAGCCTGTCAATAGGTGCGTGGTTAATGTACTCACTATGCTGGTGGCTGGAGCCTGTAATGTTCGCGTAACTAATGTGCCGCGACACATTTAGCGACGTATTCCTGTAATTTATTGGTATATCCAGGGTTAGGGATAGGGCACACTTGTAAATGGCCCACACGAGCCTCTGTTAAACCGGTCTATCATCTGGGACCTAATCAGTTTACGTAAATGTGGGCTGCACTATTCACAGTCGTTACCTACCCGCAGTTTAACTGTAGTTGCTGACAGATGAAGTTTGGCATATAGTAATTATTTTTTGCCCTGATGTTCACAGATTACAATAATTGCGTAACGCAGTTCCAATCCACGATTACGCTCGTAGCTGTCGCCACGCGGACTAATGTGATTTTCCACGGCACGGTAACGCAGCGAATTTTCTAATCATTTGTGAAGTATCGTCATTTAATACATACGTTGTCTTACACTGAAATTACGCGCGAAGGTATCAGTTAAGATCCTTGTAACGTCCTCCTTCCCTTCTATCGACAATATTAGAAATATACGACCGTGCAAGCATGTGCCTAAACAATTGGAATAAAATTTTGAAAAGGCTATCGTTCCGAAGATTCAGTATAAAGTCGATAAATGAGGTGAAGGTGAACAACAAGATGCCTTCTAGGACAACTTATTCTGCCTACTTAATTACTGTAAATTTAAGAATGGTTGTTCGAAAGGTTTGTGCTATCATTCACGTACTGTGCCAACGAGAAGGGGTACCACGTGGATCCGAACAGAATAATAAGTGTTCCTGAAATAATTATAGCGAAAAGAAATACCGTCGCCAGCCCAATTGGGCAAAATTTCTGTTCGGTAGGTGAATTAATGAGCCGAACACGAGCGGCAACAGAGGGCTGCACGCACGTTAGCAAAGACAGTTGAAACATTTACGTAATAAGGCGAGAAAGAAAATAGTTTGCACTCTAAACATCACTAACTAATAGACCTCAAATTTTGAAAACATACAAGATAACACTTACATTAATGGTTACTTACTGTTGTAAGTGACAATGGCGCTACCTCACAATAACGTCTACTATTTTCATGTGAATTTTGGGAAATAGCAAAAAATAATTAAAAGAAACTATATTGACTTCTGAACAGGGAAGTGGAAATTGATAATTACTCTATCAAAAGGTAATTATTATACTTTAGCACGACTGCAAGTCAAAGTTTGAACCAGAACTTTACTAACAACAAATTACATAATCACTGATATTTGCAATCACTCATTAATTCTAGTTAGTGCTTTTGTTCATAGAGCAAGGAATCATTTTAATTTGATTAGTTGATTTACTATTTGCAACAATTAGATTGCCTCAGATTAAAGTTCAAATTTAAAGTTAGTGAGACTGAAATTACTGAATGCTTTAAGTTCAAATATGTAATGAAACTGAATCATTTAGTTCATACGCAAAATTAACTGGCACTGAAATTTTCATTTTTCGTAAACGTGACTTGGATTATTGTAACAATAGGACAGGACAGGAACGTACTTGGTTAATGATTTTAGGAGAATCATGGGTAAACAGTTTTGATTAAACTATGGTAATTATTCACTCGCAAAACACCACAAAGCTGCGTAACGCCGTTACAAAACTAGTTGACAATAAGCTGTGACGCAGCAGCCTTACTTCAGTCCATTCTCGCCGTGACGAAGTTTCTGACGACGATACTGCTGCTGGCTCCTTTCCATGATAATTAGCGAGCACGGGAGTTATTGGCAATGATGTTGGCGTGGCCGGTTCTTGATGTTGCTGCAGCCAATATTTCCACAGCCCACACTCATCACTTGCCAATCACTCCTCCAGTACAGTGCACGGCATCCATGCGTCCGCACTTAACCAAGTCTCACACCAGAGATCTCTCTCTGTGTAGCGCGCCCTCTGACGTAACATCCTCCCGCGTCCAGAGACGCCGCTACTCCAGCGATACTTATTCGTTGACAAAAACCTAACGTTTCCCTAACATTCCCTCAGTGATTACTAAGCGATATTTACATAATATACATAACTGATTATACAGCAAAATAAACAAATTAATTCATACATCGTGTACATATAAATTTACATAAGGATGAAAGCAAGTATATATTCAACAATAAATGGTCAAAGAGCACATCGGCATGAAAGTGTTACACCCTTGAGGTCACATTAATAAAACCGTCCCGTCACGGGGGACTGCTAATCTGCACGATACGACACAACACGACACAACACACTCATCCAGTATTTAAATATGACATTCCTTAGCAACAATGAGGCTCTGTGGAAGCGATTTTATCGTATATGTCTCACTAGCACTTAACAATCCCGGTAGCTATCATTTCCATATACACATTACCTTACAACCGTAACTCCTACCTTCAACAATTACATTCGACGTACCAGAAGGAGCATGGTGTTAATATGGGTAGCAATCAGCGATATGACTGTACACCCTGTTTTATTAATTTTTTTTACTGCTACCATACATACGTTTGTCACATCATAAATCAAAAGCTTTTACAAATACGTAAAAATAACATTTGCCACCAGACGTGCTTGGTTAGCTCAGTTGGTAGAGCACTTGCCCGCTGAAGGCTAAGGTCCCGAGTTCGAGTCTCGGTGAGGCACACATTTTTAATCTGCCTCGAAGTTTCAACATTTGCCACCTTTACGTACACGTTTCAGGGCACACATTCGTAAATTGACCTTCAGATTGAAATTGTTATACATTTTTAGTTATACTACTGGGTAATACTTGACAGCTGAACTTCTCTGTATTAAAACTTTTAACTCAGTTCTTTAATTAAGTTCAGTAAGTGTCGTTACGTTTACATTTTGATGCCTTCTTGTGCTATAAACCTGGCTAAACACTCCTGGATGAATCTCAAAAAACTGCGATAACGCAGAGCGGCAGACAATGACCAGCCCTCGAGAGCTGTATGCTTACATCGACATGAGTGGAGATCCCAAAGGTAAACGGATTTGCCCACTCTCTTTCATATAACAACAGCTTAATGTGATCGCACAGAAAAACACGATAGCAGTGAAATGTAGCACCAATCGCGCTGTCTATGTCACAGGTTCTTCCATTCCTAAGAAGGGTATATTTGTTGTTTAGGGCATTACAATCGAAGTGGAAAGATACACTATCGGGTTTATACCATATCCTCTCACTAGCAACAAAAAGTAGTGTATCTAACAACATCTCGAGTAAATATCATGGAAAATGAAAAATTCAGACGGTCTGACAATAAATAAGGTGGTGTTCGTCTATTTGTGATTATTTGCAGCTTATACAGAAACCGGCCTGAATTTCTAACAGCCGAAGACATGAAAGGGAGATACTAGTAGAGAAAGGACTGAGGTGTGGGTGCCAACCAATCTCCAGTTCTGTCCAGCGTGCACATGGATCAAGCAGAAAAGGGAACTAAAGAGAATTTTAGAAGCTCATGGGAAGGTACGTTATAACTGTGATTGAGATGACATTAGGTTTGAGAGATCAGTTTGCCCAAACGGATAGTGTCTTCAACAGAGATTATAATAGAAACGGAAATAAACATAAAACAACGGTAATTGAATTCATTCGCATTACGTCTGAATATTTTGACGTACCGCGTGGTTATAAGTGCAGTGCAGCTACTCACAGAGTTCTAGTGTGGGTAGTTATCGTATGCCAGCGACACTTGATAGATGCTCTAATATGTTAATCGGAAAGATACTTATGGTGTAGAATCATGGAACATATTTTGTGTGCAGACACAATGACCTTTCTAGACTCTGAGAAGCTCATCTGCAGAAACCAGCACGGTTTTAGGAAACAACGGTCATGCGAGACACAGCTGGCCCTCTTTGTGCATGATACACAACAGGCTCTAGATACCTGTTCCCAGGTTGATGCCATATTCCTCGACTTTTGAAACGAGTTCGACTCAGTTCCGCACTGTCGCTTCCTCCAAAAAGTGAGCGCTTACGGTCTGTCCGATGACATACGCGGTTCTATGGAAAGTTTTCTAACAGACCAGGAGCAGTATGTCGTCCTGAACGGGGTGACTTCAACAGAAACAAGCGTAACTTCAGGTGTGCCCCAGGGCAGCGTAATAGGTCCGCCGCTTTTTTACGATTTACATAAACGATCTGGTTGATGGTATTGACAGCGGCATTAGACTGTTTGCCGATGATGTTGTAGTCTACAGGAAAGTAGTATCACACGAAAGTTAGGAACAACTCAATGAGGATTTGCAGAAAATAAATGAGTGGTGTAATGACCGGCAATTATCTCTCACTACTAGTAAGTGTAGCCTACTGCGTATACAAGGCGAAAATCCCCGTTAATGTACGAGTACAGAATAAATGCATAGTCTTTGGGAGCGATAACATCCGTCAAGTATCTGGGTGTGACTATTTGAAATTATCTCAAATGGAATGATCAGAGTACACAAGTAGCGGATAAGGCGAACTCTAGATTGCAGTTTATTGGTAGGATCCTGATGCGATGCAGTCCTTCAACAAAGGAAATAGCTTACAATATGTTGGTTCGTCCAGTCTTAGAGTATTGTTCGTCTGTATGGGACCCGTACCAGTTGGGTCTGATTCAAGAGATTGAGAAGGTCCAAAGAAGAGCAGCAAGATTCGTGACTGATACATCGTCATGCCATAGAAAGTTTGAAGTGGGATATACTTGCAGATAGGCGACGCGCTAAATGGAAGGGGCTGCTCACTGAACTCTGACATCCTATTTCACCAAGGATGTAGAACATATATTATTACTACCAACTTTCAAATCGCGGCCGGCCGGGGTGGCCGAGCGGTTCTAGACGCTACAGTCTGGAACCGCGCGACCGCTACGGTCGCAGGTTCGAATCCTGCCTCGGGCATGGATGTTTGTGATGTCCTTAGGTTAGTTAGGTTTAACTAGTTCTAAGTTCTAGGTGACTAATGACCTCAGCAGTTGAGTCCCATAGTGCTCAGAGCCATTTGAACCATTTGAACCTGCCTCGGGCATGGGTGTGTGTGATGGTCCTTAGGTTAGTTAGGTTTAAGTAGTTCTAAGTTCTAGGGGACTGATGACCTCAGAAGTTAAATCGCATAGTGCTCAGAGCCATTTGAATCTTTTTTTTTTTTTTTTTCAAATCGTGCAGTGATCACCACTCAAAGGTCGTTCACCCCTGGCGCAATCCGCGAGTGGAACAGAGAGGGGAAGTATGACTTTGGCACGAATTGTGCTCTCCGCCACACACCGCTTGGTGGCTAGCTGAGTATATACGTAGATGTAGAAAAATTAGTTCCAATTTTGGCCACCAGGTGCAGATTTGACGATGAGAATCCAAGAATGTCTTGTAGAAATGTTTTTACATATAATGTATTAGGGATTGGATGTGGAAAGAAAGGGTCAATAACTGCCGCCATCATACCATCATACAAACAGTGTATAGCGCCAGATATATACCTCGCCGACAAAAATTGAACTAACCTTTTCGCATCATAAATCGGTTTCACGTTAACGTATTTTCAAATCTATCACGTTCCGCTGCCATACGATAACGATAAAGCACATTGGAACTCCATGAGTAGGCTAATTGGCACCTGGTATTTCGTTTAGGAAATGAGAAGCTGAAGATGAGAGAGACGTTCTACTATTTTGATAGTGCAGTATCATGTAACGCTAGCACTGTACTTTCGTCTTTAAGTTGGCAGTTGCAAGTTTCCATCAGACGCAGTTAGCGGTCGTGCGGGATCCGGTGGACCCAATGGTGCGTGCCCGCTGAGCAACTCCTCCAGTGGCTCTGGACTACGAGAGCCCATTGCCGCCACGATACACAACGGAGGCAGCAGCCACTCAACCCACCCGCACTTGGAGCCTCTTCGCTACGTGAAGCTAGGCAGATGTCGTCTAGTTGCGGCTCTGCCACTATCGTTCATGCTTTACGTCACAGAGCCTAAGCCTTGTTGATATTGAAAGCTGGACTTTATTTCTTGCTGCAGTATTTATAAAGAGTCTTCGTATGCTTGGAGAAATACAAATTAAGTAAATCTTCTGTTTACAGTTTGAACTTCTTCGTTAATCGTTTCTGCTCCAGTTCAGCTTACTTACAGCAACAGTTCCCTCAGCACTCTGTAGCCCACCTCTCCTTAAAGTTGTGCACGAAGTCGTAAACAACAGAAAACAAAACAGCTGACGGAGACAAAAGTAAAAAGGATATGAAATGTAGACTGGCAATAGCAAGAATGAATTTTGCTTGAATAGAGATATAACATTCAATGTAAATTTGTGATAGAAATAGTTCTCAGTGTGTAGTTTAGAGTGCGGTCTTATATGGAAGTGGTACGTGGACCATAAACTGGATAGACAAACAGAAAATATTTTCAAGAGAAAGTCCGCTGGTAATGGTGAAGACAACTACCAAAAAATTACACTTGCGTATTCAGGACCTGAACTTTTGATCTGAAGATCCGGACACCAGATAATGAACGTAGTTGATTACACAGTTACCTGCTAAGATCTTTAATCATACTGATAGGCCGGTACTATGGAAGAAACGCTAACATCGTGAAGCCTTTTCTAGATGAACCCGTCTGAGAGCGACGCGTGTGTAGTTGCCTCTGTCAAGGTATGCAGATTCATTGACTATGGCTTCGTGTACATTAGGACAATAACAGGTTCCCCGCGCAGCTGGTATACGTTATTATGGAGATTTCGGGTTATAAAAACTGAAGTCTCTTGTTCTGGTTTAATATCCTGCCCCCTATGCGAATCTGTAGTGATGTTAGACACCCTGATTTTGGATGATTGCTTCTGAATGTAAGAGCCGTACGGTATTAATTGCATTTACTAATGACAAACTGCATCCTGGGATTGTAGCCTTGTTAATTTGTAGTAAGTGCGCAGTATTACACCACTTTGTCTCGCAATGCAGCCCGAGAAGAAATGCTCAAGCTACCAGAAAAATATGTGTACACTTGTTTCAAACAATGCCAAACCTTCTCTAGTTCCGTATAGAACACAGTTTGTTATCTAACTGAGGATTGTGGACATACACGGCAAAAAAAAGCAATGTTCTTACACAACAATTTACCAAAACACTTTTTGGCTTTCTTATTATGGCGCCGAAATACAGTTGCTGACAACAACTATGGCGTTTAGCGAATTGTATAAGAAGCAATTCCGAAATTTTTCAGAACAGACGCAAGAAACCTCATAGTTTTAAGAAAACTCAACATATCTTTGAGATGTTGTCACCGTATCGATTTATAAACTTAGCACCTGATGTATGAAGACGACGGAGGACTGCCAGTGAAAATTAAACATATACTGTACTTTGTGTTCTGTTTGATGGAAATAAAATACAACTATGTTTTTCCTGCAGTTGCGGCAATGAAAGAACAATAGGGCATAAAAGGTTCACTACTTTTGCGATAAATTCTAAACGCTGAAGAGGAAATGAAATAAATGAAAGACAGCTTTACAACAAGATTAAAACAACCACGGTAAACAATACCTACAACGTTAAAGGTTTCCATACGCAGCGGCTGCTGAAGACTTACTTACGTCAGAGCTGAGTGTCGCTCGCCGCACTCTGCAGCCATCGCCGAAGGCGACAGGATCACAGCCAACTGCGCGAGAGTTGTACGAGGACTATCCGGGATGTAAGATCCGATAGGCCGCGAGCAGTGGTGCCTCATGAGTATTCATTCAGGGTGTCCCCAAATTTTTTAGATTTAGATAATTTTGGGAGTGTGAAAGTAATAGCAATTGATGTCAAAAAGTTATGGTTATCGAAAAATTTACTGTATCTTCCGCCGGTTCTTGGTAGAACAACGTTGTAGTATATGAAAATCGCTAGTTTGCTTTTGTTCTACAGTAATACATTTCTTGCGTGAACCTGTTTTCAGCTTACAAGGCCATCTTCAATAGTGTATTGAGTATGGTAACCCGTAAAGTTACAGTATTTGTAAACAACATTGGAAGAGAAGCTACACAGAACTGTACAGAAAATAACATCTTTGATAGTGTGATGGTAATGCAATGCAAAAAGTAAAAGGCTGAACAGTAACTAAATAAAAACCGAGTAACAGGCCAGCAAGCCTATATAACACTTTACATAACAAACAAAACCAATAAAACAAAATAAAATTAGTACTTGATAAGGCTACTTCAGGTGCTATAGGACACGGAGGATAATATACAAACCAATGAAAAAATATTAGTGTAGGTATAGAATATATAAGCTACTTAAGCAATATCAGTAAGATAAACAGAAATGAATAAATTCAGGAAAATGGACAAGTGTGAGGGAACATACAGTAAATGCAATATTTGAGAGCCGGCCGTTGTGGCCGAGGGGTTCTTAGGCGCTGCAACCGCACTGCTGTACGGTCGCAGGTTCGAATCCTGCCTCGGGCATGGATGTGAGTGATGTCATTAGGTTAGTTAGGTTTCAGTAGTTATAAGTCTAGGGGACTGACGGCCTCAAATGTTAAGTCCCATTGTGCTTAGAGCCATTTCAACCATATTTTGAATCTTTGAGACTGTGGTGGCACTGCATTGTAAAAGGTAAAAAAGCTGAAAAAATCACAAATACGAAAGGAACAAACAGGAAAAACATTAGCACTAGAATCAAAACTGTGCCTATGTAACACTTTGTAGTAAATAAATGAACCAAGTAAAATACGAGTAAAAACATTGCTTGATGAGACAACGTGAGATATTAAACATGGAAAGCAATACAAGTACCAGTTAAAAGAAAGCTCTAACAATTGAAACTACAGCTATACGGATTACATAGACAATTGCAATAAAATAAAAGAACTCACTAAATACAGGAAAATGGAGGAATGTGTAGGAACATACAGTGTGGGAAGTAATGAAAAACAGGGAGGGTTATGTAAATTTAGAGAAGGGAAGTGTTAAGCTGTGTCTGGTCGTGTAGGATTAGCTGTAACATCCTGAATTAGCCTTGTCAAGTACTTATTTTATTTTATTGGTTTTGTTTATTAAAATTAACTGTTATGTGGGCTTACTGTTCCTGCTTTATGTCAAAGTTTTTTCCTGTTTACTCCGTTTTTATTTATTTTCTGTTCAACTTCTTACTTTTGTATTGCATTACCACCGCGCCATAAAAGATATTATTTACTATACGTTTCAGTTTCAGTCTAGATATGTAACTTTCTTCCAATGTTGTTTACAAACATTGTAACTTCTTTGGTGACAATACTCAGTAAACGTCTGAAAATGACCTTGTAAGGCGAAAACCAGTTAACACAATAAAAGTAATACTACAGAACAAAAGCAAACTAGCGCTTTTCATTTATTACTTATCAACAGGTTTATACAACTACAGCCACTGCCAATAATAATAACAACAGTATAATAATAATACTAATAGTAATAAGATGCATAACTTATCTGACAAAATGAAGAATTGTTTTTGTGAAATTTTGCTATTTTGTGCTTAATTAAGTACATTTTAGGGCAGCAACGAAATAATGTGTAAGCTTTCGCTCCTCTCCATTTCGCGTTTTTGTGAAAGTGCGAGTTTTTGTGCTTTTACATTTCTTCAGATAAATGCATAAGATTCTTAATAAATGTATTACTTCACGATTTTCATTCTTGGCTACAAATCAAATGTCCTTACATTGCACCCACACAACATTGTGCTAACTGTACACTTATCTTGTTTAAAGTTCGCTTGTGGTCACGGAGGCTCTAATTCCTTTCCAGCCAACTTTCCCTGATAATTTATTAATATGTTCCCAGAATGAGATTTTCACTCTGCAGCAGTGTGTGTACTGAAATGAAACTTCCTGACAGAGTAAAGCAGTGTGCTGGACCAAAACTTAAACTCAGAACCTTTGCCTTTCGCGGGCAAGTGCTACCGACTGAGTTACTCAAGCGCGACACACGACGTGTCCTCATAGCTTTACTTTTCTGTTAACGCTTAAATTAGATTCTACATAGTTCATATTTACACTGTACACGTAAGCCGATTCCCGTGTAGTAAAATCCCAACTCCAAACACAAACTGCCGTTTGCGGGAATGTGTAAACTCAGGTAGTAATGTCTACCAACATGGTCACTTGACTAGAACACAAACGAGGCGCTGAGGTCCATAAGGGCCTAAAGCACATTTAAGTTGAAACGTCCCCTATTGAACAATTACAAATGACTGTGCTTAAACTGACACACAATATTTGGTTAGCGCAACGCAATCTGACTTTCAATAATCCCTACAAAAGAATGGGCCCTGACTAACATTAAACTATACCTTTCACAAATCACTTACCTCCCAAAAATCTTCGCTACTCAAGCTATTGCAATACAGCGAGCGCCACTACTGCCAGCTAAATAAAAGATTCAAACTACTGAAGGCACTAACTACTGATAGGGATAGTTAGCAAATAAAAGATATTAATAGAGAACAAACAATGTATTTACCTTGATATCATCATATATAAATATAGCAGTTCATGACAAATTTCAAAACTCCGCCATCTCTCTCCCCACATCCACCACTGCTGGCGGCTCACCTCCAACTGAGCAACGCTACGCGCTATTCACATCCAGCTGCCGCTGCCCAACACTACAATGGCAGACAACAATGCAAACTAGACACAGACTGCACACAGCACAGCCAGTGATTCTCACACAGAGTGCTACGTGGCGTTACCAAGAAGAAAACCTAAACAGCCTACTTACATAGCCCCCATGCTCCCCACAAAAAAATTTACAAATTATTTTGGGCAGTGGCCAATAATGATTTGATAAAATTGTTCATAATTACAGTAAGAAAGATATCAAATGCACACACTTATTAATACAATGTTCGTCAAAAGCTAAAATTTTCTCACAGTCCATAAAGACAGTCCTGATCATTCATCACAGTAACATTGCAGTGTTTTTCTCAAAGTCTGAGCAGTAAAAGAAAATGCACACGGAAGTAGTGGATTTCCATGCAATCTTGAAGAAGTAGTGTTGTCCTTCCAACGGAAAGACAGTGCTGACTCTTGACATGCAGACAGGTAATGGGCCACAACAGAGCAAACCCACAGCAGAGTCAATCGAAGTTTTGAAGAGTATTGGTAGGTAGGTCATCACACAGTAGACCCACTGTAGTCTTGGTAGAGATTACGGTATTGGTGGGCCACCAGAGGTGCAGACCCACTGCAGTCCTTGTAGAAATAATGGTATTGATGGATCATCAAAGATGTAGACCCACTGTAGTCCTTGTAGAGATAATGGTACTGATGGGTCATCAAAGATGCAGACCCACTGTAGTCCTTGTATAGATAGCCAGCAGCCATCTGTTGTGACTGTGCAGGTGCACAATCACCATTGACGAGTCTTGCGGAGCAGATAGCAAGTCCATAAACCACCACTTGTGCACGCACAAAGTTTTAGGAATTGTCCTTAGAATCAGCAATGCTGTTATCCAGTCCCTTGCTGATTTATTAACACACGTGCAAACACTATCAGTCCCTACTTCTCACATATTGTCCATATACTATGACCAATGGAAATGTGTGCAGTGAACTGAATGCTTACAAGTTACTTAGTTTGATAAACTGGTGTCAATTACAATTTTATAACATGAGAATACAATAACAAAGGTACAGAATACATCATTAAAGAACATAACAATACAGATAACATTTGTAGTACAGGCTTTACAAAAGAATCGAACTAACATATACATCAGTGGAATTATGACATGAGTACATACATAAAAGATCACAATAACTTTTGAAACATCAACTTCACACATGAGCATTAAACAGAACAGAATTAATAATGTCTAACATCTTTACAAAGTAAATAACATATTATTAATGCCAATTATATTCGAGGATAACAGCATTCCTCATCATAGTGAATGTAGCTTAATATTAAAAGAAGAAAAAATTCTATGAAACTACACAGAGACAGGAAGAAAACAAATACACAAGGGTACACAAACATATAGTGGGATAATACAAAAGGAAAGGACAGGGTTTGTTGTACTGCAGTATTTTGCAAACAAAACTTTCTTTACTTCTTGGAGATCTCCCTTCATTCATCATTATTCCCAAAAAGTCCTATCTATACCTGCTTTCTGTATTCTATTAATATTTCTTTCAATATAATTATTTCTCAGTGTACAATACTCATTTTGGCCCAAATCTTTTTCATATAACTTCGCAATGCATTTTTTCCCTATTGTCCATAGTCAGTTTCTTATATAGTCTACCCCCTCTTAAGTTAACTTAAATCTACTGAGCTCAGATGCTAAACTAAGGGACGAGGCAATGCAGCAGCACAGAACAATTAACACAAACAGCAATGACAAAAAAATACAAAAGGCAAAGCAAGCAGCATAAACTACAACTAAAATAAGGCAATGAGCAGCAAACAAGAAAATAAATCAGTAGTAAAACTGGCTTAAAAGAATAATACAAAGTGAAATTTAGTAGCACTATGCCTGGCAAACAGCAGCAGTAAATGCTATAACGTATACCTAAACATGACAAAGCTCAAGCAGAAAAAATAGTACACTAAAAATGGCCATGTCTAATACCTATGTCACACCTTAATACTAGAGTGATGCATCACAATTTATTCTAGAAAAGAAATTACCAAGTCATTAAAAATAGTATTTATGCAATTCCTGTGAAGGGAAATGTCTATTTGTGCTCTCTCATTTTGTTGGAGTACATCCATCATAAAGTTATTTTTTACTGGATCTGTAGGCATAAAATATCTATATTAGTACATCTATAAAATTTTATTTTAACCAATGCTGCAGTGCAGCTAGAAACTAGATATCAAATAAAATAAGCAACTATGTACAAAGTAAAGCGTAAGAACATCATTCAGTAGTCATTAGGCATTTCATAAGTTAGTAGAAAAATCTCTCAACTGGAGAGACAGTAGTCATAATCAGGCGTATAGACATAAAAATATTTCTCGTCATTTCATTAGGCATTTCAGTAAATCATAAATTAAGAGCTCCACAGTGTAATCATATGTTACCATGTTCGACCGTGTCGTTTATCTGATGCTTTCTACAAAGGAACATCAATAGCAAGGTTAATGGCATCCCCTTTTTTTTTCTACCACCTAATGGCTTTTTCTCAAGGCGGCTGGCACACCTGGCCGCTCAGAACGAATTACGTGCAGGTGGTCACTTAACTTTCTTACGGAAATATTTACGACAGCAGTTTCCGCGACAGTGGCAGTCTCATATAAAAAATTTCAGAGGTCGAGAATTTGCGTTGCAAATGTGTAGATACAAAATCTTATTTCATAACTCTTAAAGTACGATTCTTGGTTTCCAACAAACTTTTCCACAAATCAGAGTCCCTAAACACTACTCATTATTCCTTACCTCATTATACATATACATATTCATCGACACTTCTTCAATATTTCATCATGAGAAATACGTAGCATAATAAACATTCCTCAACAACATAATACACATCGTCGTCGTAATAATAACATCATAACACCTCAGTCAAATCTCAAAAACGTCGTAGCTTTCTGCAATAATTTCAAACCCTAAAAAATATTCTCTGCTCATTTCAATAATGTCATCTACCTCAAACGTACTTTAAAAATCATGAGCTCATACCAAATACATCATTCAAAGCTCTCGTAGTATCACAATGGTTCCGAAAAAATATGAACAGTTCACAAAGCAGAGACAAAATACGGTTTCATAAGTGTGAAGTTATCCAACTGTGTAATTGCGTAAACATGTGTCACTGATGTATTAAAAAAGTTTATTTCTCTGTTAAATGATCAGATAGGTGTGTAATTTGTGTGTTAGAGAAATATGGTATCGGTGTGTAGAGTTGTATAAGCAAATACCATATTAGCTAGGGTTCCTTGTGCTTGCCAAACACATGATACACAAAGTAAGCGTGTACCCCCCTGAGGATTAATGTAATTATACCCTCAGGTGTTACAGATTACAGCAATGAAATGAAATGTATCACTGAAAACCTTTGTATCATTGTACTTCAAATATCTTTAAAAATAAATGTTTTAAGCATAAAATTAATCACTCAAATGCGTGTCCTGTAGCGCTAAATGTGCGTCTTGCTGTAAGATAACTCTGTGGAAGTGTCGTACTTATCGTCCTCCGAAAGCTAAGTTCTGGAGAAGTCAATGTACTTACCTCATGATAAACAAAAGTGAAATGCTTTATGTACAGATATCTTAGTTATTACGCTTATTGCCATGATGAAGAAAGTACTGTGCTGTAACGTATTGTTGTGCTACGGAAAAGGCAGTCTCATTGTAGCTATACCACAAAAGTTACTACTAAAACATGTTTTACTTTCCAGAATAAAACAGAAAACTGTGCAAATATAAAACAGAAACCGCAAAAGCAACATTGTAAATTGTCACTCATTAGTAGCGGCGTGATAAAAATCGTGTAGCTGCCACATAAACTAACCTCTGTGTCATCTGGTATCTCACTGAAAGTACATTAAACCCAGAATGTATTTTCAAGTAAATCAAAATGTTGCATTAAAATCTCATTAGCAGTACCAGTATGTGTCCAAAGTATGTAAGCCTGATAGTCGTTACGTAATCGTGCAACTAACAAGCAAGAATGTACAAATACAACACTGTGTCGTCTGTTCACTATAACAATGCATTCGTAATTTCTGTTTAAAAATGTTCCCTAGGTTCTAGACTGGATATTTAACTTCAAACATTGTTGCATGTTAACAGTTTCTTAAGTCTGACAAAGCATACTAGAAATGTGAAGTGAAAAGTTTTATGGCAAAGACAAAGTTAAAAAGCAGATTATCTTTCAATAAACGGTTTTACATGTGAAATGTGGTGTAAACCTTTACTCTTCCTAGTGCACAGAGTTCAAAGCCATTATCATGTGGTATACATCGGTAAAGAATGCTAAAATTTTTCTCAAGGCTAGCGTCTATGTTATTTTTCTCGGAGCCAGCGGGCGCAAGCGGCTGCCTGCTGTGCGAGTCATTGTCTGTCTCTTTGTTGGTGCGCGCCGTTATTGTGATTTGGAGACCTAACTTCTACAAATTCACCGTGACGAGAGGGCCCTGCCCTGTTTAAATCCCGCCAGTTCTGATGCAATTCAGGTCTGTCGTTACGATCACATCGTCTGTCGTCATGTCGGTAGTTCCTGTAGTTTCTTTCTTGTCGGTTAAGTGGTGGAGAATTTCTCCCTGAATCGTAACTACGCGCTGGACCGTTGCGTCTAAAGTTATTCTGTCTCCCTTGATAATAATTATTTTGGTTCCCAAATTGTCTGTTTCTCTGATTGTCTCTGTGATAGTCACTACTGCGGAGAGGTGATCTTTCCCTGTAATTATTACTACTCTGCCAACGGTTGTAATACGGGTGGTGTCTGTTTCGGTCACGATTTGTGTTGTGAGAATAGCCTTGTCGCATCCAGTTATTATTTCTTTCATCGCGGAATTGCGACTGATGTGATCTGTAATTGTTGTGCTCCTGCGTTCCGCGGTTGTCAGTGTCACTTTCCAGTTCTTGTAACAGTCCCTGAAAAGCTTCAATGTCGTCTTCGCAACATCCTGCCAAAATAATATGTCATAAATGTTCAGGTAATTTGATTAAGCAAATGCGGATGAGTTCTGAGGGGCTGTATGGGTTTGAAAGATACTGATTCTTATGCAACATGTCTTCAAAATATTTCACAAGACTTGAGAATTCAGATTGTTCGAAATGTTTCATCATTATGATGCCATGTTTTACTCGGTCTTGTGTAGCTTGAGACCAATATGCTGAGAGGAAGGCATGGTAAAATTCTCCTTCACTGTGACAATCGTGAATGACTGATCGCATTCTTACAGTTGGTTCATTCTCTAAATAGCCACACATAAATTCTAACCTGTGCTCCAATGACCAGTTGGGAGGAAAACAATGAGAGAATTGATGGAGCCACGCTTGTGGATGAATGTCGTTGCCGGAATTCTTAAATGTTTTGAATTTACGTGTAGTAATGAACAGCTTATAGTCAAAATCATCATGTCGGCGAGTCGCATGTCGGTCATTGTTACGTCGTGTCGGCTGTTCAATCTCAAAATTCGGTGCACATTGCCAATTTCTTTCATAATTTCCGAAATGCGCTGTGTTATTATTTTGTAGCTGTTCCGTATTTCTATGTCCCTCTTGCCGTATTGGGGCGCGAGTGTCCTCTGAAATACGTAATTCTTGTACTATTTGTGCCAACTGATCTTGCACTTCCCGGATTTATCTTTTGTACTGTGTATTGATTTGATTTTGATTTTGTTTGAATTTTCTAATTTCTACATACTCTTCAGTGTCAGTGAAGGCTACAGGTGTTGTGTCATTCAGATCATCATCTACCTTTGTAGATAAGTTGGTGACCTGATCTGAAAGTTCGGCTACTTTATCCGATAGTGAAATTATTTCCTCTGTATGTTTTTCTGAACCAAGTTTCAGAGTATCTACTGTGTCCTTTAAGTTTTCCTGAGTTTTTGCAAGTTGCGTAACCGAATCGGTAGATGCAACTGAGTCAATTTTAGCTTGCAAGGTGTCGTGATTTTCATGAACAATGGTTTGCAGTTCTTTTATGGCTGCTTCGTGATTCTGTAATACATTTTCATGCCGCGAAAAAATGGGTTGAAAATGCTCACAAATTTGTGTTTTTATGTCATTACAGACTTTTTGACATTTCGATTCAATGTTATGTAACTCACTAGTTAAATCTTCACTTGTTTGTTCAAGTGTGGTGTCTAACTTTTGAAGATTTTGTCCCATTGCGTCTAACTGTTGCTGTGTTTGTCTCTGGTGTTGTTCCATTGTGTCTAACTTTTGAAGATTTTGTTCCACTGTGTCTAACTCTTGCTGTGTTTGTCTCTGATTTTGTTCCATTGTGTCTAACTTTTGAAGATTTTGTTCCACTGTGTCTAACTTTTGCTGTGTTTGTCTCTGATTTTGTTCCATTGTGTCTAACTTTTCAAGCTTTTGTCCCATTTGTTGCATTAATTGTAATAACAATGCACTGGTGTCTGAAACATGTTCCTCAGTGCTTTTCGGCAGTGAATTTCCACCGGCAACATTCACATTTTGACAAGCGGAAAATGTGTCTTGACTCATTTGAGAAAACGGTGAGGACGCAAAACCTGAACCTACAGTATTTGCAAAATTGTGTCCTGTCATTTCGGATTCCTGAGGCGAGCTGTTGCCGACCGAACGATCGATAATGCTTCCCTCTTCACTAATTGTTTCACGGTCCACGCCATTGTTTGCCGCCCGCTCCATTTCCCTATGCACAATTACCAAATTACTACTTTGAACATCAGTTAATTCATTACTCGGTGGCGCTAACACACTGCTTTCATTTTCACTGTCATTTCTCAGTTTACTTTGGAGCCTAGTATTACGTTTTTCACACGCCATTATTTTCACAGTATTTCACACGACAACACAGAAAAACACAATTTGAAGATCAAAAATAAGAGAACACATTAACATAGCACTGAAAATAATATCTAGTTAATTGCAAGCGCAGCAGCGAAATACTTGGTGCAAATCTACATGCATGCCACAACTGTTTTACTGTACAACAGTGAAAGACTGCAACTACAAAGGAGATTTTCTCTAGAATTACACGCTAGCAATAAACAAAATCTACACTAATTACACAAACTACAAGAAAAAATCAGAAGATTCCAGTGAGGTATCCTCGGCTAAGGGTCGACATATGAAACGTCCCCTATTGAACAATTACAAATGACTGTGCTTAAACTGACACACAATATTTGGTTAGCGCAACGCAATCTGACTTTCAATAATCCCTACAAAAGAATGGGCCCTGACTAACATTAAACTATACCTTTCACAAATCACTTACCTCCCAAAAATCTTCGCTACTCAAGCTATTGCAATACAGCGAGCGCCACTACTGCCAGCTAAATAAAAGATTCAAACTACTGAAGGCACTAACTACTGATAGGGATAGTTAGCAAATAAAAGATATTAATAGAGAACAAACAATGTATTTACCTTGATATCATCATATATAAATATAGCAGTTCATGACAAATTTCAAAACTCCGCCATCTCTCTCCCCACATCCACCACTGCTGGCGGCTCACCTCCAACTGAGCAACGCTACGCGCTATTCACATCCAGCTGCCGCTGCCCAACACTACAATGGCAGACAACAATGCAAACTAGACACAGACTGCACACAGCACAGCCAGTGATTCTCACACAGAGTGCTACGTGACGTTACCAATAAGAAAACCTAAACAGCCTACTTACAAAGTGAGTATCAGAGAAACCAGTGATACTGCTTTTCGTAAGTTTTCGTATATACAGTGTGGGCCTAGAGCATAGGTAAACATGATTGACAGTAAGGTCAACAGATCTCAGAAGCATGAATAAATGCTACAGTCTCACAATCAATGGTGATGTGCTTTAGGCCTTTATGATTCTCACCACCTCAGAAGGATTGCTGATGACAAAAGTCATAACTTAATATTCTACAACTCATTCAGAAACCCGCGCCGGCCGAAGTGGCCGTGCGGTTAAAGGCGCTGCAGTCTGGAACCGCAAGACCGCTACGGTCGCAGGTTCGAATCCTGCCTCGGGCATGGATGTTTGTGATGTCCTTAGGTTAGTTAGGTTTAACTAGTTCTAAGTTCTAGGGGACTAATGACCTCAGCAGTTGAGTCCCATAGTGCTCAGAGCCATTTGAACCAGAAACCCGCAAAATAGGTTTACTGCCAGTACAACTTTTACATACGAGTATACTGACGTGCGATATATTTTTTACTATATAGTGAGTGGGTCAGCGTATTAAGGAGTGTCCTATCATCTAGCAGTATTTATGCCGAACGAACGGGGATGGAGTACTGTCACAGGGTGCTACCACCTAGTGGCACTGGCGTAAACTATTAGCTGAATGGCAAGGGCTAGCTATGCACATCGTGAACCGTGCACGTTGTTTATCAACTCCGCAAGTGTTTGACCTGAAAGCGCATACGAAAGCGCATACGAAAAAGCTCCTTCAAATCTGTACGAATCGAACACACATATCAAAAAGGTTTCGCATCACCCCAGTTCCCAGAGCTCCTGAAGATAGACGTTCACTGTGGGTATTGTATCACAGACACAGTCCATTTGACTGCACAGAGATGTCACTAAACCCGCCCAAAGATGTAAGCAACCATGTACGAGCAGCGCCTATTACACGGAGGGGTCAAATAGCTGATCAGTACGTCAATCCACCACGAAGGAGGTACACGGCTCGTGTTGTCTGTAGTTCAACCATACCTAGACTGTTAATACCGCGGTTCCATGGCTTACGCGTTGTTACTTTGTGCCAGGAAGGGCTCTCAACGAGGAAAGTGTCCAGGCGTTTCGGAGTGAACCAAAGCGATGTTGTTCAGACATTGAAGAAAGACAGAGAGAGAGAGGAACTGTTCATGACGTGCCTCGCTCAGGTTGCCCAAGGGCTAATACTGCAGTGGATGACCACTACCTACGGATTATGGCTCGGAGGAACCCTGAAAGCTGGTCCCGGCGGAGGTTCGAGTCCTACCTCGGGCACGGGTGTGTGTGTTTGTCCTTAGGATAATTTAGGTTAAGTAGTGTGTAAACTTAGGGACTGATGACCTTAGCAGTTAAGTCCCATAAGATTTCATACACATTTGAACATTTTTGAACCTTGAAAGGAACGCCACCATGTTGAATAACGATTTTCGTGCAGCCATAGGACATCGTGTTACTACTTAAACTGTGTTCAATAGCTGCATGACGCGCAACTTCACTCATGACGTCCATGGCGAGGTCCATCTTTGCTAACACGACACCATACAGCGCAGTACAGATGGGCCCAACAACATGCCGAAGGGGCCGCTCAGGATTGGCATCACGTTCTCTTCACCGATGAGTGTCACATATGCCTTCAATCAATCAATCGTCGGAGACGTGTTTGGAGGCAACCCGGTCGGGCTGAACACCATACAGTACACTCTCCAGCGAGTGCAGCAAGGTGCATGTTCCCTGCTGTTTTGGGGTGGCATTATGTGGGGCCGACGTATGCCGATGGTGGTTATGGAAGGCGCCGTAACGGCTGTACGATACGTGAATGCCATCCTCCGACCGATAGTGCAACTATATCGGCAGCATATTGGCGTGGCATTCGCCTTCATGGACGACAATTCGCGCCCCCATCGAGCACATCTCGTGAATAACTTCCTTCAGGATAACGACACTGCTCGACTAGAGTGGCCAGCATGTTCTGGAGACATGAACCCTATCGAACATCCCTGGAATAGATTGAAAAGGGTTGTATATGGACGAGGTGACCCACCAACCACTCTGAAGGATCTATGCGGAGTCACCGTTGAGGAGTGGGACAATCTGGGTGTTAGAGGTACCAGTATGTACAGAAGTCTGCACCGTCACCTCTGAAGATCTCGCTGTATGGTGGTACAACATGCAATGTGTGATTTTCATGAGCAATAAAGAAGTTTGAAACTATGTTTATGTTGACCTCTATTCCAATTTTCTGAACAGGTTCTGGAACTCACGGAACCGAGGTGATTCAAAACTTTTTTTGGATGTGTGTATATTGTATTGATTGTAGTAACCTCTCGGCCACCTCCAGAAGTACATCCTGGAACCCAACACAATGCCGACTAATGATTATTCTTCCGGAACACAACTGAAGAGATGTTCGCAACACTGATGCTACGTTTCACGTTGTCTATAGAAGCAGTATCGCGGTAGATTTAAGTATCTGTCTTTCAGAATGTAGCATCTATTTACATTTAACAGCATTCGAAGGAAAATAACCAATAAATCAGCAAGGTGTCGAAAGTCAGTGTGGTCACGTCCTCTTACACAGCAGCACGACTATTTGCGAAATGGAAACGACACTGAAGGTTCGATAAAGCTTCCCACAGATATGTTGGGCAGTGTGTCTACTATGCCTGTTGACAGCGTCACGTCGTTCGTTTCTGTTCTGAGCATGCAGTGAGCACATAAATATACCTGGAACAGTAGTGTCCCCCGGCAAGAATGGGTGCCCACTGCGAGGTTTCGCCTGATTTCATGCGTACGTGTCATGCATTTCCTTCTTGATGACAATTCTCAGCCGCTCACTGCAGGGACAATGAGGATGGCCCTGCAGCGTTTTCAATAGGAATTGTTTCATCGCCCTCCTTACAGCCAGAACTGGGCTCCTTCGGATGCTCACCGGTGCTCACATGAGCCTATGGCTATGAAGACTACCTTTTGGCACAGACAACGAACTGCAGTCGAGCGTAGAGAAGTCGTGGCAAGCATAGGAGGCTGCCTTCTGTGACAATGTTATTGGAAAGTTGGTACAAAGCTATCACAAATATCTAAATCAGTGCAGCGACTATGTAGACAACTAGCTGCATGGTGTAGCAAACTGTTACAAATATAACATTTTTCGTTTTCACGGTGGTTTCCATCTCGCGACCGATCAGATATTACTCTCCGAGTAGCCCTCGTAATAGACATGACTATGTAGAAAAATTTATAGTCAATTGTACATTGAGAGAAGAGACTATTATTATGTACTGTATCAAGTGATACGCTAGTGTTCACAGACAGTAACAAAGTATATACAGACAAAGCTGCTGTCATGGATTGTTTCAAAGTTAAGTATTTCACCTTGTTCAAGTTACAATAAAAATATAATATTTTGTATTGTTGGTACTAACCTTCCGGCCTCATCCAGAAGTACATCCTGGAACCCAAGACAATTCCGACGAAAGATTATTCTTTCAGAATAACAAACTGTCTACAATTTCTGACATTCCTGTCCCATACTGCAAATACATCACGGCACGTATTACGAATCGAGTTTTGAAGACATGTTATAACCCCTGATACGTGTCATTTCTCTGTATGTCTAGTAGTTTTCACGCAGTCGCGGTGTGAAACCTTGGAGGTACTTAGCAATAAATTGGTGTAAGGAGTTTCACTTATGGTACTGACAATGTAACGAAATATAAGTAACATCTATGGAAAGCATTAAATTACATGCAAAAGTGTCTTATAAAGGAATTCGGAAAGTAACAAAATAAACGTCCTCCTTACACGGAAACAGCGATGTCATGTAGGGTAAAAACACAATAAAATAAATTTAAAATCTTTGTTGTCTAGGAGCAATTTTTGTTAGATGGTGGTGAAGAGAGGAGGACAACTGACATTGTTGAAGAAAGTTTTCTGCAGTTACAGAACTCCATGCGTTTTCAGACGCTTTGCTAATTCATTACAACCACATCTGAAAGTGTGAGATGATTAACAAGAAAATCGGAAAATAAGAAACTGGACTACGTGTATCTTAGTGTCACAGAAACATACTGAGCATTTGGTATGCATAAATTTTACAAAATTAGAGGAGGTCGTACGAAATAAGTGAGGAAAGCTGTCTCCACAAAACTCTTGCGATAAGGTGAACTTATACCAAGGCATATAGAAACGAAGACACCAGAAACATAAAACGATAGTGATATATGAGTAAGTAGGATTTCTGGTCGGACTAGTACGGGCTAATATCAACAGCAGTAAAAAATAGTATAAAGGGAATAGGATTCGTTATGAACAGGAAAGTAGGGCAGAGAGTGAGCTACTGTGAACAGTTCAGTGATAGAGCTGTTCTCTTCAGAATCGACAGCAAAAGTTCAGGCATACATCTCGATGTTGCAAGCAGAAGATGAAGAGACAGAGAAGGTACATGAGGATTCGGAACGGGTAATTCAGTTCGTAAAGGTAGACGAAGATCTAATACTCATGGTGGACTGGCATGCAGTTGTAGAGGAAGGAGTAGAAGAAAAGTTACTGGAAAATATGGGCTGGAACAAGGCATGAGAGAGGAGAAAGACTGTTTGAGTTCTGTAATGATTTGAGCAAGTAATAGCCAACAATCCGTTCAAGAATCAGAAGAGGAGGAGGTATCGTTGGAAGAGGCCAGATGTTACCGGAAGATTTCAGTTACAGTAGACTACATTCTGGTCAGGCAGAGATTCCGAAATGAGATACTGGACTTTAGGCGTATCCAGGAGCAGGTATAGATTCAGAACAAAATTTAGTAATGATGAAGAGTAGGTTGAAGCTTAAGAGACTAGCCAGGCAGAATCAATGCGAAAAGAAGTGAGATACGGAAGTACTAAGGAATGAACAGATGAACTTGGAGTTCTCTGAGGTTATGGGTATTGTCGTAATGAATAGCTCAGTGGGCAGGACAGCTGAAAAAGGATGTACATCTCTAAAAATTGTAATCACAGAAGTTGAAAAGAGAAACATAGATACAAGGAAGAGGCAACCAAGGGTAACAGGAGAAATACTTCAATTAATCGACGAAAAAAGGAAGTACAAATTGTTTAGGGAAATTCAGGAATGCAGAAATAAAAGTCTCTTAAGAATGGGATAAATAAAAAAAGGTAATGAGAAGTAGTATAAATGAGAACAGCGAAAACGTTAACATCATGATTGATGGTCACGATGTAGATGAAATTATGGAGCTCTGCTACCTAGGCAGTAAAACAACCAAAAAGTATAGTATCACCGCAAAAAGGGCATTCCTGGCCAAGAGAAGTTTTCTAGTATCATAGGCCTTAATCTGAGGAAGAAATTTCTGAAAATGTACTTCTGGAGCACAGCATTGTGTATCAGGGAAATATGAACTGTAGAAAAACATGAACAGAAGAGAATCGAAGCACTGGAGATGTGGTGCCACAGACGAATGTTAAATATTAAATGGAGTGGTAAGTAAGTAATGAGGTGGTTGGCCCCAGAATCGGCGAGAAAAGGACTAAGAGGTTAAAACTGACATGAATAAGGGACAGAGTGATAGGACATCTGTTAAGATATCAGGGAGTGGCTTCCGTGGTACAAGATGGAGCTGTAGAGGGTAAAAACCGTAACGGAAGAAAGAGTTAGGAAAAAGTCCGGCAAATAATTGACGACTTCGATAGTAATGACTTCCCTGAGAAGAAATGATTGGCACAGAAGAGCAATTCGTGGAGGGGCACATCAAATCACTTACCATACTACTGATGGCTCAAATAAATACATAAACATGGATAGGTCACACTAGATGCAGAGCGTAGGAGTTACATACACGTGAAAGGATTGGCAAAATACTGCAAGGGACGGAGGTCACTGATAAGTATGTTCCCGTGTTTATGTCAAAACAAATATTGAAAGGTGACTGTAGATAGTGATTTTAATAAAAATAGCGTGTGATGTATGATTTCAACTGCAGAAGAAAGTGCTGCTGGTAGGTAGTACGAAAGGGTGAGGTGTAGGCCCTCGGTTACAGCAAAGCTAACGGGTCAACGTGCCAAGCTACCAGCATATTCCAACCGATTACAGGGGTAAGTCAAGCGTTGGATGACTTAACGTCTTTGTGCTTTTTATCAAAAGTTGTGATAGTGGGTGGAGAGGGAAACAGTATGAGCAGAGTGGAGCATATGACACAAATGATTACCTGGAAATGATAGTCTCCCTGACTCGTGCCACCATTATACAGTTTGTTGAGCAGTTCCGGCGTCATGATCAGGTATGACTTAATGCAGTTGTGAGGAGAATTAAGGTGGGGTAAATGGCACTAATGGTAGACAAATTTACGCATTTTAATCTAGTGCCATTCCATATTATCCACAGATGTGATTTCAGGAGGCACAGCCTACAAATAAATACGACTTGGAAGGGAAGACTGGGGGAGCTAATTCATGAATATATGAGGGGTGGACCTCGGACCGCACATGGCCTAGTACCTGTTTCATGGGTAAGAGAAGTACGTGTTTTTATAATAAATGGCGACAACAGGTTCCTGAGCTTAAAGAGTATCTCCTTCACTTGTAATAAAACGGCAATATGTACTCACAAGATAGATTCTAACACCAGAAATGGCACACTTACTACATGTGATAAAGAGAAAGAAACATTTGCAAAGGAACTTAGAACATTTAAAAGACTTAAAACTTGTTCATCAAAACATGTAATCAATAAAAAATTAAATATGGTTCTCTGAAGTTGAAGTCCATTCCTTGAACTATGCAACGGTTTGTGTCACTGAGCACTAGTGTAGAGACACGGAAGTCAGACATGTAATCTTATAGATGGATGAAAGGACATACTCTTAAACTAGGGGTACCGATGACCTAGCTGTTTGGTCTCCTCCCCCAAATAATCAACTAATCTTACAGCAGGACTACTACAAAGTTTGGAGGATCATGGATTTGTATCAGAAAAGGAATCAATTTTAAATGAAGACATGTCCTTGATATAGTAAGTGAAGAGAAGCACTTCAAAATAGTGCCTGTTGAACTAATAGGACTTGATATCAACAACAAATTGATCATTTTATTTGTTTGTAGATCTTCCAGTGGTAGTGACATCACTCTTTCAATAAATTAGTGGAAGTTCTAGACAAGATCTCAGCTAAAAAAGTAACATAATTTCTTGCAGTGATGTTAACATAGAACAATACCGCAAATAAAATTAGTTCCACAATCATAACAGGTTTTCACAGTATTGTCATTTCCCTATTGGTAAATAGTGCAACAGGCGTTATTAGATTGATTGCAGTGGTAACTGACCATGTGGCCACAAATTTCGGCCAGCAAATTTGCAGCGTGGCCGTAAAAGGACTTTGACTTTCAGACAATTTCTGCCAAATAAGTACAGTAAAATTCACTAAACTGTAACAGACATTAAGATAAAAGATATTTCAAGTATACCAGGAAACCAAAGTAGGGATGAAGTGTATAGAGAAATGTACGTAATGTTAAATCCTCTAAGTTCTCAGCATTATTCATATTAAAATTTGAACAGGCGTTTCTAAATGTACCCATATCAGTATCAATATCTCACAAAACAAATTGATAACGTGGTATTAGGAAGCCCTCATACATCTGTACCTCAATTATTTGAAAAAGAGGTGTAATGAACCACAGTTGTTAAGTTTGTATTACAGGTACGAAAAGACTTGTAGGAGTCTTCTGACTGCAGCAAAAACGTCGTTTAATGATAAAATATTATAAATTTTAGAGTATAAAAGCAAAACAGTTTGGCATGCCACTGGACAGAAAACTGGGAGAGTCAAAACAATGCATAAGAATAGACTGGTGAGGGAAGAGTTTAAATTAACCGAACCATCTAGCAAAGTAAGTGGATGAGAATTTTGCGAGTAATACAGATAAAATATGAAAAATTCGAAAAACATATGTAACATTTGTTAATAATTATGTACTCGTACACGATTATTCTACCAATCACAGAACATGAAGTCAAAAAAACTGTACAAAACTTAAAAAATAAAAATTCTCTAGGCATAAATGAAATGGCAATATGTGTCCTGAAATAATACATGCAGAGTATATAAGTTCCACTAACAAACATAATTAATAAGTCAATAACATCTGAGAAATTACAGGGATAAAACAGACATAAGGTATACCTCTGCTAAAGAAACATAATGCAGAAGACATAAAAAGTCACCGTTCTGTTTCCCTTCCTTCTTAATAATAATAGAATAAATTTCTGGAAACTTAATACAGTATTTCATATATAATAATAACTTCCTGGTGACTCTCACTCAGGGCTACAATGTGTTTGAAGAACAGAATTAGCCAGTGTAGAATTAAAAAAAGTGATATTTGGTTCTCTTGACATGGATGAGTGTTTCTCAGGAATGTTCTTTGATTTTTCTAAAGTTTTTGATACTGTTGACTATAAGAATCTAAATAATCCAGAATTGCTAACAATAAGAGGCATTGCTAATGACTGGTTCTAATTATAGGGCTTGTTCTACTGTCTGCTTGTGTGACGTTTTCCCATAATAATGTCAAGCCACCTGTTTGTGCACAATCATAAGCTCTTATCACAGGTGCTTTGGATGGGGGCAACTGGATCATCCACCTCACAGTCCAGACCCAGCACCCAGCAATTTTCACTTGTTTCGGTACTGGAAGGAGTTCCTTGGGGGTTAACGATTCAACGACAGAGAAGTAGTGCACTCTGGAGTCAAGGGTTGCGTTCATTCCAAGCAGACAGGCTTCTTACACTTCGGAATTCAAACAGCTATCGAACTGTATGACAGATTTTTGAACAACAACGAAACGTAGACAGAAGTGATTTGAAAACAGATGGAAATATATTTTAGTGATATTCACAGTATTTTTCTTGGTATTAAAAAACCCTTCTTAAAATACCTCATCTGGTTAGTAGACAGGATGCAAAGAGTAGAGACAACACAACTCTCAAATAAGTTTGAACTTTCAGTGAAACATGTATTAGAACCAAAACACATTAATATAGGTGTTGCTCAGCGTAGCATATTACGACTAACACTGTTCCTGATATACGTCAATGGGTTTCGTAATAGTGTTAATCATAGGGAAAATTCGCTTTGCTTATGACATAAATAGTATAGCCACCGAGAAAACAAGATAACATCTTGCAGATAAAGCAAGTAAAAGTCTCGAGAAAGTTTACAATTTGTCAATATGGAATAAGGTGAGAATGAACAAAAAGAAAACGTATGCTACAACTTTCAGTTTCAAAACGACACTGTTAAATTAAATATATACTTTGCCTCTTAAGACTGTGTAAGAAACACAGCTAGGAATGGGCATTGATTCTCAGTTGAAAGTATGTGAACAGTCAATGATATTTGAAAACAGAACGTTATTATCATGTGTTACCCTTAGAGACCAGTCATCAGTGCTTAACAGCTACTGTCTTTTATTTACATATTTTTCGTATATACACTTAGTTCTTAGCTATGGTACTCTTTCGTACGGAAGAAATACACAAAATATCGACACAATTCTCAAAGTACACAGAAGCGTCACGAGAATAATAACCAAAAATAATAGTGGAGTACATGGGAGAGATCTATTCAAAACTTTGGGGATATTAACTGCACCACGCAAGTACGTTAACCAGTCAGTTACGCACATAAAAATAAGGTCGATAATTAATTATTGCACAAAAAACTGTGTCTATGACAATGGGACAAGATCTAAATTGAACATACATTTACAAACATAAGATTCAAAAAAGCATTTGCTACC
Source organism: Schistocerca serialis cubense (assembly GCF_023864345.2). Lineage (NCBI taxonomy): Eukaryota > Metazoa > Arthropoda > Insecta > Orthoptera > Acrididae > Schistocerca > Schistocerca serialis. The sequence goes on from NC_064642.1 coordinate 66,191,329, forward strand.
AGAGAATGCAGCGGCAACAAATGCCTGAGGAAATTAATGAGATTCCGATGACGAATGTATTTAAAAACGCAGTTAAAATGTACCTGATAAACAATACATTCTAAGCAACGAAGAATTACTTAGACAACACAGAGTAGAGGTTTGATAAGGAATGTAATACAAATAAATGACAATAATAACAATGATTAAACAGCTGTCTTGTTACGTAACACTCTTACATTATTTTTTTCTTGTTTTATCTTTCATCTTGATATTTCTCTTTTTCTTTTTTGGGAAACTTTACTCAAAAACCTAAGCAGTGTGTAACAATAACATCTCATTCTCCCTCTGAGGTCAACATCTCACTCACTATACAGCAGCGGTGACTCAATTTTTCAAGCTAGAAAATGAAAATAGTACACAAAATGGAAACAAAACATCGCTCTGCGTACAGTGTACCCAGGGCTACACTCTGAAACAATGTGTATATAGCGTGCGCAGTGACTGGTAATGGGAACAGAATGAACAGTGTACAACTAGCATCTTACTTTATGAAATAGCTGCGTTATAAAACAATATTGAGCTTCAGGAATATCCTGATTTAGGTCTTCCATGGTTTCTGTAAACTACTTGAGGCATTGGTGGGATGATCCAGTTCCAAGGCCACGGTCGACTATCTGTCCCATGCTTGTCAGACTATACCTGTAAGTATGTAAATGTGCTTTGATATGAATTGCGTTGTTTTCTTGTTCTTAAACTGTAATACAGTGGTATGTCCAATATCCTTGCAAAAGTGATAAAAGTGTGAATAAAACTACTACTACTACTAATGCTGAAGCTGCTTCTATAACGACTACTACTAGTATCCCAGTGGTTCACAAATAGCAATTGTTAGCGCGTACTGTAAAAGTTCATTGCTATTCCCTACTAACATCCCATTTGTACTTTCTTATAACAACTTTTTCGCCGGTATTTCGGCCTTAGCACATTCTAAAAAAACAAAACTATTGCTGTGGGCTGCGAAGAACGACTCACTTTATTTTACTTTCTCTTCTTTGTAACTATGAGAGAGCTGCAATGCTATAGGTTTTATAATCTTATTTCTGTATTTGTTGCTTACGAAATTATTTTCCATTTTTGCTGACGTTGTAACTGATACATTTGTTAACATTTGGTGTAAATCACTTCTGGGAACAGAGTTTTGTCAAACTGAAATTAAACTTAGGAGTCTGAATATTGTAATATGTGTAAGTTTGTGCGAGAGAAGTTGTGCTTTAGAAACGTATCGAGTGGTCGCTAGGTGAAATCGGTAACGAACGTGTCTGGAGGTCAACCATTTTCGTGTCGTGAGCAAGCTTCTGAATAGCGTATGTTCGTGGCCGAAGTTCCTGGGACTGCAACTTTGGTATAACGCCTGCTGTTTCAGTGTTTGCAACGCATAATGAAGCTACAAACTGAACATAATACTGTGGTTCACATCGCGGACTAACGCCACGCAAAGTAAACTAGAATATACGGTATGTATTTAGCACAGTCAAGTGGTCGCTGAGTGGTACATTTCGATGTATACAGTATGAACTGTTTCGATGCGTTTCGTGGACTGCCAATTTAGAATAAAAACATGTTGTAGTACTCTCGTATCGGAGCATGTTTTTCAAACTGTGATCTTGAAAAGTATGATGCCCATTCAGTGCAGCTGGATTTTGCTAAGTCCATGGTTTCAACTGTGCAGAATGAATTATAAAATTAGTGAGCGTGTGCAATAGATCAGACTGGTTACAGTACTACTTATTTTGTCATAAGCAAATAAGGTGAAAGCTATCAATCGGGCCAGCAAAGATTTTAATTTTCTTCGTTAAACAGTGCAGGCTATGAGAATATGGCAAAAGAATTAACTTCTTGCCACGGATAAAATATTCATAGTGTAATAATCTAACAGTACATTGTTAGACTGTGGAGCAACGTGTTTAATTAGTGAACGGTTACTATGACGAGAAATTATTAACAAGCGCTGCGAAATCGATAGAATGTACGTGTTTGCTTAATGGGGCACATGTAGTCTACATCGATGGTTGCAGACATTTTACCCAATGAGGAGGCTGTAACTACAGGACTTCCCTTCTGCATCTACATTCCAGTGGACATTTTCAAGAGGACTATTACAGCAGAAATTATTACTCAAATTACACTTATGGTTTATGGTCCGCTAGAGTGGGATGACGACACGCCGGTTTCCACAGTTCTTCTCTCATACACAAATGTAGGAAAAAACTCTGTAATAAACTACTATTTTGTGATGAAATTCTTTATACAACTTCTCATTTTTCACGTAACCGAAACCACAAAAATTTTGAATAACATTTCCAATAATTTTCAAAAGCTTTCAAAGAAAATTAGTTTATTTTACTGAATAATTTCCCACAACCAATATTTCATTTTTAGAGCACTTTTTCTTTTGACACAGTTTTTGTTCTTGTAGCATTTACAGGAACTACATACTTGTATTTATGTGCAGTGATAGAATTTTTCCAGTGTTTCTTCTTCACCTTTTGCTACATATAAATCTCTGATTGGAGTATTTGTGAACGCTGCCCCTGTCTTTTTCGTGTTTATCCAAATTATACGTCGCGATTTATGTTATTTATTACAACACGATAGAGGGATATGTGCATTGCTTAGCGTCCGCCATTAAGCAGGCTGGCTGCAACCAACCTGGAAAGAGTATCTCTGTCTCCACTGGTGAAGTTTTTAGATCGCGTGAAAATTTTCGATCTCGTAGGTATGTCACGCATGACATTTGTTTACTTGTCATCCTATGGTATCCCAAAGCAATTGTGGGGTCTTGCTTACTTTCTTGGTAAAAATTAGCGATTACTCCATTCTGGGTGGCTGTGATTTTGAACATTTACTTAGTTAATTCTGTGGGTGTTTTCAGTTTTATCATTTTAGTTACTCCAACACTTGCGTACACAAACGAATTAATTATCCTCCTCTTTTAATATGTGATAAATTATTTTGTTACTCTATTTTATATATAACCACTGTCTTTCTGGTGGAAGCAATCTTAGGGTGCTTCCAGTTTAGTTACAACGCGAATATTATGTTCGAAGTAGAGTACCTGTTAAGCCTCGGGGAAGACGAATACAGCAAATAAAATTACAGAGAGCGGTAAATAACTACGAGCAGAGGAAAATGAGATTGAACTTCTGACATCCCAGTAACACGAAATAAATTCTTTATTCAAGATGAACTGACAGTTACTGTTTAATCACTGGACTGGAAAGTAAATGGACATAGTGTTCAGTGAACGCATGAAAAATCAGAACTGACTGCACAGTGGTTTCATAGTACGTCATCAAATATCAGAACTGATACCTACTTTAAACAAAGAATACAAAAAAGAAATTTAAAGACAATCGTAATTTTCAAAAGATTGAAAAACATTTCTTTATAGCACTTTAAAATGAAATATCTTAAGTTCACTAAGTTTCAGGGCTGCAGATTTATCCAAAAATCTTCTTAAAAATCGTTAATATGATTTGTCTTTCTTTTGTCTGCTAACCTAAATTTCATCCTTCCATATACTTGCAAAAGTATATATACGCCTGTAATCTATTAGTTATCAGCTCACTTTCCAGTACACGTGACATAAACGTGTATTTAAGCTGTCATAGTTGCCTGTCTAAAGCTATTGCAATGGAATTCAATTCAGAAAAATAATTTTAACCTGGCGTTTTCCTGAAACAGGTTCACACAAAAAAGATTTCCCTGTAACCTAGCGTCGCTGAACTACTTCGACCAGTTCCAGAAAGGCGTACACACTTCTCGAAAACGTCGACTGAATCAGTGCACATATAAAACAAAGGAGTGCATTGATGGTATTGAACAGAAAGGGAATTGGCAGATTATATTTAGAAACATCCATTTATTTCAAGGAACAAAGTACACCAAATACACAACTCTACAATATAATATTGTCGGAAGTTTCGAGGTGGAAATTCCTTCCATGATTAAAATTTGTACTGATAAAATTGCAGTACTTTATGCGGCAAGCTTGCTTGCAGCACAACTGGAATTTTTTTTTATTTCTCATATTATTCGTAGCTTATTCTAGAATCATATTTTATACAGTTATTTTGAGGAACATTTAAATCACGAGAGAACGTTACCAAGTTGATGAATGCAAGACTTTTTCAAATCTCGTCGGGTGTAAGGACAGAATAAACAGACGCACACCACATTCTGGTCTCAAGAACTCCACGCAAATCATTTTTGACTCTGTGTACCACCTAAGAGTTATTACGTTGTACCAACTGAGATGGCGTACGTATTAAGTGTCGTTATGTACGTGATTTTTACGTGCTAGAATGTTGCAACTGTAGACACTGATAATTTGATACTGCAAGAGAAATACAGACAATTCGTTATCTTAAGTATTGTCGAGAACGTACTGCACAAAATAAATGACAGATGTACCTTAAAATATATAGGTGTCACTAAGTCTAAACATACCAGTGAAGTAAATCAAGTGATAACTGTGGTCGATTATCATTTATAAAATAATAAGTCAGATGAGAACAGACACTGACTGTAATTAATACACTCTCGTATAAAGAGTGGTAACGACTTAATAGTTAAAGAAGCGTTTGGGGATTTACATTCTTATCCTTAGTAGAAAAAACTTATATTTTGATACACATATCAACTTTCTATTCAACAAGTTAGACACGTATCAAATTTTTAAACTAATATCACTTGTATTTTCACACGAAAGGGTGAGTTTAACGCACGCAAGCCCGTTTAAACCAGAAAAAAATTAACGTACAACAATAACTGTCTGAGTAGAAACGTCGCCAAACACCCCTGTCCCGGAAGGAGCACATTTCAATATTTTCCGCTGTAAATTATTTTGTTTAACATATATTTTTATGGAAATGGTTCAGGTAGCTGGTCGAAACCACATAACATATCCTGAAACTTAGAGTCACAAATAAAAGATAAAATTAGAAGTTGACAGGCACGACTATCTCAGCACTTTAAGACAGGTCAGTCGAATTCCGCTTTTCAGTAGCGTGTCCTTAAAATGTAGAAAGGTCTCGAAGATAGCACTATTTTTTACACTTCACTTGCTTTTCAGATATTTTGCACCAGAAAAACACAGTTGTGAGAACGTATCGTGCAGCTAACAAAACGGCGAAGAAGTACACACTGCATTCTTTTTGCAGTGTAACACCAACAGAATTGTGGTAAACTCCAAAACCACGAGCAAATTATATACATTGATTGTCTGGAATGAAATGAAGTACATATCCCGCACGGAGACCTCTGATGCTAGGTCTGAGCAGCAGATGGCCCAACATGTTTCGCTTACGAAAACTGAGCAGATGCCATTCTGATATTAGGTATATGATTGTCGAAAATCGTCGAACAGAATACACTGATTTCCCATAGCACCTTCGAAATACGAATTAGACGAGTCAGGCTGTACTCAACACACTGTGAATTTTTGATCCACAATTTAATGGCAAGCATAACGGTAGGTCACTTTATCAAATTCTACGGGCAACAAAATCCTGGAGACTTCGTTTATCTATTCCGAACATTCTCAGCAGGCAGTCGTGTTTTGCACACGGTCACGCCACAAGTCTTCAGCTCGTCACGCGTGGGAACAGAGGGTGTGATGTTCTGACAATGTGACTTACACATCGCTGCGTCTCTAGCGACGTGGAATCGTTCGTTTACTGTCATTTCCCTCTGTTTTCCGAAACGGAACTTTTGTATCCCAATTTGATAGTGCACAATTTTTTCTAAGACAGTATTCTGCGCATACAGGAAAATGGGGGTATGATTCCGCCAATGTGTTCCTCGACTGTGCTTGGCGTTGGACGGAAGTGCGGATAGAGAGATGAGCCAGGCCGCCTGTGTGTGTGGAGCTTCCAGGCAGTGGCGCTCTCCAGCGACGATGGACCACCGGCCCTTCAGAGCCGCTCACCCCTCGTCTTGAAGCTGCCAGACTGGATGCGCTTAATGGGCCCGTTCGCTGCCGCCGGCACTTCGTCGAGCAGCCAGAAGGTCCTCATTACGCCCTTGCCCTGCAAAAATAATGGCACGCTTAATTACCGGATCAACATGTGTCGGCACCTATTTGCGCTGCTCTGAAGCAATATAGAGCAGTTAGAAGTGGATTATAACATCGTATCTTACAAGAGTCTCTTTCTAAGATTTCGCAAACGACGACTAGAATAGACTGAAGAGATGTGACGCTACCATTATTTCTAAAACTGTTAAGAAACTGGTCGAGTAGTTAATTTCCAGCGGCTTTTGAAAAATATAGTACAGTGGAAAAGTTGCAATTATGCGAAGATATTCGTTTAACTACACTACTGGCCATTAAAATTGCTACACCACGACGATGACGTGCTACAGACGCGAAATTTAACGGACAGGAAGGAGATGCTGTGATACGCAAATGATTAGCTTTTCAGAGCATTCGCACAAGGTTGGCACCGGTGGCGACACTTACAACGTGTTGACATGAGGAAAGTATCCAACCGATTTCTCATACACAAACAGCAACTGACCGGCGTTGCCTGGTGAAACGTTATTGTGATGCCTCGTGTAAGGAGGAGAAATGTGTACCACCACGTTTCCGACTTTGATAAAGGTCGGATTGAAGCCTATCCCGATTGCGGTTTATAGTATCGCGACATTGCTGCTCGCGTTGGTCGAGATCCAATGACTGTTAGCAGAATATGGAATCGGTGAGTTCAGGAGGGTAATGCCGGACACCGTGCTGGATCCCAACGGCCTCGTATCACTAGCATTCGAGATGACAGGCATCTTATCCGCATGACTATAACGGATCGTGCAGCCACGTCTCGATCCCTAAGTCAACTGAAGGAGACGTTTGCAAGACAACAACCATCTGCAAGAACAGTTCGACAATGTTTGCAGCAGCAAACCGCTCGGAGACCATGCATGCGGTTACCCAACGCTGCATCAGAAACAGGAGCATGATGGTCGCATCCGTGTTAGGCGACATCGCGGTGAACATACATTTGTGTGCATTCGTCATCGCCTTACTGGCGTATCACCCGGCTGCAACTGGTTCATCACCATACGCCAGTCACTACTCTTGATGAACTGTGGTATCGTGTTGAAGCTGCATGGGCAGCTGTATCTGTACACGCCATCCCAGCTCTGTTTGATTCAAAGCCCAGGCGTATCAAGGCCGATATTACGGCCAGAAGTGATTGTTCTGGGTAATGATTTCTCAGGATCTATGCACCCAAATTGCTTGAAAATGTTATCACATGTCAGTTTTAGTATAATATATTTGTGCAATGAATACCCGTTTATCATCTGCATTTATTCTTGGAGTAGCAATTTTAATGCCCAGTAGTGTAAGATTTTGCAAACGACGACTAGAATATACTGAAGAGGTGTGACGTTAACAATTCCTCTAAAACTGTTAAGAAACTGATGGAGCCGATTATTTACAGCTGCTTTTGAAAAAAAATAGTAAAGTGGAAAAAAGTTGCAATTAGGCGAAGATATTCGTTTAACTACTTTTTCACGATTGCCGTAAAGGGCCAAATCAACTACAATGTATTAGGAAATTTTATGTGCAAATTTCGAATCTAAATTGACTTCAGCTGTACTGTTCACTGGTGACACATAGAAATTTCTGCTAGGTGTTGTGGGACATCCTCCTCTAGCTTTACTTTTCCTCAACAGTAGTTGTCGATAACAGTATTAGTTTTCGAGGTTCGGACGGGTCAGTATTATCTCAATTGCTCTTTTGAAAACTTTCATATAAATATATACATACTATGTTATATTTAAAACTTAAATTTATGAAAAGGAATTACTTTATAAAATATTTTAGTTTCTATATTGTATTCTGAAGGTGGTAGGGGTAAAATACAGGGAGCGAAAGACTATTTACAATTTCTACAGAAACCAGATGGCAGTTATAAGACTCGAGGGACGTGAAAGGGAAGCAGTGGTTGGGAAGGGAGTGAGACAGGGTTGTAGCCTCTCACCGATGTTATTCAGTCTGTATATTGAGCAAGCAGTAAAGGAAACAAAAGAAAAATTCGGAGTAGGTATTAAAATCCATGGAGAAGAAATAAATACTTCGAGGTTTGCCGATGACATTGTAATTCTGTCAGACACAGCAAAGGAATGGACAGTGTCTTGAAAGGAGGATATAAGTTGAATATAAACAGAAGCAAAACGAGGATAATGGAATGAAGTCGAATTAATTCGGGCGATGCTCGGGGAATTAGATTAGAAATGAGACACTTAAAGTAGTAAAAGAAATTTGCTATTTGGGGAGCAAAATAACTGATGATGGTCGAAGTAGAGAGGATGTAAAATGTAGACTGGCGACGGTAAGGAAAGCGTTTCTGAAGACGAGAGATTTATTAATATCGAATATAGATTTAAGTGCCAGGAAGTCGTTTCTGAAAGTATTTGTATGGAGTGTAGCCATGTATGGAAGTGAAATATGTACGATAAATAGTTTGGACAAGGAGAGAACAGAAGCTTTCGAAATGTGGTGCTAGAGAAAAATGCTGAAGATTAGACGGGTAGATCACATAACTAATGAGGAGGTATTGAATAGAATTGGGGAGAAGACAAATTTGTGGCACAACTTGGGTAGAAGAGGAGATTGGTTCTTAGGACATGTTCTGAGGCATCAAAGAATCACCAATTCAGTATTGGAAGGCATCGAGGAGGGTAAAAATCGCAGAGGGAGACCTAGAGATGAATACATTAAGCAGATTCAGAAGGATGTAGGTTGTAGTAGGTAATGGGAGATGAAGAAGCTTGTACAGGATAGAGTAGCATGGAGAGCTGCATCAAACCAGTCTCTGGACTGAAGGCCACAGAAACAACATGTTATAATCAATAAGCATAAGTTATGAAAGCACAGTTAAGATTATTTTTTTATAAACATTTGAAATTACGAATTATTTGCGCATTTAAGATTTCCATTATTAATTAATCAATGCTGTAATGTTTACCATGTTTATTTTCTGGGTTCATTTATGAAATAATAATCGAAATTATTAATGTAACGAAAACTACTGGAATTCATTTGTTAAGAAAAATTGCAAACGCTTTGGAAGATTGTTATTTCCGCAGAGTGTGGGAGTCAGAAGCTTGTCTCTGATGTGATGGGATGTATTTTCGTGTAATTGGTGCGAACAATGTAATTTCCACTTTCTTGATGTGCACACATCAGAATAGTGTATGGTTTACCAACATGTAAGAAAGTCAGTGGAAAATATATTTAAGTAAAAAATTCTGCAACAACAATCTTCCAGCTTACTTAGTTCAAACCAACCGTGAGGAGCTGAATTTAGATTTTCAGCTTCAAGAATCATACTCCTGGACAAGAAGAACTGGTGCCATCTCAAATGACAAGCTAAGTAAACTTGAAAGTTTATTGTATCTTAGCTTCTCTCGAATCTCCATAAAAGATTTCGCTTATTAATTACTTGGATTGGGCATTGTTTAATGTGGACAAAACATGGAAGAAAGAAGGAGGTGGAAGATTACGCAGCCCTGGACTCGAACCGAAATTTTCCGCTTTGCGAGCTGTCGCTTTAAGCGTTTCGGCTACCAATCCACGCCTCCTGGACCCACCCAAATCTCCGTATCTCACTCTCTTCCGTACAACCTAACGATTTCACACACATTATATATTCCCGCAGCGGGGAGGAACATTAGTTGTTATCGTAGTTTAACCCGGCGAGGCATAAAATACTTATTACTTTATTGTACAACGTCTGTGTTTACAATTCACATTATACACTGTTCGTTCAGACGTGTATTCATCAGTGGTGCGCGCAATACACTTGAGAAGGATCGACATGTCAGATTATGAGGGTGTTAGGCTAATGTAAGACGGCAGTACATTCGGTTTTGCATGAACTGATCTGTTCCCTAGAGATTTTGCCCAGTGTGTGCTGAGATCATTCCACACTTATGTCCATTACTGTAAGGAAGTGCTCAAAATATTCGACTGGTCGAATTATTATTAACACATTTTGTCACAATCACAAATTTCAGACAATTTCTTTCTTCCGCGTATCCTGGATCGGAAGCATACTTTACCGATGTTTTCTACCAAGTGATCAGTTACTGAAGGTATCGCAGTCTTTGATTAGCTGACAAGGGACCTCTTCTGTGAGTTGTAGCGGTAACCAATGGGGGGTGAGTGCATCGGCGTGTTTCTCTGTGAGCACGCTGTTTGAACCACAGAAAGCTTTCCACTCTTGCCTGGGATTCCTGTCGGCAGTTCCGGGAGCTGCAGCACTGCTGTGGACGTGCAATGAACTAACTTGCATCGATGTTGTTTTCTGTTCGTCATTCTGAAGCCACGATTAACAAATGTATGGTAAGATTCGAGCTTACATTGTGCAGCCAGGCTTAAAATTGTTTGCAAGATTTTCAGATATGTAATGTGCATTTACTTAGATTCAAACTAAACGATCCTCGTCCAGGGAGGTGCATATTTTCAAGGCATATGGTACAGAATTGAGATTTCAGTGGTCCAGCCAAAGAGTGGGTTTGTTCCAATCATCACACTCCAGTTTAGTTAAATATGTCCATCATTTCCCAACGCATATAGAATTATTTGTTGTTCAGTTCTTTCGCTCGTGCTGGTCCAGCACGATACGTGTTTCATGCTCGGGTAATTGTATGCATTCTTGTATCGATGATCCTGTTTGAAATGAAATAATTATCAATTGAATTTCGGCTTCTGAGATTTATTCACATTCCTGTTAATTTCGTTTAATGGGTTATATACTGTAATCTGCATTTAACTGCGCCATGAACCATTAAACGTTCTCTGCAATCAGCAGGAGCACTAGTCAAAGTCATGTAGTGTTGCAGTCAGTATACGCACTCCAAGAACTGCAATCAGCAAAACGCTTTTGCCATTCCTTGCGTGTCTTAAGGGTCAGGAGGTAAGTAATAATGTCAGGAGCTGGCAGTTTATCACATTATGCTCGACGTAACAGCTATGCATTTTAAATTTAGCTTTCTCGCCAGAAAGCGTTTGGTTTGACAGTCTGAGCTACGTATGGTCATTGCAGATGATTCGACTCTAAAGTGGGTTATTCACACGCTCATAAAATAAGATAATGGGCTTGTTGGAAGTGAGAGTCATCATAAAACTCACTTACATATTCGTTTAAGTCCACTATCTTTCCATTTCGCAAAGTAAGCACTGACCACCATTAAATACACTACTGGCCATTAAAATTGCTACACCACGAAGATAACGTGCGACAAACGTGAAATGTAACCGACAGGAAGAAAATGCTGCGATATGCAAATGATTAGCTTTTCAGAGCATTCTCACAAGGTTGGCGCCGATGGCGACACCTACAAGGTGCTGACATCAGGAAAATTTCCCACCGATTTCTCATACACAAACAGCAGTTGATCGGCGTTGCCTGGTGAAACGTTGTTGTGATGCTTCGTGTAAGGAGGAGAAATGCGTACCATCACGTTTCCGACTTTGATAAAGGTCTGATTGTAGGCTATCCGCGATTGCTGTTTATCGTATCGCGACATTCCTGCTCGCTTTGGTCGAGATCCAGTGACTGTTAGCAGAATATGGAATGAAATCGGTGGGTTCAGGAGGGTAATACGGAACGCCGTGCTGGATCCCAACGGCCTCGTATCACTAGCAGTCGAGATGACACATATCTTATCCGCATGGCTGTAAGGGATCGTGCAGCCACGTCTCGATCCCTGATTCAACAGATGGAGACGTTATCAAGACAATAACCATATGCACGAACAGTCCGACGACGTTTGCAACAGCATGCACTATCAGCTCGGAGACCATGGCTGCGGTTACCCTTGACGCTGAATCACAGATAGGAGCGCCTGCGATGGTGTACTCAACAACAAACATGGGTGCACGAATGACAAAACGTCACTTTTTCGGATGAATCCAGGTTCCGTTTACAGCATCACGATGGTCGCATCCGTGTATGGGGTGCCATTGGTTACACGTCTCGGTCACCTATTGTTCGCATTGACGGCACTTTGAACAATGGACGTTGCATTTCAGATGTGTTACGACCCGTGGCTCTACTCTTCATTCGATCCCTGCAAAACCCTACATTTCAGCAGGATAATGCACGGGCGCATGTTGCAGGTTCTGTACGGGCATTTCTGGATACAAAAAATGTTCGACGGCTGCCCTAGCCAGCACATTCTCCATATCTCTCACCAAGTGAAAACGTCTGGTCAATGGTGGCCGAGCAACTGGCTCGTCACAATACGCCATCACTACTCTTGATGAACTGTGGTATCGTGTTGAAGCTGCATGGGCAGGTGTAACTGTACACGCCATCCAAGCTCTGTTTGACTCAATGTCCAGGGGTATCAAGGCCGTTATTACGGCCAGAAGTGGTTGTTCTCGGTACCGATTTCTCAGGATCTATGGATCCAAATTGCGTGAAAATGTGATCACATGTCAGTTCTAGTATAATATATTTGTCCAATGAATACCCGTTTATCATCTGCATTTCTTCTTGGTGTAGCAATTTTAATGGCTAGTAATGTATATCTAAACTTCGTCCAAACCGGTCTTGGAAGACCATAAGAGTACGAACCGACCGCCGTATCATCCTCAACCCATATCCGCCACTGCAGGCAGATATGGAGGAATGTGTTGATGATTACAGCGCTCTCCTTGCCGTTTCCAGTTTTCGGCGGAGCGGCTACTCCTCAATCAGTGAGCTCCTCAATTTGCCTCACAAGTGATGACTGCACCCCACTTGCCAACAACGCTCGACAGACCGGGTGGTCATCCATCTAGGTGCTAGCCAAGCCGACAGCGCCTAACTACGGTTATCTGACGAGAACTGATCCCAACTAAATGCACAAAAGGAATTTCATTCATGGCATTTTTATGAAGACATGTACTCTAGGACAAAAGGAAAAACAGCGATGCACCAGGAAGAAGTTTTTCCAATCGGTCACAAACTGATATTCATACCGGTATCGACAAAGAATAAAAAATTGTAAACTTTGAAACGTGTGACCAGCCCAGTTTCACCGGGCAGTTGGTAAGGATAGTAAACAGAGGACACGTCGATACCAGGGAATAAATCGCCAGATATTTCAACAGGAGAAAAGCCAGTATTCAACGATGTTGGGGGCTATGAACCATGCCCGAACATAGCGTCAAGAAAGAAGGGCCCGACCTAAAGAGACAACGGAACGTGAGGAGTGAGGATCGATCAATAGTCAGAGAGACACTCCGAGACCAGGATTCGTGATTACCACTGATCCAACGTGCAGCTCGTGCTTCAGCGAGCGCATGCACAATTAACAGGAGGCTCATCGGAAGAGATCTTAGCTCACGGTGGTCTTCGCGCACTTCCGTTGACATCAACAAGCCCGTTTGTAGTGATTTTGGCTCATTCGGACTGGAATCCCAATGAATGGAGTTGAATTGCCCCTAGCAATGGGCCTCACTTCGAACTGAGCCCCGATAACTAGTGAAGACGTGTCTGGAGAAACCCAGGACAGCCGGCCGATGTAGCCGAGCGGTTCTAGGCGCTTCAGTCTGGAACCGCGCGACCGCTACGGTCGCAGGTTCGAATCCTGCCTCGGGCATGGATGTGTGTAATGTCTTTAGATTAGTTAGGTTTAAGTAGTTCTAAGTTATAGGGGTCTGATGACCTCAGATGTTGATTCCCATAGCCCTCACAGCCATTTTAAGCATTTGAAACCCAGGACAGCGGTTGGACACTGTTGCCCTCCGTATGGTCCGACAGCCGTCAGTGACTGTCTGGGGTGCAATTTCTGTCCATAACAGGACGCCTGTGGTTGTCATCCGCGGCACACTTACTTCCCAGCGGTATGTCGATCGTATTCTCGACCCAGTTTTGATGTACTTAATGGCAAGCCATCCTGGGCTTATATTTCAGCAAGGTAATGCCCTACCTTGGCCAGCGAGGTCACCAGATTTCTTCTTAGTTGAGGTTTGGAACAGTGCAGCCAGGACCCAATTACCAGCTCCGTATTTTCTAGATTTAACGCACCAACTGGACAAAGTGCGGCACGATATCCCTCAGGAGAAATTGGAAATTAGCGTTTGGCGTCATTGGCCGGGAGGCCCCTCGCGGGGCAGGTCTGGCCGCCTTGGGGTAAGTCTTACTATATTCGACGCCACACTGGGCGACCTCCGGACCAGATGGGGATGAAATGATTATGAAGACAGCACAACACCCAGTCCCACAGCGGAGAAAATCCCCGACCCAGCCGGGAATCGAACCCAGGCGCGTAGGACGGCAATCCGTCACGCTGACTACTCAGCTGTAAGGGCGGGCATCCCTCAGGAGGACATCCAACAATCCTAGCTGTAAGTCCCAAGCCGGTTAAATGTTGGCATAAGGGCTACAGGTGGACCCACACGTTATTGACTTGGTCAAATTGTAAAACTATTTATCGTAAATAAACCATTCAGTTTTTCAGGAACTTTAATAATTTGTTTCTCTGTACGTGTACATCACATCTACCGATTTTCGTCCCATTCGGACAATACCTTCGTTGTGGTCTTTTTTATTTTTGTTTTTAATATTTTTTTGCCTTTGCATGTATTCAGATAAGAAACGAATGTTAGTTCCCAGAAATGTGCCCGAAGCTCATACCGCACTAGTGTCCATTGTTGTAAAGAAATATTCCACATATTAGTCTGATGAAATACCAAATCCGCATACAACATCGTTATATTAGGGACTGAAACACATTACTAACAGTCAGATACTGAGTAACAATCCACTGTTTGAGTGTTCTTAGACGAACAAAAATATACAAAATATTTTCATTAGGGAAAATTTTTCACGAAATCAATAACTTATTTCCTTGACAACACCGGACTTGTCGTAGCCATTGATCTAAAAGATCTAAGAACGATCCATATCGAATGGTGCCTATGAATTAGTTTGCCTCAGGTCATCGCTCAATTCAGGAAGAACAAACGTAAACTTTGCATCATTCTTCGTCGTCACATCTCATTGATTGATTGACTAGAGAAACTGCGAATTAATGTCTTACAACCCTATTTATAGTTGGCGATATTACAGTGATCCAATATTTTAAATAAACCTTTGGTGGACAGCTCTTCAAGAATATTTGGGATCCTCTCAGAACTACGTTTTCCAGGTCCCCACATCAGGACTGAGACAATGTTCACAGAACTAGTTTGAGGACATGCAAACGCGTGTTAATTTTTCTTTAAAAAAACTGTTTAGAACGAATAAAAAGATTTGTGCTAAAAATTATTTTCCATTTTTAATGTAAAAATTTTAAAGGCAGCCTTCATATTGCTACGTCATGTTCTTCAGACGATATGCCGTTGCCTCTTCCCAGCCTTATAGCTACCTCCCCTACTGTCCTGGAGGTGGGATGTAGCTTAAAATGGGGTATAACCTTAGCACTTCCTGTTTACAGACATTAGTGCAAGGAAATGATTCGTCATTACTGATAAATATACGGAAATTAATCGCTAGCAATTTTATGTTCGCGAAAATGGTATTGTCATGAAATAACTTTTACATGGCTGGAGCTAGCTAACTTGAAGAGTGAAAACATATCATAAGAAATATCACTGACATTATGCTATTCAAATGCGAAACAAAGGTTTTTGTACTGTCCACATGCCTCTACATCTACAATGCATAAGCACTGTGAACTGCATAGCAGAGGCTATGATGCAACAGAGGACAACAATTACACTTGTTTCCTTATTTATTATCAAGGATAAAGTTTTTTTCTCGCATATTGAGTCAAAATACCATAAACTGTAGACTATCTTTATCAGTTATTCCAGTTTATTGAACTGTAACTGGAATTATGTCATCTTAAACATGAGAATGAATGAAAATCTTACCATTAAACAGTTGTGGAATATTGTCTAATTCAGTGTTTAGGTTGACCTTTGTTTTAACAGACGATGTCTCAGATGTTTTGTGGCATGGTTTATTAATTTTATTACTTATCACTGCAACACGGGCACTGTGAATTTTCCTGCATTGCTGTCAACATTAAGGATACCGTTTTTGCATTCAAAAAAATTAGAATAAATTTGACAGGATCAGCTTTGCATATCATTCATAGTTTAGCGCGGAACAATAACGGTGCGACCAGAGCAATGCGGCTTTTGCGATGTCGCTGGCAGAGAACAAACATGCTACTTTGCAATGCATGAGGATGTCCATACTAATTATAGTGAATCCTATTACACCAGTGTATTGTGCAGAGAGTAACACACGCACTATCGACTCTTCTGAGCTGTTCACTCAAGCTGAAAATTCGTATGGATTCAGTTCTGTGTGTGGATTCTACAAAAGCTCAGATTCCTACAACTCTCACTGAACATTTTCAGCAGCAACCAGTTGCTAAATAATTTCCTTAAATCCTTACAACTTGAACTGAGTCGTTTCAGATGCTGTCAATTGCTATTTAATTTTATGATCAAATCATACATACATACATTTATGCGTAAGAATTTCTTTGCAGCACTTCGATTTGTTAACTATTCTGCAGCCTGATTTGTCTAGTAGTCTTCTCGTCAGCTTGTCTAACACGAGTACCAAAGTGAAACGACCTGTTAGGTGCGTTACATTTCCGGATGCGTAAGAGAGAGAAGGCGTCACTGCTCGTACTGACCACTGATTAACTATGGCAGTAGGGGATAGCTCTTAACTCCAAATATTTAACGATTTGTTAAGTAGAGGAAGATCATAATATTTAATACACTACTTGACTTTAAAATTGCTACACCACGAAGATGACGGGCTACAGACGCGAAATTTAACCGACAGGAAGGAGATGCTGTGATAGGCACAAATGATTAGCTTTTCAGAGCATTCACACAAGGTTGGCACCGGTGGCCACACCTACAACGTCCTGACGTGAGGAAAGTTTCCAACGTGAAACGTTGTTGTGATGCGTCGTGTAAAGAGGAGAAATCCGTACCATCACATTACCGACTTTGATAAAGGTCGGATTGTAGCCTATCGCGATTGCGGTTTATCGTATCGCGACATTGCTGCTCGCGTTGGTCGAGATCCAGTGACTGTTACCAGAATATGGAATCGGTGAGTTCAGGAGGGTAACACGGAACGCCGTGCTGGATCCCAACGGCCTCGAATCACTAGCATTCGAGATGACAGGCATCTTATCCGCATGGCTGTAACGGGTCGTGCAGCCACGTCTCGAACAGATGGGGACGTTTGCAAGACAACAACCATCTGCACGAACAGTTCGACGACGTTTCCAGCAGCATGGACTATCAGCTCAGAGACCATGGCTGCGGTTACCCTTGACGCTGCATCACAGACAGGAGGGCCTGCGATGGTGTACTCAACGACGAACCTGGGTGCACGAATCGATAAACGTCATTTTTTCGGATGAATCCAGGTTCTGTTCACAGCATCATGATGGTCGCATCCGTGTTTGGCGACATCGCGGTGAACGCACATTGGAAGTGTGTATTCGTCATCGGGAGACTGGCGTATCACCCGGCGTGATGGTATGGGTGCCATTGGTTACACGTCGCGGTCACCTCTTGTTCGCATTGACTGCAGTTAGAACAGTGGACGTTACATTTCAGATGTATTACGACCCGTGGCTCTATCCTTCATTCGATCCCTGCAAAACACTACATTTCAGCAGGATAATGCACGACCGCATGTTGCAAGTCCTGTACGGGCCTTTCTGGATACAGAAAATGTTCAACTGCTGCCCTGGCCAGCACATTCTCCAGATCTCTCACCAATTGAGAACGTCTGGTCAATAGTGGCCGAGCAACTGGCTCGTCGCAATACGCCAGTCACTGCATGGGCAGCTGTACCTGTATACGCCATCCAAGTTCTGTTTGACTCAATGCCCAGGCGTATCAAGGCCGTTATTACGGTCAGAAGTGGTTGTTGTGGGTACTGATTTTTCAGGATCTATGCACCCAAATTGCGTGAAAATGTAATCACATGTCAGTTCTAGTATAATATATCTGTCCAATGAATACCCGTTTCTCATTTGCATTTATTCTTGGTGTAGCAAGTTTAATAGCCAGTAGTGTATGTAGGTGCGTGAGAAACAGCGAACTGTAATCGAGTTTCTGATTCGAAGATTTCGTCTCCACATGGAGCACCATCTCCTGCAGCAATCCAACGCCTTCTGGTTCACTGCCATCGATCATCCACCGTACAGTCCCGACCCGGCCCTCTCCCATTTCTTAAAGAACACCTTCGGGGATTTCAATTTGATAGTGATGAAACGGTGTAAGCAGAAGTGAAGTTGTGGCTCCGTCAACCGCGTCAAACATTCCACAGTGACGATATCAAGAAATTGGTCTTTCGTTGTGAGAAATGTGTACGCCGGGAAGGTGAAATTTCTGGAAACCAATGGGTATGGCTTAATTTGAGCCGGAACTGCGTTCCGACGCCACCAAGTAATTAGTTTTCAACTCACGGGAAGAAGTCGGCACCGGAGACTCGACCTTGTATACGTGTATTAAGCCGCAACATAACGATAATTTGCTGCTTCACTGGCACAAGTGAACGTGAAAATGAATGACCAACTTGGCCCGATGGTCAGGGGAGTCGGGCGAGGTACTGCGATTGTGTGTTTTGTTTTTGCTAACTCTTCGAGAAGCTGGAATCGTACGGGACCCACATAGGCTGTCAATCATCTATCGCTAAATGCTCTACAGTAAGTAATTTACAGTACTGGACGTGCATCACCGTGCGGTTACAATGAAACTGTTGCGGCTGGCAGCAGTTGAAAACATGACGTCGTAGTGGCCAAGACAACCAAGTTGTGTCGAAAGGATCAAGCAGTACTAGGAAGTCAGGTGTCACAGCTAGGGGACAGACACGGTAGCACCTGTTGTTTGTGTGAAATCTTGTAGTTTCATTGCTTCGATTATAAGCAATTATGTTTCAAAAACCTGGATTTCAGAACAGTGTTTTATAGAAAGTGATTTCTCCTTGTTAGTTCTATCATAAGTTTTAAAAAACTGGAATATTTGATTTTATTGGGAGGGAGTGTGTGGTGGAAGAGATGCCTTCCGGAACCTGAAATTTTGGAAATGAAGCACTGCAAATATGTAGACATGAACAAAAAGGTGGATAATGTTAATAAAGTTTGTTTTATTTAAAACTTTTCAAAAAGGAAGAAGGCTTTCTGAATATATTAGTGTGCGTAGCATACTTACACGAGGTAATTATGAAATCCTTGAAAGACTTTAAAACATCAATGTATGCAAATATCTACACATAAAGTCTACTTTGGAAAATCGCAGACAGGGGTCCCACCTATAGTATTTGCTAAAATGGCAACGAACCAGTCATAGACAGCATTTTGTACGCTAGAATCTGACCGTGGGCACTCAGTAGTGCGTATGCAAAGAGCTTTCTGTGGCATATTTCCCAAAACACTACCAGTTTGCAACAACATATAGTGAAGTGGTACAACAAATTCGAGGATGATGATTGTTAGTGCAATCCAAAGCCGGCCGGCGTGGCTGAGCGGTTCTACGCGCACCAGTCTGGAAACGCGAGACCGCTCCGGTCGCAGGTTCGAAATCTGCCTCGGGCATGGATGCTTGTAATGTGCTTAGGTTAGTTAGGTTTAAGTAGTTCTAAGTTCTAGGGGACTGATGACGTCAGCAGTTTAAGTACCATAGTGCTCAGAGCCATTTGAACCATTTTTTGCAATCCAAAACGTTCTGGCCGACAGGGCGTTCCAAAACAGTAAGCGAGGGACGTGTTGTTGGGAAGTCCTACAAAGTCAGTCTATTCCCTCAGCCAGCAGTGTGAAAAATCCTTGGTATGCGATAAAGAGTGAAGTCGTACAAAAGCGGCTTCTGCAACCCATAAGCCGTGATGACAAATGATTCCGTTTTCATTTCTGCTTTGAGGTGCAGAACTACCTTCAATACGACGACTTCGCAGGCAAATCTTCAGTGTCAAAGCCACTTTTCATCTTTCGGAAAAGAACTGACAAAACACACGTTTACGGCGGATAGAGAATCAACGTGTGTAACTGTTGATCACGGCCAGGATTCTGAGAAAGTTAAGGGAGGACGTGCACTAAAATGCAAAGAAAATGTCACATTTAGTTCTATCTATTATTCATTGGTACTACTGATTGACAATACTTTCCTATAGTTTGATAATCCAAATCGCATCCTAAGTTCCATAAAAGAGAATTAAAAGCACAATGTGCTCATCGTGTCCCGCCCACCTGCCGAAGAGACTCTTCAGTATTACTTTTCTTAGTAGCTATGTAATTAGAATTTCTGAGCACTTCATTAAAGCAAACTTACTACTTTTCTTGTACGTCATCTGTGATAGCTGGATAGTCTCCTGGAAAATATAGGCAATCGTAATCTCTGTTTACCAAATTTAATTATTTATTTGCGTTATTTGAATAACTTGGTCGTTGTCTTTGTTCTGAGTGTTACTCATTCTACGAAAACTAAAAGTCATTACGAAGATGTGCAAGAAACGCGTGCGTGGTTTATAAAATACCAGGCAAAGCCGGTAGTGGAAACGAGGTAATGTCTGACGAGACTACGTGATTTAAACATATGAAGTTGCCACCCAGGAGCTCTCGACGGATGGTATCAATGTGTAAATACTTGTAACAACAGTGATGAATGTCAAAACAGCACTGGATACAGGTTGACTGACACTGAGTTGTCCCCCATTCCATTGTAACTGCCATATGTCTGTAAGAAATGGGCTCCAGCAATATGGAATGGCAAGGAAGCAGCAAGCTCAGCTTAAATTGGCACTTGCTCAGAACTAACATTACCATTATACAGGTACACTTCTCTTAGAAACTACAAAAGATAGAACCATGACTTTCTGCATGCACTTCGCAGTATGTACAACAAACATATACACATGGGTAAATTTTAATATCACTCCTGTAGGCCAAGATATAGAATACAGGGTGATTCAAAAAGAATACCACAACTTTAAAAATGTGTATTTAATGAAAGAAACATAATATAACCTTCTGTTATACATCATTACAAAGAGTATTTATAAAAAGGTTTTTTTTTCACTCAAAAACAAGTTCAGAGATGTTCAATATGGCCCCCTCCAGACACTCGAGCAATATCAACCCGATACTCCAACTCGTTCCACACACTCTGTAGCATATCAGGCGTAACAGTTTGGATAGCTGCTGGGAGAGGTGGCCGAAACACCATATCCTTAACATACCCCCATAAGAAAAAATCGCAGGGGGTAAGATCAGGGCTTCTTGGAGGCCAGTGATGAAGTGCTCTGTCACGGGCTGCCTGGCGGCCGATCCATCGCCTCGGGTAGTTGACGTTCAGGTTTCATAACTAACCTTTTTCGTAGGACTCCCCATACAGTTGATTGTGGAATTTGCAGCTCTCTGCTAGCTCTGCGAGTCGATTTTCCTGGGCTGTGAACAAATGCTTGCTGGATGCGTGCTACATTATCATCACTCGTTCTCGGCCGTCCAGAACTTTTCCCTTTGCACAAACACCCATTCTCTGTAAACTGTTTATACCAACATTTAATACACCACCTATCAAGAGGTTTAACACCATACTTCGTTCGAAATGCACGCTGAACAACTGTCGTCGATTCACTTCTGCCGTACTCAATAACACAAAAAGCTTTCTGTTGAGCGGTCACCATCTTAGCATCAACTGACGCTGACGCCTAGTCAACAGCGCCTCAAGCGAACAAATGTATAACTAAATGAAACTTTATAGCTCCCTTAATTCGCCGACAGATAGTGCTTAGCTCAGCCTTTTGTCGTTGCATAGTTTTAAATTCCTAAAGTTGTGGTATTCTTTTTGAGTCACCCTGTACTATCATATCTTTTTAGCTACCAAAATGAATTAAATATAAAAATTCATTAAATATCAAGGGATGAAAATGCTTTTGTGGATTTGTTTCTGTACATATTGAGGTTACACTGCAAAATTTGGAAGATGATTTGGTGAAAAACTTTTGAGAAAACGGGAGCTTTGTAAATCATGGGGTTAAAATATTATGTCCGCTACTTAGTATCATATTAAATAATACTTCTTATACTCACATGCGAAAACATGTAACTTTGTCTCTTTTTCTCGTAAAACTTAGAAGGGAATAATCAACAACGGAATATTCTAATTCCACAGAACAAAGGGAAAGAATAAACAGTACGCAAATAATTAACGCCTTTGCCGGCGACTGCTTTACTGTGCATAACTGTTTATTTATTTTGTCTGTCTTAAAAATTTAAGAACAACCTACTGAACTATTGTCAACCTTAGTACAAAATTTGTCACGTACCTCAAAAATTGTGATTATGGTGAATGATTATATTATGTACTTTTATTTTGTTTACGTCCTGCCACGTGTTCCGTGCCGTGTCTAACTAGATAGTTTATGAGCCTCCGTTCTTCACTGAGAGAGGTGTCAGTGGTATCCCCTATTACGAAATGCAGCTACTGCATCTCATGTCACAACTTGAAACTGACAGCAGGGATTTCACCTTTCACCAAGATGATGCCCCTTCTCTTTCCCAGAGTCGTGTACAAGATTACCAGAATGAGACGTCGCCTCGTTACTGGATAGGCGATGCAACCTGTGCTGAACAGGTACTCACCGCAATGCAGCAACTGTTCTTTCCGCCACTACTGATATGCTGGGACGGTTAGGAGTGGAATTGGACTACCGATCAGATGTGTGCCGCGTGACCAACAATGGGCACGTAGCCCATTATAAAATAATTGTTAGAGTTTGTCTTCCACACACTGTATCACTTGTTACTTTACTCTTGGCCACTTGTCTTTACTGGTATTTTGAAATGTTTCATGGACTTCGTAATTTCCCAGCATTGCATCGCGAACCACTACAGCACTAAATAATGTCTTTGACTAAACCAATGGTAGAGCTATATCACAGTGTACAAGAACACAACGCAGCTAAGGGCCCTAAATGAGATACTGTGACTGCTTTGGGTCAACTGAAAATGTGTCTATTGGTGGTTCGCTGGGAGATCGGGAACTGAGCGAAGGGAAGAGATTTGTAAATAATGTCCTATTGGGAAGCTCTATGTTGTTGCGGACTGTATGCAAGCAAGAACAAATGCTGAAGAATTGACTGTAAAAAAAAAAAAAACTACCTGTTAATATTAAGACAATTAGAAGAATAAGGATGTTAATATTGAGCAAAAAATATGTTTGTAAAATTTTACTCATTTAGCAAGTTTTTTGAAACCTCTTTAACAACCCTTATGGAAATTGGAGATATCTCGCAAGTTATCCAGAACCAAGACAGATAGCCAGTTTCTACCGAAATAAATGATTACTTCTATAGCAAATGACACGTAAGAAGGTCGGATTATTGGAGGGGTGTCACTTAATGGAGACGTCCGGCTGAGGTATAAAACTTGTCGTACCGTGACACACGTACACAAAATGATTTATGCTGCGGTATGTGTGCTGACATATTCGCCGAAAAAGCTGACGAACAACGTGTACAGGCTGTGGAACGCAGCATATCCAGGTCAGCCACATCGGCTTTCCTCGCCTGGAGAAATGAGGCAATTGTTCTCCAGGAACAACTGAAGTTAGACGACGGGCTGTTATACTGTCCTGGAATTGCAAACTAAACGTAAGTAACAAAAATACCTTCTTCGTCGAATTTTCGTAATAATTGGTCAAAAGATAATTTTTTGTCCACCATATTCGATTAGCTATTGGCGATTTTGAAAATTTGGCTTCAGATTTGTGTGCAGCGACATCAGAAATATATAATAACATATAGCCTTTAAGCAAATTGAACTAATAGTACATATAAAAGTTTTCCGTAAACTTCAAACAGGTTTCTCTCGAGAACTGCGTGGAGCATGAAATTGAAACGTTTCAACTTATGAATTTCTATCTTTGACCATCGAAAAGTGAACACTTACACCTATAATATATGAAATTTGCTAATATTAATTGTTTTTCGGAAAGCGATAAAAAGTGAAACAAACCACCAAAAATCGAACTCAAATTTCGACTTAACACCTAATCGTTAAATTTAAGGTTATTTCATTGTAGTTAAGTATAAGCTCCCAAGAATTTAATGTAGTATCGACTGATGTTATCCATTTTTTGATTTCATATAAGTCCTGAAGGGCTACACTGTACGCACTCAGGGCACTTGAAACTCGCAGGCCCTTGATCAAGCCATGATTTCAGGCGCCATTTTGTGTTCCGTTTTGTATTGAAAATCTAAAACAAAGTTCAAAGTATGATCAATCATGATCCCTAAACAGATCCTTTGTATGTCTTTTCAGTGTCTCAAAGAAGTTTCTAAACTTTGCCTATTTTTTGCTCGTTTGAATGAGAACTTGGCCTTAAGCACCGAAAGCAGACTCAAAAGCTTCAAAAGCTCACCTTCTGTGCCCGTTAACTACATGCACAGCGATCAAGATACCAATGTAACTTATAAAGAGAATTTATCTTCGAAGTCTAACAACAAAAAGTATCTTAATATGCAAAAAGCGTACACTCGAAGGAATAACATTTATTCGTTGTCAGGATTTAATATCTCCAGCACTGGAATAATGAATGATTGTTTTGTTCAAATGGGACGTAAATGGAAATGTACATTATGCGGCTAATTTTACAGTAAGTACAAAATAATTCAATTTTCAAATAAAACTCAAATATTAATAACAGTACGACAAAAGTACTGAGTTGTAACGAGGCATGCCAAGTGAAGACGCTGAAATCAACAGCCTGTGTCTTAGTGGTTGTGTATAAAAATAGCATAGTGCCCCCAAAGCCGGTAATAACAGTTGTGAAATAATCTGGATGATTTTATTAGTAAAATAAAAGAATGGCAATAACACACTCTCAGCTCCAATGTAATAATGGTGCCTTTTGACTGTAATGATTTTTACCATAGCGGTAATGCTTGCTATTTGTGTTTCAGTACTAAATGGAGACTATTGTGTGCATTATAAAAATGTCATCAGGTTTGTGACGCATCTGAAGCAAAATATACACCAGCAAAATTCACATTTATTATGATTACATCTTTGTGCCGGCGAAAGGAAGTGTGCAACAGAGTAAGAAAAATATCGTACATGTTAGAGGTATAGCAAAATTTACCAAATAATGAATGAAGATTGATACCCGATAGTTAAGTAGGTACCATATTTTAATGTAATTAAGAAAGTTACGTAAACAACTCCTGTCCATACATTTTGTTAGTGCGCGGAAGCTGTAACAAGTATGTATGAACCGGAGTTGGCCCCCAGGCGAATTGTACGAATCGGTTAGATTCTTTTGTAAAAGATTTTAATTGGGCTGAAATTAATGCTCAGCGAATAACACCATTTGCATGTGCACCTTTCGAATTTCACGTGCAAAAACAGTTACCATTCTACAACTCGGGACTGGAACGAGTTTGATGGTTCATATTTGGATCACCGGTGTATCAGATCTTCGTGTAAGATAAGTTTTAAGCGTTTGAGAAAATCTTGCTTCATTTGCTTTTCACAGGCAAAAACACGTTTTTCTTTTTTTTTTTTTTTTTTGAGATTCTTGAAGCGCATCACTTCTGCATTTTAAACTTGTGGTTACGATTTCAAACTTAGCACAAAGTTAGATAAATGGACAAAGTCAAAACTATTAACTTTTATCATATACTCATTCGAGATACGATGGTTTAAAGTCGAGCTAAACGTCGCATGTAAATTTCGTTCTTACGTGAACTGAATGCGCGGAAACGGTTTAAAGTGAATTACAGAAGTAAAAAATGCATTCTTACGTCAAAATTGGAAATTTGCCTTCAAAAATCTAGCTTCATTTGGATTTTATGTACAAAAGCACGTTTCTTGTTAGTTTTTTTACGCGGACCACTTCTGTGTTTCAGAGTTGTGCGAATTGGTTCAAATTCACAGAAATGCCTTGCAGTTTAATCGCTGCATTTGGACGTAATTAAAAATGGTTATCACAGTTGATTAATGTTTCATTTTTCATACGTTAAATATTTTAAACATAAGTGGCTTAAAATTATCGAAAAATCTTTGGACGTGCAAAACCGATGATGTACCAAAGCAGAATTAAGTCCGGTCCTATACAAAATGATGTTACACTGTTTAATCGAGCATTTTAAGTTTTATCGATGACCACGCAGAAAATTACTCTTACCTGAAATTTGCTATAAAAATATCTCTATAAAAATATCTCTCTGAAAAAAGGTCACCTTGTTTTTAGCCAAAAGAAAGTGTTCCACCACTTTTTCTCGTAGAAAATTTATTTGCGCAAAAATCAAGTTTGAGTTCATCAATTTTCGTACAGCACTGAAAAGTTGATTCTATTTTGTCGCGTGTACATTGTTTCTCAGACCTCTTGTTGATCATACGGGTACTATATTCGGACTGGTTGATGCCACTTTTAGTGCCAAAATTATTCACGTGAGTTTTTCTAGCTGAGGTTTCTTAATTTTCAGTTGATATTATTGAATACTTCAAATAAACAATTACAAATATTTTAAGGTAAGATATAAGAACAACATGTAAGCTGTTCAATAGTTTACTGTTTGTTGCGCTACTCAGTATACCGCAAACCCACGCACAAGGACCGTTGTTTGCACCGGGATTCGAACCACCACCCACAATAGAAGCGGGGTGTTATCAAGACGTTAGCGGACAGAGCTAGAAATATTTGTGAACCTGAGTTTCTCAACGCTGAGATGGAATGTCTCCACAATGCACTAAGAAGAACGGATATTCGTCCGCCGAAATAAAACGTGCGTTGAGACAGCCACGCAGAAATCATAGTGACGTACAGGCTACTGCAAAATCTAAGGTTTTCCTGCCGTTTGTTAAAAATGTAACGGAAAGAAAAGGGAGGATTTTGACGAAGCGGAATATTACCGTAATTTACAAGCCCACCAGGAAGATACAGGGATACCTTAAGCCTGCCAAGGACGCTCGTAAACCATTGGAAAAAGAGTGTATTGGACCACATGCAGCTGTGGAGATGTTTATGTGGGTACCACTAAAAGAACTGTTTCGAAACGTTTGTAAGATCACAAGGGCAATTGTAGAAGAGGGGAAACGGAACGATCAGCTGTTGCGGGGCATGCTTTCCAGCCAGGTAACCACCATATTCGTTTCGAGGAGACGCAAGTAATAGCGGCCACAACCGGATACTACGAAAGGCTCTACAGGGAGGCAATCAAAATCGCCAAACACCCTAGTAATTTCAATCGAAAGGAGGACGGCGTGAAATTAAATGGTATATGTATGCCGGTGTTGAAGAAGATGTATACCATCCGTCCACCACTGGGTGATGGCAACAGCGATCGACGGAAACGGACAGCGGCCAATTGCACTGACGTTTTCAAAACAGGTGACGTCACGCCTCGGCGCGGGAGCGCGCAGACACGGAATTTAGGGGCAGTCAGTAGCGAGCCAGTGGGTGTGTTGGACCTTCCATCGAGCTACAGACCCTCTTGAAGATGTACTCCGCAGACGGGGACGAAACGATGGGAACTGACACAGAATTCATCAACCGACCACGGCATAACAGCCCGGATAATTACAATGGAAACAGTAAGCTTTTATGTAAGTTTATCAATGTACTATAGTTGTATCGTAGGTTTATCTACGTAATATAAACTATTTATAAACCTTATTCTTCGTACATTATTTAATAATTCATTCGGTTTCGTACGTAGTGTCATGTGTGTGTAAATAACCCAAAAATATTAAAAAACAATAAAAATTATACAACATTTTAAAAAATTGGAAATATAAAACAAAATAACAAAATAACGAAAAATAAAAAGCGTGATAATAAAAGAGAACAGAAAAATAAATCAAAGAAACCTCCTGTGGACATATGACCTTGACGTGGTTGTGATGTTGTGTGCTGTGAGGAGACAGTAGGCTGTACTGGGCAGTGTCAACTACATCAGGCAGGTAAATGTAGAGGAGCGAAACTAACGGTTCCCTGCTGAAACAACATGGCTCGAAACACAACAAAAAACCTATACCGGATCAGTCGTCGCCAGTCAACGAAAATGAACATTGGTTGTCAAGATTTGGCGGTCTAATGTCAAAATTATGGAAGAGTAAAACTCGGGAACAAGAACAACAAATGCTCCCGTCGTAGCACAAAAACGGCGAATATGGCCTGGGCAGCTCCAAAGACATTTAAATGAAAATATTTTGACTTATTCTTACTTTATAGCGACTTAAACTTACTTCCACTGCGGAGTGAGCTCTCTTAGCTGCAAAGTGTTGGTACACCCGTATTTTGCTATTAATAGGCCAAATTCCCCAATCTGACCCCTAAAATCTACAAAATTCAATAGCCAAGTTAAACACCACACTGGCTGAAGAGCAGATACTATACAGCCAAAAAAGTGTTTATATGGAGTTAAAATTTACGGATGTGGATTAGTTCCTGGAGGAACGCTAAATCAAATTTTTTATTTCTGGATTGGGGCGGCTGACTTTTCCCTTAGGGCACCACTCTCCCCCAAACCGACCTTCTATTACATGTATGATGATGTGTGTATGAACAAGTGGATACAAATTTATGTGCCTATCTATCAAAGGGGTGGGGGTGGGTATGTAATAGTAGTATCGCCCACGATGTGTGAATACTCATACTTTCTTACTGTTTGAGAATAAGAGCACTTCTGTGTTGCAACAACTACGTAGTTCGTTCCAAACCTTTCCTTGTTGACAACCCCCACAAAATTATGAAAGCAAGAATAAAATTATGGCTTACTACGTTCTCGCTGTTCGTGGGGTAATACTGCTGTGTGAGGCATGACGTTTTAATTTATTATTTATTTTCTACTAACTGTGTGGGTTTACTAACTGTGTGGGTAAGACATTTTGCCGCAGTATTCACATACGCCAGTGAACATAACGTCAAAGTTGTATCACTGTACGTCACATAGTTCAGGAAATACCACTTCATAAACATTGAGCTGTGAGAAAATGAAATTGCAGGGTGATATTCGCTAGAGATACAGCTGAAAAATGTGTACAAATATGTTAAATATATGTGAAATATGTCTAACATGTGCCATAAGTGGGTAAAACGATGGGTAAACAGATCATCCTAAACACCTGGGACGATTTCAGTCAAGTTTAGGACACATTTTCGTTACGATCTGAAAAGAAATACTGTGGGGGTAAAACAACCAGCCTCCTACTGGCGTGGGGGTCACAACATGGAGAGAGTAGGGAAGAGGAAAAGTAGATCAACAGACAGAGAGAGAGCAGGCCGAGATAGACAGGGAGAGGGGAAGGACAGAGGAAAGAAAGAGGACGAGATGAACAATGGTGAAGAAGAGATGGGTAGGTAGAAGGGGGAGGAGGAAGTGGATGGAAATAGGAAAGGGGAAGAGATGGAATGAAACAATGGGGGAAGGAAGAGATGGAATAAGAAGGGGAAGGAGACAGAGGAGATAGATAGATAGAGAAAGAGCAGGTGGAGGGGAGGGGGATGGGAAGGAGACAGAGGAGATAGATAGCGAAAGAGCAGGTGGAGGGGAGGGGGAGGTGTAGAGAGGCAGAGAGAGAGGTGGAAGCAGATGGACTGAGGGAGCGAGTGATGGACAGAGAAAGGGGCAGGTGGAGGGCGGAAGGTGGAGACGGATTGCAAAAGGAAAGTTGAGGATATGGACATAGTGGAGGGAGAGGAGTGGGACAGAGGCAGAAGGAGCAGATGGGCCAAAGGAAGGATAGGAGGAGATGGAAAAACAGACGGGCAAGAGGGGACGAAGAGAGATTCGGGGTGGTGTAGACGGACTAACATAAGATTGGAAAAATACATACTCAGGCAATAGTGGGTACTCCACTGCGTCTATTATAAAAAGTTAAGGTAAAATGCAAAAAGGAATAAATGCTGTAGATGATAATAAATGCTGTAGATGATAATAAAAGCTGTTTTGTAAATTTATTTATTTTTTTAGGAAATTTGGAGAACATTGTTTGAATATGGTAATTTCACTAACACAAATATGTAACATCCTTTGCAAACTGAAGACCTCTCTTGTTTTCAGAAATCCCATCTAGTACGTAGCCTTCCAAATATATCTCTCATATTCTTTCTCTGTTGACAGATATTTAATTTATGTCAGTGAAATTGATTTAGTGAAGAGTCGAATCTGCAAATAATGTAATCTCCAATACTGAGGAAGACAAGTCATTCTCGGTGAGACAAATTCGAGTAGAAATGCTGCCATAATTTTCGTTTACTGTTTTTATTGTGAACTGGATGACGCATTATCTGGATGTTGAGGTTTATGCCTTTCTCAGCTTTTTCTTAATAAAGTTGTGAATTAGACTTCGTTGTGTATGAATAAAGGATAGTGGTATTAATTTCCACATGGATTATGTTTATTTTGGTATTATAAAATCATAAGGAACATGACTGTCGTACGGTTAGAAGGTGGAACATTCCCTCCCCCTTTACGGTTCTCCCGCCTGACAGTAGAATTTGCTACGTTTCAGTATTTCGCTATGAAGATGAAACTCGTAGCAGGCGTTCATAGAACGGTGCCATCATTTCGAACAATAATCTTCACCTTGGCAATAAATTTATACTGGAAGAGATTTTAAATGCTAAGTAATCGGAAGTGGAAATAGGTAGTAACACACTTCGTAACAGAAAATTTTGTTAGCTGTCCACGGAAGGAGGAGAAGCGAAAATGCAAGGTAGGTTGGAACCAGCTGTTTGTAAGTATAAGAACAGCATTAGCAGGTTCAAGAGACGAAGGTAACCTTCGCAGTGAGCTTTGATCACTAGAAACACTGACTCATAATAATTAAAAAATGCAATGTGCTACCAAAACACTACGTCATCCAATACCCACTGTAAATGCCTCCCTGCGACTCATCTTAGAAGATAGGTTGAAGAGAGAGAATTCAACGTTTAAAGCATTTGTAGGCTAGAGAGAGCTTTTGACAGCGTTGACTGGAAATAAACTCTTTGAAGCTCTGAACGCAAAACGGGCCAAATATAGCGAGCGACGGTTCATTTACAACTTTTACAGAAGCCAGAGTGTAGTTATAGCAGTCGAAGGACACGAAAAGGAAGCAATGGTTGAGAAGGGAGTTGTAGTCTGTACCCGATGCTATTTAGTTTGTACGCTGAGCAAGCTTTAAATCAAAGAAGAATTTAGAAAGGGAATTAAAGCACAGGGAGCAGAAATAAAAACTTTGAATTTCGGCGACGGCACTGTAATTCTGTCAGGCAGCCAAGGCCTTGGAAGAGTACCTGAACGGTATAACAAGCTCCACTACCTCTAATGGGATAACATAGTGAGCTGTACTCCTTACACATGGCTAGTTTCTGGAACTTTCAGAGCCGAATAGGTCTTTCTTCCTTCTGGAGGGGGCATTGTTTTGGTATTAACCTCAACAATGCCCAAGCGGTACTGGTCACATGCATGTGCGTTAGTGAGGGAGTCGTAGCGCGAGTTTCTTAAGGAGCATTTGCGTTGTGCATAGATTGAAAAGTTTGCTAAAGCGATAAAATTATGAGTTTGAAAGCACTAAACGCTCGCCAATCCGGCCCTCGGTAGTCCGGCGTCTCAGTAATCCGGCCCACAAATGTAAATGGCGCACAAAAGTGAATTATCATGCGCCAAAATGTTGTTAGTGAATTACAGTGTTAATCAATGTTATACATATCTGAAACTGCGGTATTATTTACAGTAATCTCTCATGCCTGCTAAAGGGAAACGCTATACGCTACACCTCAAGCAGAAATTCGTAATTTTAGGTAAGCTGACCGAGTTTCTTCGCAGAAAGCCATTGCTTCTGACTGCAATGTTAGACGAGTAACTGTTTGTGACATCAAAAAGTTGTTATTCGATAGTAAACAACCCACAAGAATATTAAAAGAAATTCCATTCCGTAGCTGAATAATAAAGGGAAAAGTGTTGTCAGGCTGCAGAGCTTAGAATATGTTACGATGGGGTACGACTTCTTGTTTTATGTACGTGACATAAACGAATATGATGAGCATGATACGTAATCCATTACGTAGCAAGTGCGCTTGATAATGGCTCACGGTCGAAATTAGCTAACAGCATGATTTTAATAAAGCACACTACAGCCTTCAAGAGACAATGTATTCTTTTATTAAAGGCCAAAGCAGTTGCACTTAAGAAACAATTTGGCGGCAGTAACTTGTTTACAGGAAGCGAGGGTTGGCTATCAAACTGTAGAAAATGGCGTGGCGCTCGGCAACTGACAGTCACCGGGGAGAAGATACTCAGCTAACGAAAAAGACGCAGACGAATTTGTAAACAAGATGCAGAAGACAACAGACGAAGAAGATTTTGCTCGTGCCTTGTACAATGCTGATGAAACCGGACTCTTTTACAAAATGCTTCTTTCAAAAACGTTAGCTGCCACGAACGAGATGGAAGCTAGTGCGTACAACAGTGCATAACATTGATGGCGTCTTATGCCGCAGATGGGAATCATAAACTACCACTCATGGTGATTGGGAAATCCCAACATCCACGTTGTTTCCGGCACAGTGACATAAATACATTACCTCTGGAATACTAGCCTCAGCAGAAAGCGTGGATGGACAGTTAAATATTCTCTCGTTGGTTCCACAGAACATTTGTAAATGCAGTGAGAAAAGAGCTGAAGAAGAAGCTTACATTGGGATTTACCCTTATTATTGATAATGCTCCCAGTCACCCTTTGCCGGCCGCGGTGGTCTAGCGGTTCTATGCGCTCAGTCCGGAACCGCGCGACTGCTACGGTCGCAGGTTCGAATCCTGTCTCGGGCATGGATGTGTGTGATGTCCTTAGGTTAGTTAGGTTTAAGTAGTTCTAAGTTCTAGGGGACTGATGACCACAGATGTTAAGTCCCACAGTGTTCAGAGCCATTTGAACCGGCCATCCTTCCAATGTCACTCTTAAGTCGGATGGTCTACAAGCACTCTTTCCTCCACCCGCTGTGGCAGCCATGATTCAGTCCATGGACCGTGAAATTTTGGAATGAGTTAAATGTAGTTATCCACATGCGGTTCTTCTCTTCTCGCAGAACGAATGTGAAGACTATGCTGAAAGTGTGGAACCCAATCAGCTCACGCGATGTTGTTTCCCAAGCAGCCGAAACTTCGAATAATGAAGAGAATGCTACAGTAGTGAAGGAGTGGGAAACGGTGTGGCCATCCATTGATGCAGAGTTGGTTCCACTACAGAGCGACAGAGATCAGGCAGTGAATTCGGAATCGTCAGTTGCTGATACTTTGTACACTGGCGAGTTCCACAAGCTTCCAGGAGGAGGAGAAATTGGTGAAGAAGATGTTGCTAAGTGGTTGAGTGAGGAATAATGTGGGACAGACCAAATTTGAGCAGATGAAGAAATAATAAAAGCCTTGCAGGGAAGTGTTGAAGAAAGTGATGATGAAGAGGACATAGGAGGAGAGAGCACGAAGATTTTTCACACTGCTGGTGCTGACCATGCACACTCTCCCTGGTGCACATTATGGAACAACTATAACCATTGCGACAGTAAAAAATTCTGTACAACTGTATAATTATGTGCACACTCAAGGACAAAGTTTTCTTTGAAAATGAATGTATCTTAGGATTCAATAAAGTAGAGCGTTATGTTTTTTTAAAAAAACCTTTGGATTTAATGAAGTACATTGAAGACCTAAAGAAAGTGGTACACCTGCCTAATATGGTGTAGAGCTCGCGGAAGTTCCGCAGCATGACGTGGCATGGACTCGACTAATGTCTGAAGTATTGCTGGAGGGAAATGACATCCTGAATCCTGCAGGGCTGTCCATAAATCCGTAAGACTATTAAAGGATGGAGATCTCTTCTGAACAGCACGTTGCAAGGTATTCCAGATATGCTCCAGTGTGTTTACGTCTAGGGATTTTAGTGGCGAGCGGAAGTATCTAAATTCAGAAGAGAGTTCCTGGAGCCATTCTGCAGCAATTCTGGACGTGTGGGGTCTCGCACTGTCCTGCTGGAATTGCCCAAGTCCGTCGCAATGCACAGTGGACATGAATGGATGGAGGTGATCAAACAGGGCGCTTACGTACTTGTCACCTTTCAGAGACGTATCAGGGGTCCCATATCAATTCAGCTGCAACGCCCCACACCATTACAGAACCTCCACGAGCTTTAACAGTCCTCTGCTGACATGTAGGCTCCATGGATTCATGAGGTTGTCTCCATACTCCTACACGTCCATCGGCTCGATACAATTTGAAACGAGACTCGTCTGACCAGGTTATATCTCTCCAACCATCAACAGTCCAATGTCGGTGTTGACGGGCCCTGGCGAGGAATAAAGCTTTGTGTCGTGCAGGCATCAAGAGTACACGAGTGGGCCTTCGGCTCCGAAAGAGTATATCGATGATGTTTCGTTGAATGGTTCGCACGGTGACACTTTTTGATGGCCCAACATTGAAATCTGCAATAATTTGCGGAAACATTGCACTTCTGTCACGATGAACGATTCTCTTCAGTCGTCGTTGATCCCGTTCTTGCAAGATCTTTTTCCGGCCGCAGCAATGTCGGAGATTTGGTGTTTTACCAGTTTCCTGGTATTCACAGTACACTCGTGAAATGGTCGTGCGGGGAAAATCGTCACTTCATCGCTACCTCGGAGATGCTACGTCTCATCGCACGTGCGCCGACTATAACACCACGTTCATACGCGCTTAAATCTTGATAATCTGCCATTGTAGCAGCTGTAACCGATCTAACAACTGCGCCAGACTTTTGTTCTCTTGTACAGACGATGCCGAACTCAACACCGTATTCTGCCTATTTACATATTTCTGTATTTGAATACGCTTGCATATACCAGTTTGTTTGGTGCGCTAGTGTATATCGCCCTTACGCTTAAAATAAATTTCAGACACGCTCAATAATCCAGCACAATCCGGCACCCATATGTGCAACGAATGGCCGGATTCATGGGAGCCTAGTGTATTACCACGCTTAGAAGGTAAAAGGAATTAATGATTCAGTTTATTCGTGGAAAGGCGTTCGCATTTAATATATCAAATTTGTGGAAGAAAAAGTTTCGTCGTTGTTGGTCAGAAACTTCCGTTGGCGTAATGTATTATCATTCGAACGATTACAAATATGCTTCAGTGAAGGGAAATGACGCTATAAATTAATACGGAAATGCAGTGCAGCAATGGCAACTTCAGCGCGAAAGTAAAAGAAGCATAGTTGTAGTGAGTGTTGTATAGCGGAGACATTGTGCGGAAGCGTATTTCGTGCCAAAACGTTCATGAAACGAAGTACTTTCTTTCAAAGTGACAATTTTACTTTTAAACAGAGAAAATTTAATATTGGTGAAGTAAAAGAGAAACGTATTCCACTGTGATTCATTTAGCAACGAAGTGTGTTCTCTCTGTGAAACATCACATGCAAGTGTCTGATACCTGCAAGCATTACTCGTAATACAGAGGGAAGTGCGGGAGTTTTCCAGCTGAATGGATGCTTGAAGTTACAGTGAAATCCAGACCATTAGCTGCTTACAGCCGTTGATAAACATCAAAGGGAATATTTGAAAATACGTGCACCCACCGGGACTCGAACCAGGGATCTTCTGCTTTAATGACAGACGCTCTATCCGACTGAGCGATATTCTTTTTTTTTCTGCCGTTCGTTGCATTTGTTGGGGGTGGACGTCTTCAGACACCCGTTGAAGTTCACCGTTGATCTATCCACTCACTTTTTTTTTAATTACAGAGGGCAGCTACCACTCTGACCGAACACGCTGAGCTACAGTGCCGGCTGCCATCGAGGACACAGAGGACAGTGCGATTGCAGGGACGTATCTCTGGCACGCTCCCCTGAAACTCACATTTACATTCACTGCTTTTGTAGTGCCCCTGCCTATTATACTCATTACTCGCGGCGGTTAATCTACCGATTCCCTCAAGAGTTTGAGTAATGTGAGTGCATCCGCATTGAAGAAGATCATTGGCCGGTAAGCTTTATCTATATGAAGACGGTATCTGTTCTTTCAGATATGTCCGAAAGAACAGATACCACATTCATATATGAATGGATGGAGTCTTGAAAAGAGGTTATAATATACATCAGTGAAAGTTAGAAAGGGTACTGGGACGTAGTCGGGAATTATATTACGAAATAGGGCATTAAAAGTAGATGCGTTTTGCTATTTGGGCAGAAACGTAACTGATGATGGAAGAAGAAGAGAGAATTTAAATCCACAATAGCTGTAGGACAAAAGCATTTTCAAGAAGAGATATTTGGTAACACCTGATATAAAATAACGTGCTAAGAAGTCTTTTGGGAAGGTATTTGTGTCGAGGGCAGACGTTTACGGAAGCTAATCGGAGACCATAAGCAAATCCGGCAAGATGAGACTGGAAGCTTGTGAAATACGCTGCTACAGGAGCTGTTGAAGATCAGATGGGTAGATCGAATAATTAATAAGGTGATATTGAACCAAACTAGGGAAAACGGAAACTTACTGTGCAACATAATAAAACGAGGGATTTTGTTTATAGGCCTCATCTTGAAGCATGAATACTCGTCGTGGAGAACTGCATCAAACCAGTCAACGGACTGAAGAACGGCCTTTTTGATGATAGAATACCAAAGCGTAGATGTACTGGATAATATATCCGTTTAATATACGAGTCTTTTGTACGGTGGCTTGGTTTTAAGCTGCAAGCTGAGTCTAGCAGGTATCGCAAAATATTAGGGTGCCCTCTAAAGTAATAAATTGGGAATTTTACGACTACTAAATAGAACACGAATCACAATTAGTTTGATTTACACCGACAAAATTACTGACCAAAAATACGAGAAACTTCGGCAACATTAACGTAATAAAGGCTTGGCGTATCTGAGGTAAGGATAGGGGAGAAATATGGTAATAACTGTGCAACTGAACGAATTGTAATCGAGAAGTGTCCTGTGATTGTTGTGAAGTTAATGGAAGACACGTAGTACTATAGAAGCAAATACGTCACACATTTGTCGTAGTAGTTACTTTAAAAGACAAGTCTTCTGGGTGACATCTGAAGTAATCGGTTAAAATAAAATTATCTGGTTGAACCTACACATCGTCTCGCGGCGGCGGCTCGACATCGTCAAAGTACTGGAGGTGGAGGCTGAAGTGGCTGGAGAATCAGTCGTTGGCGGAACCAACGACCCTCGCCAGGGGCTAAGTGCAGATCAGCTCGAAATGTTTCTAAGTCCCAGGTTTATAAACTCAGGCAGTTCGACCATCTGGGACAGTTAACGGCGGCTCTCAGCGTAGACGTCTGGCGGTGGAGGCTCATAAAGATCGAGTTCGATTTGGAGTTGGAGACGAAGTGATTTCTGATCGAATGTTTACGTACCTTGAACTGCCGAGTTTTGCGTCTCTTACTAAATTCAGTTTAGCAGGGCTCCCGATCTTCCGAGCGCCAACGATAAAAATGATCCTCAGAAAACACTTGTCCCCCTTCCTCTAGCTCGTTAACCAATGACATCCGTCTTGCCATTTTCCGCTGAAAAATGTCGCTTCACTCTGTATCTCTCGCTGCGGCCAGTGAGGTGGTCGCGTCATCACTGCCCCATTCTTTTCTGTAACCTGTAGTTTACTTACGCAAACCAATGCTGGCACTTCTTCCATTGTGTCAAAATTTGTTTTTTGCAGAGTCAGTACGCTCAGCGGTGTCTAACATTTTCAGAGGGCCTAAACTATGGCACAGAAATTCGTCTTCCATATGTTTATCTCTGGCCTTCATGGCTTTCTGGTGAAACTGTCTACACTTGAGTACAGTATACTAAGGTGACAGAAGTCTTTGGATACCTCCTTATACTGTGTCGGACCTCCTTTTTGCCGGCGCAGTGCAGCAACGCGACCTGGCATTGACTCAACACGTCGTTGGAAGAAATTGAGCCACGTTGCCACTATAGGTGTCCACAATTGCGAAAGTGTTGCCGGTGCAGGATTGAGTTCACAAACTGACCCCTCGATTATGTCCCGCATATGTTCGGTCTGATTCATGCTGGACGATCTGTGTGGCCAAATCATTTGTTCTAACAGTCCAGCCAAAGTTCTTCAAACCAATCACGAACAGTTTTGGCCCAGTGACATCGCTGTTCGGGAACATGAAGTCCATGAATGACGGCAAATGGTCTCCAAGTAACCGAACATAAACGTTTCCAGTCACCGATCGGTTCAGTTGGACCAGGGGACCCATTCCATTCCATAAAGACTTACCGCAAACCATTATGGAGCCACCAACAGTTTGCACAGTGCCTTGTTGACAACTGTTTTCGTTAGGAAATCACGATTTAAGATTGCGTTATTCAGTTACTGACAATCGTAGCACCGCTGTTTATAATATTCCCCAGTGTCAATTAAATATTTCGTTCAAATGGGTCTTTCGTTATGAATTTGCATCCGTTAAGTGACTGTTTCCTCAAACACAGTCGCGCAACACTGTGTTCAGAAACAGAAGTTGTGGAGATCAGAATATATATAACAGCTTTAACGAGGACAGTGGTTACACTCTTGGTGATGTATGAATAGGTGCTTGATGTTGAAAGACAACAGAGAAATTATCTGAGTCACATACTGTCTAATGAAACCCAGTGTCCTTCATCCTCTGCACCTAAGGGCGTACTGAAAGCTCATGGCGATGACGATGAAAGCAGTTGTAAATAGCTCGAGGCTGAATACAAATCCGATGTTACAGGAACTCCATGATGGATTGATTCAAGAATGTTTCCGCCAAAAAATGCACTGTCGTACTAAATTTTCATGTCATTAGTAACTTTGAATTGTCTATAAATAATGATTTACATCTATTTTTCGTACACTTTGGCACTGTTTGTGACCATTAATGATTTTTTGCTGAATGTGGACAGTTTCTAAACGTTTGAGATATACCAAATAGTTACAGGTCCGTATATAAGGTCGATATTCATAACTACAGCAATATGACCAACTTGCTCCAAAATGTACAGCACACAATGAGGAGAATGGGCGCAGAGGAAGAGGATACACCTGTGAGCCGCGGAAAAAATTGCTGTTTTGAAGAGCGCGCCGCAGCATGTAGTG
Organism: Schistocerca serialis cubense; assembly: GCF_023864345.2. Lineage (NCBI taxonomy): Eukaryota > Metazoa > Arthropoda > Insecta > Orthoptera > Acrididae > Schistocerca > Schistocerca serialis. The sequence goes on from NC_064642.1 coordinate 66,230,453, forward strand.
TGAAGCAGTCGCCCTCCGTTTCTGACGGAGGCGCCGCTGTGGCAATCGCAGCTTTGGTGTCTCCCTCTGGTGGGAAAGGGGAAAGGTTGCCTGTTCACGTGCATTGAAGGGTGACTATGGGCTCGCCAGTCACTCCCGTACTTTCTACCCCTCTGCCGGCGTGCCCCAAGGTTCTGTCCTTTCCCCTCTCCTCTATCTCCTGTACACTGCTATTATGCCCAAACCTCCCCCTCCTGTTCATCTTCTCCAGTTCGCTGATGACACCGCCTTCCTAGCCCTTTATCCTACCCTTCAACGGTCCCAACGTACCCTTCAAACCCACCTTGACCAATTCACCGATTGGTGCATCCAGTGGTTCCTCCGTGTTAATCCCTCCAAGACCCAGGCGATCATCATAGGCCGCACCACCCGCTCCTTCCACCTCCATGATTTCTACCTCACCATGTATGGCCGTCCTATCCACCTCACTCCTACCCTCAAATACCTTGGCCTCACCCTCGACCGCCACCTCACCTGGACTCCCCAACTGCTTACCATCCAAAACAAAGCTCACAACTGCCTCCGCCTCCTGAAACTCCTGTCCGGCCGGACGTGGGGTCTGCATCCTTCCACCATCCTCCACAACTACAAATCCATTATCCGCCCCATCCTTTGTTATGCCAGCCTCGCTTGGATTTCCGCCCCTCCCCGGTTCTATAACGCCCTCCAAATCCTCGAACGCCATGCACTCTGCCTCGCCTTCCGCATCCGCCTTCTGTCCCCCACGCGCATCCTCTATGACTTCATCCCCTTCCCCCACCTTCTCCTTTTCCTTGAACACATCCGCACACTATATATTGTCCACTGCCTTGATCCCCCTCACCCCCTGGTGTCTCCCTTCCTCTCCACTCCCAACCAGTTGCCGCGCCTTTACCGTTGTGTCCCTCCCTCTCTCCATCTCCACACCATCCATCTCCTTTCCCCAACACAACTTCCACCATCTACCACTCCCAGATGATGAGCTTCGCCCTGACATCTACCCTTCCTACCAACTCTAACCCCCTCTTCCTGCCTCCTCCTCAGGGCTCCCTCTCCTCCCCCTCCCTCCTTCTGAGCGGATTTCCCCTCCTACTCCCCCTCCACCTCTTGTGCCTTCTTTCAGTGTCTCTGCGCTCCCTCCTGCCCTGTCTTCCCTTTTCCTCTCCCGCCCCATGTGTCTCCTGCCTCTTCGTGAACCCACGGTTGCCCCTCCTCTCTTCATCCCGCCGCTTCCCCAGCTGCCCCATGCTCTCCCCTCCTTTTCCATCCTCTCTGACCTTTCCCTCGGCAGGTCCCACCTGGTAGTTTTATTCTTCGTCGTGTGTGCTCCAAGTGGGTTTTAAGTGTGTTGTTTCGGAGTGTTTTTAATACTGTGGCCAACTTTTAACCTGTGCATGCCCATCCAGTGTCTTCTCTGTGTTTTAAGAATCGCCAACTGTGTTTTTTAACTTTCTGGTAACTTTTTAAACTGTCCCCAATGAACGTCTACATGTCAGTGTATTTTTACCTCCATTTTCTCCCCTTACTCTGTTTTATGCTCCCCTTTTTTACCTCCTTATGTATGTATTATTTTATTCTTGTTTTAGTTGGCATGTCACTCGGCTGAAGAGCGGCGGATTGTGCTGCTGACAGCCCTCCCCTGCCCATATGGGGCAGGGGAATGAAATCACAATAAAGAAAAAAAAAAACTCGCCAGTCGGTCAGTCTGGGTCAGTCTCTCGTCCCCAGCTTGCTAGTCTGTCTCTAGTCCGCATTTGTTAGGCAGTTAGTGTCTGTCTGTCGTTTGGAGTGCTAGTGTGTCTGGCGTTCGGATCAACCTTTAAAGCCGGCAAAATGAGAGTCTTTCCACACCGCTAGTAGGAGAGCTCAGCGAGTGGTCGCCCGGTCGGGGCTTAGTTCGTGCATCTGAGTCAGCGCGTTAGGCCGCCAGTCTGCTCGAGTTTGCTCAGGCAATGGTCATTGGCGGTTGGGTCGATCGGTTGGTCGGTCGCGCACTGAGACACAAGATGGCTTGTCCGTCTTGAGCGTCGGCGCATGTGAGGTCGCCACGTGAGTCCAGTGGGCCGCGGCGTATAGCGAGGGGTAGTGACTTCGCGGCCGACACGAGAGCAACAATAGTCAACCCACGACATCAGTCTGGCCGGTGCGAGCTGCGACGCCGTGAGACGGGAGATCGGCGCGCCTTACTGCGTCCGTTGAAGCGGCTGCCAGCGGACTGTTCGGGAGAGCGATTTGGGGGTACTGCCCCAGGTCTTCTCGAGAAATCGCAGTTTATTAGCAGTTAAGTGATTGGTGATATGTTGTTTAATTTATTCTTGTTAAATTCTACTTGTTTTCTTGGTGAGGCCACCAGCCGTTTTGCTTTGGGCTCGTCCCACCATTCTTCTCCGTTTGCCCACTCGCGGGAAGGTGGATGTTTATAAATTGGGTGGTCCGTTTTTCCCTTGTGGAGTAGGGGCGGGTTAGAGCAACCTGCGGTTCGGGTTGTTCGGTAATCTCCTTATCAATCTACCGTACGTTAGTAGCTGCCTCTGTCATGTTTGTCGGATTTGGTGTGTTAACGAAGTTATTGCTTGGAGTGTAACGGCCTAATATCTGAAATATGTTTTGTTCTTTGGAAACTTTGATATTATTGCCTATGACCTTGAGAGGCGGTATCTGTGTACTGTAGAGCATCTTAACTATTGCTTGGCCGACCTCGTAGAATTTTATATAAGATTGCATTACATAACCTTTTATTTAAATGATCATTTTAGTATATAAAGTTGCCACCCTTTCACCGTAAGACTTTTCTTAGAAGTTAAAATCAAGTTACACCTTCGGTAGCAAGGTTAATATTTTAATTGTTAGTGTTTTGTACCATTTCCATCCCTCCTACGGGGGTGCATAGTTTGTGTGCTAGTGTAAATTGTTAAAACTCTTAGTTTAAAGTTATCTGGTGTGTTGCAGATTTGCACCAGTGTAGTCTTTCAGAGGCTGTTGTGAGTGGTCGTAACTACGGCCGTGTCAAAAGGGAGCGGCAAGGTTCTCTGCCCTAAAGCTCATACAGTCAAAACTTGTTTCTTTCTGCCTCTGAATAAATTGTAACTTTAATATTTAGAGGGTGCTTTCTGATTATAATTTTAAATCTTTTTCTTTTAAAAAATGCTTTTAGGCACTATTAAAGTGAATAAAATTCCCATTTGTTAAAAGGAATTTGGTTATGATTTCATCAGTTACTCCTTGGCAACTACTTCCATGCTTACATAGTAGGATTAAATGTGTTAATGTTCTTGATGAATCGCTAGTAAATAAAATAAATTCTTAAGAATATTTTTCGAAAATAAATCACGGTTCAACCTGGTGGAATATTTTGAAAATATAGTTTGAGAACGTTTATTCTTTGTACAGTAATTTCCGAGTAAATTATTATGTTGTAGACAAGCCTCTGTAATGATGAAAAGCTCAAAATAATAATAATAATGACAGCAAAGGTTGTCCGCAAGAGGACTATTATGGATGAACTTGTACCACAACACTTGGACTCTATTAAAGTTAAGTAGCAGCTATCTGTTCATGTAAATACAGAACTGTGTTAACCCACGCGTGCATTTGTATTCTAGAAAGAGGATACCAGCCACTCGTAACAACATCCTTTTCCTTGCTTCCCAACGGTACAAGCCCCTTCAGTGGCGACGAGGATGGGATACTGTAGCGACGAGGACACTACAAATGTATTAGTGTATCACAATGTGCACTTCTCGGTGAGTAAATACGCAATTCCGCAATTCTCATGGAATCTCGGATGAATGTTGGCTACGAATGTAAAAACGTGGAATTATTATATAGTGCTCTTCTGGTAATTAGAAGAGCCATGTTTGATATTCGGGAATTCTGTGCCTATGTTTATGCAATAATTTCGGAGCCTAAAATGAAATGACCGTATGGTAATACTAGCCCGCCCGGTTAGCCGTCCCGTCTAACGCACGAATTTCCGGACTGAGAGGGAGCGCCTGGTCCCCGGTGCGAATCCTCTCGGCGGACTTGTGTCGAAGTCCGGTGAGCCGACCAGTCTGTGGGAGGTTTTCAGGTGGTTCTCATCTGTCTCGGCGAATGCGGGGTGTTTCTCCTTATTCCACCTCAGCTACGCTACGTCGGCGATTGCTGCGCAAACAAGTTCTCCACGTACGCGTACACCACCATTACTCTACATCGCAAACATAGGGGTTACACTCGTCTGGTGTGAGACGTTCCCTGGGGGGGTCCACCGGGGGCCGACCCGCACAATAACCCTGGGTTTGGTGTGGAGACGCAGAGGGGTGAAGTGGACTGCGGTAGTCGTCGTGGGGTTTTGGACCACTGCGGCTGTGGCGGGGACGGAGCCTCTCCGTTGTTTCTAGGCCCCCGGTTAACATACAATACAATACAATACAATGGTAATACTGGTCAATGCTGAATCAGCGCTTCGCATTGTGGCTTCCAAGCAAAGTACTGTAAAAAACGCAGGGGCTGGTATTTATTGTCTGTTCCCTTATTAGTGCGAGAAGGAAATTTAAGTACATGATAGTACCTATGATAAGATACTGAACAGTTTTCTAAAATATAGCCGGCCGCGGTGGTCTAGCGGTTCTAGGCGCGCAGTCCGGAACCGCGCGACTGCTACGGTCGCAGGTACGAATTCTCCCTCGGGCATGGATGTGTGTGATGTCCTTAGGTTAGTTAGGTTTAAGTAGTTCTAAGTTCTAGGGGACTGATGACCACAGATGTTAAGTCCCATAGTGCTCAGAGCCATTTGAACCATCTAAAATATATTTTATGTGATCATTTAATGCAAAACTTTCTAGTTCATCCCAACAAAGACTGTGAGAGAGTAATAAATACGCGAGAAATAATTGATGAGTAAGGAAAGCTCAAAACATTTTAATCAAACTATTGCACTATATTGAAATACTATTCGAAGTTAATAATAAGTCTATTATTAAGAGTAGTTTGAAAGTAACTTAATTGTGGTAGTACTAATCAGCAAACATCCAAGAAAAATCCTTAAATCTTGTTCATTACATTACCTTATGTGAAAAATGTGTGCCAATGCACGTGTACTTGTGCTGAGAGAAAATATACGTAAAAAAGCTTATATTACATTATAATTTTAAACGTTCTTTAGTTAACATCCAACGTGATTATTTTTGTTATCGTTAACGTGAGTGATTTTTCTTGTTAATTAGTATCCCACAACTAAGGACAAAATCAATAACGTATTGAAAGGATGATCCAATCAAATAGTTTTCTTACAAAACAGCTATTGCAAAAAATTAGTTTCTTACTGAAATTTTGAGTTTAAAGATGATGTGTATCTTGTTCGCTAAAATGAATTTCGGATTTGGACGGGCGGCCGTAATAGTTAATTGTTATAAATCGAAACAAAACTTTACCTAATTTAAAAGAAATATTGCGCTGTCCACAAATTTTTGTATATGATTATGCTATGTTTCGATTGCCTACCACTGGCACGTTCAAAAGTTAGTAAAATAACAGCACACAACTTTTAGAATTGTGAGGAGGTGTGATAAATATTTTTACAGATTTGATTGTCTTTATGATCATGGATTTTTTTTGGCACATTTAATAGGAAATATTGTCCGGAATCCGTTAGTGGCCTTAACAAGTGTTTTATCTCAGAGAGCAAATCTTTTTAACTATTTCGTTTTGGATGTATGGAGTATCATGTTGACGGTGATTCGCTGATCACTCTGCACTGCTACTACTACTGCTACTAGTACTACTACTATCCTTGAGCTACAATGTGTGTCTGAGAAGGTCGGCGGGTGGCCTCAGAAAATAAAGACAGCAAGAGTTACGAACTAAACACCTTTGCAACATGTGCCTGACATCGTTTGCAGAGCCGCTGGGAACTGTCAGGAAACACTTGTTGTAGAATCGCTTGAAGCATTGAGCCATGCGTTGTTGGATACCGGCATCATTACGCGAGTAGAGACCTAGCGCTACCGGTACGATTCGGAGCCCAAGTGACGGTCAATGACACGATCTTCATCGCCTTTCCCTCCCCCCAAGATTACCTTTTTCGACAGAAAGGGCTTGACTAATTACGAATTTCCACTCGAGGCAGGTGAGTAATACGATGACCAGCATGACACATTGGTCTCCAGATCGTATTGGCAGTACCAAGTCTCATCTCCTGTAGAGGTGCTGACATTTTAAAAAAAAAAAAAAAAAAAAAAAAAAAAAAGCTTATCTCGGTGCTTTGAGCGATTCCACAAGAGGTGTTTGCTGGAAGTTCTCAAGAGCCTCACAACCGATGTGAGAAGTCTGTTATACGAGGGCTGCCAGGAAACCAATGCACCGCATTTTTTTCTTCAACAATTTCTTATTGAACGTAATGAAAACTACACACACGAAAGAACAGTGTTTTATCTACACACCCTATTTTTCCACGTGATCTCCACCCCGTACTATGGCCTTCCTCCAGAGCGAAACAAGGACGTGTATGCTCTGTCAGTACCAATCCTTGTCCTGGTGGCGGAGCCAGTGCTTCACTGTGTGAATCATCTCCTCATCGTCCTCAAAATGTCTTCCACCAATGGCATCCTTTAATGGCCCAAACAAGTGGAAGTCCGAGGGGGCTAGGTCAGGTGTTGTCAGGTGTGACCGCCATGGATGGTCTCTCGGACCTAATGCATATCGTGGAGCTCTGACGAACCGCCTTCTGATGACCTCACCCTCCGTGCCCAGCGACTAACTCTACTTCTGTCGACAGAAGATGCTCAATAGACTTTGCACATGCATTTGTGAATATTCCCCACAGTCTCTTTCTCTGCAGTGAGAAATTTAATGACGGCACGTTGCTTGTAACATACTTCACCTACAGACGTCATTTTGAATCTATCCTGCAACTACGCTATCTGTCGGAAGTGACGGAACTTTGCGCGCTCATTCAGGAGACTTCAAATAATTCATACATAATATTTCGCATTCGTAGCATTGTTTTCGACTAAGAAAAGAAATGCGGTGCATTTATTTTCTGTGTAACCCTTGTAGTTAATTTTAAACGCGAACATTTTTAGGTTAGGCTTTACCGTGACTGTTATTGACATTAAATGAAACATCAAGTTTACTGTTACCAGTCATCGCTTTATTTATTTCCACGACGCGTTTCAAAGGTTTAAACCTCCATCATCGGATGGATTTACATTAGTTAGTATGACATTTGTGTGTGTGTTGTGTTACGATTTTGGAGGAACTTGTGGCACTGCCTAGTGGAGAAACAAGACTATATCAGAACATGGTTTAGGATTACTTTTGACAAAAAATTAAACTGATATCTAATGGTAAACATAAAATAAGTAAACTAGAGTACCTTGTGTTACGACAGCGAAAGGAACCTGTGACCACTGGAGGTACTCTAGTTTACTTGTTTTATGTAAAAGTCTTTTGTTTCTTACTGTTGTTTCCTTTATTTTCTGACACGATTTATCGAATGTTTCAGATGCACCTTGTATTTGGCATACATACAGCACCTAGTCATGCCAGCGGGAAAAAAACTAAGAAAACCTCACCAGAGACCAGACCTCGACTTTCCGGATTGTTTACTTGACAATGGAAAGGGAATATTTGTTTCGCACAGCTGAGTGACTCCGAGGACTATCTGTAACATTCTGTCTCGTAATTCGCAAGTGTCTTTTTCAGTGTACAGTTTCCTAATGCAAATGAGCTATTTTCTTTCTCCGTGAAGATATCAGATTAAATTTTAGAGCTACGTAATAGTCTGTTAGCTCGTTTAAGGATTTCTTCTATCTTCTGCTCTCATAGTTAAAACGATATCACCTATTCATTAGTCACAGAGCTTAAGACAGTCACTTTCATTCAAATACGAGGAAAGTACCTAGATGATTTTCCTTTGTTGGTGATACTTCTTTCCGTCTGTCTCCTTCAAATGGTTTATGATTTATATTGAATTTCCAGTATCTAATTAACCCTTACAATTATTACATTATAGTTAACATACTAACCTTGAGTTCTATTTCTCCTCGTTCTTCCAAATGGAAGAATCCAAATGTGTCCAGCAGCTTCTTCGTGTCAGAACTAACGTGTATTTTCAGAGCTGAAAAAGACCCAAAAATAACTGAAATCATATAAATTGTACAGATTATTTTTGATAATTGGTAATACGTGTGCCTTCCTAGAGCATCAGAGTTATAACTAAATATGTAAAGTTAGAAACCAATCAAAATAACACGAGAAATAGAATTTATAACTGGACATTGTTTAATTTGACAGAAGATGTGAAAAATAGAAACAATAAATCAGTTAAAGTTAAGCAGTACAGAGCCACTGGTAAATGCTTGTGCTTGTTTCACCATTACTATTCAAAGCCAAATAATTTTCCGTTCTTCATCAAAAAAGTGTAGTCAAAGTAATGTTTAAAATAAGTTAAAGCTACAGTAGGCTCTTATTGCAAATGTATTTGATTCTTAAAATGTTCTGCGATTTCATTTTACGCCGGCCGGTGTGGCCGAGCGGTTCTAGGCACTTCATTCTGGAACCGCGCGACCGCTACGGTCGCAGGTTCGAATCCTGCCTCGGGCTTGGATGTGTGTGGTGTCCTTAGGATAGTTAGGTTTAAGTAGTTCTAAGTTCTAGGGGACTGATGACCTCAGATTGGTTTCATTTTACTTTTAGTTGTCCATTAACCACTCTGCTTACAGTGAGCTGTCTCGTGATATGTAGCCATTCACGAAGAATATCTGAAATTGATAAGTTCTTGAAGTTTTCCGGCTTATTTCTTCTTCTGATACGAGAGTGCTGCCGGATCGCGTGAACTTTCTGCCACGATATTTCGGCCCAGAGACGTCCGGCCATGTCCAGTTGAGTAGACAACTGCTGAAGAGGCCAGGTGCATTCACGGCTATTATGCCGAATCTCGCTCATGCGATATGTGCTGTCATGCGGCCAACACATTTTCCTACAGCCAACATCGCGATACAGGGGGCGCTGCCATGAACGATTATGCCCTCCCCGGAGCTCCAGGGGCGAGTGTACTTAGGTTCGAACGTTCATGCACTGAGTTCATTTTTGTGTGTTTGCCAGTTGAGTAACATTTACAGACTTTTATAGTGGCCAGGGCCCGTGATGTACTGAATAGTTATTGTGCTGAAGACTGACTGATAATGTAAATCTGCGATATCTGTATACGTTCCAACATTCAAAGATACTGTTAGTGACTGACGCTACCACTACAACAACAAAAGTATGTCTTATTTTTATTGTTTTATATCAGTTGTAGAATAAATTAATATCTGAACTCTCCGTTCATTAACATCGTCTGTTCCTCGCTCCTGTATCCACAAAAGAAACACATAGCGTGTAACGAAGGTATAACATGAACAACATCTGTACAATATATATAAGTGAGTAAATGTTTTCAAACGTACCGGTGCAGGCCAGAGAAGTTTCCACTCCTCTGGGGATAACATTACCAACCTCCCTGGATCAGTTCCATAGATGTCCAATAACACAGCGTCCCCTAACCTCAGAGCTTCTTATGCCTTTTTGGTCCGCTCTGTTGGCTAGCCAGTATACCGGATTCTTCCCGATCCATGTAAAAATGTAGTCCTGTCTCCAACCGCCGTGCGGGGCTGCTTTTTAGAGACACTGTTGGTGGGGCCAGCGAATTGTGAGTATGTCTGTTGTTTAGACCATGACCAGATGTAAGTCCTGATTCCTTACTGTAGGCTATATTGACGATGGAGACATAGCAATCAACAAGTTTAAATTTGGTTCAAAACGTATTATTGGTGAAAATTCTGTTTTGTTTGCGATTAAATTCCTATATATTACATGAAAGAGTTAATGTGCTTTGTAAGAGCCAGACCACGTGTTATAAACACAGTAGCCTTGATTTAGCTCATTGTCCCTCCTCCCCACACACCAAAGAGTAATAAGCTAATGCATGCAATTTCGTGGGGTGTTACGCCATTGCAGCGTTTAGCATCAGTGAGTGAATTCGATCAGGAGCAACAGATCTTGTAGTTCACGGATGATAAACCCATGTGCTGTTTTCTGATAGACTAAATTCCAGTGATCATTCGATCATTCGGTCACCCTCAGCGATCTTCCAACATACGTTCAGTCGAGTTTCCCATCGGTTTTCCATGTTTTTAATTCTTCATGCCCTTTTTGTTATATTAACCACTAAGAAAGAGCTCATTCTATTGAATAAAACGAGCCGCTATACCACTGGCAACATTTTCATGTATTGAACTTTCATCTTCTGTAATATCAATGACGCTAACGTTACTGGGTGGAATAAACCCCTGTACGTTTGGTAGCATTTCTACGTGTCGAGTTTTTATCAGATTGATTGGGTTTTTATCCCAAGGCTTGGTTTTATTCATATTATATACTCTGTGGCCTTACAACGGTATAGCAAGCAGTAGTTTCATAGATTCCCGCCTCTTGCGGTAGACTGATAGATGTTGTTCAAAATTAATCATGATTCAAAGATTTCCATGCTTCATATCCTGATTTCTGCTAAGAGGACTTTGCTACTAATCAAATTAATGCAGTACATAAGTTATTTCCATAGTTTTATAAGGGCCCCTGTAAAATGAATTCCTGTTCGCGATGTCTTCACTGTGTATTTTGTGGTAACCAAATTTGACTGTAATAAAGGTCTATCTTTACCAGATATGGTCTTCAGACAGACTATACTTTCTCACAGTCTGTGTCTGACCAGTAATTAGCAAAGTGTATTTCCAAAAACTTTTTAGTTTGGGATTTTGTGAGGAATATTGAGTTCAGTTATGAATTTTAAATGCTCAAAGAAACGATCGACGTTGTGTATTCCTACAGAGACAGTTGCGTTTATCCGTTGCGCGCCACAGGTTTTAGTAAATAACTTCAGCAGGGTTTACTCTACAATTCCATCAAAGTTTCGTACGACATTTCACACGCATCGAGCGACGATTCAATTGAGAATTCTAAACGATTGAGCAAAAATCCGTATGATATGGTGAAGAATGTGTTCCCACGAAGTCCGACAACCTACGTCACGGAATTATAGAAAGCTTACGCCCATCTTAACGACCCACATTTTACTTACAGTTTTTTTTAACTAAAGTATGGACCGCGTTTAATTGACAGTGCATACGAATATCGTCTTTCTTAAAACAACACACTTGTTGTACTCTGTTATATTTATTAAAAGAGCATTTAATTCTTGTCATATATTTCACTTTCTTGACTGAGAGCACTAAAATGGTTGTAAAGAATGTCAGTCGCTTGTAGTTGTCATTGCTCTTTTCGGTAACAGTTCGCTCTAGTTGTTTGTTATATATACCAAAGAAATTCCGATACTGCCATGATAATATAAAAACGTACCCCAAAAACTTGGTGCAAGCCCATTATTTTAATAACAGTAGATGTCACTACATGCTTAGCGTAATAGCTCATTTAATGACTGATTTTGTGCCCATACTAGTAGTAGATGTCACATCAAAAACAAATGGAATGTGATTAAAGTATATCACCACCAACAACAATTTGTCGTATGCCTAATTATATTCACTGAAATGCAAGAGGTTTTTGTGTCTTTATTCATATTGATTGCCATTCTCATAATTTTAATTATAAATTATCACTGTTTTTTGCAGTTCACTTACTCATCGCTTGAACAAAAATACTGTTAAACATTGATGAAGCAATGTTTCAAAGCACTATTAGTATTACGAATAAGGAGACGTCCTGTCCCATTCTAATTTCCTTCTAAATACATATGACGTCACATCCATATCAAAATAACGGTAAATAAAGGTGATATTCCATCGAGAAAATGACAAGTTGATTGGAATTCCATTTCTGAACTCAACATTAAAAAGATAGGAAAAAAAATTTTCTCGGCAGTTTTGTAACCAATGAATCGGTATTAGTAGGGTATCCGCCAGTGGCAATGCTCAACCCAGACTGCCGAAGATAACAGACAATGAAGAAATTAACCGGACTGTTTTGATTGTCACACTCCCAAATTTGCAATCGGTTCCCCCTGTATAGAAACGAATCGCGGGGCTATCGTTTCCGTTAGCCACTTCCGTGGCGGCAGGGCCGAACTAATAACGGGGCGTCGCGATCAGTAACTCGCGGTCTTTTGTCAATATGCTAATCCACAGCCCCCGTGGATGGTGCCGTGCTTGGAGCGCATCACCAGCAGGATTCAATTACTACGAACAAAAGCGGATAGAAGTGCATATTAACGAATGCATGCATAAAATATCAGGGGGCGTCACACATATTAAAAATACACGGCCAAATGCGGGTCTAGAGAAACTAATGATATTTGGGAAATTTATTAGCCCCCTCTGATCAAGGAAACGAGGAAACGCCACGGAAATAAACTCTGAGTCGATTTTAATTTACAGGGCCTCATCGCAAAGCCACCTCAAGCTGCAGTACTTTATCAGCAGTAAATAAGACTGACAATAACGCATCATTTTCTATGATTGTGATTAAACGAGGCTAAAGACTGAGTAACTGATTGTTTCGTCGACTTTGATGCTGTCGATATCAGAGATGCTCAAAATGGCTCTGAGCACTATGGGACTTAACTTCTGAGGTCATCAGTCCCCTAGAACTTAGAACTACTTAAACCTAACTAACGTAAGGACAGCACACACATCCAAGCCCGAGGCAGGATTCTAACCTGCGACCGTAGCGGTCGCGCGGTTCCAGACTGTAGCGCCTAGAGCCGCTCGGCCACATCGGCCGGTTCTGAGATGCTGATTCAGCAAATATGTAGATGCAGTTAATTTGACTTGAAAATAGCGTATTCTTTTATGTTTTTGTAAACATTGTCGGATAGTGACTGCTAATAGATGAAGGATTGTGGGCGTTTTATTTCTTGAGAATTTTGTTTGGCTAGACAGGCAATTTTACGACAGACATCAGATCAAAGCGGACCTGTGGCCTCCATTATCTTAACCAAGGATGTAAAGCTAACGCCGGCTGTAGGTATCACAGCGTACGGCGAAGACACTGGACAGGATGAGCGGACGCAATGCTAACGACAGGTCACGCCGTCGTTGGAGTTCTGCACGATATGACGGCCGCTCCCACGTTCCTATGGCGTTTTCCTGCGGTGAGGGCGTTGTAAAGTACAGTAAAGGTCCCGGAAGGCGGAACACAATGAGCCTTGGCTCGAGAATGCAGAGAAGACGGCGCCAGTCTGTCGATTTAATTAATTAATCGTATGGCTAGGGTCCCCCGTCGGGCTGGCCGTTCGCCGGGTGCCGGTCTTTCAATTTGACGCCACTTCGGCGACCGGCAGTCGATGTGGATGATAGGATGATGGTGAGGGCAGCACGACACCCAGTCCCTGGGCGGAGAAAATTCCCCGACCCAGTCGGGAATCGAAACCGGGCCCAGAGGATTGACAAACCGTCACGCTGACCATTCAGCTACCAGGGGGCGGACAGTCTGTCGATAGGAGAGCAACATACTGATGGACACTATGCAGGCTCTGTGAAAGCAACTGGTACTGAGGGGCTCTATGCCCTCGGCAGAATACGGCACACCAGGTGTGAGCATTCCGTAAGTGCAGGGACCGATGACCGTAGCAGTCTGGTCCCTTTAATCCCCCAAACCAACCAACCATTCTGTAAGTGCGAGACTGAAACTTTCTCTTCCCACAAAAATCTTTAGCTGAGCCGTTATATGCATATAAAGCAGATAGGAATCTTTGGAGTGTCATAGGAAACAAGATGTTAACGCTTTCCTTTGAGGCACCGACAGGACAGAGCCAAAAGGCATTCCATTCTTTAGTTATAAGCTTCTGGGCGCAAAATGTGGGAATTGAATTGATCAATCCTGTGTTACGTAGTAGTCTTGGAAAATTACTGAGAAGTGGGAGGACGCTCCACGAGAATTGTGTCTCGTAATTGGTGAATTGCTCGTGAGAGGCTAGGGCTGACTCTCGAAGAAGGTGCGAGTGTTACGAGGGAAGACAGGCGGAGCGAAGATGGCACTTCGATCGCTGCTAGTGATATGATCACTTCGAATTGTCATTTCAATTTGCTTCTCCAACTGGAACATTATATAAAGTTTCCGTTGGGCAGCTTTTCGGGATCACAGGTGTCGACCACAGTGGACACCAACAGCAGTGCTAGCGGACAACACAACGACGCTGTTAAAAAGAATGGTAAGATCTGCAATCGGCTTCGGCATGTATAGGTCGCAATGCATTTAGTAAACGTTAGGATGTTAAGATGTGTTTACACCCGTGCGCCTTGAGGCTATTCATTGTGTGGATGCAGCTTGCCCCATACACCAGCAGAGCCACGATGTAGTTTGCATGTCTCATCCTCAAAATGGGCGTGCAACTGATTCCATTCACACCTGTGTTCACAGTGGGTGCCTTTACTTCCACGTGGGGCAAGCCGCAGTCACAGCGCAATGAGCCACAAGGCCCACATTTAATGAGTAGGAGGAAGACGCCCTTCTGGCATTCATAATTTTACGGATTCAAATTTTGGCCACCGCTGTCGTCAGATCGTGGAAACGGATCCGTGCGCTAATAATGTAGTAACCCACCTATAGGTGGGTTACTTGTAACTGTTTCATGTTCTTGTGATAACCTGTCAATAGAGAGGATTTTTAAATAGGCTCTTGTTACACTTCATTGCAACTAATACACTTGTTTTGTGTGAGGATTTATAATAAGCAATAAAACTTATGATAACTTTGACATTCATTACATACGGATCTCAACTGGTCACAGAATTACTGTCGCTCTTCCAGTACCCTTTTCAAGTCTCTACGGCCGTAATTTAGCCTTAGTAAAAAAATTCTTGGGTAACAAATGATAGTTTACTGTCTTCGTTGGGCATCTACATTAATTACCTACAGATTAATTACCTAGCGGCTTAGGCGGTGGGGTAGTGCAAATGGATTGTGAAAAGATACTATTTTAAAGAGCAAGGTGTTAAATATTTTATTTAGAAACGCATTTATTAATATCAGTAACTGGCGTACTGAAACGAACGGGGATATTGTTGCATTATCGTAAAATAGACAGTCGATGATTCGTTTCGTTGGGATGGAGATAAAAGGAAGAAATTTAACTATCCCCACACCGTAACCAACTACGAGCTCCTTGTCCAGGCCGTGTTGCCGCAAGAGATGTTTACCGGCCGCCGTGTCATCCTGTGCCATGCGGCGTCGTGCGTGTGCGATATGGAGGGGCATGTGGTCAGCACACTCCTCTCCCGGCCCTTTTGTAGATTTCCAGACCGTGGAGCCGCTACTACTGGGTCAAGAAGCTCCTCAGTTAGCATCACGATGCTGAGTGCATCCTGTACCATTCCTCCCACAAATGAAAAATCCTTGGCAGTACCGAGAATCGAACCAGCGTCTTCCACATGGCAGCCATCTACACTGACCAGTGAGCTATGGAGGCGGACATATCCTAAAACTTTGGGGACAAGGTAAAACAGATGATACCAAATATTAAACTAATTAGATAACATAATGAACTAATTACATAAGATACCAGATGGTCCAATATAGCTATTCCGATTCTGTTGGACATAAACAACTTACACTTCACAGTAACAACATAAGATCACAGGTTATTCCAGGCCACTTGTTCCAAAAGATTGATTGAGGGTGAGTTGAGATCATCATGGCATTTGGATTTTCACTTCTCCACACATTGGTGTCGTGCAAGTTGACAACACTACAAGAGCGTTCATTGCCTACACTTCTATTTTATAATAGTGTATGATACGTGTTCCTCTACTATTTTCCGCACGGTATTCATATAAGTGTCTGAGTGTCTGGAAGTTGATTAACGCTTAATGACGAATCTTTTCCTGTGCGATCCAGCAATATCCCCTCATATTCTACAATGGTAACAATTATTTGACAATAATCTTCCGTAGATGTTGTCAGGGACTTCCACACCCCAGGCACTCATAACTTTCTCGCCACAGTGATAAATATCTTCTTGTTAGAATGACTCCGATTACAGATCTTTCTCTGTCCATTTGCAAGAACGACATCTTGCAGCACCATAAATCAAGTGAAAATCTAGAAGATCCTGTAAGGAGTAATTCCCTAACGCCGACAACCAGTGACGCACTTTAAACAATGGTAAACCTCGCTTTAGACAAGTCATAGGCGGTTGTGTATTCTTTCAAAGTAGCATTATCTACGTCCATGCGGCAGTTAGTAGTTCGTTGTGAAACACTGGCAATCTAAAACACGTGGATCACAAGCATTACTTACCCAATCCTCACTGAACCTTAAATATGCATTTCAGACTAATGGTTACTTATCACACGATTCTTATTCTAGGTTCATCTATCATAATTTTGAACCTACAAAATTGAGGCAAGTGTTCAGTATATCAATAAAGTCAAGCTAACATTTTTTAAAAAATCGTAGCTTCAAAACAATCAGAGGAAACAGTGGTTTGTTGTAAAACGTTTAGTAGTTTGCAATGTTCTTTTATGTTTTGCCAGAATTTCAATGAGTGGTCCTCTAATCGCTCATAGAACACCAAGCAGTGTTATAGTTTTGCCCATGTACGGGTCAGAATTACAACTACAGTTCTGATCGATTACATACACGAAGGGTGGAAATGTCACTGACTTGTGTTGTGTAGCCGGCCGGAGTAGCCGTGTGGTTCTAGGCGCTACAGTCTGGAGCCGAGCGACCGCTACGGTCACAAGTTCGAATCCTGTCTCGGGCATGGATGTGTGTGACGTCCTTAGGTTAGTTAGATTTGATTAGTTTTAAGTTCTAGTCGACTGATGACCTCAGAAGTTAAGCCACATAGTGCTCAGAGCCATTTGAACCACTTGAACCATTTTTTGTGTTGTGTACACAAGATCCTTGACATAACTCCACAGAAAGAAGTCAAATGACGTGACATTGAGAGATGGCACCATCACCACCCGCCCAACTACCCACCTCTCAGGAAATGTGTCATTCAGCCAGCACATCCCACACTTTCAAATTCCAAAGAGAATGTGCTCTGCCATGCTGGAAGACGATGAGCGGCTGCAGCTCTGTGGTAGCAGGAACTGTTCTAACATGCCCAACTAAACATTTCCAGTTACGATTTTCTCTGCGTAGAAAAATGGACCTGCAACCATATCGTGCATTAGGCCACACGAAACACGGCGCTCCGAGCAATAACGGATGTTTCCACTCATGGGTTATCGATGCCTCAAATCCTTCTTTTGTGAAAATTAATGTATTCAGAAGTGTGAAACGTTGCTTCATCCGACAACAGGCACTTTTTCTGGTAGCCTTTGTCGACATCTATGGAGGCCAGCCTAGAATCCGTGAACGTATACCGCATTGGACGATTGTTTGGCTACAATGCTTGTACCGTTTGCACTTGGTACTCAGAAATGTGTAATCGCATATACAACATTTTATGGACAATTGATTGTGCTTCCGGAAATTTGCTTGATGCACGAGGAATTGACTACTGGGGACTGCTTTGAAATGTAGCTTGCACTTTATCAACACATACTTGAGATAAAATAGGAAGTCCACTTCGAGGAACGTCTATGAAATTGTTTTTCTCTTTAAAGTTCTTGAAACAAATCTTTACGCTGGTTTTTGCCGGTGCTGCCCTCTAATTGCGGCGTCGGTAATCCCCAATACCGTTGCCACAAATATGGATTCTGCATATCTGATCATACGTTGTACCTCCTCATAGTCTGTCGCCATTTTGATGCACTCCTAACTAAATCTGGACCAAAGTACAAAGGAAAACAACGTTGAGAGGTGCTAAACGTTTTACAACAAACCAAGATTCTCTGTCTCTAGTATCTTCGAAGCTACGATTAATTGAAAGGCTAGCTAGACTTTATGGACAAACTGCAATTTCCCATTAGATGTAGGAATAGTAAGTGAACAGAGTAAACCTACTAAATTATGTCAGTCGGAGTACTCACGCAGGCCGTTGGATTCCATGCGGGAGGCGGTGTTGACGGTGTCCCCGAAGAGGCAGTAGCGGGGCATCTTGTGGCCCACCACGCCCGCCACGCAGGGACCTGAAACAAGCCGCAGGACACTATGACGGTCTAAAAATTTTTGAGCATGCCACTGTTATAAACACTGCATTGTCCTACGCTCATAATTAGTGGGGTTCTAATGCACTGGCATTGCGTCACATGTGATTAAAACTTGTTTGTGACAAACTGTGAAACGTCCCCTTAGAAAAATTTATGAATTACTGTGCTGACAAACCCCTTACGTTATTTGATTTTCAAACAGCTGAGCAGAACTGAAAATACTCAGGCATTTCGCTCTTTACCTATTCTGATCAACACTAAACTGACACACAATATTTTTAGAGCAACGCAATCTGACTTTCAATAATCCCTGCAAAAGAATGGCCCTGACTAACATTAACCTATCCTTTCACAATTCACTTACCTCACAAAAATGCCACTACTACCAGCTAAATAAAAGATTCAAACTACTGAAGGCACTAACTACTAATAGGCATACTTAGCAAATCAAAGATTTTGATAGGGAACAAACAATTTATTTACCTTAATAGTATTAAAAAGCGATACAGATGGCAGATACAGGTGCAACCACAACGGAGGGGTATCTGTTAAGAGGCCAGACAAACGTGTGGTTCCTGAAGAGGGGCAGCAGCCTTTTCAGTAGTTGCAGAGGCAACAGTCTGGATGATTGCCTGACCTGGCCTTGTAACATTAACCAAAACGGCCTTGCTGTGCTGGTACTGCGAACGGCTGGAAGCAAGGGGAAACTACAGCCGTAATTTTTCTCGAGGGCATGCAGCTTTACTGTATGGATAAATTATGATGGCGTCCTCTTGGGTAAAATATTCCGTAGGTAAAATAGTCCCCCATTCGGATCTACGGGCGGGGACTACTCAGGAGGACGTCGTTATCAGGAAAAAGAAAACTGGCGTTCTACGGATCGGAGAGTGGAATGTCAGATCCCTTAACCGGGCAGGTAGATTAGTCAATTTAAAAAGGTAAATGGATAGGTTAAAGTTAGATATAGTGGGAATTAGTGAAGTTCGGTGCAGGAGAAACAAGACTTTTGGTCAGGTGAATACAGGGTTATAAACACACAATCAAATAGGGGTAATGCAGGAGTAGGTTTAATAATGAATAAAAAAATAGGTTTGCGAGTAAGCTACTACAAATAGTATAGCGAACGCATTATTGTGGCCAAGATAGATACGAAGCCCACGCCTACTACAGTAGTATACGTTTATATGCCAACTAGCTCTCCACATGATGAAGAAATTGAAGAAACGTATGATGAGATAAAGGAAATTATTCAGGTAGTGAAGAGAGACGAAAATTTAATAGTCATGGGTGACTGTAATTCGAGAGTAGGAAAATGGAGAGAAGGAAACATAGTAGTGGAATATGGATTGGGGCTAAGAAATGAAAGAGGAAGCCGCCTGGTAGAATTTTGCACAGAGCACAACTTAATCATAGCTAACACTTGGTTCAAGAATCATAAAAGAAGGTTGTATACATGGAAGAATCCTGGAGATACTAGAAAGTATCAGATAGATTATATAATGGTAAGACAGAGATTTAGGAAACAGGTTTTAAATTGTAAGACATTTCCAGGGGCAGATGTGGACTCTGACCACAATCTATTGGTCATGAACTGTAGATTAAAGCTGAATAAACTGCAAAAAGGTGGGATTTTAAGGATATGGGACCTGGATGAAATGAAAGAACCAGAGCTTGTACAGAGTTTCAGGGAGAGCGTAAGGGAACGATTGACAGGAATGGTGGAAAGAAGTACAGTAGAAGAAGAATGGGTAGCTCTGAGGGATGAAGTAGTGAAGGCAGCAGAGGATGAAGTAGGTAAAAAGACGAGGGCTAGTAGAAATCCTTGGGTAACAGAAGAAATATTGAACTTAATTGACGAAAGGAGAAAATACAAACATGCAGTAAATGAAGCAGGCAAAAAGGAATACAGATGGAAACCCAGTTCTAAGCAAAGGAGGGAAAGCAGAATGGTGGAAGGAGTATATAGAAGGTCTATACAAGGGTGGTGTACTTGAGGACAATATTATGGAAATGGAAGAGGATGTAGATGAAGATGAAATGGGAGATACGATACTGCGAGAAGAGTTTGACAAAGCGCTAAAAGACCTGAGTCGAAACAAAGCCCGGGAGTACACAACATTCCATTAGAACTACTGATGGCCTGGGAGAGCCAGTCCTGACAAAACTCTACCATCTGGTGAGCAAGATGTATGAGACAGGCGAAATACCCTCAGACTTCAAGAAGAATATAATAATTCCAATCCCAAAGAAAGCAGGTGTTGACAGATGTGAAAATTACCGAACTATCAGTTTAATAAGTCACAGCTGCCAAATACTAACGCGAATTCTTTACAGACGAATGAAAAAACTAGTAGAAGCCGACCTCGGGGAACATCAGTTTGGGTGCCGTAGAAATATTGGAACACGTGAGGCAATACTGACCTTACGACCTATCTTCGAAGGCAGATTAACGAAAGGCAAACCTACGTTTCTAGCATTTGCAGACTTAGAGAATGCTTTTGACAATGTTGTCTGGAATACTCCTTCACATTCTAAAGGTGGCAGGGGTAAAATACAGGGAGCGAAAGGCTATTTACAATTTGTACAGAAACCAGATGGCAGTTATAAGAGTCGAGGGGCATGAAAGGGAAGCAGTGGTTGGGAAGGGAGTGAGACAGGGTTGTAGCCTCTCCCCGATGCTATTCAATCTGTATATTGAGCAAGCAGTAAACGAAACAAAAGAAAAGTTCGGAGTAGGTATTAAAACCCATGGAGAAGAAATAAAAACTTTGAGGTTCGCCGATGACATTGTAATTCTATCAGAGACAGCAAAGGACTTGGAAGAGCAGTTGAACGGAATGGACAGTGTCTTGAAAGGAGGATATAGGATGAACATCAACAAAAGCAAAACGAGGATAATGGAATGTAGTCGAATTAAGTCGGGCGATGCTGAGGGAATTAGATTAGGAAATGAGACACTTAAAGTAGTAAAGGAGTTTTGCTATTTGGGGAGCAAAATAACTGATGATGGTCGAAGTAGAGAGGATATAAAATGTAGACTGGCAATGGCAAGGAAAGCGTTTCTGAAGAAGAGAAATTTGTTAACATCGAGTATAGATTTAAGTGTCAGAAAGTCGTTTCTGAAAGTATTTTTATGGTAGCCATGTATGGAAGTGAAACGTGGACGATAAATAGTTTGGACAAGAAGAGAATAGAAGCTTTCGAAATGTGGTGCTACAGAAGAATGATGAAGATTAGATGGGTAGATCACGTAGCTAATGATGAAGAACTGAAGAGGAGTATGTGGCACAACTTGACAAAAAGAAGGGACCGGTTAGTAGGACATGTTCTGAGGCATCAAGGGATCACCAGTTTAGTATTGGAGGGCAACGTGGAGGGTAAAAATCGTAAAGGGAGACCAAGAGATGAATACACTAAGCAGATTCAGAAGGATGTGGGTTGCAGTAAGTACTGGGAGATGAAGAATCTTGCACAGGATAGAGTAGCATGGAGAGCTGCATCAAACCAGTCTCAGGACTGAAGAAAGACCACAACAACATATATATATATATATATATATATATATATATATATATATATATATATATATATATATATATATTAGTTCATGACATCCAGTCTTACAAATATATTGTCTCTGATGGACACACGTCCAGATCATCCGCTCTCAAAACTCCGCCATCTCTCTCCCAACATCCACCACTGCTGGCGGCTCACATCCAACTGCGCAACGCTGCGCACTGTTAACAGCCAACTGCCCAACACTACAATAACAAATTCCAACAATGCAAACCAGCCACAGACTGCACTCAGCACAGTAAGTGATTTTCATACAGAGCGCTACGTGACGTTACCAACAATGCAAACCAACCACAGACTGCACACAGCACAGTCAGTGATTTTCATACAGAGCGCTATCTTACGTTACCAACATAAAAACCTAAACAGCCTACTTACAACTGTTTTAATCTCATGACGAGTGGGAGGAAATCCATCGACGCCTACTATACGTTGGGTAAGTGAAAGCTAGCAGTAAATCATGAGCTCACAGAGGAGTGACATCGGCCGTGAGCTAGACAATATGCACCTCGCCGCGGGCTGCGAGATTGGTTGGTTGATTTGCTCAAGCGATCACTGAGAACGTAAATCAGGATTGCCGGTCGCGGGTTTCGCTGGCTTCGAGAGTTAGTACTATTGCGCAGTATGAATTATATCTCCGCATTAATGACGGACCTTGCCGTGCGCTGTGGCGTGCGTGGCTCGGCGATATGTATAGGGCACCACAGGTGCAACCACAACGGAGGGGCATCTGTAGAGAGCCCAGACAAACGTGATTCGTGAAGCTGCGCAACAGACTTTTCAGTAGTAGCAACGGCAGTAGTTTGAATGACTGAATTATCTAACCTTGTAACGTCAGACTGAATGGTCGTGCTATGCTGGAACAGTGTAAAGCTGAAAACAAGGCGAAACCAGAGCCGCTACTGCTCCCGAGGAGATGCAGCTCTGCTGTATGGTTTAAGGGCCCTTTTGGGTAAAATAATCCGCAGGTGAAATAGTCATTACCCCCCATTCGGATTCAGGGAAAGGGACTAGTCAGGAGGATGCCATTATACGTGTCGGCGCGTGTAGTATTACATTTCTTAATCGCGCAGATAGATTAGAAAATTTTAGAAACTGAAATGGATAGGCTGAAGTTAGAGATAGTGGGAATTAGTGATGGTTCAAATGGCTCTGAGCACTATGGGACTCAACATCTTAGGTCATAAGTCCCCTAGAACTTAGAACTACTTAAACCTAACTAACCTAAGGACATCACACACACCCATGCCCGAGGCAGGATTCGAACCTGCGACCGTAGTAGTCCCGCGGTTCCGGACTGCAGCGCCAGAACCGCACGGCCACCGCGCCCGGCGGAAATAGTGGAATTCGGTACCAGAAGAAACAGCACTTCTAGTCAAGTGAATACAGTGTCATAAATACAAAATCAAGTTGGGGTAAAACAGGAGTGAATTTAAATAGGAAAGCGGGTAAGCTACTATGAACAGCACAGCGGACGCATTATCGTAGCCACGATAAACACAACGCCAACACCCATCACAGAAGTACAAGTTTATATGTCAGTTAGCTTCGCAATTAATAAAGATACCGAAGAAATGCATGATGAGAGAAAACAAATTGTTCACACAGTTAAGGGAGACCAAAATTTAATCGTGATAGGTGACTGGAATTCGATAGCACGAAGAAGAAAAGGAAAAACATTATGGTGATATGGACTGGACGAAAGGAATGAAAACCTGGTAGAATTTTGCACTGAGCATAATTTAATCTCCGCTAACACATGGTTTAAGTTTCATGTAAGAATGATGTATGCGAAGAAAAAGCTTGTAGACAACAGTAATATTAATTTTAATTATGTAATGGTATGACAGATTTCTGAAGCAGATTTTAAACTGTAATATATCCCTTTAGACAGACGTGCACTACGACGACAATATATTATTTATAAACTACAGATTAAAACTGAAGAAGCTGCAAATTGATGGGAGGTGGAACCTGGGTAGATTGAAGGAATCGGAGATTGCTGAGAGATTGAAATATGGACTGAAGCATGGAGAGGGAATAAAAAAAAAAAAACGAATGCGAAGCTTTGAGAAGTGAAATATTGAAGGCAGCTTCGATATCACAGAAGATACTGGCTGTAATTGATGAAAGGGAAAATGTACAAATACAGAAAATGAAGAAGGCGAAATGGAATGCGAACAGCTAGAAATGAAACCGAGAGAAAGTGCATAATGTGCGAATCTAAGCTGGAATGTGTAGAGGAAAAATGTAAATCTATAGAACGATATGCAACTGGGGGAGAGATACATGCCGGACGGTGTGGCTGAGAGGTTCTAGGCGCTACAGTCTGGAACCGCGTGATCGCTACGGTCGCAGGTTCGAATCCTGCCTTGGGCATTGATGCGTGTGATGTCCTTAGGTTAGTTAGTTTCAAGTAGTTCTAAGTTCTAGGGGACTGATGACCTCAGCAATTAAGTCCCATAGTGCTTAGAGCCATTTTTTGAGAGATACGTATACGACATACACGAAAACAAGAGAACCAGGTAGCATACCTATAACAATCAAGAGCTCAGATGCAAAACCAGTACTAAGTATGGAACAGAAACCTGAAAGATGGAAGGAATCTACATAGGGACTATAAAAAGGAAATGAACTAGCACACAGTAACATAGAAAGATAAGGGAAGTAGACGAAGTTGAGATGGGGGATATGACGCAGCGAGAAGAATTTACAGAGCGCCGAAAGACTTAAGTTGAAAGAAAACCCCTGCACACACGAAACTCACTCGGAATTATTGAGATCTTTATGAAAGCCAGCCACTACAATACTATTCTGCTTGGTATGTAGCGTGTATCAGGCATGGAAGACACACTCAGACTTTCAGAAGACTGAATTATTTCAAATTCCAAAGAAAGAAAGTTTTGAAAGGTGTCAGTATTACTGAACTAATGGTTTCATAAATCATTATTGCATAATACTGACACGAATTATTTACAGAATAATGGAAAAACTG
The DNA here is from genome assembly GCF_023864345.2 of Schistocerca serialis cubense. Taxonomy (NCBI): domain Eukaryota; kingdom Metazoa; phylum Arthropoda; class Insecta; order Orthoptera; family Acrididae; genus Schistocerca; species Schistocerca serialis. The sequence goes on from NC_064642.1 coordinate 66,255,122, forward strand.
ATAGAAATCGGCTTCGGGGAAGACCAGCTTGGGTTCTGGAGAAATGTAGGAATACGCGAGGCCAAACTGAGCCTACGACTTATCTTATAAGATACGTTAACGACAGTAAAACCATCGTTTAAAGTACATTTAAACTTAGAGAATGCTTCGTCAGTGTTGACTAGATTATACTCTTTCAATTTCTGAAGGTAGCAAGGACAAAATACAGTTAGTGAAACGTAACGTACAACATGCACAGAAACCAGACAGGAGCTACAAGAGTCGAAGGACATGAAAGGTAAACAGAGGTTGAGTAGGGAGTGAGACAAAATTGAAGCCTGTTTCTGACGTTATTCAGTCTGTACATTGTGTAAGCAGTTAAGGAGACCAAAGAAAAATTTGGAGATGTGTTAATGTTCAGGCCGAATAGCTAAAGGCTTTGAGGTTCGTCGATGACCTTGTAATTCTGTCAGAGGATGGTTTTGGGTTAACAATTGAATGGGATGGATAGTGTCTTGGTACGATTTAAGGCGAACATCAAAGAAAGTGAAACAACGTAGTCGAATGAAATCAAGCGATGACGAGGGCATTGGATTAGGAAATGGGACACTAACAGTAATAGATCACTTTTGCTACTTGCGCAGTAATATGAGTGATGTTAGCCGAAGTAGAGAGGGTATAAAATGCCAAGAATGATGTTTCTGAAGAAGAGAAGCTGGCTAACATAGAACACAAATTTAAATGTGAGGAAGTCTTTTCTGAAGGTATTTGTCTAAAATGTGGCCATGCGCGGGAATGTATCGTGGACGGCAAGCAGTTCAATCAAGAAATATGGTGGTGCAGAAGAAAGCCGAAGATTAGGTGGGTAGATATCGTAACTAATGAGAAAGCGCTCAATAGAACTTGGGGAAAAAGAAATTTATGGCTTTCCTTGACTTAAAGATGGGATCTGTTTATAAAGCCGTGGAGGGAAGCGAGGAAGAGCGATGGGCGGAGGTGGGAGGGGAGCGGCGAAGTCGTAGAGGAAGAACAAGAGACGTATACAGTAACCAGGTTCAACTTGATGATATTTGCTGATGAAGAGATCTGCACAGGAAAGAGAAGTATGGAGAGCTGCATCAGTGCAGTCTTCGGACCGAAGACCACAACAAGAACAACTTGAATAATATAAAGAGACCATGACAGCGCTGTAAGTTTTGCACGAAATTTGTTTTGGTTAATCGTTGGGCAGGACACATGATAAGCAGTTGAGAGTTTGTTTGGGGCCTACAGATGTAACTGGGACAATTTACATTCTTCAAACCAGAGCAGAGACACTTATAACTACTACTCGCGCAGTTTCAGTAAAATATCAAACTGTTCTGAAGTTTCTATAGTCATTTTGCTACGGATGATGTGATGGCGGTCATCAGGAGATGAACTATGACGAATAATTAATACTGAAGTGGTAACCTACGAGTACATGGTGGAGAGCTCTTGAAATGACGGTGTAATGAAGAATGGTTTTACACAAGTATCACCTTAAAACATGAATAGCACATTCTTCGTTTCATGAGCTTGCTTGTGGAATCATCTAAGAAGTGCATGAAATAGGGTGGGAAGCTATTCACAGAGGAAGCTAACGTCTATTGAAATGACATATTATTTTTAAATTTGCCAGAAAGGCTGTGGTGGCAAATAGTGACTAAGCTTTCACTATTGTTTCAGACCACCTCTAGTGGATAGGTGATGAGCTGTTATAAATGGATACTCCAGTCCAGCGAAAAATTAAATAACAATTTATTTCGTCTCGTTTGTAGTCTTGGATTTTCGTCCCGTTGTTGTACCTTTTCTTAATTCACCCTGTTCAGGTAATAGAAAAGGTGATGCGATCGTAGTCTAAGATAAAAAGCTGAAGCTCGATGGAGAAAGTAAGAGAAAGAAATGTCAAAGAACTGTTCCTCTCCCCAAGAAAATAAATAATCTATTTATATCCTTCGTAAAAGGAAACGAGTGCAGTGATAACGAGATCTTCTATTTCAAGAACTGTTATATAGTAGAAAAAAGAGGAATAATTAAAAATCGCGAATGCTAACAGTTTTCAGAAATTTTATTTTCAAGGGGATATTTCCAAAAACTCTTGATAGTGATTAAGAGGTAATAGCATTCACAAAGATAATTATTAGAGACATGATTTAACGCGAGGCGTCCTGCGGCAATGTAATAATTAGATAATATTTGACTGTGTTTTCACCGCTGATATGGCATGCTCAAACGTGCTATGGCCATTCACGTAGCTGTGCAAAATCACTGTGCCAGGTGTCGTAGTGTTTTGCGCATTTACGCAGCCACCAGAAGACTCGGGTTCGAATCTTGGTCCTGTTACAAATCTCCAATCGTCGCTTCAGCCTTCACATATATATTACATAAATTTTCTTAGTGGTTACGACAGAAATATCACCTGGAAGTACATAGATTTGACTACTCAATTACGTACATGTACTGAAAATGGTTATTTGATCCAAAAGTTCATCTTTGTGTCTAATCGCTTTGTCAGGCATACTTAATCTGTAGCGTTTGCCATCGAACTGACAATTTCTATCTATAATTTTCCAGTTACTACGTCAGGTAGTAACGTCAGTTTATGCATGCTGCGGATACAAATATTAATCTTTGGGAATACAACACAAAGTTTTAGAGAATGATATTACATTGTCGGGCTTAAAACTGATAAACTACCTGGCTATCAGTTATAAATCTCGTGGGGCTGTTAGCGGGTAAACCGCCCCATTCCCGATTCTTTAAAGAATCTAATCACTCTATTAGTTTACTCGTTTTCAGTGGTAAGGGGCAATCTGGAATGATTTCTTGAGTGGAAGTGAACATCTTAAGCAAGATCGCTTGAAAAGCAACTTTATTGCCGATTAAAGGTTTCGGTATGCATGGTTAGCACCTTCAGATGTCGATAAGAGGTTATTACGCGTCTCCTGTACTAGCTGTACCTGGAAATGTTTTAGAATGGTGACTTGTACTAGGTGTACAACAATGATGAACAATGAATATCTAAGTTGCGGTTAAAACCACAATCATAGAGTAATTCGCCACATGCTCGTGTCCATTACGAGACACTGCTGTGTACTTCAGTGCACTCAGGGCGCCGCTAGGCTGTCGCAATGAAGTACACAGTAGTGTCTCGTATGGGACAGGAGCATATGGCGAATTACTCTGTGTACTGTGTTTTTTTGCCAATTAATTGTTCATCTCGTTCCTCCCATAACTGGCAATGTTTTATAATGGGGACATGTACAGCTAGTATGGGAGACACCTAATAACCTTTTATCGAGATATGAAGGTGGTAACCATGCTTACCGAAACCGGTAATCCACAATAAAGGTTCTTCACAAGCGATCTTAGCTGAGCCGTTCACGTGCTCTCAACGAATATCTCCCTTTTAAGAAAGGTTAATAATCAGGTATATCTATGCTTATGATGTGATATCTCCCGAGCAATGTGTAGTACAATGGTATAGATTTGCAAGTACATTCGGTAGTACAAACAGGTACTGTCTGCAAGATGTGTTGCGAATGGAGACGATAGTAAATAAATAACAAATTGAAACGTTATGTCAGATGCCGAATGTCTATTGTATGTATAGCGGAAAAACAGTAAGTAACAAACTTTTTTTCCTTTCATCATTTTGTGTGCGACGTGGGCGAGAAAAATTTTCGAAAACCTTTAAAACCATATGAAAAGTCTGCTGGAGGTCACTAAGCACTCTCATTCTCAAATACTAGATAATTATAGAGTAGGGGAGGGGTTGACATGTAATTTTAGATGGGTCCAGATAGTTTTGAAAATTTTTATCGAGGTCCAGAAGAAAACCTTCATATTCCACACTAATTTTTTTAAATTTTCACTCACAAAATAATATGAAATACAACAGTCAGTCATACATGTATTCCAAAATCCACAACAAAGCTCACATTCCTTACTAATTTTTTATTTTAATTTTCATGTTCAAACTAATATGAAATGCAAAGACAAGCATGTATGTATTTACAAAATTCAGAAAAATCTTATATTCCTCAATTTTTATTTTTATCTTCAGTCAATAATTTTGAAATACAACAGATAGCCACATCTTCATTAAAAACTCAATGGAAGAAATTTCATTTGCGGTCTTGAGCTAGTTTCTTAAAGTTATTCATGTTGGGAACAGCTTATGCCATTACAGTCTAAATGGTGGACAGCCGTTAATCTTGAGCGATACTTGTTCATCAGTTTCACATGTATATGTGGAGCAAAACATAATAGCCACGTATGTGATTAATTTTTTGCAATTTTCACTGTTTTATGAGACATGTCCATTCAAAATTTTTCAGCGGATGCAGTTTTATACGTTTGCAAGGAAATGTTTTCCTGTAAGTCTGGTATCTCCATTCGAAATAAAGGCTTTGAAAGGTAGGACTATTTCGCAACCACATCCGTCCATTCTGCCGCTGGAGAAGCTTCAAAAGGCGATGTTAAGAATCTCGACAGCTTCTCCATCTCTGAAAAGTATTGGAATCTTGCTGCAAATTCCATCTTAAGATCTGACATAGAATTTTACAATGTTGAAATGTCTATTCCAGAAATGTTTTTTTACTCATAAATTGCTTGAAAGTGAAAATATTCTTGACTTGCAATGTCTTTTTCAACGATAGCCAGCTTGCGACGAGAGGAAGACACACTTTGTATCAGATCATATAGTAATTTCCCACTTCCCTGTGGCTCGGTAGTGAGTGCATTTAAATATTTCAGAATGTCTTTCAGAAAGCTACAGCTAGTGAACTGCGTTCGTCTGCCAGGGATTCCAATGGTGTCTTGCTTCTTGTGGATCCAAGTTTTCTAAGAAGGACGTTACTTTCTTTATTTGCCAAAACGTTCAATCACTTGACCTTTACTTAGCCAACGAGCACTGTTGTATTGCACTAAGTCAGAATGCGCTGAATCGCACTCGGAAAGAATCTCTTTGATCTGTCTGTGCTGAAGAGCAGAGCCAGACCTCATAAAATTAGTCAACTTGATCTACCTGTCAATTACTTCTTACAGAATCAGACTAAGTTTTCCATGAATTGCTGCCTGGTGAATTATGCACTGATAAGATAGTAGCTCGGCATTCTTATCTCTGATTCTCTTTATTAGTCCTTTTTCTTTGCCGATCGTCGCTGGGGCCCAGTCAGATGAAAGAGACACCATTTTATCGTAACTAATGATTGATTTAGTCATCAGAAGTCTTAAATAAATCTTCTCTGGGGGTCTTGCCTTTCAACGGCAATATTGTTAGCAATTCTTCTCTAAATTCGTTACTTCCAGTATCCACGAATCACACGTAAATGGACAATTGCTCTTCATCAACAACATCGCATGATTCATCTAGAGATATGGCATAGCAAGTCGCCTTCTGCGGAAGTTCGAACAAATTACTTTTACTGAAAGCAGCCAAAATTTAGCTTCGTCTTTTATTACTTCTTGCCTACAATTGAATACCTTGAATTGCGTCAACAACATGTTTTTCTCATCAAAAGTGCCACGGCCATTTCCATCATACATTTGTTTTACTACTCAGAGTCTGAAAATGGCTTCTGGTATTTAGTAAATGTCCAACACACACGCATCGCTGCTTCTACAGATTTTTCTTGCTCGGTCATAGAGAAAATTACGATAGCATGTTTTTTTTTTTAAAGCTAGATGTGCCTGGAGTCTTTCTTGACGACCTTCACTACCCACAAGAAAATTTTTATGGAATTGCTGATGAGTTGTTTCGTAGTGTCGTTTTAAACTGGCACTTGTAGCAAGAGCGACAGTTCTGTTGCACATGAGACAAACTGGAACAGCTCCATACCAGTCAGGCAGCGTAAAACAATATTGTTCGGTCCACTCGGTCAAAAACGTCTTATTTTCAGTATCAACCTTGCGCCTCTTAGGATTCATGTAGATGCAAAAGAAACGTTATAAGCCTCGATAATTCCGAAACGCTTCGTGCGAGAACGCAATAACTACTGACAAAGTAACAATAAAATATGTGTACTTTATTTAGATTCGGTCTTTACGAAAATACCTTCGCCCGACACACAGCACGCGACGATGCAACGCAAAAGAGGCACTTTTGTGTCAGTGTATCCCGCCGCACACCAATGAAACCGCGTGCAAAGGAGCCGCACTGCAAAGGAGGCGCTTCGATGTCAAAGATTCCCGCCGCCAAGTGAACTCGTCCAAAGTTTCATGAAGTAGCTTTAGGCTGTTGTTCGAGTTCCTAATAGGAGAATGGTGGTCAAATATATATGCATTCTCCGATTTAATGGAGGTTTCAGACGCTGCCATAGTCTGAGATTGATTTATAAACTGAAGAGACAAAGAGACAGGTACACATCCGTAATATCATGCAGCACCCCTGCTAGCTGGCAGAACTGCGCAACACGACGTGCCATGGACTCGACTAATGTCTGAAGTAGAGCTGGAGGGAACTGACCATGAATGCTACAGGGCTGTCCCTAAATCTGTAAGAGTATGAGGGGGTGCAGATATCTTCCGAACAGCATGTCGCAAGGCATCACAGATACACTCAATAATGTTCATGTCTGCGAGGTCTGGTGGCCAGCGGAAGTGTTTAAACTTAGAAGAGTGATCCTGGAGCCACTCTGTAGCAATTCTGGACGTGTGAAGTGTCGTATTGTCCTGCTGAAATTGCCCAGGTCCGTCGAAGCGCACAATGGACGTGAATGGATGCGAGTGATCAGACAGTATGCTTACATAAGCGTCACCTGTCAGAGTCGTATCTAGACGTCTCAGGGGTCCCATATCACTCCACCTGCACACGCCCCACACAATTACACAGCCTCCACCAAGTCACCTGATGACACACAGGGGCAATGGATTCGTAAGGTTGTCTCCACACCTGTACACGTCTATCCGCTCTGTAACAGTTCAGACACTAAATGTAACTGGGTTTTCTCTTTTTATGCTAGTCAATTGTCAGGATGAGCATTACTGAAAAGGGCATTTGATTCTAAAGCATTATGTCAGGGTGAAAATACTAAATAAATAAATTTTTCTCTCTTAACAACATGTAGGCAGGGTGGGTTCTTCCTTGGCTCGGGTTTGAGGTAGAATGAAACAGCATTTTTACATAAGATAACTTTTATTGAAAGTTTCGTACAACTGTATCTTACTGGATGTTCTGGTTCGGCGAGCGGCAGCTGTGTCGTTTGTGAAGCCCTCTGCTGCGGCGGCGACGGCGTCTGATTACGCGTATCGGTGTGTATCTCGTGTCGCCGTCTCGCCCAGCTGACTGGAGACGCGCAGCGCGAGGTGGCCCTTTTAATTATTGCGAGTGAAGTCGTGCATCGGATGGTGATACTTTGGATGTGGTGTCCCAGTGTTTCTCTTCTCTAAGCGGCCGCGTGTGTTGTGCGTCGGCCAGCGGAGCGGCGCGGCGGGGAAAGGCCAGTGTCACGGACTCGAACAACGGACTCCAGCTTGCCAGTCTTCGGCTGTCAGATCTTCATCCCAGCTCACAGGTGACTGCTGATGTGAGGCCGTCTCCTTCCTGTTCTCACGAGTCACCCGGGTACGTAAAAATCAGACTTCAAATACCTTTTAACTTCTGTCTTCTGACGCCGAGGCTGCTGCTTGCTACTCCATTACAGCGGCGGACTTGGTGCGTCTGTGCATGATGCAGTCTCTTCTTGCATGACGGTCTTCAGCACCGAAACTGACTGAAAACTACTGCTACTCTTCTCTTCTTCCTTCGTCTGTCGGGCCCACTGCGTCTCGCGTATTTATTCACTTCAGTTTACTGGAGGTGAACGACTTCACGGTCATTGCCTCTTCTGTCACGTTGAAAAGCTTCTCGAAGAATCTTCTTAACATCGGTCATTGGCTCTTGAAATGTAGGCGAGGGCCTTTGATCACATGTGACGACTGAGAAACACGTGAGCCGGTCGGGCGATGCCCTGACGGCTGAATCGACAGCGTCCGCTTATGTGGAACTTGCTGACTTCATGGTCATTGTCTCTTCTGCTATGCTGTTCTGCCCGCTGTTTGCCAGTGTGTAATTCTTCTAAACTAAACTAAGTTTTTCATTTATATTCTAATTTCTACTTCACTTTGATTTCACTAATTTATTTACTTAAGTACCACTCAACAGCTCGATACAATCTGAAACGAGACTCGTCCGACCAGGCAATATCTTTCCAGTCATTAACAGTCCATTGTCGGTGTTGCGAGGCGTAATGCTTTACAACGCATAGTCAGTCATCAAGGGTACACGAGTGGGCATTCGGCTTCGAACGCCCACCCCGAAGATGTTTCGTAGAATGGTTCGCATACTGACACTTTCTGATGGCCCAGCATTGAAATCCGTAGCAATTTGCGTAAGGGTTGCACTTCTGTAACGTTGAACGATTCTCTTCAGTCGTCGTTAGTCTTGTTCTGGCAGGATCCTTTTCTGGGCGCAGCGATGTCGGAGATTTGATGTTTTGGCTGATTCCTGGTATTCACGGTACACTCGTGAAATGATCTTAAGGGAAAGTCCCCACTTCGTCGCTACCTCGGAGATACTGTGTTCCATCGCTCATGCGCCGAATATAACACCTCTTTGAAATTCTCTTAAAACTGGATAACCTGCCCTTGTAGCAGCAATAACCGATTTAACAATTGCGTTCGACACTGATTGTCTTTTATAGACGTTGCCGACAGCAGCACCGTATTCCGCCAGTTTACATATCTCTGTATTTGAATACGCATGACTATACTAATCTCTTTGGCCCTTCAGTGTAATTATTCAGCAGTTAATTTTACACTGTTGGAAAAAATTACAAGGGTGACGCTGAAACGAATCGTTACCTACAGAAAAATATTTTTTAACTAATTTGAGAACGTAATTTGTGCTTAAAACGTGTGTCTCGCTGACCAGTTCTTGACCTTTTTCCAAAGCTGTTTCACAAAGGAAGACCGCACTGCAGTTCCTTCTCTAATTCCTCGCACAAACGAAAAAATGGCTGACATCGAAATAAGTGTCCAAGGAATAGAAAAGCAACTGGAATCACTCAACAGAGGAAAGTCCACTGAACCTCACGGGATACCAATTCGATTCTACACAGAGTACGCGAAAGCACTTGCCCCTCTTCTGACAGCCGTGTACCGCAAGTCTCTAGAGGAACGGAGGATTCCAAATGATTGGAAAAGAGCACAGGTAGTCCCAGTCTTCAAGAAGGGTCGTCGAGCAGATGCGCAAAACTACAGACCTATATCTCTGACGTCGATCTGTTGTTGAACTTTAGAATATGTTTTTTGCTCGAGTATCATGTCGTTTTTGGAAACCCAGAATCTACTATGTAGGAATCAACATGGATTCCGGAAACAGCGATCGTGTGAGACCCAACTCGGTTTATTTGTTCATGAGACCCTTAAAATATTAGATACAGGCTCCCAGGTAGATGCTATTTTTCTTGACTTCCGGAACGCGTTCGATACAGTTCCGCACTGTCGCCTGATAAACAAAGTAAGAGCCTACGGAATATCAGACCAGCTGTGTGGCTGGATTGAAGAGTTTTTAGCAAACAGAACACAGCATGTTGTTATCGATGGAGAGACGTCTACAGACGTTAAAGTAACCTCTAGCATGCCACAGGGGAGTGTTATGGGACCATTGCTTTTCACAATATATATAAATGACCTAGTAGATAGTGTCGGAAGTTCCATGCGGCTTTCGCGGATGATGCTGTAGTATACAGAGAAGTTGCAGCATTAGAAAACTGTAGCAAAATGCAGGAAGATCTGCAGCGGATAGGCACTTGGTGCAGGGAGTGGCAACTGTCCCTTAACATAGACAAATGTAATTTATTGCGAATACATAGAAAGAAGGATCCTTTATTGTATGATTATATGATAGCGGAACAAACACTGGTAGCAGTTACTTCTGTAAAATATCTGGGAGTATGCGTGCGGAACGATTTGAAGTGGAATGATCATATAAAATTAATTGTTGGTAAGGCGGGTACCAGGATGAGATTCATTGGGAGAGTGCTTAGAAAATGTAGTCCATCAACAAAGGAGGTGGCTTACAAAACACTCGTTCGACCTATACTTGAGTATTGCTCATCAGTGTGGGATCCGTACCAGATCGGGTTGACGGAGGAGATAGAGAAGATCCAAAGAAGAGCGGCGCGTTTCGTCACAGGGTTATTTGGTAACCGTGATAGCGTTACAGAGATGTTTAGCAAACTCGAGTGGCAGACTCTGCAAGACAGGCGCTCTGCATCGCAGTGTAGCTTGCTCGCCAGGTTTCTAGAGGGTGCGTTTCTGGATGAGGTATCGAATATATTGCTTCCCCCTACTTATACCTCCCGAGGAGATCACGAATGTAAAATTAGAGAGGTTAGAGCGCGCAAGGAGGCTTTCAGACAGTCGTTCTTCCCGCAAACCATACGCGACTGGAACAGGAAAGGGAGGTAATGACAGTGGCACGTAAAGTGCCCTCCGCCACACACCGTTGGGTGGCTTGCGGAGTATAAATGTAGATGTAGATGTAGATGTAGACCTAACGCGGTCAAGGGCTGCGCCGCGGTCCGCCAATTCCCGACTGCTGGTGTAGATGACACGCGCGCAGTGAGCACTCTGGCCCACGACACTTTGGTATTTGATATAATTTATTAAGGCTTAAATATATAATTTTACCTCTTAATAAGCAGATTTTTATTCAGTCGTATGGCTAGGGCTCCCTGTCGAGCAGACCGTTCGCCAGGTGCCGGCCTTTCAGTTTGACGCCACTTTGGGGACCTGCAGTACATGAGGATGATAGAATAATGATGAGTGCAGCACAACACCCAGTCCCTGGACGGAGAAAATTCCCCGACCGAGCCGGGAATCGAACCCTGGCCCAGAGGATTGGAAATCTGTCACGCTGACCATTCAGCTACTGGGGGCGGACAATGAGCAGATTGCAACAACGTTTTAAATATGTAAATTCTGTTAGTAAATTTATGAAATTCTGGATATTTAGTTTTTTTGCCGTTGGGAGTCGTTATGTAGGCAACCTGCAGCTAAGGCTGCGATCGGTTTACCCATTGAGTAATATGGACAGTCTGCAAGTGACTCACATAGCTTACAACAAAAGCATCTGCTGTCTCTCCTTACGACTAACAGTACAAACATAGGGAATTTTAAAGAACAGCTACATCAGCAATGAACGCCCCGGACTTCGCAGTAATTGCTGTGTGTTGCTGGGTTGCCTACCTGTGTGGATGCCGATGCGCAGCTTGAGCTGGTCGTGCGGCCGGTGGCGGATGGTGAATCCCCGCACGGCCTGCAGCAGCGCCAGCGCCATGCGAGCCACCTCGCGGGCGTGCAGCGTACCGTTCCGCACCGGCAGCCCCGACACCACCATGTACGCGTCGCCGATGGTCTCCACCTGCCGGGAAAGAGAGGCGTGAGTGCACATTCATCAAAGCATTACTTCCCCTGACAGTGCTTACAAGTCAAAACCAAGAATCGAACATGTTCATGCTTCTCTTTCATGCTATCTTTGGGGGACAAAATGAAACTTTCGGTACCATTTTCCACCTCTGACCCTGATTGTCTCCATCTAACTTAACGGAGGCCTCGGGATACCCTACGAATCAGCATCACACAAAAAAGATTTCGTATTCTCATTCATTGTTTTCGACAAATAGCAACCTTCCCAGGATCATGGGCTTCTCTACAGACCCATCTGCCACCACAACTTTCATAATATGGGAGCATAATACATATTGTCAGTATTTTCTTCTCTTCCTATTTGTGTATGGCGCAATGTCACACGCCACAACATCATACGACCCAGTTTAAAGCCGATATCCAGTAAAGGTATGATCGGTTGACCCGTTTTTTGGTCTTTTGACAAGTTCAGAATTCCTTCAGAATTTAGGTTTTGGGATTACTTTTAAAATGCGCACAGGCAAACAGTCATAACAATCGACATTCAAGAAATTGCTATCAACATACTAATCATCATATGTAAGCACTAGCTTATTGGTTGTTGAAAGCAAAAGGATTATCCACTACTGGCTTGCTGAACATTTCCTAGCTTCACCAGAGCTGCGCTGGCTGTCATTTTCCAGTGTTCTTGTAGGACCTTCACAACTACCGTAGGGGGCTCGTGGTACACACAGTCCCCACTTCCTTCTCCTTGTGGGCAATCCGCTACTTACTGCTGTTGATAGTCTCCTACCATGTGGACCAAATGTTGGACTTGAGGGAGAGCAACAAGGATTTGACGTGGAAGATCAACTACAGATGTCATATTTACAGCCAGGCAAGTAGTAGAAAGGAAACAGCAATTTGGGAAAGCTATCATAGTTGCATTTATAGATATAAAAAAGACTTTGATGCATTTAGAAGAGAATAGATATGGTAAGGTCTGAATAGACTGCTATTGTCAAAAGGAATGCAACTCAGAAGAAGAACAACAAATAACAGTATAGCACTATAATAGATAGAAAGAAATCATATATATTCGCTAACGATGTGTGTTCTCTCGAGTGCTCTTTACTATAGTCATGGGCAACAAAAATAGGGAAACTTCGCCAAGAATCAATATAAGATGGCATTAAAATCATAGCACATGCATATAATGAGATGATTTAGGAATGAAATGAGCAGAAATTAAAAAGAACAACTAAATACCAGGCAGAAGCAATTGAAGAATAACACATGGAAATAAGCTTAGCAAACAATGAGGTAGTGAATATCAGCAGGAAAAATAAGTAGTGAAGGTGGAATTTGTAACGGACAACTAATTAACGAAGTAGATGTTTTCCAATATCTGAGAAGTTAGTTAAACAAGAAAGGAAATATCAAGGACGAAATTTCGGAGAGGAGACACGATTGATGAAAATTTTATTATTATATATCTCATAAAATTAGAAATTGAAAAGTTCTTGCCAAAGCCAAGTTGTAGTGTACAAGGCGTATTATCTGCCAATTTTTACCTATGGATCAGAATGCTGGACTTGGGTAAAGAAAGATTTGAGCACGCTACAAGCGACAGGGATGTGTTTTTACCAGGGATCCTGGGTAAGATTTCCTTACAGCAAATGTCAACAATAAAAAGAGAAATATAATTGAAAGTTACTTCTAAAATAAAACATCGTAGGAAAGAAACCTCTTCGTGTCATAGCTGAATGAGTAACCAGCTACCATACACTTTGTGAAGAATAGTTTAGGTCGATTGGCATTACTAGCTTCAGAATATCCCTACTTCCTGAGGCTATTGTTAAACAGGGAAGTATTTTTATTTTATTTTTTTGTTTTTGCTCATCAATCTTTTGGCTGGGTCAATGTTCTCTCTTATGGCTCCATCCCAGTTATTTGTTGGATATATTGCAATTTCTGTTTTTGCCCATAGCCTTTGCTCCCTACAGCTCCCTCAGGTAAAATGGATTTAATCTATGATGCCTTAACACATGTCCTCTCTTCCTGCCTCTTCTTCTTTTAAATGTATATCACGTATTCCTCTCTTTCTCCATTCTGCGGAGAATCTCTCCATTTCTTATCTTCACAGTCACCCTGATTATCAACATCTCCCCACAGCATTACATCTGAAACGCATCGATTCTGTTCCCTTCCGTTTTCCCTCCATAATTCATTTCTATGCAACACTGTAATTTTGGACATAGGTTATGAAAATTTCTAGCTCAAATTAAGACCAATGTTTGATACCAATAAACTTATTTTACACAAGAATACCCTCTTTGTCTCTTTCAGTCTGCTTTTTGTGTATTCCTTGCTTCGTGCGTCATGCATTGCTGTCCTTATAAGACAGCAGAATATCTTCACTTAATCTACTTTGAGGTCTTCAATTTGATGATGATGAACTCATTGCTAATCTCGTTTCTGATACTCATGATCTTGGTACTTCTTCATTTTTTCTGTCAAACCATGTTATGTGCTAACTGAACTGCAACATGTTCTGGAATTATTTTTCACTTACACTGAGATTAAAGTGTTATCAATGAACCATATCATTGACGTTTCTTTTCATCCTGTATTTTACTACACTTCTGAACGTTTCTTGAAATAATGCCCATTAAGAAACACCAATCAAAGAATCCTGAACTGGTCCTTAATGACCAAACACTGTTCCATTACACACCCTTGTTAGAGCAGGAGCCAGTTATTATTTCTCTGACCATTAAGTAAAAAGCTTGTTATAACTGTTCCACAGCCACATTCCATAGACTTCTTTATTCCCCTACCTTTATTCGGTGTGTTCGATACATTCACCAGTTTGTCCATATGACATAGCAGTCTGTACCATTACTCACGTGTAGAACAGTTGTGTTTTATACAGTCATATAGTTTTAATATTTTAATATACTGTAATATAAGATTTATTTGTTCAGAATCTCTTTAGGTGTCACATCATACTTGTGTTTTGTATCGATGCCGTCACAAAATGTCACATATCTTGGTACAACATTCTATATACAAATACGAATTCTTGCAGAAGTTTTGTATACTATCTGTTTAGCATTACATTATCTGACAATGACCTATGAGGTCGAAAGCAATAAAAAAAAATGGTTCAAATGGCTCTGAGCACTGTGGGACTTAACATCTGAGGTAATCAGTCCCTTAGAACTTAGAACTACTTAAACCTAACGAACCCAAGGACATCACACACATCCATGCCCGAGGCAGGATTCGAACCTGCGACAGTAGCGGTCTCGCGTTTCCAGACTGAAGCGCCTAGAACCGCTCGGCCACACTGGCCGTCTGGTATCAAGCCAGTTCATAACGAAGTAGTAAATATCACTGTGGAACATTAATGCTAGGTATTCTAGTTATTAATACTTTCTTTCCTTCATTGCTTCTTCGGTGTATAGACTGAACAGTAGGGGCGAAATACTGTGATCTTGTCGTATATCTTTTCTAATTCAGTCACTTCATTCTCTTTTCTCCATTCTTCACTTTTCCGTTAGTTACTGTACATATTGCATACTAGTCGTCTTTCACGATAAGTTAGACCAATCTTCCTGAGAATTTTTGCTCAGTTTTTCTCCGTCAAACGCTTTTTCACAGTAGACAAATCGTATGAACATGTTTTGATTTTGCTTGAGTCTTGTTTCAAATATCAAGCGGAAGGTTGGAACTGCTTCTGTAGTGCCTATATCAATTCACAGCTACTGAGTGTGATTAACCGACAGCATGTTAGCAGGATCTTTTTGAAGACTAGCCTGCAGGTAGGTTACGAAGAGAACAAACTTAATTTTAATAAGAAGGAGATGCCGTATATAGCTCGGCGTTCATGTAGAAGGCCTCCAGGTGACCGATCCCAGTAACCACATCTCTGAGGCAGTGTAAATACAATCCGCCGTTCATCGCTGGAACTTTAATAATTTACTCGGGAAAAACTGCTGCCGTCAGATGCAACTACTGTAGTATACATGATAGTTGATAACAGAGGTCGACGTTAAATATCGCAGATAGCGAAAGCAAGCAGAAGGTCTCAGTGCAGCATATAACCTACTAATTCAGCGTTGGAAACTAAACTGGTGAGCAATATAAACTATCATCGTCTGGGTGACAAAAGCTGTAGTACATCTGTTGCCAGCTAGGCTTTAACCTGTGTGTAACGGCTGACAAGCAACGAGCTGGAAATGTGATAGTAACATTAGATCTCGTGCGAATGACTGGGTTTCCAGAAGAACAAGCATTCCAAAAATATCTGACAACAGAAATAAAATTTTATTCTGTCTAATTACAAAATCCTTTAGAAAAGCACTAGCAATTCTAATACTCTTCAGGTATTAACAAGTGACTCATAGTTGTTCTATACGGTATGGCCGTGCGGTTCTAGGCGCTATAGTATGGAGCCGAGCGACGGCTACGGTAGCAGGTTCGAATCCTGCTTCGGGCATGGATGTACGTGATGTCCTTAGGTTAGTTAGAATGAATTAGTTCTAGGTTCTAGGCGACTGATGACCTCAGAAGTTAAGTCGCATAGTGCTCAGAGCCATGTGAGCCATAGTTGTTCTGTCCACAAAAATGTTACAGCTGTAACAGAAACATCAATGACCGAGCGAGGTGGCGCAGTGGTTAGCACACCGGACTCGCATTCTGGAGGACGACGGTTCGATCTCGCGTCCGGCCATCCTGATTTAGGTTTTCCGTGATTTCAGTAAATCGCTCCAGGCAAATGCCGGGATGGTTCCTTTGAAAGGGCATTGCCGACTTCCTACCCCATCCTTCCCTAATCCGATGACACCGATGACCTCACTGTCTGGTCTCCTCCCCCAAACAACACAATCCCCGCCCCCCACCCCCCCAAACATCAATGTCTTGCGGTTAGCAAGCAAAAACGAGTTTCTACAGTGTTACCACGACGGCATACCACTACCGTCCACCAAGCTTACTAGAGAAGCCAAGATGATCTTCACTAAGTCTCCACGAGTGGAAAACCTTGGCAGATGGCACCTTCTGCCAGGCCAGCACTTCGTAACAAGAAGCACCAGCCAATCACGGGGGGCTATCCCTTCTCTCTGTCTACTTTAGCTGTTATTTTTTAACATTTGCTTATATTCAATTCTAGTTTTCCTGTCTGAGCCGGATTTTAGTGTAAGATACCATTTCTCTCTTCTAAAAGTTGGTTTAATTTTTTGGGGTGATATTCAAATTTATCTCTGTTCTGTGACTTTTTCAGACAGTATTTGGCACGTAGCCCTGCTAGCCACCTCCCTGGGAGGATTGTTAGGGTGTGTACACAAAGGAAGTGGAGTATCTGCGTAGCGCAGTCCAGCGTAAGGCGACTACAAGCAGCACAAAGAATATCGCCATGTTATCTAATGGGACAGCTCACAGTGGCCGCTAGATGTCAGCACCTCCTACCGAACGGAACGTTCCTTGCTTCTTTCAGAGCTGCAGGTCGTCTGCGCACTGCAAAACGGGAATGGCTGTGTGCAGACGCCTGCTGCTCTGGGACCTTTCTCAAACAATTTTAAAGATACTGTTCAGTAAAGACATGTCATTCTTTCGCATCTTCTAACCTCATTGATAAGCCATATGATGAACTAACTAGTGTTTAATTGTCGCAGAGATTGTTATGTTTTGATATTAAGTAACACACTGACCTAGATTATAATAGATCTAAATGAAAGATAGGAGCCACTGTGAGTTTACGTTTGCTTCATGTCAGGTCACACATTGTTGTGTATAAAATGTAGCTAACATACTAAATTTTTCTTTAAACTGGGTAAAAGTTCAATTACTACCCACAGTCTTGAGAAAATGATTTGTATGTAGCACTTTCATTCAGCATGAATGCGCAAACGATTAGGTATTACTGATATATTCATAACATCCCTTATATCACAAAAAAAGTTTCAAGATACGAAACGAGATTTTGACAAATGGGGCATACAAGGAACAGACCGCTTCGCCATATGGCTTACAAACAAAACTATTTTCTCTATCGTGACATATGAATAACTTCAAACTTTTTCTATGGAATCATCTAATTTGTAAGGTTCATCAACAGCTAATGAAATGAGAATTAGTGTGCCTTGGAAACAATGTAAGAGGAGAAATCATAAGATCATTTTTATACCAAGAACGTGCTTTTTCATAACCAACAGACCTGATTAATTCTCACTTACCAGTTTAAGAAACCACCGTTTCGGAATTCTGTGGCAACATTACAGTACATTAGCATGTTAGTGAAGTGACTTTGTGAAATCTCCACTGTGATTTGCCAAGGAAAGAAGATGTAGGTGTTTCTTAAAATTTGCCACTAATCCCACTACGCTGCAAGTATGAAAGGATTAAGAAATTAGTCGAAAATCGCTCCTTCAGTTACAATTTCGACTAAGTCCTATATCCCAGTGTGGTGTGATCCTGAGATCACTGTGGGACAAGTCGAATGTGAGCAAAATTTAAGTACCAACAACAAAATTTGCAAAGCCCTCCAAATTAACCAAAACTCTGGTCCCACATTCCTCAACCATGTCTCTGTGAAGACTCTAGTACTATACATTACCTCCTTCAAAATGGAGCCTGCATGTATCACCGAAAACACAAAGTAGAACCTTACTGATCCCAAACCCAAGTTTGATTTCAAAAGACGAAGCAGCATAAAATCAGCTCTCACAAACATTTATGCTTTTTCAGTGTGCGATATAGATACTTAATGCACAACACACAAACTCACTTGCTTTATAAAGTTCACACTTGATTGTTTTAACTTATTGTAAGTATTCAGTTCAGGACGAGGGAAAGCTGCGGTGTTCTATCCCATTAAAAGTTTAATGTGACGTAATTATTACATCAGCGTGTGTTTAGTGATCCTGTGTTGTGTTAGAGCCGATCAAAGTTCATCACACAGTAGGTGATCATTGCGGTAAACTCGCATATTATCCATTGCTCATTGACTATAAGTGTATATGCTGTTTTGATAGTACTTTCTGAAGACTGTTATTTCATTTAAGGATACTAGTGCATTAACAATCTTTGTAATGTGAGTGTTCTAGAGGTACCATTCATGCTAGACATTAGGCGTAATATGTTGTGCTAATGACTATCCTTAAATCAGATTCATTACTCACTACCTCTGTGTGTGGCTGAATATGATGCCTTAACTTAACATAGTTTATAGTTATTACTTGTGTTATTGTAAAAGTTGCAAGAGAAAATTTAATTAAGAGTATTTCGTATTGGAAAAACTCTTGTGTCCTTTATGGAGAGCATAAAGACTTGGTGGTATAGCAGGGGGGGAGGCGGTGGGATTGGGTCTGTGACAATACGTACCCTCCGCCACACACCACACGGAGGTTTGCGAAGTACAGATGTAGATCTACTCAAAAGTAATTTAAAAAACAATTTCAACAAAATTTTCAATTACTTTGGTGGAATATATACCTTGTATACGTCGAAATTTTCAATGATTGAATCGAAACAGCTGTAGAGATCGTTCAGCAAATCCACCACCTGAAACAACGCAAGACAGTTTATGAGTGATACATTTACTGGAAATAACGCCTCATGACCAGAGATCACACAAACACTTCTAGCGTACAGCACTGTTATGTATAGCGGCCGCGCAGTAGTAAGTTTCAAATTGTTGGACGATTTAAATTTAAAATTTCGTAAACGCACAACTTCGTTTGATACACCGTCACCTTACAGAGCTGTACACAAATTGAAATTCAAATCTTAAAAAGTGATGGTAGCGCATCGACTGACCCGAATGTATGTGGGCAGATGAAGCTGACATATGCGTGTCAGGAGCTAAATGCCGCAACTACACTGCCTGACAAGAAGTGAACCACCCAGAAGACAAGATCGGATGGCAGTGTAACACACAGTGGGTATTTAAATGATTAGAACTGCAATTTTCTTTCACAGGAGGAACGAGCACCAGAGTACATTAGCCTTACTAGAGTTAAGTGTTGTTGGCAGGCCTGATAGAGTATATAAGGGACACGAACAATGTCAGATGTTGCTTGATGACTGAAGTAGACGTAGGTGTTGCGTAGTCGTATGAGACGGTGTTATTGGTAACAGGCTGAGAGGAGATGCGACCTCATTGTAGGTTTTCATATGGACTTCTAATAGAATGGTGCAGTATCCGGGTTTATGGGACATTCGGAACAGTCTGTTGCCTGACGTTGGACAGCCTGAGGACGTAAGCGTTGCCTTGCTGGTCGTCAAGGTTCCGGTCGGTCATCCGTGACCACCACACGGGAAGATTTCTCTATTGTCCACAAGGAATGTACGAGGTGCATTCAAGTTCTAAGGCCTCCAATTTTTTTCTAATTAACTACTCACTCGAAATCGATGAAACTGGCGTTACTTCTCGACGTAACCGCCCTGCAGACGTACCCATTTTTCATAACGCTGACGACATGATTCCATGGCAGCGGCGAAGGCTTCTTTAGGAGTCTGTTTTGACCACTGGAAAATCGCTGAGACAATAACAGCACGGCTGGTGAATGTGCGGCCACGGAGAGTGTCTTTCATTGTTCGAAAAAGCCAAAAGTCACTAGGAGCCAGGTCAGATGAGTAGGGAACATGAGGAATCACTTCAAAGTTGTTATCACGAAGAAACTGTTGCTTAACGTTAGCTCGATGTGCGGGTGCGTTGTCTTGGTGAAACAGCACACGCGCAGCCCTTCCCGGACGTTTTTGTTGCAGTGCAGGAAGGAATTTGTTCTTCAAAACATTTTCGTAGGATGCACCTGTTTCCGTAGTGCCCTTTGGAACGCAATGGGTAAGGATTACGCCCTCGCTGTCCCAGAACATGGACACCATCATTTTTTCAGCACTGGCGGTTACCCGAAATTTTTTTGGTGGCGGTGAATCTGTGTGCTTCCATTGAGCCGACTGGCGCTTTGTTTCTGGATTGAAAAATGGCATCCACGTCTCATCCATTGTCACAACCGACGAAAAGAAAGTCCCATTCATGCTGTCGCTGCGAGTCAACATTGCTTGGCAACATGCCACACACACGGGCAGCCATGTGGTCGTCCGTCAGCATTCGTGACACCCACCTGAATGACACTTTTCGCATTTTCAGGTCGTCATGCAGGATTGTGTGCACAGAACCCACAGAAATGCCAACTCTGGAGGCGATCTGTTCAACAGTCATTCGGCGATCCCCCAAAACAATTCTCTCCGCTTTCTCGATCATGTCGTCAGACCGGCTTGTGCGAGCCCGAGATTGTTTCGGTTTGTTGTCACACGAAGTTCTGCCTTCATTAAACTTTCGCACCCACGAACGCACTTTCGACACATCCATAACTCCATAACCACATGTCTCCTTCCACTGTCGATGAATTTCAATTGGTTTCACACCACGCAAACTCAGAAAACGAATGATTGCACACTGTTCAAGTAAGGAAAACGTCTCCATTTTAAGTATTTAAAACAGTTCTCATTCTCGCCGCTGGCGGTAAAATTCCATCTGCTTTACGGTGCTGCCATCTCTGGGACGTATTGACAATGAACGCGGTCTCATTTTAAAACAATGCGCATGTTTCTATCTCTTTCCAGTCCGGAGGAAAGAAATCGGAGGCTCTAGAACTTGAACGCACCTCGTAGTAACCGCTTCACACCTGCTCTTGCCATCTGAGGACAAGTACCGAGCTCCCTCCAACTTTCTGTCATCCTGCACCTTTGCTCGGAGACCAGCATCAGACTGATTAGGGAATTACCGTATCAGGCTAAGTTGCTGTTAATATCACAACACAAACTGCTTCGTTTGGAGTGGTGAAGTTACCGGGAGGCATCAATTGCTGATGAACTGCCTTGTCGTCAGTGATCAATTATCGTTTCGCACTACCCACGTTGACTACTGTCAGTGACTATTGTGATGGCCATGGGGCTGGTCCCATTGCTCCAATACCTTGTCGAGTCACAGCGATATTACTCTTTCCATCACGGAGTGAGGAGGCACTAAGTATGACTGCAGGTCACGGGTCGTAGTGATTGAGGAACTCTGAAGGGTTAACGGTACGTTTCCGACATCCTGCGTCCTCACGCGTTACCTCTCATGCTTATGTGTGGTGACGCCATTTTCCAACAGAATAATGCTCGCTAACGCATGCCTCGTGTCTCTATGAACTAACAGCGGCACATTTAGGTTCTCGCTTGCCAGCAGGATCCTCAGATCTGTCTGAAATAGAGGTGTCTGGGACTAGCTAGGACGGCAAATGGTTCAAATGGCTCTTAAGGACTATGGGACTTAACATCTCAGGTTATCAGCCCCCTAGACCTAGAACTACGTAAACCTAAATGCCCAACGCAGTATTCGAATCTGTGACTGTAGCAGCCTCGTGGTTCTGCGCTTAAGCGCCAAGAACCGCTCGGTCATGACGGCTGGCTAAAATGGCAACTCCGTCTCAGTATATACAGATTTTAAGACGGCTATTTACAATTTGTACAGAAACCAGACGGCAGTTATAAGAGTCTAGGGCCATGAAAGGGAAGCAGTTGTTGGGAAGGGAGTGAGACAGGGTTGTAGCCTCTCCCAGATGGTGAGCAAGCAGTAAAGAAAACAAAAGAAAAATTCGGAGTAGGTATTACAATCCATGGAGAAGAAATAAAAACCTTGAGGTTCGTCTATGACATTGTAATTATGTCAGAGACATCAAAGGACCTGGAAGAGCAGCTGACCGGAATGGACAGTGTCTTGAAAGGAGGATACAAGACGTACATCAACAAAAGCAAAACGAGGATAATTGAATGTAGTCGAATTAAATCGGGTGATGCTGCGGGAATTAGATTAGGAAATGAGACGCTTAAAGTAGTAAATGAGTTTTGCTATTTGGGGAGCAAAATAATTCACGATGGTCGAACTACAGAGGATATAAAATGTAGACTGGCAATGGCAAGGAAAGCGTTTCTAAAGAAGAGAAATTTGGAAACACCGAGTATAGATTTAAGTGTCAGGAATTCGTTTCTGAAAGTATTTGTATGGAGTGTAACCATGTACGGAAGTGAAACATGGACGATGAATAGTTTGGACAAGAAGAGAATAGAAGCTTTCGAAATGGGGTGCTACAGAAAAATGCTGAAGATTAGATGGGTAGATCACATAACTAATGAGGAGCTATTGAAGAGAATTGAGGAGAAGAGAAATTAGTGTCACAACTTCACTAGAAGAGGGGATCGGTTGGTAGAACATCTTCTGAGGCATCAAAGGATCACGAATTTAGTATTGGAGGGCAGCGTGGAGGGTAAAAATCGTAGAGGGAGACCAAGAGATGAATACACTAAACAGATTCAGAAGGATGTAGGTTGCAGTAGGTACTAGGAGATGAAGGAGCTTGCACAGGATAGAGTAGCATGGACCGCTGCATCAAACCAGTCTCTGGACTGACCACAACAACAATAACAACAACAACAAGAACCCATTGCAACGGTTGTGAGACAGATGGCATCAGGAGAGGACACAACGGCTTCATGATGCTGTTCCCAAATGAATAAGTGCATGCATTCAGCCAGAGGGAGTACAACGTTATACTGATAAGCGGGCTCATACTGGGAAGCTTTTTATATATTTTACTCAGTTTTATAACCACTGAAATAACATCACATGATCTCATCCTTTTAATTTGATTACATTTCCTCTTCCCTTTTCGGATGCGTTACTTTTGTTGACAGGCAGCTTTTTCGGACGATAAAGCAGTCTGCATTTATATTTCTCGCTTACTTAGCTAACCATCGAGAACAGCAAAATCAGCGCTAGAAAGCTACAACTATCTTACATCAGACTAAAGTGTTTGGTATGTAGGATCTTAAGAATCGTTTAATGTACATGAAATAGAGCTTTCGGACAAGAATAGTACTTATAAAGACTAGGATATACTTCTTCATTTAGGGAAATGAAACATGTTCCATTTTCTTCCGACAAACCTTATAGTAAATAGAATCACAATGACAAGGGATGAAAATCAAAGATATGACCACATCTTGAACAACAACACACGTAAATGCAAAGAATGACCTCTCTAATCCCACTTATATAAAAGGGAATAAGAATTCGATCCTTTCCTCAAGGACTCACATTTAGAACTGAAGGTATCTGCAGATTATATCCGTAAAACACCATACACTAAATCTCTAGCGTAACGGGACTCAGATACCCGTACAGGTGTTCAGTTTAAGGTTTGCCGCTCTATTAGTGCTGTACGGGTGACTGACGTATGGTTAATCTGAGTAGAACACATACGGTTTGCTCAATATGCATGTCCAACGCAGGTAGCGGTCTGCCTCTAAAAACGTAGACAAACACAAGGTGTTAAACGGAATCTACAGGATATTTATGTATCTAATACTTATCTAGCACTTTATAAGTGTTACTTAAGTCCTTTAACGCAGTACCAGCAACAGTAAAGTTCAGCTTTTTCCGTGCATCATACTGACCTGCATTGGCGTGCTCTCGGCTGAGAGTGCGGTGAAGCCGACGATGTCGCTGAAGTAGATGGTGACGCTGTCGTACGTCTCCGCTATCACAGCCTGACCCATTATCAGCTGGCTCGCCACCGACCTGACCAACAGAAAAATACTGTCAAATGTAAGGAAGACCTTCAGTCTCGGAACATTTTGGACACACGGAATAACTGCTTGCATTCAACCACACGACTGTATCGCTTGATAGCGTTGATTTAGAAGCTTCAATTATTTACACTGAATACATTTCAGCTTGATACCTTTATCCGTATCTGGATCTTAACAGGTGGACAGGCTCTGAGCACTATGGTTCTTAACATCTGTGGTCATCAGTCCCCTAGAACTTAGAACCACTTAAACCTAACTAACCTAAGGACATCACACACATCCATGCCCGAGGCAGGATTCGAACCTGCGACCGTAGCAGTCCCGCGGTTCCGGACTGAGCGCCTAGAACCGCTAGACCACCGCGGCCGGCAGGTGGACAGGGACACAGATGGACAACAAATGCAAAAGAAGTGATATAATCAGAAATTGTCAACATTCGAATTTCTTTCATTGACCTGTGATGTAAAACTATCCATGTTGCAAATTTTATGATCGTAGGTCAGCGGGAAGTACCCTATAGATTTTTTATCAGTGATCTTGCGAATACCGAAATATGTGATATAAATGGCTCTACCTCTGGATTGCATTGACGTAGGAGATTAAATTCTCCACACACCCAAGGGACAAAACACTTCAGTATTTGACATACATTTCAACTTGATCCCCATAACCTTCCAAGAGAAAAGGGGATCTCAACGGTCAGACAGACACACGGACGTTCAGGCAGGAGGACACTAAGGTGATTCTGTGTGAATGAAAAAACACACGACGTTGGTGTATTATGTATAATGTTTGTTATTTAGTCTGTTTCACAAACCGGTGTTTGGCTATGGCGCCACTTTATGATGGTGTAACTGCCGAAAACCGGTTTGTGAAATAGACTAAATAACAAATATTATACGTATTATACCTATGTCGTGTGTAAATATTTTACCAACAGCGCTTGCGTCAGCGCTTGTATATACAGTAGGGTGGCTTGCAGAGTATGTACGTAGAAGTAAATACACATTTTCACAAAAGAATGGCACTTTTTCTTCTTCAAGTAGTAATTAATACTCTTGTAACAATGACAGATATTTAGAAACATCAATAACTTAGGATTTTCTTTTTAACCGCTCCAGTCTGCTGATAGTTGGTGTTACACCTGGCATTACTACGATAAAACAGATGGAAATCCATAGTGTAAGGTACCGATGTCCATTTCGTCATCGTCACCGTCGTTCTTCTTCATCTGCTTCCCAATCGCATCGGGGAACTGCTTCTCAAAATTCCACATTTGGACCATCAGTAATTAATGGAAGTGCATATCATTTCCCGTGTGGGATCTTTGCGGAGTGTAATGTGGATGAGCCGGCCGCGGTGGTCTAGCGGTTCTAGGTGCTCAGTCCGGAACCGCGCGACTGCTACGGTCGCAGGTTCGAATCCTGCCTCGGGCATGGGTGTGTGTGTGATGTCCATAGGTTAGTTAGGTTTAAGTAGTTCTAAGTTCTAGGGGACTGATCACCACAAATGTTAAGTCCCATAGTGCTCAGAGTCATTTGAACCATTTGTAATGTGGATGCAAGTATCGATATTCAAATATTTTTCCTATCTGTTAAACTCTGTAACATAAGCATTTGTATATGATAAAAATGCAGCTGTATAGCACTAGGCTGGAACATCTTACGGGGTTTAATAAACTCAAGTGGCAGACTCTGCAAGAGAGGCGCTCTGCATCGCGGAGTAGCTTGCTCGCCAGGTTTCGAGAGGGTGCGTTTCTGGATGAGGTATCGGATATATTGCTTCCTCCTACTTATACCTCCCGAGGAGATCACGAATGTAAAATTAGAGAGATTAGAGCGCGCACGGAGGCTTTCAGACAGTCGTTCTTCCCGCGAACCATACGCGACTGGAACAGGAAAGGGAGGTAATGACAGTGGCACGTAAAGTGCCCTCCGCCACACACCGTTGGGTGGCTTGCGGAATATAAATGTAGATGTAGATGTGGGTTCATCCTCGTGTCGAAAAGGGTGTTCTTCCTCCGCGCCCATTGGTCCTCCCCCTTGTGGATCTGTGAGAGGTGTGTCGTATGTGTATTTGAACAATGTAGGTGACTGTATTGAATACGTGCGTAGTGTAGTGTCATGTATGTGTTGCGGAATGATAACAAGAGAAAGAGAACGGTAGACGCTGGTGCATACACAGAGACTACAACAATCGAATGGCACCGAAGTGGCCACCCAGTTGAAATTCCCCATCCGACGAACGAATCACCATCAACAGCCTCACATGCCCTCACTTCATGAGACCCTGCGGAGAGGCTTGGAATATAATTTACGGCATTGGTGGAAAGTGGGCTGGTCGAGGACGAAGCGATGTGGCACCATAGTTATCCCACTGGACTCGCATTTGAGAAGACGACGGTTAATATCCCTGTCGAGCCATCCAAATTTGGGTTTCCTGTGATTTCCCTAAATCGCTCGAAGGAAATGCCGGGATGGCTACTTTGAAAATGGCACGGCCGATTTCCGTCCCTACCCTTTCGTAATCCGACCTTGTGATCGGTCTCTAATGACTCTGCTTTCGATGGAACGTTAAGTCCAATCTTTATTTTGGTGATCAGGTACTTAAAGCCTCCACCTCTCCTCTCTTTGCCGTTCAAATACTGGCAATGAATATTTCATCCAGCAGCAGTACTGAAGCCGGCTTATCTGTGTGTCGAGAGCCAATGCAAAGGCGTGCATTACGGATCTCGTGTACAGACACGGTTATAGTTGATTACTGTCCCGCAGTTAGATGCAACTGAGTTTTTCATTCGATTATTCGTACAACGCCACTCATCAAGCGCTTGTCCACTCTCAGGTACAAATTGTGCCAACTGGCAGCAGTGAGAATTACGCAGAAGTGCTTCTTGAGCCAATGAATGCGTTGCCAGCCAACGATCACTGAACCAATAATGGTAGAGTCGAATTTGTCATAACTTTCAAGATGTGTTAGCTACAGCCACTCATGTGGTTAGCTACGGCTCGAAAACTTTAAATTGTACAGGGTGTTTCAAAACGGACTTTACAACTTTAAAAATTCATATAAATTCATTGGAGAAAGATAAACGGCTGGGTTTAGTGTTATTTTGTAGTGAAACACATCAAATTTTTCTTACCTTAAACTAAAGATGTTGTATGTGGCTTCTGTTGTTTATCCTGCACACATTTCATCGGAAGTCAATTTCTTCCCGAACTCGCTGTAGCACTGCAGGTGTAACTTGGTCAGTGGCGGCGTAAATAAAAAATGGTTCAAATGGCTCTGAGCACTATGGGACTTAACATCTGAGGTCATAAGTCCCCTAGAACTTAGAACTACTTAAACCTAACTAACCTAAGGACATCACACACATCCATGCCAGAGGCAGGATTCGAACCTGCGACCGTAGCGGTAGCGCGGTTCCAGACTGAATCGCCTAGAACCGCTTGGCCACAACGGCCGGCGCGGCGTAAATACTTGCTGTAAATTCATGTAGAGAAACCATCATACGAGGCACAAGCACGATATCCTTGATGAATCCCCATTTTAAAAAATCGAGTGGTGTCAGATCTGAGGAACGTAGGGCCATGCAAATGGCACATCACGGCCAATCCATTGAACTCGAAAGCGGTCACTGAGAAAATCCTATATTGCAAGAAGTAAACATTCCGCTCAGCGATCTGTGGTATCAAAAAGTATTGTAACATATCCAGGTTCACTATCCAGTTGATGGTTGTCTCACGGAAAAAAAGGGGACTGTACAGTTTTTTCTCGCTCAGTGCACAAAAAACGCTCAGTTTATGGATATCACTAACATGTCGCAATGTTTGATGTTGGTTTTCAATGCCCCAAATTTTATAATTATGTGTGTTAAGCTTGCCACTTAAGTGAAAAGTCGACTCGTCAGAAAAGATGATTTTGTCCAAGAAATGTTCATCCTCATGTCATAGATTTAATTTATCAGTGTCTTTTATTGCTTGTACGATCGTCAATCTGTACGGTTTCAAATGCGAACAGTCTCGCAAGACACGCCAAACAGTCGTATGTGAGATCTGCAGTTCGTGAGACGCACGCCGGGTCGATTTCGTAGAGCTGTTGACAAAACGTTGTCTCACTCACTCAATGTCGTCGTCAGATGTGCTTCGACGGCCTGATGATTTCCCGTGTCTCATCGAGCACCCTGTTTCTACAAAATATTCATGCTACTCGTAAATTGTAGGCCTGCTAGGAGGATCTTTAGCGTACTTGGTACGGAAATTACGCTGAATTGTTGTCGCTGACTCCGATTCTTCAAACCGAAACACGCAGCTAGCACACTCGGGTCCAGTGAAGGCAGCCATCTTTAACACAGCTGCCGCTACCGCTACTTACGGTGCGATTCAGCACTAGCGAACTATGCGAGACAAAACCTGGTGTATTTCCCTACATCTACAACCATACTCCGCAAGCCACCTGACGGTGTGTGGCGGAGGGTACCTTGAGTACCTCTATCGGTCCTGCCTTCTATTCCAGTCTCGTGGAAAGAAGGATTGTGGGTATGCCTATGTGTGGGCTCTAATCTCTCTGATTTTATCCTCATGGTCTCTTCGCGAGATATACGTAGGAGGGAGCAATATACTGCTTGACTCTTCGGTGAAGGTATATTCTTGAAACTTCAACAAAAGCCCGTACCGAGCTACTGAACGTCTCTCCAGCAGAGTCTTCCACTGGAGTTTATCTGTCATCTCCGTAACGCTTTCGCGATTACTAAATGATCCTGTAACGAAGTGCGCTGCTCTCCGTTGGATCTTCTCTACCTCTTCTATCGACCCTATCTGGTACGGATTCCACACTGGTGAGCAGTATTCAAGCACCGGGCGAACAAGCGTACTGTAACCTACTTCCTTTGTTTTCGGATTGCATTTCCTTAGGATTCTTCCAATGAATCTCAGTCTGGCATCTGCTTTACCGACGATCAATATTATATGATCATTCCATTTTAAATCACCCCTAATGCGTTCTCCCAGACAATTTATGGAGTGAACTGCTTCCAGTTGCTGACCTGCTATTTTGCAGCTAAATGATAAGGGATCTATCTTTCTATGTATTCACAGCACATTACACTTGTCTACATCGAGATTAAATTGCCATTCCCTGCACCATGCGTCACTTCGCTGCAGATCCTCCTGCATTTCAGTACAATTTTCCATTGTTACAACTTCTCGATACACCACAGCATCATCCGCAAAAAGCCTCAGTGAACTTCCGATGTCATCCACAAGGTCATTTATGTATATTGTGAATAGCAACGGTCCTACGACACTCCCCTGCGGCACACCTGAAATCACTCTTACTTCGGGTGACTTCTCTCCATTGAGAATGACATGCTGCGTTCTGTTATCTAGGAACTCTTCAATCCAATCACACAACTGGTCTGATAGTCCATATGCTCTTACTTTGTTCATTAAACGACTGTGGGAAACTGCATCGAACGCCTTGGCCCTCTGAGTCTCGTGGACGAATAGCGCGAGCTGGGTTTCACACAACCGTCTTTTTCGAAACCCATGCTGATTCCTACAGAGTCCTACAAATTGACATAACAATCAACTCTTTCGGTACTATGAATTAATTTACATATATTTTCAAAGTTGTAAAGTCCTTCTTGAAATACCCTATAGTTCACCGCTTTGCATCCATACAAGTAATGGTGAGGGC
The DNA here is from genome assembly GCF_023864345.2 of Schistocerca serialis cubense. Taxonomy (NCBI): domain Eukaryota; kingdom Metazoa; phylum Arthropoda; class Insecta; order Orthoptera; family Acrididae; genus Schistocerca; species Schistocerca serialis. The sequence continues at coordinate 66,284,849 of NC_064642.1, forward strand.
TTACAAGAGTGCTAAGTGCTACCGACAGATATGGAACCAGGTGCTTCCATGGAAACGAAGGAACAACAGTCAGTGACGAGGCATTCGACGTAGTTCTTAACGTACAAGTAGAACACGGAGGAACGAGACATATCTCAACAATTTTATGCGATAGCTACAGGAAGGCCATTGTATGCGTCAGCAACCAAGCATCAGTTTTGGAAATGAGGGTAATGTAAGTACCCATTGGAATGGAATTGCGGTTTAGGCAGCAGCTGCTCACACAACCGCACCTCGGATATAGCAGTTTGCGACGACACCCGGTGACCAGCAAAAGCGTTAACTGGGCATTTGTAGTGCAGCCAGCTTGTGAGCGAATGGTTCTGTGCGCAGTTGTGGTGCTAATGACAGAAATGAACGAGCTTAATGTAAATCGGGCACCCACAATCCAATGCGCTTTTGTTATACACTCCTGGAAATTGAAATAAGAACACCGTGAATTCATTGTCCCAGGAAGGGGAAACTTTATTGACACATTCCTGGGGTCAGGTACATCACATGATCACACTGACAGAACCACAGGCACATAGACACAGGCAACAGAGCATGCACAATGTCGGCACTAGTACAGTGTATATCCACCTTTCGCAGCACTGCAGGCTGCTATTCTCCCATGGAGACGATCGTAGAGATGCTGGATGTAGTCCTGTGGAACGGCTTGCCATGCCATTTCCACCTGGCGCCTCAGTTGGACCAGCGTTCGTGCTGGACGTGCAGACCGCGTGAGACGACGCTTCATCCAGTCCCAAACATGCTCAATGGGAGACAGATCCGGAGATCTTGCTGGCCAGGGTAGTTGACTTACACCTTCTAGAGCACGTTGGGTGGCACGGGATACATGCGGACGTGCATTGTCCTGTTGGAACAGCAAGTTCCCTTGCCGGTCTAGGAATGGTAGAACGATGGGTTCGATGACGGTTTGGATGTACCGTGCACTATTCAGTGTCCCCTCGACGATCACCAGTGGTGTACGGCCAGTGTAGGAGATCGCTCCCCACACCATGATGCCGGGTGTTGGCCCTGTGTGCCTCGGTCGTATGCAGTCCTGATTGTGGCACTCACCTGCACGGCGCCAAACACGCATACGACCATCATTGGCACCAAGGCAGAAGCGACTCTCATCGCTGAAGACGACACGTCTCCATTCGTCCCTCCATTCGCGCCTGTCGCGTCACCACTGGAGGCGGGCTGCACGATGTTGGGGCGTGAGCGGAAGACGGCCTAACGGTGTGCGGGACCGTAGCCCAGCTTCATGGAGACGGTTGCGAATGGTCCTCGCCGATACCCCAGGAGCAACAGTGTCCCTAATTTGCTGGGAAGTGGCGGTGCGGTCCCCTACGGCACTGCGTAGGATCCTACGGTCTTGGCGTGCATCCATGCGTCGCTGCGGCCCGGTCCCAGGTCGACGGGCACGTGCACCTTCCGCCGACCACTGGCGACAACATCGATGTACTGTGGAGACCTCACGCCCCACGTGTTGAGCAATTCGGCGGTACGTCCACCCGGCCTCCCGCATGCCCACTATACGCCCTCGCTCAAAGTTCGTCAACTGCACATACGGTTCATGTCCACGCTGTCGCGGCATGCTACCAGTGTTAAAGACTGCGATGGAGCTCCGTATGCCACGGCAAACTGGCTGACACTGACGGCGGCGGTGCACAAATGCTGCGCAGCTAGCGCCATTCGACGGCCAACACCGCGGTTCCTGGTGTGTCCGCTGTGCCGTGCGTGTGATCATTGCTTGTACAGCCCTCTCGCAGTGTCCGGAGCAAGTATGCTGGGTCTGACACACCGGTGTCAATGTGTTCTTTTTTCCATTTCCAGGAGTGTATTTTATTTCACGCAGGCGTCAGATGCATTGTTACAGTTTCGGTGTTTTAATCATATGTGGTTTTAATGTTCACAACCTAAAAATGACAGCAATATGTCTTGTAATATGTTTTCTTAGGGTCCCTTACCTCAGTCGGCAGTAAAAGAAACATAATGCAATCACTTTGCACTGTTCCGTCGCTTGTTGGTAAAATAATTACACACGACATGGGTATAATACGTATAATATTTGTTATTTAGTCTATTTCACAATCCGGTTTTCGGCAGTTACACCATCATCAAGTGGCGCCATAGCCAAACACCGGTTTGTGAAACAGACTAAATAACAAACATTATACATAATACACCAATGTCGTGTGTTTTTTCATTCACACAGAATCAACTTAGTGTCCTCTTGGCTGAACGTCCGTGTGTCTGTCTGACCGTTAAGATCCCCTTTTCTCCCGGAAGGTTATGGGGATCAAGTTCAAGTGTGTGTCAAATACTGAAGTGTTTTGTCCCTTGGGGTGTGTGGAGAATTTAATCTCCTACGTCAATGCAATCCAGAAGTAGAGCCATTTATATCACATATTTCGGTATTTGCAAGATCACTGATAAAAAATCTATAGGGTACCTCCCGCTGACCTACAATCATAAAATTTGCAACATGGATAGTTTTACATCACAGGTCAATGAAAGAAATTCGAATGTTGATAATTTCTGATTGTATCACTTCTTTTGCATTTGTTGTCCATCTGTCTCCCTGTCCACCTGTTAAGATCCAGAAACTGGTAAAGGAATCAAGCTGAAATGTATTCTGTGTAAATAATTGAAGCTTCTAAATCAATGCTATCAAGCGATACAATCGTGTGGTTGAATGCAAGCAGTTATTCCGTGTGTCCAAAATGTTCCGAGACTGATTTTATTCCTGGGACAGAAGCGACGACAGCGCAGTAACTACGGTGACAGCTGGAACTAGCAATTTTAAACAACAGATGTGCCTTCGACGAGTCAGTTACGAGCTGGCAGCGTTAAGTAGTGGACGTGTGGCTGTTTGCCAGCGTTTAGTGTCATAAATCGCAATGGAGCAAATCCCTACATCAAATCTTACAAGACATTCCCTGTAAGTTTGTGAGGAAGGGAAAAGTGTCTGCAAAGTTTGTCACATACACCTCGAACCTGAACAAACAGGACGACGCATGGTCGCTTGCCGCAACTTCATTGAAATCAAAAACGCAGACAATTATTTTCTGGCTAAAATCATTACAGATGGTGGGACTTTGTGTTACCCGCACGAGCTAACCAAAGTAAAACAAAGTACAGAAATTCTTACGAGGTCCAGTTCTTCGACGACATAGCCGAAATTCAGTACATTTCTAGCAGTTCTAAGTGGTTGTACGAACGTTGTGTGCGTTGTGGTCAATCGACATCTATACTTTTCTCTACTTTTGATTAATTCGGTTGTCAAAGATTTTGAACTGATAAAATACAGCAACCGCTTCCTTGCATCCATGAAGTGGATAACTTATCTTACACTGGGTCATTCTTCTGGAGTGTTGACAGCTATTTTCCTGTTAGGTGCTTGACAAAAAGCCCCGCCCCTAAGTCTTTAAAGAATGAAACTCCCCTGTACAAAACAGCTTTTACAAGAACAGATAATTTTTTCATGCATCTCAGTGTTTATGCCGTCGTATTTTCTGAACTACAGGTCGTGCAATAATATAATTTTGTAGGTACATTTTGTGATATGTGTGAATACCACCTACATAATGTATGCAAGTAGCAATAAACAATTAATAAATTAAAAGTTGCCGCTGATCATGAAGCTCCATTTACATCCCCCCCCCCCCCCCCACCTCAAATCCTGTATCATGTCAGTGACACTCTCTCCCTCTTTCGGGATAATACAAAACGTGCTGCTCTTCTTGGACCTTTCTCGATGTACTACGTTAATGCTATATGGTAAGGATCCCAGACCGCGCTGCAGTACTTCGAAAGAGGACGGACAAGTGTAGTGTATGCAGTCTCTTTAGTAGATCTGTTACATTTTTTATGTATTCAGCCAATAAAACGTAGTCTTAGGTTTGCCTTCCCCACAACATTTTCTGTGCGTTCTTTACAGTTAAGTTGTTCGTAATTGGAATTCGTAGGTATTTAGGGGAATTTACGGCCTTTAGAGTTGACTGATTTATCGTGTAAACGAAGTTTAGCGCATTCCTTTTCGCACTGATGTGCATGCTCTCACACTTTTCGTTATTTGGGATCAACTGTCAAATTTCGGACCACACAGATATCTTTTCTAAATCGGTTTGCAATCCGTTTTGGTCTTCTGATGACTTTACTAAGCGATAAACGACAGCATTATCTGCAAACAACCTAAGCCAGCTGCTCAGATTGTCTCCGAAATATTTTATATACATCAGGAACAGCAGAGTGCCTATAAAACTACCTTGGGGAACGCCAGAAATCACTACTTTTTTACTCGAACTGTAACCTCTCTAACAGGGAATCACGAATCCAGTCGCATAACTGAGACGATATTCCAAAAGTAGGCAAATTAATTTTACTACAAGCCGCTTGTGTGATACAGTGTCAAAATCCTTCTGAGAATCTAGAAATACGGAGCCAATTTGAAATTTCTTTTCAATAGCACTCAACACTTCGTGTGAGTAAAGTGCTAGTTGTATTTCACACGAACGGTATTTTCTAAACCCGTGCTGACTGTGGGTCAATAGACCATTCTCTTCAAGGTAATCCATAACGTTCGAACACAATACGTGTTCGAAAATCCTGCTTCATGTCGACGTTAACGATATGGGCCTTTAATTTAGTACCGAGCGAGGTGGCGCAGTGATTAGACACTGGACTCGCATTCGGGAGGACGACGGTTCAATCCCGCGTCCGGCCATCCTGATTTAGGTTTACCGTGATTTCCCTAAATCGCTCCAGGCACATGCCGGGATGGTTCCTTTCAAAGCGCACGGCCGACTTCCTTCCCCGTCCATCCCTAATCCGATGAGACCGATGACCTCGCTGGCTGGTCTCCTTCCCCAAAAACCAACCAACCAACTTTAATTTAGTGGATTACTCCTACTTCCTTTCTTGAATATTGTTATGACCTATCCTATTTACCAGTCTTTGGGTACGGATCTTTCGTCAAGCGGAATGTTGTATACGATTTTTAAATGTTGAGCTATTGCATTAGCATACTCTGAAAGTAACCGAATAGGTACACATTCCGGACCGGAAGACTTGCTTTTATTAAGTGATTCAAATCGCTTCACTACTCCGACGATATCTACTAAGTTCCCATAATGAGATTTTCACTCAGCAGCGGAGTTGCCACGCATACGAAACTTCCCGGCAGATTAAAACTGTGTGCCGGACCGGGACTCGAGCTCGAGACCTTTGCCTTTCGCGGCAAGTGCTCTATCATCTGACCTACCCAAGCACGACTCACGACCCGTCGCAGAAGAGCTTATGTGATGTTTGGAATGTAACAGACGAGGTATTGGCAGAATTGAAGCTGTGAGGACGGGTCGGGAGTCTTACTTGTGTACCTCAGATGGTAGAGCATTTGAGCGCGAAAAGCAAAGTTCCCGAGTCCCAATCTCGGTCCGGCACACAGTTTCAATTTACCAGGAAGCTTCATCTACTAAGTTAAACAAGTTTGCAGCCGTTCTTGATTCGAATTCTGGAGTAGTTGCTTTGTCTCCCTTGGTGATGAAATTTCGGAAGGCTGTGTTTCTGCTTCTTGCAGCACTGTCGTCGATAGTATTTCCATTGCTATGGCGCAAAGAATGATTCAGATGACTCTGAGCACCATGAGACTTAACATCTGAGGTCATCAGTAGCCTAGAACTTAGAACTACTTAAACCTAAGCAACCTAAGGACATCACACACATCCATGCCCGAGGCAGTATTCGATCCTGCGACCGGCCGGCTACGCTATTGCGCAGAGAAGGGATTTATTGTGCCTTGAGGGGTTGACTGCCAGACTACATTAACAGCAAAACTGTAGGAAACGTTTTCGTTCGTTATTTTTAGGGGTGTCAGACATAAAAAGTTTCGAAAAAATTTTAAGTAATGTATAAAGTTTTCTGGAAGTCTCTAAGTGGTCTCGTTCTCAAATACTGGAAGAATACAGGCAGGGAAATATGCGCAGCGTGAGTTACACTGCTTGAAGACATACAGACCGTTTCTTTTTGTAGTGGTAAACGTATAACGTAAGATTATACCCCCTAATGGGTAATTTAGGGCAGAATTTGTAATGTTTAAATTCAGTCAATATTTAAATGAATCAGGTGAACGGCAGCTCCTATGGGTCACTAGCCAAAATTGATATAAATGTGTTGTTGTTTTTTCGAAATGAGATATAAGCGCAAAAACCCTTTATTTGAGCATTTGTTTTGGTGCACATAGTGGAAAAAGGTTTCCAACGACGCTCACTTCCTGTACTCTCGTGTACAGCGCCGCCTAGCAGCATACGACGACGTTGCGTGGCCATGAGTCGCTATGCAATTCTCAGTCCTCATGATGTACCCCACAACCTCCACAAGTTCGTCGCAACATTTCTGTAACACCCCGCATGTAGACGTTCCCTCCGAAGACACGTGATTATTCACAGTGTCTCCCCAGATCAGTTACGAGAGGTGGATCACAGTCCCAGACAGTGTGAGCGTGGAGAATTAAATCAGCCGTCCTGTTTGAATGGGACCCTCCTCACTCTCGCCTGAAGGGATTTAGAGAAGTCACAGAAATCCCAGATCTGGTTAGTTAGCCACAAAAGTAATCTGCAGCCCTGGCGAATACGAGTCGAGTGCCCTGGCGATGTGCCACCCCTCTGGGTTACACAGGGTGTCCGAAAAGTCTCCCTGATTACATAAATTGATAACTCAGGCTAGAAGTAAGATAACAATATGAAACTTGTGTCGAATTGTTTACAACTATCAAAGTTCTTTTTCTGTTTTAGGTTCGCAGTACGTAAGTAGTGGATGAGGTGCAGTGCCCAAGAAGCCATGTTAACCAATCAGGAGAAGGCACAGTGTGTCCTGTGGTACCATGAGACACGACCACCAATCACAGTGCAGAGACACTTCCAGACAAAATTTGGAAGGAATCCACCTGATGTCAAGAGCGTTAAAGCCTGGTATGAGAAGTTCAAGAACACAGGATCGGTTGCTGACCTTCCGAGGTCTGGTCGACCAAGAACCTCAGTAGACAGGGTGGAAGCTGTAAGGCAGTCTTTTCTGCGAAGTCCGAAGAAATTGGTGCGCAGGGCCTCGCGTGAATTATAGATGCCAAAAAGCTCTCTCCATGACATTTTACACAATCGTTTATTGTTTCGTGCATACAAAGTGCAAATCGTTCAGGTCTTGTTGCCCAATGACAGTACACGTCGATATGACTTTGCGGTCGAAATGCTATCACGTATTGAGGACGATGATGGTTATCTCAGACGAATTGCCTTTTCCGACGACTTTTTTTGTCAATGGAGTAGTGAATCGCCATAATTTGGGCATTTGGGGTTCACAACCCCCTGGCGAGATCATGGAGTGCACCAGAGACACTCCAAAGGTGAATGTTTGGTGCGCGCTACGGCACGATCGAATTATCGGGCCATTCTTCTTCGCTAAGACTACCATCACATCTGCAGTGCATCTGGACATGTTGCGACTGTATGCCGTTCCTCAGCTGCTTCAGTATCATCCCGATGTCTTGTTTCAGCAAGACGGTGCACCGCCTCATTGGTGTTTGGACGTCAGTGCCTATCTCGGTATGACCTTTCCTGGGCGATGGATTGGTCGTGATGGGGCAATGGTTTGGCCTCCACGCTCTCCTGACATAACCCCATTAGACTTCTTTTTATGGGGTTATGTCCAGGACGAGGTCTACCGAACACGTGTACCAGATCGTGAAACCCTGCGGCAACGGATAACCACAGTCGTTGAACCGATCCCTCCAGTGATGTTGGCTAATGTGTGGACGTAAACTGAATATCGCCTAGATGTGCTACGTGCTACCAAGGGTGCTCATGTGGAAGTTTACTGATGTGTGTAAAAGAACTTTGATAGTTTGCAAACAATTACACATCAGTTTCATATTTGCATCTTACTTCTAGTCTGAGTACGACTTCATAGGGACAGTGGCGTAGCTGACGCTCTGCTGGAACTCCAGCGGAGCTGCAGCGCTGGGCGCTTACTTGGGCAACAGCTGGTACAGCAGTTCCTCGCACTTTCGCTTCTCCTCCAGGTAGTCGGACGTCCGCTCCTCCACCAGAGCCTCCAGGTTGTTGGCGTACTGCTCCATGCGTGACAGCAGGTTGTCCAGGATGTTGCCGCTCTCGTTCTCCCTGTAACACAGCCGCAAGGAGAATGTAACGTCATTCGCCATGGTTCCCAGGCACTATCCCTGTTACGTGTGTCGGCGTGCTTTCGGAGCCAAACTCGTCTTACAAGGAAACATCACCAACTTGACCTCGTATTTTAGGGAGAAAAAAAGAGAACCTTGCAGTGTATCTGCCCCTGTAATCGATCCCGCTCGAAAATTTGGGCCGTAATTACGGCAGTATGCAATTATGACCTTCTGAAGGAACAGCTTTCAATCCTGGGCATGCACCGGTTGTGGGTCACTCGCTCCGTCCCACTACAGCCTCCTGATGACGAGCGCCAGGTACTGTACAGTAGAGTAAGTAAGAGGTTTGCGAAATAATGCTGCGACATTGGTAATACCATTTTTTTCATTGTGTCGAAGTGCACGGTTAATAACCGGAAGCTGAGGCCAGAGATCTCTTTGCTTTGAATATTTTCACACTGTGATTCTCAGATGCAGTGTCAATGAATGAAACGAATTCATGTATTGTTCGGCAAGTAGCGTAGTGCTATTTGGTTGTCAACATCCGTGTTATGACGTTCTTTTCATTGGACTGTGAAGCTGACACGGCTATGGTGAAGTACATTTGCAGGAGAGGCGCAATTCATCAACGATATTGCCAAGATTAATTTATGAATCGAAGACCACTCCAAAATCGATTTTCGGTCACTTAGTGACCATCCTCAATACTGTAATATACAATTAAAATTGGCAGGCACTGGTATCAAGTTATAACCACAAGCATAGAGCTTGTGATCGCTCTATGCTTGTGGTTATAACTTGATAGCAGTGCCTACCAATTTTAATTGTATATTACAGTATTGAGGATGGTCACTAAGTGACCGAAAATCGATTTTGCTGATGATAAAACAACAAAATACGGCCAATGCTGATTTTCCTTCCAATTCTATCCACTACTTGGTCGTGGAGCACACAACACGCCTTGGAGTCGCCAATCAAGAAGACCACTTCATTTCATAATACACCGAACAGCCAAAGGAACTGGTAAACCTGTCTAGTATCGTGTAGGGCCATCGCGAGCACGCAGAAGTGCCACAACACGACGTGGCATATACCCGATTAATGTCTGAAGTAGTGTTGGAGACAATTAATACCATCCATCCTGCAGGGCTGTCCATAAATCCGTAGAAGAACGAGGGGGTGGAGATCTCTTCTGAACAGCACGCTGCAAGGAATCCCAGATATGCTCAATAATGTTCATGTCTGTGAAGTTTGATGGCCGGCGGGAGTGTTTAAACTCGGAAAAATGTTCCTGGAGCCACTCTGTAGCAATTCTTGACGTGTGGGGCGTCCAGTTCTCCTGCTGGAATTGCCCAGGTCCGTCGGAATGCACAATGGACATGAATGGATACAGGTGAACAGACAGGATGCATTCGTATGAGTCATCCGTCAGAGTCGTATCTAGACGTATCAGGGCTCCCATATCACTCCAACTGTACGCGCCCCACACCATTACAGAGCCTCCACCAGCTTGGACAGTGCCCTGCTGACATGCAGGGTCCATAGATGCACGAGGCTGTCTCCATACCCGTATACGTCCATTCGCTCGTTATAATTTGAAACGAGACTCGTCCGACCAGGCAACGTCTTTCCAATCATCAACATTCCAGACTCGGTGTTGACGGGCGGAGGCTTTGTGTTGTGCACTCATCAAGGGTACACGAGCGGGCCTTCCGCTCCGAAAGCCCATATCGATGATGTTTCGTTGAACGGTTCGCACGCTGATACTTGTTGATGGTCCAGCACTGAAATCTGCAGCAATTTGCTGAAGGGCTGCACTTCTGTCACACTGAACGATTCTCTTCAGTCGTCGTTGGTCCCGTTCTTGCAGGATCCTTTTCCAGCCGCATCGATGCCGGAGATTTGATGTTTTACCGGACTCCTGATATTCATTGTATACTGGTGAAATGGTCGTTCCGAAAAATCCCCACTTCATCGCTAACTCAAAGTTGTTGTGTACTGTCGCTCATGTGCCGACTATACCACCACGTTAAAACTCACTTAATTCTTGATAACCTGTTACTGAAGCAGCAGCAACCGATCTAATAGTTACACCAGACACTTGTTGTCTTATATAGGCATTGGCGACTACAGCCCCGTATTCCGCCTGTTTACATGTCTCTGTGTCTGAATACACCTGCCGATACCAGTTTTTTTGGCACTTCAGCGTAAATCTTCAGTTGGTCATGTTTATTCATTTTGAATTTGAGGCCCCTATACGACTACAGAATATCAACATGAGAATATTCTTAAAAATAATATTTATCATATATTTCCGTGAGGTTGAAATGCTATTTACTCATTTTACTTACTGTTATCTGCATGGAATAAAATGTGTTCTCAAACAAGATTTCAATACACGATGGGCAGATGCATCCAACTTCGGTCTTCGATATTCCATGAACACGAGCGCTCTGCTCCTCACGTCGCTGTACACTGCTTCCTACGAGCTGCATTCAAGTTCTAACGCCTCCGATTTTTTTTTTTCTAATTAACTACTCACCCGAAATCGATGAAACTGGCGTTACTTCTCGACGTAATCGCCCTGCAGACGTACACATTTTTCACAACGCTGACGCCATGATTCCATGGCAGCGGCGAAGGCTTCTTTAGGAGTCTGTTTTGACCACTGGAAAATCGCTGAGGCAATAGCAGCACGGCTGGTGAATGTGCGACCACGGAGGGTGTCTTTCGTTGTTGGAAAAAGCCAAAAGTCACTAGGAGCCAGGTCAGGTGAGTAGGGAGCATGATGAATCACTTCAAAGTTGTTATCACGAAGAAACTGTTGTGTAACGTTAGCTCGATGTGCGGGTGCGTTGTCTCGGTGAAACAGCACACGCGCAGCCCTTCCCGGACGTTTTTGTTGCAGTGCAGGAAGGAATTTGCTCTTCGAAACATTTTCGTAGGATGCACCTGTTACCGTAGTGCCCTTTGGAACGCAATGGGTAAGGATTACGCCCTCGCTGTCCCAGAACATGGACACCATCATTTTTTCAGCACTGGCGGTTACCCGAAATTTTTTTGGTGGCGGTGCATCTGTGTGCTTCCATTGAGCTGACTGGCGCTTTGTTTCTGGATTGAAAAATGGCATCCACGTCCCATCCATTGTCACAACCGACGAAAAGAAAGTCCCGTTCATGCTGTCGTTGCGCGTCAACATTGCTTGGCAACGTGCCACACGGGCAGCCATGTGGTCGTCCGTCAGCATTCGTGGCACCCACCTGGATGACACTTTTCGCATTTTCAGGTCGTCATGCAGGATTGTGTGCACAGAACCCACAGAAATGCCAACTCTGGAGGCGATCTGTTCAACAGTCATTCGGCGATCCCCCAAAACAATTCTCTCCACTTTCTCGATCATGTCGTCAGACCGGCTTGTGTGAGCCCGAGGTTGTTTGGAACACAATGTTCTGCCTTCATTAAACTGTCGCACCCAAGAACGCACTTTCGACACATCCATAACTCCATCACCACATGTCTCCTTCAACTGTCGATGAATTTCAATTGGTTCCACACCACGCAAATTCAGAAAACGAATGATTGCACGCTGTTCAAGTAAGGAAAACGTCGCCATTTTAAGTATTTAAAACAGTTCTCATTCTCGCCGCTGGCGGTAAAATTCCATCTGCCGTACAGTGCTGCCATCTCTGGGACATATTGACAATGAACGCGGCCTCATTTTAAAACAATGCGCATGTTTCTATCCCTTTCCAGTCCGGAGAAAAAAAAATCGGAGGCCTTAGAACTTGAATGCACCTCGTACTTCGTACTTGGGCAGAGCAAGTGAGAAACAACTGGGGCTCGCGGAAGTTTAACACCTATACTTTCAGGAGGTCATAACTGCGTCCTGTGCTAATTATGGCTTAAACTTTCGAGCGGAATCGATGTCGGAACTGATATCCTGAAAATGAGCGTTTTTTCTGTAAACTATGAGGTCAAGTTGGGGATCTTTCCTTATTACACAGCGATCAGATGCTAATGTTACGAAACGGGCTATGAAGTTTTCGTACAAAGAACAGTAGAAGCTCTTCAAATTCATGAAAGCGATATTTATTTCCTTAGGAGGAGTTTGTGGAGGAAGTGCGAGAGGGGTTGGAGCTGATGAGGGAGGACAGGTTTCGGTCAAGTTACACCCGCTTTTACTGGCCACAGTGTTTGCGCAGCAATAGCGGTCGCGCTAACAATTCGCCTGCCTTGATCTTCGCCGTTGAATAACGACTTACAGCCGTTTTTCAGGATCAAATGAAAGACAAGTTTTGTGTGTCCATCCTTGAGACTGCAGGATTGGGTGTCTAAGGCCGTTTACTATTGTAAGAACCTGAAAAAAACAAAAAATGATTCAAATGGCTCTAAGCACTATGGGACTTAACATCTGAGGTCATCAGTCCCCTAGACTTAGAACTAAGTAAACCTAACTAACCTAAGGACATCACACACATCCATGCCCAGGCAGGATTCGAACCTACGACCGTAGTGGCCGCGTGGTTCCGGACTGAAGACCTAGAACCGCTCGGCCACCGCGGCCGGCGAACCTGAAACACTTACAGCCGTTCTTATAATGTAGTTTATTGTGTAGCTGGAAGTTTCGGCGCTTGAGTGCACCATTTTCAGGCCTTCGTTGATCTCGAGAGAGTTAACACCGCCGGCCGATGTGGCCGAGCGGTTCTAGGCGCTTCAGTCTGGAACCGCGCGACCACTACGGTCGCAGGTTCGAATCCTGCCTCGGGCATGGATGTGTGTGATGTCCTTAGGTTAGTTAGGCATAAGTAGAGCTAAGTTCTAGGGGACTGATGACCTCAGATGTTAAGTCCCATAGTGCTCAGAGCCATTTGAACCATTTGAACCAAGAGTTAACACCGTCTGTATACACGATGCATCAGTGTACAACGTAGCTGGTTTACACAGACTACCTGCAACGGTGATGTCTCTAAACACACAACTGTCAACTGAGATGACAATTTATGGTAGGAAAACATCACCATTGCAGGTAGTCTGTGTAAACCAGCTACGTTGGCCACTGATGCATCGTATATACAGATGATGTTAACCCCTTCTGGGTCAACTAAGGCCTGAAGATGATGCACTGAAGTGCCGAAACTGGCAGCTACACAATAAACTACATCTTAAGAACGGCTGTAAGTGTTTCATATTCTTACAAATGAAAGACAAGTGGGTGGGAATTTCTTCATACGTTTCGTTCATTATCTCGAAGGGTAAAGTGGGGCGTTGCGCAAACGTAAAGCACAGTCCTCTTCAGTCAAATACCAAACGAGCCGATAGTTGAGTGGTGCAGCTCTCAAGTGCAAATTTTTGGGAGTGGGTTTCCAGTTCAGACATTTGGCTGACATCAACTGATAATCCTCGTGAAGACCTATTCGAAAACAGCTGATTGAAGCAGTTCTAAGTTATTTCTGACACAATAAGCCGCAAATAAAAATATGAAGGCTTAGTATGTGTCTTCACTGCTGTCCATAAAATTGTAATACTAGGAATAATAAAAAAATACACGGAAGCGCCAAAGATATGTTTACAGACATGCGTATTCAAATACAGAGATACGTAAACAGGCAGAATACGGTGCTGCGGTCGGCAACTCCTGTACGAGACAACAAGTGTCTGGGGCAGTTGTTAGATCGCTTACTGCTGCTACAGTGGCAGGTTATCAAGATTTAAGTCAGTTTGAACGTGGTGCTATGGTCGGCGCACGAGTGATAGGACACAGGATCTCCTATGTAGTGATGAAGCGGGGATTTTCCCGTACGACGATTTCACGATTGTGCCGTGAATATCAGGACTCCGGTAAAACATCAAACCTCCGACATCGCTGCACCTGGAAAAAAAATCCCGCAGGAATGGGGCCAACGACGATTGAAGAGAATGGTTCAACGTGACAGAAGTGCAACCCTTCCGCAAATTGCTGCACAGTTCAATGATGGGCCATCAGCAAGTGTCAGCATACGAGCCATTCAACAGAATATCATCGATTTGGGCTTTCGAAGCCGAAGGCCCGATCGTGTAGACTTGATGACTGCGCACCACAAAGCTTTACGTCTCGCCTGGACCTGTCAACACCGACATTGGACTGCTGATGACTGGACACGTGTTTCCTGGTCAGACCAGTCTCGTTCCAAACTGTATCGAGCGGGCGGACGTGTTAGGCTATGGAGACAACCTCTTGAAACCATCCAACCTGTATATCAGCAGAGGACTGTCAAAGTTGGTGGAGGCTCTGCAGTAGTGTGGGGCGTGTGCAGTTGGAGTGATATAGGATCCATGATGCGTCTAGCTACGACTCTGACAGGTGACAGGTACGGATGCATCTTTTCTGATCACCTGCATCCATTCATCTCCATTGTGCATTTTGACGGACTTGGGCAATTCCAGCAGGACAATGCGACACTCCACAAGTTCAGAATTGCTACAGAGTAGCTCCAGGAACACTTCCGAGCTTAAACATTTGCGCTGCCCCCCAAATTCCTCCCGATATCAACATTATTAAGCATATCAGGGATGCCTTGGAAAGTGCTGTTCTGAAGAAATCTTCACCACCCTTGCTCTTACGGATTTATGGATAGTCCTGCAGGATTCATGGTGTTAGTTCCCTCCAGCACTACGTCAGCCATTAGTAGAGGCCATGCCACGTCGTGTTGCAGCACATCTGCGTGCCTGCTGGTGCCCTACACGATATTAGGCAAGTGTAACACTTTCTTCGGCTCGTCAGTTTACGTTGCAGTAAGAACAATACATGGTTAAATTTGTAAGTGACTTGTAGGTATTTGTGGTGATAAATGTAGTAGACAGTGTTGCCACACCCGACAGCTGCAATGACTGTAAACTGGCCACCTGGACAGGGTCGAATACAGTTTGAATAACAGGTACAGACAGGCACGTCACTCCACACTGCTTCAGCTCTGTGACAGAGGTCTTCAGTAGTAGTGAATGGCTCGCGGCCGGCTGCCAGTCTCTCCACCACGAAGCCACGTGTTTTCAGAGGGTGATACATCTGGCTGAAGTACTCGCCAGGTCAACACTACAACATTCACTGTACTGAGGTATGTCATGAAAGCTAGGACAAAATGGTCTTGTATTATCTAGTTGAACGGAAACGTCACGGAGGCCTCCAAGATGTGACACATATGTTGGCCTTAGCACCTCAGAAATGTAACGTTTTCTGTCCGAATTCCCGACTGTGCGAACCCGAGTTTATCTCGTGTATCCACTCAAACCCAAAACCATCACGGCATCTGCTGGGCAGGCAGTGTGGTCCGCTCACCTCGTATCTCCTCCGAATCTCCACACACTGACACGTCAATCGTAATGTTTACACAGAACCGGTGCCTTGTTTGAAAGGACAGAGTGTTAGAAAAAAGTGTTCCATATTTTCAGAACAAAAACGAGAACAAGTGCCCACCAAACATGGGCGCTCTAAAATGCAGAGCTTACCCCTTTGAGTCCCAACAGCATAAAAAAATCAGTTCTAAAATTTTTCACAAAATCGACCTCTACCACCACAGCAAGTAACGCATACAAGACGAAACTGACAAACACTGAACAATCAATGGTTTAAGGTGGTGGTTTCACTTCGAAATATAATTTTAATTTTTTTACAAAATTAATCGTTACCATCGTAATAAACAACGAACACAGGCAGGAATTTCCAAAAGGTACACTATCAATTATATTAGGAAGGTGATTTTACTTTCTGGGACATACAGATATCAAACATTCATCGTTTCATGAGATATACCCCAAAGCAATTTCGCAATTTTCTTGGACAGAATTTCATATCTCGCAACTTACATAAAGTCATAATGCCTAAAAGAAATTATAGTCCTAAATACCAAGCAAAAAACGCCTGAAATACAATAAATTTATATGAGAACATCATACTACTCCCGCAGCTTCATTTAGAAACCACTCATTAAAGATCCCAAACTCGAATTAACGTTACTAAAATAATTTCCACTGTCAAAGATCTCCTCACTGTGATCGCTACAACATAAACAATCCGAATATGACATCGGTTTATCCATGCGAAAGGCAGTGCAGTGGAATTAAAAATAAAATTAAAAAATTCGCTAAAATCGTGGTTTCCACTGGTACTCAAAGAGTTAAGAACTGCGAGCACTTGTACATTTTCGCTACTGTGAAATGCATCCCTTACACTGCAGCTCTTTGCTACTACGAGTGATGTACACAATGCAGTAAACAAATTAGGACACAGTCGTCTGTCATTTTCCACGGACACAGAGCGCAATAAATATCTGTCGATATTGTATACTACCACACTTCTGGGTAACTGCAGTCGATACATTAATTCTAATGGAACCATTTCACAAATTTACAAAACAAAAACTGTTCCGTTTTGTAAATTTGTGAAGTGCTTTTACACTGTAGTTTTATTTTTTCACATACCAACATAATGGAAGCCACCTTTTCAGCACGGATTCCATTAGAGCTAATGAATGCGCTGAACCCTGAACGCGGTTTACATTAACATATGACCGGAGTTTCATTTTTTTCTTCTATGATTCTTTCTTTCTATCGTCCCTCGCTGGTGTGGGCGGACTGGCAGCGTTATAGGAAAACTACTCTTTAAGCCTAACCCTATCACCAATAATTTTGGTGATGTTGCAAGGAGGGGATATCAAGCAAACTGAAGAGTTGATATTTGGTAATGGGTGTAGTGTGGGATAGGGATTTGAGATAAGTTTAACTACAGTGGAGGCGACACTACAGTTATATGGAGGAACGAATAGGGAACGATGGTAAGAGATGAAGGGGTTTTCATATCTGGTTGGTAAGGAGTGGGTTAGGTTTAATAGGAAGAGCGAAAATGTTGATGGATTTCATTTTCTGACAGAAAGAATCTGTTGAAATTGCGTAGAATGAGTAGCGAAGAATGTAGGGTTGATGAGAGGCATTGTTACAATCGGAGCAGATACCAGGATTAGAGATTAGAGGGGAAAGAATGTTGTTCGAACTACTGAATCTGTAAGATATACGGAGGCATTCGATGACATAGAAGAAATAGAAAAGTAATGAGCAGATAAAGGTTGCATGTAAAGAAGGTTAAATGGGTATGGAAAGCCAAGCAGAGCGCGTATCTTTCGAGGATCTGGAGAGAGTGATAGAAATTTGTTGGAGAGTGTATATAGGCTATAATAGCATTGGAGAGAGTGGAGAAGATGCGTTCCTTTTAGAGGGGAGGGGGAGGGGGCAATGCAACTCAACTCATTGGCCGACTTGTAGTTCGGTAGTAAGTAGGCTTTCAGTGTTACTGGGAAGTCGAGGTACTTCAGCGCGTTTTTTAATTGGATAGGGTGGTCACGACTGGTCAGAAAAAAATGATGATGATGATGATGATTGGTTTGTGGGGCGCTCAACTGCGCGGTTATCAGCGCCCGTACAAATTCCCAACCTTTGCTCAGTCCAATCTCGCCACTTTCATAAAAGATGACGAAATGATGAGGACAACACAAACACCCAGTCATCTCGTGGCAGGTGAAAATCCCTAACCCCGCCGAGAATCGAACCCGGGATCCCGTCCTCGGGAAGCGAGAACGCGACCGCGAGACCACGAGTTGCGGACTGGTAAGAAAAAAGTAATTAGAGAAAAAGGGAGATATATCTCAACCGTTTATCATAGCTACTACGCTGACGTGTGTGTGTGGGAGCGTATAATACTTGACTGCTGCTGCTGGAAAATCCGAAGTCAGTTATGCCACTATAACGGCGTTGTATTAAGTCAAACGTGAAACTTCGAGTACCTCATTTATAATTTATTTCGATCGTTAGTTTGGCATAATGTGTCTCCACAGCACATTGTCATTGTCGCGAACGGGTAGTATTACATTATTTTCTGAACCCCCTTCTTCCATTGCACATTTTTTAAGACGTAATAGCTTGCCGTATTCGCTATCGGTTTCTGCAAGTTGTGTGATGTTACAATTTCAGCGTCTCTACCAAAGTTAACTCCCAGCAGGGGAACATTTAAGTTGGTTGCTAAATGTGGCTACGAGGCCAATGACACAACGACCTGCAGAACCCGACTGCCTACCTTCTGCAGCGAGAGTTCGTACGACGCTCCGCTCCTTCTTGTAAGACATCCGCTCACCTTTAAGACCAGTGAAGGGGTTGATTAACCTGTAGATAGGATCTCAACTACTTTGGTAAAAACAACCTACGTTGCTGAAGCTCTGTATCCTTCACTTAAATTATTATACACAAGGTTCGTATTGTAATCAAAGTAATTTGTTCTCCACACCAAAATCCAAGGAGCCTTCACTGGGTCACAGATTAAGAGTAATAGACTTCCGAACGCACCGTTTAAGAATAATTAAACACATGGCTAACAGTTAAGTGCTCACTTTCGTTAAAACATTCCTCTCACGCGGGATTTTCTTCACGAAAGGCCAGGTTACTGAAACTCTCCTATGTCACGGTTTATCTTTTTTAATGAGTGGTCATTCTTCTGACTGGTTTGATGCTGCCCACCATGAATACCTCTCCTGTACTAACCTCTTGCTCTCCAAGTAGCAATTGCAGCTAAGGCCCTCAAGTACACTCTTGAGCAAAACTTATGGACGAAAGTAACTTTCGCATGACGTGTTGCTGCCATACTGTGAAATTACACAGTTCTTCGAAACCTGCACCACACATAGAACGAACCTCTTATAGTACACTGTGATGTCCTTACGTTAGTTAGGTTTAAGTAGTTCTAAGTTCCAGGGGACTGATGACCTTAGAAGTTAAGTCCCATAGTGCCCAGAGCCATTTTAACCATTTATAGTACACTACAGTACAGTACACTGCAGAAGGTAATCGAAAAAAATACGCAACGAGACGCACAAACATGACTCTTTTAATCAATTACAGTAATTACATTGAGGTCGTCACGATTTATGAGTGGTCAGCGTGACAGACTGTCAATCCAAAGGGCCCGGGTTCGATTCCCGGCTGGGTCGGAGATTTTCTCCGCTCAGGGACTGGGTGTTGTGTTGTCCTAATCATCATCATTTCATCCCCATCGACGCGCAAGTCGCCGAAGTGGCGTCAAATCGAAAGACTTGCACCAGGCGAACGGTCTACCCGACGGGAGGCCCTCGTCACACGACATTTCATTTCACCAAGGATGGCAATCCAAGCTCTGCACGTTCTCCCATGCTGGCCACAAAGTTGGTGAGGAGTTTTTGTGGTAGAGCGTTCTACTCTTCCACCAGCAAGGCTGACCACTGGTGGCTGGTCGTTGGTGCACGTGGACGGGCTGCGATACGTCTCACCAACGCATAACACGCGTGCTCGATAGGCATTAAGTCAGGGCAACGGGCAGGCCATCAAGTTCGTCGTATATTCTCTCGGCCCAAGAGCTCTTCAAACTGGGCAGTTCGATAAGGCCGCGGACTGTCATCCATAAAAATGAAGTAACGGCCGAAAGCACCCTGGAAAGTCGAACTTGGGACGGAGTACAGTGTCACAATACCGTTAACCGGTAACGGCAGCGTGTTCAAATATTTGGAGGTAAGTACTCCCATGCAACATTATGCCTCCCCGCAGAGTAACACCTGGATCACTACACCATCATGTTCCATAATTTTTCCGAGTTCATTACGCGTTCCCATCTCACGACGTACGAGGATACCAGAACCACTGCGACCGAGCGAGGTAGCGCAGTGGTTAGCACACTGGACTCGCATTCGGGATTTAAAGTTCTTGTCAGTTGCCAGAATGAGATTTTCACTCTGCAGCGGAGTGTGCGCTGAAATGAAATTTCCTGGCAGATTAAAACTGTGTGCCGGACCGAGACTTGGTAGAGCACTTGCCCGCGAAAGGCAAAGGTCCCGAGTTCGAGTGACGCTCCGGCACACAGTTTTAATCTGCCAGGAAGTTTCATATCAGCGCACACTCCGCTGCAGAGTGAAAATCTCATTCTGGAAACATCCCCCAGGCTGTGGCTAAGCCATGTCTCCGCAGTAACCTTTATTACAGGAGTGCTAGTTCTGCAAGGTTTGCAGGAGAGATTCTGTTAAGTTTGGAAGGTAGGAGACGAGGTACTGGCGGAATTAAAGCTGTGAGGAGGGGTCGTGAGTCGTGCTTGGGTTGCTCAGTGGGCAGAGCACTTGCACACGCAAGTCAAAGGTCCCGAGTTCGAGTCTCGTTTCTTGTCAGTTCTTATTTTTATTCTCTCTATTATTGAATGAGCGTTTTATTAATGTGATTGCGTATTATTATTAATTGATTGTTAATTATGGTTTGGTTTAGCGATTCCTTTTTACCGTTTGCTCCTTTTATTTAA
Source organism: Schistocerca serialis cubense (assembly GCF_023864345.2). Lineage (NCBI taxonomy): Eukaryota > Metazoa > Arthropoda > Insecta > Orthoptera > Acrididae > Schistocerca > Schistocerca serialis. Next base: position 66,305,386 of record NC_064642.1, read on the forward strand.
GTCGAGACCTTTTAATTATGTTTGCTGTAGTTATGAAGTCTATATTGCTTACTGTTCTCCATAAGTTAAAGAATACAGTAATACCATATGCGTTTCGCAGCAGCAGATCTCGTTGAGTCTCCTTGCTGGAACTTCTCCACCTGAAATCGCTAAAGATAATTTATCGCTCTACGGAAATCGATCGGTATAGCCAAGTGTTATGCTGTGTCATTTGTATGGAGTGTGGCGTCCAACTTCCGTTCGTGAAATTATTTAGGTCTTCGGAGAAATATTTTCGACGAATCCCAAAATCATGTAAGACTGCAGGTTCGCACCACAACACTTCCGAACGACTTGCGTCTTTATAATAACTGAATATTTCTTTTGAAATGATTAAGGGTTATGAACTCTACACACCTGATATTCCTTTTGTGCTTTTATATGTATTTTTTTCTTCAATACCATAAAACATAGATTACTGCCTTAATGGCGGCTTCCAACAATCTCCTCTCAATCCGACTTCGAACATCTCTCTTCAAATGTCCAACATGGAATAATTATCTCTTTACCATAGATTAATATGGTCTATATGTCTTTTTTATCGAGTTCGCACTGAAATGCTTAAATCCCACGTGGTATTTAACTCTCGCGCAGGTATGTTACATCTGTCGTCCTATTAGTAGTCGGTCTCACCAATCTTCTGTATTTTTGCATGAAATAACACTACAGGGAGGACGACGATTTTGCGAAGGGTTGTGTACTGTACTGATCTCTACGTGGTTGGTATTTATTGGGAATAATTCACGTAGCACATAGTTCCACTCGACTGACTCCAGTGTTTAAGAAATTATGAAAGAACGGTCCCGGAAAATTACAGACAAATATTCCTAACTTTTGTATGCTGCAGAATCCTTGAACACATACAGGTAGAATATAATAAACTGTTTTGAGGCTAGCCAACTTAGGCCCACGAATCAGCATTTTTATAGAAAGTATCACTCGTGGGAAACTCAGCGAGCCCTTCTCTCACATGATATACTATGGATGAAGGGCAACAGGCACATTCCATGTTTCTACATTTCCGCAAAGCATTTGACACAGTACTCCACTGCAGGCTGTTAAGGAAGGTACGAGCATATGGAATAAGTTCACAGATACACTAGGTGTCAAAAGTATTCGGACACCCACAAAAACATACGTTTTTCATATCAGGGGCATTGTGCGGCCACATACTGCCAGGTACTCCATATCAGCGACCTCAGTAGTCACACATAGTAAGAGAGCAAAATGGGGCGCTCCACGGAACTCACAGAGTTCGAACGTGATCAGGTGATTGGGTGTCACTTGAGTCATACGTCTGAACACGAGATTTCCACACTCCTAAATATCCCTAGGTTCACAGTTCCCGATGTGATAGTGAAGTAGAAAAGACACGTACAGCACAAAAGCGTAGAGGCCGACCTCGTCTGTTGACTGACAGAGACCACCGACAATTGAAGACGGTCGTAATGTGTAATGGGCAGACATCTATGCAGAGCATCACACAGGAATTCCAAACTGAATTAGGATGCACTGCAAGAACTGTGACAATTAGGCGGGAGGTGAGAAAACTTTGATTTCATGGTCGAGCGGCTACTCCTAAGCTACACGTCACGCCCGTAAATGCAGAACGACACCTCGCTTGGTGTAAGGAGCACAAACACTGGAGGACCGAAAGATGTAAAAACGTTGTGTGGGGTGACGAATCACGGTACACAATGTGGCGATCCGATGGCAGGGTGTGAGTATGGCAAATGCCCGGTGAACGTAATCTGCCAGCGTTTGTAGTGCCAACAGTAAGATTCGGAGGCGATGGTGTTATGGTGTGGTCGTTTTTTTTTTTTGCGTGGAGAGGGCTTACGCTTCTTGTTTTGCGTGGCACTATCACAGCACTGGGCTACATTGATGTTTTAGGCACCTTCTTGCTTCCCACTGTTGAAGAGCAGTTCGGAGATGGCGATTGCATCTTTCAACACGATCGAGCATCTGTTCATAATGCGCGGCCTGTGGCGGAGTGATTATACGACAATAGCCGGCCCCTTGTGGCCGTGCGGTTCTAGGCGCTACAGTCTGGAACCGCGTAACCGCTACGGTAGCAGGTTCGAATTCTGCCTCGGGCATGGATGTGTGTGATGTCCTTACGCTAGTTAGGTTTAAGTACTTCTAAGTTCTAGGGGACTGATGACCACAGATGTTAAGTCCCATAGTGCTCAGAGCCATTTGAACCATTATACGACAATAACATCCCTGTAATGGACTGGCCTCCACAGAGTCCTGACCTGAATCCTTTGGGATGAATTGGAACGCCGACTTCGTGTCAGGCCTCACCGACCAACATCTGTACCTCTCCCCCGTGCTGCACTCCGAATAGAATGGGCTGCCATTCCCCAAGAAACATTCCAGCACCTGATTGAACGTATGCCTGCGAGAGTGGTAGCTGTCATCAAGGCTAAGGCTGGCCAACACCATATTGAATTCCAGTATTACGGATTGAGGGTGCCATGAACTTGTAAGTCATTTTCAGCTAGGAGTCTGGATATTTTTGATCACATCGTGTATGTGACAGGCTCAAAGACTTCTTAAATAATAGAACCCAGTATATTGTACTCGACGGCGAGTATTCCAAGGATATCGGCATGACTACCACAGAATAATATAATAGAACCGCTATTGTTCTCTATACACAATGATACGGCGGACAGGGTGGGCAGCAATCGGTGGTTGTTTACTGATGATGCCGTGGTGTACGGTAAGGTGTAGTAGAGTGACTTTAGGAAGATACAACAACGTACACAAAATTGCCAGGCGGTGTGATAAATGGCAGCTAGACCTAAATGTGGAAAAACGTAAGTTGATGCGGATGAATAAGAAGACCAAACCTATAATGTTCGGATACTGTATTTCTCGGGTCCAGCTTGACACATTCAAGTCGTTTAAATATCTGGGCGTAACATTACAAAACGATATGAGGTATATTGGGAGAATTTTACGAACAAGTGGTTCACCTGTGAAGGACACCGCATAGAGGACGCTGGTGCGACCTATTCTTGAGTACTCCTCGAGTGTTTGGAATCCGTAGGAGGTGGGATTGAAGGAAGAACCTCGAAGAAGCTCAGACGAGGGCTGCTAGATTTGTTATCGGTAGGTTAGAACAACACTTAAGTTACGGAATTGCTTCGGGAATTCAAAAAGGGATTCGCTGGAGGGAAGGCGGCGTTCATTTCGGGAAACACTATTGAAAAGTTTCAGAGAACCGGCAATTCAAGCTGACTGCCGAACGATTCTACTGCCGCCAGCATACATCACGCGTAAGGGCCACGAAGACAAGATACGAGAAATTAGGGCTCATACTGTTTGGGTACGAACTGGTAGCCCCGATTCGCAAAATTCAAATACAGAAGTCGACAGCTATTTATGAAAACATATTGTTCACCGCAGTGTAAATGCAAGGTACCTACTCAAAAACCACCAATTAGCAACATTCAAGCTATTCAATAATTAACGGATGCGCCGAACGATTCTACTGCCGCCAGCATACATCACGCGTAAGGACCACGAAGACAAGATACGAGAAATTAGGGCTCATACAGAGTCGTACAGACAGTCGTTTGTCCCTTTCTCTATTTGCGGGTGGAACACGAGGAATTGACAAGTAGTGGTACAGGGTACCCTTCGCTACGCAGCTGACGGTGGCTTGCCGAGTATCTACGTAGATTTAGATGTACACTCCTGGAAATTGAAATAAGAACACCGTGAATTCATTGTCCCAGGAAGGGGAAACTTTATTGACACATTCCTGGGGTCAGATACATCACATGATCACACTGACAGAACCACAGGCACATAGACACAGGCAACAGAGCATGCACAATGTCGGCACTAGTACAGTGTATATCCACCTTTCGCAGCAATGCAGGCTGCTATTCTCCCATGGAGACGATCGTAGAGATGCTGGATGTAGTCCTGTGGAACGGCTTGCCATGCCATTTCCACCTGGCGCCTCTGTTGGACCAGAGTTCGTGCTGGACGTGCAGACCGCGTGAGACGACGCTTCATCCAGTCCCAAACATGCTCAATGGGGGACAGATCCGGAGATCTTGCTGGCCAGGGTAGTTGACTTACACCTTCTAGAGCACGTTGGGTGGCACGGGATACATGCGGACGTGCATTGTCCTGTTGGAACAGCAAGTTCCCTTGCCGGTCTAGGAATGGTAGAACGATGAGTTCGATGACGGTTTGGATGTACCGTGCACTATTCAGTGTCCCCTCGACGATCACCAGTGGTGTACGGCCAGTGTAGGAGATCGCTCCCCACACCATGATGCCGGGTGTTGGCCCTGTGTGCCTCGGTCGTATGCAGTCCTGATTGTGGCGCTCACCTGCACGGCACCAAACACGCATACGACCATCATTGGCACCAAGGCAGAAGCGACTCTCATCGCTGAAGACGACACGTCTCCATTCGTCCCTCCATTCACGCCTGTCGCGACACCACTGGAGGCGGGCTGCACGATGTTGGGGCTTGAGCGGAAGACGGCCTAACGGTGTGCGGGACCGTAACCCAGCTTCATGGAGACGGTTGCGAATGGTCCTCGCCGATACCACAGGAGCAACAGTGTCCCTAATTTGCTGGGAAGTGGCGGTGCGGTCCCCTACGGCACTGCGTAGGATCCTACGGTCTTGGCGTGCATCCGTGCGTCGCTGCGGTCCGGTCCCAGGTCGACGGGCACGTGCACCTTCCGCCGACCACTGGCGACAACATCGATGTACTGTGGAGACCTCACGCCCCACGTGTTGAGCAATTCGGCGGTACGTCCACCCGGCCTCCCGCATGCCCACTATACGCCCTCGCTCAAAGTCCGTCAACTGCACATACGGTTCACGTCCACGCTGTCGCGGCATGCTACCAGTGTTAAAGACTGCGATGGAGCTCCGTATGCCACGGCAAACTGGCTGACACTGACGGCGGCGGTGCACAAATGCTGCGCAGCTAGCGCCATTCGACGGCCAACACAGCGGTTCCTGGTGTGTCCGCTGTGCCGTGCGTGTGATCATTGCTTGTACAGCCCTCTCGCAGTGTCCGGAGCAAGTATGGTGGGTCTGACACACCGGTGTCAATGTGTTCTTTTTTCCATTTCCAGGAGTGTAGATGTAGAACGACGTTTCTAACGCGCGTCCGGCCGTCCAGATTTAGATACTACGTGATTTATTTAAATCCTTCCAGGCAAATACAGTGACGGCTCCCTTAAAAGGGCACGGGCGATTTCCTTCCCCATCCTTGACTAGATTCGAATTGGTGCTCCGTCTCTAATGACCACGATGTTGACGGGACGTTAAACCCAACCTTCCTTCCTTTCCTTCAGAATCAGTGCGCACACTGAGTCTCCGCTCATCGGAGGAGAGCAAGTGAGCCGCACTCCTCGCTAGACCAGACCCTGTGCTCTAAACACCATCGCAAACAGTGCCGCGGATGTGCGGGTATCAACGGAACGCAACACACTGGTAGTCGAGCAAAGAGACCACCCAATGCAGACACCGTGCCACTGTGGTGCTTGAGATTCCATGCCTCACATTTCTGTAAACTGTGGTTGCAATTGCACCTACTGTTTGACATAGGTGCTTCTTGTCTGTTGCAAACGTAGCAGCCCCCACCTGCTGCGGTTGGCAGAAGTCTAAAACCTTCGTTCCTTCAATAGCGTCGCCTGTGGTCCAGATCGCTCCCCAAAATATTGAAATAACGCTTTGAGCAATAAGGTACTCCTGGGCTACATTGGTTCCCCTTCGTCCTCCTTTTGGTTTATCGATGAATGGCTCTGAGCATTATGCGAATGAACTTCTGAGATCATCAGTCGCCTAGAACGTAGAACTAATTAAACCTAACTAACCTATGGACATCACACACATGCCCGAGGCAGGATTCGAACCCGCGACCGGAGCTGTAGGGCCTAGAACCGCCGGCCACTCCGGCCGGCTTATCGATGAATCTTACCCGTGTTAACGAGCCTCGTTGTAATGGTCTCACCACCATTGTCCACCGTAGCTGCTCGCTGATTGTCATATACACTGATGCGCCAAAGAAACTGGTATAGGCGTGCGCGTTCAAATACAGAGATATGCAAGCAGGAAGGATACGACGCTGCGGTCGGCAACACCTATATAAGGCATCAAGTGTCTGGCGCAGTTGTTAGATCGGTTTCTGCTGCTGCAATGGCAGGTTATCAAGATTTAAGGGAGTCTGAAGGTGGTGTTATAGTCGGCGCACATGCGAGGGGACACAACATTTCCAAGGTAGCGATCAACTGGGTATTTTCCCGTACCATTTCAGAAGTGTACAGTGAATAACAGGAATCTGGTGATACATCAAATCTCGTACATCACTGCGCCCGGAAGAATATCCTTCAAGAACGGACCAACGATGACTAAAGAGAATCGTTCAACGTAAAAGAAAAGCTAACCTTCCGCAAACTGCTGCAGATTCAGTGCTGTGCCATCAACAAATGTCAGCGTACGAAACATTCACTGAAACATCATCGATATGGGTTTTCCGAGCCGAAGGCCCACTACTGTACTCTTGATGACTGCACTACACTAAGCTTTATGCCTCGGCTGGGCCCGTCAACACTGAAATTTGACTGCTGGTGACTCGAAACATGTTGCCTGATCGGACGAGGCCCTTTTTAAAATTGTATCGAGCGTATGAACGTGTACGGATATGGAGACAACCTCATGAATCCATGGACCCTACATGTCAACAGGGGATTGTTCAAGCTGGTGGAGGCTCTTTAATGGTGTGGGGAGTGTGTAGTTGGAATGATATGGGAACCCTGATACATCTAGATAGACTATGAGAGGTGACACACACGTAGGCATCCCGTCTGATCACCTGCATCGATTCGTGACCACTGCGCATTCCGACGGACTTGCGCAATTCCAGCAGGACAATGAGACACCACAATGAGACAGAATTGCTACAGTATGGCACCAGGAACACACTCTTTTGAGTTTAAACACTTTCCCTGGCCACCATACTCCCAAGAGATGAACATTATTGAGCATATCTGGGATGCCTTGCAAAGTGCTGTTCGGAAGAGACCTCCACCCCTTCGTACTTTCGGAAGAGACCTACACCCCTTCGTACTCTCACGGATATATGGACAGCCCTGCAGGATTCATGGCGTCTAATTCGCTCCAGCACAACTTCACATATTAGTCGAGTCCATGCCACGCCTTGTTGAGGTGCTTCTGCGAGCTCGTGGGGGCCCTACACGATGTTAGGAAGGCGTACCAAATTTTATCTTTATACAGGGTGGTCCATTGATAGTGACCGGGCCAAGTATCTCACGAAATAAGCGTCAAACGAAAAAGCTACAAAGAACGAAACTTGTCTAGCTTGAAGGAGGAAACCAGATGGCGCTATGGTTAGCCCGCTAGATGGCGCTGCCATAGGTCAAACGGATATCAACTGCGCTTTTTAAAAATAGGAACCCCCATTTTTTATCACATATTTGTGTAGTACGTAAAGAAATATGAATGTTTTAGTTGGACCACTTGTTTCGCTTTGTGATAGATGGCGCTGTAATAGTCACAAACATATGGCTCATAATTTTAGACGAACACTTGGTAACAAGTACGTTCTTTAAATTAAAATACAGAACGTAGGTACATTAGAACATTTTATTTCGGTTGTTCCAATGTGATACATATACCTTTGTGAACTTAGCATTTCTGTGAACGCATGCTGTTACAGCGTGATTACCTGTAAATACCACAGTAATGCAATAAATGCTCAAAATGATGTCCGTCAACCTCAATGGATTTGGCAATACGTGTAACGACATTCCTCTCAACAGCGAGTAGTTCGCCCTCCGCAATGTTCGCACGTATACCTTGACAATGCGCTGACGCATGTTGTCAGGTGTTGTCGGTGGATCACGATAGCAAATATCCTTCAACTTTCCCCACAGAAAGAAATCTGGGAACGTCAGATCCTGTGAACGTGCGGGCCATGGTATGGTGCTTCGACGACCAGTCCACCTGTCATGAAATATGCTATTCAATACCGCTTCAAACCGCACGCAAGCTATGTGCCGGACATAAATCAGCATACATTGCACCATTTTGATTGCTATCGATAAAATGGGGCCAATTATCCTTCCTCCCATAATGCCGCACCATACATTAACCCGCCAAGGTCGCTGATGTTCCACTTGTCGCAGCCATCGTGGATTTTCCGTTGCCCAATAGTGCATATTATGCCCGTTTACGTTACCGCTGTTGGTGAATGACGCTTCGTCGCTAATAGAACGCGTGCATAAAATGTGTCATCGTCCCGTAATTTCTCTTGTGCCCAGTGGCAGAACTGTACGCCACGTTCAAAGTCGTCGCCATGCAAGTCCTGGTGCGTAGAAATATGGTACAGGTGCAATCGATGTTGATGTAGGATTCTCAACACCCACGTTTTTTAGATTCCCGATTCTCGCGCAGTTTGTTTGCTACTGACTTGCGGATTAGCCGCAACGGCAACTAAAACACCTACTTGGGCATCATTATTTGTTGCAGGTCGTGGTTGACATTTCACATGTGGCTGAACACTTCTTGTTTCCTTTAATAACGTAACCATCCGGCGAACGGTCCTGACACTTGGATGATGTCGTTCAGGATACCGAGCAGCATACATAGCACACGCCCGTTGGGCATTTTGATCACAATAGCCATACATCAACACGATATCGACCCTTTCCGCAATTGGTAAACGGTCCAATTTAACACGGGTAATGAATCAGGAAGCAAATACCGTCCGCACTGGCGGGATGTTACGTGATACCACGTACTTATACGTTTGTGACTATTACAGCGCCATCTATCACAAAATAGTTAATTTGTTATGGCACTTTACCGTTCTCGTCCTTACGTTTTGCAGAGCAGTGTGTCTGTTGATTATATTACTCTGCAGTTCCCACTCTCTAGAGCTCCCTCGACTACCACGGAAGTTATTCCTTGTATCCTTATCAAGTGTCCTACTGTGAAGTCCCTACTTCTTGTCACTGGTTTCCACGCGCTCCTCTCCCATATTTTAACCGGAGACGTGTCCATACGCGGAGATTCCTAAGCATTCCCGGAGCCACGTTAGCATCTCCACGCGGAACCTCTTTCGCCCACGTCGGCAACTTGCGTTGCGCCTGTGCCTCTTCTGCCAATTGTTCCTTGCGAAAGTTCCAAACACTGGGAAACATGGGTACCGTGTACATCTTTGAATTCTGTTGCTCCGATGTCTACACAATACAATAGGCCCAAAACCATTGGCTGATTTGGATGCAGATTGCAGCAGTAAACTTAGAATTTTAAGCCGCATGTTATCAAACGCAGGAATCCATAATTCCATTTTAAATAATCTCGAGTTATTACGAAACGTTACGCTATATATTTCTGACATGCTCACTGTGGTACGATCTGCAACGTATTATGGTAACTGAAGGAAACGTCACAAGCCGCGATCGCTAAGAAAGCATTTTATTGAATGGCCGATTTTCACAGAATTTATGCTGTCGTCATCGGATCTTGAGCTTAGAAATGTTTACAACATACGAGGGCAGTTCAATAAGTAATGCAACACATTTTTTTTCTGAAACAGGGGTTGTTTTATTCAGCATTGAAATGCACCAGGTTATTCCCCAATCTTTTAGCTACACAACACTATTTTTCAACGTAATCTCCATTCAATGCTACGGCCTTACGCCACCTTGAAATGAGGGCCTGCATGCCTGCACGGTACCATTCCACTGGTCGATGTCGGAGCCAACGTCGTACTGCATCAATAACTTCTTCATCATCCGCGTAGTGCCTCCCAAACATATGGAAATCCGACGGTGCGAGATCGGGGCTGTAGGGTGCATGAGGAAGAACAGTCCACTGAAGTTTTGTGAGCTCCTCTCGGGTGTGAATACTTGTGTGTGGTCTTGCGTTGTCATGAAGAAGGAGAAGTTCGTTCAGATTTTTGTGCCTACGAACACGCTGAAGTCGTTTCTTCAATTTCTGAAGAGTAGCACAATACACTTCAGAGCTGATCGTTTGACCATGGGGAAGGACATCGAACAGAATAACCCCTTCAGCGTCCCAGAAGACTGTAACCATGACTTTACCGGCTGAGGGTATGGCTTTAAACTTTTTCTTGGTAGGGGAGTGGGTGTGGCGCCACTCCATTGATTGCCGTTTTGTTTCAGGTTCGAAGTGATGAACCCATGTTTCATCGCCTGTAACATATCTTTGACAAGAAATTGTCACCCTCAGCCACATGACGAGCAAGCAATTCCGCACAGATGATTCTCCTTTGCCCTTTATGGTGTTCGGTTAGACAACGAGGGACCCAGCGGGAACAAACCTTTGAATATCCCAACTGGTGAACAATTGTGACAGCACTACCAACAGAGATGTCAAGTTGAGCACTGAGTTGTTTGATGGTGATCCGTCGATCATCTCGAACGAGTGTGTTCGCACGCTCCGCCATTGCAGGAGTCACAGCTGTGCACGGCCGGCCGGCACGCGGGAGATCAGACAGTCTTGCTTGACCTTGCGGCGATGATGACACACGCTTTGCCCAACGACTCACCGTGCTTTTGTCCACTGCCAGATCACCGTAGACATTCTGCAAGCGCCTATGAATATTTGAGATGCCCTGGTTTTCCGCCAAAAGAAACTCGATCACTGCCCGTTGTTTGCAACGCACATGCGTTACAGACGCCATTTTAACAGCTCCATACAGCTCTGCCACCTGTCGGAAGTCAATGAAACTATATGAGACGAAGCGGGAATGTTTGAAAATATTCTACAAGAAATTTCCGGTTTTTTCAACCAAAATTGGCCGAGAAAGAAAATGTGTTACATTACTTATTGAACTGCCCTCGTATCATCCAACAGTGTTATAAAGCGCTTCACACTGGATATGCACTTCCCACTACCACGAAAATGACCACACATGGGATCCGATGATGGCACCATAGCTCTGTCGAAACCGGTCATCCAGTAAAATGCTTTCTGAGCAGTGCTACTTGTGAAATTTTATTCAGCTACCAAAAGTTTCTTGATGAGCATGCAAATGGATACAGCCCTTAACTGGGAGCAGTCCAGGTCAAGAGGACCTGACGCTCAGATTATAATTAATTTATTCGTTACCTTTATTACTATCGCGATGTTTTTATGTTTTTATCAGTGGATTCATCATTTTAGTTGACCGTTATCACTAGTATGTTGTTCATTGTTGAAAACTATTACATCACTGTCAGTTTGCCGGCCAGAGTGGCCGAGCGGTTAAAGGCGCTACAGTCTGGAACCGCACGACCGCTACGGTCGCAGGTTCGAATCCTGCCTCGGGCATGGATGTGTGTGATGTCCTTAGGTTAGCTAGGTTTAAGTAGTTCTAAGTTCTAGGGGACTTATGACCACAGCAGTTGAGTCCCATAGTGCTCAGAGCCATTTTTCACTGTCAGTTTATGGAAAGGTACTTGAGGATCCGGCTGCTACAATTAGGTTTCCTGTTTTCATTTTTTACTAATAACATAATTGTCTATTCTTATGAATTATTTAAGATTACTGAATTTTAAAGAACGTAACTGTATATTCTAGTGCCCTATATTAAATTACTTTAGGTTACAATGACGAGACTGGGAAACATTGAGTAGCTGTCTCTGAATGACCATCGTGTCCTTGAGTTTGTTAACTACAACTTTAAACGAAATGACAAGTGATCCTGCTGATTGTGAAATGGCTCTGAGCACTATGGGACTTAACTTCTGAGCTCATCAGTCCCATACGACCTAGAACTACTTTAACGTAACTAACCTATGGACATCACACACATCCAAGCCCGAGGCAGGATTCGAACCTGCGACCGGAGCGGTCGCGCAGCTCCAGACTGTAGCGCCTAGAACCGCTCGGCCACCAAGGCCGGCGATGATTGTGAAATTAAGCATGTAACTGAAAGTGAATACGAAACAGACAGTGATCAGGATATGTTGTTGTTGTGGTCTTCAGTCCTGAGACTGGTTTGATGCAGCTCTCCATGCTACTCTATCCTGTGCAAGCTTCTTCATCTCCCAGTACCTACTGCAACCTACATCCTTCTGAATCTGCTTAGTGTATTCATCTCTTGGTCTCCCTCTACGACTTTTACCCTCCACGTTGCCCTCCAATGCTAAATTTGTGATCCCTTGATGCCTCAAAACATGTCCTACCAACCGATCCCTTCTTCTAGTCAAGTTGTGCCACAAACTTCTCTTCTCCCCAATCCTATTCAAGACCTCCTCATTAGTTACGTGATCCACCCACCTTATCTTCAGCATTCTTCTGTAGCACCACATTTCGGAAGCTTCTATTCTCTTCTTGTCCAAACTAGTTATCGTCCATGTTTCACTTCCATACATGGCTACACTCCATACAAATACTTTCAGAAACGACTTCCTGACACTTAAATCTATACTCGATGTTAACAAATTTCTCTTCTTCAGAAACGATTTCCTTGCCATTGCCAGTCTACATTTTATATCCTCTCTACTTCGACCATCATCAGTTATTAGGATATAGTAATAGTTATGTGCGAACGATATCTGATAAACGAACTGAATTGGTGAGTCGGATAGTGACAAACGTTACTATGACAAAAATCGAAAAAATGACAGAAAGAAATATGTGAAAAAGTTTTAGTATGCACTACATCTACTTTGACTACTTTTTTATTTGATATCTATTCCAAAAAAATGTAACCAACTTTTAAATAAAATTCTTTCAGTATATTCAACGCGACTAGCCTACAGAAAAATATTACAAAGATGGGTCAGTGGGATCCATCTTCTCCAGTTCTGTATGAGCCTTTGACGAAAACTATCAAAGGATAACATGACAATGCCACTTCTCAAAAGTTTCTGCTTAACAAGCCACTTAGGTTATCAAACTTAGCATAAATTAGTTTATGTCTTCCTCTGCTCTCCGTCATTTACACCTGTGAGAGAAAACAAACAGCTAATGTTGTCTCAAACGAATCAGAGGAACATTTATTTTTGATTGAAAGTGAGTATTTCTAATCTAGCTGGCTCATTAAACAGAAACATTACTTGTGAATGGAGTGTTTACCGCACAAAATTATGTAATACTAACGCGTAATGTCTAACTGATACTATAAACTAAATACCGGATCGGAGTTGCGTCAAGTTTAGCAAATTTCCTAAGACAGTCCCAGAGCCAGTGCCGTTTTCAGAGGGATAAATCTAAGTTGTAACGAGCAGTTGGGGACAAGACGCCGATAGCAAGGCGGGGTGGACTCGCGCCAAGTTTGAATGCGAGGCCATTAGCAGAAGTTAGCGGAACGGAGGCCGAGGGCTCGGAGGAGGATTCTGGCGGGGTCACTGCTCCCCTCGACGCCCACCTGGAATCACCGCCGCCAACGTCACAGAAACAAAAGTCCCTATTCCGCTGGCAGTCTTGGATTGGGTTCACTTTTTTTTCATTAATATTTTCATACCTACAAAATTCTCAGCTTACAGGGAGGGAGAAAATCCGACTCATATGACACCAGGTGGTTCGGGAAATGGTGAGGCCTGCTTTGGAAGAACAAGATTCGACTGAAAATTGAGATGCGATACTGCGGACTTTCGACATAAGCTTTAACTGATCCAACCCAGTAAGTGTTCAACAAACATTATTGATAAACTACACTTTAAACGAAAGTTCCAGAACTTTCATTTACACAATGTTATGTGACAGCGGCTTCAAACTTCGAAAGGTTTATTGACATCATCTGTACCCACAGGAAGCGGAAGAGTAGACGCTCCACGCAAACGATTTATCAGATAATTCCAGAAGCGGTCTCAAACTGTTCATCCAGCGATTATTGTCCCTGGAGGAGTCCAACGAAATGCACAGCGACTCAGTTCGCAGGAATGTTTTTTGTACTGAGTGGCAAATATCACTGAATGTTAATAAACGTAGGATGATACACAGAACAAAGACAAAAGAACAGCATACACCACTAGTAAGTTTCTAGAGCCTGTTATTTATTTATTTATTTAAATGTCAAGTTCCGTAGGACCAAATTGAGGAGCAAATCTCCAAGGTCATGGAACGTGTCAGTACATGAACTTACAACATAAAAAGTAATAACTGATAAAAATAAATGTTCATGAACCTGACAGAAAATCAGTCCATAAGTTTAAGCAAACGCTATCAGCAATACAATGAGAATCATCTTAATTTTTCAAGGAACTCCTCGACAGAATAGAAGGAGTGACCCATGAGAAAACTCTTCAGTTTCGATTTGAAAGCGCGTGGATTACTGCTAAGATTTTTGAATTCGAGTGGCAGCTTATTGAAAATGGATGCAGCAGTATACTGCACACCTTTTTGCACAAGAGTTAAGGAAGTCCGATCCAAATGGAGGTTTGATTTCTGCCGAGTATTAACCGAGTGAAAGCTGCTTATTGTTGGAAATAAACTAATATTGGTAACAAGAAACGACAATAAGGAATAGACATATTGAGAGGCCAATGTCAAAATACCCAGACTCGTGAACAGAGGTCGACAAGAGGTTCGTGAATTCACACCACTTATTGCCCGAACCGCCCGTTTCTGAGCCAAAAATATCCTTCTAGAATGGGAAGAGTTACCCCGAAACATAACACCATACGACATAAGTGAATGAAAATAAGCAAAGTAGACTAATTTACGTGTCGAAATATCACTACCTTTCGATACCGTTCGAATAGTGAAAATGGCAGTATTAAGTCTTTGAACAAGATCCTGAACGTGGGCTTTCCACGACAGCTTACTATCTATCTGAACACCTAGGAATTTGAACTGTTCAGTTTCACTAATCATATGCCCGTTCTGTGAGATTAAAACGTTAGGAACTGTAAAAACTGAGTCTTACTGTGATTTAACGTTAGTTTATTTTCTACAAGCCATGAACTGAGGTCATGTACTGCTCTACTTGAAACCGAGTCAATGTTGCACACAACATCCATTACTACCAAGCTAGTGTCATCAGCAAACAGAAATATTTTAGAGTTACTCATAATACTAGAGGGCATATCATTTATATAAATAAGGAACATGACCGGCCCCAACACTGATCCCTGGGGCACCCCCCACTTGACAGTACCCCACTCAGATCCCACATCACAGCCGTTACCAACATTGTGAATAATGACTTTTGCTGCCTGTTGCTAAAGTAAGAGGTGAACCAATTGTGAGCTACTCGCCTTATTTCGTAATGGTCCAACTTCTGGAGCAATATTGTGTGATCAACACAGTCAAATGCCTTTGTTAAATCAAAAAATACGCCAAGCGTTCAAAACTTTTTGTTTAGCCCATCCAGTACCTCACAGAGAAAAGAGAATGTAGCATTTTCAGTTGTCAAACGACTTCTAAAGCCGAACTGTACATCTGATAGCAAATTGTGTGATATAAAATGATCAATTAACCTTACATACACAGCCTTTTCGATAACTTTTGCAAACACTGATGGCATAGAAATAGGTCTAAAATTATCTACATTATCCCTTTCTCCCTTTTTACAAAGCGGCTTTACTACTGAGTACTTTAATCTCTCAGGAAACTGACCATTCCTAAAAGAAAAATTACAAATATGGCTAAATACAGGGCTAACATGTGCAACACAGTACTTTAATATTCTAATAGACACTCCATCATAACCATGAGAGTCCTTAGTCTTCAGTGATTTGATTATTGTCTTAATCTCCCTCTTGTCTGTATCGCAGAGGAGTATTTCAGACGTCAATCTCGGAAAGGCATTTGCTAAGAAATTTATATGATTTCCTGTAGATACTAAATTTTTATTTAATTCACCAGCAATGCTCAGAAAATGGTTGTTAAATACTGTACATATATCTGATTTATCAGTAACAGAAATATCATTACTGCAAACTGACTTTATATCGTCAACCTTGAGCTGCTGACCAGACACTTCCTTCACAACTGACCATATTGCTTTAATTTTATCCTGTGAATTAGCTATTCTATTTGCATACCACATACTTTTTGCCTTGCTAATAACATTGTTAAGCACCTTACAATACTGTTTGTAATGGGCTACTGTAGCTTGATTGTGACTACTTTTAACATTTTGATATAATTCCTGCTTTGCTCTATATGATATCTTTATCTCACTAATCAGCCAACCGGGCTGTCCATTACTGCTAGTGCCCCGTTTAGAATGTTCTAATGGAAAGCAACTCTCAAGGGCACTATAAACGTCTTGCCACTCTTGTTCCTTGACAAGTTTTGAAAAACTCCCTATTGCTGATGGATTAACTTTCTTACATAGTTTGTAATTAAATACGACATTGGTTAGAGTACAAAAACGTTTTAGTGTTAAAATTTGTGCATCATGGTCTGAAAGGCCATTCACCCTTTTACTAACAGAATGCCCATCTAGTAATGAAGAATGAATAAAAATATTGTCTATGACTGTGCTACTGTTCCCCTGCACCCTACTTGGAAAAAACACAGTTTGCATCAGATCATATGAATTTAGGAGATCTACCAACATCCTTTTTCTTGCACAATCATGTACAAATTTAATATTGAAGTCACCACATATAACTACTTTCTGGAACTTCCTACAAAGTGAATCAAGAACCCCCTCTAGCTTAAGCAAAAATGCTCTGAAGTCGGAGTTAGGGGACCTATAAACAACAGCAATTAGAAGTTTAGTTTCACTAAATTCAACTAATGCTGCACAACTTTCAAATACCTGTTCAATACAGTGTCGTGATAAGTCTATGGACTCAAATGAAATACTGTTTTTTACGTACAGAGCCACTCCACCACCCCGCAAGGAACTCCTTGAGAAAGGGCCAGCTAATCTGTAGCCTGGTAAAGGAAGCCTCTGAATTATCAAATTATTTAAGTGGTGCTCTGATATACCAATAATTTCAGAGTTAACATCTATTAGCAGTTCACTAACTTTATCTCTAATACCTCTCATATTTTGATGAAATATGCTAATTCCTTCTCTACTTGGAAACATTACATCCTCTGGAGGTGAGCCCTTAGTTAGAGGCACTTCCTTTAAGCAGGTATACCTATCAGCTGACTTCAATCTAAAAAAGGTGCAGCTCTAACACCAACTACTATAGGAATTTTTCCATGAGTGATACCACTACCACCACCCACAACACTGTCACCTATAAGCTTAGCCAGCCTCCCTTTCCCATAGCTATTGAGGTGCAGGCCATGCCTAGTGAAACCCCATCTACTGATAGACCCAACTGGCACCACTGAGATGTGATCCATGCCCTCCGCCATCAGTGCCCTCCCCAGCCCCACATTAACGCGCCTAACAGCCGCATTAAGGTGAGGCCGATCATGACGCTGAAACAGTTGCACGAAATGCACATTAGTATCACCAGTTTGGGTAGCTATCTTAACCAAGTCACCACTGACATCATATTCCCCGTCCCTATCGAGACTGTTCCCTGCTCCACCCACTATCACTAGCTGATCCTCTTTCGTAAAATTCTTACATAACTCCCCTATGCTTTCAGTCACCTGAGCCAACCCTGCACTAGGCTTCACAATGCTGGTGACCTGGTACTCACTCCCCAACACTTCCTGCAACTGCTGGCCCACAAATCTACCGTGGGAACTACCTAGCAGCAGATCCTTCTTTCTGCTAGACTTTGCAACTAACCTAGGCCTCCTAATTGCTGAGGACTGCTGCAAGTTACCTACATCTACGGCTACACGACGCTCTTCTCCACTCAACTCTGACAGTTGGTCGTATCTATTGCATGTATGCAAAGTAAAACTGTCTGAGTACCTCCTCTTCCTAGCTGCCTTCTTGCCAACTGCCAGTTCCCATTCCCCACCACCCTTCACCCTCCTCAACCTATTTTGTGCATTGTAACTGCACCTGAAGGGCACAGATCTTACGCTCCTGCTCCTCTATTAACTTGTTTCTACTACAGATTCTACATTCCCAGGAGAGGATCTCCCTAAAATGACCACTGGCTTCCCCGCTGCATTGCCCCTCCCCCCCCCCCCCCACCCCCAATGAAAATACTTTGAACAAATCCCACACCGTAATCCACTACTCACAAACCTACGACAGAGCCCACACTTTTCTCTCATGGTAAATTTTACAGTTACTGAAAAAGAAGCTATACGTCTACGTTACCAAAGTTCAGTTACACCAGTAGAACTATTTAAGAACTAACAATAATGGTCTCGAAATTCTCTGCCTACTAAGAAAGCAGCTACTTGTATTAATACTACTACAACGCAGCCGATACCAATACCAGCAAAACCTCACAAAATCATTAGCTACAACCAAAAAATTAAAACTATCACTGTAACACTAAGCGAAGTTTAAACACTATATGAAAATTTTACTGAAATATTTCACTAGAAATAATAATAAACGTCAGTTGAAAACTACAGCACGAAAATTACTAACGACTTCAACACACTGAAAACTCTCTAAAACACAGCGAGCGAACGATTACAAAAGTTTATTAAGACGTTATTTCGCCGCAAACGGCACGCAACACCGCTGAAAGCTATTAAATTTAAAAAACTGTATTACAGAGCACAAATAAGTTTGTCAGTACTTAGCTTATAACCGCTACAGCTGCAGTGCACGCCGCAAAATGTAAACACACTACTGAGGCACGAGGCTTAGACGAACGACGAAAGCAGACTCACAAATAACGAGTCAATAACACAGGAAGAAAGACTGAGATTAAAGAAAATCCACTAATAAGTTACTTTTACGGCAAATATTAAAACAAATAAACTTTAAAATAAGCAAATGAAGTCTAAAATTTATAAAATATTAACGAGCTATTTTTTCCCGAGGGCATGCAGCTTTACTGTATGATTACATGATGATGGCGTCCTCTTGGGTAAAATATTCCGGAGGTAAAATAGTCCCCCATTCGGATCTCCGGGCGGGGACTACTCAAGAGGATGTCGTTATCAGGAGAAAGAAAACTGGCGTTCTACGGATCGGAGCGTGGAATGCCAGATCCCTTAATCGGGCAGGTAGGTTAGAAAATTTAAAAAGGGAAATGGATAGGTTGAAGTTAGATATAGTGGGAATTAGTGAAGTTCGGTGGCAGGAGGAACAAGACTTCTGGTCAGGTGACTACAGGGTTATAAACACAAAATCAAATAGGGGTAATGCAGGAGTAGGTTTAATAATGAATAGGAAAATAGGAATGCGGGTAAGCTACTACAAACAGCATAGTGAACGCATTATTGTGGCCAAGATAGATACGAAGCCCACACCTACTACAGTAGTACAAGTTTATATGCCAACTAGCTCTGCAGATGACGAAGAAATTGAAGAAATGTATGATGAAATAAAAGAAATTATTCAGATTGTGAAGGGAGACGAAAATTTAATAGTCATGGGTGACTGGAATTCGAGTGTAGGAAAAGGGAGAGAAGGAAACATAGTAGGTGATTATGGATTGGGGGACAGAAATGAAAGAGGAAGCCGCCTGGTAGAATTTTGCACAGAGCACAACATAATCATAACTAACACTTGGTTTAAGAATCATGAAAGAAGGTTGTATTCATGGAAGAACCCTGGAGATACTAAAAGGTATCAGATAGATTATATAATGGTAAGACAGAGATTTAGGAACCAGGTTTTAAATTGTAAGACATTTCCAGGGGCAGATGTGGACTCTGACCACAATCTATTGGTTATGACCTGTAGATTAAAACTGAAGAAACTGCAAAAAGGTGGGAATTTAAGGAGATGGGACCTGGATAAACTAAAAGAACCAGAGGTTGTACAGAGATTCAGGGAGAGCATAAGGGAGCAATTGACAGGAATGGGGGAAATAAATACAGTAGAAGAAGAATGGGTAGCTTTGAGGGATGAAGTAGTGAAGGCAGCAGAGGATCAAGTAGGTAAAAAGACGAGGGCTAGTAGAAATCCTTGGGTAACAGAAGAAATATTGAATTTAATTGATGAAAGGAGAAAATATAAAAATGCAGTAAGTGAAACAGGCAAAAAGGAATACAAACGTCTCAAAAATGAGATCGACAGGAAGTGCAAAATGGCTAAGCAGGGATGGCTAGAGGACAAATGTAAGGATGTAGAGGCCTATCTCACTAGGGGTAAGATAGATACCGCCTACAGGAAAATTAAAGAGACCTTTGGAGATAAGAGAACGTCTTGTATGAATATCAAGAGCTCAGACGGAAACCCAGTTCTAAGCAAAGAAGGGAAAGCAGAAAGGTGGAAGGAGTATATAGAGGGTCTATACAAGGGCGATGTACTTGAGGACAATATTATGGAAATGGAAGAGGATGTAGATGAAGATGAAATGGGAGATACGATACTGCGTGAAGAGTTTGACAGAGCACTGAAAGACCTGAGTCGAAACAAGGCCCCCGGAGTAGACAATATTCCATTGGAACTACTGACGGCCGTGGGAGAGCCAGTCCTGACAAAACTCTACCATCTGGTGAGCAAGATGTATGAAACAGGCGAAATACCCTCAGACTTCAAGAAGAATATAATAATTCCAATCCCAAAGAAAGCAGGTGTTGACAGATGTGAAAATTACCGAACTATCAGCTTAATAAGTCACAGCTGCAAAATACTAACACGAATTCTTTACAGACGAATGGAAAAACTAGTAGAAGCCAACCTCGGGGAAGATCAGTTTGGATTCCGTAGAAACACTGGAACACGTGAGGCAATACTGACCTTACGACTTATCTTAGAAGAAAGATTAAGGAAAGGCAAACCTACGTTTCTAGCATTTGTAGACTTAGAGAAAGCTTTTGACAATGTTGACTGGAATACTCTCTTTCAAATTCTAAGGGTGGCAGGGGTAAAATACAGGGAGCGAAAGGCTATTTACAATTTGTACAGAAACCAAATGGCAGTTATAAGAGTCGAGGGACATGAAAGGGAAGCAGTGGTTGGGAAGGGAGTAAGACAGGGTTGTAGCCTCTCCCAGATGTTGTTCAATCTGTATATTGAGCAAGCAGTAAAGGAAACAAAAGAAAAATTCGGAGTAGGTATTAAAATTCATGGAGAAGAAATAAAAACTTTGAGGTTCGCCGATGACATTGTAATTCTGTCAGATACAGCAAAGGCTTTGGAAGAGCAGTTGAATGGAATGGACAGTGTCTTGAAAGGAGGATATAAGATGAACATCAACAAAAGCAAAACAAGGATAATGGAATGTAGTCTAATTAAGTCGGGTGATGCTGAGGGAATTAGATTAGAAAATGAGACACTTAAAGTAGTAAAGGAGTTTTGCTATTTGGGGAGCAAAATAACTGATGATGGTCGAAGTAGAGAGGATATAAAATGTAGGCTGGCAATGGCAAGGAAAGCGTTTCTGAAGAAGAGAAATTTGTTAACATCCAGTATTGATTTATATGTCAGGAAGTCATTTCTGAAAGTATTCGTATGAAGTGTAGCCATGTATGGAAGTGAAACATGGACGATAAATAGTTTGGACAAGAAGAGAATAGAAGCTTTCGAAATGTGGTGCTACAGAAGAATGCTGAAGATTAGATGGGTAGATCACATAACTAATGAGGAAGTATTGAATAGGATTTGGGAGAAGAGAAGTTTGTGGCACAACTTGACCAGAAGAAGGGATCGGTTGGTAGGACATGTTCTGAGGCATCAAGGGATCACCAATTTAGTATTGGAGGGCAGCGTGGAGGGTAAAAATCGTAGAGGGAGACCAAGAGATGAATACACTAAACAGATTCAGAAGGATGTAGGTTGCAGTAGGTACTGGGAGATGAAAAAGCTTGCACAGGATAGAGTAGCATGGAGAGCTGCATCAAACCAGTCTCAGGACTGAAGACCACAACAACAACAACGAGCTATTTCAACAGCAGTGCAGCACACGTGACGTCACACCGAAGGGATCAGTGTTGGGGCCGCTCCTGTTCCTTATTTATATAAATGATATGCCCTCTAGTATTATGAGTAACTCTAAAATATTTCTGTTTGCTGATGACACTAGCTTGGTAGTAAAGCATGTTGTGTGGAACATTGACTCGGTGTCAAGTAGAGCAGTATCGTCTAAATATCCATGTGTAATACAGTTAGGTTACGTGAAGTAGGATGAACACGTGGAGTCAGTAGAAAAGAAGGCTAAAGGAATACTTCCATTTTCTAAAGCGAATACTTGTAAACTGTGATGGTTTGTAAATGAAATCGCATGCCGGAGATGGTGTCACAGAACACAGCACTCGAATTCAGAGTCACGTTGCTAAAAAGCAGTCACAGATTGTTTCTACCAGCAGTTACTGGCCTTGGATGAGTGCAATGTGATACAGAGTAATTTAACCGTAGTTCATACTCACCTTTGGTGTACAGAATTGGAGATATCATCTACTCGTGATAAATCTATGATAAAACTCAGGCTACTGTTTTCAATGTGAAAGTGTAGCAGAAATGCTCATGGAATTTAGAAGGAATCTTTGAGAGAAAGGTGGTACTGTTTTACGGAAACTTGTGAGGTAATTTTAGAGAAACTGTTTTTGAAAAAAATTTTGTAATGGTTTTCATGTCTCCATCGTCTGTCTACCAGTGAGCGAAGAAACTAAGGTGAGTGAAATCGTAGGAATGAAAGGATAAATGTGGAAAGGGATTTAAGTACAGGGGGAATAAATAAAAATCTTGATGTCTGCGGTTGACATTGTAATTCTGCCAGATTCGGCAAAGGACTAAGAAGAACAATTGAATGCAGAATGTCGTGAAAAAAAGTTATATAACCATCATCAACAAAAGCAAAACAAGGACAGTGGAATGTTATCGAATTATATGAAGTAATGATGGTGAATTAGATAAAGAAACGAGACACGAAAAGCAGTCCACGATATTCGGTATTCTGGAAACAAAATAACTGAAGTTGAGAGAAGCAGAGAAAATACAAAAGACTGAATGCAAAGAACAAGAGAAGCGTTTCTGAACGTCAGAGTAACCATGTAAGTGTAAGTCTCCTACAAGCAGAATCTGAAGACGAGCCCGAAGTAAAATGAAAACTTAATTATGTTTCGGCAAGTGTCTTGGAGAAATTATTTGTAATTGTAATTGGTGTAGAGCAGCAATATAATGTCTGCACTACAGAGGCTCTGCATCATGCATGCCCTCTATGAACCTACGTAAAATCAATAAGCGGGTCGAAGGCTGCCATTCAGTCCCTTGTTGATCAGTCTGGTGTGACAGTTGAATAAAGCAAAACGAAACCCGAAGTTTTAAATTTCACGTTCAAGAAGTGATTCACTCAGGATAATCGTAGAGGCATACCGTCATTTGATCATCGGACTGCCCTATGGACGACATAGCGATAAGCATCACCGGCGTAGAGAAACAAATGGAAAATTTGAAACAAGTATATCACCAGGTCCGGATGGATAGACAGTTCGGTTTTGCGAAGAGTACTGTACAGCATTGGCCCCTTACATAGCTTGCATATATCGTGAATTTCTGGTCCAGCACAAAGCCCTAAGCGACTGGATAGAAGCGCAGCTGACCCTTGTATATAAGCAGGTAAAAGAATATACGCCGAAAATTACAGACCAAAATACCTGACTTAAATTTGCTGCAGAATCCTTGAACATATTCTCAGTTCGAATATAGTAAACTTTATTGCGACTGAGAAGCTTATGTCATCGAATAAGCACGGTTTTAGAAAGCATCGCTGGCTCGAAACTCAGCTTGCCTGTTCCTCACATGATATTCTCAGAACTATGGATGAAAGGCAACAGGCAGATTCCAGATTTCCAGAAAGCATTTGACACGGTGCCCCATTGCAGACTGTTAACGAATGTACGATTATTCGGAATAAGTTCACAGATATGTGAGTGGCTCGAATTCTTAAATAATAGAACCCTGTGTGTTGTCCTCGACGAGTGTTCATCGGAGACAAGGGTATCGTGAGGAGTGCCCCAGGGAAGTGTGATAGGACCACTGTTGTTCTCTAAATAAATGGTTTGGCGGACAGGGTGAGCAGCAATCTGTGGTTGTTTGTTGTTGATGGCCGGCCGGAATGGTCGACCACTTCTAGGCGCTGCAGTCTGGAACCGCGCGTCCGCTACGGTCGCAGGTTCGAATCCTGCCTCGGGCATGGATGTGTGTGATGTTCTTACGTTAGTTAGGTTTAAGTAGTTCTAAGTTCTAGGGAACTTATGACCTCAGAAGTTAAGTCCCATAGTGCTCAGAGCCATTTGAACCATATTTTTGTTGATGACGCTGTAGTGCAAGGTAAGGCGTCGAAGCTGAGTGACTATAGAAAGATACTGTAAGTAGGCTGTTTATGTTTTCTTATTGGTAACGCCACGTAGCGATCTGTGTGAAAATCACTGGCTGTGCTGTGTGCAGTCTGTGGCTAGTTTGCATTGTTGTCTGCCATTATAGTGTTAGGCAGCGGCAGCTGGATGTGAACAGCGCGTTGCGTTGCGCAGTTGGAGGTGAGCCGCCAGCAGTGGTGGATGTGGGGAGAGAGATGGCGGAGTTTTGTAATTTGTCATGAACTGCTATATATATTATGACTATTAAGGTAAATACATTGTTTGTTCTCTATTAAAATCTTTCATTTGCTAACTATGCCTATCAGTAGTTAGTGCCTTCCGTAGTTTGAATCTTTTATTTAGCTGGCAGTAGTGGCGCTCGCTGTATTGCAGTAGTTCCAGTAACGAAGATTTTTGTGAGGTAAGTGATTTGTGAAAGGTATAGGTTAATGTTAGTCAGGGCCATTCTTTTGTAGGGATTTCTGAAAGTCAGATTGCGTTGCGCGAAAAATATTGTGTGTCAGGTTAAGCACAGTCCTGTACAATTTTTCAAAGGGGACGTTTCAATACAAGATGACACACACACAAAATTTGTAGTTGGTGTGATGACTGGCAGCTACCTCTAAATGTGAAAAAAATGTAATTCAGTGCGAAGACTAGGAAGAACAAACCTGTAATGTTCGGATATAGTAATTCTAGTGTTCTACTTTACACACTCAAGTCTTTTAAGTAATTGAGCTTAAGGTTGCAGAGTGATATGAAGTGGAACAAGCATGGTAGAGAAGGAGAATGGTCCACTTCAGTCTGTTGGGTGAATTTTAGGAAAGTGTGATTCATCTGGAAAGGACACCACGTATAGGACGGTAGTGGGACCAATTCTTGAGTACCGCCCGAGTTTTTGGGTTCCGTAGCAGGTTCGATGGAAGGAAGACATTGGAGCAATTCAGAAGCGGGCTGCTAGATTCGTTACCGTCAGGTTCGGACAACACGTGTTCGATGCGGAGATGCTTCGGGAACTCAAATGGGAATGCGTGGAGGAAAGGTGACGTTATTCTCGAGAAACACTATTGAGAAAATTTAGCGAACCGAC
Organism: Schistocerca serialis cubense; assembly: GCF_023864345.2. Lineage (NCBI taxonomy): Eukaryota > Metazoa > Arthropoda > Insecta > Orthoptera > Acrididae > Schistocerca > Schistocerca serialis. The sequence goes on from NC_064642.1 coordinate 66,330,785, forward strand.
ATTTGAATCTGACTGCCGAACGATTCTAGTGCCGCCAACATACACTGCGCGCAAGGACCACGAAGATACGAGAAATTACTGCTCATATGGAGGCGTATAGACAGTCGTTTACTCTTGCTGTATTGGCGAGTAGAACAGCATAGGAAGTGACTAGTAACTATACAGGGTATCCTTCGCCAGACACCGTACGGTGGCTGGTGGAGATGTAGATGTAGATCCCCGAAGCAACGGCGCAGACGCGGCAGTGAGTGTTGCAGTCTGACAAAGATTGCCGCTTGCGATATGAGGCAGGTCTGCTTGCGGCAGCCGGCGGCTATTCACCTGGTGAACCAACACGACACAGGTCACCGAACCACACAGCTCACCCACCTGTCGGGTAGTTAGAGTTCGCCGGCCCACGTTTGCATTTGGATCGTTACGAGATGACAGGCCATACCCTGCGGTTTCAGGCTTGCAGAAAGCAATATCAGCAAGGCGCGTGTAAACGCTGGATACTAGTGGTATTACTAGTCCGATTCGTCATTGAAGAATTGGGTCTTTACTTTCTGTATGTCTCCTATCAACATTCGACAGCATTTGGAATCATGCTGTCCGTGTGCGAACTTCTTTCCACAACTAAATTGATCGGGTTGCCGCGATCAATATCTAAATCCAACAAAATGGTTCGAATGGCTCTGAGCACTATGGGACTCAACTGCTGAGGTCGTAAGTCCCCTAGAACTTAGAACTACTTAAACCTAACTAACCTAAGGACATCACACACATCCATGCCCGAGGCAGGATTCGAACCTGCGACCGTAGCGGTCGCGCGGTTCCAGACTGTAGCGCCTAGAATCGCTCGGCCACTCCGGCCGGCCTACATCCTACAAAAGGACCATAAATATCATTAATTGTGTTAATCACGTCATTAAACCAATACATCCATATATATTATAAAAATGAATGCAAGCATACGTATGTGTTGTATGCTTCACATCTCCTCCTAAACCGCTGGACCGGTTTCAACCAAACTTGGTATACACGACCCTTAGTGTATGTTGGAGTCGGAACCACGTTCCTATCACAGTTCAGGAGATATAATGTCAAACAATGAGATGCGTGGAAAACTACCCCATCATGCGTGACATTTACATTTATTACTTCTGTACTACAAACTCTACTCGCAGTAAATTCCGTAGACGGTATTCACGTATGGCGCTAAATGCACCTACATTATATCATGGTGCCACACAATGTTCAGGAGATGTGACGTCATACACGTTGAGATGCCTGAAAAACTAGCGCATTGTGCATAGAGTTAAATTTATTACTTGTTTGCTACTATCTCCGTTCGCAACATTTTGGGAGATAGTATCAACGTATGCAGCTGAATGTACCTACAAAATTATATCGTTCAATGAGACGTAGGTCAGGAGATATGACACCATAAACTCTGAGATGCGCGAAAAGGAACCGCATTGTGCAAGTCATTTAAATTTATTACTTCTTTGCTACTGACTCTATTCGCAACATATTTCGCAGACGGTATCTACATATGCCGCTGAATATACCTACACAAATACATCACAGCACGACACATAGTTCTAGAAATATAACGTTATGAACATTGAGAGCCATGAAAATATGTCGCATCATGCATGAAGTTTTAATACATTCATTCTTTCCTGCTAAGACATTCCTATAATCGAGTCAAGTTAAGGAAATTCCTGACACACGACAGCGCTTTTGACAGCTTTCAACTGCGAAGCGCAAACGGCTGTAGGCGAAAACAATAGGCGTGTAATGAGCTGTGAAGAGGTGTTGTCATAGAAACGTTTACAATATCGCTTTGTGGACACCAGAAGCAGCTCCTCCCAGCGTACAGAAACTATTCTGGGATATTACACTACAAAGACAGTTGACTTTTTGTTTTCGTTTCTGTTAGGGAATTGGCAAAATGCATACCCAGGCAATGTCGGGTTTGTCGGTTAGTACCGTAGATAAATTCTAATTTTGCGCAAGACATTTACGCACAGCCTGGTTTAAAGATTTTCCCAATATAATTCTACAGGTGCTCTCTTAAGCAATTTGAATTATCGTATGGTTTTGAGCCCAATCCGTGTAGTCTAAAAAATGATACACAAGTATTCTCATTAATGACAATGGAGCACCAAACCATGCCAATGGTGCGTTTCGTATCAGCACACAGCAGAGTCAGGCAACAGGGCTAAATCTAAGTTAGAGTCAGTGTATAAAACCGACAGAATTATTGGTATCATCTATCGTATATGAACTTTCAGACAGAAAAATCATTTGTATCCTTTGATTTCTCTGACAAAAACTATTTCTCTGTTATCGAAGGACCCCATTAAATAATAATTGAAACTAATGTCAGAGGGCTCACAAATTTCAATTATGTTTTTTGGAAGTTTTCGCTAGACTTAATATGGTACTCCAAGAAGTTGTACTCAGTATTAAATCAACAGAGTTTAACCAAAGAGAGAATAATCTGAAAAACTTGCAAAGTTTTGGGTCGAGAAAGATCATAAAGCTAAAATTGTTAAAGCTATGAATTCAGCGGAACGTAGTAAGGAAAATAGTCAGCCAGTTAAATGTCTCAAAAATTAAGAATGCTGTACTGCCAAGAAATCACATTTCACAACTGAAAGTTTGAAGTGAAATTTCTTCTATAACGGATAAGACAAAAGTAAGTCAGCTACTCAAAACTAAATGTAAATTTAAGAGTACGTGGAGGATATATAGCATGAAAGTGGAGCTGATAAAAAGAGTTGAATTATGTCGCGAATTATTCTTGGATGGTTGCCATACAAAATTCGTTCCATTTCTATGTTGGATAATTTAGACGCCGGCAATATTTTTGTTGTATAATTTGAACGTCTCCCTATGAAAAAAGACATATTAAATGAAATAGAACAGTCCATAAAAGCAAGTCAGCGGGCCACGTCTACAGTTTAATGTTTCACTTGCAGCGAAATGCGTGTGTAATGAAATATTGTGCGAGAAAAACACTTACCAAATACGAGGGTTGGAACTTTAATAGTGGAAACTATTTATTTACAGCTCGTACCAAATAGATACGTGGTTCAAAGTTTTACTGACCTTCAAAGTAGTCACCAGCATTGTGTAAACCCGCTGCCAGCGATGTGAAAGTCGTAGGATACTCTTAGCAATGAGAGCGGCGTGGTCTATTGCCCGACGAATTTGTAGCAGTTCTGAAGCAAATGCTGTGAAATGTTTCCTTGAGTTTAGAAATCTAGTTGAACTTACGAGGTCTTAAGTCAGGGAAGTGCAGTAGGTGGTATAGCGCTTATCAGCCCCATCAGCCAAACAAATCAGTAACAGATTGTACTGTACGTGCTTGGGCACTGTCCTGTAAAATGATGGTCAGGTGCTGCAGAAAGTGTCATCACTTCTGTCTCCAAACTGGTCGTAGGCTGTGTTCCAGAAATGAACAGCCTTGAGACAGTAGCGATGACACTTTCTGCAGGACCCGACCATCATTTTGCAGGACAGTGCTCAAGCACGTACAGTGCAAGCTGTCAGTGATTTGATTATGTAGGCTTTCCCGGCGTAATAAGTCTTGAAAGTCTCTTCGGGTTTGCTGCCGGATCCTAAAATCAACTTGACTCGATATTTCGGCGATCCAACTGTTCGCCATCTTCAGGAAATGCTGCTTCTGCTGATTAGTCCCGCTGAGAACTGACGCCAGGTTTTTTTTTTTTTTTCCTTTATTGTAATTTTCATCACCTCATACAAGGCGGGCTGGCAGCAGCTTAATACGCTGCTCTTCAGCCGTATGGGGTACAATAATATGATATAGGTGACACAGACAATACAAAAAATGGTGGGCAAAGAAAGTAGTTACAAAAAACAAAAAACAAGAAGCCGTTCACGTTGGACGATAAAAACACTAACACTTGTTGACACGGCGCACAAAACACGGAGAACGGCGACGGCACATGTGAACAGTGGAGTTGTAACTGCACGAAACACAAAACGAAGCACACACACTAGACACTGATGGCGATGATCTCCGGCGCGCGAATGTTCACTATGCGTGTGCGAGTCCGGTGACCTGCCAAGACAGGAGGAGGAGGAAGGGGAGTGGGAGAGGGAGAGGGGAAAGCAGAGATGCCACGGGCAGGGGAGAAAGGGGGGGAGGGAGGAAGGGGGAGGGGAAGCCTGGGGGGAAGAGGGGTGGAGGGAGGGGACGGGGGAAAAGGAAAGAGAAGGGGAGGGAAGGGAAGAGAAGGGAGGGAGGGAGGATGCCTAAAGGAAAGGACACCGGAAGTGGGGGGGGCAGGGTCAAAGTTGATAGGAGGGGTAGATGGAGGGGAGGAGGACATCATCAGGGAGGGGGAGCTGGCGGAAGCCACCTTGGGAGAGAACGCCAGGTTGCAAATCGACGTCGTATATAGGCCACCGTTCAGTACACGGCGCATGCGCCGCCCATCACGGTTTCTGCCTTCCAAAACAGGGAGGTGGCGCCGCCCTTAGTGAAACACTGCTGACAACAATATATCGCAATCAAGGCCGCACCGAAGAACGTTCAGTTTTGATGCGAGATAATACAGGATTCCACGTTTTGCTAGGAGGAAACCCATTGTCTCTGTGACGCTCTTAACAGATTTTTGGACCACTTCAACTGTCTTCATCCCCGTATCAAATTTACTATGGAGGTTGAAAATGATGGGATGCTTCCATTTTTAGACGTAATGGTTTATAAAAAACCAGATGGAACTTTCGGACACAGTGTTCACCGAAAGCCGACACACACAGACTGGTATCTGCACCCTAAGAGTTGTCATCCACCACACCAACGTAGTGGCGTCCTTAGGACTTTGGTACGGAGAGCATATGCCATTTCCGAAAGGAAAATGGATACACCGAGAAGCAGATTCGTCGGGCTATGGAGATTGGACCATCTCCGGAGGTGTACGAAGAGGAACATAGATCTGTGGCCTTTCTTCCTTATGCTGGAGGCTTATCGTTTAAGATTGGACGAATTTTAAGGAATTTTAACATTAAGAGTGTGTTCCGTCCACCTTCTAAGGTTATGGCTCTGCTCGGCTCTGTGAAGGATGATTTGGGACTTAGGAAACCCGGGGTGTACAAAATCCCGTGTCAATGTGGGAAAGCTTACGTTGGCCGTTCTATTCGTACAGTGCATGACAGGTGTGTGGAACATCGCCGTCACACGAGGCTACAACAGCCGGAAAAATCGGCGGTAGCAGAATACTGCCTAAATGAGGGACACAAAATGAAATTTGAGGAAACTATTGTGGTTGGCAACATTTACGGTTTTTGGAACAGTCCCTATAAAGAGGCGATTGAAATTAGGTTGGCTGATAATTTAATCAGCAGAGACAATGGGTTTCCTCTTAGCAAAACGTGGAATCCTGTATTATCTCGCATCAAAACTGAATGTTCTTCGGTGCGGCCGTGAGTGCGATATATCGTTGCCAGCAGCGTTTCACAAAGGGCGGCGCCACCTCCCTGTTTTGGAAGCCAGAACCCGTGATGGGCGGCGCATGCGCCGTTTACTGAACGGTGGCCTATATAGGACGTCGTGTTTGCAACCCGGCGTCAGTTCTCAGCGGGACTCATCAGCAGAAGCAGCATTTCCTGAAGATGGCGAACAGCTGGATCGCCGAAATATCGAGTCAAGTTGATTTTAGGATCCGGCAGCAAACCCGAAGAGACTTTCAAAAAAATGTTAAAGATTTGTTTGACTGATGTGGCTGATAAGTGCTACACCACCTACTAACTCCCCTGACTTAAGCCCTCATGAGTTCAACTCGATTTCAAAACTGAAGGAAACACTTCACGGCATTCGCTTCAGAACTGCTACAAATTCGTCGGGCAATAGACCTCGCCGCTCGACCTGTCGATACAATTGGCTCTGCTAAGAGTATCCTACGACTTCCACATCGCTGGCAACGGGTTATGCACAATGCTGGTGATTACTTTGAAAGTCAGTAAAACTTTGTAACACGTGTCTATTTTGTACGAGCTGTAAGTAAACAGTTGCCACTATTGAAGTTACAACCCTCGTATTTAACATACTGAACGGACAGTTGATCATGTAACAACGGTAATCAATAGTTTTATCTTTTTAGGGAATGTACAGAAACCAAATTATACAGCCTCGCAACACTTGATGTTTGGAAAGGTCTGGGTAATAATTATGTAAAACTGAATAAATATACGAATGTGTTGAGGAGCGATTCCAGTGAATTAAAAGGGAATGGAATGGAACATGTCGGTGGCTTTTACGGAGAACAAAGGTATCATGCAGTTCTGAAGAATTTTTGCTATATGCCTAATACAATTTTTTATTCGTTTTCAGTCACTGGTATATCAGAAAAACGATAGTTTCAGATTGTTGATGCATACATGTCATTTTTCATAACAGCTGACAACCTGGAAACTGCAACAATAAGTAGATATGTGCGTCTAAAACGACATTCTGTGAAATGAACTTAAGTGACGTATGACAGGAACCTATACTGAAATATCTTGTGATGTCAGAGACCTACTAAAGAGAATTTTCTGAAGACTAAAGACAAATCTTTCTTACAAATTAACAGCTTTCGTATAGAAAGCTGAACCCAAGTTTCAGGACAAGGTGAAGGGACCCAAATCAGGGAATTTGGCACTAACAGACTTCTATATGAACTCTGAGTTCCTTTCATCAAGAGCAACATCTAGCCACCTGAGTAAAATGGAAGAACTGAGAAAGAAATGCACGTATTTCTCAAGTCGGCACTATCAGCAATACATTTGTGAAAGATGATTGAGAATCTGTATACGAAGCGATAAATTATACAGTCCTTACGCTAAATATATCTGGAAGGAGTTCCAAAAAGAAAAATTTCCCATTTATTTGTGGTTTGGACGTAAATCTGATCTCACTAATTTCAGAAGTTCTAAAAAAAAATTTAAAGAAATGAATCTTGGTTGGAAATGGTACGACTTTTCCTGGTACAGTATCTACATACCTCATGAAAGAACGTTGTTGTTTCTGGTAATGTAATTTTTGATGAAAGAATCGAGGACGAAAATGAACATATTGATGTTAAGACTTATATAAGAGAAAACAGAAACGAAACAGAGTACCCACACGACAACAAGTTGTGTAAAGAGTCACTCTGTAGCGCCTGCGTAGACTGAAACGTAATATCTGATTATATAACTCAAAATAGAGTCTCACCACTGAAACAACGTGAACGACAGATCCTTAGGACGCCATCTGATTCTCATATTATGAATTGTGTCTTGTAAAACGCACTAATATTGCAAAAACTGGCATCGTATGAGAAGTCGATGAGATTTCATGAGTACATGAAAAAGGGATTAAGTTCAAATTTCATGAATTTGAGTTATTGGCTTCTTCATCAGACGTACTTTCAGTTGGGTCAACTTGGCTGAATGTAATTGGTTTAGTCTCAGAGTTATAACCATATAAAAATATGACATACACTGAAGAAACAGGTACAGTCAATTCAAAACACTACAAGAAAGATTGAAGTCCTACAGTTGTCAGTTTCTGAACCGTGTTGATTTTTTTGTCCTGTTTTATGAAAGTTCCCCTGTTGTTATTGTTAAATGCAATGTCAGTGTTGATATTATATTTTTTACTATCGAAGTTCGAGATTTCTACTAACACAGTGCAAACTTCAGATTAGCTTCTTTAGTTTGTGGAGTGGTCGAGTTGCATTTCGACTAATATTCAACTGCGATCTGTGTTTAATTAATAATCGAATATCCAGACTCAAGCAACAGTAGTAGGTCAAGAAACAGACAGAGCTATTAAAGACAATAAGAAGTATCTAAAAACCTGAGACCAATGTCACACAAAATAGGGGAGCGTTGAAGCTGCAAGAAGGAGTGTACTGATGTGCTAAATGATGCAGAAATGTCTAAACTCATGTCTAATATTCAGCTGAAGTACTGGAATGAGAAAAGTGGTCACCTTACGGGCCTGATTTTTGCTGATAATATACAACGCTGAAGTTCTCGCATAGAGGAGACAGTACCTACCTTGCGCGATTATACGAAGTGCGACAATAATGTAATGACACTGATTTTCTTTGCAAGATGTTGCAACCTTGCAGGCTTGTGTAGGCACAATATCTTTGACCTTGGTCCATAAGCTGCTTCTAGTCCAAGTGGCACATCGATACAACTGATCAGTCGTGAGTCGTGCTGTAATAAGTTAACACGTGTTTGCGTCTCTCGTCACGCAAATGGAACCGCATAATACATTAGAGCAAAGGGAAATCAATCCAGAATTGTTGAGCCGTGTTAGCACTGGTGATGAAAGTTAGTTTTTTCAGTACGATCCAGAGACAAACCGCCAAAGTTCGCAATGGTGCTCAAAGGGATCACCCAGACCAAAAAAGGCTCAAAAGTGAAACGCATGCTTGTGTGCTTCTTTGATTCCAAGGGAATTGTTCATAAAGAGTGGGTGCCTCCTGGACAAACAGTTAACTAATAATACTACAAAGAAATTTTAGAAACATTGCTGGTAATTTGATTCTGCATCATGATAATGCGACCATCCCATACTGCTCTGTCAGTACAGCAATTGCTAACCTCAAAACAAATTTCAGTACTACCACAGCCACGTTATTCGCCACATATCGCTCCATGCGACTTTTTTCTATTTCCAAGAGCAAAAACAGCGGTCAAGTGACACCATTTTCAAACAACACAAGATGTCCAAAAAGCTGTGACGAGGGTTTTGAGGGATATTACAGAAGGTGAGTTCCAGAAATGTTACCATCAATGGGAGAAGCGCTGGAAGAAGTGTGTGCAATCAGAAGGGGACTACGTTGAAGGAGACAACACTAAACTTAACTAAAACGGTAAGCAACATATTTTTTCACGTCAATCTTATTACTTTATTGTCGCACCTAGTATATTATATTATAAGGCAAGAATAATGAAAAGTAATACTATGACAGAACTGTCTGTTTGTCAAACGGCGTTTGTGTCACTGCACGGTATTTCAAAAACGAAAGCATGTCTACAGGTGAGAAACATCTACATCTACATCTACATTTGTACTCCACAAGCCACCCAACGGTGTGTGGCGGAGGGCACTTTACGTGCCACTGTCATTACCTCCCTTTCCTGTTCCAGTCGCGTATGGTTCGCGGGAAGAACGACTGTCTGAAAGCCTCCGTGCGCGCTCTAATCTCTCTAATTTTACATTCGTGATCTCCTCGGGAGGTATAAGTAGGGGGAAGCACTATATTCGATACCTCATCCAGAAACGCACCCTCTCGAAACCTGGCGAGCAAGCTACACCGCGATGCAGTGCGCCTCTCTTGCAGAGTCTGCCACTTGAGTTTATTAAACATCTCCGTAACGCTATCACGGTTACCAAATAACCCTGTGACGAAACGCGCCGCTCTTCTTTGGATCTTCTCTATCTCCTCCGTCAAACCGATCTGGTACGGATCCCACACTGATGAGCAATACTCAAGTATAGGTCGAACGAGTGTTTTGTAAGCCACCTCCTTTGTTGATGGACTACATTTTCTAAGCACTCTCCCAATGAATCTCAACCTGGTACCCGCCTTACCAACAATTAATTTTATATGATCATTCCACTTCAAATCGTTCCGCACGCATACTCCCAGATATTTTACAGAAGTAACTGCTACCAGTGTTTGTTCCGCTATCATATAATCATACAATAAAGGATCCTTCTTTCTATGTATTCGCAATACATTACATTTGTCTATGTTAAGGGTCAGTTGCCACTCCCTGCACCAAGTGCCTATCCGCTGCAGATCTTCCTGCATTTCGCTACAATTTTCTAATGCTGCAACTTCTCTGTATGCTACAGCATCATCCGCGAAAAGCCGCATGGAACTTCCGACACTATCTACTAGGTCATTTATATATATTGTGAAAAGCAATGGTCCCATAACACTCCCCTGTGGCACGCCAGAGGTTACTTTAACGTCTGTAGACGTCTCTCCATTGATAACAACATGCTGTGTTCTGTTTGCTAAAAAGTCTTCAATCCAGCCACACAGCTGGTCTGATATTCCGTAGGCTCTTACTTTGTTTATCAGGCGACAGTGCGGAACTGTATCGAGGGAAACATAGAAAAACCAAGTTCATAATCGTTTATCAGAAACAGAGAAATACACCTGCGCTCACAGCATGCCATTTGAAAGCATGTCCAGTCATTACAGCATACATAACAGAAAAACTCTACTTATCTGAAGAACTAACTATCAAGATGTTAAATGACTCTTCCGTCAAAAATGGTTCAAATGGCTCTGAGCACTATGGGACTTAACTTCTGAGGTCATCAGTCCCCTAGAACTACTTAAACCTAACTAACCTAAAGACATCACACACATCCATGCCCCAGGCAGGATTCTAACCTGCGACCGTAGCGGTCGCGCGGTTCCAGACGGTAGCGCCTAGAACCGCTCGGCCACTCCGGCCGGCAATCTTCCGTCGGTTCTTGGTAGAACAACATTGTAATAAATGAAATGCACTAGTTTGCTGTTGTTCTACAATATTTACTATCAAGAAGACGTTTGAGGTGTCTGAAGAGACGCACCCCACCTGTTCACCGTCATATGAAACCCATTGCAAAATATTTAATACAAAGTTTAATATCTCATTCGGTTTCCATCGCAGTGATAAATGCAGTATTTGCGAAAAGTTTTCTGTAACTTTCAAAGCTCTAGAGGCGCAATTCACATATGCAGCTGATGGAAAGTAAGGGAGAGAGAGAAGATTGAATAGGAATTACACCGCAAAAAACGTGATGCATTCTATCACCGTAAATTATAATCTCGACAGAGAGGCAGAAAGTTTACAAACACTGAATGGATATATATGGATTTCCAACGGAATCTTCCGTGTCCAAACATCAGCACCAACATTGCCTATTATAAACGCCAGCTTTCTCTCTATCTGATAAACACACCTGGATCTCAGACAGTAACGCACAGTTTTATGTTTGTTTTGGACCGACTGGGAAGAAAGATTCAGCTGAAATAGTTTCTTTCCTTCATCACTATGTCACTATGATTCTAAATCCAGAGGTTAAAAATTTGGAAATTTCTGTGCCTCCTGTTGGGGCCAAAACAAAAACCGTACCCTTTTCAGGTTTATACACCATCTTGTCCATCAAGTAAAGCGTTTTGAATCACTTTGTGTAACATTTCAAGTTAGATCACATTCGTTTTTCGGAAGTGACGAATTGATTAACTGATTTATTGATTGAATGATTGTTGGAAGTTTTGTTGGATTCAGTCGACTAACGCAAATACCCAGGTGTTGCTGTTTGCAGAGATACGAAATGTAACGGTCACATAGGCTCAACATAGGTAACGCTCACTAGCAGAATACTAGGAAAACGGAATCAGTCTACAAACGAGTTTCCATACGAAACACTCAAGCAACCCATCCCAGAATTGGTAAATTGTGTGTGACACGGGTGGAATAGGACTGAAAGGTAAAGTCTGTGGCGCTCAACATGTGAACGAACTTCTGGACTGAAAGCAGGTAGCGAACAGCTTTTCATTAGCCACGGCACTAGGAAAGGGATGGTGATGATCCCATCGTCCGGGCTTCCTGTTACGCCGGGGAAAGATCCCCGGTACTCAAGATAATAGCAGTCTGAGTGGATCTAGGGTCTTCCTGGAGGATCTGGAATCATGAAAAAAACCCGCATGTATCCGAAACTGAACCCGGGACCACCAGAGCCAGAGTGTGGCACTGTACCCAGCAGACGACCACGGTCTCTCAGATAGGAACAACAGGGGATACTGGACCTATACTCGAACAAAGAATAGCAGCACGAATGGACTCATGATAGTTTGACACATGGGAGAGTGTCACAGAGAGGTTAAAGAACTGAGTTGGCATACGTTCCAAGACAGACACAAACTATCCCTAGAAGCCTACTTACAAAGATTCAGGAGTCTGCTTTAAGAGACCACTCCAGGAATATACTACACTGTTCTACTCACCATTTTGGTAAATATCACGAAGGTAAGATTACCCTAATTACAACACGCACAGAGACGTTCAATCAGCCATTCATCTCCCGCCTCATATTTGAATTTCACAGGCTCTGATAACTGATGTGAAGGGACTTACCCTCTGCTATGGACCTTACATAGCATTGGAGAGTGTAAGTACCGATGCAGATGAAGCAATTACGAAAGGAATAAAGGGATGACAAATTTCGTGGGTTTCGAACCTAACCACACGGTCACAGAACGTACTGTACGTTTGGAAAGAGCTGGAAAGCAATTAGTTTGCAAAATGTCAAGTGTGGTTCTAAAACTTATATGCAATATTCTGAACGTATAGCAAGGACTTGCTACTTCTCCCTAAATCTAAATAGGGATTAGATTAACAGTTTTCTGAAACCATAAAATCCTATTGGAAATTGTATAAAATCCTACTGAGACCATTCAGGAATTATGTTCTGGCTGATTTGGAAGTCAAATTATATGTAGTATATATATGTACTATATATTATTATACATTTAGTAATATATTATTAATATATTATGTTATAAACAGAAATATATTATAAATTGTAAATTATTATTATATCATAAATTATTATAAATTAAAACACAGTTAGGTGAAGAAAGTAATGGGAAAGCGGTATGCACGTATACAGATGGCGGTAGTACCGCCTACACAAGGTATAAAGGGGCACTGCTTTAGCGGGGCTGTCATTTGTGCTCTGGTGATTCATGCGAAAAGTTTCCGACGTCTTTATGGAGGCACGAGGGGAATTAACAGACTTTGAACGCGGTATGTTGGAGTCAGGTGCATCGGACATTCCATTCGGAAATCGTTAGAGAATTCATTATTCCGATATTCAGACTGTGAAGAGGGAACCGAGAATCTCAGGCATTACCTCTCACCGCGGACAGCGTAGTGGTCGACTTTCTTCATTTAAAGACCAAGAGCAGCGGCGTTTGGGTAGAGTTGTCACTGCTAGCATACAAGCAAAACTGCTTGAAATAACCGCAGAAATCAATGTGAAGCGTACGAAGCGTATTGCCAACAGCACGACTTCACCTGTTGCGCCTCTCTTCGCTTCATGACCACATCGGTTGGACCCTAGACGACTGGAAAACTGTGGCCTGGTCAGATGAGTCCCTGTTTTATTTGGTAAGAGCTGACGGCAGGGTTCCAGTGTGGCGCATACCGCACGAAGCCATGGACCCAAGCTGTCAGCAAGGCACTGAGCACGCTGGTGGTGGCTCCATAATGGTGTGGGCTGTGTTTACATGGAATGGAGTGGGTCCTCTGGCTATGCTTGGCTACTTGCAGATCATTTGCAGCCATTCATGGACTTCATGTTCCCACAAAACAATGGATTTTTTATGGATGCGAATGTGCATTGTCACCGGGCCACAATCGTTCGGGATTTGTTTGAGGAACATTCGGGAGAGTTGGGGTGAATGAGTTGGTCTCCAAGATCGCCCGACACGAATCATATCGACCATTTATGAGACATAATCAAGAGGTCAGTTCGTACACAGAATCCTGCACCGGCAACACACTCGCAATTATGGACAGCTATGGAGGCAGCATGGCTTAATCTTTCTGCAAGGGACTTCCGACCACTTGTTCAGTCCATGTCACGTAGAGTTGCGGCCATAAGCCGGGTAAAAGGAGGTCCGAGACGACATTAGGACGTATTCCATGAATACGTACACAACTCGCCAGGCTTTTCAAAAATCCATATGGATTGCAAGTAATCGTTATATTCCACATCGATTGCTTCAGGTGAGAACTGCTCGTCGTAACCTAAATTCTACATAATAGGAGTTGCTTCTGAAGTAAGATAACAATTAGCGAAACTATACAAAATTACTTGGAATTATCCGTTATTCCATAATCTTATTTTTACCTGGATTTATTTTCAGGTTGCTTCGTTTGTTTCACATTTTGTTTCTCTGTTACTAAATTACCCCCAGCTTTACCAACATGTATTCCAAGTGACCATCTCTCATTCAGAGACATATAGTAGATTACTTACGGTATATCTTGCATCAGCAAAGACCTCAAAGAACACTGATCATCTTAATTTCGGCACTTCTTGAAGTCACTAAAGTATTTCAGTTGAAGAATTAAGTTAAAATAATTCGAGTTTGACAACTAGCTTCACTTAAAATATAATATTTTAGTTACTATTAACTGCTTAATTCATCGATAAAGGCGTATCAAAAAATTTCGTAACACTTTGCCCAGCAAAAATCCAGTTTCAGTTTCGGTATGCCATAATCAAACGGAATCGTTTGATATTCATCTCAGTAACGCTCTATCTGATTCTTTTCTGGGTTCAGTGCTTCTGTCGGTAAAAACGGAATCCTCATAGCGTCACTACGTAGTCAATTTGTTGGTCTGTCTTTCTGTGTGTCTGGCTTTTAAGAGCCCTCTTTCTCAGGAAGGAGTAGACGCATAAAGCCTAAACTTATGTCACATACTAAGGTCTATGGTCTCTTTGCGGTGCGATAAAGGTTAGCTTCTAAGTCAATGCAGTCAAAAGATACGGCCGTTTCTGTCACATATTTTAATACTGGCAAACTCACATATCATAATCTATACACTACTTATCTTTGGCCTAGATACATGTAATTTCACAATAAGCAGGGTTTCAAAGTTAAATCAAAAGCAAAAGATCCAAAAATTGTGAATTTGTTAGTAAATCGCACGAAAAACATTTCGTTTCGTCAGTTATTAGCCGATTGTTATCTGTCCGTTCGCCTGATAATCTCCATTTTTTTCTCAGGAACGGATAGACGTGACATGTTGAAAGGCACATAGTAAAGTCTATGGTCCCTTTACACTATAATAATGTTGAGCTTCTAAGTCAATGACATCAAAAGATATGGCCACTAATGTCACGTATTTTAATACTGGCAAACTCACGAATCAAAACCTATAGAGTACTTCCCGTTGTCCTAGATACATGAAATTCGGCAGGTTTCACAGTACAAGTAAAGGAAAAAATCCGAAACTCTGAATTTTTAATTACATTACGTAAAAAAATTAACTTTTGTTATCCACCGGTCTGTCTGTCTAACTACCTGTTAAGATCTCTTTTCTCAAGAAAGGGTAGTCGCTCAAGTTGAAATTTGTCACAAATTAATATCCATAGTCGCTTGGTGGTGTAAAAAGTTATGCTTCCAAGAAAATGGAATCAGAAGATACGTTTATTTATGTCAGATGCTTTGGCACTAGCAAACTGTCTCATTAAAATGTATAGCTACATCCCGTCGACCTAGAATTTGGAAACGAAAAAGGTTTCACAATACAAGCAAAGAAAAAAAAAACGGAAAATTGTTAATCTGTAAATTACATCACACGAGAAAATATTGCTTATGTCATTTGTTATCCATGTTCAAAGATAAAATTATAACTTTCGAGGAACTCTTGCAATCGCTGAACCGACGTCTTGCCATTATCAGTGCCTATAATCGACAAAAATGGTAGATTTCCTCGATTCGTTGGGATCGATGGGCTGTCTGTATGCATAATTAAGTTTGTACGGACCCCTCAGAGCGCGACTGCTACCTGTTCCTGGCCAATTTTTTGCTGTATTTCAAGGGATTTTTGTTTTTATATGTTTTTAGACCATCGAACGCCTTTCATGCTGGTTCAACCAGTATATAACATATTACATTATGAAGTCTGCACGGTAGGAATTGAGTTACTGGTGGAAGTAAAGCTGTCAGGATTGGTCATGAGTCGTCGATTGATAGCTCAGTTGGTAGAGCGCTTGCCCACAACGGGCAAAGTTCCCAGGTCCATCTCCCGGTACGACAAACAGTTTCAATCTGGCAGGGAGTTTCAGGATATTATAAACACTGTTTGTATGCGACCGGGACCAGCTATTTGTGAGGGGTTCTGAATACCACCTGGACGCGGTAAACTATCTGCATAATGAGCCGTAAATATAGGTTAAAATTCCATTACATTTACGTAGAGTCATAAGAAACACGATTCTGCGGCATGGATCGTCTAACGCCATGGGCATGACGTCAGAAGTCAGTAGACGATATATTAAAGAAACGGTAATGAGCGTTTGGCGTCATTGGCCGGGAGGCCCCTTGTGGGGCATGTCTTACGGCATTCGACGCCTCATTGGGCGACCTCCGCGCCGGATGGGGATGAAATGATGAACAAGACAACATAACACGGAGTCCCTGAGCGGAGAAAATCTCCGACCCACTCGGTAATTGAACCCGGGCCGCCGACCGGTGTGGCCGTGCGGTTCTAGGCGCTTCAGTCTGGATCCGCGTGACCGCTACGGTCGCAGGTTCGAATCCTTCCTCGGGCATGGATGTGTGTGATGTAATAGGTTAGTTAGGTTTAAGTAGTTCTAAGTTCTAGGGGACTGATGACCTCAGATCTTAAGTCCCATTGTGCTCAGAGCAATTTGAACCCGGGCCCGTAGGACGTCAAGCCATCACGCTGACCACTTTTTTGGAACTCATTTTGTTATATATTGTTCGTTGAATTTGACGCCCTTTTAGGTTCTCCGTTGATCTGTTCACTCAGTTATTTGTTACAGAGGGTAGCTAACCCTCTGACCGAACGCGCTGAGCTACCGCGCCGGCACCACTCAGCTATCGGGGCGGACGGTAGATTAAAAGAAGCAGCCTCAATCGAAGTGGTGGATGAAGGGCAACAGGCAGATTCCAGATTTCAGGATTTCCGCAAAGGATTTGACACGGTGCACCATTGCAGCCTGTTCACGAAGGTACGAGCATGTGGAATAGATTCACAGATATGTGAGTGACTCGAAGACTTCTTAAGTAATGGAACGCAGTACGTTGCCCTCGACGGCGAGTGTTCATCGGAGACAAGGGTGTGGTCAGGAGTCCCCCATGGAAGTGTGACACGACCGCTATTGTTCTCTATGTACTGTACATAAATGATTTGGCGGACAGGATAGGCAGCAATCTGCGGTTATTTGCTGATGAAGCGATGATGCACTGTAAGGCGTCGAAGTTGAGCGACTGTAGGAAGATACGAGATGACTTAGACAAAATTCTTTCTTCGTGTGATGAACGGCAGCTATCCATAAATGTGGGAAAAGGTGAGACAATGCGGATGAGTAGGAAGAACAAACCTCTAATGTTTGGGTACAGTATTACTACTGTCCTGCTTGACACGTTCAAGTCGTTTAAATTTCTGGGCGCAACGCTGCAAATCGAGATGTGATGGAACCAGCATGTGGGAGCTGTGGTAGTGAAGGCGAATGCTCGACTTCGGTTTATTGGGAGAATTTTAGGGAAGAGTGGTTCACCTGTAAAGGAGACCGCGTATAGGACGCTTGTGCGACCTATTCTTCAGTACTGCTCCAGTGCGTACGATCCGTACCAGGTGACACTCAAGGAAGACGTCGAAGCAATTCAGAAGCGGGATGCTAGATTTGTTACCGGTAGGTTCAAACAACACGCAAATGATACGGAGATGCTTTGGGCACTCAAATGGGAATCGTTAGAGGATAGACGACGTTCTTTTAGAGAAACACTGTTGAGAAAATTTAGAGAATCGGCATCTGAAGGTGAATGCCGGATGATTCAACTGCCGCCAACAGACATTCGGCGTAAGGACCACGAAGATAAGATAGAAGAAATTAGGGCTCATATGGAGCAATATAGATAGTCGTTTCTCCCTCGCCCAATCTGCGAGGAAACAGGAAAGGAAATGATCAGTAGTACAGGATTGCCTCCGTCACGCAGCCGGCCGCTGTGGCCGAGCAATTCTAGGCGCCTCAGTCCGGAACCGCGTTGCTGATACGTTCGCTGGTTCGAATCCTGCCTCGGGCATGGATGTGCATGATGTTCTTACGTTCGTTAGGTTTAAGTAGTTCTACGTTCTAGGGGACTGATGACCTCAGATGTTGCTGATATGTTCGTTGGTGCGAATCCTGCCTCGGGCATGGATGTGCATGATGTCCTTAGGTTAGTTAGGTTTAAGTAGTTATAAGTTCCAGGGGAGTGATGACCTCAGATGTTAAGTCCCATAGTGCTTAGCGCCATTTGAACCATTTTGAACCTCCGTCACGCACAGTACGGTTGCTTGAAGGGTATCTGTAAATGTTGATGAAGATGGCTGGGGAAGGTGGGAAGAGGCAATACGACGTGGTCAGTTGAGTGGAATGTTGCTGTTTTGACAGCTACGGTGTTAGCATTGCTTTGGTGACGCTGTATTGCTTTTCCCTAGCAAGAAACTGTTTGTTATTTCTAGCGGTAAAAATTCGCCTTAAACATAAAAATAGACCTGTGAATCTGAAAACCTGAACAACCAATGAGAGAAGATAAGTTTTCGTATTTGGTTGGCGCATACGTTCGTAGCGTTTTTGTTTTGAATGCTAGATTCCGGTTGCTATGGGTATATTAATCGATTAACATTTTTTATTTGTAGTTCACTGCTGCTGTTTCAGTCTTTATTACACTGCAGGCCATTAAAGCAGCTACACGACAAAGATCACGTGTTACAGACGCGAAATTTAACCAACAGGAAGAAGATGCTGTGATATGCAAATGATTAGCTTCTCAGAGCATTCACACAAGGTTGGCGCCGGTGGCGACATCTACAACGTCCTGACACGAGCAAAGTTTCCAACCGATATCTCATTCACAAACAGCAATTGACCGGCGTTGCCTGCTGAAACGTTGTTGTGATACCTCGCGTAAGGAGGAGAAATGCGTACCATCACGTTTCCGACTTTGATAAAGGTCGGATTGCAGCCTATCGCGATTGCGGTTTATCGTATCACGACATTACTGCTCGCGATGGTCGAGATCCAATGACTGTTAGCAGAATGTAGAATACGTGGGTTCAGGAGGGTAATACGAAACGCCGTGGTGGATCCCAACGGCCTCGTATCACTAGCAGTCGAGATGACAGGCATCTTATCCGCATGGCTGTAACGGATCGTGCAGCCACGTCTCGATTCCTGAGTCAACAGATGGGGACGTTTGTGAGACAACAACCATTTGCACGAACAGTTCGACGACGTTTGCAGCGGCATGGACTATCAGCTCGGAGACCATGGCTGCGGTTACTCTTGACGCTGCATCACAACAGGAGCGACTGCGATGGTGTACTCGACGACGAACCTGTGTGCAAGAATGGCAAAACGTCATTTTTTTGGGATAAATCCAGGTTGTGTTTACAGCTTCATGATGGTCATATCCGTGTTTGGCGACATCGCGGTGAACGCACATTGGAAGCGTGTATTCATCATCGCCATACTGGCGTATCACCCGGCGTGATGGTATGGGGTGCCATTGGTTACATGTCTCGGTCACCTCTTGTTCGCACTGACGGCACTTTGAACAGTGGACGTTACATTTCAGATGTTTTACGACCCGTGGCCTTACCCGTCATTGGACACCTGCGAAACCCTACATTTCAGCAGGATAATGCACGACAGCATGTTGCAGGTCCTGTACGGTCCTTTCTGGATTCAGAAAATGTTCGACTACTGTCCTGGCCAGCACATTCTCCAGATATCTCACCAATTGAAAACGTCTGTTCAATGGTGGCCGAGCAACTGGCTAGTCACAATACGCCACTCACTACTCTTGATGAACTGTGGTAGCGTGTTGAAGCTGCATGGGCTGCTGTGCCTGTACACGTCATCGAAGCTCTTTTCAACTCAATGCCCAGCCGTATCAAGGCCGTTATTACGGCCAGAGGTGGTTGTTCTGGGTGCTGATTTCTCAGGATCTATGAATCCAAATTGCGTGAAAATGTAATCACAAGCCAGTTCTAGTATAATATATTTGTTCAATGAATACCCGTTTATCATGTGCATTTCTTCTTGGTGTAGCAATTGTAATGGCCAGTAGTGTACCATTTCGTCTTTTGCAGATAGTGAGTGCGGCAGTGGACGCCAAGTGCAGAAATCAGAACATTGTCGATACACAGAAACATTTGTGCCCCGTATGGATGTAATGCCATTCGACAGAACACGATACGAAAACGATTTTCTCGTTTCAAGGAGGATATTTTTGACATCAGTGTCTCCCAGGTTTCAGGAAAACCTTCGGGATTTGCTGCATAAATCCACCATGATCCACGACTGGAGAACTGGCAAATGTGATGAACTGTGATCATTCCACCATGGTGCGGTATTTGGATACAATGGGTAAGGTTAAAAATCGGATGTATGGAAACCGCATGCTCTAAGGCACAATCGCAGAAATCTGTGGGTGTCACTGTGTGCATCTATGCTTACTCGTCATCAACTGGACGTCACGATAAATGCTGTCTTTACACTAACATAAGGAAAGGAATGGAATTCTTGGGTCCAAACAAGGAAGCAGCTTGCCGTACATAGACCTGCGCTCATCCTCACGTGATAATTTTGTACATTTGGTGGAACAGTTGTGGTGTGGGGTACTGTTAATTGCTCGCCTGAAGCGTTACCATAACTGCTGGCATTTATTGTCAAAAACTGAGTAATCTTGCAGTCGTAATCCAAGAACGACGACCAGGATTACTGCGTGAAGTGGTGCTAGTCCAAGATAACGTCTGCACACCTAGACTGACAAAAAACGCTATTCAAAAGTAGGGGTTGGGAAGTCATTGACCCACCTTATTAATCTTATCTTGCCTTTTCCGGTCTCTATTGAACAACGATGGAGAAACTTACTTTGTAGATGAAAATTCGCTCCGAAAATAGCTCTAGGGTTTCTTCACTTCAAAAACCACGTAATTTCTAGGGTCTTGCAATCGAAAAATTTTTACAATGTTGGCAGATTCTGAAGATAGTGAAGGCGAATATATTGTTGATTACTAAAGTTTTTGTAATGTGTGTCTGTTGTGTTACGGAAGAACGCTACAAACTTATGCAGCTACCCAATATATCCACAGGAGTTGCGCATCTGGGAATCTGTGTTATAAGTTTTGGACTCTAATTAATACCATTAAACAAACTGTAAGTTCAGCCCAATGCTACAGTGAGAGCTAGGTAGGAGTACGTGAGGTGCGGTTCGCCTGCTGTGGGACGCACTTGTTGAGCCTGCGGATGGCGCCCTTGAGCGAGCTGAAGTCGGGCCGCTCCTGCGGCTCCTCGGCCCAGCACTGGCGGAGCAGCCGCTGCAGCTGCAGTTGCGCCTGCCCGCCGCCGTCCGCGCCACCAGCACCGACGCCAGCGCCGCCTTCCAGCGACGGACGGAAGCTCGGACGGTCTCCCGCGCGTACGCGCTGCACGATCTCTGCAAAGCACCACATAAAAAAAGACTCAGGTCATAATCATCCTGCGGAAAGCCTCAGCAGATGCTAACAATGTAATCTGGACCTCTGCCAAACATCTTCAGGTGTGTCGCCTAACGTCAGTTTTTCTTTTTTTCTTAATTTATTGTTCATTTAATCTGCCCTCTCTCCCCCATCCCCCTCCCACGTGGGGGAGATGCCATCAGCCACGCTGCTTCTGATCAACCAGAGGTTAAAACACACACTGGATTACATTTCCTTTGTAGTTAAAAGTTGAAAATGAACGTCGTAAAATGCAACAAATATGGCTCCTCCTGAAAGCTCAAGAAGAAGTAAGTAGGCTGTTTAGGTTTTTGTCTTGGTAACGCCACGTAGTGCTCTGTGTGAAAATCGCTGACTGCGCTGTGTGCAGTCTGTGGCTGGTTGGACTCATTGTTGGAATATTTGCTTGTGTAGTGTTGGGCAGTTGGATGGGAACAGCGCCGGCCGAAGTGGCCGTGCGGTAAAAGGCGCTGCAGTCTGGAACCGCAAGACCGCTACGGTCGCAGGTTCGAATCCTGCCTCGGGCATGGATGTTTGTGATGTCCTTAGGTTAGTTAGGTTTAACTAGTTCTAAGTTCTAGGGGACTAATGACCTCAGCAGTTGAGTCCCATAGTGCTCAGAGCCATTTGAACCATTTGATGGGAACAGCGCGTAGCGTTGTGCAGTTGGATGTGAGCTGCCAGCAGTGGTGGATGTGGAGAGAGAGATGCCAGAATTTCGAGAAGTTACAATAAGCGAACGATCTGGCCATCTGTCCGCGAGAAAAAGGAAATTTCTAAAGACGGATGACAAATAACTTTTGAACATTATTAAGGTAAATACATTGTTCTCCATCAAATTCTTTCAAAAATGGTTCAAATGGCTCTGAGCACTATGGGACTTAACATCTGAGGTCATCAGTCCCCCAGAACTTACAACTACTTAAACCTGACTAACCTAAGGACATCACACACATCCATGCCCGAGGCAGGATTCGAACCCACGACCGTAGCATTCGCGCGGTTCCGGGCTGTAGCGCCTAGAACCGCTCGGCCACTCGGGCCGGCTCAAATTCTTTCATTTGCTAACTATGCCTATCAGTAGTTAGTGCCTTCAGTAGTTAGAATCTTTTATTTAGCTGGCAGTATTGGCGCTCCCTGTATTGCAGTAGTTCGAGTAACGAAGATTTTTGTGAGATAAGTGATTCATGAAAGGTATGTAACATGCCCATAGAAAAATTAGTGAATTACTGTGCTGATAAACCTCTTGCGTTATTTGATTTTCAAACAGCTGAACATAACTGAACGTACTCAGACATTTCTCTCTTTACTTATTCTGATCAACACTAAACTGACACACAATATTTTTAGCGCAACGCAATCTGACTTTCAATAATCCCTACAAAAGAATGGCCGTGACTAACAATAACCTATACCTTTCATGAATCACTTACCTCACAAAGCCGGCCGCGGTGGCCGAGCGGCTCTAGGCGCTTCAGTCCGGAACCGCGCGACTGCTACGGTCGCAGGTTCGAATCCTGCCTCGGGCATGGACGTGTGTGATCTCCTTCGGTTAGTTAGGTTTAAGTAGTTCTAAGTTCTAGGGGACTGAAGATCTCAGATGTTTAGTCCCATAGTGCTCAGAGCCATTTGAACCATTTTTTACCTCACAAAAATCTTCGTTACTCGAGCTACTGCAATAGAGAGAGCGCCAATACTGCCAGCTAAATAAAAGATTCTAATTCCTGAAGGCACTAACTACTGATAGGCACAGTTAGCAAATGAAAGATTTTGATAGAGAACAAACAATGTATTTACCTTAATAATATTGAAAAGCCATCATATATATATCAGTTCATGATATACAGTATTACAAATTTACTCTCTCTGATGGAAACACGTCGAGATCGTCCGCTCTCAAAACTCCGCCATTTCTCTCCCCACATCCACCACTGCTGGCGGCTCACCTCCAACTGCGCAACACTACGCGCTGTTCACACCCAACTGCCCAACACTACAATAGTGAATATTCCAGCAATGCCAACCAGCCACAGACTGCATGCAGCACAGCCAGTGATTTTCATACAGAGCGCTACATAACGTTACCAACATAAAAACCTAAACAGCCTGCTTACAGGTATAGGTTATTGTTAGTCACGGCCATTTTTTGTAGGGATTTTTGAAAGTCAATTGCGTTGCGCTAAAAATATAGTGTGTCATTTTAGTGATGATCAGAATAAGTAAAGAGAAAACTGTATGAGTATGTTGAGTTTTGCTCAGCTGTTTCAAAATCAAATAACGTAGGAGTTTACCAGCACAGTCATTCACAGATTTTCAGAGGGGACGTTTCAAAGGTGACATCGACGGGAACAGTGGTGCTGACAGTGAAGCATTTAAATTCCCTCGATGTCAGCTGCCAGGAGATGCTGTGCATATAGTTTTGTACAGATGTTAAATGTGGACAACAAACAGTTCCGACAAGAAAAGAATATAAGCATTTGAAATGTTATGTTATTAAATAATCTTGAAGATTAGTTAGGTAGCTCGAGCAACTAATGGGGATGCACTGGATTCAAATTGGGGGAAACATAAATTTATGGCACGACCTGAGTAAAAGAAGGGATCAGTTGACAGGAGACATTCTGAAGCGTGACAGGATCGCCAATTTAATAATGGAAGGGAGTACAGGTGGTAAAAATTGTAGACAGAGACAAAGACTCAGCTATAGCAAGCAGGTTTATATGAACATAGGTTGCTATAGTTGTGCAGAGATGAAGAGGTTTGTATAGAATAGGGTAGCATGGAGGAGTGCAGTAAAACAGCATTTGGAATGAAGACAATAATAATAACAGAATGAAAGGATAGAGGGGATGTATGACAATACAGATAAATAGATGGCTGCACTTGTGAGTGGGGAGACAATGTTGGGCTGCTAGGTGTGATACATACATACATCAGCAGAAGTTTTGCATTACCTAGATATGTCGTTGTGGTGTGTTGGTATTGTCACAGTTCCTTGACTGATCTGATGGTCACCCCTGACGTTGTTCGTAAAGATACACATTAGCAGTATCTACACACTCAAATGGATTTCAGTTGAGAGTAAGTTACCGGGAGCTACACATTAGAGTCGTCTGTGGAACAGCAGATTGAACTCCCATAACCCCATGAAGAGAGGTTTGTCTATTAGGGAAGTTCGTCAATGTGCTCATCAGAGTGAAAGTTATGTGGTGTGAAAATACAATCGGCTGCAGCTGACATTTAGCGTTAAGGATTTACACTGCGTAAGCGATCCACGCTTCAAATGTGCACAGGATGATAGATATCTACGACTTTCGAGTCAGTGAAACTGCTTGACTGCCCCGAAGTGAATTCGGCTTTCAAAGAGGGTACAGAACGTCACGCATCTGATCAGATTTTAAGGAGACGATTGTGAATCCAATTCCCGACGCCCGACATCTTATACCACAACACCATGCACTCCGTTACAGACGAACAAAAAATCATTCTTGACAGACACCACAGGAACGGCGTCAGGTGTTGTTTACGGACGAAACATGTATCTGTTTGTACCCCCCTAATTGGAGGCGGCTTGTTTTGGGACACCTCGAAATTATCGAATGTCTAGAGATCTGTGCCCCACACGTGCAACAAGGTGGTGATGGAGTGATGTTCTGGGGCAGCATTGCTTGGGGTCACTGTACACCTCTCGTGGTCGTTAAGAGCAATCTCACTGCTCCATCGGACAGGGACGAGATTCCACAACCAACAATGCGACTGTATTGGCAACGTTTTGGTGATATTTTCATCTTAATGGATCATAACTCACAAGACCATTGTGCTGTTCTGATGAACACGTTACTTCAGCATGCTTGGATTGCCAAAATGGGGTGTCTGCCTTTCCCCAGACATCAACCCAGTCCAACATGTGTGGGAACAACTGAAACGAGCTGTTTCTGGACGATGACAGCGATCACCTTCTCTTCGTATTTTACGCAGAATCGCCATTAAAGAGCGAGGCATTTCGAACAGAGCTTGTCTGATGATCTCATCGATAGTATGTCATGACTAATTTAAGCCTCCATCTGAGAAAGGGGACGTTCCACCACGTGTTGACGTTGCTCATGAGTGCTGTAAAACACCCTCCCCCATTCCTCCATGGGAAACAGACGATTTCGTCGTTACGGGAATGTTTGTTTCCTGATTTCGACATCTCGACACATTGTAAATGAATATATCAATAAATGTGATCCCTCAGTGATAATTTTTGTCTTCTTGTCATTTATTTCGAAATGAAGGTGTGATGTAACACTTTTTTTGACGTATATAGTTAGAAAACACACTGAGAGATGGCTGTACAAACTTCAGAACGAAAGCCAAAAGAAAAGAAAAATTAAGGCCAGAGCAGGAAGGAGAGAGGCTGACAGAACAGCGTTGATCTCAGGAGGGGACGTAGGGACTAAGGTTACTGCTAATAAGATGGGTAGATTTTAGGGTTTCTGGATCAGGAAGGAGCAGCCTGTTGAAATTGTGTTGGGATAAGGTATGCAGGATGAGGAGGTGGAGGGAAGATGGGATGTGTTGGGGAAGACTGGTAGACAACTGGCTTATGTTCATCGAGTTTGCGAGATGTTAGTGTTTGTGGAGATGCGTGAGAAATTTAAGGCGAGGGGAAATTTTATCAACAGGTAGACGATGTGTGAAGTTTCAATGGAAGGCGCGTCACGTTCTAGGAGTTGTAAGATTTTAGAAATATGGAGATCCAGGCTATATGGGTATAGGTGATGATGGGACAGATAAGACGTTTGTAGGTTCAGAGGTTTTGGAAGGATGTAATACCACTTTAAGGCCTGTTTATAGTTTTAATTATTTCAGTTTATTATTGAAATTACGCTGGACCGTGAGCACTTCTTAAAATTTATTAGCGCTCTATTTTGCGCATTTGCCATGATCGTAAATGTGAGACAGTCCGTACCACCAGCAGACAGCACCCTCGATGGCAGATATGCAAAACGCAACTGTGTGGTGGGTTGCCGTCCAGCGTGGCGCTCGACGCGTTCTGTCTTCTTCGCTAAGAGCATAACACGGAAATGATGGAATTCCATGAGTTGCCCCATTGACAACTCCTTTACTGGCTAATAAGGTTTTCCGCCATACGTATCTTCAGGAACTTTTTAATAAGGAAATCCCAAATTAAATTGGCAGTAAACAAATTTTTATATAATCGTGTAACCTTGTGTCCGGTAGCTATGCAATTATCAGCAATAATAGACTTCGTCGGCAGCTGTATTGATTATCAAAGCCAAATGTCTCCACGTTACATATGATCTGACCTGTAGACCCATACCCCAGTTGACAGGTATTTACTGTGCTCCAGCCTCCCACAATAGTAAATCAGCGTCAACGATCCAGGGAACTCTGCAATCTTAGATGGTGAACGATAAACGACTTTAACTTGAAATTTTCAAAGGATCCCGGTTATCGTAAACGATACATACCCTACAAACGGAGGAAAAGCTTCGGATTTTGCTAGCATACTATCCTCCTCGCCCGAGTAATAGTAATGTCCTCCTGAAAAATTACCAGTTCATGACACGAATGTGGGTGTGCCAACTTTAAAAATTGTTAGTTCACCTAAACAGGTCATTCCAAAGGATTTAAATATGCTACATCCATGTTAGTAAATTGTCGAAGTGTCTCTAGCAAGATACCCGAGTTACTCTCCGAAATAAACAGTAACAATGCCAAAATTGTATTAGGTACCGAAAGCTGATCGAAACCAGACATAAATAGCAGTGAAACTTCGAACTCGGATTGGACAATTTTTAGGAAGGATAGGACTGATTCTAAGGGAGGTGGTTTGTTCATTGCAGTTAAAAGCTGTTTAAACGCTCTTGAGATCGATGCTGGGTCAGACTGTGAAGTAGTCTGGATAAATCTGTCAATCACACAAGGAGTGGCCGTTGTATTACGATTTTTTATAGACCACCAGCATTCGCAACATACGTCGCAGAACGTTTCAGGGAAAGTCTTGAGTACATAGGAAACAAATATCCAAATCATCCATTAGTTGTAGGTGGAGAATTTAACCTGGCATCCACTGACTGGGAAAATTACACGTTTATCACAGGGGGCAGAAGCAAAGACTCGAGTGAAGTTATTCTAGGAGCGCTACCAACATACAACCTTGAGCAATTGGTTAGAAAACCAATTCGAGATAGAAATATATTAGATATCTTGGCGACAAACAGACCCGATCTTTTGAGGAAGTTAATCTATAATGTGTGGCTTCTATGTCAGTGGAAGTTGCAAAAAAAAAAGAAACAAAGAAAACAGCCTAGAGTTTTCTTGTTTGGGAAAGCAAATAAAAGTGTCAATAATGAATATCTTCATAGTTAGCTCGAAGCGTTCACCACGGGACGCAAAGATATTGGTCGGAATTTAAAGGTATTGCCCACGTGCTAGAGAAGTATGTGCCTAGCAAAAATATAGGGGAGGGGAAGGATCCACCTTGGTACAACAAACATATTAGGAAGTTGCTGAGAAAGCATAGAATTTTGCACAGTCGTTTCAAATGTAGTTACTGCCCCGCTGACAAACAGAAATTATGCGAAATGAAAGCAGCTGTCAAAAGGTCAATGAGAGATTCTTTTAACTAATTTGAAAGCAATATTTTATCTGCAGATTCTAAAAATAACCCCAGAAAATTTTTGGTCTTACTTAAAATCTATGAACGCTACAAATAATTCGTATCTTCTGACAGTACGCGTAATGTAACGAATGATGATAAACAGAAGGCCGAAATTCTAAGCCTAGCTTTCAAAAGCTCGTTTACGACAGAGGACTGCAGCATCATCCCCTTTCATTTATCGAACAAACGCAAGGATGGCTGACATAGCGTTTAGTGTATCTGGGATTGTAAAACAGTTAACGTCTTTAGACATCAGGAAGGCATCTAGCCCAGACGGTATCCCCGTAAGATTATATATTGACTATGCTACAAACATAGCACCATTCTTATCCATTATCTATCAGAGATCATTGGAAGAGCGGAAAGTTCCACGGGACTGGAAGTAGACCCAGGTCATAGCAATCCATAAAAAAAGGAGCAAATCTGATGCGCATAATTGTCGGCCAGTTTCACTGACATCGATTTGTTGTAGAATCACCTAACGTATTTTGTGTTCAGACATAATGACCTTTCTAGACTCTGAGAATCCATCTGCAGAAACCAGCACGGTTTTAGGAAACAGCGGTCATGCGAGACACAGCTGGCCCTCTTTGTGCATGATATATAACGGGCTCTAGATACCGGCTCCCAGGCTGATGCCATATTTCTCGACTTTCGAAAATCTTTCGACTCAGTTCCACACTGTCGCTTGCTCCAAATAGTGGGCGCTTACGGTCTATCCGATGACATATGCGGATGGATAGAAAGTTTTCCGACAGAGAGCAGTATGTCGTCCTGAAAGGGGTGACTTAAAGAAAAACAATCGTAGCTTCAGGTGAGCCCCAGGGCAGCGTAATAGGTCCGCTGCTTTTTACGATTTACATAAACGATCTGGTTGATGGTATTGACAGCGGCATTAGACTGTTTACCGAAGATGCTGTAGTCTACAGGAAAGTAGTATCACACGAAAGTTGTGAACAAATAAATGAGGATTTGCAGATAATAAATGCGTGGTGTAATGACTGGCAGTTATCTCTCAATATTAGTAAGTGTAACCTACTGCGTATAACAAGGCGAAAATCCCCGTTAATGTACGAGTACAAAATAAATGCCCAGTCTTTGGGAGTGGCAACATCCGTCAAGTATCTGGGTGTGACTATTCGAAATGATCTCAAATGGAATGATCAGAGTACACAAGTAACGGATAAGGCGAACTCTAGATTGCGGTTTATTGGTAGAATCCTGAAGCGATGCAGTCCTTCAACAAAGGAAATAGCTTACAATACGTTAGTTCGTCCAGCCTTTGAGTATTGTTCCTCTGTATGGGACCCTTATCAACTGGGTCTGATTCAAGAGATTGAGAAGGTCCAAAGAAGAGCGGCAAGATTCGTGACTGGTACATTTAGTCATCGCGGGAGCGTTACAAATTTCACAGAAAGACCAACTTTCAAATCGCGCAATGATCACCATTTATAGATAAGGGAAATTAGAGCTCGTACTGAGGTGTTCAGACAGTCGTTTTTCCCTCGCGCGATCCGCGAGTGGAACAGATTGGAGAAATCTGACCTTGGCGCGAATTGTGCCCTCCACCACACACCGCTTGGTGGCTAGCGGAGTATATATGTGGATGTAGATGTGGATGTAGATCTGTAGGGCATATAATTCGTTTTCGCTGAAGGCTATTCTATTTTAGGTCAGTTCTTTCGGTAAGTTCTCAGAATCTAAAACTGTATATGTGCCTTAAGCACACTCATGAGTTGTCACGGGTGATCAAAACTCGTAGATTTAAATCTAGCGACCTCAGACAGTAAGTTAATCATGTCGTCCCGCAATAACACTATTGCGCAACAAGAGTGGCGCATTGTCACATGGGAATACTTTTTCCTGGTTTTCTGCGGACGTAATTCTGATTCGGAACGGATAGAAGATGCATCACAGTGTGCGAGTGAAATGGCACGGCAACTGAAAAAGTACTATGAAGTTGAAGTAGGCGGTACAGTGCGATTATTCTTAAGGACGTGAGACTCTTGAGGCTAAAACGTCTAAATTGCACACAGATTCACTGTGTGATTCTGGCGATATATGTACCAAATGCTGTGTCACATCCAACTGTAGTGAAATGGCGCCAACAATGTGACCAAGACCATACAGATGTGGCTGAGGCTAATAGCCAAGGATGCCATAGACTTTTCCCACAGACAGTGTCCAGGCAGTCGACGAACTGATTCGCACAAGTCGCAGACAAAGCTCAACAAATGTGTACCTCAGTATGCGGTGCTCATTCCACCGTTCGAGATCGTCTGCAGTATCGGAAATTGTTCCCGCGCTTGTTTTTGCGAAGTATATATTCCAGAATTCGATCCAAGAATAACTAACAGCAGGGGTAACTTGCAAGTAGATATCTTCAGTGTAAAAAAGCAGCTTAAATCACTTTATAAAGGCAAGGCCTCCGGTCCTGATTGTGTACCAGTGAGTTTCCTCTCAGTGTATGGTAATACAATAGATTCACATTTACCAATCATAATCAACAGACAGCTCGTTGAAAGATTCGTATCTAAAGACAGGAAAGTTGCCCAAGTCACACCAATACCCAAGAACGGAAACAGGAGTACTCGGCTAAATTACAGACCCATATTGCTAATGTCGATTTGCAGTAGGAATTTGTAACATATAGCTACGGTCGCAGGTTCTAATCCTGCCTCGGGCATGGATGTGTGTGATGTCCTTAGGTTAGTTAGGTTTAAGCAGATCTAAGTTCTAGGGGACTGATGACCACGGCACTTGAGTCTCATAGTGCTCAGAGCCATTTGAACCATTTTTTGTAACATATACTGCGTTAGAACATTGTGAGGTATCCCGAAGTAAACAATTTATTGACAGACAGCCAATACGGAATCTGAAAACATCTCTCTTGTGAAACACAATTAGCTCATTGCTCTCACGAAATAAAGAGTGCTGTTGACAGGCGATGTCAAATTTATTCCTTATTTTTAAATTTTCAGAAGACTTTTGACACTGTACCTCACAAGCGACTCCGAATCAAATTGGGTGCTTATTAGTATCGTCTCAGTTGTGCGACTGAATTCGTGATTTCGTGACAGGAAGGTCACAGTCCTTAGTAACTGACGGAAATTCGTCGAATAAAACAGAATTGGTGTTTGGCATTCGCAAAGGCCCTCTCCTGTTCCTGATTTACTTAAATGGTTTAGGAGACAATCTGAGTATCACTCTTAGATTGTTTGCAGAGGACTATCATTAAAAGTGATCAGAAAATCAGAGCAAGTTTCAAAACAGCTTACACAAGATACCTGTACTGTGCGAAGATTATTGGCTCTTAATAATTAAAAGTGTGAAGTCACCCACATGACTGCCAAAAGGAATCCGCTAAATTTAGATTATACGATGAAACACACAAATCTAAAGGCTGCAGCTGCAGCTAAATACTAAGGGATTACAATTACGAATAGCTTAGATTGGAACGATCACAAAGATAATGCTGTGGGTATAGCAGACTTAAGATTACGATTTATTGGCAGAATACCGAGGGAACGCTACGGTTTTACTTAAGACACTGCTTACACTACGCTTGTACGTCCTCTTCTGGAAAACTGCTGTGCAGTGTGTCGGATCCGTGTCAGATAGGATCAGTGTGTAACGCCGGAAATGCATATCCTCGTATTTCCATCTATTGTACTATAATTTTTTTTCCTTATTTTGTTACCTGAATATATGACGTTTCTGTGTCTTTGTATATTGTAATTGTTTTACTATTTGTATACATATGCATTTATGTCGATGTATAATTGGTTTGTTGTGTAAAGATTATTTGTATTTTTACGCTGGGTCTGGCCTAGGGAAACTATGCTATCGAACCATTACATCGATAGGTCGTGTGGAGAACCAAAGTGTTTAGGATCTTTGGTAGTGTTAACTCTGCCACGTGGAGCGCGGGCAGAGCAGAGAGAGTCTGGCTGGGGTGGTGCAGTGGAGCAGGTGTGTTGTGTAACGCTCCCGCGAGTTGCCGCGCTTTCGGGGTTTGGCAGCATGTAATTGCGCTCGACTTGCGATGATAGTTTCTGAAATGGTGTCGCGGACGCGAAGCATTAGCTGGCGCACATCAAGAGCCCGTTTCGCCTGGTGACCGTGTCGAGGAGAAGGCGCGCCAACATCCAGCTTCTGCAACAGCGACGGCCGACAATGCGTGACTGTCGCCACCTCCTCGATCGACGGCTTCAAACCTTCAATCAACCGACAAGGAAGACTGGAAGCACGTAAAGTTATAGAGCTGTATGGCAGACCTCAGCTTTTCAAACTTTTAAAATTGTTGCATCACAAAATTACAGCAACTTAGCATGAACCTTTGTTGCTCATTGTCCCAATTGCATTGCCAAGCAGGGTCCCTTCCTTTTCCGAAATGAGCCCGAGTGTCGTTGAAATTCAAGCGCCAGCATCATTCGATTTCACTGCTTTAATTTCAAAGTTCAGTTAAGGTATTCATAGCTGGCTACAATATTTAAATTACACAAGCACAAATTAAGAGTGCGGGTTTTGTTACCGTATTTTAGTTACCTGTGACTGCAGCTCAGCTTGGTACGTACTAAATTTTACTATTGTTAATTGTTCAGAATCATTTAATTCAAGTTCAAAGTTAAATCTCTTATTTCTAAATTGCGTAGATTCAAGTAGCTTTTGAAATGATTGTTGAGGTAGTCCAAGACTAACCGTATTTTACTGAATTTCGATGTGCTTCAGAAAGAAAGCTCACTATTAACATCAGTCACTAAATTAACTTTCGATTTTCCGGTTTTATTAATTCTTTTGCTAAATTAAGTCAGAATGTAGCGAAATTTATTACTTCTTACAAACTTTCAGTTTTCACACTACACGTGTCAACCTTCAGTTGCCACGCTTCTAGTGCTAATTATATGTGTAATAACCTTTCTTTTTCAGTTACTATAGTAATTGTCCATAGGACTGGCGACCGTAATTTCCCCCAAATCTCAAATATCTAATTACCGCTAGTTAATTGTTAACGTAACGGCCGCACATTTACTTTCTTTATTAACTTTACCCCTTTTCAAAATTAATTTCCACCAGTTTAATTGGCATTTTTCCTTTCATTTAGATGTAACCCTTTCCTCCCTCTTTACCGACAGATTAACTTCGGTGACGATTGCTTTTCCCAAATTTCCATTAGGTACACGCGGTTTAATTTTTCACTGTCATTAAGGTCGATAAGTGAGGGGGATGTTACAAGTGGAGGACATCGAAAAAGTTCAAAGAAGGGCAACCTGTATTGTGATTTAGCGAAATAGATGGGATATCACCACAGATGTGATACGTGAATTGGAATGGGAATCATTAAAACAAAGGCGTTTTTCTTTACGGAAGTGTCTTCCAATGAAATTTCAGTACCAAATTTTTCCTCAAGTGGTGAAAATATTTGTTGGCGCTCAACTACATAGGGAGGAATAAGTATCCTAATAAAATACGACAAATCAGAGCTCGCACAGGAATTTTTAAGTGGTCGTTTTTCCTGCGCGCTTTCCGAGAGTGGAACGGTTGAGGAACAGCTTGAAGATATTCAATGAACCCTTTGTCAGGCACTTAATGGTGAACTGCGGAACAATTCTGTAAATGCACTTTAACCTGCCCATAAATAAACAGGGGATATGGCCACACAGAACAAGAGGGGTGGAGAATTAAGCAAAGGCATTGTTCTCTAAGACGACAATGCAACACCACATGCGGCACGCACAGCATTAGCTTTGATTCAACGTTTTCAGTGGAAGCTTTGGAAGCATCTGTCATATGGTCCAGATCTTCTACCATGTGAATTCCATCATTTCGGCAAACTGACAAAACATGTGGGACGCTAAGAGCTTTTGCACCGTTGCGGGCGTTCGCATAGCATTTCTTGAATGGTCCTGTGACCAAGGAGCGAATTTCTACCTTCGAGAAAATGAACGACTGGTAGAACGTTCCGATCACTGTTTACGGAGACGTTGACTTTTATCAGTTGGAGAAATAAAGCCTGAAAATGAGTCCATGATCATATTGTGACATTTAATTTTACAAGTCTGTCTTGATCACCCAAACTTTTACACTTCACCATTTCCGGTTTCGGCCATGCCATCTTCAGCTCCGTTACAAACAAAAGCAGTGGTGTAACCAACTAACCTCAATTTGCTGAAGCTAAATCTATAAATGGCATAGTACTAAACAAGAAAAATATAAAAAGTTTACATGATTAACAAGCATGCAAATGAAAGGTAAAATTGGTTCTAGGCTACGCCATAAAGTTGGCAGCAACAGCAACAAATATTAAGAAACTGGTGTCTGTAAGATCAACACCCAATACTGTGATAAGTTTTATATCAGTCAGATGGGAAGGAACTTCGAGACTCGTTTTAGAGAACATACTTATAACAATCGTATACAACCATTCGCTCGACGGAAGATCCGTAGCCAAAGACTGGAAAGTTGCAAAGAGCACACCAATATTCAACAAGTGTAGTAGGAGTAATCCACTAAATTACGCACCCATATCATTAACGTCTATATGCAGCACCATTTTGGAACTTATATTGTGGTCGAACATTATGAATTACCTTGAACGAAACGGTCTATTGACACACAGTCAACATGCGTTTAGAAAACGTCGTATTCTTAGTATACGTATACTCTTAGTATAATGCTTCATGATTATTTACACCAATAGTCATTAAAACTCCCATTTATCAGTTTGCTCTTTTTGATACTGGAATTTTCAGATATTTGGCAAAATACAAAAAAATACAGCTTTCCTAGTGGCATGTTAAACGGAAGACAGCACAAACCTTCATGGGCATTACAAAATGGTGCATTAGTCAGGACTGCATCTTGTAAATTTGCAGAATGGCAGTCGGTACGGACATGGTGAACACTAGGACGAAATTCATCCACAACCAAAAAATAGCATTATAGTTTGGGCTTACACATTTTTGGGCATATAATAACGCATGTAACCGTCCTAAAATAAAACAATGCAATTAATTAAATGAGACGTTATTCTTAAAACTATTATGGAACAGCTATCATATGCGGACTTTGTGAAAGAATTCAAAGCAAAAATAATCGTGAAGTACATTTTCCATCAGATAATACCAGAGAAATTGATTTTGCACGTATAACGGAAACATAACCCACTCACTGCATGAAACGTACCACCTAATTAGGCCTTTAATTTCTTCCATGGATCTGATGTAAGAATAAAAACTCGAAATAACTTCGAAAGGAAGATTGTAAAAAACAGGAATTCAGTATGACAAATATATGCCCCCCCCCCCCACACACACACAAACACAAACACACTTATCTTCGATAATAACCCATAATTATACCTTTAGAAGATTATCGAGAACCCTGAAATTTGGGGTAGTGAGCGTTTAGGTGCGTTAGGACTGAACAATCAAATGAAAGCATCTGTTGTGCCGAGAACGATTTGCTGGGCACGGCTGAGTAAAATTAAAACGCCTTTTGCAACTAGTACAAGAGGCTACTGAAGGAGGTCAGATCCGGCTGGCCTGGCGACGTTACATCGGGGGCTATCTGCTGATATGGCAAGTACTGAGACCTGAGATTCTCCCAGCGTATACAGTGTTCAACTACCTTACAGGAATGCAGCTCGTGGCATCGTCGATAACTGCCGATATTTCGACAGAAGCAGGCCCTGCAGCAAGTAAGCGCTGTGCAAGGGAATTTAAAATCTCGGCTTTTAGAGAACTCCGGAAAGATAACACTCACATACGCTGTAAACACTAGCACCATCAAAAACCGGAAATGATCGACGTCAGACGTTGTCATAGTGAAATTAATAAACAACGTATGATGTAGCATTAGCTCTGTCCCTCTGTTTTTTGACAATGGAGGGAGCTCTATTTCATGCAGAATGCAAACAAAAACCACCATTTGTTCAACTGGCTCTGAGCACTATGGGACTTAACATCTATGGTCATCAGTCCCCTAGAACTTAGAACTACTTAAACCTAACTAACCTAAGGACATCACACAACACTCAGTCATCACGAGGCAGAGAAAATCCCTCACCCCGCCGGGAATCGAACCCGGGAACCCGGGCGTGGGAAGCGAGAACGCTACCGCACGACCCCACCATTTGTATTTATAGGTTTACTTGCTATTTAATTTCAACAGATTTCTTAATAAGACTATCCCAATAGCAGGAGGTGCATGGCAGAATCTTCGTGTTCTTACATTCCATGGGATGATCGATACCAAGACAACATTCTGCAGTACTACCGAATTTGCTCGGCTGATTTAAGCGTGTGTTTGCGTTATCTCAGTACACCGGTGTTCCACAGTCCTCATAGTCTGACTAATATATGAAATGCCACAACTGCAAACAATACAACAGAAACCCCAACTATGCAAACCAAGATCATACTTCACGGAACATAAAAGGAAACTGATGTTACACAGTGATCGAATAACACACTTCACATCAAATTTCCGGCAAATACGACCAATCCTGTTCGAAACGGTCCCTGCGTAAATCAGAAAGGCCTTAGACGTCTGTACTACGTCGGTATTATCGTCACTCACCCGTTGCACAATTGATCGATAGCGCAACACTCGTCTGATCTGTCTTTCATTCTAATCTTTCTGACGAAATGTAACTTCGATATGTGCTAACTTATAAGACAAACTCTCAAGGTCCGAGGTGACACTGGCTTTGTGGACCAAAGTACGAAGTAACCCCTGACGTTGAGCCGGATGGTGGCAACTGTTATTCTGCAGATACGAGTCGGTGTGAGTAAGCTTCCTAGAAACGGCAAGTCCCAGCGTACTATCAACCTTCCCTCTAACTAACACATCAAGGAAGTGAAGAGATCCACCCTTTTCCACCTCTATCTTAAACAAATATTTGGATGGATTGAGTTCAAGTGTTTTAAAAAGTAGTTTAAATTCTCACTGTTATGAGATCAAACAACTACAGTAACGTCGACATATCTGAAAAAAAGCGCAGCTATCAAAGTCGTGTTAATAAGTAACCTTATAAACCGAGATTGTGGTTTTTGTTCAAATTCTGCATGGAATCGAACTCTCTCCCTTGACAAAAAACAGAGTGACAGAGTTAATGCTACTTCAGCCGCTGATTACTAATTTTACTATTGATGTCTTCTGACATCGGTCGTCTTTGGTTTGTGATGGCGGTAGTGCTTACAGTGTGTACGAGTGTTAGCTCTCCGGAGATTCTATAAAAACCGAGGCTTAAAACTGTATTGCACAGCGCTTACTTGCTGCAGTTAAACCTTTGAGATGCCAGGGAGTGCACTTGTCTAAATATTGGTGGTTGTCGAAGTCACCCAGCTGCTTTCTCTTAGGTTATTTGAACAAAGTAAGTATAGTGCAAGGTTCAACTTTTATAGTCCTGTCTTCCTCAGTTGCGTGTAATATTACGGTATATTAATGATTTTTACTTATGGACCGTATGACAGCAACTGAATAAAACACAATTTTAGTGCCATACGCGTTTCGCCTTTATTTTCTGCAAGGCATCATCAGTGGCCTGGAATATGTACATATGTTAGCTATTTTATTTACATTTTTGTCATTGTGCCTATAGGTTATAAACAGTTCTGGTGGTTGGTATTTCCTATTAAGTAGTAATGTTTTGAACTGTACTTACAGGTTGCGTGGACAATTTCCTACATATTACGCTCCTGTTGCATTTTTGGTGTTGTTCTTCTTCTTATGAACGCCAATTTGCTGCTTTTTCCCCATTCCACAACACTATGCACTGAACGCTTGTTTTAAAGAAATGTTTTGGTTTCTGTTGCCGACTGTCAAATGTTTTTGCCGAAGATCGAATGTTATTGCCAAACTTATGAGTGTAACTATTGAAGTATCTGTGGTCTGTTCGTGTATGCATTTGTGTGTGCGTTTGTGTGTGTGTGTGTGTGTGTGTGTGTCCAGATGATGTGGGGAAGAGTTTTCTTTTTTTTTATTACTTTTTGTTTTATGTTATCATTTCCTTTACTAAGTGTGGTAGGGAGCCTGTGCTGATGTGTGTTTGTTCATTTATCACATGTTTGTTTTCTGCTATGGCTTTCTGGATGTGGAAGTTTTCTTGGATTTGTATAAGGTGTTTGTCATGGTTGCTTATTCTCATTATTTACATTTCTTGTTCCATGTTTGTAGGATGATGGTTGTAGTGTTTTAAATGCTTTGCAAATGTGGAATGGTTTGTTTCATACTTCCAACATCTGATATGTTCTTTGTATCTTGTTTGAAAATTCCTGCATGTCATGCCTATGTATACTGCATCACAACTTTGACATTCAAGTCGATATATTCCTGATTGTTGGAATTTGTCTCTCTTGGTAGCTGGCCGCCATCCCTGGAAAGGATGATTCAATCACTATAGGGCTTGTAGATCACGCACACCATAAAAATAGAAGAAGGACATAATCGATCTACTGGTGTTGTAAATATTTGCTAACGAAGATAGTATTCCGGATTGCGTAATGAATATCTAGAGTAGGCGTGGAACACTTTCATTAAAATGTTCCACAGTATAATAAGAGAATTCAGTCCCTGTACGAGATGTAACCATAGCATTTAAGATGTTATACTACCAATTTAAAAATAGCGGGCGGTTTAAAGCAGTGCAAACATATTAAAGAGTATAAAATTCAGTGCCCTACAACTTCCAGAACTCTCTGTGCTTGGTAAAAATTTGCGAAAACTTGAGCTGGCAGCAGTAACAAAATATCTTCTGTAGCTGCTGATGTTGGTACGGTTTGGTTTTTGATAAAACGCATTTCCATATCCGGCTGTTGGATAAATCGGGAAAAATGAACATGTACCGTGTACATAATAATTCCAGTATTAACTGCGCAATTTACTTTCTAATTTAAAAATATACTGTAGTCGCCTAAATTAAGCTTAACTGGTTTCTCGTGAACTGTATGGTAACAATGTTTCATCTTATAAGGAATCATATTTCAAGGTAACCCATAAAAGTCGCCTGTAACTCGTGAATAATATTATATGTAACTTATCATAACTAGGTGTACGTATTAAATTGCTGTGTATGTTGCTAGGGTCACTAAAACAAAACACGGCACAGTTGTTACAATGAAAGCCTTTGGCAGGTCATGAGGATAAAATAATTACGCAGTTAAGTGTGGTAAAAAATGACAAAAAAGTGGATGCATCTTTATATAAAAGTTCATATGCAGCACTCACTCGCGTATGCAGTGTTTATTCAGCGGCCCTTACCGAAGTAGTTTTATGCATCCCGCTATGATATACCTGGCGTTCAGAAACCATATTTTCATATACAACCGCTTGCTACTCGCAGATTATCAGTCCTAGAGAAAAACGTGATCTTCGTTTAGGAAATTTAAATTAGTTAAACTTGGTAGAGCATTACGTTTTTGCTGTAGGGCACACTTTCCAAATTATACAAGAAAAACGTGGAAAAGTAACCTTCAAACGCACCTCCACCCCCACAATCATCTCTCACATTCCTAGTATGTTGTTCGTGGAACTCCCTCCTATCAGTGTACAAAAATGATCGATTTTTCGAACTACCCTCGATATCGACCTCTTCTGGTTTTTATTGACAGGGATACTACCACATCAGCGTAGTCAGCTATTTTGTTAACAGTGCTAATTGCTCGTCAAGGTGATGAAAGGGAAACAAGTTTTGCAAACTTTACGCTAAAACTAATTACGTTGACAATTCGATCCAAACGCAATACTTCCAAGCACAGTAGTTTCTTAGTCAGAAGGCTTTTCAAATGCAATGAAGTAATTATTTTATGTTGCTAAAATTCACAAAACTGTTCGGTAAAACTTGTACAAATTTTAATTTTACCATTTTTAGCGCTCAGCTAAGCCGGTGGCGAAACATGGTGAGTCAATGAAGACCAAAAAAGGCCGAATATGGGAACTAATTCGTGCAGTCGCAAATTTTTTCACAGTGGTAGGAGAGAGTGCCATGAAAACCACATCAGGTACCCAAACCATTGGGGTCTGACTGTGTGAATGGGAGTCCATTTGAAGGTCACTTTCCTGCGTTTTTTCTTGACTAATTCGAAAACTATATAGTCCCTGGCGAAAACGTATCCCAGCACGACAAGTAACAATATTAAATTTCTTATAAAATGTTCCTCTTCATTTCGTCTTTAGCACAGTTTGCGCTTAGCGACCTGGAGAATATTAATATCTCCTGCGTGGTTTTTCAAGGCCGACAACAATACTGTCATTTGCATAAAGCATCATTGGGAGGGGCAGTTCATACAACCTGTAGAATTTAAAATTATTCAATCACAATTTACTTCGGTTAAATGAATTTTGTGACTTATTTTGCTAATATTACATTATAAGATGCCAAACTGTACAACATACGCTCGTCAACTGAAGCTAAACACATCAACACGGCGCCACACAATATATAAATTTGGTAAAATATAGTCGAATGAACAGTACCTCATGCTGAGCTCTGCTTCACACAGGTGAAGTCACGGTTTATGTTATAGTGACTGATCGCTGCAAACGTCTAATAATCTAATTGTATACTACAGATCTGAAATGCCATTAAATATACGATGTAAATAATCTTTATTTTTTAATCACCTAATTAGCTTTCTGTATCACATGCATGTAGCGGAAGATAAATTGTTTGAACGTACTCGTACAAAACATACCTGATCGTTTTCCAGTATTCTGTTCACCAGGATCATACAAGAAATTAAATGCTATGCACTGAATAAAAAGTATGTGGCAAGTAAAGAGATAATGGAACTTCTATAAGCGTACAGAAATAGATGAAGAGAATACGTTGGCCTGAGGTAATGGTAATACAAATGAACTGTAGGAATACAACACTGCAGGTACTTCTCATGAGATTATCGGTGAGGAAATTATGAGCAATTATTTATATTGCTGAATGGTAACCTTTGAAACAGTACTGAAATATGCCTTAGCGAGCAAAAAACATTTACTGGAAAGATGCCTTTTGTGAATTGTATCTATTGTTATTTAATGCAGGCTTTCATGACCGAGGTTTACTTCTGGTGGAATTTCCGGGCAGAAATGTCTTGTTTTATATATATCGACCTGGGCCTCTCAGCCAGGAAGTTTTAATAGAACAGTGTCAACTGTGTTAATGAAACGATTTTTATCTCTACTTACCCCTTGGGGTATAATGTTTGTCGGCGACGAAGAATGGTCCCTGCCGGGTAATTATTTCGTGGACGATGATGGCGAAGCTGTACACGTCTCCCTTCTGGGAGCCCTCCGGCGGCCGCTGCGGCATCCTAAGCAGCTCTGGAGCCGTCCACAGGAGTCCTGGTACAGCAACAAAGAAATTGTTGCTAAGTTATTTACGCAGTACGGTAAAATTAACTGTCCAAAAACAAACCCATACAGATTCACTTGACACGGGTAATTGTTGTCTTGAACATGAAACTATAACAGATGCCCAGCGTCACTGGTCTGTAAATCATTTCAAAGAGTACAATGTCTGCTGTTTGTGAAGAAATAGCTGAAAATATAGAAACATATGGAAAATATATAAAGGGCGAAAGATATTGATTCCTTTCCCCCATCTCTCTCAGTGCAATTGCAATATTTTTGGGGACCTGAAGAAAGACATTTCTAGCTATGA
Organism: Schistocerca serialis cubense; assembly: GCF_023864345.2. Classification (NCBI taxonomy): domain Eukaryota; kingdom Metazoa; phylum Arthropoda; class Insecta; order Orthoptera; family Acrididae; genus Schistocerca; species Schistocerca serialis. Next base: position 66,372,406 of record NC_064642.1, read on the forward strand.
GTTTGCTTCGGACGAAGAGGTGCACTCCTAATTAGGGAACCTTCCCATCGCACCCCCCCTCAGATTTAGCTATAAGTTGGCACAGTGGATAGGCCTTGAAAAACGGAACACAGATCAATCGAGAAAACAGGAAGAAGTTGTGTGGAACTATGAAAAAAATAAGCAAAATATACAAACTGAGTAGTCCATGTGCAAGATAGGCAACATCAAGATAGTCTGAGCTCAGGAGCGCCGTGGTCCCGTTGTTAGTGTGAGCAGCTTCGGAACGCGTGGTCCTTGGTTCAAGTCTTCCCTCGAGTGAAAAGTTTACTCTCTTTATTTTCACACAGTTATGATCTGTCCGTTCGTTCATTGACGTCTCTGTTCACTGTAATAAGTTTAGTGTCTGTGTTTTGCGACCGCACCGCAAAACCGTGCGATTAGTAGACGAAATGACGTGCCTCTCCAATGGGAACCGAAAACATTTGATCGCAAAGTCATAGGTCAACCGATTCCTCCACAGGAAAACACGTCTGATACATTCTATACGACACTGGTGACGGCATGTGCGTCACATGACAGGAATATGTTGTCGACCCATCTAACTTGTACGCTTGGCGAATTGGTAAAAAGATTCTTCTACCTTACCCGATTTAGATTTTCTTGTGGATGTGATAATCACTCCCAAAAAGTCGTGAAAACATAACGGACGGACAGATAATAATTGTCTGAAAATAAAAAATTAAACTTTTCACTCGAGGGAAGACTTGAACCAAGGACCTCTCGCGCCGTAGTTGCTCACGCTAACCACGGGACCACGGCGCTCCTGAGCTCGCCTTCTCCTTTATGTTGCCTATCTTACGCATGGACTACTCAGTTTGTATATTTTGCTTGTTTTTTTCATAGTTCCACACAACTTCTTCCTGTTTTCTCGAGTGATCTGTGTTCAGTTTTTTCACTGTTCCAACTTATAATTAAATCTGAGGGGGGTGCGGTGGGGAGGTTCTCTTGTAAGTACAATCATAGTTCCGTAGGCAAACGCAAACATTTTTTCATGAAGGGACTGATCGTCGTTCGCAGCTCGTGGTCTATGGGAGCCGGCACGGTAGCTCAGCGTGTTCGGTCAGAGGGTTAGCTGCCCTCTGTAGCAAAAAACTGAGTGAATGCATCAACGAAGAACCTAAACGGGTGCCATCTGACGTCCATCCCGAACAAATTCAACGGACGATATAGAACAAAACGAGATAAAAAGTCGCTAGCGTTGTTGCTTCTAGCTCACGGGGTACCGTCTTCGATTCCCGGCTGGGTGGGTGATTTTCTCCGCGCGGTGACTGGGTCTTTTTGTTTCCCTCATAATTTCATCATCATTGGGACTTTGTATGGGCACTGATGAACGCGTATTTGAGCGCCCCACAAATCAAACATATCACAAACCAAACATCATCCCGTCTCACAGTGGAAAAAATGTATTAACAGTTATGGAAACAACTTTAGAAACAATTAACAGCCTAGTTACGTATTTTCTTCCATGTTCCTCCTTTTCATTCGATTTCCCCTACAATTATATAATCTAAGAGTACATAACTCTCTACTTCTCTGCTACTAGGGAAGAAAGCTAAACGACAGATTTTATAAACACATTCGTAGGTAGTTAGTTAATTCAATTCTGATAGTACTTCTTCTTAATTTGATTCCCCTTCTTATTAATGGTTCTAGTAGACTAATAATGTAGCATGTAGATGATTAAATACGATGTCGAAAGTTTCAGGATTAACAAACTCCTAGGTGGAAAGTTTCAGGATTAACAAGCTCCTTGGTCCATGGCTATGTTGTAGCTTGGAACAAGTTTTCGGCTTTGGAAAAACTTTAACTTTCCGGAGTAAGTTTTCCTATTTCAGTAAAGGCCTACAGCCCATAAAAAGAGAAGACCATTATTTAAAAAAGGAATAACAAATGTATTTAACTTCTGTTACAGGGGAGACTAGAGGCGAAAGTCTGAAAAGGATACTAAGGTTCAACACTCTCACCCATGATGCCCAGAGTAACATCGATGAGGCCGTCGAGGGGACTTTTTCTTATGATGCAAAGGGTAGTTACGAACGAGAAGACGGTATTGGTGATTCTAAACTCTAGCATCTCTACAAATAAAGGTCTATCGTAAAAATACGTACGTGAATGAGATGTCAGTCAGCGTCAGTAATGCACTGCGACTGAATAATGGTGACTACTAAGGACAGTATGACGGATCAGTAACCGTAACGGCTTTTGGAATGTCTCAGGCCGGCCAGTGTGGCCGTGCGGTTCTAGGCGCTTCAGTCTGGAACCGCGTGACCGCTACGGTCGCAGGCTCGAATCCCGCCTCGGGCGTGGATGTGTGTGATGTCCTTAAGTTAGTTAGGTTTAAGTAGTTCTAAGTTCTAGGGGACTGATGACCACAGATGTTAAGTCCCATAATGCTCAGAGCCATTTGAACCATTTGAATATCTCAGATAAAGTGTAATGGATGCTAAACACTCGACAAGGTGCACGAAAATGCGTGCTGTAACTTCCCATCACAGGATTGTAAAGGTGTCCTTACTACAGAAATTGTTAATTTTAAAAGTACCTTCACAGAAATGACCTGGAATTATGTATACAGTGCTCACGTTGAGAATGAAAATTGCAACACAATTTCTAATAAACTCCTCACTTCATTTGACAGCTGGCTGCTACCAAAAGTAGCCAAGATTAAACCAAAGTCAGTAAAAGAGACCCGGATTACTCACAGATTAAAGTTATCGTGCAGGACAAATGGGAACAATATGTTAGAAGCAGCTCTGATATGGATGCTGTAGCTTAGTACTCAATGTACTGCAAAATGTTTAAGATACTACTACAGACATCAAAGCAAATCCATAAGATAGTCCTTTCACGTAAAAAAGCAAGGACAAAACGGGGTATAGTGAAGCAGTCTCCCAAAAGCAGGTAAGAGTAGCAGATAATTTTAAGAGTGAGTGACACATTGCTAATATCTGTGTGTAGAACAAGATATTGTGATACTTTATACCAACCATTTCACAAAATTACTTAATAGGTGCATTTCTCATATTCAGTAGAAGCCGTCATAAAAACTCTACGTCCTGAGCTAGAGTCTCGGACCGGCACACAGTTTTAATCTGCCAGGAAGACTAGACCAACAACAACAACAAAAAAATGATTCAAATTGCTCTGAGTACTATTGGATTTAACATCGGAGGTCATGAGTCCCCTAGAACTTACAACTACTTAAACCTAACTAACCTAAGGACATCACACACATCCATGCCCGAGGCAGGATTCGAACCTGCGACCGTAGCAGTCACGCGTTTCCGGATTGAACCGCCTAGAACCGCTCGGCCACCGCGGTCGGCAGACCAACAACACACAAGAAAAAGTGAGGTCCATCATAAGATCTTTATAACCGAAAAACTCAAGTGGTTATGGTAAAATATTAAGAAAATTAAACAATCAATTTTTTTCTTAGTTTCGTAACATGTTAATGTATGTATGTAGCCAATCGTTTATCGCCGGCCGGTGTGGCCGAGCGGTTCTAGGCGCTACAGTCTGGAGCGGCGCGACCGCTACGGTCGCATGTTCGAATCCTGCCTCGGATGTGTGTGATGTTCTTAGGTTAGTTAGGTTTAAGTAGTTCTAAGTTCTAGGGGACTGATGACCTCAGAAGTTAAGTGCCATAGTGCTCACAGCCATCTGAACCATTTGAACCAATCGTTTATCGCTGAAACATTTACCGATTTACTGAAATAAGCTGAAGTGTATACTGTGAGTGGAAAACGAGATACGGGTAATGAAATACGATCAAACATCCGTCAAGTTTACTTTTATCAGATTTCTCGAAAGTTTTAGGAAAGATAGTATACAAGTTGCTTCTTAACCATCTGACCTTAAGTACTATCCGCTCAAAGTTAAAGCTTGAATCTCTGAAGGGCTGTAATACATAGAAGGCTATTTACACATACAGCGACAGTGTACTTCGCTCGTTAGACAGTAAATTACAGGCTGAAACTTCCGGGCAGATTAAAACTGTGTGCCGGACCAAGACTCGAACTCGGGACCTTTGCCTTTCGCGGGCAAGTTGGTAGAGCACTTGCCCGCGAAAGACAAAGGTCCTGAGCTAGAGTCTCGGTCCGGCATACAGTTTTAATCTGCCAGGAAGTTTCATATCAGCCTACACTCCGCTGCAGAGTGAAAACCTCATTCTAAATTACAGGCTGTTGCTACCTTCTGTGATCTGTCAAAGGCATCTGACTGCATACATCACAATATCCGTTTAAGAAAATTAGAAGGTTATAGTGTAGCAGGGAACGGTGGGAACTGGTTCTAATTGTATTTCATTAACATGAAACAAAGAATGTCAATAGCAAAGAGTAATACATTCATAAGCTAAAAGAATATGAGCACTGCCCAACGAAACTTTGGATATCGCGTAGTACCGTTGTGTGCATATGACGCTGTAACATCGTATTTAAGCCGAGCAGACACGGGCGAGGAACCACCCTGGCGAAGATATGGGGTCCAGATGGGTAAATCCACTACGCTAAGCGACTCTGACAAAGGTATCTCGACAACGGCGAAGCTGGTAGAATGTTTACGTGCTACTGTCGTGAGCATCTACAGAAAGAGGTAGAAGGACAGTGAAATAACCGCTAGGCGCTAAATGGTTGGACGTCCATGACTCTTTACAGAACGTGGGGTTCGGAGGCTTGTCTGTTCTGCCGAAAGAGCAGAATTCTGGGGGACGCACAAGTATTTAGGAGCACAACGTTCCTCGTACATTGTTGAACATGGAGCTCCTCAGCAAACCACCCCTACGTGTTCACATGTTGACTCTTGGACATTGTCAATTACAATTACAGTGTGCACGGTTCCATCGAGGTCCGATCATCCATCAGTGGAAATGTGTAGCCTCTTCGGGTGAATCAGGCTTTTTTGATACAGTAGGTCGATGGTCGTCTCCACAAACGCCGTCAGCGAAGTGAATGGCGACTCGAAATGTGTAGCGCGCTACGGGCGGTGGTTGCGCTATTAAGCTATGGGAAACATTCTCCTGTACTTTCATGGGACCTGTAGTAGTAATATAAGACACGCTGACAGCCGCGAACCACTTGCAACTTGCTTGATGTCTTCCCCAACGGCAATGTCCTCATTCAGCAGTATAAGTGTCCTTGACTCAGAGCCAGAACCGTAGTCCAGCGGTTTGAGGAGCGTTATAGTGAACTCACGTTGATGTCTCGACGACCAAATTCCCCTGATGTAAATCCTATGGAACGCATCTGGGTCGCTATCACCGCACACGCAAATCAGCGGCCCGTTAATTGCACGAATTATATGACCTGTGCGTAGACATCTAATGACACATATCTCCACAAACCTATCAACAAACTGTTGCATCCGTGATCCGCCTAATTGGTGATTTCATGGACTGTACGGCTGGTCCCGGTGGAGGTTCGAGTCCTCCCTCGGGCATGGGTGTGTGTGTTGGTCGTTAGGATAATTTAGGTTAAGTAGTGTGTAAGCTTAGGGACTGATGGCCTTAGCAGTTAAGTCCCATAAGATTTCACACACACGTTTAATCGGTGATTTATCTCGTTCCAAAGACGGATAAACAAACTATTAAGCAGGTGGTCATAATGTTTCAGTCATCATTCAGCTAGTGATCTAGTATCTGTTATGTATCACAAGGGTACACATTAGGATTCTTAGTTCATTTTGTGGGTATTAATGACACTTCATCAGTAACATTTTCAGGTGGCAATTTGGTTTTGTTTGCAGATGAGACAAACAGTGCAATATGGCAAATGAAGTAAAATTTTTGAAATATCAGTAAATGAATCTTCTATGATCATCACTAAATGGTTGCTGATTAATTCTTTTTAACTAATCTTTGAAAATACGCATTATATGCCGTTCAAAACTAGTGAGAGGTTTTCACGCAGCATATGTCAAAAATATGACGACACTCAGGTAGAAGAGGTTGACAGTGTTAAATTTTTAGTATTACAGCCTGATAATAAACGCAGTTGGGGGACGCGTATCACAGAACTGCTGAAACGCCCAAAAACATCTTTATTTGCAATGTGAATGTTGTTAGACACATGTGATTAAAAAAATAGAAAGCTAACACACATCGCTTACATCCTTTTCACGGTGTTACACACGATCATTTTTAAGGTAACATCACGCCGAGGTAGAGTTTCGAGTCCAGAAACGTGTAATACGAATTATTTTTTGGAAATCAAAAAAGTCCTGCAGAGATCTATACAGAGGACCGGAGATATAACTGATTCTTCCTAATCTATTCATTCTTCGATGAAATTTGTCATTAAAAACATATTTCTTTTCCAAACCAGCTGCTCAGTTCATGGAATCAGTACTAGAAATAAGACTAACCCGAAATAAAGATTTAAAGTTACTTACTTTGGTTCAAAAAGATGTCCATCATTCAGGAACACGCTTTTTCGATAATTTACTGTCAACCATACAACGCGTAAGTGCCAAAAAAATTCAGCTTAAGATGAGCCTAAAGGATTTATTTCTGGGCAAGTTCTATTCCATTGAATAATCTCAATTAACACGAATGTTACACAACATCTGACTTCTGCACATCATTGTCAGTGGAGTAATGTGATAAAAGGAAATAAATGTTTAAACTGACTTTCTGTTTGATGGTGCGGTGGTGTTTGTTGCACATCTGCGTACTTCGCTAATTGCCTCTTAAATTAAAATATGTCTGACATTCTTGAATTGTTACACTATTATATCTAGAGTCTGTGAGAGGGGTATTAGTACATTTCGCTAATATCCAGGTGATGTACCAATACCTCACCTTTGTACACCCAATAATGTATTTTTTATCCTCTACTGTGACTATTTTTATCTTTAACAAGTTTGTTAGCATGGCCATCCTCCACAGTAAGCATAGAAATACTTGTTTTGTAAATAAAACCTCCTTTTCCTTCTGCCACTCAATTTATTTATCAAAGACGCGTTTCGGCTTTTTCTTGTTCTAGGACATCAACAGTAGGATGATTTGCTGATCTGCGTTTCCTCACATCTGGTCTGTAGGTCGCACTACCACTTTATTACTGAAATATAAGCACGACTGTTTCGTCGGAAACGTAATGGAGTTGCAATATTTACGTTGTGAAAAGCAGTGCCCGACGAAATAGTAATATCGAGTGGCAAAAGAAAAATAGTACACCACAAAAAAGAAGGAGAAACATGGTGAACATTGTGAAGACGGTCAGAACGTAATGTTGTGCTTCTATGTCAGTAATAAAGTGGTAGTGCGACCTCCAGATCAGATGAAAGGAAACGCAGATCAGCGATTCATCCCACTGATGGCGCCCTAGAACAAGAAAAAGCCGAAACGTGTCTGGGATAAATAAATTGAGTCGCAGTAGGAAGAGGTGGTTTTATTTACAAAACAAGTATTTTTATCATTATTCCTGCCAGTCGTAGTAGTACCGCTAGCATTATTGCTCTTAGTTCTTTGTCAGTGCTATTATGCCAAGTGGCATTTTATGAAATGAAATTTTGTTTTAAATGATTTTTAATTCTAATACTGTCAGTTCATTATTATGTGCTAGATTAAAATTATAGCTTTTCTTCCCGCAAAAATGATGTAAAAAGTGTTGTACGAGTAAAACAATGGTTCTGTGTAAGAGAGGACTTCAGTGGCCTAATCTTAAGAGGACCGCTGAAAAATGTGACATTCAGGCTGTAAAACCAAGCAGACTCATTCATCAATGGGAGTATGTGTGGTTGGAGGTAAGGAACAACAATTTGCGGTCCGTACAACCAACTATCCACCGGTTTAGTTTCGTCTGCCAGTAAAAGAAACACCGCCACGTGTTTATTACTCGTCCATCTCATTGCAGTACATTAGCTCATTACGTAGCTTTTTGCTCCGGAGGAGCAACGTACACATTTTTCACAACTCTGGCGCCATGATTCCATGCCAGCGGCGAAGGCTTCTTTAGGAGTCTCTTTTGACCACTGGAAAATCGCTGAGGCAATAGCAGCACGGCTGGTGAATGTACGGCCATGGAGAGTGTCTTTCATTGTTGGAAAAAGCCGAAAGTCACTAGGAGCCAGGTCAGGTGAGTAGGGAGCATGAGAAATCACTTCAAAGTTGTTATCACGAAGAAATTGTTGCGTAACGTTAGCTCGATGTGCGGGTGCGTTGTCTTGGTGAAACAGCACACGCGCAGCCCTTCCCGGACGTTTTTGTTGCAGTGCAGGAAGGAATTTGTTCTTCGAAACATTTTCGTAGGATGCACCTGTTACCGTAGTGCCCTTTGGAACTCAATGGGTAAGGATTACGCCCTCGCTGTCCCAGAACATGGACACCATCATTTTTTCAGCACTGGCGGTTACCCGAAATTTTTTTGGTGGCGGTGAATCTGTGTGCTTCCATTGAGCTGACTGACGCTTTGTTTCTGGATTGAAAAATGGCATCCACGTCTCATCCATTGTCACAACCAACGAAAAGAAAGTCCCATTGATGTTGTCGTTGCGCGTCAACATTGCTTGGCAACATGGCACACGGGCAGCCCTGTGGTCGTCCGTCAGCATTCGTGGCACCCACCTGGATGACACTTTTCGCATTTTCAGGTCGTCTTGCAGGATTGTGTGCACAGAACCCACAGAAATGCCAACTCTGAAGGCGATCTGTTCAATAGCCATTCGGCGATCCCCCAAAACAATTCTCTCCACTTTCTCGATCATGGCGTCAGACCGGCTTGTGCGAGCCCGAGGTTGTTTCGGTTTGTTGTCACACGATGTTCTGCCTTCATTAAACTGTCGCACCCACGAACACACTTTCGACACATCCATAACTCCATCACCACATGTCTCCTTCAACTGTCGATGTATTTCAATTGGTTTCACACCACGCAAATTCAGAAAACGAATGATTGCATGCTGTTTCTAGTAAGGAAAACGTCGCCATTTTAACAGTTCTCATTCTCGCCGCTGGCGGTAAAATTCCATCTGTCGTACGGTGCTGCCATCTCTGGGACGTATTGACAATGAACGCGGCCTCATTTTAAAACAATGCGCATGTTTCTATCTCTTTCCAGTCCGGACAACTTGAATGCAACTCGTATATCCGAAAATCAACTTTTAATATAAACATGTTACATTCTGACGAGGTGACTAATTGCGGACCTGTCCACTATTTTAAGCGACCAAGGGATGATTGTGGTAGTACTTACGGTATTTATGGTGGAGCTGTTAGGGTGTTGCACGAGAAGTTTCTAATTCTATTTTAGTCCAGATCATCTACCACATTTTCCTACAGCACTACTTTAGATATTTCATTGTTTCATTCCTTTTCGTAAACAAACTTTTAGAAATTGTTAATGAACCGCACCACCTTCGCATGGGTAGTCATAGGTATCTACGGTCAAATGATTGATCGCTAATAAATTGAACATACAACCTTTCCTTCCAATCAGTCTGTCTGTTAGTGAAAACAGTATCTAAATTCCTAGAGTGGTTCCTGAGATCAGCCTTCACATACAGACAGAAAAAAGGCGACCTAGTAATTCAGTTTAGCAATATGTGTAGGCATGTAATTAGATTTGTAGTGTAAGCATATATGTGAGTACTGTATGTGTGTGTGTGTGTGTGCGTGTGTGTGTGTGTGTGTGTGTGTGTGTGTGTGTGTATGCGTGTGTGTTCCTTGTTATAATCTCGCTCGTGTGCTTGTAATAATGTATGGATGTTAGGGACTTAGCTCTACTGTGCCCGGACAGTTTTGTCATCTTCATCGTTATTCATATTGCTGTGTAAAACTATTCGACGGTTTCTATCTCACGACTCCCATAAAGGTGATAAGAACATGATAAATAACGTTAGATCGTGAAGAGAGAGAAGCGGACGGTAATTTTTTCCTTCACAGCATTCGTGAAAGGGACACAAGCGTGACAGACAAGTTCTCGAAGTATATACCACCTCGGAATTTGGGAGACGTTCTGAGGTTTACATCAATGAAGCGAGTCGGAGAATATATTTCACTTGAGAATGTTGTAAGCTTGTGTAAAACGGTGGAGGGAAGTTGCTTAACGCAAAGAAAATTTTCCTATTTCGTATGAATGAAACTAGGGAAGTTTCTCACAAGCGGAGAACATTCTCCATCTTTTGAAGTTAACTCTGTAACATACTTCGAGCTGAGTAGGTTCTGGTGAGCTTAAGTTCTACGGAACTTTTTTACTAAGAATGGCAGAATTTATGTTGCTCATAAGGCAAAGAAAAATATACGTAGCCCAATGAAATATGGAAGAAAAAAACTGTAGACGTTTTTACAGGTTTAACAATAAAATATCTGACTGGCGAACTTCCTTCCGAAAAATCATGAAAGAAGGGGGGACTATCTATCAAAGGAATCGTAAATGAAAGCATCTTCGTGCTAGTTCGCAGATCCAGGCTTTCAGATTGATACAGGAGAAGCCTTAGTTATACAGCACACAACTGTGTCACTGACATTTTCAGATGTTCTTTGTTGCGTTTCCTCACACAATAAATTTAATATTTTGCCACGTTAGAACTAAGTAGGCGTATCATAAAAATAAATAACTGGTTTACTACAACGCTAGTTATCCGTTTCTCGTAACGAAACCACACGGGTGAAGGATTAAGTACTTGACGTGCGAATGGATCATTACGTGTCATATATGACTGCAAGCTTTCTCGGCGTATTTCAGCTATGAAATCTTGTCTGATAATCAGCCGAGTGGCGCCGTTATCTTCTTGCAACATTTCGGTGGATTCTGTATCCATCATCTTCAGGCGTCACACTTATCCAAAATTGTCTCGTGTTAGAAAGACTCTAAAAGAGTTCCGGTTTGGTGTATTGTAGATGAAAATGTGACGAATCCTCAAGATTTTGCTGAGCAAACATTAATAACAAAAATTTTCCCGGCATCTCGAAATTTCTTTAACGTCACCAGAAAATGCATTTTCGTAAACTGTCCGTAATCGTCTTAATGATTTGTTGCCGCACATAAAACTGAAATCGAAACGTAGCGCAACTCCTTCAGAACACATTGATGTGAATTCGACAGCTCTGTATTCAATACTTTTCCTGCCCGAGCGAGTTGAGTGAAAAGTAGAATTATGCGTGTGTACTGTGCTGGCCGCGGCACATGACACACATCCAGACGCATCTAGAGAGTGAAAGAATAATTAAATGAAAACCTTAAACTGACGACAGGCGTTGATATACATCAACGGGGACAGTTGAAACTGTGTGCCCCGATTTGGACTTGAACTTGTGATCTCTTGCTTACATAGCAGACGCTCTATCCATCTGAGCCACCAATTGCACAGAGAATAGTGTGACTACAGGGTCTTATCCCTTGCACGCTACCCGGGAGACTCACGCTCCAAACTTAATGTCCACACACTACATCCGTAGTGCCCATGCCCATTACACTCATTACTTGCGGCAGACAATTTTACCGACTCCCGTAAGAGTTCGGTATCTGTTTTTTCGGAGACGTCCGAAAGAACAGGTACCACCTTCATACACACAAGTGGCCATTAAAATTGCTACACCACGAAGATGACGTGCCACAGATGCGAAATTTAACCGACAGGAAGAAGATGCTGTGATATGCAAATTATTAGCTTTTCAGAACATTCACACAAGGCTGGCACCGTTGGCGACACCTACAACGTGCTGACACGAGGAAAGTTTTCAACCGGTTTCTCATACACAAACAGCAGTTGACCGGCGTTGCCTGGTGAAACGTTGTTGTGATGCCTCGTGTCAGGAGGAGAAATGCGTACCATCACATTTCCGACTTTGATAAAGGTCGGACTGTAGCCAATCGCGATTGCGGTTTATCGTATCGCGACATTGCTGCTCCCGTTGGTCGAGATCCAGTGACTGTTAGCAGAATATGGAATCAGTGGCTTTCAGTAGAGTAATACGGAACGCCGTGCTAGATCCCAACGGTCTCGTATCACTAGCAGTCGAGATGACAGGCATGTCATCCGCATGGCTGTAATGGATCGTGCAGCCACGTCTCCATCCCTGAGTCAACAGATGGGGACGTTTACAAGACAACAACCCTCTGGACGAACAGTTTGACGACGTTTGTAGCAGCATGGACTATCAGCTCGGAGACCATGGCTGCGGTTACCCTTGACGCTGCATCACAGACAGGAGCGCCTCCGATGGCGTACTCAACGACGAACCTGGGTGCACGAATGGCGAAACCATACATTTCAGCAGGATAATGCACGACCACATGTTGCAGGTCCTGTACGAGCCTTTATAGAAACAGATAATGTTCGACTGATATGCTGGCCAGCACATTCTCCAGACCTCTCACCAATTGAAAACGTGTGGTCAATGGTGGCCAAGCAACTACCTCGTCACAATATGCCAGTCACTACTCTTGATGTACTGTGGTACCGTGTTGAATCTGCATGGGCAGCTGTACCTGTACACGCCATCCAAGCCCTGTTTGACTCAATGCCCAGGCGTACCAAGGCCGTTATTATGGCCAAAGGTGATAGTTCTGGGTACTGATTTCTCAGAATCTATGTACCCAAATTGCGTGAAAATGTAATCACACGTCAGTAATAGTCTAAAATTCTGGGTGGTTTCTGTTTGTTCTAAGTCATGCCTCCCTACCACTTTCGCGCAACGACGCTCTGAGCGTGTTTTTTAGGGAATTGACTAGTTTGAACCTGGGACCTGTTGCTGGTAAGGAGACGCCAGACCACACATGACATGTAGAGTTCAGAAGAGTTCAGTGAGACTAGCGGTGATATAACCAAATACTTAATGATTTCAGCGTCAGCTCCACTGCACTCCCTGTAAAAGAATCTTAATACTAACTAAATTTAGTGGAAGGGGTTCAAGGCTTTCCTATTTTTAGTTAGCTGGTAAAATAACGTCGAAAAAGCAATTAAGTTTACCACTGGAAATTTTATTCTACTGACAAAACATTCTTTATAAATTGCACTATTTATAGAAGGAAATGTTTTAATACAGGATGATAAAAACCAATTGCGTTCAACAAAAATGTGAACGAATATTCCCTGAATGGGTTTCCAAGTTCTATAATGGATCGAAGGATGACCTATGCCATATCACATCTATAATCTAGGTTTAAATTAAGTTTCACAAAAGAGAAAGCTATCAAAATGGTCTACAGTGACCCTCAATTATCTACTTATCTAACTTGTCGTAAATTACAGTGGCTGATGTGGCTTCTCAGTAATTGTATAACAGAAAAATCATCGCGTTTGAGATTTTAACTTACGTAGCAAATGGGAATTGACGATCGACACTAGTATTACGTAAAAAGGGGATGTAGCTAAATGAGACTTCTGCAGTTGTGAGTGAAGCCTTATGCGCTCAAAAATGCGGCATCGCGTGCGTTCATTACCTTGTCGGTGTTCTCCAGGGGGCGGCGGGCAGCACAGCTCCGCTCACCTCACCGTCTCTGAAGCAACTCATCTCTAACTTCTCCTTACTAAAATTTACCAAAGTTGGTTTAAAAAAAAACTATCTGGCTGTGTTTTCATCTGACCAATCAAGGTCTCAATGTTAACCTTAAGCTCCGCCTACAAAAATTCTGACTATCCAATGAGAAACGTTATACTTTTCGTGGTGGGGCAATGTTTTTAAAATCTGCAACGTAACAGAGACGCGAAAAAGTCTCACGCTGAAACTTGTGGCTGGTGTGGCCCTTTTAGTATTATCGTAAGATCTATACTGTTCTTCTGGAGGGCTCTAGCTTTTAACATGGGCTGGAGGGTGGTCCTAGCGGTTAGCTGGCGACGTGGGTGTCCGTCCCTTATCGTAGTGCCTTCTAGCTTAACACGGTTCTGCTCTCGGCTTCTGTTCTCGTTTCTCCCCTCGGAACTACGTCTGTCTCACGGTGGGAAGGTATGACATGCATTCAGGCATTCTTGTGTTAGTCTGTGGTATTCCATTTGCTCACTCGTTACTCGTATTACTTTGGTTAATTTAATGTCACGATTTATTCGGAGCTATGTGACATACTGCTGGATTTGCTTATCATGTCAGGGTTTTCATGGAAGGTGTTGGATTTGCCTGAATCCTTACAATAGTATAATATATTTGTCCAATGAATACCCGTTTATCACCTGCATTTCTTCTTGGTGTACCAATTTTAATGTCCAGTAATGTACTTCTCGAGAAGGAGGGCAGGTAGATGGGAACAAATCGCTCGTCAGAGATTATGCTTCCAATTTGTTATTCAAATTAAAATGAGAACTTTCTCAGAAAAAGTTCTTTTGCTCTGAGAATCCTGTCCGGAGAATATGCAATTCCCTCTACGTGGAAGAAGAAGTGCTGTTACAGCACGAAATCTGCAATAAAACTGCGCTACGGCAATAAGAAATTAACAGCTCTACGCGATAGCCGGTGCCGGCGGTGCCAGACAGGTGCCTGTCTTGGTGTACTCACGCCTCCAGTAGGCGTACGAGTCCTGGTCATCCGACTCGTCGCCGACGCCTCCGCGCAGGCAGTGGAGGCCGAAGTCGGTGATCTTGAGCACGAAGCGGCTGTCCACCACGCAGTTGGACGACTTGAGGTTGCCGTGCGAGCGGATGTCGCTCGCGTGCAGGTAGCTCATGCCCTGAAACCAAAGGTGAGCAGCTACAGTGAGCAACGGAACAAATCGCCTCGACACGACAGCTGCGTAAGGCGTAGATATATTGTGTTTGAACATTATGAATAACCTTGAAGAGCCGGTCGTGGTGGCCGAGCGGTTCTAGGCGCTTCAGTCCGGAACCGCGCGACTGCTACGATCGCAGGTTCGAATCCTGCCTCAGGCATGGATGTGTGTGATGTCCTTAGCTTGGTTAGGTTTAAGTAGTTCTAAGTCTAGGGGACTGATGACCTCGGATGTTATGTCCCATAGTGCTCAGAGCCAAAAACCTCGAAGAAACCAATCTACTGACACAGTCAACACGGATTTAGAAAAATTCGTTCTTCTGAAACACAACTAACTCTTTACTCGCACGAAGTGTTGAGTGATGTCGACAAGGGATTTCAAATTGATTCCGTATTTCTAGGCTTCCGGAAGGCTTTTGGCAATATACCACACAATCGGCTTGTAATGAAATTGCGTGCCTATGTAATATCGTCTGAGTTATGTGACAGGATTTGTGATTTCCTTTCAGAGAGATCACGGTACTTTGACGGAAAGTCATCGAGTACAACAGTAGTGTTTTCTGGCGTTCCCCAACGTAGTGTTGTAGGCCCTTTGCTGTTCCTTATCTGTATAAAGTATTTGTAGGAGACAATCTGAGGAGCCATCTTAGGTTGTTTGGCCCTGTTGTTTATCGACTAATAAAGTCATCAGAATATCAAAACGAATTGGAAAACGATTTAGAAAAGATATATGTATGGTGCGAAAACTGGCAGTTGACCCTACATAACGAAAAGTATGAGGTCATCCACATGAGTGTTAAAAGGAACCCGTTAAACTTTGGTTACACGATAAATCAGTCAAATCTAAAGGCCGTATATTCAACTAAATACATAGGAATTACAATTAAGAAGAACTTAAACTGTAAGGAACACATAGAAAATGTTTTATTGGCTGGACACTTACGAAGTGTAACAGATATGCTAAGGAGACTGCCTACACTACGCTTGTCCGTTCTCTTTTAGAATACTGATGCTCGTGCTGGGATCCTTACCAGATATAATTGACGGAGTACATCGAAAAAGTTCAAAGAAGGGCAGTACGTTTTGTATTATCGCCAAATACGTGAGAGAGCGTCAATGAAATGATACAGGATGTGGGATGTACATCAGTAAAACCAAGGCGTTTTTCGTTGCGGGAGGAATCTTCTCTCGAAATTCCAATCACAAACTTTCTCTTCCGAATGCGAAAATATTTTGTTCACGCCGACCTACATAGTGAAAAACGATCACCATGATGAAATAAGGGAAATAAGAGCTCGTACGGAAAGATATAGGTATTCGTTCTCTCCGGTCGCTATACGACATTGGAATAATAGAGTATTGTGAACGTGGCTCGATGAACCCTATGCCAGACATTTAAATGTGATTTGCAGAGTATCCATGTAGATGTAAATGTAGATCAGTTTTGTGACTGAGTCTGTGGAATTTCGTTCTAGTGGCATGTAACACGGTCAGTATCTGCACTTCAAATAGAAATAATAATTTTAACTTCATATTGGTGCCGTACAGTGCCGACAATGAGAGTTATACAGAATGTTTCTAAAATGAGTGTAAGAAAATCCATGACAATGTGACTAAGAATTGCGCTATGTGGGTTCCATACAAATTAATTATGTGTATAGATGATAATACTTGTACTAGAATCCTGTGGCTCAATGGCCGTGTGCCACTCTTTCTATGGACGCCACTTCGGCGACTTGCGTGTGTCCCTAGCCAACCCAGTTATCCAACTGGCGAAAGTGAACCTAATGTTCGAAGTAGAATCTAAGCCACGTATTGCTCCTGGCGACTTCTTGTACCGTTATCGTTGAGTGGTGAAGTCTAGGTTAAAACGAATACCGAAACCCTGTGATCCGGCCGACATTCGATCCCGAGAAATCTCGGGTCCATGCATGTACTTCACTGCTAAACCACATGGCCCCACATACACTATGTGATCAAAAGTATTCGGGATCCTGGCTTAAAATGACTTACAAGCTTGTGGCGCCCTCCATCGGTAATGCTGGAATGCAATATGGTGTTGGTACACCCTCAGCTTTGGTGATAGCTTCAGCTCTCACAGGCATTCGTTCAATCAGGTGCTGGAAGGTTTCTTGGGGAATGGCAACCAATTCTTCACCGACTGCTGCACCGAGGAGAGAGATCGATGCCAGTCGGTGAGGCCTAGCACGAGGTCGGCGTTCCAAAACATCCAAACGTGTTTTATAGGATTCAGGTCAGGACTCTGTGCAGGCCAGATCATTACAGGGGTGTTATTGTCGTGTAACCACTATGCCACAGGCCGTGCATTATGAACAGGTGCTCGATCGTGCTGAAAGATGCAATCGTCATCCCCGAATTGCTCTTCAACAGTGGAAAGAGAGAAAGTGCCTAAAACATCAATGTATGCCTCTGCTGTGATAGTGCCGCGCAAAACAACAAGGGGTACAAGCTCACTCCATGAAAAACACGACCACACCATAACATCACCGCCTCCTTATTTTACTGTTGGCACTACATACGCTGCCAGATGACGTTCACCGGGCATTCGCCATACCCACACCCTGCCATCGGATCGTCACATTGTCTACTGTGATTCGTCAGTCCACACAACGTTTTTCCACTGTTCAATCGTCCAATGTTTACGATCCTTACACCAAGCAAGGCGTAGCTTGGCATTTACCGGCTTGATGTGTGGCTTATGAACAGCCTCTCGACCATGAAATCTTGGTTTTCTGATCTCCCGCCTAACTGTCATAGTACTTGCAGTGGATCCTAATGCAGTTTGAAATTCCTATGTGATGGTCTGGATTGATATCTAGCTATTACACATTACGACCCTCTTCAACTGTCGGCGGTCTCTGTCAGTCAACAGACGAGCTTGGCCTGTACGCTTTTGTGAAGTACGTGTCCCTTCACGTTTCCACTTCACTATCACATTGGAAACAGTGGTCCTATGTATGTTTAGGAGTGTGGAAAACTCGAGTACATACGTATGACAGAAGTGACACCCAATATCCTGACCACGTTCGAATTCCGTGAGTTCGCGGAGCGCTCTATTCTGCTCTTTCACTATTTCTAATAACTGCTGATACGGAGTACCACACAGTAGGTGGCAGAAAAATGCACTTAATATGAAAAACATGTTTTTGGAGGTGTCCGAATACTTTTGATCACACAGCGTACGCGTGGATGTACATATATAGGTCAGTTTGTGTGTGTCAAAATGCATGAAAGATGTGGCCATATCTCTTGATTGCATAGCTTAGAATATTATTTTTTTTTACACCGCGAAGAGACGATGGACCTTAGTATTTGACACAAATTTCAGTTTGATCTCCATACCCGTTCCTGTGAAGAAAGGCTCGCGAGGAGGTACTGAATATAAATGGGGAGAAGGGGTTTTTGTGGCACAACTTGAATAGAAGAAGGGATCGGTTGGTAAGGCATGTTCTGAGGCATCAAGGGATCACCAATTTAGTATTGGAGGGCAGCGTGGAGGGTAAAAACCGCAGAGGGAGACCAAGAGATGAATACACCAATCACATTCAGAAGGATGTAGGTTGCAGTAATTAGTAGCTTGCGCAGTATAGAGTAGCGTGGAGGGCAGCATCTAACCAGTCTCTAGACTGAACACCACAACAACAATCATTACAGATTGGTTATCTCAAAAGATAGGTTCAGGAAAGACAAATCTACGTTCTACAATTTGTTGACTCAGAGAAAGCTTTTGAGAATGTTCACTGGAATACTCTCTTGCAGATTCTAAAGGCGGCAGGGGTAAAATACAAAGAGCGAAAGGCTGTTTACAATTTGTATACAAATCAGATGGCAGTTATAAGAGCCGGCCTCTGTGGCCGAGCGGTTCTAGGCGCTCAAGTCCGGAACTGAGTTGCTGCTACCGTCGCAGGTTCGAATTCTGTCTCGGTCATACATATGTGTGATGTCCTTACGTTATTTAGGTTTAAGTAGTTCTAGGTCTAGGGGGCTGAGGACCTCAGATGTTAAGTCCCATAGTGCTTGGAGCCATTTGAACCATTTTTGAGCAGTTGTAAGACTCGAGGGGATCGAAAGGGAACCAGTGATTGATAAGAGAGTGAAATAGCGTTGTAGCCTATATACGATGTTGTTCAATCTGTATATTGAGCAAGCAGTAAGGAAACATAACAAAGATTTGGAGTAGACATTAAAACCCGTGGAGATGAGAGAAAATCTTTGAGGCTTGCCGAAGACATTGTAATTATGTCTGAGACAGCAAAGGATCTGGAAGAGCAGGTGGACGGAATGGACAGTGTCTTGAAAGGAGGATATAAGATGAAAATCAACCAAAGAAAAACTAGGATAATGAAATGTAGTAGAATTAAATCAGGCGACGCTGAAGGAATTAGATTAAGAAACCAGACACTTAAAGTAGTAGATGAGTTTTACTATTTGGGAAGTAAAATAACTGATGATGGTCAAAGCAGAGGGGATGCAAAATGCACACTTGTTATGGTTAGGAAGGCGTTTCTGAAGAAGAGAAGTTTAATAACATCGAGTATAGGTTTAAGTAGAGGCTTTCTAAACGTGGTGCTACAGAGGAATGCTGAAGATTAGATGGGTAGCTCACGTAACTAATGAGGGGTACTGAACAGAATTGGGAAGAAGAGGAATTTGTGGCACAACTTGACTAGAAGAAGGGATCGGTTGGTAGGACAAGTTCTCAGGCATCAAGGGATCACCAATTTAGTACTGTAGGGAAGCGTGTGGGGTAAAATTCGTTGAGGGAAACAAAGAGATGAGTATAGTAAGCAGATTCAGAAAGATATAGGTTGCAGTAATTACTCGAAGATTGCTTGCCCAGGATAGAGTAGCATGGACGTCTGCGTCAAACCAATCTGTAAAGAACCAGTCTCTAGAGAACAACAATTACAGATCATCAAGATTCACTTTTTTCTTTATTTGTACTGTTAAGCCTTGGTTCTTGTCGAATTTCATTACTCTAGGTCAATGAGAAGTGCGCAACAGATTGAGATGAGTGAGTTTGCCAGGATCGAATATGTGGCATAAATGGTCGTATCTTTGGACTTCATTGACTTAGAAGCTTAAATGTTCCACACTAAAAAGGGGACGATGACCTCAGAACGTGACCTAAATTTCAGCTTGATCCACGTACCCTTTCCTAAATAAATAGATGTGGGTCTTAACAGTCGGACAGACAGACGGACAGACGGACAACAAAGTGATTTTACAAGGTTAATGTTTCTACTGAATGAGGTACGAAACCCCAAAATTGAGAGGGCTGACAGAGTGGATCGTAATAAGCAACTTTCACATACCAAGCCATGTCCACACTCCTCAGCATTCGGCGATGGGCGTCTTTTAACTGAGTCGCGTGCAGCTGGGAAGTTAGGCATACAACCCGCCATCCGAGTGGACATAGTAGCAGATCCTCAGGATAACGTTTTCAATTTCTTACTGACGTAAAGGTAAAGGAAAGGTGGGATTGACATTTCATGATCTATATTTTCAAGCAGTCACAAGAACTGATCGAAATTACACCCACCAGCTTGAAAGTACCGCCTTGCAGCGAGGCCTGAGTGACTGTCACACAATTTCAGATACCTCTGGAAAAGTGAGGATTGCATCACAGGTGGCCATAATTCATGCTATTAGGTCTCCATCCGTGTAGATAGATGTCTCGCAAACAACAGATTTCATGTGACTCCAGATGAAAAACGTCAAGGGTGCCAAATTGGGGAAACGTGCTGGCCATGCCACCGGTCCACCCAATCCTATCCAGTTCTCACCAAAGGTCTCATACAAGTGATTTTGCACCGGACGAGCGAAGTACCCAGATGCATCATTTTGTTGGTATGACACGTCCTGTTTAACACTGAGTAGGACACTCTGTCAGTGTTTCCCTTAAGAACATTAAATATCTGCATTCAAGTGTCAGGGGGGCATGTTTCAATCAATCACATTATCGCCTACCGAACCAGCCCAAACGTTGCCAGCGAAGCACCCTCAATAGCCATGAACAGAGGTGGAATGCAGAATTCACTGAGCCTGCACGTGTTGATTTTGGCTGTTGAACGCTGCGTCCCTTGTAAATGATGCCTCATCCGTTAAAAACACAAAGCCTGGGAATTCAGGATAAGTGGCACACTTCTGAAAATACCTCTGGCAGAAGTCATTGTGAAGCGGAAAATATTGTGGGTTAAGGGCCTGAACGTTGAAGGCGGTAAGGGTGCAAATCGTCTTCGTTACACACACACGCCAGACATTGGAACAGCTTACACCCACATCTCAAGCAGCACTCAGTTGTGGGCGTGTTTTGGAGCAGTGCTAACATCTCCTCCTCAAAGTCTGAGGTATGCACCGTGCGCTGATGACCACATCAGACGGGCCTTGCGTCCGTGTCACAAACTGAATGCGTTGGGTTTCGATGTAAGTCTTAAACGCACACGCACCATTACGACGCCAAGTCAGCAAACAGTTCACACTCTTAGTGACGCGTGGATGGCGATGAACGTACGTGGATCTGGCACTTGACGACTGGAAACTACTGAACGTACAACTGTTGAGCAGCGAGACCATTTCAGTCCAATGCCCTTTCCACCTACGAAAAGCGTTGCATTTCGTGTACGCTCCGCACAATACCAAACCTGAGAGTGTCCCTGTTTGTTGACACACTGACGCAGGGCGAACCAGACTCTGCAGTGTGCACAATACCCGCCCTCTGTGCGACATGGTATCAAACAGGCCTCTGCACTCACAAACGCAACACGTTTGAGATCCGGCACATTCCGGAAAATCGCTCTGAGCACTATAGGACTTAACATACATTCCGGAAAAAAGCCGTGGTGTTGTCCTTCCCGGAATACATGCTACTATTTTGACTCGGATTGCGAGTTGGATGCCTAGCGCTTTTATAAGTGAAAGTAACTTGTGGCCCTTTCATTTTCTACATTCATTTTAGAAACACCCTGTACGAGGAGCGATTAAAAACACTCCGTATGAGGGTGTCGCCACAGCGTATATGTCACGTATCGCGACACCGATGCGGGTATATAAGCACCGACGTGTAGGGAAGGGAACAGTGTGGCGACGTACGTGCAGTAAATGCGGAAACGTGAACTATGGCAACGTAATTGCCAAATGCTCCAAATGGGGTCAACGTGCCGTTATTCTTTTCTTGGCTGCCGGAAGACCAGCACCGGAGACATCCATCGGAGAATGAAGAATGTGTATGGCGCAGCATGCCCGGCAAAAACTACCGTTGTAGAATGATGTGCCAAGTTCCGTGCTGGTGTCGGCTCGACACCAGGCGCTGGTCGACCTGGGTGGCCAGCTTCGTCCATTACGGACGCAAGAACATCCGTCCTGTAGTCCTGATCTCTCGCCACGCGATTTTCAAGCCTTCGGTCCCTTAGAAAAGGCACTGAAGTGTCGACGATTCCCGTCGTACGGGGATGTACACCAGGCAGTTACGGACCTCTTCACGCACCAGGACACGGTGTTCTACGAAACGAGTAACTTCAACCCATTGCTTGACTGCCTCAGTGCTCATGACGCTTTGTCTGATTAGCATACTGAGTCTGGACTTCAGAGCTTTCGAATGAAAACATTTTGATCTCCCCTAATATAATAACTACACTCATACTCATAAATTAAGGATAATTGCAGAATGTGGTGTCACGCAACGTGGCACTACACAAAACTGGCGCTAATAGTATAGGCACATAGGGAACATGCACGACACAGATCTGTAAGTCCACGTTAATGGTGATAAGTTGAGAAAAGCGTCCTGAAACACATGTGCTACAAAGCGCTACTGTTTCCTGCCTATATACACCGACATCAATGTGGGATAAGATCACCATGCACACGTACACAGGCCGCACAACGGGTTAGCATACTCTAGATCAGGTGGTCGAGCAGCTGCTGGGGTATAGCCTCCCATTATTGCCTGTCGGAGCTCCTGAAGTGTCGTAGGTGTTTGAAGACGTGCAGCGATACGTTGACCGAGAGCATCCCAGTTGTGCTCAATGGGGTTTAGGTCTGGAGAACAGGCAGGCCACTCCATTCACCTGATATATTCTGTTTCAAGGTACTTCTCCACGATGGCAGCTCGGTGGGGTATTGTGTTATCATCCATCAGGAGGAAGGTGGGACCCACTGCACCCCATAAAAGGCGAACATACTGGTGCAAAATGACATCCCGATACACCTGACGTGTTACAGTTCCTCTGTCAAAGACATGCAGGGGTGTACGAGCACCAATCATAATCCCACCCCACACCATCAAATCACAACCTCCACACAGGTCCCTTTCAAGGACATTAAGGGGTTGGTATCTGGTTCCTGGTTCACCCCAGATGGAAACCCGGCGAGAATCACTGTTCAGACTACGAGGTGCGAGAATAAAGTAATGAGACTGATTTTCTTTGCAAGATGTGGCAACCCTGCAGTTTTCCGTAGGCACAATATCTTTGACCTTGGTCTATAAGCTGCTTCTAGTCCAAGCAGCACATCGATGCAACTGCTCAGTCGTGAGTTGTAATAAGTTAACACGTGTTTGTGTCTCTCGTCACAGAAATGGAACCGCATAATATTGCGCAGTGGTAAGCCATTTATTTCAGCGTTAGATTGGATGAAAACGCGACGACAACTTACGTTAAGCTTCAGAAGGCTTTTGGAGAGGAAATTATGTCAAGAGCTCAAGTTTTTCGCTGGCATAAAATGTTTAGTGAAGACGGAACGAATGTTGAAGATGAAGACCATAGTGGACGACCATTAACCTCATGGACGCATGTCAACTCGGCCAGGGTGCGTGAACTCATACGATCTGATCGAAGATTATCCGTGAGAATGATTGCAGAAAAACTGGACATCAATCGAGAAACGGTTCGTCTAATAATAACTGCAGATCTCGGTATGAGAAAGATTTGTGCAAAAATGGTCCCCAAAATCTCACATCACAACAGCGAGAAACATGGAAAAGTGTGGCAGCCGATCTGTTAGAGCAAACGGAAATCAATCCAGAATTCTTGAACCGTGTTATCACTGGTGATGAAAGTTGGTTTTCTCAAATTCAAATGGTTCAAATAGCTCTGAGCACTATGGGACTTAACATCTGAGGTCATAAATCCCCTAGAACTTAGAACCACTTAAACCTAAGGACATCACACACATCCATGTCCGAGGCAGGATTCGAACCTGCGACCGTAGCGGTCGCGCGGTTCCAGACTGAAGCGCCTAGAACCTCTCGGCCACAACGTGTGGCTTGGTTTTTTTTCAGTACGATCCAGAGACAAAACGCCAAAGTTCGCAATGGTGGTCAAAGGAATCACTCAGACCAAAAAAAGCTCGCATGCCAAAGTCAAAAGTGAAATGCATGCTTGTGTGCTTCTTTGATTCCAAGGGAATTGTTCATAAAGAGTGCCTCAGGACAAACAGTTAAGCAATATTACTGCAATGAAATTTTAGAAAGACTTCGTAAAAGAGTTCTTCGTGTCCCTGCCAACATTACTGATAACTGGATTCTGCATCACGATAATGCGCGATCCCATATGCTCTGTCAGTACACCAGTTCTTAACTTCAAAACAAATTTCAGTACTACCACAGCCACCTTATTCAACAGATAGCGATCCATGCGACTCTTTTCTATTTCCAAGGGTCAAAAGGGCAGTCAAGGGACACCAATTCCAAGCAACAAAAGATGTCCAAAAAGCTGTATGAGGGTGTTGGAGGATATTACAGAAGATGAAATACGCTGGAAAAAGTGTGTACAATCAGAAGGAAACTACTTCGTAGGAGACAAGACTAAACTTGACTAATATCGTAAGCAACATTTTTTTACATCAGTCTCATTTCTTTATTGTCGCACCTCGTATAACTGCACTCGTCCGTGAACATAACCTGGGAAAACTGTTCCAGTGACCATGTACTGTGTTCTTGACACCAGGCTTTACTGACTTTCCTGTGACCCGGGGTCAGAGGAATACACCTTGCAGATCCCCAGGCGAATAACCCATGTCTGTTCAGTCGTCTTTACACTGTATGTCTGGAGACAACTGTTCTAGTGGCTGCGTTAAGGTCCCGATCAAGGCTACCTGCAGTACTCCGTGGCCGTCTGCGAGCACTGATGGTGAGATATCGGTCTTCTTGTGGTGTTTTACACTGTGGAGGTCCGGTATTGTAGCGCCTGGACATGTTTCCTGTCTGCTGGAATCGTTGCCATAATCTTGAGATCACACTTTGCGGCACACGGAGGACCCGTGCTACGACCTGCTGTGTTTGACCAGCCTCCAATCGCCCTAGTATTCTAGCCCTCATAACGTCATCAGTGTGTTCTTTGAGCCATTTTCAACTCATAGTCACCATTAGCACGTCTGAAAACGTCTGCACACTTACTCGCTTCAACGTACTCTGACATGCAGCAACACACCTCTGCGTATGTGGACTGCTGCCAGCGCCACCGTGCGACGACAGCAGGTCAAACGCACCACATGGTCATAGCCCGAGGTGATCTAAACCCGCAAACCGCCCAGCAGAGCGTTGTTTCACCATGTATCAGCATTATCCTTAATTTATGAGCATGAGTGTAATTAAGTTTCTCATCTCGATTCCTTTAAAGAACAGAACTGTCATGTATAAAACATTGTCCTGCCTGTATTGCCCGAAGTGTGTGTCATACAATGATGTAATTTTGCAGGTACATTCAGAGGTGTATATGGATATTGTCTGCTAAAGGTGTTGTGAAGAACTAAAGAAGTTAAAATCTACAACTCCATGCCCGACTCTGTAATTTTATTGGGTGTTCAGCGAAAATGTAGTACACTTTTTCCATTCATTATTTTGTGGGGTGTCGTAAGTGATACTAATTTTCAAAACAAATTTGTTGGAATCTCAAATTGATTCCATATTTATAGATTCCCAGAAGCCTTTTTTTACAGTTCCTCACAAGCAGCTTTTAATCAAACAGTTTTTCTTACAACCGTTCAGTGGGTAAGGCACCATTTTCTCATACACTGAGCCAATAGGCGTGCTCTCCCTAAACGTTGCTCAATGTGTCTGCAGGAATAGTTCCTACAATGCTGTTTCTAAAGTGGGGTGTATCAGCTGATACGGGAAGCACATAAGCATTACACTTTATGAACATCCAAAGGTAAAAATCGCGTGACGTCAGAACATGGAGGTCACGCAAAAGAAGCTCTGTCGTCCGTCCCTTGCATCGCACCATCTTCCACCAAATAAAGTTCTGTGGTTCAGTTTATTCGACCTGAGGAAAGAGCAATAGTTCTAGCGCATCAAGGTAAGAAATACCAGTTTCAGTTGCTTCATCAAAAATGAAAAACCCACACACTTTCGAATGGGATACGGCACAAAAAATGTTCAATTTATGGTAGTCTCGTGTCATGTGTACCATGTAGTAGGAATTTTCTGACTGCAAGATGTGGAAATTTTGTTTGTTCAGTTTTCCACTTACAAGGGAACCTCCCCATCGCACCCCCCTCAGATTCAGTTATAAGTTGGCACAGTGGATAGGCCTTGAAAAACTGAACACACATTAATCGAGAAAACAGGAAGAAGTTGTGTGGAACTATGAAAAAAATAAGCAAAATATACAAAGTGAGTAGTCCATGTGCAAGATATGCAACATCAAGGCAATTGTGCGCCGAGGAGTGCCGTGGTCGCGTGGTTAGCGTGAGCAGCTGCGGAACGAGAGGTCCTTGGTTCGAGTCTTCCCTCGAGAGAAAAGTTTTATTTTTTATTTTCAGACAATTATTATCTGTCCGTCCGTCCGATGCGAGGTAACTGCGCCGTAATATGGGGACGCTACACATAAACGGAAAAATTTGAAAACGTTAAAAACAAATGTTTTGACAGAGCACAGGGAAAACTGTGCGACTATGAAACTGTTGCATTCATTTGTTGTAGTTTATGTGACAAACTCTTATGTTGTCATCACTTTTTTGGGAGTGATTATCACATCCACAAGAAAACCTAAATCGGGCAAGGTAGAAGAATCTTTTTACCCATTCGCCAAGTGTACAAGTTAGGTGGGTCGACAACATATTCCTGTTATGTGACGCACATGGCGTCACCAGTGTCGTATAGAATGTATCAGACGTGGTTTCCTGTGGAGGAATCGGTGGACCTACGACTTTGCGATCAAATGTTTTCGGTTCCCATTGGAGAGGCACGTCCTTTCGTCTACTAATCGCACGGTTTTCCGGTGCGGTCGCAAAACACAGACACTAAACTTATTACGGTGAACAGAGACGTCAATGAACGAACGGACAGGTCATAACTTTGTGAAAATGAAAAAGTAAACTTTTCACCCGAAGGAAGATTTGAACCACGAACCTCTCGTTCCGCAGCTGCTCACGCTAACCACGGGACCACGGCACTCCTGGGCTGGTAGTATCCTTGATGTCGCCTATCTTGCGCATTGACTACTCAGTTTGTATATTTTGCTTATTTTTTTCATAGTTCCATACAACTTCTTCCTGTTTTCTCGATTGATCTGTGTTCAGTTTTTCAAGGCCTCTGCACTGTGCCAAATTATGACTAAATCTGAGGGGGGTGCAATGGGGGGGTTCCCTTGTTAGATGAAACGTCAATTCATCATTGAAGATGACACGATCCAGAATATCTTCATGATAGCCCAGCGACACTTCGTCTGTAAAGTGGGCGCGGAAACCGTAGTCTGTAGGCTTCAGAGGTTTTAACAACTGCAGGTGATAAGGACGTACTTATGTCTCCTTAAAACTGTCTACACAGACCTCAGTGGAACTGCTAATTCACGACTAGCCTTCCTAACTGATTTCTTGCGGCAACGCAGAAACACTCTCACACGTTCAGCGTGTTATTCAGTCACTCTTGGTCGTTCCACTCATCACGTGGGCCACAGGTATACAAGCTAAAATGTCTGAATTTGCTGTTTAGTTTGATCTATTATTTATAATTGTAAGTTAAATGTAACAATGCCTTAAAACCCTGAAATTCATTTTGAAACACCCTGTATATTTGAGACACATTAA
Source organism: Schistocerca serialis cubense (assembly GCF_023864345.2). Lineage (NCBI taxonomy): Eukaryota > Metazoa > Arthropoda > Insecta > Orthoptera > Acrididae > Schistocerca > Schistocerca serialis. The sequence goes on from NC_064642.1 coordinate 66,400,136, forward strand.
GTGAACACTGTTATTTTATCGTAGCTGAATATAAACCTTATCATCACTAATCCAAGAAAGTGTCATTACAGGTGATCTACTGATAATAGTTTACAGCGGTAGGTACTTCTGCTGTTACTGACACGCAGAAAACATATGAAAGTGGACTATCACCTTGACGATGTCGTGCATGAGGCTGTAGCGGAACATCCAGTCGAGCTGTATCTGCTCGTTCTCCAGGATGTCCTGCAGGCTGCCCTTGGGGCAGTACTCGGTCAGCAGGTAGCAGTTGGGCGGGTCCACGCAGGCGCCCAGGAAGCGCACCAGGTGGTCGTGGTGCAGGTCCTTCATCTGCAGCAGCACACGCTCCTGTAAACACTCAGCTAGCGACGTGGAAGAGTGGCTAAGCAGAAAATAAATCCAGTGGTTCGTAAGGGGAAAAAGGAAGAATAAATACCTTTGGAAGCACTGTTATTAACACAAAATACTGTTCAGTCTCTAACATGATCATATTGACTTCCCCGGCACTTGCGTGGGCTGGACAAAAATATAGAAACATTGAAAATAACACAGATTGCCATGGGTAATATTGTAAAGGAAACACGTCGACATTCAAAACAACTACCAGGAATCGATAAACAGAGGATCGGTATGGTTTTCAAAGGGAAATCTTAAACTATTTACTTACTTATCCGTGGCTTGGGCCTTAGTGACCATATACCTCTTCCACACTGCTCCTCAACCGTTCCCGATTGCAAGCCTCCTGCCACCACTCGCCCGCCCCTAGCCCCATGTCCTCGGTGTCCTTTTCAATATTGTCCTTCCATCTTGTCCGCGGTCGTCCTCAGTATCTCCTTCCAGCTACAGCTTCCACAAACACATCATGGGGTGTCCTCCCTTAATTCATCCTTGCTACATGTCCAGCACAGGTCAACCTTCTTCTTATTATTCTTTTTATAATGTCAGGCTGTGCGTAAAGCTCTTTCAATTATTGTTTTTTTCGAATTCTCCATTAGCCTATTTGTGAATCTGTCACAGGACCATATACTTTTCTGAGGATTTTTCGTTCAAAAACAAGTAGTTAAACTATACTTCCTGCTAAATAGTGACAATCTCAGGTAACGACCATGGAGATGCACTCTTCTCTCAAAGCAGACCACGAAGCTCACTAATACTGAGACCTGATGACTATGAAACTCGCCGGCCGGTGTGACCGTGCGGTTCTAGATGCTTCAGTCTGGAACCGTGCGACCACTGCGGTCGCAGGTTCAAATCCTGCCTCGGGCATGGATGTGTGTGATGGCCTTCGGTTGGTTAGGTTTAAGTTGTTCTAAATTCTAGGGGACTGATGACCGCAGGTGTTAAGACCCATAGTGCTCAGAGCCATCTGAACCATTTTTGAACTATGAAGCTCGGGGGAAATGCGACAGTTCAATCATGTGCTCACAAAACCAGACCTGGACAGTGCGAGTTGTGTGAACCGGAGCCCTTTAGTCTTAGAAAACAGCATCAGCATTGGCGAAAATACATTGTACCATGGGATGGACCTGATCATCCAAAACGGCAGTAATGTGACCTTACAGTATAACCGTATGGCTCATAGACTACCAAATCATCACCAAATTCCAGCCAAGGTTCAATCTTGAGGCGCAATCGTGGACAGAAGTCGGGAACAGCGTCAAACAAGACTCACGTGACCAAATAACATTCTTCGATTGCTCCATAGTCCTGATCTTATGGTTTCAGCACCACGTGTTATGTTATGGGTATTAGCATCATTCATGAGTGGTGCTGGAATTGGTTCCGACATGGTTCGCAAGTTCTACATTCAGTTCTGCTGTTGCTTTTGAAGCAACCGTCGTCTTATTTTTCGTCGCAATGTCCTTCGATGACCTTTTGTCACGATTATTCAACACATACGTCCACGTTGTGACTTATGTTTTTCCACTTACCTTATATGCGGTATACACTCCTGGAAATTGAAATAAGAACACCGTGAATTCATTGTCCCAGGAAGGGGAAACTTTATCGACACATTCCTGGGGTCAGATACATCACATGATCACACTGACAGAACCACAGGCACATAGACACAGGCAACAGAGCATGCACAATGTCGGCACTAGTACAGTGTATATCCACCTTTCGCAGCAATGCAGGCTGCTATTCTCCCATGGAGACGATCGTAGGGATGCTGGATGTAGTCCTGTGGAACGGCTTGCCATGCTATTTCCACCTGGCGCCTCAGTTGGACCAGCGTTCGTGCTGGACGTGCAGACCGCGTGAGACGACGCTTCATCCAGTCCCAAACATGCTCAATGGGGGATAGATCCGGAGATCTTGCTGGCCAGGGTAGTTGACTTACACCTTCTAGAGCACGTTGGGTGGCACGGGATACATGCGGACGCGCATTGTCCTGTTGGAACAGCAAGTTCCCTTGCCGGTCTAGGAATGGTAGAACGATGGGTTCGATGACGGTTTGGATGTACCGTGCACTATTCAGTGTCCCCTCGACGATCACCAGTGGTGTACGGCCAGTGTAGGAGATCGGTCCCCACACCATGATGCCGGGTGTTGGCCCTGTGTGCCTCGGTCGTATGCAGTCCTGATTGTGGCGCTCACCTGCACGGCGCCAAACACGCATACGACCATCATTGGCACCAAGGCACAAGCGACTCTCATCGCTGAAGACGACACGTCTCCATTCGTCCCTCCATTCACGCCTGTCGCGACACCACTGGAGGCGGGCTGCACGATGTTGGGCCGTGAGCGGAAGACGGCCTAACGGTGTGCGGGACCGTAGCCCAGCTTCATGGAGACGGTTGCGAATGGTCCTCGCCGATACCCCAGGAGCAACAGTGTCCCTAATTTGCTGGGAAGTGGCGGTGCGGTCCCCTACGGCACTGCGTAGGATCCTACGGTCTTGGCGTGCATCCGTGCGTCGCTGCGGTCCGGTCCCAGGTCGACGGGCACGTGCACCTTCCGCCGACCACTGGCGACAACATCGATGTACTGTGGAGACCTCACGCCCCACGTGTTGAGCAATTCGGCGGTACGTCAACCCGGCCTCCCGCATGCCCACTATACGCCCTCGCTCAAAGTCCGTCAACTGCACATACGGTTCACGTCCACGCTGTCGCGGCATGCTACCAGTGTTAAAGACTGCGATGGAGCTCCGTATGCCACGGCAAACTGGCTGACACTGACTGCGGCGGTGCACAAATGCTGCGCAGCTAGCGCCATTCGACGGCCAACACCGCGGTTCCTGGTGTGTCCGCTGTGCCGTGCGTGTGATCATTGCTTGTACAGCCCTCTCGCAGTGTCCGGAGCAAGTATGGTGGGTCTGACACACCGGTGTCAATGTGTTCTTTTTTCCATTTCCAGGAGTGTATATCTACGATACGTTGTCTCTTGAAACAAGAAACACTGTGGCTACCGTGGTTATGGTCAGCTCCCACCATACGAACGCCGACAGTTCTCCCACGTCTGAATTCACTTACCTCCAACATAATGCACTCACAGCAACACAGAGCACAGCTCTGGCCACTGCTGGCACTTGAATCGTACTGAAGTCATTGTGCAGATGTTGCTCGTGGTAAAATATAGCAGCGCAACCAACACGCTCGGCTAGCGTCCGAAATTACGTGCAAGGATGCACGTCTTGCTGTATTTCCACATTTTTGTCTAACCCCGAAACCTGCGTTGTTTGTGAGGAGTACGTACTTACAAGAGAAATCATAACATTATGCAGCGTGATCGAGATGAAAGTGTAGGGCACTGACTACAGTTTCATCAAAAAACTAAGGAATGGCTTAGCACAAGGATCACTGCTCGCACCACTGCTGTTTAGCTTCTTTATTGCAGACCTGCCGGAATCACAATCAAGACAGTTCGGGTATGCTGACGACTGGGCCCTCGCTACAAGATGTAGCACAATTGAAGCATCTGAGGACATCCTAACCAACGAGCTGAAGATAATGGCTGAATATTTCCGTAAGTGGAGACTTAACCAAATGCTTCCAAAACAGAGGTTAGTTGCTTCCATCTCAACGACAAACTCTCTGTAAAGGAGTTCAACATTCGATTTGAAAACACCATCCTCAGGCACAATAAAACTCCGAAGTACTTGGGCATGATTTGTCTGTTTCGTTCTTATGTGTCCGTATTGCCGTACGATAAATAAATAATAATAATATTTATAAGTGTGATAAGAAATGAGTTACCGTTGCTAATGACCAGGTAAATTACTTATTATGGAAGATGGTTTACGTAATCATCGTTGGCGTTTATGCACGATCTCTTTCCTGTTTAGACTGCGTTGTGGTGAAAGTCCAAAGTGACACCACCACAATGTTCATTCACTCTGTACGTCGGCGTCGCTGCAACTATAGACTCGAATTAGTCCTACCGTCGAGCTCTTTCTTTGATTTCAGCCTTTACTGTGGTGTCACCTCCAGACACCACACTTGGTAGGTGGTAGCCTTTAAATCGGCCGCGGTCCGGTAGCATACGTCGGACCCGCGTGTCGCCACTATCAGTGATTGCAGACCGAGCGCCGCCACACGGCAGGTCTAGAGAGACGTCCTAGCACTCGCCCCAGTTGTACAGCCGACTTTGCTAGCGATGGTTCAATGACAAATTACGCTCTCGTTTGCCGAGACGATAGTTAGCATAGCCTTCAGCTACGTCATTTGCTACGACCTAGCAATGCGTCATTATCAATTGCTATTTATCTTATGATGCATGTACCGTCAGACCGATGTTCACCAATTATGGATTAAAGTTAAGTATTCCAGAAGCTACGTACGTCTTTTACTAGACTCAACTCCTTTAACTGTTCCAGACCTCACGCCAGCCTGCGTGAGCTTAAACGCGTGCCTTTCGGCTACCTCATAGTGGCTTGGCTGTCTCGCCAAGTCACAACATTTACTGCGTAGAGTTTTCCTGTTTGCTTAATCGGCGTCGGTCTGCTACAGGATACTTAAATTTGTGAAAATGTGTTGACACTTTATACTTACGCTGTCACAATATCGTTTTAATAGTGCAATTTAAGGATTTCATCGTTTTTACAATATTTAAAGTTCTTTTATCTTGAAACACCCTCTGTCAGCCACAGTCAATCGGCAGCCAGCGCATTTAGTCCCCCCAAAACCCTGAAGTGAGATAAAATTCAAGGCCATGCGAGATAAGCAACCTTTAGGAGCGTGACTCAGAATGCTTACTTTCTTTGTGGCCAGAAACCGTCACAGCATCGTCCTTACATCTGTTCCACTGTCGTTGCCAAGTTGTTGTCACGTCGTTGCTCACACTATTCCAGTATCAGAAACCAAAGCTATTTCGATCATGCGCCAAGTAATCTTTAGAATAAAGTGCAATTCTAAACTGGAGGTGTGCCCTTGCCTTCATTCCTTAATAATTAGTAAACATTTAGTATGTTGCATATTAGATGTAGCTAATAGCATGCGACTCGTAATAAATGTAACGCAAAAAATGTAAAATGCCTTGTTATATGCAACATAGGGCATGATCGCTCTAAAATTGTCAGGTTAATTAAATAGGTAAATAAACTCCCACGATAAAAAAAGACCTACGTGAGACTAAAGCCATACAAACGAGTGACGATTAAAGACCTAACCATTGTATTACTAGCTGGAACCCGTACAGCCGGCGAATGGTATTATCTTGCTTGTACAAGTCACCAAAACTGAACACTGGCTGGACACCATGATAAAAAGCCCACAGGTCAAACGAAACAGTGAAAGTATTTTCACTCAGTACCACTAAAGCAGGACCATGTTTTATATCCTATGAGTAAGGTAGCAGTCTAGTCATCTTCGACAATCATTAGTCTTTGAATACGAAATCGCTATTGGAAGCACAATTTCTCTCAAACTTCCTGGCCTATGGCCTATGCCTGAATGGGACACGACCCCGGAACCACGACTCACTTCCCTCCCTCACAGCTTTGCTTCCGTCGCTATACCTCTCCTACTTTTCAACCTAAGCAACGGTTTTATATGATTACTGCAGACATTACTATCCGAGATCCAAAAAAAGCGAAAGTTTTCTGACAGATGACGAGGTGCCCCGGAATCAGTCCCCGTTGCGCAAAAGGAATTTCTTCTATCGAATCTATTCTCATCCTCAGCGCTGTTACGGATTCGCAGCAAGTAACTTCCAACCTGTCCACTGATGAAGTAATTTTGAAATAGCACTCACTGCAATGTTCGTTTAAGCCATCAATTACTGGTTGCTGAGTGAGTCGAACAGTGGATATGCAAAGATGGTGTCTTCCTGAATGACGGTGATACTGGTTAAATACGTATAAACTGAAGTCGTACATATGCTAAGACGAAACTTTAACCATTTTTCTGTCTTTGACTACGTGCTATTTACTTGATACTAAATACTTAGTTACTAGACCTGACTTACAGTTCGTAGCTCTTACATAATCCATTGCAAAGAGATACTTGCCGCGCTCCAGAAAGGAAGTTGAGGAAGTGTGAATATGAAGGAAATGCGACCAACAACTTATAAACTAGATTTAATTTATAGTTCTTAATCTGGAAGTGTACGTGGGTGTGTGTTTGGTGCGGGGCGGGAGGAAGATGAGGAATCATTTGCGTTGTGGAAAAAACGAGATAGCGTCACCAGTATTTAATAACACAATAATGGGTGTGGCTTAATATTCAGAGTTATTGTAGACAGATCAGCGCCGTCCAACAGAATATTTAACACATTATTAATAATATTAATAAAATAACACGCACAAATCACGCACAAATACATACATACACACACTCAAACACACACACACACACACACACGCACACACACACACACACACACACACACACACACACACACACATATATATATATATATATATACACATATACATACACACACACACACACACACACACACACACATATATATATATATATATATATATATATATATCCTCCTAAAACGCTAGGCATGGAACGTAATGGTGGGACAAAGAATATATGACATAAAGAGAACATGTACATACCCTCTTTAATTCGAGGAGGAGAGCTCTGTTTAGTTCCACCTTTTTGTTTATTTCTTTAAGAGCAACTTTCGAGCCCTGAAACAATCACCATAGTTTTCTTATACTCGTAAATATAGTAAAAATAAGTTTTTATGACTAATAATTATTGTTGTTAAAGCTTTTGAAAAATATTCTTGAATCTGACAATGGCAAAAAATCGCTTACCCTATAGATAGCTGTCTGTACGTACATCTGCTTGTTTCCATCACCTATGCTGAAATCATCATCCGAGATTGTCTGAAAAAAGTGTTAATCCATGACATTACAAAAAGTTTGTTGTGAGTTACTTAGCTTCGTTAATTAAAATTATAGCTCAAGTATTTTCATAAACCTTCACAAATATCATAGTCATGAGAACTTCATTCACTTTAACAAAAATGTACTGCGACATAATTACATGAATATTCCTGATAATGTCAGAATAGGAGGCAGCGACCGAAAGTGTAATGTAAAATTACAAAAATTTCAAAACTTCTAATAAAACTTTTTAAAATTTCCAGAACTCTTCATATGTTGTCTTAATCGCATTTAACATGAAAAAAAGTTAGTTTTGCGAAATAATATCCAGTTCAGTAGCTTAACTACCATCTTCAGATCACTTGCAAATGCAGTTGCAGTATACGACAACATTGCATCGTCCATAACAGTCTTATTTTCAATCTTCAGGTAAAATCTGTGTCTGCTACTGAAACAAAACGCCAGTTCAGCATCGTAAAAATTTTATAAGCTGATACATCTATATAATTGTTATCGTTACAGTTGTAACTGTAAACAGAGATTTGCCAGGTAAACTGCACTTGAAGCCAAGTTGACAAGTTACTTAGTGTGACAATGTTGTATACATATATTTTTTTCTACTTTTGAATTCAAGTACAGCTTACTTGGAAAATTTCTGCTTACAGTTACCGACTGTAACGAAAATAATTATAAGGACGTGTCATCTGATGATGGGAGTTAAGCTACCGAAACTCGTCATCACTCTGTAAAAAAAGATTTTAAGTGTTAAATGCGATTAGAGACAATATACAGAATTTTTTTGCAAATGTTAAACTGATTTACAGGAAGTTTTAAAATTTTTGTAATTTCACATTTGATTAAATAATCTCATTTGAATTTTTTGTGTCAATTTATAAGGCGCTGTCTTACAGCCACAGTATTGTTGGAATTTTTTTTAACAGAAGCTTGTAAAAGGCAAAACACTAGAATGTACAAGAATTTCTGCAAAAACCGAGAATTACATTTGAAGTAGCTGTCCAGGAATGTTATTGAAATCTAAAGAGGGAAAAATTAGTTATTGTATTTTTCCCTTGCAATCAATAATGATTAGTAACGATCTCATCTTATTGTTATTAGAGTCCAGTACGAAAATGATAATTTTTGGATCGCTGAGAAAAAAAAGTAACTTTCTTCTACGTTTCAAGACAAATTTATTGAGCCACTTCTTTGACTATCAGTAACTGTACATCTCGTTCCCACAGAACTGCAAAATGAAACTCTTGCCAAATTTGCTGGTACAGTCTCTCCAGAAGAGACATCGTTGACTCTAACAGCGAGGTCGTGCAGTGGTTAGCACACTGGCCACGTATTCCAGAGGACGATGTTAAAATCCGTATTTGGCCATCCGGGTTTAGGTTTTCCATAATTTGGATCAATGGCTTTAGGCGAATTCCGGGATGGTTCCTCTCAAAGGGTACGGACGTTTCCTCCTCCAGCCTTGAAACAATGACGGCTTGTGCTTCGCATCCAATTACTTCGTTGTTGATGGGACGTTAGTCATTAATCTTCCTTTCTCCTTTCTGCTGGAATACCAGTCTCCCCATTTTATGGCACTAACGAACAACAAAGAAACAAAATCATTGAGAAATGTCGTAAAAAGCGTCAGGATTTGAGTCTGGAGCTTGTTCCAGCGAGCAGGATGTTCAGATCACTTATGGGAATAAGCCTTCTTGCAAGAACACAAGTCACGTCGTCTTCAGTTGAGTCTTTCTTCCATTGTTTCTTTTTTCCTTTGTGTGTGTCCTGTAGCTACCAACAGAATTGTGACACACAAGTCTAAATTAAGGTAACCTGTCATCATTCGTTGACGTGTCCTGATATGTTCTTGGTTTCATAGTTATTTACAGTGTGTGTTGTCTTTCTGTATACGCCGTCTTTTGGCTGATGCAAACCTCTCCCTCCCCTCTCTCCGTCCCTCCACCCAGCACAGGATTTAAACTTCTATGCAGATTCATGTCTCACCTCATCTGTGCTTTGAAACTTACAAGGTCTCCATATGTCGAAATATCAGCCTTTCTGTGGGACGTCACCCTTGGACGTTATATGCACAGTGCCAGCGTTAATCAAACGAATTGAAAGCCTAAACTAAAATTTATAAGGACTGTAAAACCAATATTTAGTTTCCAATAAACCCAAGAAAAGAGTCAGATTAAGGTTAACAAAACAGAGTTATCTGAATTTCATTCAAGTGACATCAAGGTGCCACGTAGATAAACGAAGAAACAATGAACTTCGTTTCATATACACGACTTTAACTTTATGAGTCACTCAATGCTAATTTCAGAACTTCACTGCCGGCCGTTGTGACCGAGCGGTTCTAGGCGCTTCAGCCCGGAACCGCGCTGCTGCTACGGTCGCAGGTTCGAATCTTGCCTCGGACATGGACGTGTGTGCTGTCCTAAGGTTAGCTAGGTTTCAGTAGTTCAAGTGTGGGGGACTGATGACCTCAGATGTTAAGTCCCATAGGGCTCAGAGCCATTTGAACCATTTTTTTAGAACCCCACTATCATAGTGTGCCTGACGATGCAGGTGAAGCACACAAAAGACTTCGTGGACGTACACACCTTTGGCCATTATCTAAATACACTCCTGGAAATGGAAAAAAGAACACATTGACACCGGTGTGTCAGACCCACCATACTTGCTCCGGACACTGCGAGAGGGCTGTACAAGCAATGATCACACGCACGGCACAGCGGACACACCAGGAACCGCGGTGTTGGCCGTCGAATGGCGCTAGCTGCGCAGCATTTGTGCACCGCCGCCGTCAGTGTCAGCCAGTTTGCCGTGGCATACGGAGCTCCATCGCAGTCTTTAACACTGGTAGCATGCCGCGACAGCGTGGACGTGAACCGTATGTGCAGTTGACGGACTTTGAGCGAGGGCGTATAGTGGGCATGCGGGAGGCCGGGTGGACGTACCGCCGAATTGCTCAACACATGGGGCGTGAGGTCTCCACAGTACATCGATGTTGTCGCCAGTGGTCGGCGGAAGGTGCACGTGCCCGTCGACCTGGGACCGGACCGCAGCGACGCACGGATGCACGCCAAGACCGTAGGATCCTACGCAGTGCCGTAGGGGACCGCACCGCCACTTCCCAGCAAATTAGGGACACTGTTGCTCCTGGGGTATCGGCGAGGACCATTCGCAACCGTCTCCATGAAGCTGGGCTACGGTCCCGCACACCGTTAGGCCGTCTTCCGCTCACGGCCCAACATCGTGCAGCCCGCCTCCAGTGGTGTCGCGACAGGCGTGAATGGAGGGACGAATGGAGACGTGTCGTCTTCAGCGATGAGAGTCGCTTCTGCCTTGGTGCCAATGATGGTCGTATGCGTGTTTGGCGCCGTGCAGGTGAGCGCCACAATCAGGACTGCATACGACCGAGGCACACAGGGCCAACACCCGGCATCATGGTGTGGGGACCGATCTCCTACACTGGCCGTACACCACTGGTGATCGTCGAGGGGACACTGAATAGTGCACGGTACATCCAAACCGTCATCGAACCCATCGTTCTACCATTCCTAGACCGGCAAGGGAACTTGCTGTTCCAACAGGACAATTCACGTCCGCATGTATCCCGTGCCACCCAACGTGCTCTAGAAGGTGTAAGTCAACTACCCTGGCCAGCAAGATCTCCGGATCTGTCCCCCATTGAGCATGTTTGGGACTGGATGAAGCGTCGTCTCACGCGGTCTGCACGTCCAGCACGAACGCTGGTCCAACTGAGGCGCCAGGTGGAAATGGCATGGCAAGCCGTTCCACAGGATTACATCCAGCATCTCTACGATCGTCTCCATGGGAGAATAGCAGCCTGCATTGCTGCGAAAGGTGGTTATACACTGTACTAGTGCCGACATTGTGTATGCTCTGTTGCCTGTGTCTATGTGCCTGTGGTTCTGTCAGTGTGATCATGTGATGTATCTGACCCCAGGAATGTGTCAATAAAGATTCCCCTTCCTGGGAGAATGAATTCACGGTGTTCTTATTTCAATTTCCAGGAGTGTAATTAGAGATGCAATACTCCGGAACAGGTAGAACGGCCACCAGTGTGCGTTAGGGTGGTAGGCGTTTAGTGTTGTTACCAGGCCTGGGGAAAGTGGTAGCGAAACGACTATTCACGTTGGTGTGTGGAATGTATGGGTCTGGTGACATACCATCTGACTATCGGAAAGATATTATCCACACAATTCCGAAGACTGCAAGAGCCGACAAGTGCGAGAATTATCGTGCAATCAGCTCGACATCTCATGCATCCAGGCTGTTGACAAAAATAATAAACGATACAGAAGAATGGAAAAGAAAAGTGTGACCAGAGAGTCCATTCTGACGTTGCGGTTCATAATGGTAGCAAGACTAAGGAAAAATCAGGATACGTTCATAGGATTTGTCGACCTCGATAAAGCTTTCGACAAGGTAAAAAGGTGCAAGCGGTTCGAAATTTTGAGAAAAATAGGGGTAAGCAACAGGGAGAGACAGGTAATACACAGTATGTACAAGAGACAAGAGAGAATAATTAGAGTGGACGATCGAAGTTCTCGGATTAAAAAGAGTGTAAGACAGGGATGTAGTCTTTCGCCCCTACTGCTCAATCTGTGCATCGAAGAAGAAATGATGAGAACAAAAGGAAGGTTCTGGAGTGGGATTAAAACGCAAGGTGAAAGGATATCAATGATACGATTCGCTGATGACGTTGCTATCCCTAGTGAAAGTGAAGAAGAATTACATGATCTGCTGAACGGAATGAACAATCGAATGAATATAGAGTATGGATTGAGAGTAAATCGAAGAAAGAGAAAAGTAATGAGAAGTAGCAGAAATGAGAACAACGAGAAACTTAACATCAGGGTGTATCGTCACGGAGTAGATGAAGTTAAGGAATACTGCTACCTAGGCAGGAAAATAACCTACGACGGATGGAGCAAGGAGGACATCAAAAGCAGAACAGCACTGGCAAAAAGGGCATTCCAGACCAAGAGAAGGCTACTACGTCAAAGATAGGATTTAATTTGAGGGAGAAATTTCTTAGAATGTACGTTTGGAACACAGCGTGGACTGCGGGAAAACCGGAAAAGAAGAGAATCTAAGCATTTGAGATGTGGTGCTACAGACGAATGTTGAAAATCAGGTGAACTCAAAAGGTAAGGAAGGACGAGGTTCTGCGCAGAATCGGAGAGAGAAGGAATATGAGGAAATCCTTGACAGGGAGAAGGAAAAGGATGATAGGACATTTGTCAAGACAACAGAGAATGACTTCCATGGTACTAGAGGGAGCTCTAGAGGACAAAACGCGTAGAAGAAGACAGAGACTGAAATACATCCAGCAAGTAATTGAGGACATAGGTCCCAAGTGATACTCTGAAATGAAGAGGTTGGCAAATGAGAGGAATTCGTAGCAGGTCGCATCAAACCAGTCGAAAAAAAAAAAAAAAACACAAAGGCCTCTAGGGTATACAAGGATCGTTAACAGCTTCAGATGCTGACTAACGACTGTTGAAACAGACGTACTTGTTATGTACTAGTGATGTGTCAAGGGCAGCTATTGGACTACATGGGAACGTGAGGGCAGAGATGCTCCTCACCAACAATCCTTTCGAAGACGTCTGTCCGCTACAAGGCGGCTCGCCATATTATACACCAAGCACATCGTAAACTCTTCGCATCGGCGCCTGCCATCTGTGAAGAAGTAACGAAGAGCCTGCAACATTCTGCGGTGTCCTACACCACTGGTCGGAGATTCCATCGCCGGGGAACATGATGATCACCTGGAGAGTGGTCCCACTCTTCCAACGTTTTGGAGAGGCACAACGGTGTTCCTTCTGGCGTAATGGTGAGAGAGACACCAAGTACGACTTCAAGGCATGGCTGGTACTGAGTGACGAACAGCACAACGGTATATTTTGTGTCCTCATGTGTTAGCTCTCATACGACAGTTTCGTGGTGCTATTTTTCATAAGGACGATGCTCGTTTACACATGGCACGTGTCTGTACGAATTGTTTGGATGGTGCTGAGATACACCCGTGGCCAGCAAGATACACAGACACGTCCATCATCGAGCAGTGTCAGGAGAGGACACAACCACTTTATGAGATCCTTACCAGCCCAGTCAGTGTATGCACGGAAGCCAGGAGGGGTGCGACAACATATTGTAAGTGGGTTCATAAGTCCAAGTTCTTTGTAAAATTGTTTCGATGCTTAATTAGTAAGATAACATCATATATCCTCTCAAACCATGAAGCTTCATTTCGTTTCCTTCTCCTCTTTTTGGCGATTCACTATTTCTGTGAGGCAGTTCATAATTCGAATAAAATGTAGCAAATGTTACACTATTTCCATTTGACACTCCATTTTCCAACGTTTAAAGAAGACTTTTACTAACTTTCAACTTAGTTACATGCAATGCATCACCGCAAAAACAACTCTAGAATCCGAAATTAAAAAAAAAAAAACCTCATTTGATACATACGCTGATAGCAACTTCTATGTCAACTTGACAAACCGCAAAAACCACAAACATTAGAATCATGAAATATTTTCCAGGTAAATTTTGGCAGCTATGGTAAATTATATACTTACGAATTCCTCATGTGATGTACTGCATGAGAAACGTTCACACCACTGTTGTTACAGCATTGTGTTTACTGGGTTTGTCGAAAATATTTCACGCGGTAAATCAAACCTGCATCTTAAATAATTATGTGCTCATCACTGAGAGTGCGGAAACGTGGGCCTCAGATCGGAGCCGAAGGCCCTCTCGTGTACCGTCGACGACTGCGCGATGCAAAGCTTTATGTCTCGCCTGGGCCCGTCAACACCGACAGTGGATTTTGAAGACTGGAAACGTGTTATCTGGTCGGACGAGTCTCGTTTTAAATTGTATCGAGCGACTGGACGTGTACGGGTATCGAGACATCTCATGAATCCTAGGAACCTGCATGTCAACAGGGGACTGTTCAAGCTGGTGGACGCTCTGTAATGGCGTGGGGCGTGTGTAGTTGGATACGACTCTGACAGGTGACACGTATGTAAGCATCCTGCCTGATCCCCTGCATCCATTCATGTCCATTGTGCATTCTGACAGACTTGGGCAATTCCAGCATGACAACGCGACACCCCACAAGTCCAGAATTGCTACAGAGTGACTCCAGAAACACTCTTCTGTGTTTTAACACTTCCGCTGGCCACCAAACTCACGAGACATGAACATTATTGAATCTGGGATGCCTTGCAACGTTCTGTTCAGCAGAGACGTCCACCCCATCGTACTCTTACGAATTTATGGACAGCCCTGCAGGATTCATGGTGTCAATTCCCTACAGAAGTACTTTAGACGTTTGTCGAGTCCATGCCACGTTGTGCTGCGGCTCTTCTGGTTGCTCGCGAGGACCCTACACGATATTAGGCAGGTGCACCAGTTTCTTTGGCTCTTCAACGTACATACCCTCCACTGCTAGTGCTGCCACCTGCGGTCTGTGAGCCATTACTGCACGTTGATGTCGAAGATAGGCGGTGGTTACATCAATATGACTAGATTGTGTGAGTAAGGGGCCAATGCCCGAGAATACTCCTTGTAAAACAGAAGTGGGATTCTATCCGGACCTGGTGACTAATTTGGTTTGAAATCTTTGAGTTGATGTTCAATACCAGGGATGCTAGTTTCTATCTACTCTATATGACAGTTATTGCGGAGGTCAAAAGATGGAATCTCTACGCTTGTTCTGTACAAACGGTTTTTTAAAAGCAAAATCTAAATCTTTAGCTTCACATTTGACAATCAGGCTCGTTGACGAGTAATTGGATAGAAGCCTTCTAACGGTTTAGTTTTGTGAATTTTCTCGCGTTCTCAGAAAGATCATTCGCTAAGGTTTTGTGGTCGAAGTTAACGTATTCTTCGCGCATCCATCTTAGAACGGAAAGTGTAAACATCTCTATTCTCTCAGCAGTTTCTTACGTTCATCATACTGGAACTAAAGTATGTTCATTTGCTGTCGTAGTAGGATGCTAATCACTACTTACCTGCTCTTTCCAGCATAAAACTGTATAGCCTTCTTCATGGGTTTATTACCTTAGTAATAATCGTGGGTATGACGACATAGTGATCGGAAACGCCAGACTCCATACAGGCAGTGTATAAGGTGAGGCCCGTTTCTGTCTACGAGGACTAAAATATTTACGTTGTGTACTCAATGAAGTTTCCGGAGAAACTAGTCAGAAATACTTCGCAAATCTGTCAGTCTTTATCATTCGTAGTGACTCCATAGATATCTCAGCCTATACTCAATTGATTAAAGTCCATTACAATCCAATATCCTTGTTTCACATTTGTTGATATTCATCTTATCCTCCTTTCAATATGCAACTAATCTCCGAAGTCTGCTACTGTAATTCCGTTTCCAAATTTCTCCTCGTTTTACTCAACGCACAGATTGAATAACACCTGGCATACGCTACTGGCTCGTCTCACTTCCTTCTCAACTATAGATTGCCATTCATTTATATTGACTCTTATATCAACAATCTTGCTTCTGAAAAGGTTGTAGAGGACATTGAAATGACTGCATTTTATCCATGTTGTATAAAGAATTTCAGAAATTAGTCACAAGTCTAATTTCGTTTATTTATACAAGCTATTCCCCTCGGATAAAATGCTATAGGTACAGTATCGTGGAAGGTGTAATATGGAGATGTTAATGAGGCACAAAAGCATATTTGTGAACCTTGCGTCAGTTCTCTGGACAGACTGAAAAGATTGCAAGGAGCATAGCTGCATGTAGTGTCCTGCTGTCACCAGCGTTGTCCAGAGTGTGTGCAGTAACAATAGTAAACAGATGGAAAGCAACAGAGAAAAATTGTTCTTCGTATTGTAAGTTGTCTTGCGCAGACTGTGTACAATTAAGAAAGCAATTTACAACATGGAACCACTAAACGAGGCAGTGCACTTTTCAAGACTCTGACTTCATACACCACTGGCCATTAAAATTGCTACACCAAGAAGAAATGCAGTTGATAAACGGGTATTCATTGGACAATTATACACTCCTGGAAATTGAAATAAGAACACCGTGAATTCATTGTCCCAGGAAGGGGAAACTTTATTGACACATTCCTGGGGTCAGATACATCACATGATCACACTGACAGAACCACAGGCACATAGACACAGGCAACAGAGCATGCACAATGTCGGCACTAGTACAGTGTATATCCACCTTTCGCAGCAATGCAGGCTGCTATTCTCCCATGGAGACGATCGTAGAGATGCTGGATGTAGTTCTGTGGAATGGCTTGCCATGCCATTTCCACCTGGCGCTTCAGTTGGACCAGCGTTCGTGCTGGACGTGCAGACCGCGTGAGACGACGCTTCATCCAGTCCCAAACATGCTCAATGGGGGACAGATCCGGATATCTTGCTGGCCAGGGTAGTTGACTTACACCTTCTAGAGCACGTTGGGTGGCACGGGATACATGCGGACGTGCATTGTCCTGTTGGAACAGCAAGTTCCCTTGCCGGTCTAGGAATGGTAGAACGATGGGTTCGATGACGGTTTGGATGTACCGTGCACTATTCAGTGTCCCCTCGACGATCACCAGTGGTGTACGGCCAGTGTAGGAGATCGCTCCCCACACCATGATGCCGGGTGTTGGCCCTGTGTGCCTCGGTCGTATGCAGTCCTGATTGTGGCGCTCACCTGCACGGCGCCAAACACGCATACGACCATCATTGGCACCAAGGCAGAAGCGACTCTCATCGCTGAAGACGACACGTCTCCATTCGTCCCTCCATTCGCGCCTGTCGCGACACCACTGGAGGCGGGCTGCACGATGTTGGGGCGTGAGCGGAAGACGGCCTAACGGTGTGCGGGACCGTAGCCCAGCTTCATGGAGACGGTTGCGAATGGTCCTCGCCGATACCCCAGGAGCAACAGTGTCCCTAATTTGCTGGGAAGTGGCGGTGCGGTCCCCTACGGCACTGCGTAGGATCCTACGGTCTTGGCGTGCATCCGTGCGTCGCTGCGGTCCGGTCCCAGGTCGACGGGCACGTGCACCTTCCGCCGACCACTGGCGACAACATCGATGTACTGTGGAGACCTCACGCCCCACGTGTTGAGCAATTCGGCGGTACGTCCACCCGGCCTCCCGCATGCCCACTATACGCCCTCGCTCAAAGTCCGTCAACTGCACATACGGTTCACGTCCACGCTGTCGCGGCATGCTACCAGTGTTAAAGACTGCGATGGAGCTCCGTATGCCACGGCAAACTGGCTGACACTGACGGCGGCGGTGCGCAAATGCTGCGCAGCTAGCGCCATTCGACGGCCAACACCGCGGTTCCTGGTGTGTCCGCTGTGCCGTGCGTGTGATCATTGCTTGTACAGCCCTCTCGCAGTGTCCGGAGCAAGTATGGTGGGTCTGACACACCGGTGTCAATGTGTTCTTTTTTCCATTTCCAGGAGTGTATTATACTAGAACTGACATGTGATTACATTTTCACGCAATTTGGGTGCATAGATCCTGAGAAATCAGTACCCAGAACAACCACCTCCGGCCGTAATAACGGCCTTGATACGCCTGGGCATTGAGTCAATCAGAGCTTGGATGGCGTGTACAGGCACAGCTGCCCATGCAGCTTCAACACGGTACCACAGTTCATCAAGAGTAATGACTGGCGTACTGTGACGAGCCAGTTGGTCAGACAGCATGGACCAGACGTTTTCAATTGCTGAGATATCTGGAGAATGTGCTGACCAGGGCAGCAGACATTTTCTGTATCCAGAAAGGCCCTACAGGACCTGAAACATGGGGTGGTGCATTACCCTTCTGAAATGTAGGGTTTCGCAGGGATCGAATGAAAGGTAGCTTACCTGAAATGTAATGTCCACTGTTCAAAGTGCCTTCAATGCGAGCAAGAGGTGACCGAGACGTGTAACCAATGGCACCCGATCCGTCACGCTGGGTGATACGCCAGTATGGCGATGACGAATATCCGCTTCCAATGTGCGTTCACCGCGATGTCGCCTAACACGGATGCGACCATCATGATGCTGTAAACAGAACCTGAATTCATTCGAAAAAATGACGTTTTGCCATTCGTGCAGCCAGGTTCGTCGTTGAGTACACCATAGCAGGCGCTCCTGTCTGTGATGCAGCGTCAAGGGTAACCGTAGCCATGGTCTCCGAGCTGATAGTCCATGCTGCTGCAAACGTCGTCGAACTGTTCGTGCAGATGGTTATTGTCTTGCAAACGTCCCTATCTGTTGAGTCAGGGATCGAGACGTGGCTACACGATCCGGTACAGCCACGCGGATAAGATGCCTGTCATCTCGACTGCTAGTGATACAAGGCCGTTGGAATCCAGCACGGCGTTCCGTATTACCCTCCTGAACCCACCAATTCCATATTCTGCCAACAGTCATTGGATCTCGACCAACGCGAGCAGCAATGTCGCGATACGATAAACCGCAGTCGCGATAGGCTACAGTCCGACCTTTATCAAAGTCGGAAACGTGATGGTACGCATTTCTCCTCCTTACACGAGGCATCACAACAACGTTTCACCAGGCAACGCCGGTCAACTGCTGGTTGTGGATGAGAAATCGGTTGGAAACGTTCCTTATGTCGGCACGTTGTAGGTGTCGCCACCGGCGCCAACCTTGTGTGAATGCTCTGAAAAGCTAATCATTTGCATATCACAGCATCTTCTTCCTGTCGATTAAATTTCGCGTCTGTAGCACGTCA
Organism: Schistocerca serialis cubense; assembly: GCF_023864345.2. NCBI lineage: Eukaryota > Metazoa > Arthropoda > Insecta > Orthoptera > Acrididae > Schistocerca > Schistocerca serialis. The sequence continues at coordinate 66,419,204 of NC_064642.1, forward strand.
TCTTCGTGGTGTAGCAATTTTAATGGCCAGTAGTGTAGTAGAGAGGCTGGAGTTTTCTGTATACAGCTATCCTGGTGCAGGTATTTTGTGGTTTTCAAAAATCAGTTCAGGTAAATGCAAGGTGATTCGTGCAATGAAAACACACCTGTAGTGATATATAATCTTTGTATGTGTACATTTGAACCGTTTATTTCCTTTGCATTAAGGTGATTAATTCCGTGTCATTGATGCCAGGATGAATGAAAATATAAAACATGATATTAAAGGTACTACTTGTGAAGCTCAAGATGAAGGTGGACAGACCACGAGTGGCGGTCCATTACTCACCGCCTGGCTGCCGCGCCGCTTCCCGAAGCTGGTGAGGCTACCCCGCGTGCGGCCGTGGGACAGCAGCAGCAGGTCGTGCCACTGGACGCGCCACGTCATGGACGCGATCTCCGCCTCCAGCCGGTAGCGCCTGCCGACCATCACATCACAACAGCGTATGAAAATCTGACGCATGTCAGCAGTACCGACGGGCTAAACTATTAATTACAAATATTAAGTCACATCATTCGAGTTCCAACCAGATTGTAGATTGTACAAAAACATTCTAAAGCTGAACAAGTCAATAAGCCGTTGGTGCACCTCTGGCCCTTATTAAAGCTGTTGTTCGGTTTCGCATTGACTGATAGAGCTGTTGCATATCTCCATGAGGGACAATATCTCGAGCTAGTTTTAGGGCACCGCCAACAGTGCTGTGGACATTCTGAACTGAGGAAAGATCGAGCGACCTTCCTGGCCAATGGGGGGTTTGGTAAGCACGAAGACAAGCAGTAGAAACACCCACAGTGAAAGGGCGGGCATTATCTTGCCGAAACGTAAACTCAGGATGGCTTTCCATGAAGGGCAACAAAACAAGCTGCATAATATTTTAGACGGACCACTGTGTTGCAAATGTGCCACGGATGAGAATCAAGAGCGATATCCTAGACGATCGCTACAGGTTGACGGGCGATATGGCGGGCGACAGTGAAGTCTACGCTGGTCGTCGGACTTATTTCGAAGCGAGACCTATCACTGAAGACCTTTTGTATTTCCATCCTCTTAGCAGGACGTCTCTGGGACGACGGCCGTTTACTGTCGTGACAAAAAATAAAAACAACTGCGGCCGTCCTTATGATTTTATTTTATTTTGTTTTTTCGCTACCAGTTTCGAAGCTTCATTGCGTCATCTTCAGGCTGTTTTGATGCGGTACAGTTTGATACGAACCCATCAGCTGCCAGCATTACTGGATTCGCAGATAACCTGGAACTTCCGTGTCAGCACTCCAACCTGCAGCTGTCAACTGTCTCGTGTCAATTGAGAGTTGATGGAGTCGCCGGCCGTTGTGGCCGAGCGGTTCTAGGCGCTTCAGTCTGGAACCGCGCGACCGCTGCAGTTGCAGGTTCGAATCCTGCCTCGGACATGGATGTGTGTGATGTCCTTAGGTTAGTTAGTTTTAAGTAGTTCTAAGTTCTAGGGGACTGATGACCACATATGTTAAGTCCTATAGTGCTCAGAGCCATTTGAACCATTTGGTTGTAGTGCCGACACGGAAGTTTCAGATTATCTGCGAAACCAGTAATGCTGGCAACTGGTGTGTTACGCATGACGATCGTATCAACCTGTACCGCATCAAAACAGCCTGAAGATGACGCAATGAAGTGTCGTAACTGGTAGCGACAAAATAAAATAAAATCATAAGGACAGGCGTAGGTATTTTTATTTCTTGTCACGATATCACTGAAGAGATTGCCTCTAGTCGATGAGATTCCAGGCCGAAGACGTGTACGGAGACGGCCCAGACAGCGATGGGATACCATCCTGTGTGTCACCTGCCATACATCCCGACAACCACAAGCGATGATCTGGGGTATTATTTCTTTTCACAGCAGAAGCCCTTTGGTCGTCATCCGCGGCACCCTTACAGAACCATGATACGTCGGCGAAGTTCTACGGACTGCTTTGTTGCCCCACATGGCAACATGCTCGCCTCACTTTGTAGCAAGACAATGCCCTCCCGCACAAATCAAAAGTTTCTACTGCTTCTCTTCGTGCTTACCAAACCTTACCTTGATCACCAAGGTCACTGGATCATTTTCCAATTGAGAACTTCTGGAGCATTATGGGCAGCACCCTCGATCGATATGGAGATTTTGACTATTTAACACGCCAATTTGGCAGAATTTGGCACTTTATCCCTCAGGAGGACATTCAACAACTCCGTCAATTAATAAGAAGCCGAATAAATCTTTGCATAATGGTCACAACTATACCAACTCGTTATTGACTTGCTCAATTTGTGTTGCTCCTTCTCTTGAATAAATCATCCAATTTTTCGGAAATTGTAATACGTGTTTGTCAGTACATTACATCACATTACCGATTTTAGTCCCATTCGGATAATTTCTTTGTGATACTTTCAGAAAAAGAGGAGGATACAAAATATAATTTGCTGGTTGAGAGGGTATGTGCTATTATTTTATTCATTGCAAAATCGAGGTAAATTTGCAAAGAACTTGCCAGTAGGAGCCCATTAAACAGTATAATTTTGCACCCCCCTGGCCTAGATGCATGATATTATTGAGCTGAGAAAAGAGTCGCAAAGACGCGGTATTCTCGCCTCAGACAAGCTGGCTCACAATTGTTGCAATTGGCTCTTTATTCCTCGATATTGGCACTGGCACGGAATGAATATCCGAGATTGTCCCATACTGTTCTGTTGGGGTTGATCTGGGGATCTTGCTAGCCATGGGAGTACCTCAACACCCCTCAGACAGTTGACATAGGCACACGTTATCTGTGGGCGAGTATTGTCCCGCGGAAAAATTGTACCGTGATACTGTTGCATGTCCGTGACTTTTTGCTGTGCCATCAGTATCCTCAATCGTTACCGGCAGTGACGTGAAGTGATGCTAGGAGTATCATTTCCGTACCCCTCAAAACACTGGAAAATAGGGATCTCTTCCCATGTCACCACCATAGTCATCAAAGACGGTCATCTCGAGTTGTGAGTAACGGAGATTCATCGCTGAACTCAGTGTAACACCATTCGTGAGCAGTCCATGATTAAAAATCACGGTATCACTCCAAATTCAGCTATTTGACTCGTGGTGTTGATGACAGCCTATGTGTGGGTAGATACTGCTCTTGTCCAGGTGCTATTAGTCTGTAAAAAAGTGTGTGGAATGACACAGGATGTTGCAAGGAGTGAGATGCTAGTCCTCGAATGCCAGGCGCAGATTTGAAGGTGATACGATGTGCTATGTGTACAACGTAGCGATCCTCACTTTGGCTGGTCACATGTAGTTGATTGGAAACTTGACAATCGGTATTCCCATCCTCATCTTCGCGTGCTGTCCAACATCGGACCACTGTCACATCCAAATGCACCACAAGTCTGGATACTGTACAATTCGACCAGATGGCCAAACGGAGATCCACAACGAGGTCCATTTCAAACTCTCCCACATACTGATAGCGTTGACTCACAGGAGTACACGGCATCTCCGATTTCTTCACACTGATCACTCAGCGCCTGATGTTGTTCGCTCCCCAAGTATATCTGTCAGAAGTGCTAAAAGCACTAGACATGAACAACACCAATGACGTCTGGTGGCCATTCTACACTGTAGAACCCAAGAAACTGGTACACATGCCTAATATCGAACACACAGAATTGCTGTAACACGACATGACATTGACTCGACTAATGTCTGAAGTACTGCTGGAGGGAATTGACACCATGAATCTTGCAGCGCTGTCTATAAAGCCGTAAGAGGACGAGGGTGTGGAGATCTCTTCTGAAAAGCATGTTGCAAGCCATCCCATATATGCTCAATACTAATTATGTCTGGGGACTTTGGTGGCCAACAGAACTCTTTAAACTAAGAAGAGTGTTCCTGGAGCCACTCTTTAGCAATCCTGGACGTGTGGGGTACCCCATTATCCTGCTGGAATTGCCCAAGTCCGTCGGAATGCACAATGGACATGAATGGATGGAGGTGATCAGACAGGATGCGTACGTACTTGTCACCTGCCCGAGTGACAGAAGTGCAACCCTTCCGCAAATTGTTGCAGATTTCAATGCTAGGCCATCAGCAAGAGTCAGCATGTTAACCAGTCAATGACATATCAACAATATAGGCTTTCGGAGCTAAAGGCCCACTCATGTAACGTTGGTGAGTGCACGGCGCAAAGTTTTATGCCTCGCCTGGACCCATCAACATGGACTGTTGATGACTAGAAACATTTTGCCCTGTAGGACGAGTCTCGTGGAGCGGATGGATGTGTATGGGTATGGAGACAACCTCATGAATCCATTCACCCTGCGTCAGCACTGCACTGTTCAAGGTGGTGAAGGCTCTGTAATGGTGTGTGGCGTGTGCAGTTGGAAAGATATGGGACCCCTCATACGTCTAGATTCTGACAGGTGGCACGTACGTAAGCGTCCTGTTTGATCACTTGCATCCATTCATGTCCATTTTGCATTCCATCGGATTTGGCCAATTTCAGCAGGACAATGTGACACTCTACAAGTCCAGAATTGCTGCAGAGTGGCTCCAGGAACACTCTTCTGATTTTAAACACTGCCGCTGGCCACCAAAATCCCCATACACGAACTTTATTGAGGATATCTGGGATGCCTCGCAACGTGCTGTTCATAAGGGATCTCCATCCGTCGCACTCTTACGGATTTATGGGCAGCCCTGCAGGATTCATGGTGTCAATTTCCTCCAGCACTACTTCAGACATTAGTCGTGTTCATGCCACGTCATGTTGCGACACTTCTGCGTGCTCGCCGGCTCCCTACACGATATTCGGCTGGTGTGCTAGTTTCTTCGGCTCTTCAATGTAAATCGTAAGGTGTCCACGCGTTCGGTAGGTAATCAGTCCTGGAAGTTACCTGAAGTCTCTGTTGTTCTGTTGTGGATAAGGAACAGCGGCTGAGCAAAGATTTACCAATGAAAATCACCAAAACAGCGGTATTTTTTGAAAACGAAAGTTTTTATTTAATTAATGTTGTTAGGCTTATTTGAACTTAAAAACCTGAATATCTACATCTAGTGTTTTTTATAAAACTCAAAATGGTGATTTCGTTAATTTGGTGGTTGTAGGTTAATCGCTTTATTGATTGTACTTAGTTTAAGACAAGGCAGTTTAATTGATGATGTTTTATTTTTGATAGTTTTTGGTCTTAAGAATTCTCGCGGGTGTTCACCCTGTTTATTTTGTATAAAACTGTTAATGCATAAATAGTAGTGAATGTTATATTGCGGACAGTTACCGCGGGCCGAATATACGTCAAGTGCTAGTGATCGTGGCAGACTCTTGGCTATGTGTATCTTATGTCCTGTTGTAAACGTACTTGGTGTCTCTTTGGCACGATGTGGTATTCTGTTGTAAGAGTTCCGGCAACTATTAGTGTTCCTTATTTGATTGATGCAGAGCTGGGCTGAGCAAATGAAATTTTTATTGCTTTTAGGGAATGACTTTTTTTCTTGGCCTGGTAATTTGCACTCCCACCTCCTCGCTCCCTACCGTTCAGAGAGTTCGTAGCGTAAAGCATCAGTTTCCGCTCCGCAGTGTTTCATGAAGTAAGGACACGTGCCTCTGCTAAAGGCGATCCGTTCGTCCGGTAGGGACATTAAGCTCGGCTTTCTCCTTGGTGGTTTTAAGGAAGCGTACGCCAAGTGGCGGTTTCAACCTCTGCCTTCTTTTATCATCATCATAGAACACAAACGTAATAACGCTCTGCACGCGCAACAATCATACTTGCCTATACGCCACAAATAGACACAAATAAAACTCTATCTCATGTTCGATTTCATGGGAATGACTGTGCCCGTCGACCACTAATGTAATCCAGGTCAGAAAGGGCGTCAACATCGGTCCTGTTGTCATCTCTTTTTATTGCATCGCAGGTCTAGACTTCAGCTGAGAATTATAATATCTCTTCCTCAAGTTAATTACAATAATGTACTAATTCTCTCTAGAACGTAAGTGTTCAAAATTCAAATGTGGGTGAAATCTTGTGGAACTTAACTGTTAAGGTCATCAGTCCCTAAGCTTACACACTAATTAACCTAAATTATCCTAAGGACAAACATACACACCCATGCCCGAGGGAGGCCTCGAACCTCCGCCGGGACCAGTCGCACAGTCCATGACTGCAGAGCCTCAGACCGCTCGGCTACTCCCGCGCGGCAATGTGTGTGTAATGGGCGATTGTGGAGATAAAGAAAATGAAAAAAACTAGAACGTTATGAATGTTTGTTAAGTTAATTGCAAGAATTTTCCTAACAAAAAAACTTGAACATTCTCTGGAAGTAATAATAATAATTATTATTATTATCATTTTTGTATTTTCAGCAATAGAGATTCGCTGGAGGAAGAATTCTTCTTCTGAATCTCGGCGATGTCGGTCCCGGGACTCCACAGCTGCGCCGATCGCAGATTTAGTGTTGATGGCTCTGCACAAGCTCAAAGAAGAACAGGACGAGAATGAAAATTACAGCAGATCCTTAATCGTTGTAGGGAGAATAAATCCACGTCGGCGCTATTAAACGTTACTTTCGAGAAAACACGGCAAAGTATCTCGTCGCTGGTTTTGATCCATGTTGTTATAAATTCGATGCAGGCTCTTGAAATTAATTTCGCCACTGGATGTAAATCATGCTGGTAAAACTTAAACATATATAATGTCCAATGCGAAGTTTCGGGTTATTAAAAAAATCAGTTATCTTTTCCTACTGTGTTGTCTTCGACGATGATTATATTCGCTGTTTACCTATCAAGATGAGCTCTTTCGAATTACATTGCTTTCTAACCCACCAAACATTAAAGTCACAATTCTGAAGGCAACGGCGGACTATCCCTTTTCGTACAATAATGTATATCTCTCTCTACCTCCCTAGGAAGAGTACATAAACAAAAATTAGAAATTGCATCCAAGTTGGCAAACACGGGCAAAGATACAATGTAAAATAGTCTCTTTTTGGCGTAATTGCTGCCACTCGCAGCCACTATATCTTTGAGTGTAAATATTACATCGTAGGTTTCAACAGAGTGATTTTACGGTTATAACCATGTTATGACCATGTTATGAAAATGGTTCAAATGGCTCTGAGAACTATGGGACTTGGCATCTGTGGTTATCAGTCCCCAAGAACTTAGAACTACTTAAACCTAACTAGTGTAAGGTCGTCACACACATCCATGCCCGAGGCAGGATTCGAAACTGCGACCGTAGCTGTCGCGCGGTTCCAGACTGAAGTGCCTAGAACCGCTCGGCCAACGACGTTATCAATCAGCACTTTCGCACTGGCGTGTAAAGGGAGAGAGAGTAATGAAATATCAAAATTCCTTGATGTGATGTTACGGACTGCAGCTACTATCAGTGCGTTATGTTGTAATTAGTAGTGTAGACTGTATAAGCATTAGTCCAACTAACGCTGGACTACTGCGGTGCATTCCTGAGTTAGACTGAAATATGAGTCGTTATAATTAGGTTCGGTCAACATATACACTGATAGTAGGTGCACTCTCATCTGAAGTCTAGATTTGCAATGCAGTAAAAATTGATGAAATCACGACCATGCTGACCTTCTTTCTGTCGTACAAAAGTCTTACATATGCGTAAAGAAAGAGACCACTGTGTGCGGCGGAAGAAAATCATTTGCTGCTAGACGTCTCAACCTGCACCTTGAGATCTTCCAGCCAACAAAACCACACAACTCGACTCTACCTGACGCCATGAATTCTCTCGGACATGTTCGAAAAGACAGTCACTATGTAAGCGTAGGCTTCCGCGGCCGTTGTCTTCTTCAATAAAATTCTTCAGGGTATCAGACCGCATCGTCATAATTTAAAATGCGCCAACGTTAACGTAAGGCCCTGATGAAGGCTAGCTGCAACGCTGGCCGAAACGTTGGCGCATTTTAAATTATGACGATGCGGTCTGATACCCTGAAGAATTTTATTGAAGACAGTCACTATGCATTCGTATAACTGATACGCCTAGCTGAGCGATGGATCCACCTTCATCAGTGTGGGGTCCTGCCCACTCGTCTCGTACAGACTGCCTTACGGATATTGCGTTCTCGGAATGCTATACAACAATTCAAGAAAATTTCATTAGTAGTTTTATTTCAACAAAGCAGATTCACAATACTTATCTTGTACTGACAACAAGCGTCGCAAGCGATGGGCGTCATGCCAAGAATAATGTTCTTCACTATAGACGATGTTCATGCAAGTTTGACACACAGTTTGTGGATCAGTGATAACAGCTGTCGCAGCGTTCTCTGCTAGGCCTGTCCGTATACTGTCCTGATGCTGAGCGGCCGAGGTAGTCAGGAGCATCCCTTATATTCTCCTCTTGTAGAGGCCGCCCTTGTCGTGGTGCGGTTCTTATCAACACACCATTTGCCGACGTCGTTTCACCTCCTTCTCTTCTCTTGCGTTCTTCATCTTCTCTCGGTGGGAAAGTGAATCGGCCGTGAGGCGTGCCGTGGTAGTCCGTCCATCTGCGATAACGCTATGTACCGGATGGAGCATTCATTATTGCACCAGCCTAGTAAGCAGGAGATCCCGGGTTTGATTCCCGGTCCGGTACACATTATCGCTCGTCGCCGCTGATTCCCCATAATGTCCTGCTGCAACTGACAGCAACGATCACCATCAATTTACATAGTTGTTACCTGCTGGTCCTATGCAGGAGTACCAAGTACCAGTCGCAGACGAACCACGGAAAATGGTCTCTTGAAAGGTGCCGCTACTAACATAAACCATAACACGCCCTGAAATGATAAATGATTGTCTTCACCGTCAGCTGAGAAAAACGACAGAGGACATCTGTGTGCCATGTGGCCCTGATCTGCACGAAGTTTAACAACCCGGCCACTTACATCGACATCTATATCGACATCTACATGGTTACTCTGCAATTCACACTGAAGTGCCTTCCAGAGGGTTCATCGAACCGTGTTCATACTACTTCTCTACCATTCCACTCCCGAATGGCGCGTGGGTAAAAGAAACACCAAAATCTTTCTAGGTCTGATTTCTCTTATTTTATTATGATGATAATTCTCTCTACGTAGGTGGGCTTCAACAAAATATTTTCGCATTCGGAAGAGAAAGTTGGTGATTGAAATTTCGTAAATAGATCTCGCAACAAAGAAAACCGCCTTTGTTTCAGTGACTGCCAGCCCAACTCGCGTATCATTTCAGTGACTCTCTCACCACTACTGCGCGATAACGCGAAACGAGCTACCCTTCTTTGCACTTTTTCGATGTCCTTCGTAAATCGTACCTGGTAAGGATCCATCACCGCGCAGCAATATTCCAGCAGAGGACGGACGAGTGTAATCTAGGCTGTCTCTTTAGTGGATTTGCGCATCTTCTAAGTGTTCTGCCAACAAAGTGCAGTCTTTGTTTCGCCTTCCCCACAACACTGTCTATGTGGACTTTACAATTTAAGTTGCTCGTAATTCTAATTCCTTGGTATTTAGTCGAACTGACAGCCCTTAGATTTGTGCGATTTATCGTGTACCCAAAATTTATCTGATTTCTTTTAGTACCCATGTGGACGACTTCGCACTTTTCTTTGTTTAGTGCCAATTGCCACTCTTCGCACCATACAGAAATTCTCTCTAGATCATTTTGTAATTGGAATTGATCGTCTGAAGATTTTACTAGACGGTAAATTACAGTGTCATCTGAAACAATCTATGGGGGCTGCTCAGATTATCACCTAGATCATTTATGTAAATCAGGAACGGCAGAGGGCCCATGATATTACCATGCGGAACGCCAGATATCACTTCTGTTCTACTCGACGATTTACTGTCTATCACTACGAACTGTGCCCTCTCTGAGAGAAAATCACGAATCCAGTCACACAACTGAGACGATACTCAATATGCGCGAAATTTAATTAATAGCCGCTGGTGAGGAACACTATCAAAAGCCTTCTGTGAGTGGCGCTGTCTGTCAGTGTGACTCTCCAATGGCTGCAGTTTAGCGACCTGGCGCATGCAGCGGCCGGGGCGTAAGGTCTTTCCTTTCGCAAAGCGGAACTGTCGAGTAGCATGGGCCCTCTCTTGCGGCTGCGGTGTACTTTTCCTCCTCGTTGTATTGCCGAGATGGGTTGAGATGTATTTAGGTGTTGACGCAGCAGACAGTGCATCGCGCTATTATGGGTGATATAGCGGAGTTGTGTTCTGTTTCGTTCTCTACTAAGTAGCTGAAGTTTTTAACCTACTTTTATCGAATGTTGGTAGCATTGTGTTGCACTCTTACTTTCTGCGAGTTGTTTCAAGATTTTGTTTTGTAGGGACGAGCAAAGAGATGTCTCAGTGCTTTCGCGATCAGTGTAGTGTGTCCTTGTGTTCGTAGTCAATCGTAACTCACGTGGTCTTTAATGCACTGGCATTGCTGTGAACGGTTTAGCAAAGGGCGTGTGATTAGTTATTACGAATACGTGTTGTGTGTGTCTTGGACGCGAGCCACTGGTACTGATAGCTTTTGACATTTGTCGGCCTCACGTTTTCCACAAGAGAACGTGTGTGATGCCGGAGGCTCTAGACACCACGACTAGTGAAAGCGGTTTGATCGTTTTGGGAGGCATCCAGCGTGATGTGACGATTCTAATCGGTCTCTTATATTTGTCATCCGTGTGAAACGAATTCAAAAGGCTCCGAGCACTATGGGACTTACCATCCGAGGTCATCAGTCTCCTAGAACTTAGAACCACTTAAACCTAACTAGCCTAAGGACATCACACACATCCATGTCCGAGGCAGGATTCGAACCTGCGACCGTAGCAGTCGCGCGGTTCCGGACTGAAGAGCCTAGAACCGCTCGGGCACCGCGGCCGGCGTGTGAAACGACTAAGGTTCAGTCCGCGAAGGCATATTGCTAATGTTTGGTATTGTCAGCTATACATTGAGGTTGGCTTGTGAAGTCTGATATCCTGTGTTTGGTTTCTTTAACAGTGATTGCATCGTATAGCGAGTTACACCATGTGTAACGAAACCCACACAGGGATGCTACGAGGGATGCTTTGGAAGCGAGAGTATTTTTCGAATTTTCTTCTCCGCTGTCAAAATGGTTGGTTATTGGCTTATGAAATGTGTAAGTAATCGTTAGCTGCGGTCATGTTCCATCAACACCAGGCTATGATTTACAGGATGATTCAAAAAGAATTCCACAACCTTAGGAATTTAAAACTCTGCAACGACAAAAGGCAGAGCTAAGCACTATCTGTCGGCGAATTAAGGGAGCTATAAAGTTTCATTTAGTTCTACATTTGTTCGCTTGAGGCGCTGTTGACTAGGCGTCAGGGTCAGTTGATGCTAAGATGGCGACCGCTCAACAGAAAGCTTTTTGTGTTATTGAGTACGGCAGAAGTGAATCGACGACAGTTGTTCAGCGTGCATTTCGAACGAAGTATGGTGTTAAACCTCCTGATAGGTGGTGAATTAAACGTTGGTATAAACAGTTTACAGAGAATGGGTGACAGAGCACTTCATCACTGGCCTCCAAGAAGCCCTGATCTTACCCCCTGCGATTTTTTCTTATGGGGGTATGTTAAGGATATTTTCGGCCACCTCTCCCAGCCACCATTGATGATTTGAAACGAGAAATAACAGCAGCTATCCAAACTGTTACGCCTGATATGCTACAGAGAGTGTGGAACGAGTTGGAGTATCGGGTTGATATTGCTCGAGTGTCTGGAGGGGGCCATATTGAACATCTCTGAACTTGTTTTTGAGTGAAAAAAAAACCTTTTTAAATACTCTTTGTAATGATGTATAACAGAAGGTTATATTATGTTTCTTTCATTAAATACACATTTTTAAAGTTGTGGTATTCTTTTTGAATCACCCTGTATTTTCTGCGGCAGGCACCGACAAGGTGTGGCCACATAGGGATTCTGGGGATTCTGTGGTTTCTCAATAGCGTATGTGTTCCTCGTCTATCACGTAACACATGTTCGAGTATCGGTTATACCTCCATAGTGGCCGGCCGGTGTGGCCGTGCGGTTCTAGTCGCTTCAGTCTGGAACCGCGTGACCGCTACGGTCGCAGGTTCTAATCCTGCCTCGGGCATGGATGTGTGTGATATCCTTAGGTTAGTTAGGGTTAAGTATTTCTAAGTTCTAGGGGACTAATGACCACAGATGTTAAGTCCCATAGTGCTCAGAGCCATATACCTCCATAGTGTTGTAGATTGTTAGGCACTGACGTGCCGTGTGTGTGTTTTGGTAGTCCAACTTTGAGAGCTTGCTTCTGGCGGCAGGAATCGACAAGCTGATGCCAGCATTGGTATGTACACTCCTGGAAATTGAAATAATAACACCGTGGAATTCATTGTCCCAGGAAGGGGAAACTTTATTGACACATTCCTGGGGTCCGATACATCACATGATCACACTGACAGAACCACAGGCACATAGACACAGGCAACAGAGCATGCACAATGTCGGCACTAGTACAGTGTATATCCACCTTTCGCAGCAATGCAGGCTGCTATTCTCCCATGGAGACGATCGTAGAGATGCTGGATGTAGTGCTGTGGAACGGCTTGCCATGCCATTTCCACCTGGCGCCTCAGTTGGACCAGCGTTCGTGCTGGACATGCAGACCGCGTGAGACGACGCTTCATCCAGTCCCAAACATGCTCAATGGGGGACAGATCCGGAGATTTTGCTGGCCAGGGTAGTTGACTTACACCTTCTAGAGCACGTTGGGTGGCACGGGATACATGCGGACGTGCATTGTCCTGTTGGAACAGCAAGTTCCCTTGCCGGTCTAGGAATGGTAGAACGATGGGTTCGATGACGGTTTGGATGTACCGTGCACTATTCAGTGTCCCCTCGACGATCACCAGTGGTGTACGGCCAGTGTAGGAGATCGCTCCCCACACCATGATGCCGGGTGTTGGCCCTGTGTGCCTCGGTTGCATGCAGTCCTGATTGTGGCGCTCACCTGCACGGCGCCAAACACGCATACGACCATCATTGGCACAAAGGCAGAAGCGATTCTCATCGCTGAAGACGACACGTCTCCATTCGTCCCTCCATTCACGCCTGTCGCGACACCACTGGAGGCGGGCTGCACGATGTTGGGGCGTGAGCGGAAGACGGCCTAACGGTGTGCGGGACCGTAGCCCAGCTTCATGGAGACGGTTGCGAATGGTCCTCGCCGATACCCCAGGAGCAACAGTGTCCCTAATTTGCTGGGTAGTGGCGGTGCGGTCCCCTACGGCACTGCGTAGGATCCTACGGTCTTGGCGTGCATCCGTGCGTCGCTGCGGTCCGGTCCCAGGTCGACGGGCCCGTGCACCTTCCGCCGACCACTGGCGACAACATCGATGTACTGTGGAGACCTCACGCCCCACGTGTTGAGCAATTCGGCGGTACGTCTACCCGGCCTCCCGCATGCCCACTATACGCCCTCGCTCAAAGTCCGTCAACTGCACATACGGTTCACGTCCACGCTGTCGCGGCATGCTACCAGTGTTAAAGACTGCGATGGAGATCGTATGCCACGGCAAACTGGCTGACACTGACGGCGGCGGTGCACAAATGCTGCGCAGCTAGCGCCATTCGACGGCCAACACCGCGGTTCCTGGTGTGTCCGCTGTGCCGTGCGTGTGATCATTGCTTGTACAGCCCTCTCGCAGTGTCCGGAGCAAGTATGGTGGGTCTGACACACCGGTGTCAATGTGTTCTTTTTTCCATTTCCAGGAGTGTAGTAACTTTTCTTGTTGTGTGTGATACCGATATATCTTGTACCACGTGCTCGGGAATCGGTTATACGACGGTTGACCAGAAAGTAATGCACCGAATTTTTTTGTTCAACAATTCTTTTATGAACATAATGAGAATTACACATACGAAAAAAATGGTGTTTTATCTACACATTCTATTTTTCCACGTAATCTCCATTCCGTTCTATGGCTTCCTCCAGCTTGAAACAAGGGCGTGTATGCCCTGTCGGTGCCAATCCTTGTCCTGGTGCCGGAGCCAGTGCTTCACTGTTTGTATAACCTCCTCATCGTCCACGAAATGTCTACCATGAATGTCATCATTTAATGGCCCAAACATGTGGAAGTCCGAAGGGTCTAGGTCAGGGCAGTAGGGTGTATGGGGTAACACTGTGCAACCCTGTTTTGCGATGTGTTCATCAGTCACGGATTGTGTGGGGCAGAGCGTTATCGTGCAGTAAAAAATCTCCTGGGTTGCTGAGGAGCCGAAGTCGCCAGAAGCGCGTCTTGAGTTTTGTTAATGAGTTCACATGTGCTTCTGATTTAATGGTATGGCCTCTTGGCATCACGTCAGTGAGAGCCACCCCTTCACAGTCCCGGAACACGGTGATCATGACCTTACCGCCGGAAGCAGTTGCTTTGAATTCTTTCTTCTGTTGGGAGTTGGAATGGCGCCATTTCATCGACTGTCGGTTTGTTTCGGGCTCAAAGTGGTGAACCCAGGATTAATCAGCTGTCATAGTCAGGGGAAAGAAGACCGCCTCTTCAGCCTCAAATCGTTGCAACAAATGAAGACAAATGTTTTTCCTGTGTGATTTGTGGTCCACCATTAGACACCGCGGGACCCATCTGACACACACTTTTGAACATCCAAGAGTGTGGATAATTGCATCCACATTTCCTTTGCTCATTGACAGATGCAGCGCCAGCTGCAGAGTAGTAATGCTTTTGTCCTCGCGAATGGCAGCATCAGATCGCTGCTACATGTCAGGTGTGACAGCCGTGGATGGTCTCCCCGACTGCTGCAAATCGTGGAGCTGAGCCGAACCATCTTCTGATGGTCTCACCCTCCGTGACCAGCGACTAACTGTACTTCTGTCGAGTCCGCAGCACTTGGTCTAGTGGCTAGCGTTGCTGACTCTGGATCGTGGGATCCCTGGTTCGATTCCCGGCCGGGTTGGGGATTTTCTCTGCCCGGGGACGGGGTGTTTGTGTTATCCTCATCATTTCATCATCATCATCATTCGAGACAGTGGCTAGATTGGACTTCGTAAAAATTGCGACTTTGTACGGGCGCTGTGGACCGCGCACTTGAGCGCCCCACAAACCAAACATCTTCATCGTCATCACTTTTGTCGACAGGAGATGCTCCATAGACTTTGCACAAGCGTTTGTGAATATTCCCCACAGTTTCTTTCTCTGCAGTGAGGAATTCAATGTCGGCACGTTGCTTGTAACGTACATCACTTACATCCGCCATTTTGAAACTGTCCTGCAGCTATGCTTTCTGTGGGAAGTGACGAAAACTTTGCGCGCTCACTCACGAGACTTCAATAATACATAGGTAACTTTCTCATTTGTAGCATTGTTTGCGGCTGAGAAAAAAATGCGGTGCCCTAGTTTCTGGGCAACCCTCGCACCTCCAGAGTGAGTGGTTCAGCTGGAAATCTGTTACAGCTCCATTGTGAGTGGTTCGACGGTTACGTGTGATCCATGATTAGGCACACATGTGTCATGTGTGATTTGTTGATGTGACTACGTGAAAGATCAGTGCCTTATCATCTGTCTGTCAGGTGTCTTTTATTAGCTGTTGTGTTCAGACCTCGTAGTCTGTGTTTGAAATCTGTTTTATTATCTACCTCAGTGGTATGACACGAGTAGTGCTTATTGACGAGGAAATAAGTTCTGTATGTCATACGAGAGGTCGACCCGAAAGTTTCGCGTGATTTTCTGTGCCGAATCTGTAGTGACTGGGTTAGGAAGTGCAAGCACCACTGTGCGTTTGATTATTGCTTTGTTGTGTCGTTCAACGACCTGCTATTCGCGAGACCCTTGTTTCACAGAGTATTAAATTTGTCAGAAGACTGTTTCTTAATTGCTACGATTATGTTTTTCGTTGCTGGACGAGCGTGGGAAACCTCAATTTTGTCACCTCCTTACGTTCTTTTGTATTTGTTTTGAGTGTTCTCATTGCGATTTTCATATTACTTGCCTACTGATTAGCGTGTGGCTTCGACTTCTGTTGTGAATTTTGAGAGGTTTTAAGAATCGATGTCCTTGTGGGTGATTGCATGACCATGTTCTGTATTGGTCTGTGTATTTTTTTTTACTAATGTGTCCATTTTATGTTAAATTGAGCGCAATAATACGTAAGGAATAACGGACGTGTGCTCGTTCTCGCCGCAGTTCAGTTCCTCAGTGGCGGTCTTATTTCTCATCTGAAACATCCTGCAATAAGAACTGTCCTTATTATGTAGTGTGTAATTAGCCTAGGTTTTGCTTATCACGATGATCGCCGCTGTAATTCAGGTTTTACTGTTAGTCACGCCAGCGACTAGTTTTGCTATAAAGGTATTAGGTCTCCAATTAAACTGAAGACGTAGTTTAAGTTACAGCTATTGCCAATTACCGGAGTCACAGCTCATCATAAGGACCTACTCGCATAGCTATAAGCGACGCCTTGCTCGTTAGCTTTAACTAATTGTGACCGCTTTAGTTTGCGTAGCTTGGAAGACTGGCCTATGTTACTAACTGGCTACACGGAAATGGCGCGTTCATGGTGAATGCTCCTTTCTTACTCACTATGCTTGTTTTCATGATGAAGGTTTATTGAGGTCAGAATCTTAATAATGTTTCTCTGATTTTAAGGGAAAGCTCAGTGGATTGTTTTTTGTCTGATTTTAAATGTCATCGGACAGTCGTGTCGTCCCTTGAAAAGAGACCAGTTGCTTATTCCGACCTTTGTTGTAGAGCAAGAATGTTCCGCTTTCCGTCTGTCTTGCTCTCTCGGCAGTCAATGTGGAGCGTACCGTCGCTGCCACTGACACTACGATAGTCTGTCCCTTAAGAATCCTCATTTCCGGCACATTGCTCAGTCAAGGGACGTCGGCCGTTCCAAATTGACGAGCGGACGTGCAGGAAGAGACTCACTGAGGTTCTGCAAGATACATACAGGGATGTAGAGGCGTGCCGACTTCACTCCAATTGTCAGCTCCGCCAGGTTTCTCAGTTGAGGCTCGACGTCGCGAAGAGCCGGATCGACATGGCCCAACAGGTTCTCAATTAGGTTTAAATTCTAGCAGTTTAGTGGTCAGGAGAGGAAGATAAGCTGACCTTCCTGCTATTCGAACCACGCACGTACACGTGAGCTATATGACACGTTGCATTGTCCTGCTGGTAGATGCCACTGTGGTGAGGAAATAACAAACGGTATATAGGGGAGCACATGGTCCCCACGGGTACCAATAGTGCCTTCCAGAATTACGAGGTCGCCCAGGGAATGACAGACCATAACACTCCTTCTCTCCGGCCTAGACTCTTCTCACCATTGTTGTAGGACACTGCGAGCCAACAACCATCTTTCCAGTGGAGCATGAAATGTGATTCATCTGAAAGGGCTACCTGTCTCCACTGTGTGGACGTCCATTTGCGTTTGCTGACGTTTGGAAACCAGCGGATGAATAGCAATCAGCATGGTTGCACGAACCAGGCAGCTGCTGCAGAAACCCATAGCAACGTCGCTGAGGAGTCACTGTTTGTAGCCTCTTGGTTCACCTGGGCGATTAGATGCTGAACAGCTGCACGTCCATTCGCTCGTTCACATCTCCACAGCTGTCGCTCAACTAGTTCATCTATGGTCCGTGGTGCACCGCAGGTGCCTAGGCGCCGGTTTTTAAAAGCGGCCTACTGCCATGCACGGTATGCTTTAACCACGGAAGCACGCGAACAGTTTACAAACAAAGCCGTTTCGGAAATGCTTCAATCTTCGGTCCGAAAACCAAATATCATGACCTTACAGACATCAAATCACTCCGTTTCCGCATTAGTACAACGACTGCACTTTATTTTGTGTGCTCCATTCTATCTACAGGGCAACTTTGCGTGAGGTCCAATGCAAAACGAACACATTTTTGAAGACGGAGAGTCTGTCAAAACAGGATGTCAATAAATAAAGAAATATTAATGCGATCTTCATTTTGGAAAGTTTACTGCACTGCTTCCCGCGTCCTCCCGACATTCTTTTTGTACCCTGCAGCGCTGGTGCTGCCGCCGGCCGTTATGTTCGTGGTTATTGGACGATGACGCTGAAAATAGGCGGTGGTCACGTTAATGTGACTCTAGCATATAACGGAACGGAAACAGGGGAATGATTCTAGCAACAAAACCGGTCACAAATACGAGAACCACTAACACACGACACTTCGACAAAGACCATACTACGGCGGCTGGGAACGAGAATCTCGGAACCACCGAACCTGGTCGGCTGTTGGCTTGTTACTGTCGTGAGCATCTATGGAAAATAGTTCAAATACGTCGAAATCACGATCAGATGAAGACTTGGACGTCCATGCCGCATTACAGAACGTGGAGATTGTACAATTGTTCACTCTGCAAAGCAGGTCAGGCGGCGTTCTGCTGCAGGTCTAATGAGAGAGTGCAGTGCTGTACAAGCACAATTTTCTTTCGGAGCGCTCCGTTCAGTTCTCTCTATTTAACACACGACATGCTCGAATACGACTGCAGCGACCACCATGTCATAGGGATGGAAAAAATCGAACGGTTAAAATCAATACCGGTATTTTACTTCTGAATAACCGGTATTTAAGGTATTTGTTTAGTCTCCGTAATAACAGGTTTCTTTTTAATTTTCTTACTAATATCTTGATTAAAAACGGCATGTCAATTCGTCATAACAGTAGCGCAAAGATTTTCGATTTTTAAATAAAACATTATTTACGAGTGACTAATGCTTTTTCGTAAAATTCCCATTGCTTTGAAACACTGGGTTATAGTAGAAAATAGGAAAAGCAATCAGTGCTAATTTCAAAACAACGCTGACTGTTGTAAACCAGGAAGAAACATATGACGTAAGCACGTACAATATTGCTGAAACAGTGATGTACCCGTCGCTGTGTCGCGTGGCCTGTTAGACAGTACGTGTGTACATACAGTGTGTATGACATGTTCCCATATGATGTGTATGGTAGTTTCTTGCTGTCGTCCGCAGACATCTGCTGTGCTGCAGAATGCCAACATCCCTAGTCTGGAAGTTTTTTACGAAGTTCGGTAGTAATGAAGTGCAATGATTTGTTTAACTTAATAGATTAGAAGCGAGAGGAGACCCAACAAACTTGCAACATCATATAAGGAGAAAGCATCACTGTTGTCCCTTGGGTGGGAAGGTTAATTTGGTTGATTAACCTACAATTTTATTTACGTGTTATGAACTTGCGATGCTACGAAATCCTTAATTTTGTTGTTGTTGTTGTTGCAGGATGAAAAATGCACGGCATCCTAAAGTGACACTGCAACGAAGTCATCATCTTTTGACGTTTCGCTCTCGCAGTCCCAGTGTCCGTCTCATTCACCTTTGGCGTATTTACTGCATCAGTGAGACAGATTTATAGCACAGCTTCACCTACAATTAAAGCGAGATTTCGTACTTCTTCACGTTTACTAAATTTTTTCAGTCTTTGTTGACGTCAGCATTTATATCTGAAAGTAACAGTAAATAAAAAACCGAAAATCGGTTATTGTGATAACCGATTTTTTTGAGCAGTTCTAACAGTCACGTTAAAATTCAGGCAACAAGAGCTGGTACAACCAAAAACCGATTGTCTAAGCGATAACCGCCATTCTTGGCAGACCATCGGGAAGGGACTGTTGATCAATGTCAAACGTTTCACGTGATATCAAGCGATGGTTGTGTCCAGATATACTGTCATCCAAGACAATAGCTGGTCGGAACAGGTACCGCGCCATGGACACAGGTCGTTGGGGGCCGTATTACGCTACAGAAGACTATCAGATAGGCAACAGTGGGAGTTTTTGTATTATTCGAAGGCATCATTACAACTGTAGACTAGGTGAATATTATTGCGAACCACTGTCATCGTCGACTTGGATGACTGTCCGTGTCACAAGCGTTGAAGCGTGCTACAGCGTTTGAGGATCATGATTGTGAACTCGTCTCATTGGTTTGGGTGCCGAAGTCACCCGATGCGAACCCGATGGAACACATCTCGGATGCAATTGAGCACCAACTCACCGTAGCTACAATCTACGGAAATTGCTTATCCTAGTGTACTCATCTGGTACCACATGTACTGTTGAGCCAAAACATTACGACCACCTGCTAAATAGCCGGTATGACAGCCTTCGGCGCGGATAACAGCGGCGACGCGTCGTGTATGCTCCAGGTCCATAATTGATGCAATTGGCTCTTTATTACTGGATACTGCACTAGCACGGAATGAATGTCCGAGGTGGTCCCATACATGTACTGTTGGGGCTGATGTGGGGATCTTTCTAGCCGTGGGAGTACCTCAGCATCCCTCAGGCAGTTGACACAGGCACACGTTATAAGTGGGTGGATATCGACCCATGGAAAAATTGTACCATGATACTGTTGTATGTCCGTGACTTCTTGCTGTGCCATCAGCCCCTCAATCGTTACTGGCTGTGACGTTGCAGTGATGCCAGCAGTATCATTTCCGTGTCTCTCAAAACACTGGAAGATTGGGACCTCACCCACGTCGTCACCATAGTCATCAACGACGGCCATCTCGAGTAGTTCGTAACGACGAATCATCGCTGAACATAGTGTAAAACCATTAGTGGGCAGTCCATGATTACAGATCATGGCACCACTCCAAATGCAGTCATTTGAGTCGTTGTGTTGATGGCAGCCTATCAATGAGTAATTCTGCTCTTCTCCAGCTGCTATTAGTCTGCAACAAAGTGTGTGGGATCACACAGGATGTTGCAAGGAGTGAGATACTTGTCCTCGAATGCCAGGCCCAGATTTGAAGGTGATACGATGTGCTTGGTGTACAACACGGCGATCCTCACTTCAGCTGGTCGCATGTACTTGATTGGAACCTTGACAATGGGTATTCCCATCCTCATGCTCCCGTGCTGCCCAACATCGGACCACTGTCACATCCAAATGCCGCACAAGTCTGGATACTGTACCATTCGACCAGTCGGCCAAACGGAGACCCACAATGAGTACCATTTCAAACTCTCCCAGATACTGACAGCGTTGGCTCCTTTTACAGTACACAGCATCTCCCATTTCTTCACACCGATCACTCAGCGCCTGGTGCTGTTCACTCCCCAAGTATATCCTATCAGACGAGGTAAATGCACTAAACATGAACAATATCAGTGACGTCTGGTGGGCATTCTACACTGAAGAACCAAAGAAACTGGTACACCTGCCTAACATCGAACACACAGAAGTGCCGCAACACGATGTGACGTGGTCATAAGAATTCATGAATGTGTACAACCTGTTTAATTTGTATAAACCTGGTGATGCCTAGATAATAGTGGTAGCTTTTTGAATGTTATTGTGCGGCCGGTTACCGCGTGCAGAGTGTACGTCAAGTACCAGTGATTGTGGCCGTCTTTTGGCTATGTGTATCAGACGTCCTGTTGTAAACGTACTTGGTGTCTCTTTGGCATGATGTGGTATTCTGTTGTAAGGCTTTCGGCAACTATTAGTGTTTCTTATTTGATTGCTGCAGTGCTGGTCTGAGCAAATGAAATTTTTATTACTTTTAGGGAATGATTTTTGTTTTCTTCGCGTGGCAATTTCCGCTCCCACCTCCTCGCTCCCTGCCGTTCAGAGAGTTCGGGTGCGGGGCAAAGTCAGGACATGCGGGGACCTAGCAGCAATCGGTATTGTAATTGTCAACTGTCGAAGCTGCGTTGGTAAAGTACCAGAACTTCAAGCGCTGATAGAAAGCATCGAAGCTGAAATCGTTATAGGTACAGAAAGCTGGCTTAAGCCAGAGATAAATTCTGCCGAAATTTTTACAAAGGTACTGACGGTGTTTAGAAAGGATAGATTGCATGCAACCGGTGGTGGAGTGTTCGTCGCTGTTAGTAGTAGTTTATCCTGTAGTGAAGTAGAAGTGGATAGTTCCTGTGAATTATTATGGGTGGAGGTTACACTCAACAACCGAACTAGGTTAATAATAGGCTCCTTTTACCGACCTCCCGACTCAGCAGCATTAGTGGCAGAACAACTGAGAGAAAATTTGGAATACATTTCACATAAATTTTCTCAGCATGTTATAGTCTTAGGTGGAGATTTCAATTTACCAGATATAGACTGGGACACTCAGATGTTTAGGACGGGTGGTAGGGACAGAGCATCGAGTGACATCATACAGAGTGCACTATCCGAAAATTATCTCGAGCAATTAAACAGAGAACCGACTCGTGGAGATAACATCTTGGACCTACTGATAACAAACAGACCCGAACTTTTAGACTCTGTATGTACAGAACAGGGAATAAGTGATCATAAGGCCGTTGCAGCATCCCTGAATATGGAAGTTAATAGGAATATAAAAAAAGGGAGGAAGGTTTATCTGTTTAGCAAGAGTAATAGAAGGCAGATTTCAGACTACCTAACAGATCAAAACGAAAATTTCTGTTCAGACACTGACAATGTGGACTGTTTATGGAAAAAGTTCAAGGCAATCGTAAAATGCGTTTTAGACAGGTACGTGCCGAGTAAAACTGTGAGGGACGGGAAAAACCCACCGTGGTACAACAACAAAGTTAGGAAACTATTGCGAAAGCAAAGAGAGCTCTACTCCAAGTTTAAACGCAGCTAAAACCTCTCAGACAAACAGAAGCTAAACGATGTCAAAGTTTGCGTAAGGAGGGCTATGCGTGAAGCGTTCAGTGAATTCGAAAGTAAAATTCTATGTACCGACTTGACAGAAAATCCTAGGAAGTTCTGGTCTTACATTAAATCAGTAAGTGGCTCGAAACAGCATATCCAGACACTACGGGATGATGATGGCATTGAAACAGAGGATGACACGCGTAAAGCTGAAATACTAAGCACTTTTTTCCAAAGCTGTTTCACAGAGGAAGTCCGCACTGCAGTTCCTTCTCTAAATCCTCGCACAAACGAAAAAATGGCTGACATCGAAATAAGTGTCCAAGGAATAGAAAAGCAACTGGAATCACTCAATAGAGGAAAGTCCACTGGACCTGACGGGATACCAATTCGATTCTACACAGAGTACGCGAAAGAACTTGCCCGCCTTCTAACAGCCGTGTACCGCAGGTCTCTAGAGGAACGGAGGGTTCCAAATGATTGGAAAAGAGCACAGATAGTCCCAGTCTTCAAGAAGGGTCGTCGAACATATGCGCAAAACTATAGACCTATATCTCTGACGTCGATCTGTTGTAGAATTTTAGAACATGTTTTTTGCTCGAGTATCATGTCGTTTTTGGAAACCCAGAATCTACTATGTAGGAATCAACATGGATTCCGGAAACAGCGATCGTGTGAGACCCAACTCGCTTTATTTGTTCATGAGACCCAGAAAATATTAGATACAGGCTCCCAGGTAGATGCTATTATTCTTGACTTTCGGAAGGCGTTCGATACAGTTCCGCACTGTCGCCTGATAAACAAAGTAAGAGCCTACGGAATATCAGACCAGCTGTATGGCTGGATTGAAGAGTTTTTAGCAAACAGAACACAGCATGTTGTTATCAATGGAGAGACGTCTACAGACGTTAAAGTAACCTCTGGCGTGCCACAGGGGAGTGTTATGGGACCATTGCTTTTCACAATATATATAAATGACCTAGTAGATAGTGTCGGAAGTTCCATACGGCTTTTCGCGGATGATGCTGTAGTATACAGAGAAGTTGCAGCATTAGAAAATTGTAGCGAAATGCAGGAAGATCTGCAGCGGATAGGCACTTGGTGCACGGAGTGGCAACTGACCCTTAACATAGACAAATGTAATGTATTGCGAATACATAGAAAGATGGATCCTCTATTATATGATTATATGATAGCGGAACAAACACTGGTAGCAGTTACTTCTGTAAAATATCTGGGAGTATGCGTGCGGAACGATTTGAAGTGGAATGATCATATAAAATTAATTGTTGGTAAGGCGGGTACCAGGTTGAGATTCATTGGGAGAGTGCTTAGAAAATGTAGTCCATCAACAAAGGAGGTGGCTTACAAAATACTCGTTCGACCTACACTTGAGTATTGCTCATCAGTGTGGGATCCGTACCAGATCGGTTTGACGGAGGAGATAGAGAAGATCCAAAGAAGAGCGACGCGTTTCGTCACAGGGTTATTTGGTAACCGTGATAGCGTTACGGAGATGTTTAATAAACTCAATTGGCAGACTCTGTAAGAGAGGCGCTCTGCATCGCGGTGTAGCTTGCTCGCCAGGTTTCGAGAGGGTGCGTTTCTGGATGAGATGTCGAATATATTGCTTCCCCCTACTTATACCTCCCGAGGAGATCACGAATGTAAAATTAGAGAGATTAGAGCGCGCACGGAGGCTTTCAGACAGTCGTTCTTCCCGCGAACCATACGCGACTGGAACAGGAAAGGGAGGTAATGACAGTGGCACGTAAAGTGCCCTCCGCCACACACCGTTGGGTGGCTTGCGGAGTATAAATATAGATGTAGATGTAAAGCATCAGCTTCCGCTCCGCAGTGTTTCATGAAGTAAGGGCAGGTGACTCTGTTGATGGCGATCCGTTCGTAAGACAGGGACATTAGTCTCGGCTTTCTCCTTGGTGCTGTTCGAGAAGTGTACGCCAAGTGGCGGTTTCAACTCTAACTTCTCTCATCAATATCATACAACACAAACGCAATAACTCCCTACAGGCGCAACAGTCATACTCACCTACGCGGTACAAATAGACGTAAATGAAATTCTTATCATGTTCGATTCCATGGGAATGATTGTGCCCGTCGTCCACTAATGTTATCCAGGACAGAAAGGGGATCACCATTGGTCCTGTTGTCATCTCTTTTTATTGCAGGTCTAGACTTCAGCTGACTTGGAGACTGTGCAGATAAAAAAATGAAAAAAAACAAGAATATTATGAATGTTTATGAAATTTATTGCAAGAGTTTTCCTGACAAAACTCTTGAAGATTCTTTGACAATATTATTATTACTATTGTATTTCTAACAATAGAGATTCGCTGGAGGAAGTATTCTTCTTTTGAATCTCGGCGTTGTCGATCCCGGGACTCCACAACTGCGGCGATCGACGATTTAGTATTGATGGTTCTGCACAATCTCAAACAAAAACGGGAGGGGAATGAAAATGACAGCATATCCATAATTACTGTAGCGAGAATAAATCCACTTCCGGGATATTGAACGTTACTTTTGAGAAAAGACGGCAATGTCGCTCGTCGCTGGTTTTGACGCGTGTTATTGTAAATTCGATGCAGGCTCTTGAAATTATTTTCGCCACAGGATGTAAATCTTGCTGGTAAGACTCAAACATATATAATGTCCAATGTGAAGTGTACGGGTATTAAAAGAATGAATTACGTTTTCCTGTTTTCTTGTCTTTGGCGATGATTATATTCGCCGTTTATCCATCAAGATGAGTTCTTTCGAATTACAGTGCTTTTTAATCCTTCCACCTTTTATAGATACGAAACATTAAAGTCACAATTCTGATTGCAGTGGTGCACTATCCCTTCCATAGAACAATGTATACGTCTCTCAACTCTTCTAGGAAGACAACACAAAACAAAAGAAATTAGAAATTATATCCAAGTCGGCTAACATGGCCAGAGATACAATATACGACAGTCTCTTTCCAGTATCGCTCCTGCCACTCGCTTCCACGATATCTTTGAGTGTCAATATTGCACTACTGGCCCTTAAAATTACTACATCAAGAAGAAATGCAGATGATAAACGGGGATTCATTCGACAAATATAATATAATAGAAATGGCATGTGATTACATTTTCACACACCTTCGGTGCATAGATCCTGAGAAATCAGTACCCAGAACAACCACCTCTGGCCGTAATAACGGCCTTGATACGCCTGGGCATTGAGTCAAACAGAGCTTGAATGGCGTGTACAGGTACAACTGCCGATGCAGCTTCAACACGATACCACAGTCCATC
This sequence comes from Schistocerca serialis cubense, assembly GCF_023864345.2. NCBI lineage: Eukaryota > Metazoa > Arthropoda > Insecta > Orthoptera > Acrididae > Schistocerca > Schistocerca serialis. The sequence goes on from NC_064642.1 coordinate 66,445,170, forward strand.
AAGAGTAGTAACTGGCGTATTGTGACAAGCCAGTTGCTCGGCCACCATTGACCAGACATTTTCAGTTGGTGAGAGATCTCGAGAATGTGCTGGCCAGGACAGCAGTCGAACATTTACTGTATCCAGAAAGGCCCGTACAGGTCCTGCAATATGCGGTCGTGCATTACCCTGCTGAAATGTAGGGTTACGCAGGGATCCAATGAAGGGTAGAGCCACGGGTCGTAACATATCTGAAACGTGACGTCCACTGTTGAAAATGCCGTCAATGCGAACAAGAGGTGAGCGAGACGTGTAACCAATGGCACCCCGTACCATCACGCCCGGTGATACGCCAGTATGGCGATGACGAATACACGCTTCCAATGTGCGTTCACCGCGATGTCGCCTAACACGGATGCGACCATCATGATGCTGTACACAGAACCTCGATTCATCCGAAAAAATGACGTTTTACCATTCGTTGTTGAGTACCCCATGACAGTCGCTCCTGTCTGTGATGCAGCGTCAAAGGTAACCGCAGCCATGGTCTCCGAGCTGATAGTTCATGCTGCTGCAAAGGTCGTCGAACTTTTCGTGCAGATGGTTGTTGTCTTGAAACGTCCCCATCTGTTGACTCAGGGATCGACACGTGGCTGCACGATCCGTTACAGCCATGCGGATAAGATGCCTGTCATCTCGACTGCTAGTGATACGAGTCCGTTGGGATCCAGCACGGCGGTACATATTACGCTCCTGAAGCCACCGATTCCATATTCTGCTAACAGTCATTGGATCTCGACCAACGCGAGCAGCAGTGTCGCGATACGATAAACCGCAGTCGCGATAGACTACAATCCGACCTTTATCAAAGTCGGAAACGTGATGGTACGCATTTCTCCTCCTTACACGAGCCATCACAACAAAGTTTCACCAGGCAACGCCGATCAACTGCTGTTTGCGTATGACAAATCAGTTGGAAACTTTCCTCATGTCAGCACGTTGTAGGTGTCGCCACCGGCGGCAACCTTGTGTGAATGCTCTGATAAACTAATCTTTTGCATATCACACCGTTTTCTTCCTGTTGGTTACATTTCGCGTCTGTAGCACGTCATCTTCGTAGTGCAGCAATTTTAACTGCCGGTAGTGTACCTCCGTAGCTTTTAACGTATTACTGAATGCACAACTGTATTAGCCAGTCCAGACACAATGAAAAGCAATTGTGCAATAAAGTCCAAACCATAATCGATGCAAACTTGGAAATTTATGGTAAGGTCTTCTACGAGCAAATTGATGATGTCATCGGTCCCCAAGCTTACACGCTACTTAATATAAGCTTAACTTACGCTAAGGACGACACACACTCCCATGCCCGAGAGAGGACTAGAACCTCCGACAGGGGCAGCCGCGCGGGCTGTGATCAGATGCCTGAGACGCGCGGCTATATATACGAATGTATTTACAACAGCACATATTCTAGCCTAAATTAGACATGCATAAGCATTAGTCAAACTAATGTTGTACTAATGTGAGCGCAAACCTGAGTTAGACTGAAATATGAGTCGTTATAATTACGTTCGGTCTACATACCCACTGATGTAGGTGCACTCTCATGTAAAGTCTAGATTTGCAGTGCCATAAAAATAGATGAAATCACGACCGATGCTGACCTTCTTTCGGTCGTACAAAAGTCTTACATATGCGTAAAGAAAGAGGCCATTGTGTGCGGCGGAAGTAAATCTTTTGCTGCTAGGTGTCTGAACTTACTCCTTCAGATCTCACAGTCAATAAAACCACACGGCTCGACTCTGCCTGACACCTCGAATTCCTTTGAACATGTCCGAAAGGACAGTCACCATGCTGTCATATAACTGATACGCCTATCTGAGCAATGGATCCACCTTCGTCACTGTGGGGTCCTGCCCACTCGTCTTGTACAGGCACACAGTTTGTGGATCACTAATAACAGCTGTCGCAGCGTTCTCTGCTGGGGCTGTCCGCATACTGTCCGAATACTGAGAGGCCGAGGCTGGCAGGAGCGGCGCTTATATTCGCTTCTTGTAGAGGCCGCTCCTGTAGTGGTGTAGTCCTAGTCAACGGGCTATTGGCTTAAGTCGTCTCACGGCCTTCTCTTCTCCTGCGTTCTTCATATTCATTCTGGTGCTTGTGATTACGCCAGAACAATCAGTGCTTATGTACAAATACGTCCGACCTCTAGTACGAAGAGTAGTGAAGAGTGATTAAAATAGGCTGGGACTGCGGACACGTGGCGCTCGGTGGGAATGGGGATCGGCCGTGAGGCGTGTAGAGATAGTCCGCCCAGTTGGGATAACGCTGTGGCCTGGATGGAACAGTCATTAACGCACTTACCTAGTAAGTAGGAGACCCATGGTTCAAACCGCATTCCGGTACACATTTTCGTTCGTCGCCGTATGATTTTCCTTTAATATACCGCTGCAGCGGACAGCAAAGATCCCCTTCAATTTACATAGTTGTTATCTGGTGGTACTATGCAGGAGAACCAAGTACCAGTCACAGACGAAACACAGAAAAAGGCCTCTGAAAAGGTGCCGGTACTATCATAACCCATAACACGCCCTGAAATGATAAATGATTGTCTTCATCGACAGCTGAGAAAGACGACTGAGGACAACGCGTGCCATGTGGTCCTGATCTGCTCGAAGTTTAATAACCTGGCCACCTACATCTACATCTACATGGTTACTACGCATTTCACACTTAAGTGCCTTGCAGAGGGTTAATCGAATCATTATCATACATTCCAGTCTCAAATGGTGCGTGGGTAAAAGGAACAACTAAATCTTTCCTTTCGAGCTCTGATTTCTCTTCTTTTATTATGATTATCATTTCTCTCTACGTAGGGGGGTGTCAACAAAATATTTTCGCATTCGGAAGAGAAAGTTGGTGATTGAAATTTCGTAAATAGATCTCGCCGCAAAGAAAACCACCTATGTTTCAGATACTGCCACACCAACTCGCGTATCATATCAGTGACATTCTCACCACCATTGCGCGATAACACGAAACGAGCTGCCCTTCTTTGTACTTTTTCGATGTCCTCCGTAAATCCTACCTGGTAAGGATCCCACACAGCGCAGCAATATTCCAGCAGAGGACGGACGAGTGTAATGTAGGCTGTCTCTTTAGTGGGTTTGCGCATCTTCTGAGTGTTCTGCCAACAAAGTGCAGTCTTTGTTTCGCCTTCCCCACAACACTGTCTATGTGGACTTTACAATTTAAGTTGCTCGTAATTGCAATTCCTTGGTATTTAGTCGAACTGACCGCCCTTAGATTTGTGCGATTTCTCGTGTACCCAAAATTTATCTGATTTCTTTTAGTACCCATGTGGATGACTTCGCACTTTTCTTTGTTTAGTGCCAATTGCCACTCTTCGCACCATACAGAAATTCTCTCTAGATCATTTTGTAATTGGAATTGATCGTCTGATGATTCTACTAGACGGTAAATTACAGCGTCATCTGCAAACAATCTAAGGAGGCTACTCAGATTATCACCTAGATCATTTATATAAATCAGGAACAGCAGAGGGCCCATGATACTACCATGCGGAACGCCAGATATCACTTCTGTTCTACTCGACGATTTACTGTCTATCACTACGAACTGTGCCCTCTCTGAGAGAAAATCACATCTACATCTACATCTACATCTACATCTATACTCCGCGAGCCACCTTACGGTGTGTGGTGGAGGGTACTTATTGTACCACTATCTGATCCCCCCTTCCCTGTTCCATTCACGAATTGTGCGTGGGAAGAACGACTGCTTGTAAGTCTCCGTATTTGCTCTGATTTCTCGGATCTTTTCGTTGTGATCATTACGCGAGATATATGTGGGCGGTAGTAATATGTTGCCCATCTCTTCCCGGAATGTGCTCTCTCGTAATTTCGATTATAAACCTCTCCGTATTGCGTAACGCCTTTCTTGAAGTGTCCGCCACTGGAGCTTGTTCAGCATGTCCGTAACGCTCTCGCGCTGACTAAATGTCCCCATGACGAATCGCGCTGCTTTTCGCTGGATCATGTCTATCTCTTCTATTAATCCAACCTGGTAAGGGTCCCATACTGATGAGCAATACTCAAGAATCGGACGAACAAGCGTTTTGTAAGCTACTTCTTTCGTCGATGAGTCACATTTTCTTAGAATTCTTCCTATGAATCTCAACCTGGCGCCTGCTTTTCCCACTATTTGTTTTATGTGATCATTCCACTTCAGATCGCTCCGGATAGTAACTCCTAAGTATTTTACGGTCGTTACCGCTTCCAATGATTTACCACCTATGGCATAATCGTACTGGAATGGATTTCTGCCCCTACGTATGCGCATTATATTACATTTATCTACGTTTAGGGAAAGCTGCCAGCTGTCGCACCATGCATTAATCCTCTGCAGGTCCTTCTGGAGTACGTACGAGTCTTCTGATGTTGCTACTTTCTTGTAGACAACCGTGTCATCTGCAAATAGCCTCACGGAGCTACCGATGTTGTCAACTAAGTCATTTATGTATATTGTAAACAATAAAGGTCCTATCACGCTTCCCTGCGGTACTCCCGAAATTACCTCTACATCTGCAGATTTTGAACCGTTAAGAATGACATGTTGTGTTCTTTCTTCTAGGAAATCCTGAATCCAATCACAAACCTGGTCCGATATTCCGTAAGCTCACGAATCCAGTCACACAACTGAGACGATACTCCATATGCGCGAGATTTAATTAATAGCCGCTGGTGAGGAACACTATCAAAAGCCTTCTGTGAGTGGCGCTGTCTGTCAGTGTGACTCTCCAATGGCAGCAGTTTAGCGACCTGGCGCATGCAGCGGCCGGGGCGTAAGGTCTTTCTTTTCGCGAAGCGGAACTATAGAGTAGCATGGGCCCTCTCTTGCGGCTGCGGTGTACTTTTCCTCGTTGTATTGCCGAGATGGGTTGAGATGTATTTACGTGTTGACGTCGCAGACAATGCATCGCGCTATTATGGGTGATATAGCGGAGTTGTGTTCTGTTTCGTTCTCTACTAACAAGGGAACCTCCCCATCGCACCCCCCTCAGATTTTGTTATAAGTTGGCACAGTGGACAGGCCTTGAAAGACTGAACACAGATCAATCGAGAAAACAGGAAGAAGTTGTGTGGAACTACGGAAAAAATAAGTAAAATATTTCAAACTGAGTAGTCCAAGATAAGCAACATCAAGGATAGTGTCAATTCAGGAGCGCCGTGGTCCCGTGGTTAGCGTGTAGAACGCCGAAACGAAAGGTCCTTGGTTCAAGTCTTCCCTCGGGTAAAACTTTTACTTATTTTCGCAAAGTTATGATCTGTCAGTTCGTTCGTTGACGTCTCTGTTCACTGCGATAAGTTTAGTGTCTGTGTTTTGCGACCGCACCGCAAAACGGTGCGATTAGTAGACGAAAGTACGTTCCTCTCCAATGGGAACCGAAAACATTTGATCGCAAGGACATAGGTCAACCGATTCCTCCACAGGAAAACACGTCTGATATATTCTATACGACACTGGTGACGGCATGTGCGTCACATGACAGGAATATGTTGTCGACCGACCTAACTTGCACACTTGGCGAATGGGTAAAAAGATTTTTCTACCTTGCCCGATTTAGGTTTTCTTGTGGATGTGATAATAACTCCCAAAAAAGTGATGAAAACATAACAGTTTGTCACATAAACTGCAACAAATTAATGCAACAGTTTCACAGTCACACAGTTTTCCCTGTGCTCTGTCAAAACATATGTTTTTAACGTTTTCCAATTTTTTCCGTGTGTAGACCGTCAAATCCTGCGTATGTCCAAGCAAATCTGAACATGTCATGGAATTTTCGAGAGCGAAGTTGACTGTGTGAGTGCCTGAACTTTGATAATTGACACACGTCAATTGCTAGAAAATAAAAAAGAAAGTTTTTACTCGCAGGAAGACTTGAATGGAGGTTCTTTCGTATCGCAGTTGTTTACGCTAACCACGAGACTACGGCGCTCCTCAGATCACTTTGTCCTTGATGTGGCTTATGTTACACATCGACTACTCAATTTGTATATTTTGCTTATTTTTTTCATCGTTCAACAAAACTTATTCCTGTTTTCTCGATTGATCTGTGTTCAGTTTTTCAAGGCCTATCCACTGTGCCAACTTATAACTAAATCTGAGGGGGGTGCGATGGGGAGGTTCCCTTGTAAGTAGCTGAAGTTTTTAACCTACTTTTATCGAATGTTGGTAGCATTGTGTTGCACTCTTACTTTCTGCGAGTTGTTTCAAGATTTTGTTTTGTAGGGACGAGCAAACAGAAGTCTCAGTGCTTTCGCGATCAGTGTAGTGTGTCCTTGTGTTCGTAGTCAATCGTAACTCACGTGGTCTTTAATGCACTGGCATTGCTGTGAGCGGTTTAGCAAAGGGCGTGTGATTAGTTGTTACGAATACGTGTTGTGTGTGTCTTGGACGCGAGCCACTGGTACTGATAGCTTTTGACATTTGTCGGCCTCACGTTTTCCACAAGTGAACGTGTGTGATGCCGGAGGGTCTAGACACCACGACTAGTGAAAGCGGTTTGATCGTTTTGGGAGGCTTCCAGCGTGATGTGACGATTCTAATGGGTCACTTATATTTGTCATCCGTGTGAAACGAATTCAAATGGCTCCGAGCACTATGGGACTTAACATCCGAGGTCATCAGTCTCCTAGAACTTAGAACCACTTAAACCTAACTAGCCTAAGGGCATCACACACATCCATGTCCGAGGCAGGATTCGAAGCTGCGACCGTAGCAGTCGCGTGGTTCCGGACTGAAGAGCCTAGAACCGCGGCCGGCTTGTGAAACGACTAAGGTTCAGTCCGCGAAGGCATACTGCTAATGTTTGGTATTGTCAGCTATACATTGAGGTTGGCTTGTGAAGTCTGATATCCTATGTTTGGTTTCTTTAACAGTGATTGCATCGTATAGCGAGTTCCACGATGTGTAACGAAACCCACACAGGGATGCTACGAAGGATGCTTTGGAAGCGAGAGTATTTTTCGAATTTTCTTCTCCGCTGTCAAAATGGTTGGTTATTGGCTTATGAAATGTGTAAGTAATCGTTAGCTGCGGTCATGTTCCATCAACACCAGGCTATGATTTACAGGGTGATTCAAAAAGAATTCCACAACCTTAGGAATTTAAAACTCTGCAACGACAAAAGGCAGAGCTAAGCACTATCTGTCGGCTAATTAAGGGAGCTATAAAGTTTCATTTAGTTGTACATTTGTTAGCTTGAGGCGCTGTTGACTAGGCGTCAGGGTCAGTTGATGCTAAGATGGCGACCGCTCAACAGAAAGCTTTTTGTGTTATTGAGTACGGCAGAAGTGAATCGACGACAGTTGTTCAGCGTGCATTTCGAACGAAGTATGGTGTTAAACCTCCTGATAGGTGGTGTATTAAACGTTGGTATAAACAGTTTACAGAGAATGGGTGACAGAGCACTTCATCACTGGCCTCCAAGAAGCCCTGATCTTACCCCCTGCGATTTTTTCTTATGGGGGTATGTTAAGGATATGGTGTTTCAGCCACCTCTCCCAGCCACCATTGATGATTTGAAACGAGAAATAACAGCAGCTATCCAAACTGCTACGCCTGATATGCTACAGAGAGTGTGGAACGAGTTGGAGTATCGGGTTGATATTGCTCGAGTGTCTGGAGGGGGCCATATTGAACATCTCTGAACTTGTTTTTGAGTGAAAAAAAACCTTTCTAAATACTCTTTGTAATGATGTATAACAGAAGGTTATATTATGTTTCGTTCATTAAATACACATTTTTAAAGTTGTGGTATCCTTTTTGAATCACCCTGTATTTTCTGCGGCAGGCACCGACAAGGTGTGGTCACATCGGGATTCTGGGGATTCTGTGGTTTCTCAATAGCATATGTGTTCCTCGTCTATCATGTAACACATGTTCGAGTATCGGTTATACCTCCATAGTGGCCGGCCGGTGTGGCCGTGCGGTTCTAGTCGCTTCAGTCTGGAACCGCGTGACCGCTACGGTCGCAGGTTCGAATCCTGCCTCGGGCATGGATGTGTGTGATGTCCTTAGGTTAGTTAGGGCTAAGTATTTCTAAGTTTTAGGGGACTAATGACCACAGATGTTAAGTCCCATAGTGCTCAGAGCCATATACCTCCATAGTGTTGTAGATTGTTAGGCACTCACGTGCCGTATGTGTGTTTTGGTAGTCCAACTTTGAGAGCTTGCTTCTTGCTGCAGGAATCGACAAGCTGATGCCAGCATTGGTATGTAGTAACTTTTCTTGCCGTGTGTGATACCGATATATCTTGTACCACGTGCTCGGGAATCGGTTATACGACGGTTGACCAGAAAGTAATGCACCGAATTTTTTTGTTCAACAATTCTTTTATGAACATAATGAGAATTACACATACGAAAAAAATGGTGTTTTATCTACACATTCTATTTATCCACGTAATCTCCATTCCGTTCTATGGCTTCCTCCAGCGTGAAACAAGGGCGTGTATGCCCTGTCGGTGCCAATCCTTGTCCTGGTGCCGGAGCCAGTGCTTCACTGTTTGTATCACTTCCTCATCGTCCTCGAAATGTCTACCATGAATGTCATCATTTAATGGCCCAAACATGTGGAAGTCCGAAGGGTCTAGGTCAGGGCTGTAGGATGGATGGGGTAACACTGTCCAACCCTGTTTTGCGATGTGTTCATCAGTCACGGATTGTGTGGGGCAGAGCGTTATCGTGCAGTAAAACATCTCCTGGGTTCCTGAGGAGCCGAAGTCGCCAGAAGCGCGTCTTTAGTTTTGTTAATGAGTTCACATGTGCTTCTGATTTAATGGTATGGCCTCTTGGCATCACGTCAGTGAGAACCACCCCTTCACAGTCCAGGAACACGGTGATCATGACCTTACCGCCGGAAGCAGTTGCTTTGAATTCTTTCTTCTGTTGGGAGTAGGAATGGCGCCATTTCATCGACTGTCGGTTTGTTTCGGGCTCAAAGTGGTGAACCCAGGATTAATCAACTGTCATAGTCAGGGGAAAGAAGACCGCCTCTTCAGGTTCAAATCGTTGCAACAAATGGAGACAAATGTTTTTTCTGTGTGATTTGTGGTCCACCATTAGACACTGCGGGACCCATCTGGCACACACTTTTGAACATCCAAGAGTGTGGATAATTGCATCCACACTTCCTTTGCTCATTGACAGATGCAGCGCCAGCTGCAGAGTCGTAATGCTTTTGTCCTCGCGAATGGCAGCATCAGGTCGCTGCTACATGTCAGGTGTGACAGCCGTGGATGGTCTCCCCGACAGCTGCAAATCGTGGACCTGAGCCGAACCATCTTCTGATGGTCTCACCCTACGTGACCAGCGACTAACTGTACTTCTGTCGAGTCCGCAGCACTTGGTCTAGTGGCTAGCGTTGCTGACTCTGGATCATGGGGTCCCTGGTTCGATTCCCGGCCGGTTTGGGGATTTTCTCTGCCCGGGGACGGGGTGTTTGTGTTACCCTCATCATTTCATCATCATCATCATTCGAGACAGTGGCTAGATTGGACTTCATAAAAATTGCGACTTTATACGGGCGCTGTGGACCGCGCACTTGAGCGCCCCACAAACCAAACATCTTCATCGTCATCACTTTTGTCGACAGGAGATGCTCCATAGACTTTGCACAAGCGTTTGTGAATATTCCCCACAGTTTCTTTCTCTGCAGTGAGGAATTCAATGACGGCACGTTGCTTGTAACGTACATCACTTACATCCGCCATTTTGAAACTGTCCTGCAGCTATGCTTTCTGTCGGAAGTGACGAAAACTTTGCGCGCTCACTCACGAGACTTCAGTAATACATAGGTAACTTTCTCATTTGTAGCGTTGTTTGCGGCTGAGAAAAAAATGCGGTGCCCTAGTTTCTGGGCAACCCTCGCACCTCCAGAGTGAGTGGTTCAGCTGTAAATCTGTTACAGCTCCATTGTGAGTGGTTCGACGGTTACGTGTGATCCATGATTAGGCACACATGTGTCATGTGTGATTTGTTGATGCGACTACGTGAAAGATCAGTGCCTTATAATCTGTCTGTCAGGTGTATTTTATTAGCTGTTGTGTTCAGACCTCGTAGTCTGTGTTTGAAATATGTTTTATTATCTACCTCAGTGGTATGACACGAGTAGTGCTTATTGACGAGGAAATAAGTTCTGTATGTCATACGAGAGGTCGACCCGAAAGTTTCGCGTGATTTTCTGTGCCGAATCTGTAGTGACTGGGTTAGGAAGTGCAAGCACCACTGTGCGTTTGATTATTGCTTTGTTGTGCCGTTCAATGGCCTGCGATTCGCGAGAGCCGTGTTTCACAGAGTATTAAACTTGTCTGAAGACGGTTTCTTAATTGCTACGATTATGTTTTTCGTTGCTGGACGAGCGTGGGAAACCTCAATTTTGTCACCGCCTTACGTTCTTTTGTATTTGAGTGTTCTCATTGCGATTTTCATATTACTTGCCTACTGATTAGCGTGTGGCTTCGACTTCTGTTGTGAATTTTGAGAGGTTTTAAGAATCGATGTCCTTGTGGGTGATTGTATGACCATGTTCTCTATTGGTCTGTGTCCTTTTTTTTACTAATGTGTCCATTTTATGTTAAATTTCGCCCAATAATACGTAAGGAATAACGGACGTGTGCTCGTTCTCGCCGCAGTTCTGTTCCTCAGTGGCGGTCTTATTTCTCATCTGAAACATCCTGCAATAAGAACTGTTCTTATTATGTAGTGTGTAATTAGCCTAGGTTTTGCTTATCACGATGATCGCCGCTGTAATCCAGGTTTTACTGTTAGTCACGCCAGCGACTAGTTTTGCAATAAAGGTATTAGGTCTCCAATTAAACTGAAGACGTAGTTTAAGTTACAGCTATTGCCAATTACCGGAGTCACAGCTCATCATAAGGACCTACTCGCATAGCTATAAGCGACGCCTTGCTCGTTAGCTTTAACTAATTGTGACCGCTTTGGTTTGCGTAGCTTGGAAGAGTGGCCTATGTTACTCACTGGCTACACGGAAATGGCGCGTTCATGGTGAATGCTCCTTTCTTACTCACTATGCTTGTTTTCATGATGAAGGTTTATTGAGGTCAGAATCTTAATAATGTTTCTCTGATTTTACGGGAATGCTCAGGTGATTGTTTTTTGTCTGATTTTAAATGTCATCGGACAGTGGTGTCGTCCCTTGAAAAGAGACCAGTTGCTTATTCCGACCTTTGTTGTGGAGCAAGAATGTTCCGCTTTCCGTCTGTCTTGCTCTCTCGGCAGTCAATGTGGAGCGTACCGTCGCTGCCACTGACACTACGATAGTCTGTCCCTTAAGAATCCTCATTTCCGGCACATTGCTCAGTCAAGGGACGTCGGCCGTTCCAAATTGACGAGCGGACGTGCAGGAAGAGACTCACTGAGGTTCTGGAAGATACATACAGGGATGTAGAGGCGTGCCGACTTCACTCCAATTGTCAGCTCCGCCAGGTTTCTCAGTTGAGGCTCGACGTCGTGAAGAGCCGGATCGACATGGCCCCACAGGTTCTCGATTAGGTTTAAATTCTGGCAGTTTAGTGGTCAGGAGAGGAAAATAAGCTGACCTTCCTGCTATTCGAACCACGCACGTACACGTGAGCTATGTGACACGTTGCATTGTCCTGCCGGTAGATGCCACTGTGGTGAGGAAATAACAAACGGTATATAGGAGAGTACATGGTCCCCACGGGTATCAATAGTGCCTCCCAGAATTACGAGGTCACCCAGGGAATGACAGACCATAACACTCCTTCTCTCCGGTCTAGACTCTTCTCACCATTGTTGTAGGACACTGCGAGCCAACAACCATCTTTCCAGTGGAGCATGAAATGTGATTCATCTGAAAGGGCTACCTGTCTCCACTGTGCGGACGTCCATTTGCGTTTGCTGACGTGTGGAAACCAGCGGATGAATAGCAATCAGCATGGTTGCACGAACCAGGCAGCTGCTGCAGGAACCCATAGCAACGTCGCTGAGGAGACACTGTTTGTAGCCTCTTGGTTCACCTGGGCGATTAGATGATGAACAGCTGCACGTCCATTCGCTCGTTCACATCTCCACAGCTGTCGCTCAACTAGTTCGTCTATGGTCCGTGGTGCACCGCAGGTGCCTAGGCGCCGGTTTTGGAGAGCGGCATTTTGCCATGCACGGTATGCTTTAACCACGGAAGCACGCGAACAGTTTACAAACAAAGCCGTTTCGGAAATGCTTCAATCCTCGGTACGAAAACCAAATACCATGACCTTACAGACATCAAATCACTCTGTTTCCGCATTACTACAATGAATGCACTTTATTTTATGTGCTCCATTTTATCTACATGGCAACTTGGCGTGAGGTCCAACGCAAAACGAACACATTTTTGAAGACTGAATGACGAAAAGTCTGTCAAAACAGGACGTCTATAAATAAAGAAATATTAATGCGATCTTCATTTTAGAAAGTTTATTGCACTGCTTCGCGCGTCCTCCCGACACTTTTTTTGTACCCTCCAGCGCTGGTGCTGCCGCCTGCCGTTATGTTCGTGATTATTGGACGTTGACGCTGAAAACAGGCGGTGGTCACGTTAATGTGACTCTAGCATATAAAAGCGGAACGGAGACAGGGGAATGATTCTAGCAACAAAACGGGTCACAAATACGAAAATCACTAACACATTCGACTTCGACAAAGAGTAGATTGTTGTGGTATGGCACCTGGGAACGAGCACCTCGGGAACACCGAAGCTGGTCGGCTGTTTGCTTGTTACTGTCGTGAACGTCTGTGGAAAGTAGTTGAAATACAGCGAAATCACTATTAGATGAACAGTTGAACGTCCATGCCGCATTACAGAACGTCGAGACTGCAGAATTGTTCACTGTGTAAAGCAGGTTAGGCGGCGTTCTGCTGCATGTCTAATGAGCGAGTGCAGTGCTGTACAGGCACAAGTTTCTTTAGGAACACTCCGTCCAGCTGACTTTATTTAACACACGACATGCTCAAATCCGACTGCATAGGGATGGGAAAAATCGACCGGTTAAAATCAATACCGGTATTTTACTTCTGAATAACCGGTATTTAAGGTATTTGTTTCGTCTCCAATATAACAGGTTTCTTTTTAATTTTTTTACTAATATCTGGATAAAAAAACGGCATGTCAACTCGTCACAACAGCAGGGCTAAAACGTTTTATTTCTAAAAAAAACTTTATTTACAAACGAGTAATGTTTATTCGTAAAATTCGCATTGCTTCGAAACACTTGGTGTAGTAGAAAATAGGAATGGCAATCAGTGCTAATTTCAAAACAACGCTGACTGTTGTAAACCAGTAAGAAGCACATGACATAATCATGTATAATATTGCTGAAACACTCATGTACCCGTTGCTGTGTCGCGTGGCCTGTTAGTGGTACCTATACACATGCAGTGTGTATGACATGTTCCAACTTGATCTGTATGGTCGTTTATCGCTGTCGTCCGTGAACATTTACTGTGCAGCACAACGCTACCATCTCTAGTCCGGAAGTTTTGTACGAAGTGCGGTAGTAATGAAGGGCAATGATTTGTTTAACTAAATAGATTAAAAGTGGGAGGAGAAACAACAAACTTGCAACATCATATAAGGAGAAAACATCTCTGCTGCCCCTTGGAAGGGAAGATTAATTTGGTTGATAAACCTACAATTTTATTTACGTGTTATGAAGTTAGGATGCTATGAAATCCTTAATTTTGTTATTGTTGTTTCAGGATGAAAAATGCACGGCATCCTAAAGTGACGCTGCAACGAAGTTGTCATCTTTCGACGTTTCGCTCTCGCAGTCCCAGTGTCCGTCTCATTTACTTTCGGCGTATTTAGTGCATCGGTGTGACAAACTTATAGCACAGCTTCAACTCCAATTAAATCAAGATTTCGTACTTCTTCACTTCACTAAATTTTATCAGTCTTTGTTCGATGTCAACATTCATATCTTAAAATAACAATAAATAAAAAACCGAAAATCGGTTATTTTGATAACCGATTATTCTGAGCGGTTCTAACAGTCACATTAAAATTCAGGCAACAAGAACTGGTATAACCAAAAACAGATTGTCTAAGCGATAACCGTCATTCTTGGCAGATCATCGAGGATAGACTGTTGATCAATGTCACTGGTCGAATGAATCACGTTTCATGTAACATCGAGCGATGGTTCTGTCCAGATATACAGGCATCCAAGACAATAGCTGGTCAAGCCGGCCGAAGTGGCTGTGCGGTTAAAGGTGCTGCAGTGTGGAACCGCAAGACCGCTACGGTCGGAGGTTCGAATCCTGCCTCGGGCATGGATGTTTGAGATGTTCTTAGGTTAGGTAGGTTTAACTAGTTCTAAGTTCTAGGGGACTCATGACCTCAGCAGTTGAGACTCATAGTGCTCAGAGCCATTTGAACCATTTTTGAATAGCTGGTCGGAACAAGTACAGTGCCACGGATACAGGTCGTTAGGGGGCCGTATTACCCTACAGAACACTATCAGATAGGCAACAATGGGACTTTTTGTATTAGTCGAAGGCATCATGACATCTGTAGAAAGGTGAATACTATTGCAAACCACTGTCATCGTCGACTTGGATGACTGTCCGTGTCACAAGCGCTGAATCGTGCAATGGTGTTAAAGGATCATGATTATGAACGCGTCTTGGTGGTTTGGCCACCAAAGTCAGCTGATACGAACCCGATGGAACACATGGGGTGAGCACCAACTCACTGTGTCCACTGTCTATGGGAATTGCTTGTTCTGTGTGTACTCCTTTTGATCAGCTAGAACATTATGACCACCTACTAAATAGCCGGTATGACCGCCTTCGACACGGATGACAGCTGCGACGCGTCGTGCTATGGAAGGAATGAAGTCTTGGTACGTCTCTGGAGGGAGTTGATACCACATCTGCATACACACGTCACCTAGTACCCGTAAACTGATGAGCTCTGACGCCACGTTCAATCACATCCCAGATGTATTCGATCGGCTCCAGATCTGGCGAGTTGGGGTGCCAGTACATCAGTTACAGTTCGCCACTGTGTTTCTCGAACCACTCCGTTGCATCCTGGACTTGTGACCACGCACACCATCTTGTTGAAAAATGCCACTGCCACCGGGAAACATGATGGTCATGAAGGAGTATTCGTGGTCTAGAATAAGTGTACTATACTCGTTGGTTATCATGGTGCCTTGCACAAGCTCTACTTGACCCATAGATGTCCACGGGAATGTTACCCAGAGCATAATGGAGGCGCCACCCTCTTGCCTCTGTCCCGTAGTACAGGTTCTTAAGAGCTGTTCCCCTGGAAGCCGACGGATTCGTGCCGTCCCTTTGGCATAATGAATTAGGTATCGGGATTAATGAGACCATGCAACGCTCTGCCACTGCGCCAACGTCCAGTGCCGATGGTCACGTACCCTTTTCGGTCCTAGCTGTCGATGACCTGGTGTTAACACTGGAACAGGAATGAGTCGTCGGCTGCAGAGGCCCATCGTTAGGAGCATTCGGTGCCCTGAGTGTTCCGACACGCTTCTGCTCTGACGAGCATTAAAGTCTGATGTCTGTTCCGCCACTATTCGCCGCCAATTCCCAGCCTACGACGTGAGACATCTGTAAAGAGCGATGGCTGCCCAGCCCCACGAAATCAGGACGTTGTTTCACTTTGGTTTCGCCACGTATTGAAGACACTAACCACACTACTCCTCGAACATCAGACAAATGGTGCTGTTTCCGAAATGTACGTGCCGAGCCTCTGGCGCATTACAATCCGCCCTCTGTCATACTCGGATAGCTCGCGCGTCTTCCCAAATCTACAGCCGGATAGCCCGCTCACTTGTACTACATGCACTATGTGTGTGTCTGACTAGCAGCAGGTGACGCTGCTATCACCCGGACGAGTTTATATCGATAGTAGGTCGATGGTCATAATTTTCCTACCGATCAGTGTATATCCGAAATCCTGACAAGGACTGTTCAATCCATACCACGCTGAATCGCTGTTGTATTGGGTTATAAAGGTGGACCTACACACCATCAAGCAGGTGGCCCTCATCTTTTGGCTCTTCGTTGTATGTACCTAGATAAGTAAACAAATAGTTTGCTGATAGCCCACATGTTTGTATGAAATTAACAAAAAATTGATTGATGATGAATACAAGACCGCTATTTTTAAGAACTGGGCAACAGTTGTTTTAAATGTTTAATCGTAAACTGTGCTCTACTCTAATTAAGTGACTTCAGTACACTTATATGCATTTTAGAAATAATTAATTCAAGCAGAATTCAATTGGTCGCCATTTGAATTTCATTACAGTCACTGAAAAAATAATTGCGTAACTTGAAAGAGAATTGCTTTTCCTTAAGAACTGTTTTACACGTGACTAACATAGTTTAGGCACAGTCCACCTGATATAAAGACTAGGAAATTTAGCTTATTAAGTTTTACCTCACCTCAAGCTAAAGGAACAGACGTAGAAACCATCCTAAGCAGTGTGATTCTGCCAAAATAGTCAAATTTCATCCGACATAAAAATTTCAGAAGTTATATATATGGATGCAACAGAAAAAGTTGCAGGATCTTCGGCTCTTAGTATAACTGGTCCGCCATCTTCATCCCAAGAAAGATGAGACGTGGTACTAGCACCTACACTGTGACCGGTCTGCAACCACACGTACACCGTTGTCCCACATGTAGCCTAGCATCAGGCGAAGTCAGCTGTCTGCACAGACGTCTGCAAGCCAACTACGATGGCAGCGGTTCGAAGTAGCGATCCAGCACAAAACAACAACAATAACAACGTGGCTGGATTCCGCAGGGAACTCAGGCCGCCAGTACTGCGAGCCCTACTCTCACCGTCTGGTGGCATTTTGATCGACAACATGATGCGCTGGCAGCATGGAACTCTTTTCCGCCACAAGTCGCGTGCCCGGAAACAGTTCGCGCTGTATACCTCCACCTGAACATTACCTACTTTGGCGAGTGGCCCGTCAGAAGCCAGTCATCACTGAGAGTTATTCCAAACATTTGCGTCCCCCGCTCCTTCGTCCCTCAAGTGTACTGTAATCTCGACCAGCGCCGACGCTGGGCACAGTGTGTAGTAGCGGACGCCGGCCTGTACACCTAGGCCTCGTGCTCCAGCTCACTGTGATAGAGGTTCATCACGAACCTTCCCACACAGTTACTTGATTGTGTTCTCTCTACTTGTGACTATAATCAGACCTGTTCAGTAACTGGTAGTGTTATTTCATCCTCTAATTGTTCCTCCTATTCCAACCCCAAAGAAAGCAAGTGTTGAAAGATGTGAAAATTACCGAACTATCAGTTTAATCAGCCACGGCTGCAAAATACTAACACGAATTCTTTACAGACGAATGAAAAAACTGGTAGAAGCCGACCTCGGGGAAGATCAGTTTGGATTTCGTAGAAATGTTGGGACACGTCAGGCAATACTGACCCTACGACTTATCTTAGAAGATAGATTAAGGAAAGACAAACTTACGTTTCTAGCATTTGAAGAACTTAGAGAAAGCTTTTGAAAATGTTGACTGGAATACTCTCTTTCAAATTCTGAAGGTGGCAGGGGTAAAATACAGGGAGCGAAAAGCTATTTACAATTTGTACAGAAACCAGATGACAGTTATAAGAGTCGAGGGGTATGAAAGGGAAGCAGTGGTTGGGAAGGGAGTGAGACAGGGTAGTAGCCAATTCCCGATGTTACTTAATCTGTATATTGAGCAAGCAGTAAACTAAACAAAATAAAAATTCGGAGTAGGAATTAAAAACCATGGAGAAGAAATAAAAACTTTGAGGTTCGCCGATGACACTGTAATTCTGTTAGAGACAGCAAAGGACCTAGAAGAGCAGTTGAACGGAATGGACAGTGTCTTGAAAGAAGGATGTAAGATGAACATCATCAAAAGCAAAACTAGGATAATGGAATGTAGTCTAATTAAATCAGATGATTCTGAGGAAATTAGATTAGGAAATGAGACACTTAATGTAGTAAATGAGGTTTGCTATTTGGGTAGCAAAGTAACTGATGATGGTCGAAGTAGAGGGGATATAAAGTGTAAACTGGCAATGGTAAGGAAAGCATTTCTGAAGAAGAGAAATTTTTTAACATCGAGTATAGATTTAAATGTAAGGAAGTCGTTTCTAAAAGTATTTCTGTGTAGTGTAGCCTTGTATGGAATGAAGCATGGACGATAAATTAATTAGACAAGAAGAAAATAGAAGCTTTAGAAATGTGGTGGTACAGAAGATTCCTGAAGATTAGACGGGTAGACCACGTAACTAATGAGATATTGAATAGAACTGGGGAGAAGAGAAATTTGTGCACAACTTGGCTAGAAGAAGGGATGGAATAGTAGGACATGTTCTGAGGCATCAAGGGATCACAAATTTAGAATTGGAGTGCAGCGTAGAGGGTAAAAACCGTAGAGGGAGACCAAGAGATGAATACACTAAGCAGATTCACAAGGATGTAGGTTGCAGTAGGTACTGGGAGATGAAGAAGCTTGCACAGGACAGAGTAGCATGGAGAGCTACATCAAACCAGTCTCTGGACTGAAAACCACAACAACAACAAGTGTTTCTCAATAAATAAGCATCATTTTCAGTCCACTGGGAAAGCAGCATGCCATTCGGCATGTCCTTTTGTATTAATACGAGAATAACACTCTATTTAGAGGATAATGATGGTGCGAAATATAAAAGTATTGCATAAAAGTTAATTTATTTACTGACTTGTAACTAACTTCATATCTTAACTACATTTAACGTGCTAAGGGTCTTTTTTTGTTTACTTTACGAGAGTGTTTGGGAATAGGACACACATCGGTTCTCAAACAAATCAGGCGGTTTCCGACGTAACGAAAAAAGCCAAGCTGAGCTGCCAGCGAGGCCTCTATCATTCACACAGAGTTAGTGTTGGATGTTGTCTCCGAGAAAGTAGCATCTCTGTGCGAGCACCGAGAACTGGCGTTATTGTTTGTTTATGACTCACCTCCACCCTACTGACCGAGCAGTGGCAAAGAGAGGGAATTTTTCAGCTGGTGACTGGTACTCCTCTATGTTCTGAAGAGTGCCTTCCACAGATAGCAGTATTGCGCCTTCTTAAGAGAAACACGGCATGCCGAAATATAAGGGGCTAGCCTCGGGCACTTTCTGAGGGCCTCTGATGTAAGGCAGTTACTGAACACGAAAGCTGCTATTCGTGAAAACTTTAATGATGTCAGGAAAACTGACCATAAGCAGTAATTTCTTAATAAAAGGGGATGGATCGGAAAGTCAGTGGAGTTTTGACGAGACGCATTTTTCTTAGCATGATATATGCAGAAGAGCCTATCATGCCACCGGCAGGCTGAGTGTTCTTATTCAGCGGTTGGGAGTCATGTCTTATTTGGCAGGAACGAAAGAGCAGCATATACAAGTGAAGTAAAAAAGTCATGGGTGTGAGTTCGTGCAGAGACGGAGATAACGGCGGATCACTGTGAGTAGTGGTTTCCACATCAGCAACCGATAGGGTCCAGGGTTCGCATCGCTGGAGGCACAAACATAGTCTTGTATTTAAGAGATGCAGGCATGTCGGCAGCATTCCATGCGTCTCATGGTAACTATTCATGGTAAGCATTAGTAGCAGCACCACCATCGCAGGACAGCCCTTGGTCCATATTTAGTCAGATCATTGCATTTATCTATCTTAAGTCCAGGTTTGCTTTGCTTTGAAATGGTTACCCTGACCCAGAAAATTAATTACGAACCAGACACATCCTTAAGACTCATGGTCAAAGTACTTTGCACAATCAGTCTGTCCGACCAACGGTCACTGTATTCATTTACTTACAAGCTCGCAAGCCATTTTTAGAACGTCAGTTGCGTCTAAATGACATGTTTTCGTTGACGCCCAAGTAACTCTGAAAACCAGCAGGTTCAAATGGTTCAAATGGCTCTGAGGACTATGGACTTAACATCTCAGGTCATCAGTCCCCTATACGTAGAATTACTTAAACCTAACTAACCTAAGGACATCACACACATCCATGCCCGAGGCAGGATTCGAACCTGCGATCGTAGTAGCAGCGCGGTTCCGGACTGAAGCGCTTAGAACCGCTCGGCCACAACACAGCAGGTTCACTTCGTGTAATTGATTTAGGGTAGATACGTAACATCAGCTGAAGTTCTTTCGCAGTCAGGTGCGTTTTGTGTTAGTGTTTAAATGAATAACTTAATGTGTTAATTTAAAACATGCCTCTAATAGAATTTTCACTTAAAATCATTTTTAACATTACGGAATTATTCAGTTAAGTTATACTGTTACGTACAGTAATTTCAGCGGGCGGCTTAATAGAGGGTCCGGCTCTTAATTAATATTCTGAATCAGTTTAACCGTCTCAAACACACACACGATTTTGCAACTGTTGTTCTGGATGTACTGCACTCTGGTTCATATACCTGCTACAATTGTTTTAATCCTGGACGAAACCAAACAATTGCAACTACACTGGAGCTTTTGATAACTGATAAATATTATGAAATCAATCGTCACTTGACGTCAGTCTGTTCCCACATAACGAACAGAGGGCGAGTGCATAAATTGTATATGGCTCGTCTGAAAATTAGGAGTTCGGTTGTACACTTTAAACCATTATGGAAACGCTGATTACTAATCTGGGCTACATAAAATGCAGTCAGTTAAAATATGACGAACACATCAATGAATTATTAGATAAGGCATAACAAAGGAATAATCCCTCAGGATTAAAGTACATTATCAATTTATTGAAATCAAACAACGTTGATCTGATACAGGCTGATAAGTAAGCAATAAGGGACGAATTAAATGAAAAAGCACAGCGTTCACAGGCGATGACGAATGTAAACCAAAAATATTCTCCAGTGCAACCAAATCACTTAACCAGAAGAAAATTCCTAAATTTAAATAACTTCATTCAAGAGTACATAATAGTCAATTCCACAAGGTGATACCTGTATGAGCACTTACTGTCCTAATATTTTGGAAATCTAAACCGTTACACTGAAAAATCACAAAGTCCGAATAGGAGAATATCGAAATAACACTATTTATGAACTACAATTTAAACACACAAGATTCTCTGCTTGCTGAAAACCTTACCAACGCCATTACTCAACCAGAGCCTAACATAAAAAACACTGAATCGTTTTAGAGAGCGGAACTTGTACGGCAGAACTGCCGATGGTGCCCATGACGGCCTATGTGAGACAGTGGCGTGGCGACCCAGTCTTAAATTATTTTGATATGGCGACGAGTTCAGATCTCGCAACTTCAGCCATAAATGCCAGTAGAACCATAGTGACTTTTCATTTGTATGCAGAAGACAACAATATGTTCAGAACTCACTGAAATGGCGGTATCATGTGCACGTTTATAATCTCACTGTGATGTCACCGCCAGACACCACACTTGCTAGGTGGTAGCCTTTAAAACGGCCGCGGTCCGTTAGTATACGTCGGATCCGCGTGTCGCCACTATCAGTGATTGCAGACCGAGCGCCGCCACACGGCAAGTCTAGTCTAGAGAGACTCCCTAACACTCGCCCCAGTTGTACAGCCGACTTTGCTAGCGAGGGTTCACTGTCTACATACGCTCTCATTTGCAGAGACGACAGTTTGGCATAGCCTTCAGCTACGTCATTTGCTACGACGTAGCAAGGCGCCATATTCAGTTACTATAATTACTATCTTCAAGAATGTATTCTGGACAGATAACATTGTGAATCATGTACCGTCAAGAGCGACGTTCATCATTAATGGATTAAAGTTAAGTATCAAACTAATTACGTCCGCTTTCTGAATTCTCATTCATTGTCATGTTCCAGACCTCACGTCAGTATAGTTCTTCCCTCCTCACGCCAGCCTGCGTGAGATAAAACGCGTGCATTTCGGCCTCCACTCGTAACATGGTGTTGGCTCTTCCGCTAGCACAAAACTTACCACAGTCAAACTCGAACAGTCGCACCTCTCACTGCTGTGAAAGTCTTTATTGTCTGACGGTTCGAACGACATTAGAGCCCCTAGCGGCGAGAAAGCCAACCGTAGGATCATTGTTAGTTTTGAGTTCTATTTCTATTTAATTGAAGAAATATTTAATACATTTTTGCGTTCCTTGCATCAGTAAACTATCAAGAGACACGGATGATCGCGAAATAAATGTAATCTCACTGATTCAGTGACATAAGAAATAACTTATTCATGAATAAATACTTTTAAATATACGTATAATTGCAGCTTAGTTTGTATAAGGAGTTAAATATATACAGAGTAGATCACGCATGAAAAGCGTTTATTTTTGCAGCAGTCTTTTGTTATTATGATACCTAATTTTCTTCAGGCGTAACAATTTTGTACGGAGTGTAACTATACGCAATTCTCACACGCCATTTGACTTCCTAATACACAATTATTGTTTGTAAATGTAACTACTTTTGTTTCAAAAACGAAAGTGTGAGGGTTGTAGCATTTATAAGACAGACGTAGCAACACTTGAGGAATTGGTGCCTTCTGTGTTGAAAAACAGTTATATTGCTTTGACGTTTTGTTATTATGTCTGCTGGTTCGCCCTTCAGCAACGGCTGTGGTGGCGTGTTTTGTACGTTAAATAATGTATTACAGCATTCCATACATGATTCACACGTTCCATGGTCACTGATTTAACTGGAATCTTTGTGAGGAAAACTTCACGTCGCTGAGTTGATAAACGACGTCAATCTGCGAAACATCTATTTACAAGCCATTCTTTATTCTTAAAGGAAAACAACATTCTTCAGAAAATATGTGTAGGTCACAAGAGACTCGTATTGTACCCTGCTGTACTGTAATGTACCCTTTCATACCTTGCAGGATCCCTAGAAAACTAAAGAAACACAAATGTGGTTTCGTATTTTAAGTAGCGCCGATTTTATTGCAATACAACGGCTCCCAGTCCGAAAAAACACGTGACACAAATAAATATAAAATACACTACTCCTACTCATCCGAATTCCTGTTCAGAAATGTAGCTGTGTATCCGCTGTTGCAGTGTCTAAAAATAATCAGAAGTATCGAAACTATAAGTGTAACACGGTGGTTGTACCCACAATTTAGATGGGATCTTTGGTAAGACGGATGCCTTGTTAACGGCCATTTATTCTCGATTTATTCTTGATATATATTTGAGCACGAATCGTGAAAGTGTCGTTATTGAAGTTAGTCTTGTCAGACGAGAAAAGCTAACTGTAACCATCTCATATTGTTCAATTATTTCGCGAGAATCAGCGAGCAGCGTCCGCAGGCACAGCAGTGGGTGGATGGATGTACGGCGTAGGCTGCAATACTATTTCTGCTGATAAAAATAGTGACAGCGCTCCCGTCAGGAGGGTCATAGTCAGTTTTAAGAGTGAAATAAGTAATTGTGTAGTTGAAGATGACAGATGGAAGAAAGCCGTCGGTCAGTAACAGGGAAACCGACCAAGTTTTAGATATGACAGAACAGACAGCTCCACATGAAGCTCCTAATATCAAGACTAATGATGGTATTTGTGAATATATAATGGAAAACAAAAAGGATGTAGATTAAGAACTGTCGCCGACGGATTCAAATCCAGCAACATCACGTGAACAACATCCTGGCAATTCACATGCTCGGCCGTAAACGATCCTGAGGTACAGTCGATCAGAAAAAGAGTTATTGCATGTAAATCATGGTATGTGGTGTGCTCTATTCATATTACTTGATGGTTCCACAACAAACCGAGAAATAACAGCTCTTTGTCTAATTTAAGATTCTCACTGACGGCACCTTTGTCAAGATATGTGCGTGTACATAAAGGTGAGCGCCAAAAACCTGGCTGCCAGTAGGGGTAATGTGCATAGATCTCGTACCAGGAAGAAGCTTTCCAGTGACAATTTGTACAAATACGAGGATGATCTGGATAAGGATGACTCAGATAAAGATCCTGAGTGTGTTCCTGAATGCAATTGTTCTTCAAAATTTGTTGCCCATTAGGTTAATCTGAATAATTATGTAAGCAATTAAACGATCTCAAGTTGTACCTCTTGCCACAATTTACGTGACTTTACGTGACGCTGTGTTGGTGGAAATGTTAAGTGTCATCCTTATTATTCGTTACGTGCTGTAGTTAAGTGACAGTTAAATTACTTTTAAATTGTTCTTAATCATAGGTAAATTTTTGAGCTTCTTATACTTTTTTATTGCAAAAAATTGGTAAAGCAAAACGCAGTATAGTAAACTTAAACTATTCGACCTTCCAGATTTGTATTTTTGAGAGGTTTTACACTGATGACTCTCCAGCAAGTAAACAGAGGAAAGTCAATGCTAATCCATGTTCAGTCCACTCAGTTTGGAAGGAAATAATGTTATGTCGCCACTGACGCATTTTTAATGTCGGATATAGCTCACACCTTTAATAATATGTCGTTCTCTACAAATATATGGAATAAACGACTAATATAAGTTAAAAAATCACGGTGAATGAACTCGAAACATACTACTCATGAAATTTTATTGAAACATTACAACACAGTTTCTCAAAACAATAACTTTTCCTTCACCATTTTTTAAATTTGAGGTCATCATGTGAGCACCCAAATAGAGATAGATATATAGCGCATTTAGAAAACAAAAACAGTACATGTAGGAGGCGTAATCCTGTGGCGTTAGTACAAATTATTCACTGTCGTATGTCAAGGACCAACGGCCAAACTGTCAATATCTCGCAGGCCGCTAAGAATTAATTAAAAATTGAAGCCTATTCTCAAGTAGCTGAAAATTATCATTACAGTCAGAAAACTTATCTCAGAAGTATTTGAGACGTATTTTCTAAACCATATGGTGACGAAATAAGGAGTAATTCGAGGTGTATATATAGAACTTTATGAATCAGTAATTGTGGAAGCAACATCATCCATTGTTCGTGTCACGAAAGTAGTGCGAAAGACGAGACGTAACATCCCGAAAGACGTATGTCGTATTATAAATCTGAACACCTTTTTGCTCATTTGGACTCTCAAATCACCGCCCGCGAGGCCGAGACGTTCTAGGCGCTTCAGTCCGGAACCGCGTGACTGCTATGGTCGCAGGTTCGAATCCTGCTTTGAGCATGGATGTGTGTGATGTCCTTATGTTAGTTAGGTATAAGTAGTTTTAAGTTTTAGGGGACTGATGACCTCATATGTTAAGTCCCATAGTTCTCAGAGCCATTTGAACCATTTTTGACTCTCAAATCATTTCTCAGCATGTTTACATTCATAACACATGCTGTATTGTTATTCTGTACGAACCAGAATGAAACAATGTTTCCAATGTTTACGTTATGGCTATGGCCAGACAATGTCGCAGTGAAAATGGTTGTCATCGACGTGGCGGTGAACACCCTAGGAAACAGTGTCACAACGCCAGTATATCTGGCGTACACTGCTGTGAGGGGCACGAAGCTACGAACAAAAGATGTAGAGACTTTCTAGTCAGCAAGCGAGTTGATGATGAAGATGCAGCTCAAATCAAATAGAGGTTTAAAGCGGCTGACAATTATCGATGCAATTCAACGTATTGTGTGGATGTTCAGTCTTTCCCTGCTTATGCCAAATTAATGTACCTCATACTCAGTGAGATGGACTAACATTGATGTAAAAAGGCACAGTATTCTTCTTACCTCCTTCCTCCGCGAAGAGCTGCTACGGAAACAAAAAGGATTATACAGACTCTCAGAGTCATACACTATAATACGTATGACATGTGACAACCAACCACTCACTGATAGAGCAGAATTACAGGCAGGAAACTCATGTATGGCTTTCAAATGAAGGAGTTACAGAGGCCATAGTTGTCCTTACCAGCTATTAACCGATCACACAGGAAATTTCGGAAATATGATACTAGATAACACACGCTCTCCGGCATTACAGCCACAGACAGAAGCTGTTTGGGGCTTCAGTGATACGCTAGAAGAAAAACTGTGCAATTTGGTACTTCATTCGACAGAATAAATACAAAGTGATGGAAAAATGCAGACGTCATCGATTAATAACCTGTCAATACCAAGTTATGAAGTTTAACATTTTATAGTGGAACAGTTGCTCCGTTGTTTCAAATCGAGAAAGTTAAGTCGGATAGTTACAGCAGAGTTGAGTAAAGTGTGCAGAAATATCGAAAAAGTGGCTTTACTTGAATAAACAACTTCTTGTCGAAAGCTATACTACATATAGATCTGACCGAGGAAGAGAAGGATTTATTGTCCTATAAGTATGAAGTTCGGGTGTGTCACACTGCTAAATGAACTTTAGAAAAGCAAACTGAAGGGAGATCAATCGTTAACGCAACCGCTTCTGTGGCGAGGCCGGCTGCTGTGCCCGCAGCGCGAGCAACAGAAGGTCCGCACTTAAAAAAGTAAGTTTTGTCGCGTTATTTATTCCTAACGTACGTAACACAGACAAAAAGAAAAGTAAATTACTCATGTATATTACGCAAGGACAGGCTGGAACTGCATTGCTTCATTGTTCAAGCACGTCTGACACCTGGTTAGGAAATGGTTCACTACAGTCTGCCAGTTCCCCTTGAGAAACAGCGGCTATTTATTGACGAATGTTAGTTGGTTGGGGTTTGGGTTGGGTTGTTTGGGGGGAAGAGACCAAACAGCGAGGTCATCGGTCTCATTGGATTAGGGAAGGATGGGGAAGGAAGTCGGCCGTGCCCTTTCAAAGGAACCATCCCGGCATTTGCCTGGAGCGATTTAGGGAAATCACGGAAAACCTAAATCAGGATGGCCGGACGCGGGATTGAACCGTCGTCCTCCCGAATGCGAGTCCAGTGTGCTAACCACTGCGCCACCTCGCTCGGTGAATGTTAGTCGGAAGTTAATCTAAAGCGTCTGAGTTTGATTTGTACTGTTTCTCTTTTAAAGCTCCCTAGATATAAAAACTGCAGGTGTTTAAATTGGGAAAATGAGGAGACCATATGCTGCCAGTGATAACTCTACCTCGAAACACGTCACGAATTTTCAGTGATGAGAAGTTGGTCGTTTGTAGCGTCGCAGAGTCCTGCTAAAAGGTCGTTAGATAATTTGTCAAAAAATTGTCTGAAAAATGTTTTATAGGTATCTCCCACTATTGTTATTCGTCCCTGGAAAAAAGGGCCTATTCTATCACCGCTAGTAGTGCATCACCCACCTAATCTTTTATCATGTAGGGATGCCTCGTGTTTTAAAAATCCAGTTAGGATTATTTTGTGAAGTTATGTACTTAGATGGAACTATGATTCATTCGGAAAAGAAGTTAGGTTATGGTAAATTTCTCCGTCATGACTCTATTCAAAATCCGTTCGCAAAACCGTAACCTCTATGCAGGGAAACCCAGTTTAAGTTCTGGAACCGTAGTTATTATATAGGGCTTTAGCTTCAATATGTTTGCAGTCCTTTGAAGAGCCATAGGAAATTCCCACTTGCTGAGAAATAAATCGAACTGATGTTCTAAGTGACCTTTCAAGAGCATGCCCAATGTCATCTCGACTTTCTTCTGTTAGTACTGCACTTGACTGTCTACGTTATCTGTCAACAACGCTTCCCGTCTCACGAAATGTATTTATCAATCGATGATTCATACTCCTATAAAAAACTTGAACATCACGAAATTCCTCTTCAAATAATTTCCTTACTGCACGCGCTGATTCCGTACGCATGTATGAATCATACATGAATACTCTTTGGCCAACAGAATACTTGTATTTCACTTGAAAGACTTACACTCATTACAGTGTATTGTATCATAAATAAATAAGCGCTACCCACTGAACACATTTACATAAACGAAGGCCTCGCAGAGGAGGGGAAATCTACCACCGCCAGCGCCGCCGCCCGCTAGCTGACGGCGGGGTAACGAAGTCTTCAAGAGGCGGTTGCGTTGAGGATTGATCACGTTATACAACGTAAGAAATAAATGAAAATTTCAATATTCTCAAGCAAAATGGTGGGTACTATAAGTTCGTCTCAGCAGTTGAACGAGCAGATAACAGAGTTATCCCTCTTCCAGTAAGCAACAATTAAGACAAACGAGTGACGTTTGTCTGGTGCAAAATAGACTGCTCCAGGTCCTTAGCGAGGAAACGATTAAATGTATCGTAATATAGAAAGACACCAAGTTTAGAAAATTATTACATTACAAGCTAACGGGAACAACAACAAGAAGGTTTTGAAGGCGCGCAAAAGGGAGGGACGGAGTCGACAGTGTGAGTCGATAAACTTGAGAGGTCTCGAAAAATATTAGATGCTTTAAAAGTGGAAAATGAAACACAAAGTTCATCGAAAAACAAATTCCTTTGTCAGAACCGTTCTTGGTCACAACTGCACCAGCTTCGACCTGTCACGAAGAGATTACTTTCATGACGATGAAACAGAGCATAAACTGATTACTGCTTTGCAAACTTCACCCAACGTAACACCAGCCATCGACGGAAAGCTTTATAGCAAGATACGAAACTCTCCATCCGAGCTCTCTCCGTACTTCGAAAGTTGTACAGTGAATGGAAATACTGAAATCTTCAATTACACACGCCCAAAAGCTTAGCTCTGACGAATATAATAGCTCTAAAATACGTCACAGACAGTGCTTCATTTGCGTTACAAGTACATACAACAAATCCGGGAGTTCGGTTAATTGGTGGATACAAATGACGCTAGATAGCGCGGCCAGCGAGAGGTATGTCGTCGAATAATGATAGAATTTTGGCAGAATATTCAGCGTTACTTGAGGGACAAAATGATTACCTCGGGAATCGGTGACGATGGTAGTGTTGAGCTATCATCGTTAGTTTATCTAAATGCATTGTCGCTACTAGCGAAGAATAAGATAATTAACATGATTTCTCGTTGAAAAGCGGTAGTTATTGTTAATCGTGTAAGGCTTCAGGCTGAACTGAACTCCTACAGATATGGCACCAAAAGTAAAAGTTCGTGTCATCTGATGGCTGACTATACAGATCGTGGGAGTGTAGTTTGTTCTCTCGATGTTCAGGTGGACATTGAATGCGACGGCTCTAATCTGATCAGTATTTAAATCCTTTGTCCACTGGGAAAAACGGTCGACGGACAAATGTGACACTAATTTTTGTGACAAGACTAACTAGCTGCTTGTGAAAATTTTTAAAAAGACCATTCTCGAACGTTAGGCTGTCAGCTTGTGGCAAATTATTGCCTCCAGTTTCCTCTTTGAGGAGTCAGATGTTGTTGTGGTCCTTAGTCCAGAGACTGGTTTGATGCAGTTCTCCATGCTACTCTATCCTCTGCAAACTTATTCATCTCCCAGTATCTACTGCAATCTACATCCCTCTGAATCTGTTTAGTGTATTCATCTCTTGGTCTCCCTCTGCGATTTTTATCCTCCACGCTGCCCTCCAATACTAAATTGCTGATCCCTTGGTGCCTCAGAATATGCCCTACCAACTAATCCCTTCTTCTAGTCAAGTTGTGCCACAAATTTCTCTTCCCTCCAATTATATTCAGTACCTCCTCATTGTGTGATCTACCCATCTAATCTTCAGCATTCTTCTGTAGCACCACATTTCGGAAGCTTCTATTCTCTTCTTGTCTAAACTATGTATCGTCCACGTTTCACTTCCATACATGGCTACACTCCATACAAATACTTTCAGAAACGACTTCCTGACACTTAAATCTATACTCGATGTTAACAAATTTCATTTCTTCAGAAACACTTCCCTTGCCATTGCCAGTCTACATTTTATATCCTCTCTACTTCAAACATCATCAGTTATTTTGCTTCCCAAACAGCGAAACTCATTTACTACTTCAAGGATCTTATTTCCTGATCTAATTCCCTCAGCGTCATCCAATTTAGTTCGAATATATTCCATTATCCTCGTTTTGCTTTTGTTGATGTTCATCTTACATCCTCCTTTGAAGACACTGTCCATTCCGTTCAGCTGTTCTTCCACGTCCTTTGCTGTCTCTGATAGAATTACAATGTCATCGGCGAACCTCAAAGTTTTTATTTCTTCTCCATGGATTTTAATTCCGACTCCGAATTTATCTTTTGTTTCCTTTGCCGCATGCTTAATACACACTTTGAATAACATCGGGGATAGGCTACAACCCTGTCTCACTCCCTTCCCACCCACTGCTTCCCTTTCATGGCCCAAGACTCATACAACTGCTATCTGGTTTCTGTACAAATTGTAAATAGCCTTTCGCTCCCTGTATTTTACCCCTGCCATCTTCAGAATTTGAAAGATAAGTCAGATTATCCTCTCAAAAAGACTTAGTTTCAAAGGATACAGCCACATTAATTATCATTTGTGTCTTACTGTGTATCCTCTGTGTATCGATTCGCAAAAACCAGGGGAAAAAAGGCTCCCACACCTTTGGAAGATCGTTATAGACTATACGGATACCTATATTCGACATTAACAAGAGGTGTGTCCACCCCTCGCCTCTACGACAGCTAGAAATCTACCGGGCATACTTTCAATGACATGTGTGAATTTCTATGGAGAAATGACTGACGAAACCAGCGAAGGTAATGAAACTAGATGCTGGCGGCTGGAGCGAAGTCGACTCACTGACGTATCCCATATGTGTCTCGTTTGGTTCAACTATAGATTCTGGGCAGGCCAGTTCATTTCGAGAATGTTATTGTCCACAAACCATTGGCTCAGAGAGGCTACTTGATGGCAGAGTGCACCGTCATGCGATATAAACAATCAGCGTCTCAGAAATGTTACTCTACTGCATACAGGACACAAAAAAATTGTAAAAATTGTTCCCATCCTTACGCATTTACAGTTTTCTTAAATGCAGTAAAGTATCCACACTCTAACCACGAAAAATACCCCAATACCGTAACTCCTGGGTACTTCACTTTTGTCGCTATAAATGTTTCCAGGTAATGTTCTCCAGGCATTCAGGAAACCCAAAGCATTCCACTGGATTTCCACACGGTATAGGGTGCTTCAACACACCAGATCACTGTTTTCCAGTCGTACACTGTCCAATGTCGTCACTCTTTACGCGACGTCAAGCATCGCAGAAATGCGGCTGCAGAAATATGTCAGTTAGGGTGAGCCCTTCGACCATTGTACCCCATTGTTTTTTTCTGCGTACGCACAGTAATTACGCTAGCTGGACTGCTGGTAGAGCTTTGGAACTCACGAGCGATTTCTTACGCTATTCTGACGCTATTTTTTACACTCATCCTGTCCTCAATGCTCGACGATCCCTGACCGTCAGTTCCTGGAGCCTGCCTGGTCCTGATTTAGTCGTGGTTGTTTCTTCGAGTTTCCTCTTCGTGTCAGTTGAAGTGTCTCTGGCGGATTTTTTGCTCAGGTGACATCCAATCCCTAGTCCACGTTCGAAATCAATGAGATTTCCTCACCAACTCATCCTGTTTCTCTACTGACAACACAGAACTCCCCGACTCTTTCTGTACGGGCGGGTCCACCTCTAGTGACATCTAATGGCCAATTCCTCATTACATAGGGATGCCGGAATACTTTCTGTCAGGTAGTGTATTATTCTGATCTTTCGATGGTTCTTGAAAAACGCACAAAACTAATATTTAAATATTGCATAGCCTTAAATTACTACAGAGGTTTCATTAATCTGTAGCTTCAGTCGATCCTCTTACTTAATTCTGCGTGATAATCGAATATTTAATTGATATTGCCACCCCTTAAGGGTGTAACAACATAAGCTGTCCATTTTCCAGGGAAGGCCATCTGAATTGAGCACCGGATGCGAGTAGCCCGCTAGACAGCGGCGAATGTGTGTTTGACATGTCGGGAACTGGAATTCTCGGAAGCCAGACAATTTTCCTCATGTCTCTCGAGTGTGTATTCTGCCCATCGAACACAATTCGGCTTCGACGAGCTGGGCAGTGCTGCTGCGAATCACAGGTACCCAATGGCGCGCGCTCGATGAACAGACTGGTGGCCATCACACAGAGGAAGGTTTCACGACCGCTTCTCTTAGTTGATTCTGAAGATGTCCAACGCAGCTCTCAACGACATGTCAGGAACAAAACCGTTTCATCGATCACCACCGAACCCGGAAGACGCATCAGAAACGAGAACTGGTGATCATGTTATTCCTGCTGGCCTCTGTCACCCACTTTCGGTGGAGGATGCTATCGTACCAGGCATAATTATGAGTCATACGAGAACGCCTGACATCCGTTTCATTTGTTCCTTGCTCCATCGTAACCGATGAATTCCGATATACAACTCCTAACTACAGGGCCAGATAACAACAATGGCTTATCTTTATGTTAAAGTATTTATTTATAACAATTTTTTGATCCCTCTTTGTTTGCTAAATAATTGTTGGTGGTTGGTTCATTCTTTAATGTTTCTGTCTAGTTTTGTTTTTATGATTTCTGTCTATTCATATGCTGACTTGAAAATAATTAGATAATATTTTGGTATTGATTATTTTTCTTTTAGTTTAATTTTGTTGAGTTTTTGAATTTGTTCTTTTATACCGGCAAGTTGCTCACAGGGCACAAGTTGTAGTCTACTGACACCAATTAGCATCTCATTAACATATCATTATTCCGCCTGAGTCTTTTAATAAGGAGTATACTAGCACCTTTTGTGCTCCGACAGCAGCATTTTTCCACTAGTTCCCTCCTCTTCTCTGCTGCAGCATAGCGCGCCACTTGTATGAAAAGACCTGAAAGTGTCAGTAAAATTCTGATAGTTTATTTATGCGAAATTGAACCAACCCTTAACTAGTTTTACAAATCAGACCGTACTTTATGAACACAAAAATTTTTGGTATGCTTTAGTGCAACAACATAGGGTTCTCAGAACGTTTTTGATAACAACGAAGACACTGTATACCATATTCCTACGTGCTAGACCACTTTACAAAGGAGATTCTTTAAAGCATATTTCTCCGTGCTATGTCACTTTACAAACTACATTTTTGCCTCACACCGGATTTTACAGGCGTATTTTAAGTGCGTAAGACGGGTAACTTGGATCCACTGTGTCTCGGAAACGGATAAAGGTATTAAGCAAATTTAAAAGGCTGTCCGAGATCGGGTTCTTAGGAAGATGTGGTAAAAATTTCACCTATTTGTTGTACGTTGCTGTCTTGGAATCTGCGGTTCGGTTTTGGTTCCCAAAAACCATGTTTGTGAAAGTGGGAAGATAGGAATTCCCCATGAAATAAATGGTGCATCCATAAGATCCTTATGTTGCACCGTATGCCACATCTAATGCAAACAGAGTCAACCGACTTGCACCATTTGCCTAAGCTGGAGGAGGTGTGCAGTATTCAAACTTTGTCCCTGTACTGTAGGACAATTATAGTAAGACGATCATTATGGTGAGTGGACGAATGACCACTAGACCAAGGGCTATCCAAAACACTTGACCGTTCCTTCCTAACACCAAAAGGACCCGAAGCATGAGCTCCTGAAAAATCATATTTTTATTCGCGGCACATTGGAACACATTGGTGGAGCATACTGTCGCATGCATACCAGTGTAAGTACTCACTTGTTTGAGAGAGTACTATTGTAATACGAGGTGCGTTCAAGTTCTAAGGCCTCCGATTTTTTTTCTAATTAACTACTCACCCGAAATCGATGAAACTGGCGTTACTTCTCGACGTAATCGCCCTGGAGACGTACACATTTTTCACAACGCTGACACCATGATTCCACGGCAGCGGCGAAGGCTTCTTTAGGAGTCTGTTTTGACCACT
Organism: Schistocerca serialis cubense; assembly: GCF_023864345.2. Classification (NCBI taxonomy): domain Eukaryota; kingdom Metazoa; phylum Arthropoda; class Insecta; order Orthoptera; family Acrididae; genus Schistocerca; species Schistocerca serialis. The sequence continues at coordinate 66,478,983 of NC_064642.1, forward strand.
GGAAAATCGCTGAGGCAATAGCAGCACGGCTGGTGAATGTGCGGCCACGGAGAGTGTCTTTCACTGTTGGAAAAAGCCAAAAGTCACTAGGAGCCAGGTCAGGTGAGTAGGGAGCATGAGGAATCACTTCAAAGTTGCTATCACGAAGAAACTGTTGCGTAACATTAGCTCGATGTGCGGATGCGTTGTCTTGGTGAAACAGCACACGCGCAGCCCTTCCCGGACGTTTTGTTGCAGTCTAGGAAGGAATTTGTTCTTCAAAATATTTTCGTAGGATGCACCTGTTACCGTAGTGCCCTTTGGAACGCAATGGGTAAGTGTTACGCCCTCGCTGTCCCAGAACATGGACACCATCATTTTTTCAGCACAGGCGGTTACCCGAAATTTTTTTGGTGGCGGTGAATCTGTGTGCTTCCATTGAGCTGACTGGCACTTTGTTTCTGGATTGAAAAATGGCATCCATGTCTCATCCATTGTCACAACCAACGAAAAGAAAGCCCCACTCATGCTGTCATTGTGCGTCAACATTGCTTGGCAACATGCCACACGGGCAGCCATGTGGTCGTCTGTTAGCATTCGTGGCACCCACCTGGATGACACTTTTCGCATTTTCAGGTCGTCATGCAGGATTGTGTGCACAGAATCCACAGAAATGCCAACTCTGGAGGCGATCTGTTCAACAGTCATTCGGCGATCCCCCAAAACAATTCTCTCCACTTTCTCGATCATGTCGTCAGACCGGCTTGTGCGAGCCCGAGGTTGTTTCGGTTTGTTGTCATTAAACTGTCGCACCTACGAACGCACTTTCGACACATCCATAACTCCATCACCACATATCTCCTTCAACTGTCGATGAATTTCAATTGGTTTCACACCACGCGAATTCAGAAAACGAATGATTGCACGCTGTTCAAGTAAGGAAAACGTCGCCATTTTAAGTATTTAAAACAGTTCTCATTCTTGCCGCTGGCGGTAAAATTCCATCTGCCGTACGGTGCTGCCATCTCTGGGACGTATTGACAATGAACGCAGCCTCATTTTAAAACAATGCGCATGTTTCTATCTCTTTCCAGTCTGGAGAAAAAAAATCGGAGGCCTTAGAACTTGAATGCACCTCGTACGTTGCCAGATATCATGAAATGGGCGTAGTTGCGGTTGCTCAGATCTGTTGCCTATATTAAAAACACGTTTATACTTCAAACATATCTATGCGCTGTTTAACTTGCTCAATGTTTGAGTTTGGATTTATCTGAATGGCGACACTGTCCTCTGCTTTAATATGCTTGCTTTCTTTCTTTACAAGGGGTGGTACGTGTGTCTATTTTTGTCACACAGCGACTTCAAAGCGGTTGTAACGTGTCAGAGGACGATGGTGATCTCATTACCCCACAGAAGCAATAGTGCACGCTGCGTTACGGTGTGAACGCTGTTCGGGCCAGCTCAACTTTTCAGCTTTCATTATCAGTTTTAATCAGATAATCGATTATCGACGGTGAAATTTGCTGCTTGCTGTTTTAAATTACGCAAGTAACTACGTTAATAACAATAATGGCGCTGTTGGCTACAATGCGTGCTGACTTTGGAATGAAAGCAGTGTGTAATGGTGATCCTTTATACAAGTATCAGTAGCTCCACACGTGATGAGTATAACATGTCGTACATAGACACATTCGCTTCTATCTATAGTCATAAAGATAATACAGGGTTCAAATTACTTCTCATTACAGTCAGATGACTGAAGGTTGGTAAACAGTTATTAACTGCAAAATCAACGCAAAATGACATTACAAAGAAACTCAAGCTTCTGGAAATAGTTCAACCCATATACAGGGTGGTCCACTGATAGTGACCGGGCCAAATATCTCACGAAATAAGCGTCAAACGAAAAAACTACAAAGAACGAAACTTGTCTAGCTTGAAGGGGGAAACCAGATGGCGCTATCGTTGGCCCGCTAGATGGCGCTTCTATAGGTCAAACGGTTATCAACTTCGTTTTTTTTAAATAGGAACCCCCATTTTTTATTACATATTCGTGTAGTACGTAAAGAAATATAAATGTTTTAGCTGGACCACTTTTTTCGCTTTGTGATAGATGGCGCTGTAATAGTCACAGACATATGGCTCACAATTTTAGACGAACCGTTGGTAACAGGTAGGCTTTTTAAATTAAAATACAGAACGTAGGTACGTTTGAACATTTTATTTCGGTTGTTCCAATGTGATACATCTACCTATGTGAACTTATCATTTCTGTGAAACGCATGCTGTTACAGCGTGATTACCTGTAAATACCACATTAATGGAATAAATGCTGAATATGATGTTCGCCAGCCGCCTAGAGAGGCCGAGCGGTTCTAGGCGCTACAGTCTGGAACCGCGCGACCGCTACGGTCGCAGGTTCGAATCCTGCCTCGGGCATGGATGTGTGTGATGTTCTTAGGTTAGTTAGGTTTAAGTAGTTCTAAGTTCTAGGGGACTGATGACCTCAACAGTTAAGTCCCATAGTGCTCAGAGCCATTTGAACCATTTTTTTGATGTTCGTCAACCTCAGTGCATTTGGCAATACGTGTAACGACATTCCTCTCAACAACGAGTAGTTCGAATACCGTAATGTTTGCACATGCATTGACAATGCGTTGACGCATGTTGTCAAGCGTTGTCGGCGGATCATGATAGCAAATATCCTTCAAGTTTCCCCACAGAAAGAGATCCGAGGACGTCAGATCCGGTGAACGTGCGGGCCATGGTATGGTGCTTCGACGACCAATCCACCTGTCATCAAATATGCTATTCAGTACCGCTTCAACCGCACGCGATCTATGTGCCGGACGTCAATCATGTTGGAAGTACATTGCCATTCTGTCATGCAGTGAAACAACTTGTAGTAAAATCGGTAGAACATTACGTAGGAAATCAGCATACATTGCACCATTTAGATTGCTGTCGATAAAATGGGGGCCAATTAGCCTTCCTCCCACAATGCCGCACCATACATTAACCCGCCAAGGTCGCTGATGTTCCACTTGTCGCAGCCATCGTGGGTTTTCTGCTGCCCAATTATGCCGGATTACGTTACCGCTGTTGGTGAATGACGCTAAATAGAACGCGTGCAAAGAATCTGTCATCGTCCCGTAATTTCTCTTTTGCGCAGTGGCAGAACTGTACACGACGTTCAAAGTCGTCGCCATGCAATTCCTGGTGCATAGAAGTATGGTAGCATTCTCAACACCGACGTTTTTGAGATTTCTGATTTTGGGGCAATTTGTCTGCTACTGATGTGCGGATTAGCTGCGACAGAAGCTAAAACACCTACTTGGGCATCATCATTTGTTGCAGATCCTGGTTGACGTTTCACATGTGGTTGAACACTTGCTGTTGCCTTAAATAACGTAACTATCTGGCGAACGGTCCGGACACTTGGATGATGTCGTTCAGGATACCGAGCAGCATGCATAGCACACGCCCGTTTGGCATTTTGATCACAATAGCCATAAATCAACACGATATCGACCTTTTCCGCAAGCGTTAAACGGTCCATTTTAACACGGGTAATGTATCAGGAAGAAAATACCGTCCGCACTGGCGGAATGTTACGTGATACCACGTACTTATACGTTTGTGACTATTACATGCTTATTTTGTGTGATATTTCGCCCGGTCACTATGAATGGACCACCCTGCATATATGTGAATATCATGCGTGAGCTATAAACCAGAATGCATTAACATAAGAGGAGTATTCGGAAAGTAAGGTACTATTAGGCGCGGCCTGTCGATCGCTTCACGTCGCTCTTTTCAGTTCGGAGCGAAAAATGATCACGTAGAAATGCTTAAAACAACAGTGTCTCCCACCAAGTATGTGTTTGTGGTGAGAGACTTCGTCTGAAGCTATGCAACCCACATAACGTGCATGCCATGCGTTTATTTCTTCAAGACAATTTTCAGCCGCATTCTGCAGGGACAATGAAGACACTCCTGCGGCGTTTTGGATGGGAAGTGTTTGATCACCCACAATACAGCCCCATCTCTGCTCACATGAATCGCTGGCTACGAAGACAACATTTTGTTACAAACAGTGCAAGGGAGACCCGCATAGGGAATTGGCGGGAAGCACAGGCGGCTGCTTTGTGTGACGAGAGTACTGGAAACTATGTACAATACCACGATAAATGTCTAAACGGCGACTATTTAGAGAGGTAGCTGGAAGGTGTGGCTAACTGCTGGAAATATAAAATTTTCGATTTTCACTGTGTTTTTCATTTCGCGACCGATCTGACCTTACTTTCCGAACAACTCTCGTACACTAAATACAACCGCGAAAATTGAAATAAACTAAAACATTGTTGAAAAATCAACAAATTAGTTCCTTTGGTTTTCATCCATAGTCAAACATCACTCCTTGTATTTAACCACGCGTAAGTGCTTTCAGTATGGCGGTACCCAAAAAAATAAAACAAAACTGTACAAACAAAGAGGAATAAATGTAAGAATTTCATTAACTAATTAGATATGTCTTGCTGGAAACTTGATTCAAACAATGGCTCTAAGCACTATTGGACTTAACATCTGAGGTCATGAGTCCCCTTGACTTAGAACTACTTAAACCTAACTAACCTAGGGACATTACGCACATCCATGCCCGAGGCAGAATTCGAACCTGTGACCGTAGTAGCAGCGCGGTTCCGGACAGAAGCGCCTAGAGCTGCTCGGCCACAGTCTCTCTCTGACTAAAGAGTCGTTTATATAGGGTGATGTCGTACTTAAAAGGAGAAAATGAGGATTTAATGTGTAGTTGAGAATAATGTCATGATACTATAAACTTAAACATAACAGGTAAGGAAGATTAAATCATTTGCCTTAAATTATTTATGGCAAATAAGAGAGCGTCGCCATACGTGGAACCTAAATCTCCTTAATTTTCGAAGCGTTAACCTCTATGCCACCTCACTCATATCTAAAGTTATCCTTAACATAACAACATTAAGTACGGAGCCGCAACACTAACTGCCATTTTCGCTTAAAATGACGACAGTTTTTGAGGGATAAGCATTTGTCGATTCTTTTCGTTAGTTTGTTAAATTACTTACGTTCATCGGCGCTTCAGTTCTTCCTATATTATCAAAGAAATAAAGCGTCATTTAAATATGACAAGAAGAAAAGCAAACAGTGAGTATTACTGACACGTGAGGGGCAAGCACGAATTTAGGGTTGTAACATACCTGTACGTGATGACGGAAGCCACGGCTAGGATGATGACTGCTGAGCTTAGGATGATGCTGAGCACAGCGTAGTCCGGCAGGGCTGAAACACAAAAACCAGACGGCTCACAAGCGTTTCAGCGCGAAGTCTGCTTTCACATTACTGGGTAGAATAAAACATGCAGTATATCACTCTGAAAGTGTTCTTGGAATCCTGAAAAACACACAACCTAACCTGTAGTTAAACGTGGACTCTTCAAGTATATCGTCGGCTCCATACTACATTACAGTAAAGACATGTACATTTGTATTCCGTAACACACCATATAGTTTGTGGCAGAGGTCACATACTACACCAGGAATAATTTTCACCTCTTCCTATTCTATTCACCGATGATATGTGGGAGAGAACGGCGTCAGCAGCAGTCTGTGACTGAGTTTTCTTTGATTTGAGCGTCATAGACGTTTAGAAAGATGCACGGTGGCGAGCCAGAACTTTATGGTAATGTGAAAGTAAACGTTTCGCGATCTGGCCGTAGACGAGACCATCGGGCTATAAAATGACTTTTATCTTAATAATATGAATATTTATACATGTGTTTGGAGAGAGAGAGAGAGATTGATTTTTTTTTTAGATTTTTACTTTAAGTTGTAACTGGTACCCGAATTTTGGTTGCTGCCTCCTTGATTGATCAGCTTCTGCACCTGTTGGTGACGTATTATAATTTGGAGGAAGTTATTGTTCTGTAAGGTTTAAAATACGACTCTGTTAGTTAGTTGCCCGTATTGCGGATACCTTTGAGCCTAGTTTTCGTAGCTTTTCATACCTAAAGGACCACTGTTGTAAGTAAATAAGATCAAAGATGTGCTTTTCATGGGAAAAGTAGATTGCTTGGCACACAGTCTTCCTTCAGACTACACGTCCTGCTACATCAAAATTGGTCAGTGGAGTTCAGCACCATAATATTGTACAAGAACATAATCCAATTACTGTAATTAAGAAATTATGAGAGGTTGTTACTTATTGAATGAAAACTATAGAGAATGCATTTCTTCTCCTATATTTTAGTCAACTTTGTACACTTACAATTCCGTCGATTGATAAACGGCGACGACAATGAAGTTCACCTCCTTTTCCAAAAACAAGGTATTTCTATTCTTCACTTCCAGAAAATTTGTATACATAAATGTTTGGCAACTCTGACACATAATTTACTCGGTTTTATCACTAAAATATCAATTTTCATTAAATGTAACAATACGTTCTGAGCGACGGCCTAACAACACGTTCTATTTCCACAAGTTACAGATTAACAGTTCTTTTTTTTTTAATAAATGACTTGTCTTTTTATTAGAGTCCATACTCAAAGATTCACAATTACTATAGTTGCGGGGATTGCGCGCTAAAGAGTTTCTTGTTGTCCATCTGCGCTTCACTTCATTTCAAGTACTTTTTGAATCACATTCACATTTACGATATTTACGTACATTACTGAGCTTCTCAGAATAAAATCAGGCACAAATTAGTTAAAAAAGAAAATCAGTGTGGCACACATAACATTACAGGGTCCGACCGACCGCCATGTCACCCCCTGTCAGTGGCGTCACTGGATGCTGCATGGAAGGGCATGTGTTCAGCGCAACGCACTATCGGCTGTCGGGTTTCTTGACCTTTGACCGCTACTAATCGTCCGAGTAACTTCTCAGTTGGCCTCAGGAGGCTGGGGGCACCCTGGCTGAGTCCTGCTACTAAAGAAAATCTGACAGTACCAGGAATCGAGCTTGGGTTCTCCGTATGATAGACAGCGGTGCTGACCACTCAGATACGGAAGAAAGCAAAACATTATGACCGCCTGCTTATTGGTGTGTTGGTCCACCTTCACAACGCAGTTTAGCAGGGATTCTACGTGGCATAGCATAGACAAATCCTTGGCAGGGTTGCAGGTGTATGCGGCACAAGGTCCAGCGTTTGCTGTAAACTTTGTGGCGGTGATCTGTGGTGTGGATCTGGGGCCCAAGAGCATCCCCTATATATTCCATAGGACTCGGGTCGGGTGCATTTGTCGTGCAAGAAAATAACATGATTTCTCTGTCATATTACACTAACCACTGCAACACCATTAAGGAAGACATCAAGCACGATGGGATGCAAGTGGTCCATGATAATGTTCATATGGTCCACAGCTCTCATCATGCCTTCAGTAATTAACACATGTCGCTTGAAAGCCAAGATGAATGTCGCCAGTAGTATAATGCTGTCCATCACAGGCCATCGTCCTTAGCGCGGAACGTGTTTCGAGTAGTTCGCCAAGATGACGGCATATCCATGTACGAGCATCGAACCTAGTGTAACAAGAAACGTGATTCATTCGAACAGGCGACACGTTTCGTTTGACGTATGGTCCAGTCTCGATGATCCTGAATCCACTGCCATCGTAACTGACGATGGCGTGTGGTCAACGTGGGGAAGAAGTCTGCTGCGGAACCCTATGTTCAACACTTTAGTCTGAACTTTGCGCTCTGAAGATGGTTCAAATGGTTCAAATGGCTCTGAGCACTATGGGACTCAACTGCTGTGGTCATAAGTCCCCTAGAACTTAGAACTACTTAAACCTAACTAACCTAAGTACATCACACACATCCATGCCCGAGGCAGGATTCGAACCTGCGACCGTAGCGGTCGTGCGGTTCCAGACTGTAGCGCCTTTAACCGCTCGGCCACTCCGGCCGGCACTCTGAAGATGTTGTGCCTTATCCAGAATTGCACTCTCTCATTAGAAGTGCCACGCATCGCCACCTATCCTGCTTTACAGAGCGGGGGAAGGAGTTTGAAAGAGCCCCCCACCCCCACCCCCCACCCCCACACACACACACTCGTACTACACCTCCAGAAATGTTCCACGTTAGCAGGTGAGTCCATAGATGGATCTATAAGGGGCGTACAGTATAAGTCCACCTCTTTTCCGCCTGAGTTTTGCGGTAGTTAAGCCAGTCCGTCCTTGAACTGAATTAGTGAGCAGACGCGTAGGAATTCTTCCTACCTGATATGTGGGGGTGCTCTCGTAGTTTTATGTCGCCTTGCAGATCCGTAGCAGCGCCGTCTGATTCTGAAAGTGCGATACTACTGTCCATGTTACGTAATGAAGCGGGAAGAAGGTGCGTTTATCTTAGAGACAGCGTAAAACAAATTTGTTCACTGTGATTATAAGCTAACTATTAACGGTACGAGAGACTGGTCTACCGCATGACTAGATCAAAAGGCAACCTATCGACGACTGTCGATTATGGCGAATAGTCTGCAGCTTGCGCATACATTCGGTATAGTCGTATAAGATCGTACATGTTCGGTTAAGTCACAGTTATTCATTTAGTTATTATTATCAATGTTTCCGGGCATTGTAAATTTACTGAAAGATACTATTTGTGGCCCATAGACTCGTCTTAACACCTGAGTGGCAACTGCTGTTAGCAACATTTATTAATTACAATTAATTGATTCGCGCCATAAAAAATTGTACTTTCCCTGCTCATCTCACGAGAGATTTCTGCAATGGCGCTTCATCCCACTGGCTCTGAAAGTGCCACATGGCTAACAGCCTGTGCTACCCAACGTGGGAACATACCGCTCGCTCCTTACTCTGTACGTACTGGAGCACTGATACAATCACTTCACATATGTGAAACAGCAAAGCTGGAAATAAAGTAGAATGCGCTCCACACATAAGGGGTACCTTACAAGCTCCACGTTCTGTGATAAGGCTGGACGTCCATCTAGTTACTTGCCGCTGGTTTCACCATTCATCACCCATTTTCTACAGTAGGTCACGGCAGTAGTGCGCGAAAAGCCGACCAGCTCCGCCTTTGACGAATCGATCGTTCACAGGCACCGAGCCACAGCAACAGCCCCTCTGAAACTTCGTGGCACATTAGAACTGTGCGACGGACGGGGGCTCCGACCTGGGACCTTTGCCTGCTGCAGGCGAGTGCTACACCAACTGAGCTATACGAGTGTGACTCACGACCTGCCCTCACAGATTTACCTCTGTCAATAACTCATTTACTTCCTTCCAAAGCACTAGCCAGATTGCCCGGTATCTTGGAGCTGTTTGAACCGTTCTTCATGATAACTGGCGCTATTCTCATCACTTACAATGTACATGAGCGCTATTGCCTACGGACTTGCCTTCACAGCCGGCTCGTCACACAGGCCACCATGGTGCTGCGATTCCTCTCGTCCATTCTCTTCACAGATGGGGCTATCTTTACCAAGGATAGTATCGCCAACCTACCGAACACCCACATGTGGGCTATAGAGTTCTCGTGCTTTGATGCTAGCGAACCTTTAGCTCCAGTTCGGCCTCATTCTGTGTTCAGGGTTTACTGACGACCACCTCTTGGGGCGTCATCCTTCCACAACGCCCCACAAGGGAGGCATATCTGCCCTTCCTGCGGTAGAAACTGGTGGATGAGATGCCTTTGGTTGTACGAAGGGTCACGTGCCTACTACTTTACTGATGTAGCGTATCACTGCCTCTAGAATGTGAAGCCAAAACTCTAGCACGGGCGGAGGTTCCCACTTACCTGCTGGGTTCTTATGGGTGCTTTCATCACTGCAACGTACACTGTCGAAAATCTTTTACCTCCAAATGGGTTTACATTCCTCGCAACACATTCTCGGGCCATATCCACATGAGTCTTTAATCTGTGTTCTTTCGCTGACAGGCCATTCCGCTGCCTGTTTTAGTTTTTGCTAACTCGCTGTTGGGGTGTTTATTGAGCGCTTGTTGTGTTTCTGAAGTTTCAGTTTTTCCTGTTTTTTTTTCAGTTTTTCCTGTAGTTTTAAAGTTTCTCTGTAGTTTTGAAGTTTTTTTTTTGTCATCAAGTATTTTTCCTGTCATCGAGTTCTTTCCTGTCATCTAGTTTTTTCCTGTTATCAATTTTTTTCTGTTATCAGGTTTTTCCTGTTATTTTCTTCCTGTTATATTTTCCAGTTTTCTCCTGTTGCATTTTCCAGTTTGTATTTTCCAGATTTTTCCTCTTGTATTTTCCAGTTCGTATTTTCCAGTTTTTTCTTGTTGTATTTTTCAGTTGGTATTTTTCAGTTTTTCCCGTTGTGTCAAATTTTTACATTTTCCCCGTGTATCCAGTATTTCACTGACCTCATCCTGCATTTTGTCCTCATTACCAAAATCACTCTGTGTATTTTCTGCACCATGGCACGTGTGCACAGCGCCAGTAGGAGGCATTCAGTCCAGCGATGGGCAGTAGTCTCAATATTGTGGGTCATCAGTATATGCCGGAGGAAGAAATATGTTTCCAAAATATTTCAGGAAAGTGGTGTTTGTGTAATCTTGTGAATAACATGATATGCATTCGAAGTTGCAGATATTTACAATCATCAGCAGGATAATGGAATGACGACAATGACAATATGTGCCGGACCGGGAATCCAACCTGTATTTCCCGCTTATCACGACAGGTCACGTTAGCATTTTCTTGTTTTTTATCTAATCTTGTTTGTGGTTGTTCGTTGCATTTGTTCGTGCCAGACGTCCCAAGACGCCAATTCAAGTTCAGCGTTGATCCATTCACTCAGGTTTTTCATTACAGAGGGCAGCCCAACGCTCTGTCTGAACACGCTTATCTACTGTGAAGACGGTTTACTGATTCATGGAAAGCTGCTTCCATTGAGATTGATTTGGCAGAAGTCATAAGTCCCATCGGATTACGGAGGGGAAGGGGACGGAAGTCGTCTGTTTTGTTTCAGAGGAACCATGCTGGAAACTGCCTGAAGCGATTTAGGGAAATCACGGAGAACCCAAATCAGGATAACCGGAGCGGGTTTGAACCGTCTTCCTCCCGAATGGTAGTGGCCGTGCGGTTCTAGGCGCTGCAGTCTGGAACCACGAGACCGCTACGTTCGCAGGTTCGAATCCTGCCTCCTGCATGGATGTGTGTGATGTCCTTAGGTTAGTTAGGTTTAAGTAGTTCTACGTTCTAGGGGACTAATGACCTCAGTAGTTGAGTCCCATAGTGCTCAGAACCATTTGAACCTCCCGAATGCGAGTGCAACGTGCTGCTGGAGGAAGTAATAAGTTTCTGAAACCTTTCAGGAAAGTGAAGGTCATGGAATTTTGTGAGTAACATGAAATATCTACATCTACATCTAAATCTACATGAATACACTGCAAATAACATTTAAGTGCATGGCAGTGAGTTCATCTAACCACCTTCACAATTCTCTATTATTCCAATCTCGTATAGCACGTGGAAAGAACGAAAACCTATATCTTTCCATACGAGAACTGATTTCCCTCATTTTATCTTGTTGATCATTCCTCCCTATGTAGGTTGGTGTCAACAAAATATTTTCGCATTCGGAGGAGAAAGTTAGTGATTGGAATTTCGTGAGAAGATTCCGTCGCAACGAAAACGCCTTTCTTTTAACGATTTCCAGCCCAAATCCTGTTTTATTTTTGTGACACTCTCTCCCATATTTTGCGATAGCACAAAACGTGCTGCCTTTCTTTGAACTTTTTCGATATACTCCGTAAATCCTATCTGGCAAGGATCACACACCGCGCAGCAGTATTCTAAAAGAGGACGTACAAGCGTAGTGTAGGCAGTCTCCTTAGCAGGTCTGCTGAATTTTCTACGTGTCCTGGCAAAAAATGCAGTCTTTGGTTAGCCTTCCCCACAATATTTTCTGTGTTCCTTCCAATTTAAGATGTTCGTAATTGTAATACCTAGGTATTTAGTTGAATTTACGGCTTTTAGATTAGACTGATTTATCGTGTAACCCAAGTTTAATGAGTTCCTTTTAGCACTCATGTGGTTGACCTCACACTTTTCGTTATTCAGGGTCAACTGCCAGTTTTCGCACAATTCAGATATTTTTTTCTAAATCTTTTGTAGTTTGTTTTGTCCTTCTGATGACTTTATTAGTCGATAAAAGACAGCGTCATCTGCAAACAACCGAAGACGGCTGCTCAGATTGTCTCCCAAATCGTTTATATAGATAAGGAACAGCAAAGGGCCTATAACACTACCTCGGTAATCACATCTATTTTACACGATGACTTTCCGTCAGTTACAACGAACTGTGACCTCTCTGACAGGGAATTACAAATCCAGTCACATAACTGAGACGATATTCCATAAGCACGCAACTTCAGTACGAGCCGCTTTTGTGGTTCAGTGTCAAAAGCCTTCCGGAAATCCAGAAATACGGAAACGATCTGAAATATCTTGTCAATAGCACTCCACACTTCATGTAAATAAAGAGCTAGTTGTGTTTCACAGGAACGATGTTTTCTAAACCCACGATGACTGTGTGTCAATAGACCGTTTCCTTCGAGGTAATTCATATTGTTCGAGCACAATATATGTTCCAAAATCATGTTACATATCGACGTTAACGATATAGGACTGTAATTTAGTGGATTGCTGCTACTACCTTTCTTGAATATTGGTGTGACATGTGCAACTTTCCAGTCTTTGGGGACGCATCTTTCGTCGAGCGAACGATTGTACATGATTGTTAAGTATGGAGCTAATGCATCAGCATACTTCGAAAGGAACCTAATTGCTATACAGTCTGGACCAGAAGACTTACTTTTATTAAGTGATTTGAGTTGCTTCACAACTCCGAGGATGTTTACTTCTACGGTTCTCATGTTTGCAGCTGTTCTCGATTCTAATTCTGGAATATTTACTTCGTCTTCTTCTATGAAGGCATTTCGGAAGGCTGTGTTTAGGAAATCTGCTTTGGCAGCACTGTCTTCTATAGTATTTCCACTGTTATCGCGCAGAGAAGACTTTGATTGATTCTTGCCGCTAACATACTTCACATACGACCAGAACCTCTTTGGATTTTCTACCAGATTTCGAGACAAAGTTTTGTTGTGGAAACTGTTATAGGCGTCTCGCATTGAAATCCGCGATAAGTTTCGAGCTTCTGTAAAGGATCGCCAATATTGGAGATTTTGCGTCTGTTTAAATTTGGGATGTTTGTTTCGCTGTTAAAAAAATGGCTCTGAGCACTATGGGATTTAACTTCTGAGGTCGTTAGTCCCTTAGAAATTAGAACTACTTAAACATAACTAACCTAAGGACATCAAACACATCAATGCCCGAGGCAGGATTGGAACCTGCGACCGTAGCGGTCGCGCAGTACCAGACTGCAGCGCCTAGAACTGCTCGGCCACATTGGCCGGCGTTTCGTTGTTTCTGCAACAGTACTCTAACCCGTTTTGTGTACGAAGGAAGATCAGCTCCGTCGTTTGTTAGTTTATTTGGTATAAACCTCTCAATTGCTGCCGTTACTATTTCTTTGAATTGAAGCCACATCTGGTCTACACTTATATTATTAATGTAGAATGAGTGGAGATTGTCTATGAGGAAGGCGTCAAGTGAATTTTTATCTGCTTTTGTGACTACGTATATTCTTCGTTTATTTTTCGAGGATTTCAATATTCAATCTCGCTACGACAACGCTGTGTTCACTAATGCCTATATGTGTTTTGATGCTGGTTATTAACTCAGGACTATTTGTTGCTAAGAGGTCAAGTGTGTTTTCACAACCGTTTGCTATTTGCGTGGGCTCAAGAACTAACTGCTCGAAATAATTTTCAGAGAATGCGTTCAGCACAATGTAGGATGATATTTTATGCGTATCTCCGGAATTTATATTTCCGCCAACATATCGAGGGTAAATTAAAGTCACCACAAACTCTTATCGTATGAGTCAGGTATGTGTTTGAAATCAAACTCAAGTTTTCTTTGAACCTTTCTGAAACTGTATCATGCCTGCCGGTGTGGACGAGCGGTTCTAGGCGCTTCAGTCTGGAACCCCGTGACCGCTACGGTCGCAGGTTTGAATCCTGCCTCGCGCATGGATGTGTGTGATGTCCTTAGGATAGTTAGGTTTAAGTAGTTCTAAGTTCTAGGGGACTGATGGCCACAGATGTTAAGTCCCATAGTGCTCAGAGTCATTTGAACCATTTTGAAACCGTATCATCTGAATTTGGAGGTCGGTAAAAGGATCCAATTACTATTTTATTCCAGTTGCCAACAATGACCTCTGCCCCAATTTCGCGACAACTTAAACTACTACTGACAGCAACAAAATATATTAGAAGTTGCAAATATTGACATCCATCAGCTGCATAGTGGAATGAAGACAGTGGAAATTTCTGCCGGGCTGTGGTTCGAACCAGGATGTCGCGTTACCACTACGCTATGCAAGCACGCTTCACTCGCAAACTAAAACTGCCATATGTTGTGAACCGTCGTATTTTGTGAACAAGGCTCTCCACGATACACAACGTCGCTCTTGTAACGCATCGAGCGGCAGTTCCTTGAACTTTTCTGTGATACACTTGCGCTGGTAAGAGAGAGAGAGAGAGAAAAAAGAAACATTGATGAAGAGTACAGCTCTTCCTCGAGTCCATTCTGCCACTGACGTTAATTGAACGTGTTACGAGCTACAGACCCGCGAACAGTACTCAAGAATTTGTCGAACTGTTACTTTGTAATTCACCTCGTTGCTTAGGATTCTTCAAATAAATCCGAGCCTTACACACGAGTAAGTTCATGAATTCGTTCGCTCTTAGACGCATTGCGAAGCGGTGCTCCAGGCAGATTTCAGAAACATTGCTATAAAAGTGCTTTCAAGTGGTTAATTCTCGTTGTAAACAATCGCAGCAACATTTTTAGAGACTGAATCAATTAGCTCGCTAGTATAATTAAAAAAATATGGTCATTTTATAAATTGTTTGCAGTAGCAGACCTGCAAAAAATTGCTGTTAGTGTAAAATTTTCAGTACATAACCATAGAAGAGGCTATTACCTGCATTAACACAGAGAAGTGCACTTTTTATTAATAACTACGATATTACTGAACTTAGCTGAATAAGACGTACAGTTATGAAAAAGACAGTGTAATTACTATGGAAGAAAGGCTAACTTCATTCACAGACTTTTGACCGAATGCTTACCGCCGTAAAGCAGTAAGAGCAATTCATTCATATACACTCCTGGAAATGGAAAAAAGAACACATTGACACCGGTGTGTCAGACCAACCATACTTGCTCCGGACACTGCGAGAGGGCTGTACAAGCAATGATCACACGCACGGCACAGCGGACACACCAGGAACCGCGGTGTTGGCCGTCGAATGGCGCTAGCTGCGCAGCATTTGTGCACCGCCGCCGTCAGTGTCAGCCAGTTTGCCGTGGCATACGGAGCTCCATCGCAGTCTTTAACACTGGTAGCATGCCGCGACAGCGTGGACGTGAACCGTATGTGCAGTTGACGGACTTTGGTTCAAAAATGGCTCTGAGCACTATGGGACTCAACTGCTGAGGTCATGAGTCCCCTAGAACTTAGAACTAGTTAAACCTAACTAACCTAAGGACATCACAAATATCCATGCCCGAGGCAGGATTCGAACCTGCGACCGTAGCGGTCTTGCGGTTCCAGACTGCAGCGCCTTTAACCGCACGGCCACGTCGGCCGGCGACGGACTTTGAGCGAGGGCGTATAGTGGGCATGCGGGAGGCCGGGTGGACGTACCGCCGAATTGCTCAACACGTGGGGCGTGAGGTCTCCACAGTACATCGATGTTGTCGCCAGTGGTCGGCGGAAGGTGCACGTGCCCGTCGACATGGGACCGGACCGCAGCGACGCACGGATGCACGCCAAGACCGTAGGATCCCACGCAGTGCCGTAGGGGACCGCACCGCCACTTCCCAGCAAATTAGGGACACTGTTGCTCCTGGGGTATCGGCGAGGACCATTCGCAACCGTCTCCATGAAGCTGGGCTACGGTCCCGCACACCGTTAGGCCGTCTTCCGCTCACGCCCCAACATCGTGCACCCCGCCTCCAGTGGTGTCGCGACAGGCGTGAATGGAGGGACGAATGGAGACGTGTTGTCTTCAGCGATGAGAGTCGCTTCTGCCTTGGTGCCAATGATGGTCGTATGCGTGTTTGGCGCCGTGCAGGTGAGCGCCACAATCAGGACTGCATACGACCGAGGCACACAGGGCCAACACCCGGCATCATGGTGTGGGGAGCGATCTCCTACACTGGCCGTACACCACTGGTGACGTCGAGGGGACACTGAATAGTGCACGGTACATCCAAACCGTCATCGAACCCATCGTTCTACCATTCCTAGACCGGCAAGGGAACTTGCTGTTCCAACAGGACAATGCACGTCCGCATGTATCCCGTGCCACCCAACGTGCTCTAGAAGGTGTAAGTCAACTACCCTGGCCAGCAAGATCTCCGGATCTGTCCCCCATTGAGCATGTTTGGGACTGGATGAAGCGTCGTCTCACGCGGTCTGCACGTCCAGCACGAACGCTGGTCCAACTGAGGCGCCAGGAGGAAATGGCATGGCAAGCCGTTCCACAGGACTACATCCAGCATCTCTACGATCGTCTCCATGGGAGAATAGTAGCCTGCATTGCTGCGAAAGGTGGATATACACTGTACTAGTGCCGACATTGTGCATGCTCTGTTGCCTGTGTCTATGTGCCTGTGGTTCTGTCAGTGTGATCATGTGATGTATCTGACCCCAGGAATGTGTCAATAAAGTTTCCCCTTCCTGGGACAATGAGTACACGGTGTTCTTATTTCAATTTCCAGGAGTGTATATTACATGAGATGGAAAATTGTTTAAATTAACTGCAATGATTTTACATGTGTTCTTCGTGTAATTTGTTACGTGTCCAATGCCTGTCGATGGTGTCTTATCGTCGTCCCACTATATGTTGTCAAAAGTAGCGTCCTCATTCTACTGTGTTCATGGTACTACTTTACTTCGGGTGGGCTAATGAAGTTTCATTTTAGAATTGCAAAGAGTGCTGGTTGGATCATTAGAGTCACATAGGTATTTCCAGGCGATGCACAGTAGAACATGGCCATACCAATCTTAAGTTTCGAAGTGTCAATAGTCGCACCTGTCAGCGATCTTGCTTAGTTTAATAATGAAGGGAAAGAAAAGTGACTGCTAAAGTCTACGTTTACTGGAAGTATCGAGACCAGATCAAAAGTAACGTATCTCTTACGGCGCGTTATTGTCCGTGAAATAAACTGTAGCACTGTAGTATTTGTGTACTACGAGAAGCGTTCAATAATGAATGCAACTTTTTTTTCTCAGGCAATTTCGGTTGAAAAAATGCGAAATTTGTTGTGGGACATCGTGAAATGTTCTTGCTTAAGCCCCTGTAGTTAAATGAAGTTCCGATAAGTGGCGGAGCTACCCATAGCCTTCGAAATGGCGTCTGCAATGGAGGTGTGTTCCATGCAGAGAGCTGTCATTGAGTTTGGTTTGACGGAAAACCACAGCATCTCAGATATTCACAGGCGCTTGCAGAATGTCTATGATGACTGTCAGTGAAGAAAACCACGGTGAGTCGTTGGGCTAGTCGTCTGTTACCATCGCTACAAGGTCGCTAGAACCTGTCCGACCACCCGCGTGCCGGCCGGCCGCAAACAGCTGTGACTTATTCAATGTTGGAACGTGCGGACACTTTCATTCAAGACACAATCGTTCACCAATTGGGGTACTGAAAGATATGTTCCCCCTCTGTTCGTTGCCATCTAACAGAATATCTCTTACCTTCCGACGTCCATCTGTCTGGCCCAGTTTAGCATACAGTCCACGGGATGCAGGACATAAATGATGGGGAGGTTATTGCCGCAGTAAAATTTGGCTCCGATTACCATTAGAACGGTATCATGCGTGATAGAGACCGACCGAGTAAGGTGGCGTAAGGTCGTCGCATTTAACGGAGATTCTGTCGAAAAATAGGTTTTGTAGGCAGAAGAGTGGGGAGTAATATGGTGTACTGGAATCCTGAATAAAGCCAACCTGCTATCAGAATAAAAGTGTTGTATTCGCTTCTTAGGTAATTAGACTGATCAACTCATATTTGTCTATATTTTTCTTTGGCATAGTTTTGGAAATTACCAGGCTGTCATTTCCAGATTCTGTTTCATTCGCGTCTACACACATTTTCACGATCGAATGCAGTGAAGTTACTTGTACGTGTCGCGTGTGGCTTTTGAATTCGGTTCCGTGATTCTCTGTACATCTCACTTTCTATTCATAAGAATATTCGAGATTTTGTAACAGACACTACCACAAAATTTCCGTAAACCGATATTTTCAACAATGAGTATAATAAATTATAAATGTCCCACGGGAATCTGAGTCGTTTTCTTCGTTGTTCGAGCCCTCTAGATTAATCATCGTAACGGCGCTTCCCGTTTCTATCAGACTGCATTATCTGCTCTTTACCTCTCATTACAAAGGGATGGAAATAGTTCATGTATAGGGTAGTGCATTGATGTTCGTCGACTGCGGCATTGTGTTTCTACCAACAGACTGACTGCCATGTTGAAGCGCTGCCAGGTTTCTCATTTCGGATTAATATGGTAACCTTAAGTGAGCACAGTTGAGTGTACTAAAGCACACTACTGCCCATTAAAATTGCTGCACCACGAAGATGACGTGCTACATACGCCAAATTTAACCGACAGGAAGAAGATGCTGTGATATCCAAATGATTAGCTTTTCAGAGCATTCACACAAGGTTGGGGCCGATGGCGACACCTACAACGTGCTGACATGAAGAAACTTTCCAACCGATTTCTCAAAAAACGTTGTTGTGATGTCTCGTGTAAAGAGGAGAAATGCGTACCGTCACGTTTCCGACTTTGATAAAGGTCTGATTGTAGCCTATCGCGATTGCGGTTTATCGTATCGCGACATTGCTACTCGCGTTGTTCGAGATCCAATGACTGTTAGCATAATATGGAATCAATGGGTTCAGTAGGGTAATACGGAACGCCGTGCTGGGTCCCAACGGCCTCGTATCACTAGCAGTCGAGATGACAGGCATCTTATCCGCATGGCTGTAACGGATCGTGCAGCCACGTCTCGATCCCTGAGTCAACAGATGGGGACGTTTGCAAGACAACAACCATCTGCACGAACAGTTCGAAGACGTTTGCAGCAGCATGGACTATCAGCTCAGAGACCGTGGCTGCGGTTACCCTTGACGCTGCATCAATGACAGGAGTGCCTGCGATGGTGTAATCAACGACGAACGTGGGTGCACGAATGGCAAAACGTCATTTTTTCGGATGAATCCAGGTTCTGTTTACAGCATCACGATGGTCGCATCCGTGTTTGGCGACATTGCGGTGATCGCACATTGGAAGCGTGTATTCGTCATCGCATACTGGCGTATCACCCGGCGTGATGGTATGGGGTGCCATTGGTTACACGTCGCGGTCACCTCTTGTTCGCATTGACGGCACTTTGAACAGTGGACGTTACATTTCAGATGTATTACGACCCGTGGCTCTACCATTCATTTGATCCCTGTGAAACCCTACATTTCAGCAGGATAATGCACGACCGCATGTTGCAGGTCCTGTATGGGCCTTTCTGGATACAGAAAATGGTCGACTGCTGCCCTGTCCAGCAAATTCTCTAGACCTCTCACCAATTGGAAACGTCTGGTCAATGTTGGCCGAGCAACTGGCTCGTCACAATATGCCAGTAACTACTCTTGATGAACTGTGGTATCGTGTTGAAGCCGCATGGGTACACGCCATCCAAGCTCTGTTTGACTCACTGCCCAGGCGTATCAACGCCGTTATTACGGCCAGAGGTGGTTGCTCTGGGTACTGATTTCTCAGGATCTATGCACCCAAATTGCGTGAAAATGTTATCACATGTCAGTTCTAGTATAATATATTTGTCTAATGAATACCCGTTTATCATCTGCATCTCTTCTTGGTGTAGCAATTTTAATGGCCAGTAGTGTACATGCAGACGAACGTTGGTTTCATGATAGCCCACTTATATTAAAATAATTCGCCTACACCATCACATTAGGCAGTGCTAGTTACAGAGTGTAAGAGTTAGGAGGATTGGTATGTAGACCCTTAAAAGTAAGCTGTTCACTAATTTCGTACAAATTTTTAAGCACTCATTTTTGCCAAATTCATAATTTTCTGAATATACTATTAAGGGTTTTCTTCTCCTCCGCAGGTCATTGAAGCTCCTTCAAAATAATTGGCCGTTGTGTCTGTCTTGAAAGTACTTTCGTGACATCCGTTCTTTGGGTCACCCAGTGGAAAATATGTCTTTTAATGGCATGATTATTATGAACAACACCCCGTAGTGTAGCTGGCTGTTGTTAATAATAAACGTTTGTGAGTGTTTCTTGAAGTATTATTTCCCTGCAGGTCTTGCTCACAGGGACATGGCCTCGTGTTACAGGTGAGTCTCGTCTTACTGACGTAAGTTGGAGGAGCTTTTGTACTTACACAGATCCGGACACAGTGATCCATCGTACGCACACTGAGGGGTGTCCAGCGGTGGTTCCGTTCGCCCACCTGGCCAGTGTATGCTTCTGTGCCGGATGTGGTGCAGTACACCCCTGCTGTAGTGAACCACCGTCTGAAATACAAGTGGAGGATTAGAGATTAAACAAAAATATGACAAGTTAGCGATAAGCAATTTTAAAACTAAGAAGATAAACCTCCCAACCCGGAAGCTTATTCTCAAATGTCCTACAACTTTATCAAAGTATCAGAAATTACAATTTTTTTATGACATCAGCCATGGGAAACATACATACACATTACAGACACCATCTGATCAAAAGAATCTTGACAGCTATTACTGGACGTTAATATGCGTCGTGTTCACCGTTTGCTTTTATAAGGCTTGAACTCCGCTTGGAATACCTTCAGTGAACTGTCCGTGTGTCTCTGGAGGGATGGCAGCCCATTCTTCCTCAAGAGCCTGAATTTGAGAAGGCAGTGATTCTGGACGCTGGGATCTGGAACGAATCTGAAGTTCTCTCTCATCTCAAAGGTTACCCATTGGTTTCCGATCGGGACTCTGGCCAGAGCAGACCATTTTAAGAACCTATTGTCTATCAACCATTGAGTCAAAGATGCAGCTCTATGAAAGGGTACATTGTCATGCTGATGCGAACAATCATCGACTTGGAACTGTGTATCTACTGTACACTGTACGTAGTGATGTAAAATACTTTCACGTAATTCTTAAGCGCAATAAGGGGGCCACACCCTAATCACGAAGAACATCCAATTAAAACAACATCACTCCCTCTATAGCACTTTACATGATGGCATGTGGCGTTCTGCAAGCATTCGCAAAACCTAAACAGTTCCATTCGATTTTCACAGCGTACAGGTTGAATTTTCAGTTCAAGTTACTGGTTTCCAGTCATTCACTCTCCGATGACGACTCTTAGCAATGACTACAGAGTTGTGTGGCCTATGGGGAGCTGCTGGAACATTATTCCTCATTCTTTTTAACTCATTAAGCCGTCGGCACACGGACCGTGCATCTGAACGTTGAGTGTTGAGCGTGCCGAGCTTCTGACGTCATAGCGTGGAATAGCACGTTCGGGAGTCTTTCCGAACGTGCAAATCAATATCTGACGTGTCAGATATTCTCAGCGTGCGTCTGAGCGTTGACCAATGAGACGGTACAACGCCACCTGCGTACCACGCACGCCGTCTCCCTTCAGTACAGAGTTGTGAGGCGCCATATTGGCATTCATTTCAAGCTTATACGTATCTATGCCGTTTCTGAGCACCAGCAAATTCAGAATCACTGGAAAACCCGTTGTTAACTGTGTGATTCGTTCCAATAAAATAACGAGAAACATCATATTGATGGCAAAAGAATTGTTATAACTTGCGTATTATGAGAGTAGGCTATTTGAAGTCAGCGACACACAGAAGATCCACCAAAAACGCATTGTTCTTGGTACAATTTGTCATAATTATATTTCAATTAGTAACATATGTACGATAAGGTTTTCTGCAACGGGTAACGTACTTTGATTACTTGCAATGTATATGTGTGCGTGTATTATTAATTTAATATAAGTATATACTATAATATTTGATGTTATGTAAATATAAGTTCACCTTTTTTTGAGGGGTGACTTCGTTCGATTGGCTTAATCTACAGGAGAGCTTGCGCTACTTGTATAAAGATATTTTGCTCCTTTTCCTTTTACGCTTCGTAATTCACATGTTGCAAAGATTTTGCTACTGGGTAGGAACAGTGATTAAGTAAGACTGACCTTGGGGTTTTACTAAAATGTGGGAATGATGAAATAATTTTTATCTTATGCGGAGAAGTATTCCACATTTGTAACGCACAGTTTGTAATGGAACTATTATATGTCTCTGTCCTTATTGATTGGACATGGCACTTTCCTTTTGGTGGACGAAGGAGGAAATGTGCGTTTTAATAGAGCTAACGTGGGAATTTTACGCGCGCCCGTTGAGTGAACAGTGTCATTTACGAACTAGAAACATCCCTCAACTGCCGCTGGAGTGCGTTGCGATCGCGTATACCACGTTGGGGCCCACGTACCGTATGCACAAGTCGCATCATTCCTGAGCGTTCAGCAGCACGTTGAACTTGGCACGCTCAACGTTAACGTTCGACAGCACGGTCCGTGTGCCGACGGCTTTATGTACAGTGACTGTGCTAGCCGGACTACTGCTAGCACTTTCCCAATCACGAGTGATTCCTTTCGCTGGCTCCACGCGACTTTTGCAACCGCTCTCCGCAACGCCCAACGATCCCTGTCCGTCACAACATGAAGTCAGCCTGGTCTTTGTTTAGCTGTGGATGTCTCTCCGAATTTATTCGCGCTTTTCAGAAAGCTGATTTTTTCAAACCAAGCTGGCGCCGAAAACATTAGTAATCTCTTTCGCGTGCGTTCACTTATAGTCACAGAAGGTGGCCGCCATCGTAACAAAATAAGCGAAATCAGTGACTACAATACTAGTCACCATATACAAAGGTCGTCAGGCAGGAGGTACTTCTCTGCAGATACTTCTGGGCATCGACAAACAAGCAGAAGTGAATAAATTAAACAGAGTCACCTGTACATCACTAGGACCATCACACAATTTAACGACATCCTTCCGTTTTGTAGCAAAATCCAGATTATTATTCATAAGCAAACTCATGTTGACATTAACTTGGCAGTTGATATGTTTATTTGGTTATTCAGGAGCTTGTAACGCCGGAAATGCATATCCTCCTATTTCCATCTATTGTGCTATTATTTTCTTTCCTTGTTTTGTTACCTCAAGATATGACATTTCTGTCTCTTTATATATTGTAATTGTTTTACTGTTTGTATATATATATTTATGCACTCATGTCGATGTATAATTGGTTTGTTTCGTAAATATTATTTGTATTTTTACGCTGGGTCTTGCCTAGGGAAAACTGCTATCGAACGATTACATCGATGGGTCGTGTGAAGAATCAAAGTGTGTAGGATCTTTGGTAGTGTTAACTCTGCCGCGTGGAGCGCGGGCTGGGCAGTCGGAGTCTGGCTGGAGTAGCGAGTGGAGCAGGTGTGTTGTGTGACGCTCCCGCGAGTTGCCGCGCTTTCGGGGTTTGGCAGCATGTAATTGCGCTCGACTCGCGATGATAGTTTCTGACGTGGTGTCGCGGACGGGAAGCATTAGCTAGCGCACATCAAGAGCCCGTTTCGCCTGGTGACCGTGTCGAGAAGAAGGCGCGCCAACATCCAGCTTCTGCAATAGCGACGGCCGACAATGAGTGACTGTCGCCACCTCCTCGACCGACGGTTTCAAACCTTCAATCAACCGACAAGGAAGACTGGACGCACGTAAAGTTTTAGAGCTGTATGGCAGACCTCAGCTTTTAATCTTGTTCCATTTTCGTAACTATAATTACAGCAACTTAGCATGAACGATTGTTACTCATTGTCCCAATTGCATTACCAAGCAGAGTCCCTTCCTTTTCCGGAATGAACCCGAGTGTCATTGAAATTCAAACGCCAGCATTAAAGTAATATTCTATTTCGCTGCTTTAATTTCAAAGTTCAGTTAAAGTCTCAGAGCTGGCTACAATATTCAGATTACACAAGCACGAATTAAGAGTGCGAGCTTTGTTACCGTATTTTAGCTTACCTGTGACTGCAGCTCAGCTTGGTACGTACTACATTTTACTATTGTTAATTGTTCAGAATCATTTAATTCAAGATCAAAGTTAAATCTCTTATTTCTAAATTGCGTAGATTCAAGTAGCTTTTGAAATGATTGTTGAGGTAGTCCAAGACTAACTGTATGTTACTGAATTTCGATGTGCTTCAGAAAGAAAGCTCACTATTAACTTCAGTCACTAAATTAACTTTCGATTTTCCGGTTTTATTAATTCTTTTGCTAAATTAAGTCAGAGTGTAGCGAAATTTATTACTTCTGACAAACTTTCAGTTTTCACACTACACGTGTCAACCTTCAGTTGCCACGCTTCTAGTGTTAATTATATGTGTAGTAACCTTTCTTTTTCAGTTACTATAGTAATTGTCCTTAGGACTGGCGACCGTGATTTCCCCCAAATCTCAAATATCTAATTACCGCTAGTTAATTGTTAACGTAACGGCCGCACATTTACTTTCTTTATTAACTTTACCCCTTTTCAAAATTAATTTCCACCAGTTTCATTTGCATTTTTCCTTTCATTAAGATGTAACCCTTTCGTCCCTCCTTACCGACAGGTTAACTTCGGTGACGATTGCTTTTCCAAAACTCCCATTAGGTACACGCGGTTTCATTTTTCACTGTCATTAAGGTCGGTAAGTGAGGGGGAGGTTACACGTGGCGACCTGGTGACAGGACAATCTTCAGATTTGAGGTTGTTCTGGACACGAATTTTCTTTGGTGCAAATGTCGTAACAAAGTACTGGTTACGTACAGGCCGTTACGTCAGCGAGAATAAGTAGTGGGAGTAATCCTAATTACATTTGAGATTTGTCAGTTATATTGAAAATTATTAAAATGAGTGAAGGCAACAACTGCCAAAATTTGGTAGACTTGGATACGGAACAATCGGTCGAACAGTGGGAAACGCGCACCGCGGTACCCATTGTTCAGGGGCAGGCGGCTAGCATGAAAGACGCGACCGCCGAAACGCAACAAAGAGCAGAAATGGAATTCCAAACTTTAGAAAATGTTTCGGAATCGGAAGCGAAAATCAAATCTGTACCCCTTGATGATGAATACGGGGGAACATGTATAGAGGAACCAGCTACGGAAGTAAAACCAGTAGTCTCCGGGAATTTAACTGATTTATTGAATGTTTTGATTAATGAAATCAAGAGTCAATCGGCAGAAATTATAGCTCTGTCTGCCAAGCAAGAAGCTCAGTCTGAAAAGATTGAACGAAAGCTAGACAATCAGAACAAAGCTATTAATGTTGTTAACAACAATGTTGGAGTTGTTAATACAAAAGTTGATAAAATCAAAGAAGATATTGTTGTAATTAATACCGAAATCGGTAATCTTAAACAGGAAATGATAGGCGTTCAGGCGGAAATTGCGAGCATAAATACTCGTTTTGATTCCGAAATTAGCAGAATCGAGAAAAGTGTAGGAGAAGCAGTTGCTCCGATCATCGAGAATAAGGTGACGGAACAAATTCAATTAGTGAAAAAAGAGGATCAACAGAAGGTGGAAACTTTAAAGGCTTTAGTGTCCGAAGTAAACACTAAAGTGAGGGAGCAGGCTAATACCTGCGAAGAGAAAAAGAGGGAAGTGGAAACGCTTGCGACAACCACTTGCCAAGTAATTACGAGAGTGTCGGAATTAGAAAAGAAACTTGACGAAAAACAGAGCTATGTGCCAATCTGTGCACATAGTTCGGAATTGTTGACGAAAGAGGAGCGGTTCGACCCCTTGAAAAAAGGCGGTATACACGCGACGGATTTCATTAAAAATTGTGAAAGAGTTTTACCCAGATCATGGACTTGTGACAGCCAGAGCGAGAGCACCAGCAGCAGCGAGTACTGTTTGTATAAAGCGTTTTTGTACTTATTTGCTGCGCTTAGCTTTTAAATAGTTTTTCTGGGAAAACCTAGCGTAGTTTTCGCGTCTCGTATTTCAGTGAGTGTTTCTTGATTATCAGAGTAGCTCATCAGAAGATTATCTTGGGAATTTGTCACCGTATAGAGTAGGGTAAACATAGTCATGTGTAGGGACTGTGGTTGTTGTGAGCGGACGCAAGGAGAATTGGCCACTCTTCGGGGGCAGGTGGAGGCTTTGTCTGTTAGGCTCATCGAGCTCGAGGCGCAGGCGTCGGCTCGTAGTGGCGTTGGGGCAACTGTGGTGAGACCTATGCCTACTTCGGTGGCCTTGGAATCACATGGAACCCCTGATGTCGCTGCGTCTTCCGGCAGTGAGCATCTTACCGGTCAGCCATCACTCCAGGGTGAATGGCGGACAGTGGTGGGCTCGCGCGTGCCTGGCCGAAAGGCGAAGGTGGGATCTGGCCGCGTGGCAGCTGCCTTACCCCTTTCCAACAGGTACGGGGTGCTTCCTAGTGGTGATGACATCGTTTCCGAGCCACCACAGGATGCCTCGCCTCTTGGGCCAGTGGCCGATTCTCCGGCAAGGTCCCGACAGTCACAGAGGGCGGGCCTATTAGTTATAGGGAGCTCCAACGTTAGGCGGGTTATGGAGCCCCTTAGGAAAATAGCGGGTAGGTCGGGGAAGAATGCCAGTGTGCACTCGGTGTGCTTGCCGGGGGGTCTCGTCCGTAATGTGGAGGAGGCCCTTCCGGCAGCTATTGAACGCACTGGGTGTGACCGGCTGCAGATAGTAGCACATGTCGGAACGAATGACGCCTGCCGCTTGGGTTCTGAAGCCATCCTTGGTTCCTTCCGGCGGCTGGCTGATTTGGTGAAGACAACCAGCATCGCACGCGGAGTGCAAGCTGAGCTTAATATCTGCAGCATAGTGCCCAGAGTCGATCGCGGTCCTCTGGTTTGGAGCCGTGTGGAGGGTCTAAACCAGAGGCTCAGACGACTCTGCGACTATAATGGTTGCAAATTCATCGACCTCCGTTATTGGGTGGAGAACTGTAGGGCCCCCCTAGACAGGTCAGGCGTGGACTACACACCGGAAGCAGCTACTAGGGTAGCAGAGTACGTGTGGCGTGCACACGGGGGTTTTTTAGGTTAGAGGGACCCCCCCTTGGGCGAAACGATAAAATACCTGACGGCTTACCAGAGAGGACATTATCATCGTTGATAAAGAACGTCCGTCCTCAGAGACCAAAAACAGGAAAAGTTAACGTAATATTGGTAAACTGCAGGAGTATCCAGGGCAAGGTTCCTGAATTAGTATCTCTTATTGAAGGAAATAGTGCGCATATAGTATTAGGAACGGAAAGTTGGTTAAAACCGGAAGTGAACAGTAACGAAATCCTAGACACAGAATGGAATATATACCGCAAGGATAGGATAAACGCCAATGGTGGAGGAGTATTTATAGCAGTAAAGAATTCAATAATATCCAGTGAAGTTATTAGCGAATGCGAATGTGAAATAATCTGGGTTAAGTTAAGTATCAAAGGTGGGTCAGATATGATAGTCGGATGCTTCTATAGACCACCTGCATCAGCAACCGTAGTAGTTGAGCGCCTCAGAGAGAACCTGCAGAACGTCGTGAAGAAGTTTCGTGATCATACTATTGTAATAGGGGGAGACTTCAATCTACCAGGTATAGAATGGGATAGTCACACAATCAGAACTGGAGCCAGGGACAGAGACTCTTGTGACATTATCCTGACTGCCTTGTCCGAGAATTACTTCGAGCAGATAGTTAGAGAACCAACTCGTGAAGCTAACGTTTTAGACCTCATAGCAACAAATAGACCGGAACTTTTCGACTCCGTGAATGTAGAAGAGGGTATCAGTGATCATAAGTCAGTGGTTGCATCAATGACTACAAGTGTAATAAGAAATGCCAAGAAAGGAAGGAAAATATATTTGCTTAACAAGAGTGATAGGGCACAAATCGCAGAATATCTGAGTGACCACCATCAAACGTTCATTTCTGAGGAAGAGGATGTGGAACAAAAATGGAAAAAATTCAGAAACATCGTCCAGTACGCCTTAGATAAGTTCGTACCGACTAAGGTCCAAAGCGAGGGGAAAGATCCACCGTGGTATAACAATCATGTACGAAAGATACTACGGAAACAAAGAAAGCTTCATCATAGGTTTAAGAGTAGTCGAATCATAGCTGATATGGAAAAGCTGAACGAAGCGAAAAAGAGCGTAAAGAGAGCAATGAGAGAAGCATTCAACGAATTCGAACATAAAACATTGGCAAACAATCTAAACAAGAACCCTAAAAAGTTTTGGTCATATGTAAAATCGGTAAGCGGATCTAAATCCCCTATTCAGTCACTCGTTGACCACGATGGCACCGAAACAGAGGACGACCGAAGAAAGGCAGAAATACTGAATTCAGTGTTCCGAAACTGTTTCACTGCGGAAAATCGTAACACGGTCCCTGACTTCAGCCGTCGCACGGACGCCAAAATGGAAAATATTGAAATAAACGATATCGGAATTGAAAAACAACTGCTATCGCTTAGTAGCGGAAAAGCATCCGGACCAGACGAGATACCCTTAAGATTCTACAGTGATTATGCTAAAGAACTTGCCCCCTTTCTATCAGCAATTTATCGTAGATCCCTGGAAGAACGTAAAGTACCTAGCGACTGGAAGAAAGCGCAGGTCGTTCCCATTTTCAAGAAGGGTCATAAATCAGATGCGAATAATTATAGGCCTATTTCGCTTACGTCAATCTGTTGTAGAATAATGGAACATGTTTTGTGTTCTCGTATTATGACGTTCTTAGATAATACAAATCTCCTTCATCATAACCAACATGGATTCCGCAAACAGAGATCATGTGAAACTCAGCTCGCCCTATTTGCCCAAGAAATTCACAGTGCCGTAGACACTGGCGAGCAGATTGATGCCGTATTCCTGGACTTCAGGAAGGCATTTGATACGGTTCCGCACTTACGTTTAGTGAAAAAAAATACGAGCTTACGGAATATCGGACCAGGTTTGTGATTGGATTCAGGATTTCCTAGAAGAAAGAACACAACATGTCATTCTTAACGGTTCAAAATCTGCAGATGTAGAGGTAATTTCGGGAGTACCGCAGGGAAGCGTGATAGGACCTTTATTGTTTACAATCTACATAAATGACTTAGTTGACAACATCGGTAGCTCCGTGAGGCTATTTGCAGATGACACGGTTGTCTACAAGAAAGTAGCAACATCAGAAGACTCGTACGTACTCCAGGAGGACCTGCAGAGGATTAATTCATGGTGCGACAGCTGGCAGCTTTCCCTGAACGTAGATAAATGTAATATAATGCGCATACATAGGGGCAGAAATCCATTCCAGTACGATTATGCCATAGGTGGTAAATCATTGGAAGCGGTAACGACCGTAAAATACTTAGGAGTTACTATCCGGAGCGATCTGAAGTGGAATGATCACATAAAACAAATAGTGGGAAAAGCAGGCGCCAGGTTGAGATTCATAGGAAGAATTCTAAGAAAATGTGACTCATCGACGAAAGAAGTAGCTTACAAAACGCTTGTTCGTCCGATTCTTGAGTATTGCTCATCAGTATGTGACCCTTACCAGGTTGGATTAATAGAAGAGATAGACATGATCCAGCGAAAAGCAGCGCGATTCGTCATGGGGACATTTAGTCAGCGCGAGAGCGTTACGGAGATGCTGAACAAGCTCCAGTGGCGGACACTTCAAGAAAGGCGTTACGCAATACGGAGAGGTTTATTATCGAAATTACGAGAGAGCACATTCCGGGAAGAGATGGGCAACATATTACTACCGCCCACATATATCTCGCGTAATGATCACAACGAAAAGATCCGAGAAATTAGAGCAAATACGGAGACTTACAAGCAGTCGTTCTTCCCACGCAAAATTCGTGAATGGAACAGGGAAGGGGGGATCAGATAGTGGTACAATAAGTACCCTCCGCCACACACCGTAAGGTGGCTCGCGGAGTATAGATGTAGATGTAGATGTAGATGGACTAATGAGAGAAAAATTAATGCGGTTATTGATGTGCTGGCTGGTGATGCCAAGCGTTGGGGCTTAAACCTCAACATTACGAACCTGACTTTTGACGAGTTTAAAAATTTGTTTCTGGCTGAATACTGGTCGGAGCAAAAACAGCAAAGTGTCTGGCGCGAATTTGTCGTATCGAGGCCTTTCGATGCGAATTCGCGCGGTTCGATGAGGGAGTTTTGTGAGGGCTGGATCCGCAAGTTGGAATATTTGCGTGATCGCCGCACGGAATCCGAAATAGTCTGGGAACTCTACAAGAAGCTTCCAGATGATACAAAACGCTACGTAGGAAGCAATTACAGGACAATCAATGATTTCCTGGAAAGAGTTGAGGACGAGGACAATTGGCGCAATAATCACGACAGTGGTAGAGGCCGTGGTAACAACAACGGGTACCACCCCAACCATAACAACGATAACCATGGGAATAATGCATACCGCAGCAATGACAATAATGGTTCGGACCGTAATAACAATCGGTACAATGCAAATAATAACCGGAATGACGGAAACCAGTATCATACTAGCGTGATACGGGCTGCGCAGAATAGTAATAACGCCAGAGGGTGTGACCAGCCGCCTCAGCAGTATCCGGGGAGCGTATCTGCTGGGACGAGACAGGGAAACCATTAGCCGCGCCGGTGAGGGGCCGACCGGGCGTGGAGAAATTTTGGCGGCCCAATAACAGGAGAAAACCCAGGTGTCGTCGTTATGAAAATTCCGTATGGAATAATCAACGGCGGGAGAGTGTGCCAGTGTTAGGAGAAAGGAGTGCGCCCACAAGTAGTAAATCAGCTGTATACATGGCAGCAGAAAATACATTCACTGTCAGTGAGAACAATTTAAGTAGTGTTCCGGAAATCGATTATAAAGTGGCAGCTGTAATACCCACAGCGGAACTGGAGATTGAGTTTAAGAATGATTCGCAATTGTTGAGAGAAGATCAGATGTCGGATAACACGTCCGTCATTGAGCGAGGGGATGCAGAGAGGGATGAGGTCTGGTTACGGCAGTTCGGTCGCTTATACGACGAACTAAGAGATTATAGGGGCCTGTACAGGAGAAGTGTTTATAGGGAGCGCGGGCAGGATTTGCCGCGTCTCGTCCCACAGGAGGATAGTAGTTGTGAAGTGATAGAAAGTTCTGGCCCTAACCGCCAGACTTTACTAGAAATAGTTGATGTTAATGGGGAGCACGAGCAAGATGCGTCGTGTTTCGTCCCGCAGGAATTGAATGTTGAAGTAGTAACGGAAAGTTCTGGCCCTAACCGGCAGACTTTACCGAAAGTTGTAGTGGTAGAAGTAGCCGACCCATCCGACGCAAACCTCCAGTTTAAATATTGCGAGAGTATTAAGGAGAAAGATTACGAAAATTTTAGTGATAGCCGGACACGATTGGTAGAAAAGCACGTAGATTACAGCGTGTACGAGGTTAGAGCTGACGTTATACGGTCAGACGGTAGCAGTGTGGGTTGCGCAGATCCAGAGGAAGTAATTGCAGATACTACTGGGCACATTTCTCCAGGTAGATTGGCGGATGAGATTAATCTGACCAAAGTGGAATCAACGAAGGTGACGATTAGTGAATTGATAGCAAAGCAACACTCACTAGTTGACGAGTTACAGGAAAAGGTTTCGGTATTGGAGGCGAAGCTACAGACTAAGCCTCAGGACAAACGTGTTAAAATTAAAACTGTATGTAAACAGAGGCTGAAAAAGCCGCCAGATAAATCGGATTTAGGATCAAAGCCGGATGGTTTTTTCTGGAATGACCTGGATATAGACGAGGATTTACTGTGGGAAAATAAAGAAACAGTCGAGGACAAGTGTAGACAGATAGTAGTGTCTGTTAATATGCACGACCTACAACTAAACGTGTTGATTGACACCGGTGCAGAATTGAGTGCTGTATCTGGGAAAATATTTGAGTTACTGAAAGACAGACCTGGCATCGTAGTTATGCCAGTAACAGGAGTGAAAATTATCGGTGCTACTGGGAAGGCCAGTAAACCGGTCACAAAACAGATTTTTGTCAACTTCGAGATATGTGGGGCACGATTTGAACAAGAGTTTGTCGTCGTGCCAGACTTAACTACGGAAGTAATTATCGGGTTAGATTGGCTATTAAAGTACCGTGCAGTGATTAACTGCGAAAGCAAAACTTTTACATGTATGTCACTAGATAAAACAATGGTAGTTGGTTTTGACGAGGCAGGAGACGGTGTGCATAGGCAATACCAGCCTATACACATTGTTAACTGGCCGGATGACATTGACGTAGGAATGAGTTTGAACTGCCATAACATGAGGAATTTCGGCATTGACAAAAGTGTAGAAAGTGAATTGGAAGAGATAATCAAATTCCCTCCACGGATTAACATTAGTATTGGTGTGAAAAAAGATCGTTTGCGAGAAGTAATGAAGCTAAAAGCCGATGCTCGCATACGTCGTCATGACGCTAAAGCGCGTTTTGCTAAGTTTGCAATCGGAGACTTAGTACTTGTAAAAGCTCATGAGAAATAGAGCGAGATAGACCATGAAAACTCTAAATTTAAGTTTGTTTATAATGGACCATATAAAGTCATTGGTATGCCTCACACAAATGCTTACGGAATATTGTAGACTTGAAATTGTACCAACCTAGGATCGATTAATACCACACAATGGGTAATTTATACAGTATGTAAAATAGAATGTAAGATTTAACGATTTGCTAGATTGCCATGCTTTTGACTGACCAAGGTCATTAAAGAAGTTGTAATTAATAAGTAATTAATTTTGATTAATCAATTTAATTTTAATCAATTTAATCATGATCTAATCAACTGAAAAATCCAAGCTGCTAGTTTAAGTTTTCAGCTGAGTCACAGTAGATTAAGGAATGTAAATATGATTTTGTAAATAGCTGTAAGATTTCATAAATATGTGATTTACTAGTCATTGCCGATGTACTTAGACGCTGTTTTAAGTTTCAGGCTAGTACATGCGTGTGATGATGGACAGTGTTGAGTTATCCACTGTGATAGTATTAAGGGACTCCTTGAGATTACTTGGGAGTGAGTTTTTCCTAAAGAATTCAGTGAAGCGGACGTTCTGGAAACGCCGTCACAAGGGCGAGTGAGATCAAGCGTGCCGCACACGCGGGCGCAACAATACTGGCGAGGCGAGCCGCTGTCGGCTCTTGTGCCGCTGTTGGCTCTTGGGCCGCTGTCGGCATTCTTTGTACTTGCGAGTACGGAAGGCGGAATTGTTTTTCTTCCTGGACAGCTGAAAGAATTCTACTGTCAATATTTATGTTTTTTTCGATCTGATGTGTGTTATTTTCTTGTTTAGCGTTTAATGGACTCCCATGACGAGAATATTAATTATGAAAGGGTTATGTAAAAATGTGTATTCTATGTAATTAATTATTAATTTGCGTATTTTGATCTACCTGTTTTTATGACCATGTACTCTGATTAATTTTGTAAATAGTATTCCATTTCATGATAGTGTTACGGATTTTGACGATTTTGGAATAGCTAAACCATTTTCTATATCTTCTATGAATTTTAATATGTTGTCAACTTGTTTTATTTCGTGTAAGATGACAGAGTGGAATAAGATTAGGAGTGTCTCCACTCAATTATTATGGTCTAAAAATTGATTTATGATTAATTAGACGAATGCTAAATTTTGTTGATGTTTTGAGCATATGCATTTCCGCTGTTTCTTTTTTGGGACATTTTCTGAGTCTGTTTACGTTACACGAACATCCTCAGACAATGTGGGGCACGTGTAACGCCGGAAATGCATATCCTCCTATTTCCATCTATTGTGCTATTATTTTCTTTCCTTGTTTTGTTACCTCAAGATATGACATTTCTGTCTCTTTATATATTGTAATTGTTTTACTGTTTGTATATATATATTTATGCACTCATGTCGATGTATAATTGGTTTGTTTCGTAAATATTATTTGTATTTTTACGCTGGGTCTTGCCTAGGGAAAACTGCTATCGAACGATTACATCGATGGGTCGTGTGAAGAATCAAAGTGTGTAGGATCTTTGGTAGTGTTAACTCTGCCGCGTGGAGCGCGGGCTGGGCAGTCGGAGTCTGGCTGGAGTAGCGAGTGGAGCAGGTGTGTTGTGTGACGCTCCCGCGAGTTGCCGCGCTTTCGGGGTTTGGCAGCATGTAATTGCGCTCGACTCGCGATGATAGTATCTGACATGGTGTCGCGGACGGGAAGCATTAGCTAGCGCACATCAAGAGCCCGTTTCGCCTGGTGACCGTGTCGAGAAGAAGGCGCGCCAACATCCAGCTTCTGCAACAGCGACGGCCGACAATGAGTGACTGTCGCCACCTCCTCGACCGACGGTTTCAAACCTTCAATCAACCGACAAGGAAGACTGGACGCACGTAAAGTTTTAGAGCTGTATGGCAGACCTCAGCTTTTAATCTTGTTCCATTTTCGTAACTATAATTACAGCAACTTAGCATGAACGATTGTTACTCATTGTCCCAATTGCATTACCAAGCAGAGTCCCTTCCTTTTCCGGAATGAACCCGAGTGTCATTGAAATTCAAACGCCAGCATTAAAGTAATATTCTATTTCGCTGCTTTAATTTCAAAGTTCAGTTAAAGTCTCAGAGCTGGCTACAATATTCAGATTACACAAGCACGAATTAAGAGTGCGAGCTTTGTTACCGTATTTTAGCTTACCTGTGACTGCAGCTCAGCTTGGTACGTACTACATTTTACTATTGTTAATTGTTCAGAATCATTTAATTCAAGATCAAAGTTAAATCTCTTATTTCTAAATTGCGTAGATTCAAGTAGCTTTTGAAATGATTGTTGAGGTAGTCCAAGACTAACTGTATGTTACTGAATTTCGATGTGCTTCAGAAAGAAAGCTCACTATTAACTTCAGTCACTAAATTAACTTTCGATTTTCCGGTTTTATTAATTCTTTTGCTAAATTAAGTCAGAGTGTAGCGAAATTTATTACTTCTGACAAACTTTCAGTTTTCACACTACACGTGTCAACCTTCAGTTGCCACGCTTCTAGTGTTAATTATATGTGTAGTAACCTTTCTTTTTCAGTTACTATAGTAATTGTCCTTAGGACTGGCGACCGTGATTTCCCCCAAATCTCAAATATCTAATTACCGCTAGTTAATTGTTAACGTAACGGCCGCACATTTACTTTCTTTATTAACTTTACCCCTTTTCAAAATTAATTTCCACCAGTTTCATTTGCATTTTTCCTTTCATTTAGATGTAACCCTTTCGTCCCTCTTTACCGACAGGTTAACTTCGGTGACGATTGCTTTTCCAAAATTACCATTAGGTACACGCGGTTTAATTTTTCACTGTCATTAAGGTCGATAAGTGAGGGGGGAGGTTACAAGCTTAGATATTTAATTATCAGAAACCATACTTAAAAACCTGCACAATACCTTGCAACTAGTGGTACGTTAACAACAGAAGGTATTTTAGGAATTAGTAGTTACTTAATGGGATGCAATACCACAATTTTAGTTAGCAAAAGGTATCGTGTATTTTATACTTTAAAGTTGTCCAATGTTCTACATTGTCACGTTTTTTGTTTGTAGAAAATGCGTTTATGCCACCGATTTAATGAGAAGTAATGGGAGACATTATTACCAAGGCAGTAAAATAAACTACATTGAAGAAAAAGATAAAAAGATGTTGGAAATCTAAATCAAAATGTCCAGATGGAGATTCGTCC
The DNA here is from genome assembly GCF_023864345.2 of Schistocerca serialis cubense. NCBI lineage: Eukaryota > Metazoa > Arthropoda > Insecta > Orthoptera > Acrididae > Schistocerca > Schistocerca serialis. The sequence continues at coordinate 66,514,944 of NC_064642.1, forward strand.
GCTGGTGGCTAGTGAAGTCCGTGCTATCAATAATAATAATAAAAATAATTATTCATTTTTATAAAAAAATAAACAATATTTATAAGCATTAAGTACTGGGACTCAAGTTAAACATCATACACGTTTAATTAACTTACGGAATTCTATAGCAGTATCGGTCATCATCGTAATGCTTCTTAGCAGTGTTTCAAACATAGATGGTGTGGTGTCACCGCCAGACACCACACTTGCTAGGTGATAGCCTATAAATCGGCCGCGGTCCGATAGTATACGTCGGACCCGCATGTCGCCACTATCAGTGATTGCAGACCGAGCGCCGTCACATGGCAGGTCTAGAGAGACTTCCTAGCACTCGCCCCAGTTGTACAGCCGACATTGCTAGCGATGGTTCACTGACAAAAAACGCTCTCATTTGCCGAGATGATAGCGTAGCCTTCAACTACGTCATTTGCTACGACCTAGCAAGGCGCCATTACCAGTTACTATTGATGCTGTAAAACATGTACCATCAAAAGTGACGTTCACCATTTATGGATTAAAGTTAAGTATTCCACCAGCTACGTCAGTTTTTTCTACAGTCTAATTTCCTTGTCCTGTTCCAGACCTCACGCCAGCCTGCGTGAGCTAAAACGCGTGCCTTTTAGCTTCCTCTGATAACCGGTGTTGGCTCTCCTGCCAACCCACAACATTTGGCGACGAGGCTACACCGCGTTCGTAACTATACTGCCCTGATTTACTTGTGCAATGGCTTCGCCACCATCTCCAGATGTACTGTGCGAATTTTATCGCTTACAGAATCAGCAGACGCAGGCCTTACTGGATTCCCTTGGACAGCTCGTCCAGGGTCAACGAGCAATGCAAAACGATGCGGCAGCCGCCGCTCCGCCGCTAACGCACCCACAACACGCAGTTGCACCAACTTTTCGTCCTTTTGATGCTGCACTGGAAAGCTGGATGGAGTGGTCACGCCAATTTGGATTCCATCTCGCCGCCTACAGAATTCAAGGTAACGAGCCGCAGCCTTTTTTATTATCTTCCGTTGGGGTGACCACGTACCGTGTGATAGTCAAATTATTTCCCCGACGCGACGTAGCAACTCTGTCCTACGACGTTAATTTTGTCTGCATTAGATACATATTTCAAAGAATCAGTCAATGTAGTTGCGAAAAGGTATACCTTCTTTCGTACAAAACGTATGGCAGGTCAGACTAATCAAGAGTGGGTTGCAACCTTGCAAGGCCTTACTAGGGATTGTGCTTTTGAGTGTCAATGTGGACTCCCTTATTCAGATACTATGGTGCATGATGCAATTACACAGAACGTTTCTGATGTTCGTATAAGGGAACAGATTTTGAAACTAGTCAATCCTTCCCTTCAACAAGTGATGGACATATTGGATCGGCAGGACACACTTGACTTTGCTCAGGAATCATTTGCAACTTCGCCACCCGTGTGTCAGGTTAACCGGCCCGCCGGGCGAGCTGCACGGAACAGTAAACAGTCCTCGCGCACGACCGAGCAGCTGCCGCCAGGCTCTCAGCCACGTGTACCGCGCCGGCAAGCACATGCAGTGCTAAAATCATGCCCGCGGTGTGATACTAGACATTCGCGTGAGAATAGCCCGTCACACCAGGCTATTTGCTTTTCCTGTAATAAAAAAGGACTTGTTCAAAGTGTTTGCCAGAAAAAGCTCTGATCGGTAGCTCAAAACCATTCCAGGCCCTTTGCTTCACGCCGGAATCGGAATAGAACCAAGGATATTCAGGCTCGCGACACTTCGCCCATGGAAATTCATATAGTTCATGCCATTCCACCCAGTGCCACTCTCTCTAACAGTGACTGTGTTCGTCCCAAAAATAGTGTGCGTCGACATCGCCGGAACTCCCGTCAAGTCGCAAGTGATTTTGTACCAGTGTCAGTTCACGTTTCACAAGACAGTCGCTCTTGTCGTCAGCAGGACAATAAACTTTTTGTGGACTTGGACATTAACGGCAAAGTGATACCATTCCAGCTCGATACTGGGGCTGCAGTTTCACTGATCAATCAAGACACTTAACAACAGCTGGGCGCACCTCCGTTGAGTGCCACAACTGTTCAGTTAAGTACCTATTTAGGCAGCCTTCTTGCAACATACAAGGGACAAACAAAACTTGTGTCATTTTACGTCCTTCGTTCTTCTTCTGCAGTGAACTTGTTTGGTTTCGATTTATTTCAGTTGTTCAACTTGTTGTTGTTGTTGTGGTCTTCAGTCCTGAGACTGGTTTGATGCAGTTGTTTAACTTGTCTATAGTAAATCAGGTCCTATCAGTGAACCAGACTGTGCCTTCAGACAGTGTTTCTCGTCTATGTGAAGAATTTGCAGACATTTTTGCACTGGGTCTCGGTTGCGCTAAGAACTATAAAGCACATTTGGAATCGACAGCAAACGCGTAACCGAAATTTTTCAGAGCGCGCAATGTTCCCCACGCATTGCGTGATGAGGTCGCAAAATCATTACACGATTTGGAATCACAAGGTGTAATTGAACGTGTGCAGGCATCTCTCTGGGCATCACCCTTAGTAATTTTGCAAAAACCTTCTGGATAATTGAGACTTTGTGTGGACTTAAAGGCAACAGTGAATCCACAACTAGTGACTGCAACTTTTCCTTTACCCCACCCGGAAGATCTTTTTGACAAACTGTGCCCGGGTAAATAGTTTTCGAAGTTGGACCTAGCAGATGCGTACTTGCAAATACCGGTGGACGAAGAATCCCAGCGCGTTTTGGCGGTTAACACACATCTTGGTTTGTATCGATTCAAACGACTGCCATTCGGGTGTGCATCCGCCCCTGCATTGTTTCAGCAATATCTACAAACTGTTTGTGCGTCGGTCCCTACTGCAGCAAACTATCTGGACGATATTGTGATCTCCGGAAAGACGGAAGAACAACATTTAGCCAATCTCAGAACATTATTTCAGGTCTTGCGACAAAATGGTCTTCGCTTGCGGAAGGACAAATGTGTGTTTTTTGCTCGTGACTTACCCTATCTGGGACATGTACTCAATGCCCAAGGCATACATCCCAGTCCCGAGCACCTCCGTGCCATACAAGACTTGCCTTCGCCGCAGAATTTGAAGCAGCTACAGAGTGTGCTGGGAAAAATTAATTATTATAACCGTTATATCCCACACGCCTCTTTCATTTCAGCTCAGCTTCATCGCTTACGCCGTAAAGGTGTTCTGTTCGTCTGGACGACGGAATGCGAACGCGCCTTTCGCCAGTTGAAATCGGCGTTGATTTCCAATACTTGCCTTACGCCATTCGATCCCCGGAAGCCGCTTTTGTTGATGGTGGATGCATCAGATTTCGGGATCGTTGCTGTGCTTGCGCACAAAGATGGTTCGCACGATCGCCCTATTGCCTTTGCGTCCTAATTGCTCTCGTCTGCGCAACGAAATTATTCACAGATCGAGAAAGAAGCATTGGCTCTCGTATTTCGTGTTACAAAGTTTCATGATTTCTTGTATGGTCGTCACTTTACCATCATCACAGACCACAAACCTTTGACATCGCTTTCTCATCCGACCAAGCCTGTACCTCCACGTACAGCGCAGAAATTCATTCGCTGGTCTATTTTCCTCTCGCACTACCGCTACGATATCTTGTATCGGTCCACTGCTAAGCACGGAAACGCCGATGCGTTGACGCATTTGCCTGTGGCTGAGGATAGAGCATTCGATTCCTCCGAACTCGCTTGCATGTTCATTGATTCGGAAACCGATGACGTGGTCGAATCGTTTCCGATTGATTTTCGTCGTGTAGCTACAGCCACAGCTGCCGACCCTGTCCTTGCTACTGTTCTGCGTTTTGTTGCTACGCAATGGCCCTTGTGAAAGTCACGGATCGGGGATCCGTTGGTTCGCCGATTTTTTGCTCACAAGGAGAGACTTTTTGTACGACGTGGTGTTTTGCTGTTGCGTTCTGATAATGATCAGTCCAGGGTCGTGGTCCCACGTTCGTTACAGTCCTCTGTCTTACGGCTTCTCCACCAAGGACATTGGGGTATAGTGAGAACGAAACAACTAGCTCGTCAGCACTGTACTTGGTTCGCAATCGATGCCGCCATTACGAATATGTGCTCTTCTTGCATGGTTTGTGCCGAACAACAATCAGCACCACCGTGGAAATTCTTTGCATGGCCAAAAGCCACTTTCCCTTGGCAACGCTTACACATCGATTTTGCTGGTCCATTCTGGAATGCTCGATGGTTGGTTGTAGTAGATTCATTCAGTAATTTTCCTTTTGTTGTCCGAATGTCTTCCACGACGTCATCTGCCACCATCCAAGCGTGATCTGCTATCTTTTGCATTGAAGGTCTTCCACAGACTATTGTTTCCGACAATGGTCCGCAATTCGTGTCCGCAGAATTTCAGTCTTTCTGCAAGGTCAATGGTATTCAACAACTGACTTCCGCGCCGTTTCGCCTCAGTCAAACGGTGCCGCTGAACGATTGGTCAGGACTTTCAAGTCACACATGTTGAAGTTGAAAGAGTCATATTCTCGGGAGGACGCGTTATTTCTCTTTTTGTCCTCGTATCGCTCTCAGCCCCGTGATGGTCGCTCTCCGGCTGAGTTGCTCCACGGTCACCCTCATCGAACCTTGCTGTCTTTGCTACATCCGCCGCCTCAGGTTCCTGTGCAGCGGCAGACACCTGCTTTTGCCCCAGGCGACGTTGTCTACTATCGTCACTATCGAGGTTCACGGCGCTGGCCCGAAGGGCGCATTCTTCGCTGCTTCGGCCGCGCTATGTATCTGGTTTTGGCGGCCTCTGGTGAGGTGCATCGGCACCTCAATCAGCTGCGCCTCTGTCGTCGCACGGGTTCTGCCGCTCCCCGTCTGCTTTCAGCGACGGTGCCGTCCGGTCAGCACCCTGGGGACCCATCTGCTGGCTCGCCTCAGCCCCAGGTGTTACCGACGCTGCCTTCCATTTTGCCCCATGCCGACGCGCCGCCGCCGCCGCCGCCGCCTGTTCTCCCGCCGGTGACGCCCGCAGTGGACGCGTCGCTGCAACCGCCGGGCGCCTCCCTGGGTCACGCGCCGCCGATCGCTTCCCGTGACCAGTTGTCCTCCGCCATGGAACTCTTGCCCGCTCCGGACCATATGTCGTCTTCGCCCGTCGGGTGCCCCGGCCCGATGGAGGTCGACCCTTCGGCCCCTCCTGTCTCTCTGCGGGCGCATACGCCGCATGTTGGCGTGCACCCTGAAGAAGGTTTTCAGGCGTTTCCTAGCTCCCATCGGACCGAATGGCAGGGTGCGGGTGGCACAGCCTCGCCTGTTGTTAGGCTCCCCACCTCGTCGCATACGTCAACATGGGGTCCTCCCCACGGCGGGCGGAAGCCTTATGCCACAACCGTCCGCCGATTTGCGGGGGAGGAATGTAGTGTCACCGCCAGACACCACACTTGCTAGGTGGTAGCCTTTAAATCGGCCGCGGTCCGTTAGCATATGCCGACCCGCGTGTCGCCACTATCAGTGATTGCAGACCGAGCGCCGCCACACGGCAGGTCTAGAGAGACTTCCTAGCACTCGCCCCAGTTGTACAGCCGACTTTGCTAGCGATGGTTCACTGACAAAAAACGCTCTCATTTGACGAGACGATAGTTAGCATAGCCTTCAGCTACGTCATTTGCTACGACCTAGCAAGGCGCGATCACCAGTTACTATTGATGCTGTAAAACATGTACCGTCAAGAGCGACGTTCACCATTTATGGATTAAAGTTAAGTATTCCACCAGCTATTTCCTTGTCCTGTTCCAGACCTCACGCCAGCCTGCGTGAGCTAAAACGCGTGCCTTTCGGCTTCCTCTCAAAACCGGTGTTGGCTCTCCTGCCAACCCACAACAGATGGAGCAAACGGATCTTTTCGAAGAAGTATGAGTTAAAGTGGACTTCGGCTTATGTGGGAAAACGTGAAGCTGTTGTACGCTATAAATAGCTCACTGGGCTGGAATGCCTATAGCTGTTCGTTGCTTATTTATCAGAGCATCTTCTCACGTCGCCTGTTAGACTGAGTTGCACTACTGGCCATTAAAATTGCTCCACCAAGAAGAAATGCAGATGATAAACGGGTATTCATTGTACAAATATATTATACTAGAAATGACATGTGATTACATTTTCACGCAATTTGGGTGCATAGATCCTGAGAAATCAGTACTCAGAACAACCACCTCTGGGCGTAATAACGACCTTGATACGCCTGGGCATTGAGTCAAACAGACCTTGGATGGTGTGTACAGGTACAGCTGCCCACGCAGTTTCAACACGATACCACAGTTCATCAAGAGTAGTGACTGGCGTATTGTGACGGGCCAGTTGCTCAGCCACCATTCACCAGACGTTTTCGATTGGTGAGAGATCTGGAGAATGAGCGGGCCAGGGCAGCAGTCGAACATTTTCTGTATCCAGAAAGGCCCGTACAGGACCTGCAACATTCGGTCGTGCATTATCCTGCTGAAATGTAGGGTTTCGCAGGGATCGAATGAGGGGTAGAGCCACGGGTCGTAACACATCAGAAATGTAACGTCGACTGTTGAAAGTGCCGTCAATTCGAACAAGAGGTGACTGAGACGTTTAACTAATATCACCCCATAGCATCACGCCGGGTGATACGCCAGTATGGCGATGACGAATGCACGCTTCCAATGTGCGATCACAGCGATGTCACCAAACACGGATGCGACCATCATGATGCTGTAAACAGAACCCAGATTCATCCGAAAAAATGACGTTTTGCCATTCGTGCACCCAGGTTCGTCGTTGAGTACACCACCGCAGGCGCTCCTGTCTGTTATGCAGCGTCAATGGTAACCGCAGCCATGGTCTCCGAGCTGATAGTCCGTGCTGCTGCAAACATCGTCGAACTGTTCGTGCAGATGGTTGTTGTCTTGCAAACGTCCCCACCTGTTGACTCAGGGATCGAGACGTGGCTGCACGAGCCGTTACAGCCATGCGGCTAAGGTGCTTCTCATCTCGACTGCTGGTGCTACGAGGCCGTTGGGATCCAGCACGGTGTTCCGGATTACCCTCCTGAACCCACCGATTCTGTATTCTGCTAACAGTCATCGGATCTCGACCAACGCGAGCAGCAATGTCGCGATACGATAAACCGCAATCGCGATAGGCTACAATCTGTCCTTTATCAAAGTCGGAAACGTGATGGTACGCATTTCTCCTCATTACACGAGGCATGACAACAACGTTTCACCAGGCAACGCCGGTCAGCTGCTGTTTGTGTATGAGAAATCAGTTGGAAACTTTCCTCATGTCAGCACGTTGTAGGTGTCGCCACCGGCGCCAACCGTGTGTGAATGCTCTGTGTGAAATCGTTTGCGTATGACAGCATCTTCTTCCTGTCGGTTAAATTTCGTGTCTGTAGTACGTCATCTTCGTGGTGTAGCAATGTTAATGGCCAGTAGTGTAATAACACGGTATGCACAAACATGAATATTTCACAAGTTCGTTTGTTGTTTTTGTGTTAGCTGTTGCGATTGTTAACAAACATTAGGTAGCGGATACAAAAACGAATTAAAGTGTAAGCACAAAGAGAAAACAAAAGGAAAGAATAACAACTGTCGAGTGTTACTAGAACCAATTTATTCCCTGAAAAAACCGACAAACAAACTGAGAGTCGTCAAACAACTGGAGGACGCAATAAAAACAGCGACCAGCGACGCAAATGAGTACCTCTGCTCACTTGATGGGACGCAAAGCAGTGGCGGAAAATCGCAGCCAAAGCCTGGTACAGCACTGACGTGAATGAAATCCAACGTGCCATTTTTCCGGATTACGTAGACAGCCCGCAGAAGAGGAATTATTGCTTGAAATATTGCGCAGAATTCCTCTGCCTGTCTTTAAATATATTCTAATGAGACACAAAAGATTTTCTGCTAAAAATGGTGTTAGCTAGAGGTGCACTGCGAGATACTTAACACAGCTGATCGCCACTAGTAAAATGATGAACCTATAGACTTAGTACGTGAAGTGGCAGAGATTCGATTCGCTGTAAACTGACTTTTATTTCTTATTCTTTCTTGCAACAAGACGCACATAGTATATATAAAACATATATACCTCCGTTCTAACGTTGTGCAGTTAATTTTCAACAGTACTATAGTTGTGACTGTTCTTTGGCTATTAATCGAAGAGGGCTACTTGTGGTGGGAGATAAAACTAGCGGTAACATTGATATGACGTCTTGAAATAATAATAATTATATAATAATAAATTAATCCCACCGCAGTCCAGCAGAAGTGCAAAGATTATCATGAATTGATTATTCACCGAGGTTTCGCCTTGATTATACGAACGACGTTCAGTAAGTAATGCAACACAACCTTTTCTCGGCCAATTTCGGTTGAAAAAACGCAGAACTTGTCGTGGGACGTCGTGGAATATTACGGCTTCAGCCCCTATGGCTTCATGAAGTTCTGCTAGGAGGTGGCACTAGACGTGGCGTTTGTAATTGAGGTGTGTTACAACCATAGAACTGTTGTTGAGTTCCTTGTGGTGGAAAATCAGAGCATCGCAGATACTTACAGACGCTTGCAGAATGTCTACGGGCACCTGGCAGTCATCACTGCAACTAACTACATTACACTCCACCAGAACAGTCCACGAAAGCCCAACGCTACCGAACGACCGCCGTGTCATCCTCAGACAACAGGCGTCACCTGATGCGGGTAAGGAGGGACCTGTAACCAGCACACCTTGGTAACGCGAACCTGTCCCGTCTCCCGGGTGCCGGCAGGCCTCATATGGCTGTGACTTCTGCAGTGGTGAAACGAGCGGACACTTTCATTAGAGGTGACCTTCTTTTTTTTCTTTTTGGTCATCAGTCTACTGACCGGTTTGATGCGGCCCGCCACGAATTCCTTTCCTGTGCTAACCTCTTCATCTCAGAGTAGCACTTGCAACCTACGTCCTCAATTATCTTCTTGATGTATTCCAATCTCTGTCTTCCTGTACAGTTTTTGCCCTCTACAGCTCCCTCTAGTACCATGGAAGTCATTCCCTCATGTCTTAGCAGATGTCCTATCATCCTGTCCCTTCTCCTTATCAGTTTTCCTTCTTTCCTCTCCGATTCTGCGTAGAACCTCCTCATTCCTTACCTTATCAGTCCACCTAATTTTCAACATTCGTCTATAGCACCACATCTCAAATGCTTCGATTCTCTTCTGTTCCGGTTATCCCACAGTCCATGTTTCACTACCATACAATGCTGTACTCCAGACGTACATCCTAAGAAATTTCTTCCTCAAATTAAGGCCGATATTTGATATTAGTAGACTTCTCTTGGCCAGAGATGCCTTTTTTGCCATAGCGAGTCTGCTTTTGATGTCCTCCTTGCTCCGTCCGTCATTGGTTATTTTACTGCCTAGGTAGCAGAATTCCCTAACATCAATCATGATGTTAAGTTTCTCGCTGTCCTCATTTCTACTACTTCTCATTACCTTCGTCTTTCTCCGATTTACTCTCAAACCATACTGTGTACTCATTAGACTGTTCATTCCGTTCAGCAGATCATTTAATTCTTCTTCACTTTCACTCAGGATAGCAATGTCATCAGCGAATCGTATCATTGATATCCTTTCACCTTGTATTTTAATTCCACTCCTGAACCTTTCTTTTATTTCAATCATTGCTTCCTCTATGTACAGATTGAAGAGCAGGGGCGAAAGGCTACAGCCTTGTCTTACACCCTTCTTAATACGAGCACTTCGTTCTTGATCGTCCACTCTTATTATTCCCTCTTGGTAGTTGTACATTATTGTATATGACCCGTCTCTCCCTATAGCTTACCCCTACTTTTTTCAGAATCTCGAACAGCTTGCACCATTTTATATTGTCGAATGCTTTTTCCAGGTCGACAAATCCTATGAAAGTGTCTTGATTTTTCTTTAGCCTTGCTTCCATTATTAGCCGTAACGTCAGAATTGCTTCTCTCGTCCCTTTACTTTTCCTAAAGCCAAACTGATCGTCACCTTGCGCATTCTCAGTTTTTTTTCCATTCTTCTGTATATTATTCTTGCAAGCAGCTTCGATGCATGAGCTGTTAAGCTGATTGTGCGATAATTCTCGCACTTGTCAGCTATTGCAGTCTTCGGAATTGTGTGGATGATGCTTTTCCGAAAGTCAGATGGTATATCGCCAGACTCATATATTCTACACACCAACGTGAATAGTCGTTTTGTTGCCACTTCCCCCAATGATTTTAGAAATTCTGATGGAATGTTATCTATCCCTTCTGCCTTATTTGAACGTAAGTCCTCCAAAGATATTTTAAATTCCGACTCTAATACTGGATCCCTTATATCTTCTAAATCGACTCCTGTTTCTTCTTCTATCACATCAGACAAATCTTCACTCTCATAGAGGCTTTCAATGTATTCTTTCCACCTATCTGCTCTCTCCTCTGCATTTATCAGTGGAATTCCCGTTGCACTCTTAATGTTACCACCGTTGCTTTTAATGTCACCTAAGGTTGTTTTGACTTTCCTGTATGCTGAGTCTGTCCTTCCGACAATCATATCTTTTTCGATGTCTTCACATTTTTCCTGCAGCCATTTCGTCTTAGCTTCCCTGCACTTCCTATTTATTTCATTCCTGATTTTCCCGGAACATGTTTGTACTTCCTCCTTTCATCAATCAACTGAACTATTTCTTCTGTTACCCATGGTTTCTTCGCAGCTACCTTCTTTGTACCTATGTTTTCCTTCCCAACTTCTGTGATGGCCCTTTTTAGAGATGTCCATTCCTCTTCATCTGTACTGCCTACTGCGCTATTCGTTATTGCTGTATCTATAGCGTTAGAGAACTTCAAACGTATCTCGTCATTCCTTAGTACTTCCGTATCCCACTTCTTTGCGTATTGATTCTTCCTGAGTAATGTCTTGAACTTCAGCCTACTCTTCATCACTACTATATTGTGATCTGAGTCTATATCTGCTCCTGGGTACGCCTTACAATCCAGTATCTGATTTCGGAATCTCTGTCTGACCATGATGAAATCTAATTGAAATCTTCCCGTATCTCCCGGCCTTTTCCAAGTATACCTCCTCCTCTTGTGATTCTTGAACGGGGTATTCGCTATTACTAGCTGAAACTTGTTACAGAACTCAATTAGTCTTTCTCCTCTTTCATTCCTTGTCCCAAGCCCATATTCTCCTGTAACCTTTTCTTCTACTCCTTACCCTACAGCTGCATTCCAGTCGCCCATGACTATTAGATTTTCGTCCCCCTTTACATACTGCATTACCCTTTCAATATCCTCATACACTTTCTCTAACTGTTCATCTTCAGCTTGCGACGTCGGCATGTATACCTGAACTATCGTTGTCGGTGTTGGTCTGCTGTCGATTCTGATTAGAACAACTGTTCACAGTAACACACCCTCTGCCCTACCTTCCTATTCATAACGAATCCTACACCTGTTATACCATTTTCTGCTGCTGCCTACGGATCACAATCAAACATCTTGCTGCTCAACTGGACGTCTCTGTTGGCAGTGTTGACACATTCGTCCACCAGTTGGGATACTCAAAGATGTGTGCCGGCCAGGTCCCCCGCTGTTTAATTAAAGACCATAAAGTGTAATGAAGCACTATCTGTGCGTTATTGCTTGCACAGGGGTTAATAACTTCAAACCGGAAACTAACCGGCAATCCATGAAGTGACAGCACACCAACTCTCCTTGGAAGAAAACATTGAATGCCGCGCCCTCAGCCGGTAAATTCATGGCGACGCTCTTCTGGGACTCTGGTGGGGTTATTCTGTTTGTTGTCCTCCTTTCTAGTGTAAGGATCAAAACCGAGGTTTGGCATTACCCTCAGGAAATTGAAGAAAGGAATTCATCGTTTCCGTTGCTATAAAAATGCAAACTAACTTCTCCATGACGAGGAAAGGCCTCTCGAAAGTCTGTGCATCTGGGAGGAGCTCATAAAGCTTAATTGGACTGTTCTCCGTCATCCATCCTGCAGCCTGGATCTCGCATCTTCCGACTTCCATCTGTCTGGCCCAATGAAGAATGCACTCTGGGGAAACAGTTGGTGGATAATGGAGAGATTACTGATGCAACAAGATGTTGGCTCCGACATCGACCTATAGTGTGTTGCCACGCGGCTATATAGGCCCTCCCAGTAAGGTGGCGTAATACCGTCGCATTGAAGGCAGATTATGTTGAAAAATATGGTTTTGTAGCCAAAAAAGCGGAGAATAATATGGAATTCTGAAAAAAAAAACCTGCTCTCGGAAAAAAAGAGTCGCATTAATTACTGAATGCCTCTCGTATAACCAATTCTGGTTGGGGGAGACTACATCAAACGCAGCGCGGGATTAGCCGAGCGGTCTTAGGCGCTGCAGTCATGGACTGTGCGGCTGGTCCCGGCGGAGGTTCGAGTCCTCCCTCGGGCATGGGTGTGTGTGTTTGTCTTTAGGATAATTTAGGTTAAATAGTGTGTAAGCTTAGGGACTGATGACCTTAGCAGTTAAGTCCCATAAGATTTCACAAACATTTGAACATTTGAACTACACCAAACGAAACACCGATTTCAATGTTGTTGAAAATTACGGTTAGAGATGGCTCAAAAGTAGTTCTTGTGAAAGGGTTCATGTCATTGCTTGTGTCGTCCGCTGTGGCCGCGCGGTTCTAGGCGCTTCAGTCCGGAACCGCGCTGCTGCTACGGTCGCAGGTTCGAATCGTGCCTCGGGCTTGGATGTCTGTGATGTCCTTAGATTAGTTGGGCTTAAGTAGTTCTACGTTCTAGGTGACTGATGATCTCAGATGTTAAGTCCCATAGTGCTTAGAGCCATTTGAACCATTCGAATCATTGCTCGTTACTTAAAAAATTGTAACACATACCGATTCGTATTATTATTCAGGCAGTCTCTTCCTTCACTTTGTGGTGCCACTGTGTCGAGTGATACATGTAATAATAACATTCAAAACACGTAACGCTACTACATCATGTATACTGAAGACAAGACACTTCGCGCAGAGGTTAGCACACTGGACTCGCACTCAGGGGGACGATGGTTTAATCCGGCGTCCTGCCATCTTGATTTAGGTTTCCCGTGGTTTCCCTAAATCGCTCCAGGCAAATGCCGGGATGGTTCCTTTGAAAGGGCACGGCCGAGTTCCTTCCACGTCCTTCCCTAATCCGACGAGACCGATGATCTCGCTGTCTGGTCTCCTTCCCCAGAACAACCCAACCCAACCCAACACCTCAGTGCATGGCTATATCTTTAACCTAATAGCCGCTCTAAAAGAAAGTAGTATTATATTCGTAAAAGTGCTAAGCTTCGCAATTAGTTGGTGATGATGGACTGGATAAATGATAATGCGAAACAATATGCATTACGGTTATAACAGCGTCCTGTATTATTCACACCGATATTACCACATCATCATGAAATTATTGCATAAAATTAAGTAAATCATCATGTTACTAAATTTAACTAACCACCTGATAAATAACAGGAAACGTAAACGCGGAGATCTGATCCTATGCTCTATTCGCTGGACCAACGCTTCAATTGTAAAGTAGTAATGCTCTCAAATATAATATCTGCTAGCATATTTTTTGCGGAAACTAAAATCTGAAGGCCTAAATCATGTATGAACACGTTTAGAGACATTAACTTACTTAACTACCGCACTGGGTAACCTTCTCCGTAAAAGAACGGCATTTTGAGTATTTTATCACGTCATATGTTACCCACGCATGTTCTCGCAGTATTCATCTGCGCTGACAGTAACGCGGCGAGTTATGCCTGTCTTCGCGCCATTCATTCTGTAATAGCCAATAACAGTACACGGTTCAAGCTGAGATAACTGTACCCCACTGGCTTTGAGTGCAGCAACTTTATTCCTCATTGGTTGTTGCTTTATGCTTCATTGGTCTTGGAGGCTGGGGCATGCCACGGCGTTTCTGAGCGCATTGCGCAACGATGGACAGAGCATTGAGGTACTAGAGAATGCGTTACGTCTGGGGCAACTGGGCGATGCGGGTAACAAACACCAGTCCAGGGCAGTGGACTTGGAAGCCTTTTTTAAATATTATGCAGAAGCAAGTATCCCGGGTCGATTGACAACGTTCGGCACCGGATTGGTCAGGATGGTGTACAAAGTATGCTTCCGGCCATCAACGGGGATCTCCGTGGAATCAGTATTTCCTGTATTTTCCAGAGTTAATGATGCTTCATTACGAGTATGTAGGCCGCATTGTGTCCGTTTGGACCAGAAATACATTTGCGCGTGAACTCGTAGTGGGGCGAGATGTGACATTATCGCATACTTGGGATGCTTCACAAGACAGGGGGGCAAGATTATGCTGGTGAGTATCCTCAGAAGTGGGTAACGTTGTGACTGCATCAGGGCGACAATCCTGCAACTATATCCTGAGGGATTAACGTATTCCCAGAAGAAAAAGTCTCCATTACACATGTCACCTGTGACTCAGAAATGTTATATAGAACAGAATAAGAGTTCTGCGACTGGGTTCCTCCTGTACCACAACCCAGCTTAACTGAAAATTTATGGCCAGAGGCGAAACGGACGATGCAAGAAAAGTGCCGTCACCCCGCGCCGAGAACCAGCGGTCATCCATAACAACCTGTGAGGTTATGGCAGAAAATAATAAATTCATTACTCATTTCAAAAAATCACCTCATCGCAGGACGTAGATGGTTACTGAAGTGGGAGTCCTCTTTGCAGAATATTAAGAGGTAAGGAAGCTACATTCTGTTGTCTTCAGTGCCGACAAAATCTTGTTATAAACCGTGAATTGTTCACTCTGTTAATGTCGTAATTTCTTCTCTTTCGTCTTTTTTTTTCATTTGCCTATCTGATGAGCACATTAATCCACCTCAGCTTCATTTCTTCTAGTCTTTCTCCTTGTCCAGTATTCTTTCACTCTCACTTTACAGCCTTCTTCCCTCTTCCGTCCATGATGATTTTTTTCTACGTGTAATTCTGTCCTCTAAATCTGTGAAAGCCGGAATTTTTTGTCAAAAAAATTACCTTGTTGTGCATCTCAGTTTCCTGTATTCCCATTTCTTCTATATCTCTTAGTATCTCTTGGATCCAGCGTAATTTCGTTGTGTTTTTCACCAGATTTGCTAATAGCAATGGGAAACTGCAGCTGTAACTTTTCTCGAGGGCATGCAGCTCTACTGTGTGGTTGAAAGATGATGGAATATTCTTGGGAAAAATATTCCGGAGATTTTAGCCCACTATTCGGATCTCCAGGCGGAGATCACTCGGGAGGATGTCGTTATCGGGAGAAATAAAACTGTCGTTCTATGGGCCGGAGCGTGCAGTGTCAGATCCCTTAATAGGGCTGGTAGAGTAGAAAATGAAAAATGGAAATGGACAGGTTAAAGTTAGATATAGTGGGAATTAGTGAAGTTCGGTGGCAGGAGGAACAAGACTTTTAGTCAGGTGAACACAGGGTTATAAATACGGATAAGGTACTACTACGAAGAGCATAGTGAACGCATTGCTATAGCCAAAATAGACACGAATCCCGCACGTACCACAGTAGTACAAGGTTATATGCGAACTAGCTCCGCAGATGATGAAGGGATTGCAGAATTTATGATGCGATAAAAAGAAATTATTCAGATAGTTAAGGGAGATGAAAATTAAATATTTATGGACAGGAATTCGATAGTAGTGAAAGGAAGAGAAGGAAATGTAGTAGGTGAGTATGGACTGGGGAAAAGAAATGAAAGAGGCAGCCGCCTGGTAGAATTTTGCCCAGAGCATAACTTAATCATAGCTAACACATAATGAAAGGAAGTTGTATACGTAGAAGAGACCTGGAGATACTGAAAGATTTCAGATAGATTATATAACGGTAAGACAGGGATTTAGGAACCAGGTTTTAAATTGTAAGACGTTTCCAGGGGCAGATGTTGACTCTGGCCCCAATTTATTGGTTATGAACTGTAGATTAAAACTGAAAAACCCGCAAAAAGTTTGGAATTTATGGAGATAGAACCTGGATAAACAGAAATAACCAGAGGTTGTAGAGAGCTCGGGCCAGAGCGAGGCATCTGGTCAGGTGAAAAGAGGGTTACAAATACAAAATCAAATAGGGGCATTGCAGGTGTACGTTTAATAATGAATAATGTGGTAAGCTACTATAAACAGCACAGTGAACGCATTACTGTAGTCAAGATAGACACGAAGTCCACACCCGCCACGGTAGTACAACTTTATATGCCAACTATCTCCGCAGATGATGAAGAGACTGAGGAAATATATGACAGGATAAAAGAAATTATTCAGAAAGTTAAGGGAGACGAAAATTTAATAGTCATGGCGTACTGGATTTCAATAATAGGAAGAAGTTCAAATGTTTCAAATGGCTCTGAGCACTATGGGACTTAACATCTGAGGTCGTCAGTCCCGTAGAACTTAGAGCTACTTAAACCTAACTAACCTCAGAACATCACACACATCTATGTCCGAGGCAGGATTCGAACTTGCGACCATAGCTCTCGTGTGGTTCCAGGCTGAACCACCTAGAACCGCTCCGCCACACCGGCCGGCAATAGGAAGAGGAAGATAAGGAAAAATATGAAATGGATCTGGGCTGCGGGAAAGGAACAAAAGAGGAAGCAGTCTGGCAGAATTTTGCACAGAGCATAATTTAATCATCACTAACACCTGGTTTAAGAATTATGAAAGAAGATTGTATATGTGAAACAGACCTGGAGACACCGGAAGGTTCTGGTTCACTATTAATGGTAAGACCGAGATTTAGGAACCAGATTTTAAACTCAATACAATTCCAAGGGCCGACGTGGACCCTCATCACAAGTTACTGGTTGTGAACTGTATGTTAAAAATGAAGATTTGCAAAAGGTAGGAAATTGAAATGTTGGAACTCGGAGAAACAGACAGAACGAGAGGTTGTTGATAGTTTCAGAGGGAGTACTAGGAAACGACTGCCAAGAAGAACAGGAAAGAATAAAGTAGAAGAAGTATGGGTAGCTTTGAGATATGAAATAGAAAAGACAGCGGACGACCAACTAGGTAAAAGACGACGCCTAGTAGCAATCCTTGGATAACACAAGAGATACTGAATTTGATTGATGAAAGCAGAAAATACTAAAATTCAGTAAATGAAGCAGGTGAAAGGAAATACAAAAGTCAAGAAAATGAGACTGGAAGGAAGTGCAAAATTGCCACATACCTTTTCTGGCTGTTTCAGGCCGACGTACGTAAAGCAAAATTGCTGAGCAAGAATGGATAGAGGACAAACGTAGGGATTTGGAAGCATACGTGACTAAAGGAAAGGTGGGTTTCACCTATAGGAAAATTAGTTAACCCATTTGAGAAGAGGAAACCATGTATGAATATCAAGATTTCAGATGGAAAATCAGTCCCAAGCAAAGAAGGAAAAGTTGGAAGGTGGAAGGAGTATATGGAGGGTCTATAAAGAGAAGAGGTACTTTGATGGCAATATTATAGGAAATTGAAGACGACGTAGACGAAGATGAAGCGGTAGATATGATAACGCGAGAAGAATTTGTCAGAACACTAGAAGACCCAAGTCGAAACAAGGTCCCAGGAGTAGACGAGATTCCATTAGAACTACTGACAGCCTTGGGAGAGCCAGCCACGACAAAACTCTTCCATGCGGTGAGCAAGGTACATGAGACAGGAGAAATACGCTCATACTTCAAAAATAAAATAATAATGGCAGTTCCAAGGAAACAGACGTTGACAGGTGTAAGTATTACCAAAGTATTAGTGTAAGGGAAGCAGTGACTGAGAAGGAAGTGAGAGCGAGTTGTAGCCTATCCCCGATGTTATTTAACCTGTATACTGAGGAAGCAGTAAATGAAAAAAAATTGAAGCACGATTTAAGTTCAGGGAGAAGAGACAAAAACTTTTAGGTTTGCCGATGATATTTTAATTCTGTCAGAGACAGCAAAGGACATGGAAGAACAGATGATCGGAATGAACAGTGTCTTGAAAGAAGGATGTAAGATGAATCTCAACAAAAGGAAAACAAGGACAATGGAATGTAGTCGAATTAAATCGGGTGATTCTGAGGGAATTAGATTAAGAAACGAGACATTTGAAGTAGTAGATGAGTGTTGCTATTTGGGAGCAAAATAACTAATGACGGTCGAAGTAGACAAGATGCAAAATGCAGACTGGCAATGGTAAGAAAAGCATTTTTGAAAAACAGAAATCTGTTGACAACGAGTAGAGATTTAAGTGACAGGAACTCTTTTCTGAAAATATTTGTATGGAATGGAGTGTAGAAATGTATGAAAGTGAAACATGGACAACAAACAGT
The DNA here is from genome assembly GCF_023864345.2 of Schistocerca serialis cubense. NCBI lineage: Eukaryota > Metazoa > Arthropoda > Insecta > Orthoptera > Acrididae > Schistocerca > Schistocerca serialis. Next base: position 66,533,305 of record NC_064642.1, read on the forward strand.
TTAGACAATAAGAGGTTTTGAAATATGGTGCTACAGAAGAATTCTGTAGACTGGATGGGTAGATCACATAACTAATGAGGAGTTACTGAATAGAACTGGGGAGAAAAGAAATTTGCGGCACAACCTGACTAGAAGAAGGGATCTGTTGACAGGACATATTCTGAGACATCAAGGTTCAAATGGTTCTGAGCACTATGGGACTTAACTTCTGAGGTCATCAGTCCCCTAAAACTTAGAACTACTGAAACCTAACTAACCTAAGGATATCACACACATCCATGCCCGAGGCAGGATTCGAACCTGCGACCGTAGCAGTCACGCGGTTCCAGGCTGTAGCGCCTAGAATCGCTCGGCCACACTGGCCGGCAGGCATCAAGCGATCACCAATTTAGTACTGGGTGGAAGTGGGGATGCTGGGGCCAGATAAAAACCGTAGAGGGAAACCAATAGCTGAAGGGTGCAGGCTGCAGTGGTTACTCGGAGATGAAAAGGCTTGCACAGGATAGAGGAACATGGAGAGATGCATCAAACCAGTTCTTGGTCTGAAGACGACGACGTGTTTGACTTTCTTTAGATGTCCACCGTTACTAGGCGGATACAAAGTGGGTGACAGTGTTTAGTGGTGAGAAACAGAGTACCTTCTTCTTGACTGGCACTTTCAGTAAACGCTAAGTGCACAAGCAAATGGAACTCAACACAATGGCTATGAGTGTTTCCCTACCCGCCAAACTGGAATGCGCATATCACCTATTGAAGTACAGACAGCAGTTGCAGTGCACTTAGGATCTGCTCGCTGGGGCGTTGGTAACTGTGCATATAGCGTGTATCCCGTGCCTGCAATCGCCTGCCTACAAAGTGGACTTAGAATGCCGTCTGAAAACTCCTATGGCTGAAATTACCTCAGTACAAAACAGAAGACGAGTCCAGATTTCAGTTGGCTCACTAACCTGGAACAAAAATTCGACTCAGATTTCTTCTGTACAGAAGCACTTCCATTTGAGTTAGACTCCACAGTGGGCTACAGAGTCGCCACTCGAGTAAACAGAAGAACAACTCTGTCACGCGCTCCCTGTGTTGAAAGAAACACTCTCAAAATCTAGCAGCCAGATGCTCCACTGTTGGTCTCTCCAGCAAAACCAGTAGATCGATCCCGGTAGGGAACTGTCTCCGATCGCTCCTGGCAGGGAAATGCTGTCGATCGATCCCCGGACAGAAGTCCTTGCTCGTGTCATTCTCTGCTCCTTCCTCGACACGTTGTGTCTATGTCTATACCCAGGCAACAAATTCCAGCAACCATTACGAAAACAGTACCTCCCACAAAGTGGGTCATAAATCTGTCAATCACCCGGAGTCCATACTCCCTCCAGAAGATTTTCTGGAAGTTTCCATTTCCCCTCCTACATTATTAGTACTGCCGATCAGAAACATGTATTTGTGTTTCAGCAGAAAGCATACCCAGTGCTTCCCGTGAGAAGATTCTTTCAAAAATGGTTCAAATGGCTCTGTGTACTATGGGACTTAACATCTGAGGTCATCAGTCCCCTAGAACTTAGAACTACTTAAACCTAACAAACCTAAGGACATCACAAACATCCATACCCGAGGCAGGATTCGTACCTGCGACCGTTGCGGTCGCGCCATTCCAGACTGAAGCGCCTAGGACCGCTCGGCCACAACGGCCGGCTGAAGATTCGTTGAAGATCAGTTCACAACCATTGTTTGTGACGTAACTCGACACATTCCTTTGCACTCAAAGATGTCGTTTCTCCTTCTTCTGCCACAGATTCTCTTTCTCCAGGTACGCTATCCGGAACAGAGAAAAAACGTTTACCCACTCTGTTTGTACTACAGGGGTTCTGCCGTCTCCAACATTGCAAACCACCGCTGCCACACTCTGCTCTCTCTCAGGCCACTAAATGTCCACCCCTGCAGAACACGTCAAGTCTCTTCACAGTCCCTCTTTAGCCGTAGTGGCGTCTGAGGACCATGTAGCCCACTTCACCTTTTCTGTCAGTTCTCAGCCCTAATTACCTCCCAGACATGCAATAATACAAAATTGTTAGTACGTAGTGGTAGCCAGTATTAGACAATCAAGCGATTAATAATATGATTGTGCATCCAAACACTGATCTGCTATACGTCTACGAGAAAATTACATGTATGGCGGCAAATTCTTGTTGCGTTACAAGCTTTACTTTTATTACCAGTACAGTAAACTCTTCAATGCGACTGGCTTCTGCTTAATGTGGCTGGCTATTCAGATGTCAGGCAATAAATATGCTTTCAGTTATATATCACGGTCTGTTTGTATACATTAATACATTTTGTTTTTTTCTGAAAAATGATCACTGAATCTGTCATGGTTGTAAAATTTTGTTAACACAAGTGGTGTTACGGATGCAATTAAAAGAAAAGAACCTCACTAAGTAATTATTTTAAAACAAGTGACCAATTGGGCATCAGGAAGTGGTTTTATGGGCTACAAATACATGTGAGGTAAGATACTGATGGCCTGCCGAGAAAGTTGACATGCTGTAACTGCTGGCGAGAATGACAACCATCAAGCAGAACAGTTCCAGAATGTCCTGGAAAATCCAAGTTCTTAGAAATACAGTATCTTCGGAAGAGTTAGGGGAAAGTAATGTTATAAGAGTAACTCTCAAAGGAGCCCTGAAAATTTAGGATACAAGCGGCTAACGGAGACAACCAAGTACGTCAGTACCTTGAATGAGAAGGAGGATTACCAGGAAGCAGCCAGGAGCAGAGCTACAGAAGATTTCTAATACGGTTGTCCATCGACGGTGGGTCTTCTCCATCCCTCACAATTTCGCTCGGCACATAACTCTCTAAGATGTATTGTACAATGCTGTTGAATTTTGTTCATTCAAGCTTACCACTGTGATTGCAACAGTTGCTATTACATGTGCTGAGAGCACACACTGTTCGAAAGATTGCTACAAAATCCAGCCGCTACAGTGCTTCCTGTGTTGTGTACACAATAACTGGAATACTGCAGACGTTCGACGTATGGGGCTGAAGAAGTCACTACTGGGGCGTTAAAACTATCAGCCTAAACACAGTTTTCAAAAATAATAGCTGAGGCACATTTTGTCTGTTACATGAAAATGTCTTCCAAAAGGACAGTGTATCATAATTAAACACATGGAGAGTAGGGAAAGCCGTTTCATGACATACGAGTATGGATTATGAACGACTCTCAGTGCGTTAACCTGAAGACGAACGGAAGTTCACAGTATAGGACTCTGCATCAGGCGTCAGACGCTCATTGCTTACTGCAGTTCTTCAGCAAGAGAGAACTATAGCTTATTTACAAGCATGTGATGTTTTTCTGCCTGCTTTTCACGCAATGAATGATGGAATTTCTTTCTCAGTTTCCACATTTTACTAATTGTAAACAAGAAGAGAACAAATTAAAACTGTGTACCGGACCGAGACTCGAACTCGGGACTTTTGCCTTCTGCGGGCAAGTGCTCTACTAACTGAGCTACCCAAGCAAGACTCACGCCCCATCCTCACAGATTTACTTCTGCCAGTACCCCGTCTCCTACCTTCCAAACTTAACAAAAGCTCTCCTGCTCTCCTCATTCTGGAAACATCCCCCAGGCTGTGGCTAAGCCATGCCTCCGCAATAACCTTTCTTTCAGGAGTGGTAGTTCTGCAAGGTTCGCAGGAGAGCTTCTGTAAAGTTTGGAAGGTAGGAGACGGGGTACTGGCAGAAGTACAGCTGTGAGGACGGGGCGTGAGCCGTGCTTGGGTAGCTCAGTTGGTAGAGCACTTGCGCGCGAAAGGCAAAGGTCCCGAGTTCGAGTCTCGCTCCGGCACATAGTTTTAATTTGCCAGGAAGTTTCATATCAGCGCACACTCCGCTGCAGAGTGAAAATCTCATCCTAGAATCATCCCCCAGGCTGTGGCTAAGCCATGCCTCCGCAATATCCTTTCTTGCAGAAGTGCTAGTTCTGCAAGGTTCGCAGGAGAGCTTCTATTAAGTTTGGAAGGTAGGAGACGAGGTACTGGCAGAAGTAAAGCTGTGAGGACGGGGCGTGAGTCGTGCTTGGGTAGCTCAGTTGGTAGAGCACTTGCCCGCGAAAGGCAAATGTCCCGAGTTCGAGTCTCGGTCAGGCACACAGTTTTAACCTGCCAGGAAGTTTCATATCAGCGCACACTCCGCTGCAGAGTAGAATCTCATCCTGGAAACATCCCCCAGGCTGTGGCTAAGCCATGCCTCCGCAATATCCTTTCTTACAGAAGTGCTAGTTCTGCAAGGTTCGCAGGAGAGCTTCTATTAAGTTTGGAAGGTAGGAGACGAGGTACTGGCAGAAGTAAAGCTGTGAGGACGGGGCGTGAGTCGTGCTTGGGTAGCTCAGTTGGTAGAGCACTTTCCCGCAAAAGGCAAAGGTCCCGAGTTCGAGTCTCGGTCCGGCACACAGTTTTAATTTGCCAGGAAGTTTCATATCAGCGCACACTCCGCTGCAGAGTGAAAATCTCATCCTGGAAACATCCCCCAGGCTGTGGCTAAGCCATGCCTCCGCAATATCCTTTCTTTCAGGAGTGCTAGGTCTGCAAGGTTCGCAGAAAAGCTTCTGTAAAGTTTGGAAGGTAGGAGACGAGGTACTGGTAGAAGTAAAGCTGTGAGGACATGGCGTGAGTCGTGCTTGGGTATCTCAGTTTGTAGAGCACTTGCCCGCGAAAGGCAAAGGTCCCGAGTTCGAGTCTCGCTCCGGCACACAGTTTTAATCTGCCAGGAAGTTTCATATCAGCGCACACTCCGCTCCAGAGTGAAAATCTCATCCTGGAAACATGCCTCAGGCTGTGGCTAAGCCATGCCTCCGCAATATCCTTTCTTACAGGAGTGCTAGTTCTGCAAGGTTCGCAGGAGAGCTTCTGTTAAGTTTGGAAGGTAGGAGGCGAGGTGCTGGCAGAAGTAAAGCTGTGGGGACGGGGCGTGAGTCGTGCTTGGGTAGTTCAGATGGTAGAGCACTTGCGCGCGAAAAGCAAAGGCCCCGAGTTCGAGTCTCGCTCCGGCACACAGTTTTAATTTGCCAGGAAGTTTCATATCAGCGCACACTCCGCTGCAGAGTGTAAATCTGAATCCAGGAGAGAACAGGCTTAGAGTGATACAGTCACTGCAGTGTAAGTAGTTATGAATGATAATGTCCCACTTCAATTTCAGGCAATAATACTGAAGTATGATATAGCAGTGCCTGTGTTATTCCAAACTTTGAACCATTACAGCCGTTATGTAAATATATAAGTGCGTTCGCAGTTGCGAATACGAACGGAATGACGGCAACGAAAATCTGCGCCGGACCGGGACTTGAACCCAGATTTATCGCTTATGGCGAACAGTCGTTTTACTATTGTGAGTTACGGCGTAAGGTCAAGTGCCGACACGCCAGTCGGGAACGACAGCGAAGAGGAGGCTGTGAGAAGAAGTCAGCCAATGGCACGCTGACCGGATCTATACCCTGTACGACAACGCGACAGCAAAGGCCCCTATGTGAAGAGGATGTAAGAGTCGCGATCGACTGGTGGCGGCCAGTTCGATAGCAGCGTCAGATCTACATCTACGTCTACATGGTTACTCCGCAATTCACACTTAAGTGTCTGGCAGAGGATTCATCGAACCATTTTTGTACTACTTCTGTACCATTCCACTCCCGAATGGCTCGTGGGAAAAAGAAACACCTAAAATTTACGTTCGAGCTCTGATTTCTCTTATTTTATTACGATGATCATTTCTCCCTACGTAGGTGGGTGTCAACAAAATATTTACGCATTAGGAACAGAAAGTTCGTGATTGAAAGTTCGTGAAAAGGTCTCGCCGCAAAAACAACCGCCTTTGTCTCAGTGAAAGCCAACGCAACTCGCGTATCACGTCAGTGATACTCTCACCCCTATTGCGCGCTAACACGAAACGAGCTGCCCTTCTTTGCACTTTTTCGATGTCCTCCATCAATCCTACCTGGTAAGGATCCCATACCGCCCAGCAATATCCCAGCAGAGGACGGACAAGTGTTATATAGGCTGTCTCTTTAGTGGGTTTGTCGCATCTTCTAAGTGTTCTGCCAACAAAGCGCAGTCTTTGTTTCGCCTTCCCCACAATATTATCTATGTCGTCTTTCCAATTTAAGTTGCTCGTAATTGTAATTCCTAGGCATTTAGTCGAATTGTTAGCCCTTAGATTTGTGCGATTTATCGTATACCAAAAATTTAGCGGATTTCTTTTAGTACCCATGTGGATGACCTCGCACTTTTCTTTGTTTAGTGCTAATTGCCACTTTTCGCACCATACAGAAATTCTTTCTAGATCATTTTGTAATTGGAACTCACCGTCTGATGATTTTACTAGACGGTAAATTACAGCCTCATCTGCTAACAATCTAAGGGGGCTGCTCAGATTATCACCTAGATCATTTATGTAAATCAGGAACAGCAGAGGGCCTATGACACTACCTCGGGGAACGCCACATATCACTTCTGTTCTACTCGATGATTTACCGTCTAACACTACGAACTGTGACCTCTCTGAGAGGAAATCACGAATCCAGTCACACAACTGAGACGACACTCCATAAGCACGCAATTTGATTAATAGTCGCTTGTGAGGAACAATATCAAAAGCTTTCTGGAAATCAGAAGTGTGGAATCGATCTGAGATGCCTTGTCGACAGTACTCATTACTTCATGGGAATATAGAGCTAGCTGTGTTGCACCAGAACCATATTTTCAGAATCCGTGTTGGTTACGTACCAATAAGTCATTATCTTCAAGGTGATTCATAATGTTCGAGTACAGTATATGCTCCGAAATCCTACTGAAAATTGAGATCAGTGGTATGGGTCTGTAATTCAATGGGTTACTCCTATTTCCTTTCTTAATATTGGTGTGACCTGTGCTACTTTCCAGTCTTTAGGAACAGACTTTTAGTCAAGTGAGCGGTTGTATATGACTGCTAAGAAAGACGCTATTGTGTCTGCATACTCTGAAACGAATCTGATTGGTATACCATCTGAATCGGAAGACTTGCCTTTCTTAAGTGATTTGAGTTGCTTCGCAACAGGTAAGATATCTAATCAGATCTAGTCACTTCGCTTATACTCTCTATGTATCACAGACTTGAGACTGTTTATATTCAAGAAGATTATTTTGTATGTCGCCCTTTGCCTGCGACACATCGGTGTGATTGCAAATGCTAAGTACTGTAAATTTCTTATTGTAATTAAAGTGATTAATACGACTATTTGACTGCTTAGGAAGCGAACCAAGTATGCAGCCTTCCTAGACACCACGTGTCTGAGGACGAGGCTGGACGAATACCACAGCGACAATCCAGAACCTGGCTGCCACAAGTCTGTTTTTGTCGTGGGCGTTTGGTTTTTGCTGGCGCCTTGTCTTTTCACTGCAGGGGTGTGTTTACATGTTTTAACAGTGTGTCTTATAGTGTTGTTTCTAGTCAGTGTTTTCAGGTGGGCGTGTGCATATTTTTATTGCTTGCGTTGTATGCTTATTGCATTTGCTTATTCCAACATGAGCAACCCACCTCTCCCACTCCCTCCTCAGGCGCCTCAGCTGCAAGCGATAGATGCAACGCAGCTAACACACATGTTTCAGTTTCAGACGCAGCAGATAGAAACTCTACTAAACACGGTACAGAAGTTACTGGCGAACCAAGCGCCTAAGGCAGCGCAACTGGCAACAACTGTAGCTCCGAGTGCCATAACGCCTTTTGGCCAATTTAACGAAAAAGAAGAGGAATGGCTCGCGTGGTAGCAACAGTATGAAGTCACATCATTGCTCAAAAAGTACCGGGTACTGTGGAACTACACTACTTTTTGTCAACAGTAGATAGTGCGCTGTTTCGCCTCATTTAGAAATTGTACCGTAACGCCACTCCGAGTGAAATTTTCTATGATCAGATTGTAGATTGTCTAACTATTATGAACAACCAGCGAATGTGGTGGCAGCTAGGTATCACTTCTTTCGTTGCAAGAAACGGTCAGAACAAACTTATCGCGAGTGGGTAACAGGTTTACAGGGTATGAGGAGTAAATGCAAATTCATATGTACTTGTGGTGCCTTATATTTAGAAGTTATGTTGCGTGATGCAATAGTGCACAATTTAACTGATGTCAGACTTAGAGAACAGATTTTGAAACAGCTAGATCCATCATTTCAGCACGTATCGCTGATTATAGATCAGTATGATTCAGGTGCCGTAGAGAACAGAATTAAGTCACGCCCTTGGTGCTATTTATCCATGGCGAAAACGTCAAGACTGCCCGTCCAGACAAGCACAGTGTTACACTTGTGGCAAGAAAGGCCACGTCCAATTCGTATATTTGCAACGGATCAAACATAAGGATTCTGCCCACTCACAAAAATCTAGTCACAAGCCCCATGTAATCAATGCACTGTAATCAAAAAATGCCTCTGAGCACTACGGGACTTAACTTCTGAGGTCATCAGTCCCCTAGAACTTAGAACTACTTAAACCTAACTAACCTAAGGACATCACACACACCCATGCCCGAGGCAGGATTCGAACCTGCGACCGTAGCGGTCGCGCGGTTTCAGACTGTAGCGCCTAGAACCGCTCGGCCACCCCGGCCGGCGCACTGTATTCAAATCCTGCTGCAGGGATTAGCAAAATAGCAAGGAAACAATTTCTTCTGGGATACGCCAGTCCAACAAACTTTTTGTTCATTTGCATGTTAATGGAAAATTTGTGAAATTTCAGTTGGACACGGGTGCCTCTATTGTATTGCTGAATCGTAACACATACCAACTGTTAGTCTCCCCACACCTGTCTAAAACTAGCAAGCACCTCACGTCTTATAATGTACTTTGCCTGCCATGTATCGCTCGCATACGCGAACAGTGACTTTTACGGTGCTACAATCACGTGAGTTGGAGCTGATTTGTTTGGCTTTAACATTCAGGACAATGTGTTTTCAGTGTCTGCATTCAACGACAACTATAGTGTAGCTCCCCGCTGAAAGATTTCCTGGTACTCTTTTCAGAAGGTTTAGGCAGGGCTAACAATTTTGTTACACATATTACTAAGAAAGACAGCACTCAGCGTAAATTTTGATGTACCAGAACTGTTCCCATAGCATTATGGGACAAAGTCGCTGCTGAACTTAAACAATTTCAAGCGGAGCTATTGCCCCCATATCAGCTAGTAAATGGGCAAGTCCACTGCTTTTGTTCCTCAGACCTTCTCATTCGCCTCTGTGTTGACTTTAAGGCTACTGTCAACCCACAAACTGTGATTGATACTTATCCGTTGCCACACCTAGAGGATCTCATGGTCAGGTTAGGCGCTGGACACTACTTTTCAAAACTGATTTGCGCAATGCGTATCTTCAAATACCGCTCGATGTAGAATCTCAAAAGTGTGTAGTCAATACTCATTTATGCTTATTTGTTACAATATAATTCTGACACGGTCACTGAACCTTAGCAGCTATGTTCAAAATTTTACTTATTTATGCTTGTTTAAATATTTGCGTTTTCCTTTTGGCAGTGTTTCCACACCTGCCATTTTCCAAAGGTATTTGGAACAGCTGACTGCTCAAGTGCCAAACTTTTGAAACTATTTGGTCGATATTGTCGTAGCAGGTCTTAAACCTGAAGAACACATTGTAAATTTGCAAGATTTGTTTCGTGTATTATCTGAGACAGGACTAAAGTGTAGACTGGACAAGTGTGATTTTTTTAACTGAGCTGTGGCATCTTCGTCTTGTCATAAACAGTCAAGCATACATCCGCTTCAGTCACATATGTTAGCTATACGTGACCTGCCAGTTCCTCGAAATGTCAAAGAATTTCAATCAGTCTTAGGGAAAATTAACTGATATATTCGTTTCATACCGTGTTGTCTCAACACCAGTACGAAATTGTGTAGCGTCCGACAGCTCAAGATGGTAACGCGGACGCACTTTCCCGTCTTCCTATTGGTCCTGATAGAGACTTTGACGTTTCTGCTGCATCTTGTTGTCACATCGATCATTTTTTATGAACTACAGGAAAATTGCACAGTCCACGGAAACTGATTCAGATTTGAACATTTCGCTAAAATACATTCGCATTCATAGCATAAAGACTTCTGTAGTGCGCCGATACTTTGCACGTCGGCTATACAGCAAGGTGTGATTCTTGTTTAAAATGACAGTGGACAGTCACAGGTGTTGACCTCCAAAGCCTTGCAAAAAGAAGTGTTACAGTTACTTCACCAAGGACACTGGGGGATTGTTCGTACGAAACAGGTATAACATAATGTGAGTGAAAGGAAGTTTTGTGATATAAAACTTTATTATGGTACATTCACACAAAGATTCAGAACCCCTATATAAAAATAAAGTTTAGCGTTCCTATCAAATTTGCACTTAGTGAAATTTACTGGAAACAGGGTCATCTGTAACAACAAAGACTCTCTACTATTGTACATATAAATAATTCTTTTCATCTGATTTTACGATAAACTTGGTAAATGATGTTCTGATTTCATTTCTTTTTGATTCATGCCATTATGTTAAGAAAACTGTAAATAAGTTTCAATGTGAATATTAATGTTTATGTCAAATGTCAAGTAATATTGTAATAGAATTGAACTGTAACAAATGTTGAAACTGTTGTAAGACGTTTAAAATAGTAACTGTGCGTCTGGTCCATACGTAGGCAATGTGTCAGGGAGCGGTAAAAGGTGGATGGCAGGCGAGCGCGGGAAAATGCACGCGGGCACTGCACGGCACAACGGGCACAGTAGTAGTTGGAGTTTGGCACTGGTTTGAGCAACGCCTTCTGGAGCGAGGAGGCTCTCCTGGAAAATATAGCTTCACTGAGCCTCGGGAATACCGTTACCACGCCCACACAGCATGGTACTAAAGGGAAAAGTATTGCGACGCTAAGAAGAATTAAAGTGTCGATACGTCAAGAGCCATAGCTGTGGTTGTATGTGTGCTGTGTGCCTCGCCATCTTGCCGCCCGCCAACCGCCGCATGATACTAGCAGGTTGAAACTTTTAGTACTGTATTCGTGCGGATCAGAGAGTGAACTGTGTTTATTTGGTGCAATAATAACCTAAATTTTACCAGAACTTTTCCATCATTTAATTATCCTCACAACTAACATAGACAGGGTCCTTTCCAAACGCTGTGCAATAAGAGTGTCCCGAAATGAAAATTAAAAATTTTGTTAATAATAATCATTGCAGAACTAGCTATATTAGAATGGTGTTTAAAGAAATGTTTTTTTTAATGAACCGGTAAATGAATAGCGAAGGTGTAACGAAGTCGAAAGATAACTTTAGTATTGATATAGTAATGAAGTTTATAATTTCGAGACAGATTTAAAGGCATTTAAATGAGCAGTAAATAAGATGAAAAGAGTAGTAACTTATATACTGGATATCATGAATGAATAATAAATTCAGTAATCATTTTTTTTAAATACAGCGATCGTAACAGTTTCAGGGTCCCCCCTTCATTCATTTAAATTCTGAAGTGTTCTAAATTGGTTTGACTAGCAAAAGTTAAAGTTAATATAAAAGTCCAAATTTATCAGTGTTTCATCTTTATCAAAACTGATATTTTGTGCGTGCCATGACAGTACAATTTCCAGGGTAACCTATGGCCGATTTTAATCACATTAATATACAGTATAAAGGTCTGTAGTAAACATTATAGTGTAGTGTTATGTATTCATGATTTTCAATATCAGTACTGAACGTGGAACTATCAGTTCAATAGGTTTTCTGGTTCAAAAATTCTACTATATTATGCAGTGTTACAACTTGTTAAATGGTTTAAATGGCTCTGAGCACTATGGGACTTAACATCTGAGGTCATCAGTCCCCTAGAACTTAGAACTACTTAAACCTAACTAACCTAAGGACATCACACACATCCATGCCCGAGGCAGGATTCGAACCTGCGACCATAGCGGCCGCGCGGTTCCAGACTGAAGCGCCTAGAACCGCTCGCCCACAACGGCCGGCTTACAACTTGTTGTTTTGCATAAATATATACCAACTTGTACAGGGAAGGAACTCAGTTAATGCCTAATTAGGCTGGCGACCGTATTATTGTCACGTTGATAGCACCTTCTGGTTTGCTTTTGAGCCATCTTGACGTGTGATTGCATTTCGAACTTACTTGGCGGATCATTGTTATTACAGAGTGGATGTAAGTCTGATTTGCCACCATTCAGGTACACACGGACGATATCTATGCGAAAATCCTTTCTCATGAGGTGAATCCCGCTCAATTACCATAGGACGGGCTTTAACGAGTACTGTGTCAGGAATTACAAACGCTAGATCACTTCGCTTGTACTCTCTACGTAGCACAGACTTGGGATTGTCTATACTAAAGAAGATTTATTATTTCGTACGTCGCCCTGTGCTTGCGACGCATCGGTGTAATTGCAAAACTATTGTAAATTTCGTATCGTAATTAATACGACTATTTGATTTTTTGTCAAGCGAACCGAGTATGCAGGCTCCCTAGACACTTACGTGCGCTATTTGAGCATGACTCATGGTTAATGACGGCGAAACTGACGGTTACTTTCACTTTCACACTGTCGATATTTCATATGCAAAGAGAATGGAGTTATATGTAGATCGAAGTAATCTGATTTTAAAATAGAGTATTCCTTTGTTTTTACTAAAGCTTATCCAGTAGTGACTGCCAATATTGTAATTACCTGTAGGCGTTTTATTTCTTGCGAATTAAGTTTGGCTGGACTGGCAATTTCATTGACTGACAGCAGATCAAAGCAGGCTCTAAAAGATGACGCCGACGCCAGGTAGGAAAGTAGGATGACGGGATCCCTGTCACGAGCCGACACGATGTGGTCAGCGGTCAGCAGATAACACCACAGCCAACCCGACGGCCGCAAAGAAATCATCAGAATTCTGCAGGGTATGACCACCGCTTCCTGAAGCGTTTTTCTGCGGTGACGGCGTCCCGGAAGGCGGATAACAACGAGCCTTGGGCGGCGAATACAGAGAAGATGGTGGCAGTCTGACGGTAGAGGAAAATATACCAGTGGACACTATGCGGGCTCTGTGAAAGCTACATGTGTTATGGCTCTGTGCTCTCTGCAGAAAACAGCAGACGAGGTGTGAGGATTCTGTAAGTGGGAGACTGCAACTTGCTCATTCCAAAAATACCTGTAGTTGGCCCCTCATATATATAAAGGGTCGAAGGAAACAACAAGGACTCCACAAGACAGACCGGAAACAAATCCCTTTCTCTAGCTCTGGGTGTGGATATGCAGAAATTTTATTTGTCGGCCTGGTCTGACGTAGTAGTTTAGGAAAATTGTTGAAAGATGAAAGGGTGATCCAGGAGAATTGACGCTTGTCATTGAATGACTGCTCACGAGGTAGCTAGAAAGCAATGGTTCTCTTGCTCACCAGTATAGGTTCCGTACCGGGGAGGACTGATGGAGGAAACACAGGGGATCCGAAGAAGATCAGTACGTTTCGTGACAGGTTCATTCAGCAAGCGCGAAAGTGTTACGAAGATGCTGGGACAACTCCAGAGGCAGACTAGCGTTGCGCGTCTGTCAAGGTACCAAGAGCTTACGTCCCTACAAGAGTCAACTAATATATTGCTTTCTCTTAGGTATATCTCGCGAGAAGAGTATGAGGATAAAATTAGAGACCCGACCCCACTCGGAGGCTAACCAGCAATCGTTCTTCGCGCGAACCACGCACGAGTGGAACAAGAAAAGGAGGAAGTCACAGGGGTATACAAACTCTCCTCCGTCACACAGTGTAAGGTGGCATGCGGAGTGTGGAAGCAGAGGTAGAACAGGAAATGTAGACTGTACTCTAAGACATTCAGTCTACAGAAGCTGTATACGACGGAGAAGTCAGTATCTGGTTATATGTAAATAACTTCTTCCTAATTTACTTTATTATATTATCTAACACACAAATACCTGCTATTAAGCAATGTAACAATATTGTTAAGCCTTTCTGATTATTTGTCCTGACCGTTTGCTACAGGATAAATTTCTTCATTTGTGCGTAGAGCACAATAATACGCCCGCTAAACCCTCTGGGCAGAAAAGGTGATTAGGACTGTGGAAAAGGCCAAGTAAGGTGCCGGTCAGTTTCACCTCCAAATTGCAATTTATTGTAATTTAATCACGCATTTACAACCAAAAGGCACATAGCCGAACTTTTACAACTACGAGTTTCAAACTCCAAATCTTTCATGGCTGAAGGCATCCAAGCAAGAAATCTTAAAAATCAAAAAGGCAAATTTCAAGTGACTGAAGACACGCAGCTACAATTACAAAAAAATTTTATATATATATATATATATATATATATATATATATATATATATATATATATATATATATATATATATATATGGGCGGAAAGCCTCAAGGCAGATGTGGATAGACAAAAGTAAACAAGTTACAATAAAATGGCTGACGGCCCAGAATAAAATTCTCAAGATTTTAAAATAAATTACCGTTACCTTTCAAAGGCAGAAGGTCACTTTTTTTTGCTTTAAGGATAATTTTAAGGATAAGGTCTCAAGCGGCTGAAGGCCCACAATTGATCTTCCAAAATTCAAAAATACCATAAACTTTTAAGGGAAGAAGGCCGCAGTTTAAGAATAAGATTCCAAGCAGCAATGTTTAAGTTTGAAAGGTAATTTTAAGAATAAGGTTCCTGACGGCCGAGAGCCCACAATTAATTTTCCAAAATGTAAAAAAAAATATTACCATAAGCGTTAAGTTTTAGGCAGCTGAAACCGCACTAAAAGAGAAGACAACACAACGGCAATAACATTTCAGCAATTATCCACTTGCCAGAACTCAGACTTACTTATACTCGGGTGAAGAGCTTCAATTTACATAAAACACAGTAAAACCAAGAGTTTTTAAATCATTGGGTATGATAGATTATAAATAGACAATTAAACACCGGGGAGAAAGCCAATAAAGACAACGGCACTCAGAAGCCTCCAAGGGGTCGGTCTGCCCTCGTTCACTTAGGTGAGACAGGTAGTGAGCCCAACTACACTTGATCCGTGGGAACCCAACCAAGGGACAGCCACGGAACGACCGACAAAACGACTTGCTTGCCACCAATCGGCACATGAGAACTCTAACACAAAATGTTACTGACGTGATTACCCACAGTGAATTATGTATTAAGCTGTCAAAACTACACACCATGTTGGACAGCGACAACGGGTGAGGAAAGGACGCTGCCTGGAATTACGTTACTGGCCAGGGCAGGTAACCGGAACACTAACGGCCACAAGGCAGAAAATTCCGCTGGTGCACTTGAATTGTAGTCTAACAATATAGTTAACTCCAGCGCATGGCGGCTAAATTTCAGCAATACAAACGCGCGGTGTTTCTCACAGGAAAACCTCCCCAACAGCGAACCACCGAAACGAACCACACACCATGAGTGGACTTGGCTTGGGTACTTAAGACACCACTCAACCTTGACGTTCTGGGTCGGTGAGCCACGAAGCTCGTAGCGATCGGAAAGCTCCACACACGTTCCGACACTGTGCATGGACCGTCAGTGGAGCCAGCCGGCTGCACTGCGCGGAGATATTCTTCCTGATCCGTACCAACCGAGTGACTCCTCTCAGAATGCCAACAAGATCTAAAATAGTCGTCAGGGGAAATAACGCCAACTACACACACCGACCTGACAAACACTTGCACGAAGACCTGAACGATACCCAACAGTAAGTAAGCACGCACGAAGACAAATCAGGAGTCGATGCGCACACACACACACACACAGCCGACTCATGAATGATCGGGCGACCGACTGACTACCCAGCAAGACCGTGGCCGGGCTCAAGTGATGCGTGGCGGCAGTAGTCGGGCGAGCCATGTCGACGCAGACCTCACTCCTGTTCCAACCCGACTGCACTAGTGCCGCATTGCAACTCCCCGACTGGCAGGTCCGGACTGCGCTCCAGACGTATTCCAACTGACTGGCAGACCCGAACTTGCGAGCCGATCTCTTTATGACAGAAAACGACTGGGAAGTAATAGCATTCGAGCAAAGATACTACGAGAGGGGATATATCGAATGCGCTGCTAGCGCCCGTCACGGTCAGCCAAAGCAGCAACTCAGTGACAGTAGTAATTTAAATTACCGTAGTGACGTGGAACTACGTTAAAAACAGTGTGTAAAATACATGACGTCGGGAATACGAGCCACGCACGGCTCACATAAGAATGAAATTTGTACGGTTTTCCTGTCGTTCGTTAATGTATAACTAAATCTGTTAAACACCCTCTGTGGTTCAATTTCTGTAAGATACTTGCTGAAAAACATTTGCAGCGATCTGATTTTACGACTAGCATATACCATTTGACATATACACTACTGGCCATTAAAATTGCTACACCACGAAGATGACGTGCTACGGACACGAAATTTAACCGACAGGAAGAAGATGCTGCGATGTGCAAATGATTAGCTTTTCAGTTAATTCACACAAGGTTGCCACCGGTAGTGACACCTACAAAGGGCTGACGTGAGGATAGTTTCCAACCGATTTCTCATACACAAACAGCAGTTGACCGGCATTGCCTGGTGAAACGTTGTTGTGATGCCTCGTGTACGGATGGGAAATGCGAACCATCACGTTTCCGACTGTGATAAAAGTCGTATTGTAGCGTATCGCGACTGCGGTATATCATATCGAGACATTGCTGCTCGCGTTGGTCGAGATCCAAAAACTATTAGCTGAATATGGAATCGGTCGGTTAAGGAGGGTAATACGGAACGCCGTGCTGGATCCCAACGGCCTCGTATCACTAGCAGTCGAGATGACAGGCATCTTATCCGCATAGCAGTAACGGATCGTGCAGCCACGTCTCCATCCCTGAGTCAACAGATGGGGACGTTTGCAAGACAACAACAATCTGCACGAACAGTTCGACGACGTTTGCAGTAGCAGCGACTATCAGCTTGGAGACCATGGCTGCGGTTACCCATGACGCTGCATCACAGACAGGAGCGCCTGCGACGGTGTACTCGAAGACGAACATGAGTGCATGAATGGTAAAACGTCATTTTTTTCGGATGAATCCAAGTTCTGTTTACAGTATCATGATGATCACATCCGTGATTGGCGACATCGCACTGAACGCACATTGGAAGCGTGTATTCGTCTTCGCCATGTTGGCGTATCACCAGGCGCGATGGTATGGGATGCCATCGGTTACAGGTCTCGGTCACCTCTTGTTCGCCTTGACGGCACTTTGGACAGTGGACGTTAGATTTCAGATGTGTTACGACCCGTGGCTCTACCCTTCATTCGATCCCGGCGAAACCCTACATTTCAGCAGGATAATGCACGACCGCAAGTTTGCAGGTCCTGTACGGGCCTCTCTGGATACAGAAAATGTTCGACTGCTGCCCTGGCCAGCACATTCTCCAGATCTCTCACCAACTGAAAACGTCTGCTCAATGGTGGCCCAGAAACTCTCTCGTCGCAATACGCCAGTTACTACTCTTTATGAACTATGGTATCGTGTTGAAGCTGCATGGGCAGTTGTACCTGTACACGCCATCCAAGTTCTGTCTGACTCAATGCCCAGGCGTATCAAGGCCGTTATTACGTCCAGAGGTGGTTGTTCTGAGTACTGGTTTCTCAGGATCTATGCATCCAAATGGCGTGAAAATGTAATCACATGTCAGTTCTAGTATAATATATTAGTGCAATGAATACCCGTTTATCATCTGCATTTCTTATTGGTGTAGCAATTTTAATGGCCAGTAGTGTATTAAGTTGTTCCTTCAGGCAGGCTGTAAGAAACGGTATCTTCCTGAAAGATGGACGACAAGTAGTAGAGGGATGAGTCTTCCAGGAGTGTGAGGGGTTACGCGACCGTCACATTTATCAGCTGCCCTAGACTGCGATAACGCTCGCGATTCGCGGGCGCCGCGGGCGGCGTTGTCGGGTGCCGTGAGAGCGGTAATGGGGCAGCAGCTGGAAACGCGCGAGGGCGCCGAATGCCACTCGGGGCGGCTGCGTGGAGACGGCGAAGCGGCAGTGAGCGTAAGTTGGTTACCGAACTGAACTGAACTGAACGGAACTGTGTGCCGGCGCCTCGGCCCGTAAATCCCATTAGCGGGATGCGCTGTCTCACAGGGCGCGGCGGGGTCGCGCCGGCGCGGCGTCACGGGACGCGAGATGTTCATTAAAGGGAGAGCAGCACCGGCTCAGCGGCGCGGGCTCGCCGCCTCTGTGCAGATCTCAGCGGATGTCGAGGAAAACGCTCCTTTCACTCGTGGTACTTCTTTTACAACAAGAAACGTGTCTTCATTTCTGCGCAGACTACCTGTGGTATACGCTTCTATCACAGGAATAAATGGCGAATGTGCGACTGGTTAAAAGACTCTGTCTGAAAAGTAGGTTGCCAGCTGCCTCATTCTACACTACTGGCCATAAAAGTTGCTGCACCAAGAAGAAATGCAAATGATAAACGGGTATTCACGGGGCAGATATATTATACTAGAACTGACATGTGATTACATTTACACGCAGTTTGGGTGCATAGATCCTGAGAAATCAGTATACAGAACAACCACCTCTGGCCGTACTAACGGCCTTGATACACCCGGGCATTGAGTCAGACAGAGCTTGGATGGCATGTACAGGTATAGCTGCCCATGCAGGTTCAACACGATACCACAGTTCATCAAGAGTAGTGACTGGCGTATTGTGACGAGCCAGTTGCTCGGCCACCATTGACCAGACGGTGTCAGTTGGTGAGAGATCTGGAGAATGTGCTCTTCAGGGCAGCAGTCGAACATTTTCTGTATCCAGAAAGGCCCGTACAGGTCCTGTAACATACGGTCGTGCATTATCCTGCTGAAATGTAGGGTTTCGCAGGGATCGAATGAAGGGTACAGCCACGGGTCGTAACACATCTGAAATGTAACGCCCACTGTTCAAAGTGCCGTCAATGCGAACAAGAGGCGACCGAGATGTGTAATCAATGGCACCCCATACTATCACGCCTAATGTTACGCCAGGATGGCGATGACGAATACACGCTTCCAATGTGCGTTCACCCCGATGTCACCAAACATGGATGCGACCATCATGATGCTGTAAATAGAACCTGGATTCATCCGAAAAATGACATTTTGCCATTCGTGCGCCCAGGTTCGTCGTTGAGTACACCATCGCAGGCGCTCCTGTCTGTGATGCAGCGTCAAGGGTAACCGCAGCCACGGTCTCCGAGCTGATAGTCCACGCTGCTGCAAACGTCGTCGAACTGTTCGTGCAGATGGTTGTTGTCTTGCAAACGTCTCCATATGTTGACTCAGGGATCGAGACGTGGCTGCACGATCCGTTACTGCTATGCGGATAAGATGCCTGTCATCTCGACTGCTAGTGATACGAGGCCGTTGAGATCCAGCACGGCGTTCCGTATTACTCTCCTCAACCCACCGTTTCCATATTCTGCTAACAGTCTTTGGATCTCGACCAATGCGAGCAGCAATGTCGCGATACGATAAACCGCAATCGCGATAGGGTACAATCAGACCTTTATCAAAGTCGGAAACGTGATGGTATGCATTTCTCCTCCTTACATGAGGCATCACAACAACGATTCACCAGAGAACGCCGGTCAACTGCTGTTTGTGTATGAGAAATCGGTTGGAAACTTTCCTCATGTCAGATCGTTGTAGGTGTCGCCACCGGCTCCAACCTTGTGTGTATTCTCTGAAAAGCTAATCATTTGCACACCACAGCATCTTCTTCCTGCCGGTTAAATTTCGGGTCTGTAGCAATTTTAATGTCCAGTAGTGTACCTTGCTCACACTTTAAAAAAAATTTCCCGTAATTTTGGTATGCCAACATATTCGCGCATTTCTTAACACGCATCTCACTTTTCACTACATACAAACTCCTTTCGCTATAGCTTGCTCACTCCCACTAGCCCATTGCTGTAACTCGTTCTTACCCATCCAGTCCTAGTTGCCTACTTTCACTCACGCATTTAGCCCACTCATTGTGATTCTCTCTTTGTGTGTCTCTAACTGTCACTATCTCCTGTCTCACACCTACAGTCTCCTTCGTTCTGTCCTACTACTACTGTCTCTTCTCACCATCACTGTCTCAATCTTGCACTCATTTACTACAGGAGCATATTCGTCTTTTTCGTGCTCCGATAGGAGAATATTTCCACTGACTCACCTCTTTTACCTGCTACATTAACACTTGTTACTGGATCGAAAGAACTATATGGATGAGTAAAATTTTGTTAGTTTACTTATGTGAATCTGGTATAACGCAGAACTTATTTTCCACCCCAGACAGGAATTTTGGTAAAGAAAAATTATGCATGTGCTTCGATGCTACACCACGGGGTTCCCAGAATCTTTATGATGATAACGGAGACGCTGCGTCACTTTATAAGACACGTCCTTGCCTCAGACCGGCCGTTACGTCCATATTTTACGGTACAATTGGGTAACTTTGAACCTCTACATCTCGGAAAACGGATAAAGACGTGAAGAAATATTTCTGGTTTATTTGAGTTTGGGATTTTAGGAAAATTTGCTATGCATAGCCGCGTTGAATTCGAGGCTTGGTTTTGCTACCTATAAACTATGTTTTTGGGATAGTTCTCGATAGCAGATAAAGATTTTTGAAAACGGAAAGACGGTGCTTCTAGATGAATGCCTAGAGAATGAGCAATTTGCTGCGGTTACTTATTTACATATCAGCTGCCGAGCACGAAAAATGGCAAAACACGTATTTTCGTGTTTGTCAGTAACCGTGAGTGAATTAAACAGAGCTTTCATAACCCCACTAACGTTTGGCGTACACCACATCTAATGCGAAATTGATCAAACAAATTTGCTCCATCTGCATAAGATGGAGAACTGCGTAATATTATTGAAACTTTGACCCCATACTGTAAGACAGTCAATGTAAACTGATCCTTCTGGAGGAAATTTAGCCATGCTGTCTCTATAGCCGTCCATAATTGCGAAAGTATTGCCGGTGAAAGATTTTGTTCACGAAGTAACATCTCGATTGTGTCCCATAAATGTTCGATGGGATTCATATCGGATAATGTTAGTAGCCAAACCATTGACCCGAATTGTCTAGAATATTGTTCAAACAAATCGCGAACGATTGTGGCCTGGTGACTTGGGCATCGTCATCTGTGACAATTACGTCGTTGTTTGGGAGTATGACCTCCATGAATGGCTCCAAATGGTTCCCAAGTTGCCGAACATCCAGAGGATCCACTCCATTCCATGTAAATACAGCCCACACTATTATGGAGCCACCATCAGCTTTCACAGTTCCTTGTTGACATCTTGGACCCATGGTTTCGTAGTGCCTGTGCCACACTCGAGCTCTACCTTCAGCTCTTACCAACTAAAATCGAGACTCATCTGAACTTGCCACGGTTTTCCAGTCGTCTCGGGTCCAACCGGTACGTCCACGGTGCCAGGAGAGGCGCTGCAGGCAATGTGGTTCTGTAAGCAAAGGCAGTCGCGTCGGTCCTCTGTTGCTAAAGCCCATTAAAGGCAAATTTTGCCGCACTGTTCTAATGTATAGTTCATCGTGCGCCAACATTGATTTACGCAGTTATTTCATTTATTTCATGCAGTGGTGCTTGTCTGTTAGCACTGACAGCTCTAGGCAAACGCAGCTGGTCTTGGTTGTTAAATAAAGGCTGTAGGCCGCTGTGATGTCCCTGGTAAGAGGTAATGCCTGAAATTTGGTATTCTAAGCACATTCTTGACACTATGAATCTCGAAATAATGAGTTCCCTAACGATTTCCGAATGGAATGTGCTGTGCGTCTAGCTCCAACTGCCATTTCGTGTCCAAAGTCCTTTAATTTCCATCGTATGGCCCTTACCACGTAGGAAACCTCTTCGCATGAATTAGCTGAGTACATATGACAGCTTCAACAATGCACTGACCTGAAACTTCCTGGCAGATTAAAACTGTGTGCCGGACCGAGACTCGAACTCGGGACCTTTGTCTTTCGCGGGCAAGTGCTCGAACTTACAGACTTAGAATCGGTCCGGCACACAGTTTTAATTTGCCAGGAAGTTTCATAGCGGCGTACACTCCGCTGCAGAGTGAAAATCTCATTCTGGAAACATCCCCCAGGCTGTAGGTAAGCCATGTCTTCGCAATATTCCTTTCCTCCAGGAGTGCTAGTTCTGCAAGATTCGCAGGAGAGCTTCTGTGAAGTTTGGAAAGTAGGAGACGAGGTACTGGCAGAAGCAAAGCTGTGTGGACGGGGCGTGAGTAGTGCTTGGGTAGCTCAGGCGGTAGAGCAGTTGCCAGCGGAAGGCAAAGTTCCCGAGTTCGTGTCTCGGTCCGGCACACAGTTTTCATCTGCCAGAAAGTTTCATATCAGCGGAATCTCCGTTGCAGAGTGAAAATCTCATTCTGAATGTACTGCCCTTGTATACATTGTGTACGAGGCACTACCGCCATCTGTATATTGCATTGTGTTGTATGTTAACCTAAGGCCTAGAAACGACGGAAAGGCTTCGTCCCCGCCGCAGCTGCAGTGGTCCACAGCCCCACGATGACTACCGCAGTCCCACCTCATCCCTCCGCCGGCCCACACTGAGCCACTCGCCACTCTCTCGGGGTTATTGTGCGGTTCGGCCCCCAGTGCTCCCCCCCCCCCCCCCCCCACCCCTAAGTGAACGTCTCACACCAGACACCAGACGAGTGTAACCCCTATGTTTGCGTGGTAGGGTAATGCTGGTGTACGCGTACGTGGAGAACTTGTTTGCGCAGCAATCGCCGACATATTGCAGCTGAGGCGGAATAAGGGGAACCAGCCCGCATTCAGTTTCTATTGGTTACAGCCGCGCGGGATTAGCCGAGCGGTCTAGGGTGCTGCAGTCATCTACTGTGCGGCTGGTCCCGGCGGAGGTTCCAGTCCTCCCTCGGGCACTGGTGTGTGTGTTTGTCCTTAGGATAATTTAGGTTAAGTAGTGTCTAAGCTTAGGGACTGATGACCTTAGCAGTTAAGTCAGATAGGATTTCACATACATTTGAATATTTCTATTGGTTACAGAGATACTGCTGGTTAATGAGATACGTTTTCATTCCACGTGGTGGAACTCCAGTTGTGATGGGTTCACGTATGGAATTTCCTTTTTTGTTTTGAAGTTAGATTGTGGAGTTGTGCACGAGTTTACGTAAGTGAATTTTTAATCTGTGATTGTGAATTCTTGGCCGATTTGGTTACAAATGCTGGGTACGCCGATATACCGTGTTTGTGCACTGGTCTTGTAATGAAAACGCTGCTGCTTGTGAATAATACGCTGTGCGACTTCCTAACCACAGAGAAACGGTTTAAAGAGTGTTTACTCGTGCGTGAGACGGGTGCAGCGTCCGGCACGCCCATTTCATTTGAACGTCCAAACGAACAGAGCGGAGATGAAGCAGTAGGCATTGTTCACTTGGTAGAAGATCTTCCTTCAATAAGTACGCGCACATTATCTACACATATTGGTGCTGCACATAAGAGAAAATGATGGACGTAGCGTACGCCAGCCTCTACTCATTAATTACTTTCAGCAGAGTCAGCGTCACGCAACTAGAATAAAAAAAGTTTATTTCTTTTTCTTCATGAAAAACATAAGGAAAACTTGAAAGCCTGAGTATGTCGATACAGAATTGCGAGACATTTGCACATTTTACTAATAG
This sequence comes from Schistocerca serialis cubense, assembly GCF_023864345.2. Taxonomy (NCBI): domain Eukaryota; kingdom Metazoa; phylum Arthropoda; class Insecta; order Orthoptera; family Acrididae; genus Schistocerca; species Schistocerca serialis. The sequence continues at coordinate 66,557,057 of NC_064642.1, forward strand.
TTGTCAGGTAACACACCACCTAAAGGTAAAACTCTCAGGAAATGGGTCGGCGGAAATGGTCACGTTTGATGGTCATCCATGTCCCCAGATATTACCCGTTCAGAATTTTGCCTCTAGGGAAAAATAAAAGGTACGTCTATAGGAAAATAAAAGTTAATTCAAGGGACGACTTTATCGTTCGGATGATGAATTGTGCTTCTCAGTTAAGATGACCTCCGGAGGGCTATAGTGGAGGTGCATAGAGAATTTGCGAGTGCTATGGTCGGAAGTGGTGTTTACCAAAATCAACTTTGAATTTAGACATTTACTTTTGCTTAAACGTTTCAGTGATCATTTGTTTGGGTACTTTCTGACAGCTGTACCTTGTAACCATTAAAAATGAGACGCATGTTATATGGAATGTTTAAAGGTAATGTCGAGTATTTACTATTCATCCTGAAACACCAAGTATAGGCTGAAGCCAAACTCTAGCCACAACATTTCGAGATTGATCAGCGATATTTTCTTAGTATTTTAATAAAAGGAATCCGTGGTCTCTGGTAGGCTGTCGCAGAGTAACTGCAATTCGTTTGATTTCAAATTACCTTTCATCTTTGTATCTCTCTCGCACTGAAAAGACCGACACAACTATACAAACATCGACGGTATGCGCTATGTGTCTTTCTGGGAAACATGTACCAAGTACGATATTGCAGTGCCTCAGTTATTTCAAACTACAATGCAAAGTTCCCTCGGTCATGCATAGCCGAAGAAACTTTACATCGTAATTCGGAATAATACAGGCACTGCAATATCGTATTTATCCACCGACACCGCGCAAGCGACTTACAAGTGAAATGGCTCCCCTGTACGCGAATATACACTAACTGATCAAAAGTATCCGGACATCCCCAAAAACATACGTTTTTCGTATTAGGTGCATTGTGTTACCACCTACTGCCAGGTACTCCATATCAGCGACCTCAGCAGTCATTAGATATCGTGAGAGAGCAGAATGGGGTGCTCCGCGGAACTTACAGACTTCGAATGTGGTCAGGTGATTCGGTATCACTTGTGTCATACGTCTGTACGAAAGATTTCCACACTTCTAAACAAAACATCCCTAGGGCCACTGTTTCCGATACTGAAGTGGAAACATAAAGGGACACGTACATCACTAAAGCGTAAAGGCCGACCCCGTCTGTTGACTGACAGAGACCGCCGACAGTTGAAGAGGGTTGTAATGTGTAATAGACAGACATCTATCCAGACCATTACAAAGGAATTCCTAATTGTATCAGGATCAACTGCAAGTACTATGACACTTAGGCAGGAGGTGAGAAAACTTGGATTTCTTGAATGAGATTTTCACTCTGCAGCGGAGTGTGCGCTCATATGAAACTTCCTGGCAGATTAAAACTGTGTGCCCGACTGAGACTCGAACTCGGGACCTTTGCCTTTCGCGGGCAAGTGCTCTACCATCTGAGCTACCGAAGCACGACTCATGCCCGGTACTCACAGCTTTACTTCTGCCAGTATCTCGTCTCCTACCTTCCAAACTTTACAGAAGTTCGCAGGAGAGCTTCTGTAAAGTTTGGAAGGTAGGAGACGAGATACTGGCAGAAGTAAAGCTGTGAGTACCGGGCGTGAGTCGTGCTTCGGTAGCTCAGATGGTGGAGCACTTGCCCGCGAAAGGCAAAGGTCCCGAGTTCGAGTCTCGGTCGGGCACACAGTTTTAATCTGTCAGGAAGTTTCAACTTGGATTTCTTGGTCGAGCGGCTGCTAATAACCCACACATCACGCCGGTAAATGCCAAACGACGCCTCGGTTGCTGTACAGAGCGTTAACAGTGGACGGTTGAACAGTGGAGAACCGTTGTATAAAGTTACGAATCACGGTACACTATGTGACGATCCGATGGCATGGTGTGGGTATGGCGAATGCCCGGTGAACGTCATCTGCCAGCGTGTGTAGTGCCAACAGTAAAATTCGGAGGAGGTGGTGTTACGGTGTGGCCGTGTTTTCCATGGAGGGGGCTTGCACCCCTTGTTGTTTTGCGTGGCACTATCGCAGCACCTTCTTGCTTTCCACTGTTGAAGAGGAATTCGGAGATGGCGAATGCATCTTTCAACATGATCGAGAATCTGCTCATAATAAACGGCCTGTGGCGGAGTGATTACACTACAATAACATCCCTGTAATGGACTAGCCTGCACAGAGTCCTGAATCCTATAGAACACCTTTGGGATATTTTGGAACGCCGACTTAGTGCCAGGCGTCACCGACCGACATCGATACCTCCTCAGTGCACCACTCCGTGAAGAATGGGCTGCCACTCCCCAAGAAACTTCCATCACCTGATTGAACGTATGCCCCCGAGAGTGGAAGCTGTCATCAAGGCTAAGGGTGGGCCAACACCATACTGAATTCCAGCATTACCGATGGAGGGTGCCACTAAGTTGTAAGTCATTTTCATCCAAGTGTCCGGATACTTTTGATCACATAGTGTACGTAATGGATGTGCGAGTACAGGTTGTGGATACATGGTTGACGAAATATATAAGTTTGGGTCTGACTGTGACTCGTGGACGGATAGCCAAATGGCAAGACGACCGCTCATGGTAAACCGAAAATCCGGGTTCGGGTCCCACTCTGGCACAAATTTTCACTGTCGTCATTCCGTTATACAGCGATGGTGTTCCATATTCCAAATTGCGAATACATTTCGCGTGTACCACAGTCCTTGATGCTTAAAAAGAAATGCCCGTTTGATTTTTCCGACCATGTTAGTTGTTCGGTGACTGTGGGGCACAGAAGTATGGATAGATGCGAAATATGCACCTCATGCATCTAATGGCAGATTGGCAAAACGTAGGTATTCTGAGCCGTTCGCACAGCCAAGCTCTGGGAACAAACCAAACAACTGTATTTAAACGTTATATGAACAGCAATTGCGGGTTATGATGACTCATTACTATTGTTTATTCCATCTTTATAAAGGTAGTTCGACAAAATTAAAATAACTGGAATAACAAACCACGTAAATCAACATTACGTTGTTACCCTAACAAGGGCCACTTGATACCGCGGGCTCCTCATGCAAAAATACTAAGATATTGTTCTCATGTCCATCATTATTCCGTTCTGCTCTCACTTTTGACACATATAAGTCAATTTTAGCTGTGAGCAAACAGTTTCACTCTAAGAACAAGTTTGACATACGATCAGCTGGGGTGAACATGAATACCACATGAATAAGCACAAGCTTAGGGAAAATCTATAAAAAAGATATTGTAACACCATTATCGATTATGTGCAATTATGTGTAGTGTAACTTTATTTTAGGTGGTTAGGTGGTGGTGGTTAGTGTTTAACGTCCCGTCGACAACGAGGTCATTAGAGACGGAGCGCAAGCTCGGGTTAGGGAAGGAGTGGGAAGGAAATCGGCCGTGCCCTTTCAAAGGAACCATCTCGGCATTCGCCTGAAACGATTTAGGGAAATCACGGAAAACCTAAATCAGGATGGCCGGAGACGGGAAACTTTATTTTAAAAGTGTTTACTCGTTACTAGTTAAGTTCTTTTGACCACTGGAGGGAGGTGTTACTTTATAATGTATAAATTGTTTGACGTAATAGTGTGCTTAAATAATGGAATTTTATCAAATATGTTTGTTTATGCAATGTAAAAAAGTAGTCCATACTTAGGGACTGTGTATTACATAGTGTTAAAGACATAGTGATTCCCCTCCGCTACGAAAATGGAGTGGCGCGGGTTAAAAGGTGGAATTGGCGCTCAGACTGAGCGGGAAGCGAGAGAGCACAGTAGGCAGTCAGTGACCAACAGTTGTGGAGTTAACACCGCAGGTGCCGAGGGAGGCGTTAGGTATCCTCATCTATGATGGAACGGCCTCGGATGTGGTTACTGCTATAAAAGGGTGCTCTCGCACTGGGAATGGCTGTAAAATTAATATTTACGTTGCCAAGAAGAAATGAAATAGAGCAATAATCCGCCAGAGGAGAGACCAGGTAGCCGCCACGTGCTCGGCACCGCTATTGCGCCACTGCTCCAACAACTTCAGGAAGTTAGAATTGTATATCAGCATGAAACAGTGCGTTTGTGTGTGTTTAATTTTGCAATAATAATCCAAGTGTTGCAAAAACTGGTATTTGAACGACGAAAATTTCCCTTTCAATCAACCAAGCAGGGTCCTTTTCTCAAAGTATTTTAAGTCCGAGTATCCTGTTTGTGAAAGACTGATATTAATCTATTTTATTTTACGTTGAATTTATGAAAAGCTCCAATTTACTGTGAATAGCTTCTAATTTATAAGTGTCATTGTTTAATATGTAGGGACATTAAGATTGTGAGTTAAAAACTACTCGCTTCACGAGTAATATAAGGGGCACATGATATTTAACAGATGAAAAGTTTTTGATTTATTATGAAATACTTCAATACGAAAGTGCCAAATGGTTAGTACTAATGAATCTAAATGTGACTGGTTAAAATCACTTGCTTCACAAGTGATAAAAGAGACAGAAACATTAGAAACGTTTCGAATAACTGGTTTAATTTGAAGTTAGCAATCCAGATAAGAATATTGCGAGTGTATATTGTTTTCAAGCTTTGAGGGCTAAATGATCTTAATTGGGGTTGTAGTTCAGCATTTATGAAAATGATCGTATTTTCTGTAAAGTGTGCTTATTCATGGAGAAAGGAGTGGTCAGTTTGTAGGATTCCACTACACTATTTAATAACAGAATAAGTCAGACTGAGAGTAGGTTTATGTTAATGAACCTGAAACACTGACAAAGTGTAATGCATATGAAATATGAGTATTGTGAATTTTATTTCATTTTTGATATGTATAAGTGTGTTAACCTAAATTGAACTCTGGTCAGATGTTATTTACTCTCGTTTTAGTCTTTGAGAACTTTTTTTGTGCTGAATTATTTAAAGACTGAAGTAGTGATTGTAGTCAGCAGGGATAAATCTCTATATTGTAGGGTGTAGAAAATATCCGCTACCAGTCACAATAAAAGGTATTTATTTGTCACTCGACCGGTTTCGGGGTGGCGACCATCCTCAGGTGTCTACACATTCATGTACATGTTTATACTGTTGGAGATCAATAAAGATGAAGCACCATTATTACAGTTATGCTGTGGTGATAGTTTTGCCACTTAGTTACACACTTATTGTCATTGTCACCTCCATAATTCAGTTTTGCCAAGTATAGCTTCATATTTCACTATTATGATGTGCACCCGTGAAATACATTATGTAGAACGTGAAAATGACAATAAGTGTGTAACTAAGTGGCAAAACTGTCACGACAGCATAACTGTAATAATTGTGCTTTATGTTTACTGATCTCCAACAGTATAAGCATGTACATGAATGTATAAACACCTGAGGATGGGCGCAAGCCCGAAACCGGTCGTGTGAGAAATAAATAACCTTTTATTGTGACTGGTAGCGGATATTTTTCTGCACCCTATAAAAGAACAATCACGGATTTCGACAACATCCGCTATGTATAAAATTCATTCTCTATTTTGTTTCCGAGAATTCCAGTCTTTGCAGTTGAACGCCACTGCTACCAACTGTTTAGTTTCGTCTGGTTATTGTAGGTGTTCACTGCACTTTTCTGAGAAAGAATCTATGAAAGTCACTTTTGCAAGAGAATATGCAAATCCATTGAAAATAATGCTTTCACATTGTTATGCCTAATTAGATTAGCGACCATTTTATTATTTCAATTGTGTTAAATCTCTTTCTGTAATTTCTTACCAAATTTTAGTCTTTCTGTTGTCTACAAACTGCTACTCTTACGAAGTTCGTGTTCGATACCCTCTTTCTGTAAGGTAACACACGGTCAAATTCGAAACTCCTCCCAGGGGGTAACACAATACTGTGCAGGTTTAAGCCATTTCTGGTAATCATTAATCCGCGGTAGTGTTATAGTACCTACTGCAGAATTCCACACAGACTTTTCGCTCCCCAAAATACCATCAAGATTTCGAAGAGAAAACTATACTCAAAATTTTCAAAAGCTTTTTCTAAAGCTAAAAACGATATAAATACACTAACAGATCTGTCCCCAAGTTAGGTTTAACCACTCCTTCCATTTTTCTGTGAGATGTTAGCGTTATTATTTTTGCAAGCACGACTGCTTAAACGGATGATAATGTAATATAAACGTGTCGGCTGCCTTCTTAGATATTGGGAATATTAAATTCTTCTTGAAGTCTCACGTTATTTCGCGTGTCTCAAACACCCTACATACCATGTGAAGCAGTTGTTTCGCTGTTGGTTCTCAGGAGGATTTTAATACTGTTGATGGAATTTTGCTTCAGGCGACGTTTAATGAAAAATATTATTTCAGATTTTGACGTTATCGGTAAAGCAATATGGAGCAACAGACTGCAGTACACTGCAGCTATAGGGCTCGAAGAACATGAGAGAATGGCAGTAGAAGCAAAAGGAGTGCTGCTGGGTTGAAACTGTCCCTCATGTTACTCGATATGCAAGAGACGAGGCAGTAATGGAAACTAAGGAGAAAGATGGAAAAGAGGAAATATTTGGGGGTGAATAAATAACACCTTTAAAATCTGCCAATGACGTCGTAATTGTATGAGTGACAGTTAAGGGCGTGGAACCTATAATCTCTTGAAATGGTATTATAAAATGAAAATCATTACACGTAAAACGTGTTCGAAACCTGGAGATGCTGAGGGACTTATATAAGAAAATAGAACGAGTTTTGGTAATTAATCAACAAAGTAACGAACGATGGCAGGAGAAAAAGTCCGGAACCGCGCTGCTGCTACGGTCGCAGGCTCGAGTCCTGCCTCGGCCATGGATGTGTGTGATGTCCTTAGGTTAGTTAGGTTTAAGTAGTTCTAAGTCTTGGGGACTGATGATCTCAGATCTTAAGTCTCATAGTGCTTATAGCCATTTTGAAACTATCGTTGTGGGGGTAACCACTACCCGCGTGTCAAAGAGTGGGGTCGGGGATGAAAAAGATGTGTAGGCCACGACACGCGAGTGTCCAGACTTTATTCATACACTCTTTGAGAATGAATGCAGTTACTGACTTCAGCAAACTTTACACATAATTTCAAATCTATTTCTTCCTGGCAACCCCCATAAAATAATGAAACGCAAAATGTTTGTCGCTTACTACATTTTTGGTGAGCATGTAGAAAAATTTCTGCATAACAACTTACAGTGCCGGCCGGTATGGCCGAGTGGTTCTAGGAGCTTCAGTCTAGAACCGCGCGACCGCTACGGTCGCAGGTTCGAATTCTGCCTCGGGCATGGGTATGTGTGAGTCCTTAGGTTAGTTATGTTTAAGTACTTGTAAGTTCTAGGGGACTGATGACCTCAGATGTTAAGTCCCATAGTGCTCAGAGTCATTTGAACCATTTTTATGACCCATTATTCAGGAGATAAAGTCGTCATAAACACTGACATGCTTGAAAAAGTGCCGCATCAAGCATGACGTTTTAGCTTATTACTTCTTTACTGCTAATACTATTCACAATAATTTTGGCAGACAGTAGACACATGTCCGCAGCTCGTGGTCATGCTACAGCGTTCTCGCTTCCCGCGCCCGGGTTCCCGGGTTCGATTCCCGGCAGGGCCAGGGATTTTCTCTGACTCGTGATGACTGGCTGTTGTGTGCTGTCCTTAGGTTAGTTAGGTTTAAGTAGTTCTCAGTTCTAGGGGACTTATGACCACAGATATTAAGTCCCATAGTGCTCAGAGCCATTTGAACCATTTGAAGTAGACACATATGCCGATGGATTTACCTGCAAAATTATATCGGTGTACGAAACGTATTTCGGGACATACGATGTCAAAAAGATTGAGCTACGTGAACATTAAAACTGCAGGGCGAAATCCGCTAGAGATACACGTAAAATAAAATGCACAAATGCGTGTAAAATATTTTAATTATATGTGAAATATATTTGACATGCACGTACGTGGGCTAAGCTAAGGGGACAAAGCTCATCCTAAACCGCTGGAACGATTTCAGTGAAATTTGCTGCTTAAATTAGTCACGATCAGGAAAGAAATACTGTGAGGTTAAGAATCACAAGCTTCCTATTGGGGTGCAACGTGAAGAACAGCATCAAACCAGTCTTTGCACTGGAAAACTGAAACAACAGTTTTTTTGGCAACATCGTTTCTGCAGCATCCTTCCTTCGTACCGTATTATTACTCATCAGAAATGGTTCTTGAAATACACTCCTGGAAATTGAAAAAAGAACACCGTGAATTCATTGTCCCAGGAAGGGGAAACTTTATTGACACATTCCTGGGGTCAGATACATCACATGATCACACTGACAGAACCAAAGGCACATAGACACAGGCAACAGAGCATGCACAATGTCGGCACTAGTACAGTGTATATCCACCTTTCGCAGCAATGCAGGCTGCTATTCTCCCATGGAGACGATCGTAGAGATGCTGGATGTAGTCCTGTGGAACGGCTTGCCATGCCATTTCCACCTGGCGCCTCAGTTGGACCAGCGTTCGTGCTGGACGTGCAGACCGCGTGAGTCGACGCTTCATCCAGTCCCAAACATCCTCAATGGGGGACAGATCCGGAGATCTTCCTGGCCAGGGTAGTTGACTTACACCTTCTAGAGCACGTTGGGTGGCACGGGATACATGCGGACGTGCATTGTCCTGTTGGAACAGCAAGTTCCCTTGCCGGTCTAGGAATGGTAGAACGATGGGTTCGATGACGGTTTGGATGTACCGTGCACTATTCAGTGTCCCGTCGACGATCACCAGTGGTGTACGGCCAGTGCAGGAGATCGCTCCCCACACCATGATGCCGGGTGTTGGCCCTGTGTGCCTCGGTCGTATGCAGTCCTGATTGTGGCGCTCACCTGCACGGCGCCAAACACGCATACGACCATCATTGGCACCAAGGCAGAAGCGACTCTCATCACTGAAGACGACACGTCTCCATTCGTCCCTCTATTCACGCCTGTCGCGACACCACTGGAGGCGGGCTGCACGATGTTGGGGCGTGAGCGGAAGACGGCCTAACGGTGTGCGGGACCGTAGCCCAGCTTCATGGAGACGGTTGCGAATGGTCCTCGCCGATACCCCAGGAGCAACAGTGTCCCTAATTTGCTGTAAAGTGGCGGTGCGGTCCCCTAAGGCACTGCGTAGGATCCTACGGTCTTGGCGTGCATCCGTGCGTCGCTGCGGTCCGGTCCCAGGTCGACGGGCACGTGCACCTTCCGCCGACCACTGGCGACAACATCGATGTACTGTGGAGACCTCACGCCCCACATGTTGAGCAATTCGGCGGTATGTCCACCCGGCCTCCCACATGCCCACTATATGCCCTCGCTCATAGTCCGTCAACTGCACATACGGTTCACGTCCACGCTGTCGCGGCATGCTACCAGTGTTAAAGACTGCGATGGAGCTCCGTATGCCACGGCAAACTGGCTGACACTGACGGCGGCGGTGCACAAATGCTGCGCAGCTAGCGCCATTCGACGGCCAACACCGCGGTTCCTGGTGTGTCCGCTGTGCCGTGCGTGTGATCATTGCTTGTACAGCCCTCTCGCAGTGTCCGGAGCAAGTATGGTGGGTCTGACACACCGGTGTCAATGTGTTCTTTTTTCCATTTCCAGGAGTGTATTTCTTCCGTAGAGAACATATTATTCTTTCACTGATGAGGGACCCATCTTCATAATCGAGGCTACTACGGACGCCTGAACGTTGGTGCTCGACTCGGGGTAGCTAGTTCGAGCCCTGGTGGGGGAAGAAACTCTCACCGCTAGTATTTGACCGATAAAGCGAGGAAGAACTGGTAGTATAAAGTATCTGATCAGCAAACTCTGCTTCAAAGTCCTTGATTAAATTCCTAACCTCTCCGCAGTGTCTGACAGAGTTAGTGCATGTGATTCTGTTGATGGTGATCCGTTGGTCGAGTGGGGGCGCTATGCTTGGATTCCTCTTCGGTGCTATTGTAGGAGATTACGTTATGTGCCTGAACAAGATCTGACCCTGTTCCTTCTGTCATCATCACACAACAAGACATGTCACCACACTCAATACATACCCCCATTACCGTCACCTACACTCAACGAATACACGTATCACATACTAGTCACATTTCGCGAATCAAACGTGGCATTGTGTACAAAGGAAGCGAAACCTTTCCAGTTAGGGAGCTGCACCTATATCTAGTTAGTTAGTTACATATTCCCTACATGATTTCAACGATTCTTTATTCAAAATTATGTGGAACGAATCAGATAACGAGATATGGACACACGATTAGTGTTACCATTAATAAGCACATATTTTTTGAGTTCTACTCTTGCGCCTACACTTAAAATAACTTGTTTTTTTAGTCCTTTTGTTTGCGGCTTGCAGTTTTTAAGTCAGTGGAATCATAGGAGCTGAAAAGGAGAAACATTTTAAGTTGAATTTAAAATTTACTTTTATATTATTTGGCAAATGTTCCGAATTTTTTGTTGCTGCCGACTGAACTCCTTTCTGAGCCGCTGACAGCATTCAGAATGGGTAATAGAGGTCAGTTTTTTCTCTAGTGTTGTGGGTCTGTACACCACTCTTCTCCTCAAATTGTGGTGGATTGTTTATGACGAATTTCGTTAGGGAATATACACTCCTGGAAATGGAAAAAAGAACACATTGACACCGGTGTGTCAGACCCACCATACTTGCTCCGGACACTGCGAGAGGGCTGTACAAGCAATGATCACACGCACGGCACAGCGGACACACCAGGAACCGCAGTGTTGGCCGTCGAATGGCGCTAGCTGCGCAGCATTTGTGCACCGCCGCCGTCAGTGTCAGCCAGTTTGCCGTGGCATACGGAGCTCCATCGCAGTCTTTAACACTGGTAGCATGCCGCGACAGCGTGGACGTGAACCGTACGTGCAGTTGACGGACTGTGAGCGAGGGCGTATAGTGGGGATGCGGGAGGCCGGGTGGACGTACCGCCGAATTGCTCAACACGTGGGGCGTGAGGTCTCCACAGTACATCGATGTTGTCGCCAGTGGTCGGCGGAAGGTGCACGTGCCCGTCGACCTGGGACCGGACCGCAGCGACGCACGGATGCACGCCAAGACCGTAGGATCCTACGCAGTGCCGTAGGGGACCGCACCGCCACTTCCCAGCAAATTAGGGACACTGTTGCTCCTGGGGTATCGGCGAGGACCATTCGCAACCGTCTCCATGAAGCTGGGCTACGGTCCCGCACACCGTTAGGCCGTCTTCCGCTCACGCCCCAACATCGTGCAGCCCGCCTCCAGTGGTGTCGCGACAGGCGTGAATGGAGGGACGAATGGAGACGTGTCGTCTTCAGCGATGAGAGTCGCTTCTGCCTTGGTGCCAATGATGGTCGTATGCGTGTTTGGCGCCGTGCAGGTGAGCGCTACAATCAGGACTGCATACGACCGAGGCACACAGGGCCAACACCCGGCATCATGGTGTGGGGAGCGATCTCCTACACTGGCCGTACACCACTGGTGATCGTCGAGGGGACACTGAATAGTGCACGGTACATCCAAACCGTCATCGAACCCATCGTTCTACCATTCCTAGACCGGCAAGGGAACTTGCTGTTCCAACAGGACAATGCACGTCCGCATGTATCCCGTGCCACCCAACGTGCTCTAGAAGGTGTAAGTCAACTACCCTGGCCAGAAAGATCTCCGGATCTGTCCCCCATTGAGCATGTTTGGGAATGGATGAAGCGTCGTCTCACGCGGTCTGCACGTCCAGCACGAACGCTGGTCCAACTGAGGCGCCAGGTGGAAATGGCATGGCAAACCGTTCCACAGGACTACATCCAGCATCTCTACGATCGTCTCCATGGGAGAACAGCAGCCTGCATTGCTGCGAAAGGTTGATATACACTGTACTAGTGCCGACATTGTGCATGCTCTGTTGCCTGTGTCTATGTGCCTGTGGTTCTGTCAGTGTGATCATGTGATGTATCTGACCCCAGGAATGTGTCAATAAAGTTTCCCCTTCCTGGGACAATGAATTCACGGTGTTCTTATTTCAATTTCCAGGAGTGCATATATATTGTGGTGGCGTAGTTAAAATGCCTATCTCCCTGAAGGGACGCCTAGCGATCCACGATATCCGACTGTTACTTGGTAACACAAATGTGATTCTGTTGTTACGTTCATAACTTCGCAATTTCTTGATTGTAACAGTAGTACTGGAGTCTTCGACAAGTTCCTTGCTTTCGCATACAGACGAATACACATTTTTTCCCTTCAATCGCAAATCTGTACATCTAACAATCGAATATTACAATACTTTATGGGCTTATATTTGCTATTTTGATCTCAGAAATTATGTACGGAAGGCAATGAGAGCTGCTCAGTTGTTGGCTGTTCTGTATTGGATTTAAGCCACAGACTAACTTGAGACACTGCTGTTTACGTTTCCTCACTGGGAGCCAGCCGCCCGTCACTCTTGCACTTGTCGGACACGCATTCACAGTTCGAATCCATTTGCTGCGATTCGGCTTGCACAACATGATACTTCGAAAGTTACTCGCCCGTCAGGTTTCTGGTTGTGCCTCTCCCCTTCAGAGCAAGGTGTGATTGTCTACAGCGACTGGTCGCTCATTCATACTGAAGCCGGATATCGTGCTAGGGGATGAAGCGACTTACACATTTATTTTGTTCAAGTGGAATTGGCGCTGTGAACAATATATGGGTTGTCCAACTCAAAAAACACCACTTCTGAACTATTTCTTGCACCTTTCTCACGACAGCCAACGACCAGCATGTGATGAGTAACTATATGTTGGAGGTGCTATGTGAATACTTTAGTTCGTTGTAGTTGTTATGGTCTCCAGTCCAAAGCCTGGTTTGAAGCAGCTCTCCACGCTGCTGTATACCGTGCAAGCCCCTTCATCTCTTCATACTAAATGCAAAGTGCATCCATTTGAACCTGCATTCTGTATTCGAGTCTTTGTCTCGCTAGACAGGTTCACCCCCACCCCCCCCCACCCACACCGCAAACTTCCCTCCATTCCCAAACTGATAATTCTTGCATGTCTGGATGTCTCAGAAAGAGTCCTATCAAATTATCCCTTCTTTTAGTCAATTTGATCCATCAATTGCGTTTTTCCCTATTCCTCAACGCAGCAGGGTAGCTTCAATTCCCGTATGTTCTCGGTATGCTTGGAGAATCTTACTTTGTCAAAAATTGGAGAATCTGACTTTGACAAAAGTAGGATGCAACGCCAGCTTATACTCAAGACCGGTGATAAAATACCTTAGATCCACTGTGAGCATTTTCTCCTCGTGGATGTATTTTTGGATGAGCTCTATACTTCGTCGACATTTTTTTACTAACTTATACTCCTACTTCAACACACTGACTCAAGACAATGTCAACAAGAAAAAGATACGTAAAACTGAGTACTAGCTTTCTCGAATTACAAATAACAACAGTCGTATGGAATAACTGAATGGTAAACACCAGGAGTAACGATGAGCTAATATATTTGCGCCATTTCCACTCATGACAAGTTGGAAACCTATATCTTTCGGTAACACTGAGAATAGGGTGGACGATTATGCTCATAGGATTCCTGCCTTTCAGAGTGGTACAGATTTTTCCGTAGTATCTTGAGGAATATATGTTTGCTTCTAAAATAGGTTGAATATACAGCTCCTTAACTATTTGACTGTGTACCTTTCAAGTAACATAGCTAGAACAACTTATCGCATTTAAATAATTATGTCAGAAAATCTGTGCGAAATTACATTTTTCACTGAAAAGTGAGATCATAACATAAGCTACTACACTGAAGAGCCAAAGAATCTGGCACACCATCCAAATATCGTGTAGGGCCCCTGGGAGCACGCAGAAGTGCCGCAACACGACGTGGTATGGTCTCGACTAATGTCTTAAGTAGTGGTGGAGGGAACTGACGCCGTGACTCGTGCATGGCTGTCCGTAAATCAGTAAGAGTACGAGGGGCTGAGATCTCTTCTGAACAGCACGCTGCAAGGCATCCCAGATATGCTCAATAATGTTCAATGTCTGGGAAGTTTGGTGGCCAGCGAAAAAGTTTAAGCTCAGAAGAGTGTTCCTGTAGCCACTCTGTAGCAATTCTGTAAGTGTGGGATGTCGCATTGTACTGCTAGAATTGCCCAAGTCAGTCTGAATGCACAATGGACCTGAATGGGTGCAGGTTCAAACATGATGCTTACATATGTGTCACTTGTCAGAGTCGTATCTAGCAGTATCGGGGATCCAATATCACTCCAACTGCACACGCCGCATACCATTACAGAGCCTCCACCAGTTTGAACAGTCCCCTGCTGACACTGACGGTCCATGGATTTACGAGGCTGTCTCCATACCTCTACACGTCCATCCACTCAATACAATTTGAAGTGGGAATAGTCCGACCAGGCAACATGTGTCCAGTCATCAACAGTCCTATGTAGGTATTGACGGGCCCAGGCGAGGCATAGATCTTCGTGTCGTGCAGTCATCAACGGTACACGAGTGTGACTTCGGCTCCGAAAACCCATATGGCTGATTTTCGTTGAATGGTTCGCACGCTGACACTTCTTAGTGGTCTAACATTGAAATCTGCATCAATTTGTGGGAGGGTTGCACTTCTGTCTCGCTGAACGATTCTCCTCAGTCGTCGTTTGTCCCGTTCTTGCAGGATGTTTTTTCGGCTGCAGCGATGTTGGAGATTTGATATTTTACTGGATTCCTGATGTTAACGGTACATTCGTGAAATGGTCATACGGGTAAGTACGTACTTCATCGCTACCTCGGAGATGCTGTGATACATCGCTCGTGTGCCGACTATAACACCACGTTCAGTCTCACTTAAATCTTGATAACCTGCCATTGCAGTAGCAGTAACCGACCTAACAACTGCGCCAGAGACTGGTTGTCTTATATAGGAGTTGCCGACCGCAGCGCCATAATCTGCCTGTTTGCATATATCTGTATTTGAATACGGATGCCTATACCAGTTTCTTTGGAGCTTCAGTGTACATGTTGGACCATCTTCAACAAACACAGGGTGCATCGAATAATGGCCTGCACAAAAAATCGGTGTCACTTTAAAATTTCCTCTTACTCACCTCGAACTGCTGTGTGACGGGATTCAAATCTTTCAGCACATATTCTGTGATGCGGTCTCCGTTCTCATCAATAGACACGTTGCCTGCGATTCCTGCAACACGAAACGAGTATCATCACCTAATGAACCATTCATTGCTCTTAATTACATCTTTGATGGGGAAAATTTTCTATTATTATTACCATATTTATAATGTACACTAACTGACAAATAAACTGGAGCACCCAAGAGTGGAGGAGGATAGTAAACGCAACTTCATAAGTTCACAGGGTGAATGGTGCAATTTAAGCGACAGAAAATTGGAGTCAAATATTCAGAGAACTTACCAGTATGAGCCCACGTGACGGTATTACGTAGCACCGCTTCCGGCCTGCATGCATGCAATGATTCTTTGGGAAGAGCGAAATAAAGCCGTTATATCCTCAAGCATGGCTAGCTGTCCACAATTCTTTTAACTGGTCTTTTGTAACATGGATACTGTTACTGGGACGAAGTTCGCGTTCGACCTGCTCGCACATATGTTCTGTCGTGGACGTACTTGGGAAATCTTGCTGGCTACGAGAGTACTTCAACATCAGGCAGACTGTTCATAGAGACACGTGTCATGTGTGAAGGAGCATTGTCCTGATGAAAAGCGTCACCACAGAACTGTTGCACGAGAGGTAAAAGATGAGGACACAGGACACCCGCGACGGACCGTTGTGCCATCAGGGATTCATCAACCAGTCTCACCTGTGATCTGGAGTCACACCCGATGGCTGCCCGCACCGTGGCGCTAGGTGTAACACAATTGTGCCTCTCCATAACATTGGAAGTATGGCGTCTCTCCCAGTATTACCGCTATACTCGTCAACAATGGTCATCCAAGGCGACTCGTCACTGAACAAAATTACGCCATTCATCAGCAGTCTGGTTTGTGGTCATGGCAACACGCCGGACGCAACCGTTTGTGTTGTAGTGTCAATGGCAGCTTAAGCATGGGACCTTAATTCCCTAGTGCGCCTCCTGCTAGCAGACCAATGGTGTCGTACGTCACACAATTTTTTAGGGAGTCAATGACTTGTCATCAGACGGCAGGCACTGATATGAAGGGGCTACGATGTCCTTGGTGCACCGTACGAATGTGATGATACTGCCTGTGTAATGCATTACGGCAGCCAATAAAAATAAGAACACGTCATTCAGAAAACTGGGAAGCATTTAAATACTGCACATAATCGCAAAAATTATGTCTTCACTTCGTAATTGAAATGTTGCAAGCCCTGTGCTGAGCGGTCATACGAGGTGTGGCTAGAAAAAGCCGGACTGATGCTGGAAAAAACATTTATTTACAATTATTTACAATTTCATGTTATCTCCTTCAATGTACTCTCCTTCTCGGTCTCTACACCGCTCCATACGAATTTTCCACTGTTCATAGCAATGCTGCAGATCATTTTCGGTAAGTCCATACATTACTTCCGTCGCTTTTTCTTTTACTGCTTCAACAGTCTCAAATCTAGTTCCTTTCAAAGCTGACTTGAGGGAAAAGAAAAAAGTCACAGGGGGCCAAATCAAGTGAGTAGGGTGGATGATCTAAGATGGGAATGTTGTGTTTTGCCAAAAACGTCTTCACTGACAACGCACTGTGAGCTGGGGCATTGTCTTGGTGAAGGATTCATGACTTTTTTCTCCACAAATCGTTCCGTTTTCTCCGTACTCGCTCACGTAGGGTAGCCAGGACGCTAATGTAGTAATGCTGATTCACTGTTTGTCCCTCTGGTACCCAATCAATGTGCACAATCCCTTTGATGTCAAAAAAAACATTCATCATTGCCTTGAATTTCGATTTTGACATTCGTGCTTTTTTTGTCGTGGAGAACCAGGAGTTTTCCAATGCATCGACTGGCGTTTAGTTTCGGGATAGTAAGTAAAAAACCACGATTCATCGCAAGTAATAACATTTTGTAAGAAGGTGGGATCACTTTCAATGTTTTCCAGGATGTCAGAACAAATCATTCTTCGGCGTTCCTTCTGTTCAGTTGTGAGACACTTTGGAACCATTTTTGAACACACTTTGTTCATGTTGAAACTTTCATGAAGAATCTGCCTAACACTTTCCTTGTCAACTCCTGTTAACTCAGACACTGCTCTGATTGTTAAACGGCGATCTTGTCGAACAAGTTTACCGATTTTTTCAATGTTTGCATCAGTTTTTGCTGACAATGGTCTGCCAGTGCGAGTGTCATCACTGGTGTCTTCGCGGCCATCTTTAAATCGTTTAAACCAGTCAAACACTTGTGTTCGCGATAAACAATCATCGCCGTACACTTGTTGTAACATTACAAACGTTTCACTTGCAGATTTTCCTAGTTTGAAACAAAATTTGATGTTAACACGCTGTTTTTTCTGTACACTCAACATTTTCCGACGCACAGACAAAACGTCAACTACTTAAAATAGACGCCACGGGCAGACTGAGTGCAGGAGGCAGATGAAACTCGAGCAGTAGGCGGAGCGAGAGTCACGTGACAGGCCACGCGACTTTCAGCCTTATTGCATTCGTTTTATTGTTTCACCAGTACTAGTCCGGTTTTTTTCTAGCCACACCTCGTACAATACACACGGAAGAAAACTACGTCATTTTGTTTTTGGCGAACAAAATACACGAATGTAACATGTTGTAATACGTCGCATTACTTTCCGTAAATACACTGACCTGCCCGGATAGTTGCACGCGTGGGCACGCTGCTCGTGAGATTCAGAGAATTGTGCTGGCCCCAATCGATCCGACTGAATCCGCTCCGTGGATTCATTACGAAGACTGAAATGCCGATCAGTGACGATGTCGTTCTTATGCGGTATCTCACGTTCGACTAGGTGAATATCGGCTGATATCAGCATCCCACTTCAGTTACACACATCAAAAAAGTTATGTATCTCCGTGGTTCCAAGAACTGAAGACAGACGTTGACCACGGATATTGTATCACAGACACAGTCCCTTTGACTGTTCAGAGATGTCACTAAATCCGCCCAAAGATGTAAACAACCATGCATGAGTAACGCCTATTAGACGGAGGAGGTCCGACAGTCGATCACTTCCAGTTAGTCCACCAGCAAGGAATTATACGGTCGTGTTTTCTGTAGTTCAACTATGCCTAGACGGTCAATACAGCGGTTCGTTCGCGTCCGCATTGTTACTTTGAGCCAGGAAGGTCTCTTAACAAGGGAACTGTCTCGGAGTGAACCAAAGAGATGTTGTTCGGATATGGAGGAGACACAGAGAGACAGGAACTGTCGATAACGTGCCTCGCTCAGGCCTCCCAAGGGCTACAACTGCATTGGATGACAGCTACCTAAGGATTATGGCTCGGAGGAACCCTCACAGCAACACCACCATGTTCAATAATGATTTTCGTGCAGACATAGGACGTCGTGTTAAACTGAAACTGTGCGCAATAGGTTGTATGATGTGCAACCTCACTCTGGACGTCCACGGCGAGGTCCATCTTTGCAACCACGACACCACGCAGTTCGGTACAGATGGGACCAACAACATGCCGAATGGACCGCTCAGGACTGGAATCAAGTTCTCTTCACCAATAAGTGTCGCATATTCCTTCAACCAGACAATCGTCGGAGACGTGTCTGGAGGCAACCCGGTGATGCTGAACGCCTCACACACACTGTCCATCGAGTGCAACTAGGTGGAGGTTCCCTGCTGTTGTGGCGTGGCATTATGTGGGGCCGACGTACGCTGCTGATGGTCATGGAAGGCGCCGTAACGGCTGTACGGTACGTGAATTCCATCCTCCGACCGCCAGTGCTACCATATCGGCAGCATATTGGCGAGGCATTCGTCTTCATGGACAACAATTCTCGCCCACGTAGTGCACATCTTGTGATCGACTACCTTCAGTATAAGGACATCGCTCGACTAGAGTGGCCAGCATGTTCTGCAGACATGAACCCTATCGGACATGCCTGGGTTAGATTGAAAAGGGCTGTTTATGGACGACGTGACCCACCAACCACTCTGAGCCATCTACGCCGAAACGGCGTTGAGGATTGGGACAATGTGGACCAACAGTGCCTTGATGAAGCTCTGGATATTATGCCACGAAGAGTTCAGGCATGCATCAATGCTAGAGGACGTGCTACTGGGTATTAGCGGTACCGGTGTGTACAGCAATCTGGACCACCGTCTCTGAAGGTCTCATTGTATGGTGGTACTACACGCAATGTGTGGTTTTCGTGGATCAATGCCAGAGGACGTGTTACTGGGTATCAGAGGTACCGGTGTGTACAGCAGTCTGGACCACTACCTCTGAAGATTTCGTTGTATGGTGGTACTACACGCAATGTGTGTTTTTCATGAGCAATAAAAAGGGAGAAAATTATATTTATGCTGATCTCTATTCCAGTTTTCTGTACAGGTTCCGGAACTCTCGGAACGGAGGTGATGGGAAACTTATTTTGATGTGTGTGTGTGATTCTCAATCATTTTTAGAACTCTCGAAATCGATCTCACTCTCTCAAACGGGATAATGCTAGACGCAGACAGATGGGATACACCAATTGTGTCCCGCCCCCGGGAGGAGTGGCCGGGTGGGGGGTGGAGGGGCAGGGAGGGTGGGAGGGAGGAAGGGAAGTGACAGGAAGGACATCCGGCCACCGACAGTCACTAACATTGCTAACTCCAGATTAACACGCCAACCACGTGAACACGCAGCAGAAGTCCAGGAAAAATAAGAAGAAATAAAAGATTTTCCGTACATGAACTAATGAGCGATAACATGTCTAGTGCCTGCCGCCAGACGTAATTCTGCCTGGTGCCGTTGTGGGCACATGAGTTGGTAACGAAAGTATATAAACACAGCAGAGACGATTGTGCAAGCATTCTAGTGACGGTACCAGCTGCAAAGCAGCTTTGACAAATTGTTATGGGCCAGTGAACCGAGTAATGAACATTTCTGTAATGGCAAGCCTGGAAGGCACATGCTACTGCTCTGAGTAATCTAATACAACGAGATGAATTGGAGCGGAGCTAGCACCTAAGAACAACACACCAGAATACGGTCATCGACCTCCGCCAGTCGTCACCCCTGTCTGCTCAGCAACCCTCAGCAGCAGTAAGATGATTCCGTGTCAGTGCCCTGGGATTCGTGCTTATCGCTAGTGACGACTT
This sequence comes from Schistocerca serialis cubense, assembly GCF_023864345.2. Classification (NCBI taxonomy): domain Eukaryota; kingdom Metazoa; phylum Arthropoda; class Insecta; order Orthoptera; family Acrididae; genus Schistocerca; species Schistocerca serialis. The sequence continues at coordinate 66,577,358 of NC_064642.1, forward strand.
TCGTCTTCTCAGTGTAAGATTTATTTTACACCGTTCTGTATTTAAGCGTAGGTGGTTATCCATCGTGTGGATCCCATGCAGAGGAATAGTAAACCGAGCACGAGCTTTCCTCGCAATCTTTTCTGCTTCCCCTCTGTGACAGTAAGTACTCATTCGTGCGACATTGCTAGCTATTGGTGTTCAGTTGGTGCAATGTGCGCAGGAAAAGTTCGATTAATCTTCTCAGATAATAGAGGAAACAAGAGTTACAAGGAAAATACCTTTACTGGCCTTCAAAGTGATCACAATTAGCAACAACAGTCTTCTGATATCGGTTGCAAGGCTTTTGTGAACTATCAGCAAACACTTCTTGCGGCCTGTCTCGAAACACCATGGTCATGCGTTGTTGGATACACGCATCATTACAGGCGATGAGACTGTTGGATGCACGCATCATTGCAGGCGATGGGACCGGTTGCTGCCACTATGATTCGGAGCCCAATCAACAGTCAGTGGCATGGTTTTATCGCCCTTCCCGCCTTCCTCGGGTAGAAATTCATGATGCATCTACATCTACATCTACATCCATACTCCGCAAGCCACCTGACGGTGTGTGGCGGAGGGTACCCTAAGTACCTCTATAGGCTCTCCCTTCCAATCCACTCTCGTATTGTTGGTGGAAGGAAAGATTGTCGGTATGCCTCTGTGTGGGCTCTAATGTCTCTGATTTTATCCTCATGGTCTCTTCGCGAGATATACGTAGGGGGGAGCAATATACTGCTTGCCCCTCGGTGAAGGTATGTTCTCGAAACTTCAACAAAAGTCCGTACCGAGCTACTGAGCGTCTCTCTTGGAGAGTTTTCCACTGGAGTTTATCTACCATCTCCGTAACGCTTTCGCGATTACTAAATGATCCCGTAACGAAGCGCGCTGCTCTCCGTTGGAACTTCTCTATCTCCTCTATCAACCCTATCTGGTACGGATCCCACACCAGCGAGCAGTATTCAAGAATTGGGCAAGCCTTTGCTGCCGACAAATGCTATCAACGTCTTAACCTTGGATTTTATCAGCCGACTTTTTTTTTGGGAGGTGCAGAAGACGATGAATACCACGCCTTTGACTGTCGCTTGTGCTCCGGATCGTAATGGTAACAAACAGGTCTCATCTCCTGTAACGATGCGGATATCAGCAACGCGTGACCACGATGCTTCGAGGGATCACCTAGCGAGGTGACGCACTGGCCAGTACACTGGACACGCATTCCAGAGGACGATGGTTCAAATCCACGTCTAGACACCTTGATTTAGGCAATCCGTGATTTTCCTAGATCGCTTCAGGCAAATGCTGCAATGGTTCCTCTGAAGGGGCACCGCCGATTTCCTTCCCCATCCTTCCCCAATCCGAACTCCGTCTCTAATGACCTCGTTGTGGACGGACGTTAAAACTGATCTCCACCTCCTCCTCGAGAGATTCCATAAGAGGAGTTTGCTGCCAATTTCCAACAGGTTTACAAATGGTATGGGAAGTATATTGTAGCGAATGGCAATTGCTTTGAAGGCTAGTAAAAGTATTTTCTTTGTAACTCTTATTTCCGTTATTTTCTGAGATCGTTAACCGCACTTTTCAGTCGAACCTTGTACATAACATTACAATTACTACCAACGTAGAAATATTTAAAATAGGCCAATCCTGTAGCCAGTTCGCTATTTTGTGAATTAACGAAACGAGTTTAGGTGTGATTCTACCAAAATTTTTATGTTTATTATGAAAAAATCGTTCTCCGGATCTAAATCCTGCTGTTTGTTGACACAAATAGGTTACAGGAAAGCTGACACGTATAGATATACCTCATTAAATTCTTGTGAGTTATTAACGCTGCCCCATATGTTGTCGTTGCAGATAATCGGACTGCGTGACACAGAATCGTATGAAATATTACATGTAGTGCGCGTGTTAGAATTTACGTACAATTAATTTAATTAACATTTATGTTCGAACTAATGACCGGCGTAATTCTCGCCCTCTTATAAAATGCTAGCCGATGGCATTTAGCGCATAATATTTGAATGCGTCCTCCATTCTATCCCCACTGCTTGCCTCCTACCCTTTCACTTCCGCAACCAGCGCTACAGCTCTACGTTCCAGTATTACGCCTGTAAGATCAACATTTACTTTTCTAAAACACTATCCTTATTCCACAAATCAAACCATAATTTTTACGCCATTCTACGTCGTTTCCGGCATTTCTGCATCCAGTCAATTCACTGAATATAGAGAACTCAGGTGTGCATTACTGTTTCCACTGTTACAAGCTTTAAGTGGGAAGCATAGAACTTGAGCTATAGAGCACAACTCAATTTAGACTGTTCATTAAAAGTACACAGCATGGACCGAGCGAGGTGACACAGTGGTTACAACACTGGACTCGCATTCGGGAGGACGACGGTTCAAGCCCGCGCCAGGCCATCCTGATTTAGGTTTCCCGTGATTTCCCTAAATCGCTTCAGGCAAACGCCGGGATGGTTCCTTTGAAAGAGCACTGCCGATATCCTCCCCCTACCTCCCTAATGCGATGGGGCCGATGACCTCGTTGATTGGTCCCCTCCCGTCGCCCAGATCAACCAACCAACCTACACTGCCCGACAAAAAAACTGAAACATCTAGAGGACATGGCGGATATCGATGTAACTTAGTACATATGCACACCATCGTAGGGCGTGTAAATGATTAGAGTGGGGCGATTTCTGTTCACTTTTAGAGTTGTTGCCAGGCCTCGTAGAGTACGCAAGGGGCCTGAAGAGCTTCAGATGTTGAGTGATCAGTCCGAAGGACACGGAGATGCCACCTGCACATGTGAGACAATGTTATCAGTACTCGGTAGAGTTTCAGATGGGCTTTATTTTGGGTCTCTATTTGGCCGGGTGATAGAATCACGCAATATTCAGATTTTTGGGGCATTCGGATTTGACAGTGACCCGATTCTGAACTGCGTAGGACCGTGAGGGCAGTCACACTCGTTGACAAGTTTCGGTCGACCATGTCTAACAACCACAAGCGACGATCGCTGTACTTAGCACCATACACACCGTAACGCCTTCACACCTGCGATTGCCATCCGAGAACAAATAATGAATTCCCTGCGACATTCTGCGTCAACCCATACCACTGGTCGGAGATTAGCGGCAGCCGAACTAGGAGATGACTGTCCCTAGGGTAGGCTACCGCAGCAAAGCCGGCTGTGTTTTAAGTTGTGCCCTACAAGAAAGCAAGGCCTTCTGATGAATGGCGTCATATTGTGTTCAGCAATGAATCGCGCTTCTGCGCTACTCCTGATGATTTTGGAGTGGCACAGCGGTGTCAGTCTTGACGTCATGGTGCGGGGAGCGGGGGCCACTGGGAATACGGGCCCCACAACGAATCTGTGACGTCACACTAGCCTTACCCGACATATATCGCAAACGCTCGGCCACGACTAGATCCAGCCGGGAAATATGTGTGTAAATGAAAACACACCCAAACAAAGTCCTTAACTTTGTCATATACCGGGTGATCAAAAAGTCAGTATAAATTTGAAAACTTAATAAAGCACGGAATAATGTTGACACCATGAATTCAGCAGGGTCACCCATAAATCCGTAAGAGTACGACGGGTTGGAGATCTCTTCTGAAAGGTACGTTCCAGGGCATTCCAGATGTGCTCAGTAATGTTCATGTCTGTGGAGTTTGATGGCTAGCGGAAGGGTATAAACTCAGAAGAGTGTTCCTATAGCCACTTCGTAGCAATTCTGGACCTGTGGGGTGTCGCATTGTCCCGCTGGAATTTCCCAAGTCCGTCGGAATGCACAAAGGACATGAACAGATGCAGATGATCAGACAGGATGCTTACGTATGTGTCACTTGTCCGAGTCGTATGTAAACGTACCAGGGGTCCCATATCACTCCAACTACACACGCCCGACGCTATTACAGAGCATCCACCAGCTTGAACAGCCGCTGCTGAAATGCAGGGTCCATGGATTCATGAGGTTGCCTCCATACCCACACGTCCATTCGCTCAAAATAAGTTGAAACAAGATTCATCAAACCAGACAACATGTTTACATTATTCACCAGTACAATGTCCGAGTTGATGGGCCCAAGCGAGGCGTAAAGCTTTGTGTAGTGCGGTCACCAAGGTACACGAGTGGGCCTTCGGCTCCTATAGCCCATGTCGATGATGTTTCGTTGAATGGTTCGCACGCTGACACTTGTTGATAGTCCAGCATTGAAATCTCCGGCAATTTGCGGAAGGGTTCCACTTCTGTCACGTTCTCTTTAGTCGTCACTGGTCCCGATCTTGCAGGATCTTTTTCCGACAGCAGCGATGCCGGAGATCTGATTTTTTACTGATTCCTGATATTCACAGTACACTCGTGAAATGGTCGTGCGGGAAAATCCCCACTCCATCGCTAGCTCGGAGATGATGTTTCCCATCGCTTGTGCGCCGAGTATAATACCACGTTCAAACTCATTTAAATGTTGCTAACCTACCATTGTAGCAGCAGTAACCGATCTACCAACAGCGACAGACCCTTGTTGCCTTTATAGGCGTTGCCGACCGCAGCGCCGTGTTCTGCCTGTTCAAATATCCCTGTATTTGAATGCGCATGCCTACACCAGTTTGTTTGGTGGTTCAATGTATTTGGACCTCTAGACACCATGAAATCCTAGTTTCTCTTTCTAGGAGCCTTTTGCTTCTAAAGAGTAAAAAATTCTTCACGTCCATATACTCGTAATCTTGAAGGGAGATGTTAACTATAGGTGTAGAGGGCCTCGAGGATTCGCCTAAGTGACTGCACAGTAAAGAAAGGATTTCCTCCAACTATTTATTTATCCCTGCAAGACCAATGGGGAATGAACAATCAGAGAGTCTTGTCGACGCTGAAAATATGTCTTTGGAAGCCTCTAAATGTGGTAAAGAGACGTGTACAATTTTCTATAAAGCCTTAGTTCAGCGCATTGATCAGCTGTTAGTCAGCCATGTAATGAAGAAAGGTCCGATCGGTCGTGTGGCCATTAGAGACAGAGAATTTTCTCAGACGGGCAAGGAAGGTGAAGGAAATACACCTCAAATAAACCACACCGGTGTTCCCGGAAATTATCTGAGATACTACAGTCACCTCTGCAGGAAACCAGAGATGCAGAATTGCTTTCATTTCCTCCGTTTCCTCCAGTGAACATCCTTTTAGTTCTCTTGATAAGCCTGGTATGCCTAAATAGATAGGATGAATTACAGGTCCAGGCTACGCTATACGTATTGGTATCTGCAAACGTACTTAGAATAAAAGTAAGTGCGTTGAATGAGGAGACTTATATTGTAAATCAGTCTTACAACATTCTATAAAACGAACACTAATAATCGGTGTTCAAATCTAAGAAACAGCAGACGGTAAAATCTAACTCAAAACTATGTGACACGGGTTACTGAGACACTATCCTTTATCCATCTTCAGTATCTAAACACATGCAAAGAATACACGGAAATGAATAAATATGAAATTGTAGCATATATTAACATGGAAAACTGACGTCTTGTCTGTGAGATTTGCATCAGCAAGGTTAACAGAACAAATATACTCAAGCATATCACACTTATGAACAAACAACGCTTCGTTTTTGAGATGATCGAAAGAACATGTTGGCCTGGCAGGCAAATACCATTTTTAGGTCAGACATGCACATATTTGTAGACTTGTTAGTTCCTCTTTATGTAAAAGTACGTTGTCCGAAGATTCGTCAGCGAGTAGAGTCTGAAATCCGATTATAAAGGGTCTACCAAATATTTGTTTAAGGCCGCTGTAGCTTCTGCAGTGTACTCAAAATGATTGCCATTCTGAAATCTTGCTTTTTGTATCACCGAGTGATAATCAAATAGTGTGAATCTTAAGAAAACTGTGAATCAATATATCTGGATAGATATTTCTGAAGAAAGATGATTATTTATCATCCAGACCTATTCCCTCGTATAATACATCCACACAACAGGTACGTCAGTTTTATATGTTAAGCCTCACACATTTTAGCATTTCATCTCCATCATATTCAGTTTCAGGGATAAGCTTTTAAGGCTGTTCCACCTTCGTGAGTTAGTGTTACTCATGTTTGGAACTACCAATAATACTTTTTCTACACTGTCTGAAAAAAAAAAATCGCAACACCAAAAAATAATTCATGTTGAGCAATGGAATTTCTGGAATACATTTGTCTAGGTAACATATTCAAGTGACTGACACTGCAAGATCGCAGGTGAATGCGAGCCCCAGATAAGCCACTGCAAAGGTAAAATGCTGGTACAATAATAACTGGTGTAATCGCCTGTATGTTCAGTGCAAGCATGCAAATGTGAATCCACAGTGTTGTACAGGTGCCGAATGTCAGTTTGTGGGATAGAGGTTCACGCCCGTTGCGCTTTGGCTGTCAATACACGAATATTTAATCCTATTTGTGTAATTGTCACCCTATGGTGTCCCATACGTGCTATATTGGAAACAAATAAGATGATCAAGCAGGTCATGGCAATATGTCGATATTCTGTGGATCATGTTGTGTTACATCAGTGGTGTGTGCGCGATAGCTATCCTGTTGTAAAATACCCTGTTCATGATTGGCAGCACAACAGCTCGAATCACCAGACTGGCATACAGAGTTGCAGTCGCGGTGCGTGGGAGAACCATGACAGTGCTCCTGCCGTCATACGAAATCGCACCGCTGACCATAACTGCAGGTGTAGGTCCAGTGGGTGTGGCAACCAGACAGGTTGGTTACTGGTCCTCAGCTGGTCTCCATCTAACCAACGCACGGCCATCACTGGCACCGATGCAGAGCAAGATTTCATTAGGATACACAACAGACCTCCACCTTGCCCTCGAATGAGACCTCGTTTGAAACAACTGACGTCGCAAATGGTGGTGGTTTGGTATCATTGGAATGCACGCTGCAGTTCGTCTGGCTCGGAGTCGTCCTTGAAGCGACCGATTTGTGACAGTTCGTTAAGTCACCATGGTGCCAACATCTGCTCAGGTTGCCGCTGAAGATGCAGTACGTTGCGCCGCAGCCATATGCCGAACTCGATGGTCTCCCCTGTCGAGGACGTCCGTAGGCCGTTTTCCTTGTAACCGTACATTCTCGATGTCACCGATGCTAGTAATCATGTACAGTGCCTACATTTCTACAAGTCTTCCCTCAATAAAGCAGAAGAAATATCGAACGTCTCCGAGCTCGATTACACGACCTCGTTGCACCTTTTTTTTTTACATCTCTTTGTACAGTGCAACGCAAAACTATTAATTTAGCAAGATTTTTATCTCCATCTTGGTCTTGTATAATAATTGCTTAGTTACTAACACACTTTAACCTTCTAAATTGTTCTTATTATTTCGACCCCACTAAACTGGCTCCCTCGTTCGGCAACGCAGGCTGTGCCTCCCTCGGGCCAAGGCAAAGGGGAGTGTTTTGGCTGGTGGGCGGAAGACCGTCTTCACCTGATGTTTCAGGAGAATTCGTTCTATCTTCCCGGATAACGCGCCATAAAAAAAAAAAAAAAAAAAAAACACGGGCACTGCTTGTTAATGTGGACAACGGAAATCCGTTGTCTATCAGATACTCTGTAAATATGGTGAGACATACATAGGTCGGAAGGCAACACCAAAGGCATCCTAGAACGCAGCAGCTTCAAAAATCCGGCAGTAACACAACACTGCCCGAAGTAATTACATGGAATGGTTATGACCACAACAAGGTTCTGAAACAGAGTAAAACTTCTGGTTCTGCGTCATTAACAAATCTATTACGATTCGAGTAAGCGAACCGCCCATTAATCTTGATAATCATGAGTTATGCATTATAGTGCTCAAAAACAGAAATGGGAGATCAGACATCGAAGTGACGTAGGGGAACGTGGAGGAACAGCAAGCAGAGGTGTGGCCCACACGTAAGTCGGAGCACTGTGTCGGCGGGAGCAGTGGGGGAAGAGATACAGGGCGCGGACGGCCGATAGAGCGGCCGATCAGGGGGAGAGGGGGAGGAGATAAAAGCGCGGCGCCGCCCCTCCACCCTCCCCCATCAGTAAGGTCATCCGTGAACTATTTCAACTTTGAAAATACTTGTAAGATGTAAAATGCAAGATGTGAGATGCATGCAATAGATAACAGGAGGAGGTGGACTATTCATACATCAATTAGCAAGTAGCGTAATAGCATGGAGGTGAACTACTGGAGGATCAATTACGCGTTTTTCGCTTTTTGCCTTGTGTATGCGAAATTTTCCAGTGGATGTCAAACAGTTTGAGGAGATTGTAACAGGTACATGGCGTAAATTTCACAGTTGTATCGATTTCCCTTCACCTGACTCAATCAGTACATCTAGAAGGCTGTAATGTAATGTACTCAGTTTTATTAATCGTCATTGACTGTTCCCTGTCTTCGTAACAATAACAAATTAGCTGCTTCGTTATTAAGAAGCAATTCTAGTTTTGTCACAATTTCGTCTGCTATAACTGTCAGAATTGCGGCTTAGGATGCAGTTCTTGTATACACAGAAACATAGAGCTGATGAACGTATTAGAGAGATTGCGCTTTAAGATAAGAAATGTCACTCAAAATATCTTGAGAAAAATAAACTTACAGCGCCTCTGCAGCCGAAAGGTCAAGTGAACATCTGATAAAGGAGAGAAGGCAGGCAGAAAACAAGAAACCAGAAGAGAAGCATTGAACGGAAAATGGACCACGAGCCCAAATCTTGGACCTTCTAAAGAGGTGACATAAGAAAAACTGTTATGTTGAACTTTAAATTGCAGTTACTGAAAATTATGTACGAGCGTGAGTCAAATGAAAACCTTAAATTTGTAATAACAAATCGAAATTTCGCACCGTTATCCTGTAAGTTGGTAAGTGTGCTACAAACAGGTTGTAGAAAGGCATGTAGGTGGCAGCATAGAGCAGATGCACACATACCGTCGCAGTATCAGTATAAAGATGGCCGCCCCACTTGCGACTTGCACCAGGGAAGAACAGCGTTCTGTTATTCGGTTTTTGCGTAGTGAAGGTGTGAAACCTACTGAAATTCATCGGCGAATGAAGGTTCAGTATGGTGATGCATGCTTGTCACAGCAGCAAGTCTACAAATGGAGTAGAAAGTTCGCAACTGGCGTGACTTCAGTGGAAGATGCTCCTCGCCCAGGTCAGGCACGAGTTGTGACTTCACAGAACATTGCAGCAGTTGAAGCCACAGTGAAGGAAAGACGCCGAGTGACACTGAATGACATTGCAGCATGTTTACAGATTAGTCATGGGTCAGCACACCACATTGTGCATGATGTGCTCCAGTTTCACAAAGTGTCTGCAAGATGGGTGCCACGGCAGCTGACTCCTGAAATGAGAGAACGACGTTTTGATGCTTGTAAAGAACTTCTTCGGCGCTTTGAACGAGAAGGTGGTGGGTTCCTTGCAAGAATAGTTACTGGGGACAAAACTTGGGTTCACTTCCACCAACCGGAAACGAAGAGAGCTAGCAAGAAATGGCACTATTCCTCATCACCAAAACCAAAGAAGTTTCGAACAGAACCATCAGCAGGGAAGGTTATGCTGACTCTCTTTTGGGACGAAAAAGGCGTCATTTTGGAGCATTACATGCCTAGAGGGACCACTGTCACCAGTGCATCATACACAGATCTCCTAAAAAATCATCTGCGGCCTGCAATCAAATCAAAGCCACGTGGACTGCTGTCAGCAAGGTGTCCTTTTGCAACATGACAATGCAAGGCCCCACACTGCCCGTACAACAGTTGCAACAATCACAGACCTGCGTTTTGAGTGTCTTCATCATCCACCATACTCACCACACCTTGCCCCAAGTGATTTCCATACGTTTGTATCACTCAGACACGCAATGGGAGGAAAGAAGTTCCGTTCTGATGAAGAGGTACGCCACACAGTACATGAGTGGTAGCGTACATTACCAAAAGAATTTTTTTTAAAGAAATTTATGCAATTTGTAAGCGCTGTAGGACTTGCATTGAGCGTGGGGAAGATTATGTTAAAAAGTGACACAGCTTTGTACCACTTCTGCACCATAAATAATATTTAATAAAATACGAGGGGCGTTCAGAAAGTAAGCTCCGATCGGTCGCGAAATGGAAACGACTATGAAAATCCGATAAAGGTTTGCACAGATGTGTTGGGTAGTGTCTCTAGTATAACCCCAGTTAGCATCACGTCGCTCTTCTCATTTCTGAGCTCGCAGTGAGTGCGTAAAAATGTCTAGAAAATAGTGTCTGCCGCCAAGTACAAGGGCATGGTGAGAAATTTCGCCTGAAGCTATGCAGCTAACATTACATAACTGTCGTGCTGTTTCGTCTTCACGACAATTCTCAGCCGCATTCTGCAGGGGCAATGAAGATGCTCCTGCATCGTTTTCAAATGGAAATGTTAGATTACCCACAATACAGTCCGCAATTGTCTCCCCCTGAGTTTCATCTCTGGTCACATGAACCGCTGTCTTTGAAGACAACATTTTGACACAGACAACGAGGTGTAGGCCAGCGTGGAGAATTGGCGGAAAGCACTGGCGGCTGCCTTCTATGATGAGGCTATTGAAAAGTTGGTACAACGCTATGACAAAAGTCTAAGTCAGAACGGCGACTACGTAGAGAAGTAGCTGAAAGGTGTAGCTAATTGTTACAAGTAAAACATTTCTGATGTTCACTGTGGTTTCAATTTGGCAATCAATCGGAGCTTACTTTCTGAACAAGCCTCGTATTTAAAGTTTTCATTTGACTCACCCTCGTACTTACACGTTCATGTATCTTTTTCTATAAATCTATGAAGCCTACAATTACGAAATTTTCGACATTTGTTTCTATAAATCTAATAAACGTTGCCTCAAGAGCAAACTGTTAAGCTCTATGTGTAAACCAAGATATGGAGCGAAGTGCGTAAAATTTTTCATGAATGCTATGTATTATACTTACAGAAATACAAAGAAAGATATAGTTCTCCTACTCGTTGTATTCAAAAACCTTCATCAGAATAGCTTCCTATATGTAAAGAGATCAAACAAGAAATTTTGTAGAAATCTCTTTAACAGGTTCTGAGAAAAGACACATATATTATCTGTTTTTTAATGCAGTTTTTAAATTCCATGAAAAAGTTAAATATATATAATGTGTCAATATTATGTATCGCAGGGTACAAAATTTCAGTTTTGTATCTTAAAAGTTTTGGAGTTGGGCATCTTCAAAGTTGTGTCAGCTTTTCATGAAGGTTCCCCTTAATAGACATACAGGAGGACCCTTACAAGTTCGCACCGAAATTAGAACTTGAAGACCACTTGCCTGCGAAGGTCCTGTTCCACATCCTTCGGACGACGGCCTGTCCATCCATCTCAGAACCGCCGTAGAAGAGAGTCTCGTTGAGGGCGATGGCATACAGCAGCACGGCGTCGTAGAAAGCCGTTACGAACGTCGAGATGGTCTCGGAGCCGAAGGTGTAGTTGTAGTCGGCGCGCGCCACCTCCTTCACCTGCTGCGAGAAGCTGCGGTAGGCATCGCTGTGTGGCGTCGCCGCCGTCACCGTCAGCAGAGCCTCGTAGGCGCGGCGCGCTCGCTCGTTGCGCTCCGGGGGTTCCCCGGGCACCAGCCACGGCTGCGTCACGTCATCGCTGCTGTCCATGCTGCCAACACAACGCGCGACACCAGTCTGCACAGGGCGAGGACGCTCCACTTTGCGCGTCAGTGGTACATGACTTCAGGTCTGTGCCTCATCTGATCTAGTCGAGAGCCTTCATTTCGTCTACATCTACATCTGCATCAGTACTTTGCAATCAGAGGGTACTTCTGGTGCCATTAATGGATTCTTCTCCCCCTCGCCTTACCTGTTCAGCTTCCGAATGGCGCATGTATCGGTAACCCTTAGTATTCGCTCTAATTACTTCAAATGTTGCATTGTAGTCATTTCGCGAGATCTTCACTGTGTGATCAAAAGTATCCGGACACCTGGCTGAGAATGACTTTCAAGTCCGTGGCGCCCTCCATCGGTAATGTTGGAATTCAATATGATGTTGGCCCATTCTCAGCCTTGACGACAGCTTCCACTCTCGCACGCATACGTTCAATCAGTTGGTGGAAGGTTTCCTGGGGAATAACAGCCCATTCTTCACGGAGTGCTGCACTGAGGAGAGATATCGATGTCAGTCGGTGAGGGCTGGCACGAAGTCGGTGTTCCAAAACATCCAAAAGATGTTCTATAGGATTCAGGTCAGGACTCTGTGCAGGCCAGTCCATTACAGGGATGTAATTGTCGTGTAACCTTTCCGACACAGGCCGTGCTGGATCGTGTCGAAAGATGCAATCGCCATCCTCGAATTTCTCTTCCAAAGTGGGAAGCTAGAAGGTGCTTAAAACATCAATGTAGACCTGTGATGTGATAGTGCCAAACAAAATAACAAGGGGTACAGCCACCTCCATGAAAACCACGACTGCACCATAACACCACTGCAGACACTGGCAGATGACTTTCACTGGACATCCGCCATACTCACACCCTGCCATCGGATCGCCACAATGTGTACCATGATTCGTCACTCCATACAACGTTTTTCCACTGTTCAGTCGTCCAATTTTTACGCTCCTAACACCAAGCGAGGCGTCGTTTGGCATCTACCGGCGGATTGTGTGGCTTATGAGCAGCCGCTCGACTATCAAATCCAAGTTTTCTCACCTCCCGCCGAACTATCATAGTACCTGCAGTGGATCCTGATGCAGTTAGGAATTCTTGTGTGATGGCCTGAATAGATGTCTCTCTATTAGGCATTGCGACCCTCTTCAAATGTCGGCGGTGTCTGTCAGTCAACAGACGAGGCCGGCCTATACGCTTTTGTGCTGTGCGTGTCCCTTCACGTTTCCGCTTCACTATCACATCGGAAACAATGGACCTAGGGATGTTTAGGAGTGTAGAAATCTTGCGTACATACGTATGACACAAGTGACACCCAATCACCTGACAAAGTTCGAAGTCCGTGAGTTCCGCGGAGCGTCCCGTTCTGCTCTCTCACGAAGTCTAATGACTACTGAGGTCGCTGATATGGAATACCTTACCGTAGGCGGCAGCACAATGCACCTAATATGAAAAACTGTTTTTAGGTGTGTCCGAATACTTTTTATCACATAGTGTATGTGGGAAAAAATTCATAATTTTGTCAACATTTCTAAAACTCTAATTCCCTTCTCTCAAACACCACCCTATGGGGAGAGAGAGAGAGAGTGTTTCAGTTCTAGCGAATCAAAATTTACGAAGAAAGAAGTATTTTTTATTTATCCGTAACCATTTTCCACGCAAAAATGAGAACAAAAACTTTTTGAATTAAAGTGCCAAATACAAAGAATAAAAAAAAAGTTTAAGACGAAATATACGTAGCTTTTTATGCAGAATCTGATCCTGCAACGAAAAGTGGGGGTTCCGATTTGAAATTTTAAAGTTGCCTCCCGCCTCACCCCCAGGGGGCATGGGTGGGGTGCTAATTTTAGCACCAGCAGATGTCCCTCTCGAAAATAATCAACTTTGGATTCTAAACATTTTTTCGTGTGTAGCTTAGTTTTGGAGTTATTCTGGTTTGTCAACTTAAAATTTACACCTTGTATATAGAGTCTTAAGTGAATGTGTAACTACATTTACGCATGAATTAGCTCATATTATCTGTAACTGATTTATTGCATCTCATTACAACGTCTCATACAAATTTTCCAAGCCATACAAAGCTAACATATAATTACAGAAATGGACGAGTTCTGCAACACTCTACGTCTAAATTCTATTCACATAATATAATAACACAAATATACTTCCAGTACAGACGTTTCACCCACTTTTAAAGTATTGTCTTTTCCGAGAATGGTAATACTAGACACAAAGGTAAATCATTCGATGCGAGTAAATAATGTGGTAATAATTCGATATTAAACTTATTTTTAGTATCTCTGAAAATTAATTGTTGACTGATTCATACAAATCGGCTACCCTAATATTAAATAAAATGGATTTTCAACGTATAAACCACGAAATTTGAACCAAAAGTCTGCTTCAAACGAAAGATCCGTTTTGAAAACTATTTAAAGCTTTTTGTTGAATCGAACGGAAACCAATGTTTTCATATTACAATTCGTCTAGCACGTCTAACCGTAGCAGAGAAATCTCATTACATTTCTCTGAAATAAACATTCTAACTATTATGCGCTATGACAATCATACGTCCAAATTCCAATTGAAACCCTTGCGTAAGAAGCAGTCAGGATGTAGAGGAGGAAATTAGTGGAGACTGATATACTAGAAGGATAATATACCTAGGACCACGTGGTGTGCATTAGTCAATGTTCCAATCGAAGTCTGACTTTAGAATCGCGTGAGCAGTTTACGGAATTTTCTATCTTTTTTGCTGTTAAACATATATGAGGGATTGATTTGAGCACTGTTTTTAATTATTATGAATTCTACATATTTAAGTGTTGTATAATATATGAAAGGAATTTGGAGGATATTGTTAATTCTTCAGTTACGCAATTTAATAATGAGAAAAATTAAGTAGGCTATATGCGTAAAACACGTTACATAATGCATGGACGTTTAACCCACATTTCGTCAGTCTTGTACTATATTATACTTTCCAAATGAAGTGAATTTACGTAATTTCTATTCCAAAATGGGTTTAGTTGGTAACTGGTTTTCGATGAAATTTACTCTTAATTAGGTTTGGCTTAGTGCTGATTGGCGTGTAGTAGATTAGTAATGTAACCCTTAGACTATTAAATACAATAGTGCCATGGTACCCTCGACTGCAACAATTTGGATTTGAACGGAATATTTGTGTCTATGTACATGACCTACACATACTTTGGAATGGCTTTCAGCATTAGGAGAACCCTTACTTTCCAGGAGTAGTTTCTGTACTTTCAGCAAAAAATTGCACCATACATGAAGGGAATGCTGTCATTTAAAAATGGAATAAGAAAAAATGTTAAACTTCTGTTACAGGCTTCGCTGGACGCAAATGCATGAAAAGTGCTCCAAGGAGCAACACTCTCCCCCACAAAATACGCACTAAGACAAAAAGACGCACCACGAAGGAATTATCTGAATGGAACGGACATCGGTAGATGTGATACATGTACGGAAAAACAAATGATTTCAGTTTGAGAAATATAGGATGACTTATGAAAGACCAAGAGCGACACAGGGCTGGCAAGTAAATGTCGCCTCGGCACATCTCTGGTCTTTCTGCAAACTGTTATTCAGCTTGGCACTGGTTGATAGAGTTGTTAGATGTCCTCCTGAACGACACCGTTCCCAATTCAGTCCAATAGGCACGTTGGATCGTCAAAATCTATAGCTGGTCGGAGGGCCCTGCACATAGTGCTCCGGACGTTCTCAGTTCAAAAAATGGTTCAAATGGCTCTGAGCACTGAGGTCATCAGTCCCCTAGAACTTAGAACTACTTAAACCTAACTAACCTAAGGACATCACACACATCCATGCCCGAGGCAGGATTCGAACCTGTGACCCTAGCGGTCGCGCGGTTCCAGACTGTAGCGCCTAGAACCTCTCGGCCACTCACCCCCACCGCTCTCAGTTGGGAGAGATCTGGCGACCTCGTTACTCAAGGTTGAGTTTGGCAATCATGTAGGCGAGCAGTAGAAACTCTCGCCGCGTGTGGGCTTGTGTTATCTTGCTGAAATGTAAGCCCAGGTTGACTCATCATAAAGGACAACAAAACGGGGCTTTGAACATCGTCGAGGTGCCATAATGGTGCTGCGGATGAGAACCAAAAAGGTCCTGCTCTGAAAGGTAATGGCAACCCACACCACCACTTCTGGTTGTTGGGTCGTACGACGAGTGACAGGTACCTTAGTATCCCATCAATGTCCAGGGCGTCTCCATACTCGTCTTCGTCCTGAATTCACATTTACCGCACTAGAGCTGTCTTCAGTGATGAGGCCTCCTTCAAATTGACATCCGATGATCAACGAAGACTTGTCTGGAGACTCCCCAGACAGCTGTTGGATAACAGCTTGACTGACGCCCGCCATACATCTCGACAGTCAGAAGCGATGATCTTGGATGCCATTACCTTTCATAGCAGGGCCCCTTTGGTTGACACATGCGGCAGCCTTACAGCACAACGGTACCTCAACGACATTCTGCGCCCCATTTTGTTGTCTTTCATGTCAAGAACTCCTGTGCCCTACATTTCAGTAAGATAATGCACACGCAAGCCCGGAGAGAGTTTCTACCGCTTGTGTTCATGCTTGCAAACCCTATCTTGGCCAACAAGGTCGCCGGCCACTACGGCCGAGCGGTTCTAGGCGCTTCAGTCCGGAACCGTGCTGCTGCTACGGTCGCAGGTTCGAATCCTGCCTCGGGCATGAATGTATGTGATGTCCTTAGGTTAGTTAGGTTTAAATAGTTCTAAGTCTAGGGAACTGATGACCTCAGATATTAAGTACCATAGTGCCTAGAGCCATTTGAAGCATTTTTGTTAAGTCCCATAGTGATTAGAGCCAACAAGGTCACAGGATCTCCACCCAGTTGAGAATGTTTGGGAGCATTACGGGCAGGCCCCTACAACCAACTTGAGATTTTGACGATCTAACGCGCCAGTCGGACATAAATTGGCATGATATCCCTCAGGAGGACATACAACTACTCTATCAAACTATGCCAGGTCGAAAAACTGCTTGCATAAGGCCCGGAGGTCGACCGTTATTGACGTTCTAGGTTTGTTAAGCCTTTTCTCTTGCATAAGGCTTCCAATTTTTCTGAAATTTCACGCATTTGTTTGTTTGTACGTGTGCATTACATCTACTGATTTCCGTATCATTCGGTTAATTCCTCCGTGGGATGTCCTTTTTGTCTTAGACTGTATTTCGTTGTAGCCCTTCAGGCTTCAAGAAGCAGGTACAACAACAACATAAACTACAGATCAGACTATTTCGTGAAGCATTTGTGATTTTCAAAATCTTCTAGGTTCACCAAGAGCACAGAACTGGGAAGTCCTTGGAATACGCTAGCAGCAAAGTATTACAGTACTTTAAAAGATTAAGTGACAACCTAGTCACTGAGCCGTAAGTTACAGTCACACGCCCAGTGAAACGAC
Organism: Schistocerca serialis cubense; assembly: GCF_023864345.2. Taxonomy (NCBI): domain Eukaryota; kingdom Metazoa; phylum Arthropoda; class Insecta; order Orthoptera; family Acrididae; genus Schistocerca; species Schistocerca serialis. Next base: position 66,594,515 of record NC_064642.1, read on the forward strand.
CCTGCGGCAGCTTCTGCTCACCTGTTGAAGAGCTCGACGTTGAAGAAGACGTACTCGCCGCTGCCCACCATGTTGAGCTCCTCGGCGGCGAGCAGGATCTCCCTGACGGTGCCGGGGTCCGCACACAGCAGCACGACTGCAACATCGGCACCTGTCGCCGATTACTCTGGGAGCACGGTCAGCGTCTGTGTAGTCTCACACCCAACAAACACTTACATGTAAACACTTTACAGCGTACACTACCTGCTCACAAGCATGCTGGACGTTAGCATGCAGTGTTATAAGGAGCCTAGTGTTTTCAAAAACCGTTCGCACCTAGTGTGGAAAGTATCCGTGCGTGACTTACAAATTTTAACTACTGTTATGGATTTTTATAGTTTACGAAATAGGCGTGCACACTATCAGCTCATTTTTATAAAATTTTAATTGTTATTGTAACTAAACAGACGATAGGGAAAATTAAATTAAAGAAAAATAGAGGACGTTTAAGCTTCGAGATTTATTTTAAAATTTATCAGTGTTCAATGAAACGTAAAACATGGTAAATCTGACTCAAAGCTTGGGCCTTATTTAATGTCAGGAAAACGTGAATTTCTAAGAAGAATAGACAAAAAAAAGGAAACAACGAAAATGAAACGAAGACTGGGAAACAGGGTGGAATACCACATTCAAAACTAACACACAGAGATAGTTGAAGGGTACACAAAAGGAAATGAACCACAAACCACAACCAATCTGTCTGTTAGTTTTGATGTGGTATTCCTCCCTGTTTCGCAATCTTCGTTTCATTTTCGTTGTTTCCTTTTTTTTGTTTCTTGTTCTTAGAAAGTCACGTTTTCCTATCATTAACTAAGGCACAAGCTTTGAGTCAGGTTTACCATGTTTTACGTTTCATTGAACACTGATAAACAAAGAAATTCGGCTCGTACCATAGTCTTGTTCCTAATGGATAATCACAGACTGCTATAGTAAGTTTACACAAAGAAAACGTGGTGCGATATATCCACAATCTTACCGTATTGTCTACGAAATCTTTCAAAAAGAATGTGAAACAGGAAGAACTGCTCGTCGTACCGATTAATTACGTTTGAATACCCGAAGTATTATTCAAAAGAGTAGCTGAGAGCCAGTTTCGTTACTACACCACATGCTGCACGTGGTCAACTTGATTTACAGAAATGTCTAATTCGACAATAATTTTAGTAACAAAAAAATTAAATCGAAACATTAGTTACAAGAGAAACTTCCGAACTGGATTACTAACGCCATACATAGTATTGACCTGATGGGTCAAACAATTTTTACGAGCACATGGTACTGGTACCACAAAGCACACACCACGTGGCTAGAACATAAAGAAAAATTAGTAATTTGAAAAATTTTATTGAGAGGAAAGCTTACAATCACATGCATATTTACACTAAAGACCAATGATCTTAAATACAACTACACCTCATCACCACGTGCTTCCACTTTCCTTTATTCGACTGGGGACAAAGCGTCTACCGCAACACATTCTGAAACTAACACTGAAATTGCATTGCGTCGCGATTCAAAATAATATAAAAACATTTTCAATGTAGACCTGTAACAAAAGTGATTAATTTTTCAGTTAGGCGTCCTTCTGACTCACCAGACACGAGCTTACCCGGTGATCTTATCACCTCAGAAACTGGCCGCAGACTGAGTAGCGTCGGCCCCTTCCGAGGGTGTCCCACAGATACAGTAGGAAGTGACCAGAGGCAGCATCCTGTACCAACTTGACAAGGGACGGACAGGACCACACAAAGGAGACAAACCTTTTGCCTTAGAAATCTTAGATACCTACTCAGACGTTGGTCCTACTGTTCTATAGCAGACAGACTTCTCTGCTACCACCGAGCATGCAACTACAAATACACTCACTCATTTATCTTTTCACACGAGAAGGGAAGGAGATGACAATATCTTAAGACATCATATACACTATGTAAAGGAGGCGGCTGTGGGTTCCATATGAAACTGTATGATATGAATTACATATAAAAATGTGTTTGAAAGTGTTGTATGACAAGTTGTTCCTGTTTATGTGTCAATATAACATATTCCACTGCTCAGTCTCCTCCCAGATAAATTTAGAAATATCACAGTAAATTTAGAGGTGGAATGTATATCGTAAACCAACAGTAGACCGAGGAAAACAGCATGAAAGGATTCTAACGGAGACCTTTCAGTGTATCTAACCTTAATTTTTATGACGTTGTCAGCCATACTGAAGACACTTTCAACTAGGTGTCTGCATTCTACATGTTTGTAGAGCAATGCCAGCTCATTATCCCTTAACCGCCGAAACCAAAGTAGGTAGTAATGTTAAGCGTTAGGGTGTGGTGCGAAGTCCGCGTTCTATCGCATACCAAAAGTGTTTCGTACAGTTCATTTCTGATTTCTGGCATTTCCAGAATGCCTCATAACTGATGTTGTATGACAGGAGGCAATGTCTTGCTGAGACAAACAATCATCGTCTTCGAACGGTTCTCCTACGGTACACAGTTCATATCCTTCCGTACTTTCCGTTTTCTTATCCGCAATAACATGGCCAACGTAACCGTGAAATACACCCTCATACCTTAACGCCACCTCCTCCGTGCTTCGCATAAGCCCCTACACAAATGACAAATAACGCTCTCCAGGCATTCGCCAGACCCAAATGTTTCCTTCGATTTGTCACAGTCTATTTTGATTCATTACTCACTACAGAAACGTGATGCTTATGAGGAGCGGCTCGGTGATCGTACCTATTCTTTTTAACTCCCTGCGCACATTCATTGTGCTAATTGAACTGCTGGTAGCACTGTGGCACTCAGGAGTAATTCATTTCGCTGATTTCATGATATTTTGACAACCACTCTCCGCATTGCTGAAGGCCCCTGTCCTTCAGTACATGAGACCTACGTGGCTTCGGTTTAGCTGTAGTTTTCCTTCGCGTTTCTACTTTACAGTCACATCAGCAGCAGTCGACTTGGGTATCTTTAGAAGAGTGTAAATGTCCCTGATGGGTATATCACTCAGCTGCCTTCCAATGACTGGCGCACTTCCAAGTCCCTGAACTCTCCTGACGACCTATTTTCCTGTTACTGTTTCCCTACTGACAACACAATGCTCCCCGCCTCCTTCTATGCTGTAAAGCATTTGTAAAGGGGAGATGAGCTGTACCGTTTCCTTTCGACACTTGTAGCGACATGCTAGAGTACTGTGGCGTGGAGATTTGAATCTGTATCAGACATGCACCTACGAAGATACAAAAACATTAGGTAGCTCTCTTTATGGGTGACAGTTAAAACTTTACTACTAAACGTCTTATGTGTTCTATTTAGTTACAATATATATATCGGTGTTCCTAGAGACTTCCCATTACAACATACGGTAATGTTATGAACTGAACTGCTGATAGGGTCACCCAGCGTTGGGTGCCAAATAGGGACCGAATAAAATTCACCGAGGAATTTATATTTGCGTAAGATCAACCTACACTGTGTACCAAAATACAGTAAATTGATTTTAAACGATAAATACACGCAAACCTATATTATTATTTCCAAAATGAGATTTTCACTCTGCAGCGGAGTGTGCGCTCAGGTGAAAGTTCCTGGCAGATTAAAACTGTTTGCCGGATGGAGACTCTAAAACGGGACCTTTGCCTTTCGCGGGAAAAGGTCCCGAGTTCGAGTCTTGGTCCGGCACAGAGTTTTAATCTGCCAGGAAGTTTCATATATTATTATTATCATTATTATCATTGGCATATCAGCATTACAAATACATTGTCAGGGTTGATCCGACTGGACAAGAGATGACTCAGTACTAGAGCAAGTTGGAATGAAATTCAATCATTTCGTCTTATTGCTTGAAGAAGTCAGTGTTACTTCCGGCGTATGCGGTTGATTTAATCTCGTCAAGAATGTCAGTCTCATTATCTGTTGTGTAGCTGATTCATTATCCGTGTCCTGCGGCTGTCGTACAGCGTTCCTTGCAGCTTATCCCCTACGTAATTCCACTATTCCGTTTCTGGGTAGAGCACTGTCTGGCGTCAGATGCGTTGTTACTGACCTAGCGTACTGTATCTGTTGTCTCGAGCGATTATCTCACAGGGTCAGCGAAAATAAGATATTTGGAGGTTGACGGAAGCCAGAAAAATGAAGTTGAATGCTTAAAGATTAAACCACCAGACTGAAACACTGCGGAAAAGCCCATCATACATGGAATGGAAAGTTGGGAAGTGACAAAGTGACAACAAAGAACGGAATGAGCTATGGGATGTCACTCAGAGAACTGTGTATACATCAGGCAGATAGCCATTTTACAAGCTTGATGTGAAGCAACGTGCAAATGGTTTCTTCTGAGTCACTTCTGGGTCCTCCTCTTGCAGAGTGATCATTCATTATTACAATTCACTGTCACTTCTTGCTACTAGCCATACTTTAAGAGTTTTAATCATTTTCCCCTACTCTGGGCGGTGAATTTCCCGTAGTGTTGTCTTTGTCACTGGCGGGGTTCTGTGTGCAATAACTAGGCCTCCTAGTTTTCGTACAGGGTGACAAAATTTCTGGCCATTTACGCCAAAAAGCGTCGGCTGGTGTGGGAGACGACGACTTCCGTGTCGTTCGCAATTATTTGGCATTATAGCACTTCCCAGAACTGGCTGCTAACGAGATTTTCTAGTGAATACCATCAATAATTCATCAGACATTTTTCTGTCTTCATGAGTTGTCAAGAGGGCTGCAGCCCAACAACAAACATACTTGTTCGTAGTGGGAGTGCTTGACAGCTTTCGCTCTATAGCCTCCACGCGTTTGGGACTCGTTGGTGGCATCATCGAGTCAGTCAGCTTTTAAACGGAACTTCCCTTTGAAAGTAACACAAACACTTCAGTCAAGCCGTACATTTCTGGCTTTTGGGGAGGCCTCACTATGGCCATTAGCAGCTTAAGAGGAGTGCTCTTGCTCCGAGGACCTGGTAGCAAAGTATTACTGTATGGATTATCAATCTATGTAAAAATGATCCATTTATAGAGGCACGAACATGCAGAAAACTGTAGCTATATCTTTTTAAGTTTCCCAGTATTTAAAATACTATCATTAAACTCTCTGGTCAATTTGTAACTGAGTAGCATTACTTCACAATTACATAGTGTGTTGTCGAGATACGACTTGATACAGTAATAATTACGTGATGATCATTGTGTGGAAAGATAATGTGAATATATTATTATAAAAGTTCATTTGAATTAACAATTAAATACTGATTTTATTGTTCGTTAACCTGTTTTACATATATATAAAGCATCTCCTCCAAAATCCTTGGATAGACTTCGACAAAATTTGGCACAAAACAGCATACCTCACAAGTATCATGGGCAGGCAGAAAGGAAGAGGTGAAGACACAGATGGAAAGAGGGAGGGAGAGGAGGATATGGTCAGAGGAAGGAGGTGGAGGAAATGCGCAAACAGAGAAGAGTAGGAGAGGAAGAGACTGAGAGTGGGGAGAAGGAGATAGAAAGAGCTTGGAGGATAAGGTGGACCGGCTGTGGAAGATGTGGACACAGAGAGGGGGAGAAGGAGATGTGTTCAAATATCTGCCAAACATATACATGGGCGAAACTGCCTCACCTCTAATTGCTCTCTGCTTCACAGTTAACATTCGAGTCCCACCTTAACTACTGATTTACTGTTATTATCGTATTTATGATATTCCCCCGTGTGATACCTTCAGAGTTACATGTTAGGACTCCTTCCCAGCGCCTTCACACCCTCTCTTTTTTCCTACCCACAACACTTCAGATCGTCCTGCAAGATTTTTTTAATGCAATCATTATAATATGCTATTCATCATTGAACTGGCTCGCTGCACGAACCTGTATAATAATTAAAATTCTATAATTCACAATTGATCTGACTGGGAGAGAGTTCTTGTGTAGCTTTGGTTGACGTCAGAGCGAAGGTGCACTGGATTTTCTTTTTGTAGCAGTTTCCCTTTTCCATTGTTTTCTACTGTATGTTTAATGTCTTTCAGAGTGTTTCCAACTTCGTTTGGAATCTGTTAGCTGGATTTGACTTCAGTGTCAGAATTTAATTTTTTGTGATGAACTCTTGTGTCTTACTGATGAACTGCTCTTTGTCCATGAGAATCACTATGTGTGAGCGACGCCAAATAAAGCTACACCAGAAAGATCTCCATGTGAGAGCTATTGGGTGTTACAGAAACGCTCCCACTTACCCAACTGCAAGATACATGTTGAAAGTCTTATCAGAAAACTACAAGTTACAAGAAGACAGGACTATTAGAAACACCACACGACTTATTCAGTACATAAAAGAGATACAACTTCCAGACAAAGCCACCCTCCTGTCATTTGAAATAGAGAATATGAACTCCAATATAGCAATAACTGATAAAGTAAACAATATAGAACAAAATCTTAAAACATACAGTACACTTTCACATGAATACATCAAAGAAACAGTTAAGCTTCTAGAGCTAATGGCAGAACAGAACTAATTTCAGTTCAATAATGAATTCTATTTACAAAGTGAAGGATTGCCAACAGGATTCCCAGTGTTTGTAACCATAGCAAACATATTTATTTAACAAAATAGGGCCAAATAAGTACAACATCCTATACTAGATTAGATACATGGATGATATCTTGTGCCTGATAGATGAACCAAACAATAAAATTGACCAGTTACACACAGGCATAGATTATGTTCACGAAAAGATACATTTTACAATAGAGAAAGAGCAAAATAGACAGTTAAATTTCTTGAACATCACCATAAAGGTTCAAAACAACCAACACACATTTGACATATACAGAAAACGAACAACAACAGACACAGTTTTATATGAGACATCACAACACCCCTGTTTTCAAAAGCAGGCACCACTTATATACATGCTCCACCGACTAAACAAGTCGCGTTTAGGCTTACATTTTGTAAACGTGTTTGTTTCTAGTTTCACGATAATTTGACTAGTTTCTCGGTAACAACTACGTAAACTACCGTAAATAGCGCATAACTTCATTGTTTTAATACAGATTTCAGAAAAACAGCGTAACTTTATATCAGATACTTGCTTATATACATTTGTTTATAGGCCTAATTCTCGTAACGTTTTTGGAGAATCAAACTTAAAGTATCTCGTTTAATTGTCCTTTTTTTCATTCCATCGAGTGAAATATATAAGAAATAGCGTATACCTTCAATGTTTTAATACAGATCTCAGAAAAACAGCGGAATTTAAATCAGAAACTTGCTTATATACATTTGTGAACAGGGTTAACTCTTGTAACGTCTTTTTTGATTTTCGGTAATTTAATTGATTTATTCTAGCTAAAGTATTATTTTTGCCATGAGTGAGAAGTGCCTGACTTGCCGTAGAATAGTTAGTTCCGGGGTTTGGTGTGATGGGTGCAGTATTTTTTTTTCATTGGGGGGGACTGCAGTGGCGTGGGTGTCGGGAAAGTGGATCAGGCTCATCAGTAGTTATGTAGGATTTGCTGCAGAGATAGGAAGATATTGGAACAGGAGGGGAAAATTGCTGCCCTTCAGGCTGAGCTAGATCAGGCTGGGGAAGATCTGGACAGGTTAAGGAGGGAGAAGGGCAAAGAGAGGTGGGAAGTGGCAATGGGTAACAGAAGGAACAGGCCTATAACTAAGTCTGACAGTTTTGTGGTTAATGTCAAAAAGAAGTTTGACCTGTTGCTTCAGTTAGAAACTGATGAGCCTCAGGCAGAGGTAGGTGTAGACAGGACACAACAAACTTTCAATAGGAAATGGAAAAAGAATGTAGGAAAGTCATCGAAAAGGATGAAAGTTTTGTTGTTAGGGAGTTCTCATGCCAGAGATGTAGGCCAACTTCTGCAGCAGGAATTAGGAAAAGAATACCAGGTCACAAATTTTTTCAAACCAAGTGCTAGTCTGGATCAGGTGACAGAGGATTTAGGTTCATTCTGTAAAGGATTTACCAGGGAAGACACCGGGTTATTATGGGAGGGCCAGGGAACAGTATGCTTCAGTTAGAAACTGATGAGCCTCAAGCAGAGGTAGGTGTAGACAGGACACAACGAACTTCGAATAGAACATTGAAAAAGAATGTAGGAAAGTCATCGAAAAGGAAGAAAGTTTTGTTGTTAGGCAGTTCTCATGCCAGAGATGTAGGCCAACTTCTGCAGGACGAATTAGGACCAGAATACCAGGTCATAATTTTTTTCAAACCAAATGCTAGTCTGGATCAGATGACAGAGGATTTAAGTTCACTCTGTAAAGGATTTACCAGGGAAGACACCATGGTCATTGTGGGAGGGCCAGGGAACAGTATCGACAGAGATCCTGGGTACAGTATAGAGCGTGACCTGGTAAAGATTGCGTCGGCATCGAGACACACCAATGTTGAATTTGTATCTATCCTGAGACGCCATGACCAGCCTCGTTTGAACTCTTATGTTGGGAGAGTTAATTTGGAGGTGGAACGGCTGCTTGGGTCAGGTGTGGGGGCTCATATTGGTGTGGTTCCTGTTGATTCTCTCAGTAGGTGGGACTATACCAGGCATGGCCTACATCTCAACAGGAAAGGGAAGGGTAAACTGGCTGGGGTAATAGCAGGAAATTTAAGGGGCGAAGGCACTGCCATGATTGGTAAAATACCAGTGGTTACAAGTGTTGGAGTAGCACCTTTTTTAGGATAGGTTAGACAGAAAGATGTCAAGTTCTACGAGAGGTCAGGATTGAAACAAATCTTCAATTTAGGAAAGAAATTAAACAGCACAATTCTAGCACATTGGATCGCCAATCACAGCTGTCAGTTATAAATTTTCACCACTCCCCAGAAATTTTATCTCCACCAAGTTGTATCTCAGTCCTAGGTAATTGCATTGATGAATTAAAGTCACCTAACCCAGTTGACATAATCTGCCTGTCTGAACACCATGTGACCACTGGTATAGGAACTAGGCCGAAGCACAATGAGAAACTCAGACAGGAGAGTACTGCAAATGTTAGAACAAGGAAAGGTTCTCATAAAAGTATAATTAAAAATAATGTAAGTATATTTCATCAAAATATTTGGAGTTTAAAGAATAAAATAGATGAGCTTCTAGTTTGTTTAGAAGATTTAGAAACTGAGGATGAAATAGATATACTATGCCTGTCCGAGCATCACATTGTTACTGACATGGATAAGGTAAATGTAAGTGGATATAAGCTCTCTGCACATGGAATTAGAGAAAATATGGAGAAAGGAGGAGTAGCCATATATGTCAAAAGTTATCATTGTGAGAAAGTATGGAAACAAAAAAGTTTTGTATAGAGAAACATATAGAAGCATATGCCTGTGAGCTTAAATTAAATAAAGGCACATTTATAATTGTAACTGTATATAGGTCCCCATCGGGAAATTTTCATCTGTTTCTGAAAAATTTGGACTCCTTGTTGTGCTATGTGTCAGACAGGGGGAAGCAAATTATTGTTTGTGGGGACTTCAATGTAGATTCTCTGAAAGAGTGTAATAGGAAAAATGACCTTGAAGTATTACTTGGTTCTTTTAATTTGACACCCGTTATTGATTTTCCTACTCGGGTGGTAAAGGATAGCAGCTCACTGATAGATAATTCCTTATAGACCAAGATAAGTTTAACCAGATAAATGCTCAGCCTGTTGAGAATGGTCTTTCTGATCATGGTGCACAGCTAGTTACAATATATGACAGCTCCATTCAGCAGTACTAAACAGTCCTCCAAAGTAGTACATTCAGTCAACGATTTAACAATTGCAAATTTCAGGGAAAGCCTACAGCAGTGAGACTGGGATGAGGTGTACTGTGAACCTAATGCCAATTTAAAATATAATTTATTTCATGACACATTTGTAAATGCATTTGAAAACCGCTTCCCCAAGAAAATAGTTAAATATACTCATAAGAAACCATGTAACAAACCATGGCTTACTAGGAGTATAATAGTATCTTGTAACAGGAAAAGTGAAATGTATCTGACAGCAAGAAAGAGTAGGGACCCAGAAACTATCAAACATTATAAAAACTACTGTGCTATATTAAGAAAAGTTATTAAAAATCCAGAAGTATGTGTATCATGTCTGAAATCAGCAACTCTGATAATAAAATTAAAACAATTTGGAATATTATTAAAAGAGAAACGGGTCAACCAAGAGCACAGGAAGACAGTATTACAATCAAATTGAATGAAAACTTTACAAACAATAAGTCAGAAGTTGAAAATATTTTTAATAATCATTTTCTAAATGTTGTGGATGTAGTAGGATACAGGTGTTCATTAGAAGATGCTAGGCTGTCAATGGAAGAGGCCATACCTATGCAATTTGATACAATTGAAATCTCACCCACTTCTCCCTCTGAAATTAGTAAAATAATAAACTTGCTTAAAAGCAAAAACTCACATGGAATTGATGGCATATCCAGCAAAATACTAAAAGCTTGTTCTCAACAGATAAGTAAGATTTTCAGCCACCTGTGTAATAGCTCTCTGGAACAGGGCATTTTCCCTGATAGACTGAAATATGCTATTGTTATACCTTTGCATAAAAAAGGGGATAGATCCGATGTCAACAATTACCATCCAATCTCCCTTCTAACAGCTTTATCCAAAATTTTTGAGAAAGTAATGTATTCAAGAGTAGCTTCACATATCTGTAAAAATGAAGTACTAACTAAATGTCAGCTTGGTTTCCAGAAAGGTTTTTCAACAGAAAATGCCATATATGCTTTCACCAATCAAATTTTGAATGATCTGAATAACCGAACACCACCCACTGGAGTTTCTTGTGGTCTCTCAAAGGCTTTTGATTGTGTAAATCATGGAATTCTGCTAGACAAGCTCAAGTATTGTGACATCAGTGGGACAGTGCACAAATGGTTTAATTCGTACCTAACTGGAAGAGTGCAGAAAGTTGAAATAAGCAGTTCTCATAATATGCAAAGATCAGCACATTCCTCAAACTGGGGAACTATCAAGAATGGGGTTCCACAAGGGTCAGTCTTGGGTCCTTTGTTGTTCTTAATATATATTAATGACTTGCCACTCCATATTCATGAAGAGGCAAAGTTAGTTCTCTTTGCTGATGATACAAGTATAGTAATCACACCTGACAAACAAGAATTAACTCATGAAATTGTCAATAATGTCTTTCAGAAAATTACTAAGTGGTTCCTTGTAAATAGACTCTCACTGAATTTGGATAAGACACAGTACATACAGTTCCATACAGTAAATGGTTTGACGCTATTAATAAATATAGACCTTAATCAAAAGCATATAGCTAAGGTAGAATATTCAAAATTTTTAGGTGTGTCCATTGATGAGAGATTAAATTGAAAGAAACACATTGATGATCTGCTGAAACGTTTGAGTTCAGCTACTTATGCAATAAGGGAGTTGCAAATTTTGATGACAAACACCTTCATAAATTAGCTTACTACACCTACTTTCACTCATTGCTTGCATATGGCATCATATTTTGGGGTAATTCATCACTGAGGAATAAATTATTTATTGCAGAAAAGCGTGTAATCAGAATAATAGCTGGAGTCCACCCAAGATCATCCTGCAGACATTTATTTAAGGATCTAGGGATATTCACAGTAGCTTCTCAGTATATATACTCTCTTATGAAATTTGTTATTAACAGTCAAACCCAATTCAAAAGTAATAGCAGTGTGCATAACTACAATACTAGGAGAAAGGATGATCTTCACTATTCAAGATTAAATCTAACTTTGGCACAGAAAGGGCTGAATTATATTGCCATTAAAGTCTTTGGTCACTTACCAAATAGTATCAAAAGTCTGACAGATAACCTACAAGTATTTAAGAAGAAATTAAAAGAATTTCTGAATGACAACTCCTTCTACTCCATAGAAGAATTTTTAGATATAAATTAAGAAAAAAATTATAAATTAAAAAAAAAACAAAAAAAAATAAAAATGTTGTTATATTAACTTAATTATGTTGTTAAATTAACTTAATTATGTCATGTATTGGAAAATGTGACTCGTTCCACATCATTACGAAATATCGTATTCATGATCCATGGAACTAGTATTAATCTAATCTAATCTAGTACCATTAGATACAGACAATTACAAAAAAGAAATGAATGCCATAGGACAAGTAGCTACAAACAATGGATACAAAGAAAACTTAGTAACAGATCTGAACATGAAAATTTAGAAACAGGAAAGAACAAACACCTAGCTGTCACCAACATAAGGGTCAAGCCAGTACATAAAATTCAAAAATAGAAATAACAGAAAGTGTGAAAGAAACAGAAAATAATAATGGTATACTATAACAAACAACCTCAAATACACATACAGAATATCCAGTATTTTCAAAAAACAAGCTATAAATGTGGTGCCACAGAAGAATGCTGAAGAGTAGATGGGTAGATCACATAACTAATGAGGAGGTATTGAATAGAATTGGGGAGGAGTTTGTGGCACAACTTGATTAGAAAAAGGGATCGGTTGGTAGGACATGTTCTGAGGAATCAAGGGATCACCAATTTAGTATTGGAGGGCAGTGTGGAGGGTAAAAATCGTAGAGGGAGACACAGAGATGAATACACTAAGCAGATTCAGAAGGATCTTGGCTGCGGTACATACTGGAAGATGAAGCAGCGTTCACACGGTAGAGTAGCATGGAGAGCTGCATCAAACCAGTCTCTGGACTGAAGATAACGGCAACAACAAGGCATAAAAATAGCACACCAAACCAACAACACAGTAGAAAAAACTGATCTGCATCTCAAATCAGGAATATACCAACTGAGTGCAATACACATGATGGAAGATACATAGGTCAAACCCGGAGGACATTTGTCACCAGATACAAAGAACATGTAAGAGCATGGGAGTATAGAACACATCATTCAACTATTGCAGAACGTTTACACCAACACCAACATAAAATTACAACTAGAGACACAGACATGGAAATGATAAGGATAAACAACTACGAAATATACCTCTTCATCTTACAAGAAAACTACCACCTCCATAGAACCATAACGGAAAAGGAATAACTCACAAATGATCAGGTCAGCTTGGCAAACCACACACTCTTTAAACTTACTGACCACTTAATATAACATTAAATGTACACATGTAAGCAGAAGCTCCATTTACCACTACCATCTCCTCCAAGATTCTGTCCTATAATCACCCCCCGCCCTGCAAAAAAAAAAAAAAAAAAAACAAACATTAAATTAACTGGCCCCCACTCCTCTCACGTCTCTACCTATATACAACACATTTCACAGATCTCACTAAATCTCGCTCACACACACCAAAAAAATAGTTTCACAGTTTGGCAACACTCATAACGTGAACGAAAATAAACAAACAGGTATAAACACGGTGGCAGTGTGGAATGAGAAATAGTTTAAGGAAGTCAAGTGTAAATAAAGCAACGCAGGAAATACTGCAGAATACCAAAAACTGCCAAGTGCAAATGTGAAATGAAGCCTTTCGACACCAACCGCTGCTGGTAAGGAGGGAAGGAGCAAAATATGTAAAGAGACACCGTAAGTTACTTGCAGACCAACTTTATAAAGAAAACGCTGTTTTTAACCTAGAAAAATCAAAAATGTACAAACGTATGTATCCAATTTACGGAATAACGACGGAAGATGATTTATAAATAAAGGCGAAACGCGTTTGGTGTAATTCTTTTTAATTAGTCTGCAGTCAGCTCAGGACGCGTAACCTACAGTAACAGATTTTAACAACTAATGCGAAGATGACCACTCAAGCAAGCGTAGCATCAATTATACTTGTCATATTTTAAGTGAAAGGTCAGTGACTCACATGAAGAATAGGAGTGAACCCAAAATTCAAAGCTATCGGACTCCCTCTGTTATTTCACTCCAACCACTAAAATTTTATAGACTTCCGACATGGTTTGCATTATTCAGCACAAACTTTAGCATTCTGTTTGTTAATATGATTCACACTAGCTGGTGAGTAAGACCATCAATTACATAAAATTGGAATTTCTCTGAGAGAGTAACTTGATGATTGAGGTTTGCCAACAACGAGAACTTCAGCGTCCACACAAGCATTATAATTATTTCTGTGGCTAAATTATGTGAATTGTTTAAGAGTGGCTGAAAAAGATGTGGGGATGATAATTTAAAAATATGTGCCGTACTGAGATTCGAAGTTTGAACATTGCCTTCCGTGTTCAATTGCTGTACCATCTGAGCTATCCAAACACGACACACGACCCATTCTCACTGCTTCACTTCCGTCAGTACTTTGCCTCCTACTTACCAGATTTTTGAACAAGGTACTGATGTAAGATAAAATGTAAGGGTGGGTCGTATGCCGGGTTTGGATAGTTCAAGAAAGATGAGAGTATTCCTGGTTGGTACATAGGGCGCTGCAGTACTTTTAAAACAAATTCTACCGCAATACCGCTACAAAAAATAGAAGGAGAAGTGGGCGCTAAAAATGTGGGAACAGGAATGACAGTCTTATCCGTGAAAGAAACCATCAGTATAATGCAAAGCAACAATAACTTCATAACAAAATGCCTCCTCAGAGAACTTTAAACTACAATCCATACAGATTCGTAAAGAAAGATTTCTTCTAAGTAACACATTATTAAGATAATTGTTTGGGATGTGGCTACTTACAAGAGTCAACGTGTGAAACCCTTACGACAAACGTCTACATGGAACTCGTGGAAAACAGTCCACCCAGTTCTATTGAAAATATTTCCGCACATCGAACGGAAATGCGTGTGCAGGAACTTTAGAAACCCAGTCTCATAATCAAGCGTTGCCGCAACGTAATGACAATAGCCTTCAGCCAATGGCTTGGTTGTGCGTTACTGTCTGTTCTGAACCGAATTTCACGGCTACAGCTCACAAGCCCAGCCAACCACTGACTGCTCAAGAAATTATACGATTGTAATCAAACTCATAAGAGGTTAAGTGGTTAAAGGTTTGCTTGAAACTGTCTGCAGAGACTAGGCTTTGCACCACAAAAAATAAAAATAAAACGGATTGGAAGTGCAGTCAATGGAGGGGAATTGTTTATTTAAAGAAATCGCTACTGAGTCAGTGGAAATGCACTGCACCAAGTGTACTGTCATATGACACAATGCTTAGGTCGAGTAGAAACTTCTAGCGTGGTCAAACAACTACTTGACGAAGAGCAAAGTGTCAGTCCAAATCTCTGTGAAGTTATGGGAGTTGCATGATAAACGTAAGGCGTGGCGCACGAAGATCAGCGTATCACATTGGATACGATAGTATAACAGCTTAAATGTAGTCACGAATCGTTTCATTACCCCTTGCAGGACATTTTCAAGTTGACAGGGGTGCAGATGACTTCTTTGTCTGTCTAGTAACTATAGACGAGTCTGGATGTGTCATTGTGACTGACAGGCGGAGGAGACAAGCAAGGAGTGGATTCATCGCTGCCGAAAACGCCGAAGAGCCAAGAGTCGGCCGACAGCGTGATACTGGACTGCCACGGTGTAGTGCTAACAGATTGTGCCC
This sequence comes from Schistocerca serialis cubense, assembly GCF_023864345.2. Classification (NCBI taxonomy): domain Eukaryota; kingdom Metazoa; phylum Arthropoda; class Insecta; order Orthoptera; family Acrididae; genus Schistocerca; species Schistocerca serialis. The sequence goes on from NC_064642.1 coordinate 66,610,090, forward strand.
TTCAGCGACAGACCATCATGGGAGAATGGCTCCGAAATCTCTAACGACGTCAGAGGAGGCTGTCAAGATGTAGCATCATAGGAAGATGTTAAAGGTGATGGTTTAGCTCCGCGGCTAGGCTGCAGTTCATTGTCCGCATGACAGTCACACCTGATGCTTCTCTAGGCTATCAAACAGTTCGAGCATGCCCATTGATGCAATTACCGTTATGATCTTCTCTGCGAAGTGAAATGGGCTCATCATCCTATCGCGCATTAAGACACTCCAAGCATTACGCTTAGGTTTATCACAGATGTGTTCACGTGTGTTGTGTCGGAGCACTAAACCCTAATGTTGTTGCGATGTACTCATCCAGAAATGAAGAACGTTGCTTCATGCGAAAAAGAGGCACTTTTTTAGAGGCACTTTTTTAGATAGCCATTGTGTGTCTATCCAGGATGGAACACACGAATGCATACCGCAGAGAACAATCGTCTGCTGCAGTGCTTGGACAGTTTGTTCTTTGTATGGTAAAATGCTTAACAGATTATGTAACACTTTAAGGACAGTTGATCTAATTCGGTACAATCTGCGCGATACGAGAAGAATTGACATATGGGGGCTGCGTTGAAATGCATCTTGCTTTTCGTCCACAGGTTCTTGAGGCACAGCGGGACGTCCACAGCGTTTTTGACCCTGCCTATCTCTTTAAAGTTTTTGAAACACCTTATTTTTCTTGTTTCGTCGTACTGTCAACCACAAAAGTTCCACCTACCTCAGTACGGCATCTGGTCACCAACGCGCTTCTCTGCAACGTAGATGCTGTTTGACGATGTTAAAAGCAGCGATGAAGAAAAACTTCGTAAATACTTACGTTAGCACAGTCCACATTAACTCTGTAGCAAAATGTCAAGTATATATCTTATAAGTATTTTTGACTGGAGGGCGATTGTTTCATCTCTTGCAAAAATGTCAAAATTCAGCAAATAGTTCTGTATTTGCTTTAGATGCCAAATCAAATAGGTGATATCAGCCCGAAAAAACTAACAGCTAATATCACTGTCCTCATCTCACAGCTCATACCATCCAGTGCACAGCCATAAATGTACCAAAGTTCAGCCTGAATTGTTACGCGATTTTCACAGTTTATACTCAGCTACAACATGAATTTGACATTCGGTCCTTTTCAGTGGATTTCCTTAAAAGAAATTGCTCGCCAACTATTTTGTAAACGATTACGAACTATGCCACGCGGAATTCTTCACAAAGGCCGAGAGTTCACACGCGATTATCTCTCCAATTAATTCCTTCGCAAAGCTCAAATTTTCACAATCTGTCCGTAAATGCATCTGCTTTCACGGCAGTATAAACCGAACGCAAAATAACAGTACCTTCTTCATTTTACATATAATTTTTTCGGACACATTCAACATGACCTGCGCATCCGACAGCGAGACTACGATTGCCTCAGTGCCGATGCGCACAGCGCATATACTACTTGACAGAGCACGGAAAGGACTTCACTCTGATTGGTTGATCAAATGAACAGCCAATTAGATCAATCTTTCAAGATCATATTCGCTCCTAAACTGTTTTACTCCAATCAAAATTCAAAGATGCATTTACGTCATTTTATGCTGCAAATATTAATAAAATGCTCCACCAAACCAAACCAAACCAAATAACTATTCTGGCTGCCTTCTTACAAAAACAAGCACACTTGGACGTAAGTCATCAGCAAGTAAGGAGAATTACAGCTTTCGTTGTAACAGCTTGTTGCACACTTTCCCATGACCAAGTTACATAATGTTTAAAAGGAGATAATATTGAATCTTTACATATGTCATGTATACACACTCTCATTTGCTCTCATTTATTTGCAACAAAACAAATAGTTATTAAATTAATATAAATTCTTACTGAATTCTCTATTACGAAAACGAAAAATAGTGAACGTATGTAAGTATAAAAATTCAAACATACTGACCTAACATTTTGTAAACTTCAGTAATGATTCCAACTGATAGCAAAGGACAAACTGTTATGCATCCGAACTGACTGTAATCTTACTAGTGTCGGCTTTTGGTATTTTTGCTAATTTTCTCTAACTTCGAAAGTATCCCAGCCAGAAAGCTGAGATTTTGCAATCAGATTTTATTTTATAACAAAAGGCTAAATATAATTTTTTTTCTACATTGAATCAGATTTAGTATAGTTTCTTTAGGTTATTACGGGTTTGAATATTCTGTCGCTGGAACTGACACAAGTAGCGCTTCCCACTGTCGTGATTGTGACAGGTGCGAGTGAATCACGCCGATATACAAACGGCTGTCGCCGCCACCGTCTCCAAAGCTACGAGGCCGTACTGCAAGGTAACTTACTGCAACAAAATGCTGTTTGCGGATCGACTCGCAAAGTTAAAATTGTTCACGGAAATCTGCACATGTACTCCAGAATTACCTCCAAATACGTTAATGCAGAGGAAACGTGAGGTTGAAGGTTGAGAGAAGCAAATACTGTTTATACCAGACAGTCAGAGTGGAATCACTGACAAAATTTTGCAAGAAACGACTCATTAAATATTTTCAATTTTTTAAAACAACAAATCTGGCTATTCACAAAAACAAATTCCATAGACAAAATGACATATCTCGTAATATTCTCGTGGCCCCTACTGTTTCACGAACATAATTTGCCAAAGTGATGATGTCAATTTATTTAATGCTATAAGGGAAAAACAGATGGCGTGAAGATGCACAGGTCGTTGTTACCTAACTTGGCGATCTATACATGGAACATGTGCCATATAGTAGTGTCTTCCGTGAACATTAAAACCCCTCCACCTACAGTGAGTAGCACTCTCTATCAAAGCGACGCTCCCTGGCGACTATTTGCGCCACTCGGCACTTGCAGCAGCCGGAGAGATGGCTTTCTCTTTCGTGACGTGCAGAAGTGCGGAACTAGCAAGCAGTATAGGCCGCCTCTAGTGGCTTTGGTAATAGATAGGTTTCCTTCTGTATCGCCGAGGCATGAAGTCGTACACCTGTATCAAGGGCGGCCGAAATTTCAGCTCGTGAGCCATATCCGGGCATGAGTGCTACAGTGCTCAGCCTAGCTACACACTTCCCCCACCACCAGAGCATGTTAGCTGAGAGTGAGAGGAGGGAAATGGAAAACGCGCCGCATTTAAATAGCAATGCAATCGCAATGCATATGACTTGGATTCGTATTCCACACGTCTCGACAACACATATGACAAACAGATATTTTTCGGTAGTTTTGAATGCTGAATACATTGTATAATTTCTGTGTAGTACAAACTGTTGGCATACAGACACATGAGGACAATTTCGCAGATTTTTGCAGTCAGGTTCCCACGTAATCATGACTTAATTTCATCACTGAAGAAAGGTCTTTCCCACACATATGGTTTATCGACATATTGCAGCACTCTTGTAACGGCGTTATGGAGATGTGGAAATTTTATCTGATGAAAACTATCTAGACATTTGGCTTCAAAATGGGATTTCCATTGCTAATCCATCAGTTACACCTGCACGTACACGGGATGTTTTCAACTGAAACAGCAAATGATCACGAAAACTGTACGAAAAGAGATGTGAGATTGGCAGTATCCTCAAAACTTTCAGAAAACTGCATTTATAATTCTTTCAAGGCCATGATGAATTCTCCAAACCTCGCCAAAGATATGTGAGATTGGCAGTGTTCTCAAAACTTTCAGAAAACTGCATTTTTAATTCTTTCAAGGCAATAATGAATTCTCCAAACCTCACCAGTGAGCTCAGGGAAATGAACGGCGCTTTTTGTCAGAATTTTTCCCTTTCATAATGCGATTATCTTGTTCAATCAATCCCCACGATATCAGTAATTAGTTGTTTATCACTTTCCAGTGTCTTATTGTGGGCAGCCTGAAGTCAAGTCCACTTAAAACGAGAGGTCCGCAATCCATTCCAGATGTTCTAATTTTCGTTCCTGCACTCCTTTTTCCTTCATAAATTGGTCGATAGCGGATTTTAAATCGAAAAATCGTTTCAGGTGTGTATCACATGTCTTAACCAACGTACTTTGCAGTATATGTGTAGAGTCTCTGTACACTTCGTTCAGTTCCATCCAAACTTCATAATTCCTACCACAAATTTCTTCACACGATTCATGACTGCTAATTTAACGCAAAGCGCTTCTTGATGTACGGAACAATGAACCCTGTCTAACGATCGTTGTAATTTGTTGTTCTCTCATTCTCAACTAAATCTTTAAATTCTCTCTGCGTAGTATCGCTATGTCGTTGCGTAGAAAATTTGCAGTATTCGTCACTTGAGTGACTGCATAACAAATGCTAAGAATTCTCATCTCACTTTTGCCGTTCCAATTCAGTTCTAAAGGCCTGTGATGACAGATCGCTATACAGCCTCTTTCTGTGCAAATAGCTACTGGACTTGTGAAGACTTACCAGGAACAAACAGTGAAGGGTTAACACCGCTGACACCACGATTCTTCCGAACGGACCAAACTTGCCCCGACCAAACAGTGCTACTCCACAACACAAAATGAAATGTCGTCCTAAACCAAGCATTCGCTCGTGCGTAGCCCGCACACCCAGCTCGCGAACCGTTTGGCATGTCATGGCCGACCCCGATGTAAGTGTTGGAATGACGGACTTAACATCGTGCCCTCGTGGCAAATGGAGTGAAGCTGCGTACTGTTCAGCGTTCTCTAAGTAGCTCGAATGCTTCAAGTATTTTGCTCAGCTGGTCGAACGTTGTAAGTATCACGTAGAATTCTTACCGTCTGCCAGCTGTAATGAGAGTTTGTTTCTTGTAGGGGCCAGCAAGGTGTTTACTTGTTTCGCGCTGTGTTTAGTATGTGTTTGTGTTCCTACTCGATCATGTATCACATGTTCTGAAATGCGTTGGTTCCATGGTGAGTCGTTTATCAGTGACCCATTGTTAATGATTATTGATATGTGTTGTGTTTGTTTTGCGTGCTAACCGCGTGTGTGATTAGTTACTGATACCTGTCAGTCTCGTGTTTTGCACCAGTGAGCGTGTATGTTTCTAACAGGTTTCGGGATCACCACTGCGGAAATTGCTTTTCGTTTGTTGGCGAGGTTTCCAGAATGATGCGCCGCTCCTAATGGCACTAGTTTTGCCATGTGTGGGAACTGTTATTCCCGATTCTTGGTACTCTCTGCTGTACAAAGAGAGTTGAGTTGCGCTGTCTGATGGAAATGCTATATTGGAATATTGTAACAGAGGCTACACCAGTCACATAGTGATTTCAGTCATGTACAACAAAGCCTGCACAGAGTGAGATACTGTAGCGTACGCTTCTGAAATCTGGAATCTTTTAAATTTTTCTCCCCGCTGTCACATGGTATGGTAACTTGGTAACGAAATGCGAAAGTACTGACTAGCTTCGATCATGTTCTATCAGCAACAGTTTAGGGTCTATTTCCTGCCACAGACACCTGTAAGATGTTTTCGAAGTGGTTTTGTTGTACGTTTGCACGGCATATACTTTCCTGTTCGATAATGTATGACCTATGATCAGTGGTTAGGGACACAAGTCCCGTGTCCGTTTCGTAGACAAAGTATGTATAACATGAGTTGCTTATAGTTTGTCTGGATGGTCTGTTGTATTAACTATTGTGTTTTCAGATCTTTGTGAGAACCTTTGACTTCTCAGGGTGACTCCATATCACCGTGGTATTGCACGAGTGGTGAATTTACTGAAGAGAAATTAAATTTTGCGCGTCATTCGAGAGGACCAACTAGAATGTTTCGCGTATGTACTGTGTGGAATCTTGACCAATTAAACTAAGATTGGAGGCATTACTCTCCGTTAGATGGTCACTCAGAGACGATGTCACAGGACATATGCTTTGCGAGAACTGTGTGCGGCAGAGTAGTAAACTTCACTGGCTGTGTTTTATTAATCTGTCATGATTTTGTTGATTGTCTGTTGTCGAACGAAAACTGCGTCTCTAGTTACGTCGTCGCCTTGTGTTCCCCTGTATTTCCGCTGAGTAGTCACGTCGCGCTTTGATATTACCCGTGTGCTGGAAACACGTCTGTGGATCTATTTCGAGTCGTCGGCCTGTGATGATCAGTGTGTGGTTTGAGGACTCCCTTTATGTGTTTACACTGGTTCTAAGGGACGAAGTAATTTTGGTTGTATTATGTGAACATTTCCTAAACTTGTCCGTGATGATTATTTTACGCACACGTGCAAATATATTAAGTTGTACCCGTGTGTTGTGTAAGTAGCAACAGAACGGACATGCGTCCGTTCTCGATATTGTGCACTTTCCTCATTGGATGTCTTAAGGCAGTTACTACTAAGGCAACCGCCATATGCTGAGTTTTACAGTTAGTGTTCATCAGACTAGTATCTCTTTAGTTATACAGAGGTTAAGTCACTGCTATAAACAGCAACTTGGATTTGGCTACGTCTAGTGCCGATTACATGAGTGATATTTTATCAAAAGTGGCTATTGGCATAGCTGTGTGACGTTACGCTTAAGAAACAGAGACAACTCTAGCTTAAACAGCTCTGCGTGTAGCTTAGAGAGCGCTCCCTACTGCTTCTACTAAAGTCCAGTAACTTCCGTTACTAGCTGGACATATGCTAAAATCCACTGAAGCGCGAAAGAGTGCGTATTCAAATACAGAGATAAGAAAACAGGCACAATACAGCGCTGCTGTCGGCAACGCCTATGTAAGACAACAAGTGTCTGGCGCAGTTGTTACATCAGTTACTGAAGCTACAATGGCAGGTTATCAAGATTTAATTGCGTCTGAACGTGGTGTTATAGTCGGCGCACGAGCGATGGGACGCAGCGTGTCAGAGGTACCTACGAAGTCGGGATTTTACCGTACGACCATTTCAAGAGTGTACAGTAAGTATCGGGAATCCGGTAAAACATCAAATCTCCGACATCAATGCCGCCGGAAAAAGAGCCTGCAACAACGGGACCAACGACGACTGAAGAGAATGGTTCAACGTGACACAAGTGCAACCCTTCCGCAAATTGCTGCAGATTTCAATGATGGGCCATCAACAAGTGTCAGCGTGCGAACCATTCGAAGAAACATCGTCAATATGGTCTTTCGGAGCCGAATGCCCACTCGTGTACCTTTGATAACTGCACGACACTCGGCTATACGTCTCACCTGTGGCCGTCAATACCAACATTGGACTGTTTTTGTCTGGTGGGACTAGTCTCGTTTCAAATTGTATCTAGCGGATGGAGGTGTACGGGTATGGCGAGAAAGTTGGTAAAGCTTCTGTAATTGTGTGGGTCGTGTGCAGTTAGAGTTTTATGGGACCCCTGACACGTCTAGACACGACTCTGACAGGTGACACGTATGTAAGCGTCCTGTCTGATCACCTGCATCCATTCATGTCCACTGTGCACTCCAGCGGGACAATTCGAAACCCCACACGTCCAGAATTCCTACAGAGTGGCTCCAGGAACACTATTCTGAGTTTAAACACTTCCGCTGATCACCAAACTCCCCAGATATGAACATTATTGAGCATATCTGGGAAGCCTTGCAACGTGCTGTTCAGAAGAGATCTGCAGCCCCTCGTACTCTTACGGATTAATGGACAGCCCTGCAGCATTCATGGTGTCAGTTCCCTCCAGCACTACTTTAGACATTAGTCGAGTCCATGCTATGTTGTGTTGCGGCAGATGTACGTGCTCGCAGGGGCCCTACACGATATTAGGCAGGTGTACCAGTTTCTTTGGCCCTTCAGTGTATGTTAATTATGGTAATTTCTTCGTTGTGAATGTTGTTTCTTAATCCTTTGTTGTGAATGTTATTTCTTAGTCGTAGTGCGTGTTGCGGCATATTTAATATTTACTGAGGCCAGAACTATTGAAATCGCTGTGTAATGATTAATCATTCAAGGTCTAGTGCATTTGTCGACTGAACCTTTTGTTGTGGTTCTACATTTGTTTAGCCAGTGGTGTTGTTGGCTGAAGTGAGAACAAGGCGTTATTCAGATTTGTTTCAGAACGAGAGTGCTTCCGTTTGCCATTGGTCTCTCACTCTCGGCAATAGAGGGGTGCATGCCATTGTCGCCAGCAACGTCGCGATGGCCCAGGTGGATCAACTTCCCAAATCTGGCACCTGGTTCGCTGCAAGAATGTCGAGTGTTCCAAGTTAGCATCGCATCCGGGGATTTGTTAGTTGTACTTAAAAAGAATTAAAAAATAAATTTGTGTTCACCCAATGGAACCTCAGCCGCAAACAATGCAGCGCTGCACTGCCTTGCCACGTCCCTGTCGTTTGAGAACACCTTGAAGCCAAAGGCACTGTATCCACCAAGTTGAAAGCAACGTTCCTCTATCGGTACGTGGATGATATGTTTGTGATGAGGCCAAATGGAGCGGAAAAACCTGAAGAACTCCTGGAACATTTTAACTCTATGCATCTCAATATAAAATGCACGCTGGAACTTGAAAATGCGGGGCCAGCTGCTATTCATATACTTGTCATTTACGAGAAGACCGAATCAGGTTTCCTACCATTAGGAAAAGTTGGTGCACTCGGCGACTGTGATATGATTTAAAAATTATAGAGCTCAGCAGTCAGTCGTGCTTTCTTTTTGCAGGTTTTATTTGGCAGATACAGATATCGACTAGTGCCTAGCCACTATCAATGCACAACTTTCTAGTCTTGGTACATGTCAGTTCCCTGTTGTTGCCCGAACAACAGGGAATTGACATGTACCGAGACTAGAAAATAGTGCATTGATAATGGCTAGGCACTAGCCGAAATCTGGATCTGCCAAATAAAACCGGCAAAAAAAAAAAGGACAACTTATTGCTGCGCTCTATGATTTATAGAAGATCGAATGTTTCTCTGGGGTCACAGTGTGTATAGAAAACTTACACACTCTAGCCTCTATGCCCATGCTTCCAGCAACCACCATACTGCACAAAGAATTTCGTTGCTAAAGACTCTGATGAATAGAGCTCGAACACTTTCAGAGAGCCTCGCCGAAGAATTACAACGCCTACATATAGTGTTCCGAAGGAAGACAAAATAACGAACACCTGAGAAAGAGACTCAGACAAAGTGAGAGAAGCCAAGAAAAGCTAATCTAAATTTCATTGGTCCAATATTGGAAAAGATCGGTAGATTCTTACGGAATCCAGAGTATTTCGCTCCCGTCAACTAAGATTAAGACGATCGATATCTCCGAAAGCCGGGCACTTATGGCATTCCATGCGAATGTGGTATGTTTCATGAGAGGCAAACTATCAGAACAGTCTAGGAGATATGCCAGGAACGTCAGCGATACACGCGACTAAACCGAACAAGCAGCCGAGCTGTGCTTCGGAATATAAGCATGAAATGAAATATGATGAGAACAGTATCGTGGTGCGAACGCCGAGTTTCTGGCACAGCACGATTAAGTAGTCTATCGAAATAAAGATGTCAGAATACTTAATAAACAGAGATGGAGGTTTCAATTTAAATGACGCTTGGGGTCCAGTAACCAGTTCTTTAAGTTATCGCCGCCCATCACATCAACCAGAGATGGGAAACGCTGCGAGAATTTGCGTTTCACAGAAAATCGGTGCAGGTACTGGAAACAAAAAGAGCATCACGGGCCGCAGTCGGCGTTGGGAACCGATCTCAATTACAGTATTATTATAATATAGATTATAATTCTCCCCCCCCCCCCCCCACCCCCCGCAGGCCATGAACCATGGACACCTTGCTATTGGTGGGGAGGCTTGCGTGCCTCAGCAATACAGATAGCCGTATCGTAGGTGCAAACACAACGGAGGGGTATTTGTTGAGAGGTCAGACAAACGTGTGAAATAGTGAATGTAGCAGAGGATCAAGTAGGTAAAAAGATGAGGGCTAATACAAATCCGTGGGTAACAGAAGAGATATTGAATTTAATTGATGAAAGCAGAAAATATAAAAATGCAGTAATGAAGCAGGGAAAAAGGAATGCAAGCGTCTCAAAAATGAAGTCGACAGGAAGTGCAAAATGGCTAAGCAAGGATGGCTAGAGGATGTAGAGGCGCATATCACTAGGGGTGAGATAGGTACTGCCTACAGGAAAATTAAAGAGACCTTTGGAGAAAAGAGAACCACTTGCATGAATATCAAGAGCTCAGATGGAACCCCAGTTCTAAGCAAAGAAGGGAAAGCAGAAAGGTGGAAGTAGTATATAGAGGGTCTATACAATGGCGATGCTCTTGAGGACAATATTATAGAAATGGAAGAGAATGTCGGCGAAGATGAAATAGGAGAATGATACTGCGCGAAGAGTTTGACAATGCACAGAAAGACCTAAGTCTAAACAAGCCCCCGGGAGTAGACATCATTCCATTAGAACTACTGACAGCCTTGGGAGAGCCACGCCTAACAAAACTCTACCATCTAGTGAGCAAGATGCATGAGACAGGCGAAATACCCTCAGACTTCCAGAAGAATATAATAATCCCAATTCCAAAGAAAGCAGGTGTTGACAGATGTGAAAACTGCCGAACTATCAGTATAATAAGCCACGGCTGCAAAATACTAACACGAATTCTTTACAGACGGATAGAAAAACTGGTGGAAGCCGACCCTGGGTAAGATCAGTTTGGATCCCGTAGAAATGATGGAACACGTGAGGCAGTACTGACCCTACGACTTATCTTAGAAGAAAGATTAAGGAAAGGCAAACCTACGTTTCTAGCATTTGTAGACTTAGAGAAAGCTTTTAACAATGTTGACTGGAATACTGTCTTTCTGAAGGTGGCAGGGGTAAAGTACAGGGAGCGAAAGGCTATTTACATTTTGTACAGAAACCAGATGGCAGTTATAAAAGTCGAGGGGCATGAAAGGGAAGCAGTGATTGAGAAGGGAGTGAGACAGGGTTGTAACCTATCCCCGATGCTATTCAATCTGTATATTGAGCAAGCAATAAAGGAAACAAAAGAAGAATTCAGAGTAGGAATTAAAATCCATGGAGAAGAAATGAAATCTTTGAGGTTCGCCGATAACATTGTAATTCTGTCAGAGACAGCAAAGGACCTGGAAGAGCAGCTGAACGGAATGGACAGTTTCTTGATAGGAGGCTATAAGATGAACATCAACAAAAGCAAAACGAGGATAACGCAATGTAGTCGAATTAAATCGGGTGATGCTGTGGGAATTAGATTAGGAAATGAGACAATTAAAGTATTAAATGCGTTTTGCTATTTGGGGAGTAAAAGTAACTGATGGTGGTCGAAGTAGAGAGGATATAAAACGTAGACTGGCAATGGCAAGGAAAGCGTTTCTGAAGAAGAGAAATTTGTTAACATCGAGTATAGATTTAAGTGTGAGGAAGTCGTTTCTGAAAGTATTTGTATGGAGTGTAGCCATGTATGGAAGTGAAGCGTGGACGATAAATAGTTTAGACAAGAAGAGAATAGAAGCTTTCGAAATGTGGTGCTACAGAAGAATGCTGAAGATTGGGTGGGTAGATCACATAACTAACGAGGAGGTATTGAACAGAATTGGAGAGAAAAGATATTTGTGGCACAATTTGACTATAAGAAGGGATAGGTTGGTAGGGCATGTTTTGAGGCATCAATGGATCACCAATTTAGTATTAGAGGGCACCGTGGTGGGTAAAAATCGTAGAGGGAGACCAAGAGATGAATACACTAAACAGATTCAGAAGGATTTAGTTTGCAGTAGGTAGTGGGAGATGAAGAAGCTTACACAGGAGAGAGTAGAACGGAGAGCTGCTTCAAACCCGTCTCTGGAATGAAGACCACAACAACAACGGATAATAATTTATTTCATAGTACGGTTGAAGGCCGGCAGCGAGTACTCAGACTTCATAGCACGCGAAGAAGGCTGCTGGTAGAGGGCTCGGAAGCCCAGAGTAGAATGAATCTGGCAGGGGCTCAATGCTGTCGCCTCCGTTTTAACACTCCACATTCGGCGCAGTGTAGCCCTTTTCTGACGTTAACAGATTCCGTGAAAGCAGATTCCTAGAAAGCAGAGCCCGAAGGCTGCATATGGCCACGCAGGGCGGTGGCGAATTTCCGGCACGTGTCACCGCTGTTGTGGCAGGCGCGGCGTGAAGAGGTGCAGGGAGGATCGTGCTCCTTCTCCTGCCAAATGCCTCGGTCGTCACAAACACGCCCTACAGGAGGTCCCACTTTCACACGGAAACTTTCACTCTCGGGCGCGCACTGTGCCTCCCTCTCAACAAGACTCGCGATTACAGCTCTTCTCACAAGGGACCCTCCCCATCGCACCCCCTTCAGATTTAGTTATAAGTTGACACAGTGGATAGGCATTGAAAAACTGAACACAGATCAATCGAGTAAGCAGGAAGAAGTTGTGTGGAACTATGAAAAAAATAAGAAAATATACAAACTGAGTAGCCCATGCGCAAGATAGGCAACACCAAGGAGAGGGTGAGCTCAGGAGCGCCTTGGACCCGTTGTTAGCGTGTGGAGCTGCGGAACGAGAGGTCCCTGGTTCAAGTCTTCCAATGCGTGAAAATTTTATTTTCGCAAAGTTATGATCTGTCCGTTCGTTCACTGACGTCCCTGTTCACCGTAATAAGTTAAGTGTCTGTGTTTTGCGACCGCACCGCAAAACCGTGCGATTAATAGACGAAAGGACGTGCCTCTCCAATGGGAACCGAAAACATTTGATCGCAAGGTCATAGGTCGACTGATTCATCCACAGGAAAACACGTCTGATATATTCTATACGACACTGGTGACGGCATGTGCGTCACATCACAGGAATATATTGTCGACCCACCTACCTTGTAGACTTGGCGAATGGGTAAAAAGATTCTTCTACGTTGCCCGATTTAGGTTTTCTTGTGGATGTGATAATCACGCCCAAAAACGTGACGAAAACATAAGAGTTTGTCACATAAACTGCAACAAATGAATGCACAGTTTCACAGTCGCACCGTTTTCCCTGTGCTCTGTCAAAATGTATGTTTTTAACGTTTTCAAATTTTTCCGTGTGTAGACCGTCAAATCCTGCACATGTCCAAGCAAATCTGAACATGTCCTGGAATTTTGGAGAGCGAAGCTGATTATACAAAAAATTAAACTTTTGACTCGAGGGAAGGCTTGAATCAAGGATCTCTCATTCCGCAGCTGCTCACGCTAACTACGTGACCACAGCGCTTATGAGGTTACACTATCCTTGATGCTGCCTATCTTGCGCATGGACTACTCAGTTTATATATTTTGCATATTTTTTTCATACTTCCACACAACTTCTTCCTGCTTTCTCGACTGATCTGTGTTCAGTTTTTCATGGCCTATCCACTGTGCCAACTTATAACTAAATCTGAGGGGGGTGCGATGGGGAGGTTCCCTTGTCAGCAACTCCACCACATGTTAACATCGAGTATAGATTTTTTTTTCTTTTTCTTTGAATCTCCCTCAGCTTCTAACAACTGATTTAAAGGTTATTTTAATGAAAACCATACAGCGTGAGCATAAAGTCATTCCATAATTACAAAAATTTAATTCTAAAGGTCTACGCAGGCAATGGATATAAATATGGAAACAACAGCGAAAAATGCATGCTTGAATATAAATGGAGGATCTAGGCAAACTATCAGCTTGCGCTGTTGCATTTGACCATTAACGGCACCGATGCCTTGTCCTCATTATTCTGCAAGTATCACTCGTGGTCACAACAGAATTGTGTGTAGCTGCGAGTGCATTACGTCGGAAGGTAACTGAACTCTCGGTGCTAGTATGGTGCTTCCGTAGTCAAGGCAGCCAAAGTGTTTGGTGGTTCAACAGCCACCATACGGAGCACTTATACCACGTACAAGTAAAACGGAAAAACAACATCCCTGAAGTCACAACGCGGACGAAACTGTGTATTGTTCGTGACAGACAGTCGTTGAAGAGGATTGTGACGAAAGGTTGCCCGACGACAGGTACAAAAGTCACTGCAGAACTAAAACTTGCACTCGCGAACCCTGTCAGCACCACAACAAAACGAAGGGAGCTCCATAAGCAGGAAACTGCAGGGCGAGCACGAATTCCAAAACCACTCATAAGTGCCGGTCGTGGTGGTCTCGCGGTTCTAGGCGCTCAGTCCGGAACCGCGCGACTGCTACGGTCGCAGGTTCGAATCCTGCCTCGGGCATGGATGTGTGTGATGTCTTTAGGTTAGTTAGGTTTAGGTAGTTCTAAGTTCTAGGGGACTGATGACCACAGATGTTAAGTCCCATAGTGCTCAGAGCCATTTGAACCATTGTTTTGAACCACTCATAAGTGATGCAAATGCCCGTAACAGGAAAACATGGTGCCGAAGCCCTAAAACTTGCACTATGGGTCAATAAAAAATATCCATTTGGTCGAACGAGTCATGTTTCACTCTCATTCCAGCTTCCGCTGTCGTTCACGTCTCAAGAGTGGTTGGTGGCAGCAGTTCGTTCATGATTTGGGCAGCCATATCGTGATGTTCCATCGGCTCCTTGGCCTCTATGCAAAGTCACATAACAGCGAAGGATTGCGTGATAAGTTTGGCTGATCAGTTCCAGCCTATGGTACAATATTTGTATTCCAATTGTGACGTCGTGTTCCTACATAACCATGTTGACACATCCACGATCGTCCAGGACTGGTTTTGTGAGCACGAGGATGAATTTGTCGCATCTCTAATAGCGACTAAAATCAACAGATCTCAATGTTATTGAGCCCTTGTAGTCTACTTTGGAGAGAAGTGTCGAGATACCTATACACTTCCATCATTGCTGCCTGAATTTGCGTCTATTTTGGAGGAAGAATGGTACACGAGTCCACTGAAAACCGTACATAACTTGCATTTATCTATTCCGAGACGAATGGAAGCTGTTCATAACGCCAACGATTTTTATGCACCGTATTAGGCATCATCATGTGTCGTGTTTTCGGTGTTCTCATATTTTTGTCCACCCTCCCATACTAGACACAGTTGGTCGACCGGTGTGGTCGAGCCGTTCTAGGCGCTTCAGTCTGGAACCGCGCGACCGCTTCGGTCGCAGGTTCGAATTGGCTTGGTTCAAATGGCTCTGAGCACTATGGGACTTAACTTCTGTGGTCATCAGTCCCCTAGAACTTAGAACTACTTAAACCTAACTAACCTAAGGACATCGCACACATCCATGCCCGAGGCAGGATTCGAACCTGCGACCGTAGCAGTCACGCGGTTCCGGACTGAGCGCCTCAACCGCGAGACCACCGCGGTCGGGCAGTTTCGAATTCTGCATCGGTCATGGATGTGTGTGATGTCCTTAGGTTAATTAGGTTTAAGTAGTGCTAAGTTCTAGGGGACTGATGACCTCAGATATTAAGGGGGGTAGGACGTCAAACGGGCCGTCTTGGAGCAGGAGAGACACCACAGGACATTTTAATTCCCACTGTGTACACGTTTACGAATAAATTCATAAGACTTTGTCAGCATCACCAGGAAGGATTCAGGATTCACACTCATAGCAGTGGAAGTTCAAAAACATTAAAAAATAATTTTTTTTACATGTGAACTTACATCATTTTTTTCACTTACTGTTGGCTGCGTTTGTTGCTACAGGTACACGTTTCTTCATAAGTAAGAGAGATTTTTCGATGAATTTTGCACAGCATGCAAATCATTCTTACAGGTGTATGAAACTCTAGAAAGTATTTAATTTGTGAATAAATGAATGTGCTGATACATTTTAAACTTCGTGTTTAGAAAAAACTCAAATTTTATAGTTAATTATATCAATTATTACCACAGTTTTCAACAGATTTGGAAAATTCTAGAGTTTCATACACCTGTAAGTATGGTTTGTATGCTGTGTAAAATTCATCGAAGAATCTCCCTTACTTATAAAGAAAAGTGTACCTATAACAACAAATGCAGCCAATGGTAAGTGGAAAAATGTCAACTTTTAAATGTAGAAAAAAATAATTATTTTCTTACATTTTTAAACTTCCACTGCTATGAGTGTAAATCCTGAATCCTTTCCGGCCATTCTGACAAAGCTTTATGAATTTATTCGTAAAAGTATAGACGGTGCAAATTAAAATGTCCTCTGGTACCTCTCCTGCTCCAAGTCGTCCCGTTTGACGTCCTACTCCCCGTCCCATAGTTCTCAGAGCCATTTGAACCATGGACACACTTCCACATACCAACACATTAACTCATGTAGTTCTTATGGACACACTTTTAATTTGCGCTGATGGCAAGATTTGTTTTCCCTTTCAGGTTGGAGTGTTGCTGCCAAAATTTTGTCTATGTATGGGAAAGTGCAATGTGTTTTGTGGTTTCTTGAAACATGGGCGCTTGGTTCAGTGACAGTTGCGAAGCGTCTATGGCCGAGATTCGCCAAGTGTGCAGAGCATCCAAGGATGGTATGAGAAGTATAAAGGCGCTAGCAGTGTAGGTGACAAGCAAATGAGTGACAGTCCTGTTAAACCGTTCGTGCAGCAGTTCTTACCTCCAGAGAACCAGGCATACCACAGAGGACAACAGTGAAGACTTGACACAAACGGCTACACTTCTTTGGGTACAGACTACAGCTTTGCAGATGATGGGCCCAGTTTGTTAGGAGCACGTGGGAACAAATTGATGCAGCCAATCACTACCTCAATAAAGTTTGTTTTTCAAATGAAGCAGATTTTCATGTTTCCGGGAAAGTAAACAGGTACAATGACAGCATCTAGGAGTCGGAGACCAAACATATCGTGGTACAGTAGATACGGTACAGCCTGAAAGAGAATTTGAGGTGTGGCTCAATGCATAACACAAACGTTCTTTTTTCACTGATCATACAATTAGGGTAACAGTTTATCTGGACATGCTGCGACTTTACGTTGCACCTGAATCACAGGAACTTCAGACATATGTAGCGTTTCAAGAAGATGGTGCATTGCCACAGTAGAGGTTCGCCAGATATTGGATGGAACCTCTCCTGACAGATGGAGTGGTAGAAAAGACTGAACATCATGCGCATCACGTTCACCAAACATCACCTCTCTTGGATTTTTTGGGAGATTACGTCAAGGAAAATTTATTCCTTTCGCCAGTTGCTGATATACAAATCCTTACTGCACGGAAACGAGATGCTGTGGAGGCTGTGACGGAAGACCGTTGGCAAAGACGTCGACAGAAATTGAGTACTGCCTTAACGTTGTAACGTTCTTTTAAAAACGCAATAATAAACTTTACGAATACGTTGAATGAATGTCTGTATGGCGGGATTGGTACTGAGCTCGAATTATCGTGTGGCGTGTTGTAACTGCAAGTTGTGTGTTTACTGTGTTATTGTTAGCAACTCCCAATACTAATAAAGAAATACAGTCACTGCAAAATACATTCAGCCCCTTAGGCACTAAAATACATTCAGCCCCTTAGGCACTGAATACTCTGGCCCTGTTCAAAACTGCTAACTTTGGTCCCTGTACATATAACGAATAAATTAAATTGTCTTAGCTCTAGACCAGCAACGGAGTAACGCGATTATTCTGGTCTCACAAAAATTGTAAATGCTAGCTACAGGCTCAGCAATGTACAATGATGGCCATAATACTTGAAACGCACATGAAATTCTTTTGGCTGATAAACGAGAACATTTAAGAACAACTTCTTTAAAAAGTGTGACCTGGACAGAGAAGCGGTACTAAGCAGATTGATTTCAGTGGCAGATTTCTCGATTTTATTATGTATATTTTCAACCTTTCCCACTCATACGTAACTAATTTCTTCTGTCTTATATACTTGCCATCGTATGTGTACTTCACTGTCGGAATCTGGACGTCTCCAAACAGTTACTGAGCGCGTAGATCTCTCAGTTACTACTTACAATTGACTGCATTTTCTAAACATTTTATTTTTAATTTCTATCGTGATCTGATCATTTGCAAAAATCAGTGTGTGCATATATCTTGCATTTCTACTAAAATTAACTCATGACACTTTACATAGGCCTATATATTTTTTCCCAGTTGTTAGCAATAAGGAACTCGTTTTTTGAAAACTTGTGTTTTAACTGGCCTCGAGTTGAGTTCAAACGTACAGCGTCTTAGAAAGGTTCTTTTCTTATTTTATATAAAAAATAGGAATTATATTCTGAATAACACAAAAAATCAAACACACATGTTCTTAGAACAATAGCGAAATGCGTACATCAGTCCCCGAAGTTATCAATCATATTTAAAACTGTGCGAAATATCACATTTAGAGAGGCACACACACACACACACACACACACACACACACACACACACACGACACAAACGCAACAGTCATATCTAATTCCAACTTTTGAGACAAATGTCACTAATAATTTACAAATATCTAATTTTTTTTTCTCCATCCTCAATTTTGTTTTGGAGGCTTTATGTAAGAAATCACGAAGTTATTAAATACTTCCCTTATGTGGTTAAGCATTTAGAGATATTTTCTTTTCATAACTGTTACACATACACCTCAAAAAAATGTGTGTGAAATCTTATGGGACTTAACTGCTAAGGTCTTCAGTCCCTAAGCTTACACACTACTTAAACCTAAATTATCCTGAGGACAAACACACACACCCATGCCTGAGGGAGTACTCGAACCTCCGCTGGGACCAGCCGCACAGTCTATGACTGCAGCTCCCCACACGGCTCGGCAACTCCCGCGCGGCGGACACATACACCTTCTAATAATATATTTATAATATCAAGTAGTGAAGCACTAAGGGTAATTTTTAAAATTTTTTTTTAGGTTCTTATCTTCTGCACTTTGCTGGTGCATTACTTTCTCTTTTCTCTTTCTTAACTGTCATCTTTCGCACTCACTAACACGTATCTCACAAAAGCATCTGTAGGTGTTATTTGTTTGAATTTGTGCACGGCCTGGGACCCACAGGGGAGCGAGCACTTTTGGAGGTGTGTCCACCACTGGGAGAAAGAAACGCAGCAGCGGACATTCTCTTAAGGTACAGAAGAGAAACGGAATTCGCTGCGGTAGCGCTGGAGTGGGTGGTTGGGAAAGAGAAAGTAAAGGGGAAAGCAGGAGGGCAGAGGGTGGGACAGGGGGGAGGGGGGGTGTACAGGCGTGCTACGGTGACGGCGCCGGCCGGCCGGCATCTGTTCTTTTTCTGCGCGCGCAGGCAGCCGCGTTACGGCGTGGCGTGGCGCTACGATCGCCCACCCTCGCGAAAGGATTTACGCCCACGCTGCCTCGCGCTAGCACACGTGTGCACTGTTACTTTCGCTGCGGCTAACACGTATTAATTTAAAATTACGCAACGCCGTTTCCTTGCTTCCTCACTCAGGCGTAAGTTTTACCGCTACGATCCCTAATCCCTTTTTCCCATTTATTCTATTTTTGTTTTGTTTTATTTTAGCGTATTAAATCTGACGATTTTTATGACTAGTCGCCCAGATTTCCCAGTGCGTCTGTGCGACCATTTCCGGAAGACGGAGAAGCGCGCAGGCGCTGGATGGAATCCACCTGACGGATCAACGGCGAGGGCTGGTGTGCCGACCAGCTTGGTTGTGTTTTTTAATCGGTTTCTCACATACGACTAGGTGAATACGCGGCTGGAACCCACATTCCGCTTCAGTATGTCGACCCAAGACGGGGGATGGTCCATTCCATGACCGGCCACGGGCCGTATCCGGTACATTCAATCCGTATGGGACTAACTAACGATGAAGTATGCGTATGCGGAGAAACTGGGACACCAGAACATGTCACACTGCTGTTGAACACGCTAGCACAAGTGAGACCTATACAGATCATTGGACGAAGTTCAAAACCATCGTACAATATGTGTTAGATGAGTATGTGACGAGCAAGATCGTAAGAAATGGAAAAGCGCCACCGTGGTACAACAACCGAGTTAGAAAACTGCTGCGGAAGCAAAGGGAACACCACAGCAAACATAAACACAGCTAAAGCCATGCAGACAAACAAAAATTACGCGAGGATGTAGTGTGAAGAGGCTTATGCGAGAAGCGTTCAATGAATTCGAAAGTAAAGTTCTATGTACTGACTTGGCAGAATATCCTAAGAAATTTTGGTCTAATGTCAAAACGGTTGGTGGATCAATACAAAATGTCCACACACTCTGTGACCTAAATGGTACTGAAACAGAGGATGACAGACTAAAGGCCGAAATACTAAATGTCTTTTTCCAAAGCTGTTTCACAGAGGAAGACTGCATTGTAGTTCCTTCTCTAGATTGTCGCACAGATGACAAAATGGTAGATATCGAAATAGACAACAGAGGGATAGAGAAACAACTAAAATCGCTCTAAAGAGGAAAGGCCGCTGGACCTGATGGGATACCAGTTCGATTTTACACGGAGTACGTGAAGGAACTTGCCCCATTTTTGCAGCGGTGTACCGTAGTTCTCTAGAAGAGCGTTGCGTTCCAAAGGATTGGAAAAGGGCACAGGTCATCCCCGTTTTCAAGAAGGGACGTCGAAAAGATATGCAGAACTATAGACCTACATCTCTAACGTCTATCAGTTGTAGAATTTTGGAACACGTATTATGTTCGAGTATAACGACTTTTTTGGGGACTAGAAATCTACCCTGTATGAATTAGCATGGGTTTAGAAAAAGACGATCGTGTGAAACCCAGCTCGCGCTATTCGTCCACGAGACTCAGAGGGCCATAGACATGGGTTCCCAGGTAGATGCCGTGTTTCTTCACTTCCGCAAGGCGTTCGATACAGTTCCCCACAGTCGTTTAATGAACAAAGTAAGAGCATATGGACTATCAGACCAATTGTGTGATTGGATTGAAGAGTACATAGATAATAGAACTCAGCATGTCATTCTCAATGGAGGGAAGTCATCCGAAGTAAGAGTGATGTCAGGTGTGCCGCAGGGGAGTGTCGTAGGACTGTTGTATTCACAATATACATAAATGACCTTGAGGATGACATCGGAAGTTCACTGAGGCTTTCTGCGGATGATGCTGTGGTATATCGAGAGGTTGTAACAATGGAAAATTGTACTGAAATGCAGGAGGATCTGCAGCGAATTGACGCATGGTGCAGGGAATGGCAATAGAATCTCAATGTAGACAAGTGTAATGTGCCGCGAATAAATAGAAAGATAGATCCCTTATCATTTAGCTACAATATAGCAGGTCAGCAACTGGAAGCAGTTAATTTCATAAATTATCTGGGAGTACGCATTAGGAGTGATTTAAAATGGAATGATCATATAATGCTGATCGTCGGTAAAGCAGATGCCAGACTGAGATTCATTGGAAGAATCCTAAGGAAATGCAATCCCAAAACATAGGAAGTAGGTTACAGTACGCTTGTTCGCCCACTGCTTGAATACTGCTCAGCAGTGTGAGATCCGTACCAGAC
This sequence comes from Schistocerca serialis cubense, assembly GCF_023864345.2. Taxonomy (NCBI): domain Eukaryota; kingdom Metazoa; phylum Arthropoda; class Insecta; order Orthoptera; family Acrididae; genus Schistocerca; species Schistocerca serialis. Next base: position 66,631,439 of record NC_064642.1, read on the forward strand.
AGGGTTGATAGAAGAGGTAGAGAAGATCCAACGGAGAGCAGCGCTCTTCGTTACAGGATCATTTAGTAATCGCGAAAGCGTTACGGAGATGATAGATAAACTCCAGTGGAAGACTCTGCAGGAAAGACGCTCAGTAGCCCGGTACGGGCTTTTGTTGAAGTTTCGAGAACATATCTTCACCGAGGAGTCAAGCAGTATATTGCTCCCTCCTACGTATATCTCGCGAAGAGACCATGAGGATAAAATCAGAGAGATTAGAGCCCACACACAGGCATACCGACAATCCTTCTTTCCACGAACAATACGAGACTGGAATAGAAGGGAGAACCGATATAGAGGTACTCAAGGTACCCTCCGCCACACACCGTCAGGCGGCTTGCGGAGTATGGGTGTAGATGTAGAACGACAACGACATCGCCAGAATAATGCGTAATCCCGATGACTGGAACACAGTAAATAGCGTAGTCGATATTGTATCGAACACTCTGTACAAAGAATACAAGTGTCAAAACCCATTTGGAAGAAGGCGTAGACAAGCACAAACAACACAAGAAACCACATGGGAGGACACAAACACGACCACAGATTCCGAAACCGAGGAAGGAACACTAAGTAAACATGACTCAGAAGGGATCAACATGTAAGGGACCAAAACCAACAATGCATGACACTGCATGCCACAACACAGTCACAAACGACACAACAATCATAAAACAAATAAACACCGGCATCACATACTAAGACTGTAGTAATAAGGTGATGTCGTGTGGGAGGAGAAGGCTCAAACAACTTTTATTCCGAGGCTTCTCCTCCCCAGTGACATCCTGCATAGTGTTTAAAGTATACTGCACGCAAGCAGTAATGTATTGCTTGTCTTATTGTGTGCAGACAGTATATTCTTTTCTCTATTCAATGCTACAATCAATGAATTGTATGCATAAGAAATGTATTAAGTTATTTAAGGAATAATGCATTCAAGTAGCAATGAACTATATTCTATTTCTACTAACAAGTTACAAACATAAGTGTGTTTCTCATGTAAAATTCATGTATTCCATGTGTGAAGTGCTCAATCAGCTTTTAATCTGTATAATCTGTGTAAACATACATTAGCACAAGCCATTTCAGATGAGAATAGCTCGAGGTTGTACCGAGACTGAAATAGGTAGAAATACGCCATTATTAACCAACATGCTACTTAGACTGTATTACACATCCAAATACAGCGTATCACTTCCCTCTAAATACTACAAATTATTCTCACCTCACTTATTGTGCTACATTTCCTTTTTTTAAATTTTTCTTCAACATTTGCATTATATAAATTATATCCTCATCAACTAGGTACTAACAAATTATATGGAACCATTTTAACAATTGTTAAGCATTCAATTCGCTGTAACCTCAGAGAAATCTTTATATATTATGTTCTTTATATTATTAAAAAAAGCATCAACAACTGTATACCAATAAGATTGTGACAATGACAAGTCTTTGCTATTAGATTCAGAAGCATCCGACCCACCTTACGCTTCAAGGTGGTGGGCTACTCTGTACTGTTAATGAAATTAAATAAATAAATAAGTAATAATTCCGCTTCAGTTACACGATTCGAACACCTTTAGAAAAGGTTGTCACACTTGCATATAACATAACACTAGTCGGAGACAGATGGGGTACACTATTTCACTCCCAAGGGAAAATGGTGGCGTCAGCAAAGTGATATCACCACCCATTACTACTAACATTGCCAAATCACAAACAATATGGCGATCTCTTGGAGACACAGGGTAAGGGCAAGAACAAGAACAATACTTACAGTTATTTGTTGTTGTATGAGGCCAGCAGTGCAAAATATGTGTTTAATGACATGATTATTATGAATAATAGCCAGATACACTGCCATGTAAATTGTTTGTATTTTATATCGTTCACGATGAGCCCATTTCGCATATTTCTCTGTAAATGCGTAAGTGCGCGATGGTCTTAATATAATGGCCTTGTAACTATGATGTGAAAAGCTACAATACATCACTAGGTATTTTTACCCTACATGTAACATTGTTGCTGTCGTGTCCTGTCTTTGTTAGAATTATTACTTTCTCCTAGGTGTGCACTGGACATGTATGTCGGATTTTACTGGTTTCCATGTGTGCAACTTATCTGACAGCTAGGTTGACAATGGATCAGCGATATTACATGTTTACATAGTTACCATCATAAATAAGTGATATGAGAAATTCAGTCGTTTCTTATTATTTTTATAGGATTGGTTTGAATTTTGTTATTGCCTAGAGCTCGTTTTAGTTTTATCTGAGATTTTTAATTTACATTTTTTATTTTTTACTAATCATTTTGTTATTTTCTATGATTTATATTGGTGTTATCACTGTTACTGTGGATGCGTATAATTTAGCGCCTATGATTTATTACTTTACCCGTTGTCTTGATTCATAATGTGAATACAGTTCTCTATGTACTTTTGTGCTATAGGTCGGTTTGTTCGTCAGTATATTTCTCGGGTTGGTGTATGCATGTGAATATATCTCTATTTACTTGAGGACCAACGAAGCACTAGAAATCCACCGTATTATACAGAAGGGAAAATTCATGAACACAAATCACACCATGAAGAGTATAAAACAGAGACATAAGACCAACAAAATCCCTTGATATTTGCTTATTTTGAGAAGCACTTCAGAATATGTACGGTTAACAGTGTGCGCTGCGCGTCGAAAACAATTCGCCTCGTAGACAAGTTACTCCAATGTAATTTTGAAGTTATTTTTTGAGATGATACTCCACGACAGGAGCGCTTTTTATTTATTTATATTTTTTTATTCACAATCCGAGATACGAGAACAGTTCACGTCATACACGGAGAACTCAGCCTGAAGCTGCTGCTATGAAGACCCCACTCCCTCGCTCAGGCACAACAATAATCGCCCTGCGTACTTCTCCCCAGGCTGCTTTGTTAACGCCTCACATGGCGCCCTATCGATGTATTTCACTGCTCACCTCTGCCGCAAAAATTTTACATAGATTAAAACGTTTTACATTCTTCAACGACATGACAATTTAAGCACATAGAAATACTCTATAACATAATAGCAGAAAATGGAGAACAACAATTCCATAGATGAGAACCGCAGAATAGAAATAGACAGCAACACAAAACGTGCTTTGTTGTAATTCTGTTTAGTGCGAAAAGAAAAGAATACAGAAAGAAAAAAATTATACTGGCCTATTGTAGTATCTTCACAGTATCACGTTTTTTTTTTTGGTTAGCAAATTTGTTTTTAATGATTTCATTATGTAATCCTGGTTTTTAATTATTATTTCACTCGTTTGACACCGGATACAGTATACGGAAATTGTAACCAGTGGTGACAGGTCGCTAATAACAGCCAATTGGCTATAGCTGACAGTTTTTATTACGTTAGGCGCTTGTGGTGTAGCCCATCTTCAGACGGTCAAGTAACAAAGCTGACGAAATAATTTTAAACACAATCAATGTGCCATGCATTATTTCATCAAATTTGTTACCTACCATCTGATGATAACGCGCAACGAAATAAAAAATCTCAACTAATATCTGATGACCGTTATTAGCAACGTATCAGCATTGGTTGTAATTTTCATATACAATCTTTGATTAAAGAAAAAAACCATACATCACTAAGGAGTTACATAAACTGGTCACAAATTGATAATCATACAAGTTGTAAACTCTGGCGGCCGGTGGATGAATGAGTGACGCTGCAGGACGGTTTCACAGCGCAGATGGCAAGGATACTAAACAGAGGATTCGTCGATACCAGGGCGCAAAGTTTCGGCGAATTTCATTTTGTGTACTCTGATGGAGAGTAAGTATGCCTCGCAGACAGGCACGCCAACAGTATATGCAGATGTCCGAGTCTGAGAGAGGGTGTGTAGTTGGGCTAAAAGAAGTCGGCTGGAGCGGCGCCACTATTCGATGATGCTTGTGGGAATGGATGAGTCATGGCTGAACACGACTTCAAGAAGAAAGCGGCCAGCATAGGGAGGCGACAGAACGAGATGACCAATCAGTCGTCAGAGAGGCACATAGCATCAGATTTATCGTTAGTATCAACCAGACGGGCATCTGATGCTTCAGTGACCACAAAGACCATTAATGGACGGCTTACAGAAAGGGGCTGAACTCACCGTTCCCCTTGTGCCGACTACTATTGACCTCTGTATACCAACAAGCCAGTCTGCAGTGGTGTAAGGCACATTGGCCAGCAGTCACATGGACTGGAGTAGAACTGTCTTCTCTGATGAGTCCCGCCTTCGATTGAGCCCTGATGACCACCGTAAATGTGTCTAAAGACGCCCCGGACAGCGGGGAATATCACTATGACTGTCGCCATCCTTCGGCCCTACAACCAGTAGTGATGATTTCATAGCAGGACCCCTTTGGTTGTTATCCGCGGTAACCTCGCAGCACAAAGGCAATTCGACGAATGTTCTACGCTCCGTTTTGTTATCCCTCATGGCAAGCCATCCTGGGCATACATATCAGGAAGATAATGCACGCCCGCACACGGTTGGAGTTTCTACTGCTTGTCTTCGTGCTTGCCAAACCTACCTTAGCCAGCAAGATCGCAAGATATCTGCTCAGTTAAGAAACTTTGGAGCTCTATGGGCAGGACCCTCCAACCAGCTCGAAAACTTAACGATCTAACATGTCAGTTGAACAGAAATTTGCACGATTTCTCTCAGGAGGAAACCAACGACTCTACAATCAATACTACTACTACTACTACTACTACTACTACGTGATCAGGCCCAGTGGACCGCACACACCTCCTTCACTGTATTCTGTACATTGCTGCTATCCACCATCCGTTCACATCTATTGACTCTTGGTTTAAATCTTCATGGGGTCCATCCCTCCAACGCTTCTTGGGTCTCCCTGGCGGTCTCTTTCCTGTAGGTGTGAAATCCAGGAGCTTCCGAGGCCATCTGTGATCCTCCATCAGGGCCACATGGCCGGCCCACTGCATTCGTTTGGCTTTGGCAGTTTCTGCTATGTTGGACTGCTGGTATAGTTCCTCAAGCTCTTGGTTGTATCTGATTCTCCATTCCCCTGTATCTGCATGCAGAACCGGACCTGGCCGGCCGGTGTGGCCGTGCGGTTCTAGGCGCTTCAGTCTGGAACCGCGTGACCGCTACGGTTGCAGGTTCGAATCCTGCCTCGGGCATGGATGTGTTTGATGTCCTTAGGTTAGTTAGGTTTAATTAGTTCTAGGCGACTGATGACCTCAGAAGTTAAGTCGCATAGTGTTCAGAGCCATTTTTTTAGAACCGGACCGAAAATCTTCCGAAGCACTTTCCTCTAAAAAACAAAGAGCTTATGGAAGTCCTGTTTCCGGATACTCCACGTCTCACAGCCATATAGAACAACAGGCTGGATCTGGCCTTTGTACAGTCGAATCTTGAACTGTCTGGAGAGATATCTGGAGCGAAGCAGTTGTGCTAGGCTGTAATAAGATCGGTTTCCTGCTTATATTCTGGCATTGATCTCTGCTTCACATGACGAGTTCTCAGTGAAAAGTGCCCCTTGGTATTTGAATTCTTGCACTCTCTTGTAGGACTGGTCCCCAACCTGCAGTGATTGTAAATGATCAGCAGTCTGACAATGATCACGCGTCATAACGAGGCACTCTGTCTTGGCTTCGTTTATGTTTAGCCCAAATTTGCTGGCAGCCTCCTTTAGTGCTTTGGTCATTTGCTCCAACTCCTCTTCCAACCAAGAGAGTAAACAGATGTCGTCTGCATAGGCTAAGTGTGCCAGTCTCTTTTCTTCGATTTCAATCCCTTCCTTCTTTTGGAAGGTCTCGCGTACGTTCTTCTAGAGGGCAAAGTTGAACAGGATAGGGGACAACCCATCTCCTTGCCTGAGTCCTGTCACAATTTCAAACTTCTCAGTTACGCGATTTCCCATCTTCACCTTTGCACGTGTTTCGTTCACACAGATCTTTATCAGACTGATGAGTTCCTCTGCTATTCCAAACTCCCTTAAACAGTTGAGCAGGCTCTTGCGACGTATGCAATCATAGGCCTTCTTAAAATCAACGAATAAAATATGCAAATCTTTACCATATTCACCCAGTTTCTCAGTGAACTGCCGGAGACTGAAGATTTGACCGTCCTGGCCGGAAACCTCCCTGGTACTCCCCAACCACCGATTCTGACACTGGCTGAATTCTATGTATGAGGCAATTGGACAGGATCTTATAGCAGACGTTAAGCAGCGCGATTCCTCGATAGTTGTCACATTTCAGTTCGTTGCCCTTATTATGTATTGGGCAAATCAGAGCTGTTTTCCATTCTCCTGGTAGTTCTTCTTTGGTCCATATTGCCAGTATCAGTTGGTGTATTTTTTCTGCAAGTTTCTCTCCTCCTGCCAGGATCATTTCAGCCTGCATCCCATCCGCACCTGGACTCTTATTCTGTTTAAGGTGTCTGATTCTAGTTTTTATCTCATCCAGGGTAGGTGGGGGATAGTCTGCATCGGCTATAATTGGGTACTGGAAATCAAACTGCAGTTCGGGTTCATCACATTTTAGCAGCTGTCGAAAGTACTCTTTCCATCTCTCAGCTATGTCCCTATCGTTCTTCAGGATCTTATCATGGGAATCTTTGACAAGTTTCTGCTTGGCCTGGCGACTTTTACAGAGGTACTTCACCTTCAGAAACATTTTCCTAGTCTTTTGTCCTCTGAAGTCTGTTTCTGCTTCAATGATGATATTCCTTACGTATTTCCTCTTTGCTCTTCTCAGAATTGCTTGTGTAGTCTTTCGGACCTCCTCAAATTGTGCTTTGCCCTCTGCCAGATTTGTCCCCTTCAGCCACTTGCTCCTAGCTTCCTTTCTCCTTTCCAGGGCATCTGCACATTCCTTTCCAAACCAGATCTTATTGCCCACTGGGTTTTCCATGTGTGTTTCCTTTGCTGTATCCCTAACTGAGATCTGGATGTTTCCCCACATTAATTCAAGGTCCTGATTCGCGTTCATTTCACTGAGTGCTTCAAAGCGGTTACTAAGTTGCAACTGATATCCGGTCATCGTTGCCTCATCTTTAAGTTTCTCCACATGGGTACCTTTACACTCTTTTTAACTTAGGCCCCGTTCTTCCTTTGCACTGTATGTTTAGAAGGCTTCTGACCAGGAATGGTCACTCCCATCTTCGGCACCCCGCGCTGTCATAACGTCTAACACCCATCTCTTGGCTCTGAGATCAATGGCAACATGGTCTATTTGATTTAAAGTTCTCCCATCACGTTTTTCCGCTGGAAGTTTGTGTTAGAGATGAACAACCCTAATGATGTAGCGAAGCTGATGAACCTAACCCCATTGTCATTGCTTAGCTTGTGTAGACGGTGGCTTCCTGTTGTGTCTTGGAATATTTGTTCTTTCCCAACCTCGGCATTCCTATCACCAAGAAGGATCCTCAGGTGTCCATTTGGTACAGCGTCCATCACTGCCTCTAGCTATGCATAGAACTCGTCTTTCACTTCACTTTCCTCTCCTCCGTGGGAGCATGACAGTTCACAAAAGCCGCCTTAATATGCTTTACGTCCAGTGTTACAACAGATATTCTTGGGTTGACTGAAAGGAATTCTGAAACATTAGTGGGCAACGTCTTACTCACGCAGAAACCAGAGCCTAAAAGATAACCTCGTTCACAGGCTCCATACAGAATAGTACAGTTTTCAACATCAATGCTGCCAGCATCGTCCCACCGGATTTCTTGCAGTGCAACTAGGTCTAGTTCGTACCTCTGAATTTCTTTGACCACACTGATAGCAGCTCCTGCAGACTCCTTACATTCCACGTTCCAAATGGTGTACCGTTTCTTTGCCATTGACGTCGTCTATGTTTGTCAGTAATGTTCCGAGGCTTACTTGTAGTCGTGAAAGCATGTTTAATTTTTCACGAAGAGAGGGTGCTGGCCTCCCGTCCAACCTGCGGCGCTACCCTCACAGCTCACAGGACTGCTGGCTTTTCTTAAGGGGTGGGCTCCCCTCAGGAGTTGGGTTAGAGGTAGGAATAAGAAAATTGGAAAGACACCCTCGGGCCTCGAAACCTAATACCGTTGGGGTCGAGAAAGCAAGAGTTAGCCAAGAGAGGCCGACAGGGGAGGAGAAAGAAGGAGCCTGAAACAAGTAAGTGGAAGCAATGTCAGACTCAGCTCCCCGCGGACGCCACCAGCGTATTTCTAGCTGAAGCCCCTGGGGAAATCAATACCAAGCCAAATAGCTGTATGCATAAAGACCAGAGTCAGACGAACTCGTTATTGACTTACACAACTTGCGAAGGCCTTTTCTCGAATAAATCATCCAGTTTCTCTGATTTTGTAATCATTTGTTTGTTCATGTACACAAGATTTACACATCTGGCGATATCCGTCCCGTTCGGATAGTTCCTTTGTGGTGCGACATTTTTTTCTTTTAGTCGTATTTCAACATGATCTGAAGCGTCATGCACGACTTTTTATTGAATTTATGTAAAACGAGGTATAGTGTTTGTCGAGATATACAGGGTTGTCCATTGATAGTGGCCGGGCCAAATATCTCACGAAATAAGCATCAAACGAAAAAACTACAAAGAACGAAACTCGTCTAGCTTGAAGAGGGAAACCAGTTGGTGCTATAATTGGCCCTCTAGATGGCGCTACCATAGGTCAAACGGGTATCAACTGCGTTTTTTAAAATAGGAACCCCCATTTTATTACATATTTGTGTAGTACGTAAATAAATACGGATGTTTTAGTTGGACCACTTTTCGCTTTGTGATACATGGCGCTGTAATTGTCACAAACGTATAAGTACGTGGTATCACGTAACATTCCGCCAGTGCGGACGGTATTTGCTTCGTGATACATTACCCGTGTTAAAATCGACCGTTTACCAATTGCGGAAAAGGTCGATATCGTGTTGAACTATGGCTATTGTGATCAAAATGCCCAACGGGCGGGTGCTACGTATGCTGTTCGGTATCCTGGACGACATCATCCAAGTGTCCGGACCGTTCGCCGGATAGTTACGTTATTTAAGGAAACAGAAAGTGTTCAGCCACATGTGAAACGTCAACCTATACCTGCAACAAATGATGATGCCAAAGTAGGTGTTTTAGCTGCTGCCGCGGCCAATCCGCACATCAGTAGCAGACAAACTGGGCGAGAATCGGGAATCTCGAAAACGTCGGTGTTGAGAATGCTACATCAACATCGATTGCACCCGTGCCATATTTCTATGCACCAGGAATTGCATGGCGACGACTTTGACCGTCGTGTACAGTTCTGCCACTGGGCACAAGAGAAATTACGGGACGATGACAGATTTTTTGCGCACGTTCTATTTACCGACGAAGCGTCATACATAATATGCACTATTGGGCAACGGAAAATCCACGATGGCTGCGACAAGTGGAACATCAGCGACCTTGGCGGGTTATTGTATGGTGTGGTATTATGGGAGGAAGGATAATTGGCCCCCATTTTATCGATGGCAATCTAAATGGTACAATGTATGCTGATTTCCTACTTAATGTTCTATCGATGTTATTACAAGATGTTTCACTGCATGACAGAATGGCCATGTACTTCCAACATGAAGGATGTTCGGCACATAGCTCGCGTGTGGTTGAAGCGGTATTGAATAGCATATTTCATGACACGTGGATTGGTCATCGAAGCATCATACCATGGCCCGCACGTTCACCGGATCTGACGTCCCAGGATTTCTTTCTATGGAGAAAGTTGAAGGATATTTGCTATCGTGATCCGCCGACAACGCCTGACAACATGCGTCAGCGCATTGTTAATGCATGTGCGAACACTACGGAAGGCGAACTACTCGCTGTTGAGAGGAATGTCGTTACACGTATTGCCAAATGCATTGAGGTTGACGGACATCATTTTGAGTATTTATTGCATTAATGTGGTATTTACAGGTAATCACGCTGTAACAGCATGCGTTCTCAGAAATGATAAGTTCACAAAGGTACATGTATCACATTGGAAGAACCGAAATAGAATGTTCAAACGTACCTACGTTCTGTATTTTAATTCAAAAAAGCCTACGAACTGTTCGTCTAAAATTGTGAGCCATATGTGTGTGACTCTTTCAGCGCCATCTATCACAAAGCGAAAAAGTGGTCTAGCTAAAACATTCATATTTCTTTACGTACTACACGAATATGTAATAAAAAAATGGGGGTTCCTATTTTAAAAAAATGCAGTTGATATCCGTTTGACCTATGGCAGCGGGCCAACTATTGCGTGAACTGGTTCCCCCTTCAAGCTAGACAAGTTTCGTTCTTTGTCGTTTTTTCGTTTGACGCTTATTTCGTGAGATATTTGGCCCTGTCACGATCAGTGGACCACCCTTCACACGGCTGCGTAATTTGCGCGTTATTTCGCGTGACGGACGCTGCGACAGAGAGATCGTTATCCCAGAAGTAGCTATGTAGGTGATTTGGTAAATGCACGCCAGCTTGACGAATGCTTAAGTCCCTGTTAAACGTTAAAACTATCATATACAAGTCTAGACCACCGCCCCAAGGCTACAAGTGTGGAAATGACGACTTTTTCGTTAGCCTTCTCGCAAGATACATCGAACGTGTGGAAGTCTGCAAAGGTGCCCCAAAGGTACATTACCACGTATTCGGTACTGCAGGCTTGTTACGTCGTTGACTGCAGAAGTTGATCTTTTTGTAAAGCTGCTATGTTCTCATATTAATACTTCTGAGAGGTCTAGATGCGTATGTACTAAGCAGTTATTGTTCTCTTGTGCGATTCTCACGACGTTACGTTATGACTGTACTGAATTATGGACTTAGGTTTTCGTATTTCGCCGTGCTAGTATAAGCAAATGATTGTCTATATTTACGTTTCATAGCATTTTTGACATGGAGAGCCCAGTAATACAAGCAGCACTGACAATGGTCGGCGTAGTCGTTAGGTGGAAGGGAGAACGACGGCGTAATGTCAGGCGTTGGGAGTAGGAATCGGGTTCTACCTCGCTTGGAAAGAAGCGGTAAAGGCAGATACATATACTCACTCATAATGATATAATTGAAGCCCGACGATCAACAGGAATTTAGAAACTTCGTCAGAAGAATGTGTGTCTTGATTTACTGTCTGTTGTATACGACGCGATTCGCGCAAATGACACAGTACAGCGGGAAGCTGTTTCACCCAGCGTGCGCTGTTCGTCCCAGTTTCTTTTATCTTTGTCAGCTTGGCACTATAGCCGACCGCAGAGATGTAAAACTGCTTAAAGGAACCTCACTGGTTGCAGCCGGAACAATTGATGTGACCCTTGCGGCTATTCTCTCAACCCTACTCATCAAGAGATGCTGAAATAATACAATAGATGCAGTCAGATCGAAGACGTGTGGTACTTTTATCAATTAATGTGATACGTACCCATATCGAAAGTAAAATTATATTATCATTTACGTAAGACATTTAAACTCAGAATTAAACATTTGCAAATGTACCTTACTATGGTACAGCATTTCTAGATGACATATAAACATCTTTCCATGCTACATACCTCAATTAGCAGGCTTATATTTTGCTTGTTCCATTTCATTTCTACCCTCAAAAGATGCAGACTATTTCACAATATATGTTACTCCTTCTAGGGTTATAGAGGGAAATGGTATATCATGTTTTACATAGGAACCCATGTCCTGAAACGTCCTCCAGCGACGCTACAGATCGTCAAATTTACAGACGCCAGCGCCTGTAAATGTACGTATATACAGGGCGATTCCGTGATGATGTTACAAACTTTCATGGAAGGTGGAGAAGGATAAATGTATCAGTTTGAAGTATGGTTTTCTGTACCAGAAACGAACGAGTCGGAAGTTATTACAAAATACCGTACTGGTTTCTTTGACAGTGGTATACGTGTGCTGGTACTGTTATTGCTAAGACTGTTGGGTAAACGCCTTTCAAAGATGGTAGTGTGGACCACGACAAGAAGAAAGTGTAGTAAACATGTGCTCCAAAAAGAATACCTGTGGAGCTATGAGATTTTGTTCACCTTCATCTTCACCAGTGTGAACCACATCTCCTCTATTGCTTATAGCTTATAGTTCTTAAGGTATGCATTTTAGAGGACGTGTTTCGTTGATTTTTTTTTCTTGTGTCAGTCCAAATTGCCTTCGCTACAATCGAAGCAACAACCGGCACATGTATTCTACTGTTAGAGGTATCAGATCGGATTTCGCTTATAACTTTCGACTCGTCCGTTTCTGTTACAGGAATCCTTACCTCACATTGATACATCTATCCTCCTCCATCATCCTTGAATGTAATATCATCACCGAATTACCCTGTGTACACACGTATTTACAGGCGCCGGCACTTGTACCTATGACGCTCTGTAGGAGATACAGGTTTCTACTGAGTCCTCTAAAAGTATCTAACACGAAATGTGAAACTCCAGGTATAAAGCTTTTCTCAGTGGCAATACAAAAAAGGAGAGTTTTCATTTGTTTTTCATTGCATTTATTAAAAATAACACTTAAAAGTATGTACAATATATTGTGAAATATCCAAAACAGTTCTCAGTAGCTCACGTTAGCCTCGTCCACTGACCACATGTGAATACAATAACAAGCAGAAAGCCAGCTCGAAATGATACGCACGAACAAGGGGGCCGTATCAACTTCCCCTCACCTATTTGATTCATACTGACAGTACGTGTATGGCAATGGTACTCCGACAGATATGCTAAAGCCTGCTACTGAAAGGACACTAGAATATTACGCAGAGGGTACGGGGTTAGCTTGCAACAAGCGGCGCGAACGAAATAGCTGTCCTTACACCTACGGCTCAGAATCCACATATTAGCTGCAGGGAAACTGCTAGTGCCTCTGGATTAAGTCATCCCAGCATTGATCGTATTTTGCGGGCAGACAGCTTTCATCTGTACCATGTATCAATTCACCAACTGATTAACCAGTGGGGCTTTGGAAGACGCACGGAATTCTGTCGCTCGACTCTGATGCAAGTCACGACAACAGGTTCTTTCATCAGAGAATTCTCTTTACCAATGAAGCTACGTTTACAGATCACGGAAAGCTGAACGTAAGAAATATGCATTATTGAATCGCTGATAGTCCGCAGTCGCTGAGGCAAGCTGAACATCACAGGCAATGGAGTGTGAAGGACAGGTGTAGTATTATTGGAGACTACATGACTCATCCTTAGTTCATTCAAAAAACCTCACTGGATAAAAGATACACACAATTTCTTACCAAAGTTATACCGGCCCTCTGAGAGGTATTAGAAGTACGCAGATGCACATTCCACTCACGTCAACGAGACCACTGCTTATGTTCAACATCGACGTGCAATAACCATTCACAAGAAGTCAAGCGGCAGTACTAGCGGCTAGCGGCAGAGGGTATATAAAGTGTGTTCTACATCTACATCAAAATATATATACTCCGCTAGCCACCATGCGGTGTGTGGCGGAGGGCACAATTTGCGCCAGAGTCATATATCTCCCCCTCTGTTCCACTCTCGGATCGCGCGAGGGAAAAACGACTGTCTAAACGCCTCAGTACGAGCTCTAATTTCCCTATCTTTGAATGGTGATAATTGCGCGAATTGAAAGTTGGTGGTAATAATATATGCTCTACATCCTCGGCGAAGATCGGATTTCGGGATTTAGTGAGCAGCCCCTCCCGTTTAGTGCGTCGCGTATCTGCAAGTGTGTCCCCATTGAAACATTCTACGAGATTTGTAACGCTCTCGCGATGGCTAAATGTACCAGTCACGAATCGTGCTGCTCTTCTTTGAACTTTCTCAATCTCTTGAATCAGGCCCAACTGGTAAGGATCCCATACAGACGAACAATACTCTAATACTGGACAAACTAAAGTATTGTAAGCAATTTCCTTTGTTGAAGGACTGTATCGCTTCAAGTTCTACCAATAAACCACCTTGCCCGTTACTTGTCTAATCTGATCTTTCCATTTGAGATCATTTAGAATAGTCACACCCAGATACTTGACGGATGTTACCGCTTCCAGAGACTTGGCATTTATTTTGTACTCGTATATTAATGGGGATTTTCGCCTTGTTATACGCAGTAGGCTAAACTTACTAATATTGTGAGATGACTACCACTCATTACACCACGCATTTATTTTCTGCAAATCCTCATTGATTCGTTCACAACTTTCGTGTGATACTACAGTCTAATTCCGCTGTCAACCAGATCGTTTATGCAAGTCTTAAAAAGCAAAGGACCTAGTATGCTGCCCTGGGGTACACCTGAAGTTACGCTTGCTTCTGTTGAAGTCACCCCATTCAGGACGACGTACTGCTCTCTGTCTGTTAGCAAACTTTCTATACAACCTCATATGTCATCGGATAGATCGTACGAGAGCACTTTTTGGAGCAAGCGATAGGGCGGAACTGAGTCGAACGCCTTTCTAAAGTTGAGAAATGTGGCATCAACCTGGGAGCCGGTATCTAGAGCCTGTTGTATATCATGAACAAAGAGGGTCAGCTGTGTCTCACATGACCGCTGTTTCATAAAACCGCGCTGGTTTCTCGATATGAGCTTCTCAGAGACTAGAAATGTCATTATGTCTGAACACAAAATATTTTCCATGATTCTACAACAAATCGATGTCAGTGAAATTGGCCGGTAATTATGTGCATCCGATTTTCTACCCTTTATATAGATTGCTATGACCTGGGCCTTCTTCCAGTCCCGTGGAACTTTCCGCTGTTCCAATGATCTCTGATAGATGATGGATAAGAATGGTGCTACATTTGTACCATAGTCAACATATAATCTTACAGGGATACCGTCTGTGGCAGAAACCTTCTCGGCGTCTAATGATCTTGACTGTTTTATAATCCCAGATACACTAAACACTATGTCAGCCATCCTTGCGTTTGTTCGATAATTGAAAGGGGGAATGGTGCTGCAGTGTTCAACCGTAAACGAGTTTTTGAAAGCTAGGTTTATAATTTCGGCCTTCTGTTTATCATCGTCCGTTACAATACCCGTACTGTCAGCAAGAGAAGGTATTGAATTATTTGTTGCGTTCATAGATTTTACGTACGACCAAAATTTGTTGGGGTTATTTTTAGAATCTGCAGATAAAATATTTCTTTAAAATTCGTTAAAACAATCTCTCATTGACCTTTTGACAGCTGCTTTCATTTCGCATAATTTCTGTTTGTCAGCGGGGCAGTGACTACGTTTGAAACGACTGTGAAAAATTCTCTGCTTTCTCAGCAACTTCCTAATATATTTGTTGTACCAAGGTGGGTCCTTTCCCTCCCCTATATTTTTGCTATGCACATACTTCTCTAGCACGTGGTGGATAATACCTTTAAATTCCGAGCAAAGATACTCAATACCTTTGTGTCCCGCGGTGAATGCTTGGAGCTGACTATGAAGATATTCATTAATGACACTTTTATTTGCTTTTCCAAACAAGAAAACTCTACGCTATTTCTTTGGTTTTTTTGCAGCTTCCACTGACGTAGAAGCCACAACCATCTTCCAGATTAAGTTCCTCAAAAAGAACAGGTCTGTTTGTCGCCAAGATACCTAATATGTTCCCACCTCGAGTTGGTTTTCTAACCAATTGCTCAAGGTTGTATGTTGAGAGCGCTCCTAGAATAAGTTCACACGAGTCTTTGCTTCTGTCCCATGTGATAAACGTGTAATTTTCCCAGTCAATGGATGCCAGATTAAAGTCTCCACCTATAACTAACAGACAATTTGGATATTTATTTCCTATGTACTCAAGACTTTCCCTGAAACGTTCTGCGACGTTTTTTGCGGATGCTGGAGGTCTACAAAAACATCCTAATATAATGGTCAATCCTTGTCTGATTGACAGCTTTATCCAGAGTATTTCACAATCCGACCCGGTATCGAACTCAACTGCGCTTAAACAGATTTAAACAGCTCTTAACTGCAATGATCACACCACCCCCACATAGCATCAGTCCAATCAGTCCTAAAGATTGTCCAATCCGAGTTCAAAATTTCACTGCTATTTATGTCTTGTTTCAACCAGAAGCAGAAAACAGTCGTGGTCGTATTGCGGAAACGGAGTGATTTATCTGACGTCCAAAAGTGCATAACCATTGGCTTTCTGACCAGGGATGGAAGAATTACTACCTTTGTAAACAGTTAGCGCGCAACCGTGGTTAAAGAACACCGTGCATGAAGAGATGGTGGTAGCCAAAAGCGGCACTCAGGAAACTGTGGTGCATCTCGGGGCCATAGTTGACAAGGATGAACGACAGCTGCAGAGATGTATACGGGCGAACAGATGTACAACTGTTGAGCAAATGACTGCTAACTTGAACCAAGGGGTTACCACCAGTCTCTCCTCAATGACTGTCCACCCAATGTTGCTGCGCATGGGCCTCCCAGCAAGCTCCTAGTTCATGAACTCTTTATCGACAACGAAGGTTGGAATTTGCACGCCAATACCGCTGCTGGACGTCCACTGATTTGCGACAGGTGGTCTTTCATGTTGAATAATGTTTTATGCTCCATTGGACAGATGGCCATTGGTGTAAGAGGTGTGAAAAGTCTGAAACCAGACACTCTGCAATAACCGTCAGAAGGGTCCAGGCCGGAGGATCTGGTCATTCTTGAAGGTACAGTAAATCAGCGCAGCCGGCCGAAGTGGCCGAGCGGTTCTAGGCTCTGCAGTCTGGAACCGCGAGACCGCTGTGGTCGCAGGTTCGAATCCTGCCTCGGGCATGGATGTGTGTGATGTCCTTAGGTTAGTTAGGTTTAACTAGTGCCGGCCGCGGTGGTCTCGCGGTTCTAGGCGCGCAGTCCGGAACCGTGCGACTGCTACGGTCGCAGGTTCGAATCCTGCCTCGGGCATGGATGTGTGTGATATCCTTAGGTTAGTTAGGTTTAAGTAGTTCTAAGTTCTAGGGGACTAATGACCACAGCAGTTGAGTCCCATAGTGCTCAGAGAAATTTGAACCATTTTTTGTTTAACTAGTTCTAAGTTCTAGGGGACTAATGACCTCAGAAGTTGAGTCCAATAGAACTCAGAGCCCATACTCCCCTGGCCACTAAACTCCCCGAATTTAGTCCCAATCGAGAATCTGTGGGACCACCGCGATCGGACTGTTCGCGCAGTGGGACCTCACCCGGTAAACCTACAGCACTAGAGTCAGCATGGCTCCGCATCTCTGTCGGTACCTCCTACAAGATCGTTATTCAGACTTCTGGCAGGTGATGTGGCAGGACAGTGCACACAATGTACCAACAGGATGGGCATCCCGCTCACTATTCGCTTGTGGTAAGGAAAGCGCTCGCCCAGGCCTCTAATGTCGCTGCAGCGGACGTGAGGCATTACCACATGGTCTGCCCCTTTGCTTGATTTGAGGCCACTAGACTTTTTTCTCTCGTGTAACATCAAAGATGAAGTCTACGGACAAGTGTCGAGGCAAGAGGACTTAAAACCGTTGCAGCATATGAATGATAGCGAAGAGATCTCTTCAGTCTACCTATAAGTCCTTGCACTAGCGTCTACAAAAGTGTCTCGCAGTACACGGAGTGCATTACGAACATTTCATGATGTACACTGAATTTTGATGAGCAGTTTACGAGCACATCCTTTTATGATTTCCTTCTTCTTGTTGTTGCTGATGTACTTTTGCAATGTGTGTACCTTCACATTAAACTTATGAAGCTAAGTTACTATTTAACAAAATTCTTATACCTGTTTCAAGAGCCAATCAAGTCTTAGGTGTGCACCTGTTTCTCAAGGCTGCAACAGAAATAAGAGCAGAACTGTTAGCGTAGTTAATTAGCGATCATCCTTAGATGCGACATCTTTTGCTTTCCAGTTAGTGTGTTGCGCCAATTACATGTAGCCATGTCTGATTAGCGTCAGCTTTAAAGGAAACTCTTCCCCGCTATTCTGCTTCTTTAAGTACGCTCTGTTAGCTGCGTCAAGGCATCAGCCTGATGCAACAGTGCCCTATAACAAACCTCACTTCCACATAACAAAGCAATATGCTTTGTTTCCAAATGAGATACATCCTACGTGCTGGATATTGTAATTTCTCCGAAACTACTAACCACAGTTTGACGCGTAAAACGCCTTTGAATTTGTCTCTTTTGCTAGCAGCAGAGATTATTATATTCCTACCTGAAACATGAAGTTTTTAGTGATAACTCTATAATTAACATTGCTGTGAGAAGAGTTTGCACGTCATTTGGAAAGGATTTTTTCACAAATCATTTGTGTTCAGAAAATATCTGAGGCGGGTAGCCTAGCTGAACACCCTGTATTTCGATAATGCGAAAGAACATCCTCTTCCTTCTAGCAGCTGTACGTCGCTGGACGCTAAAGCAATACAGCGTAATAATCGACTGGGAAAGAAGTCGAGATCAACAGCATTTTCAGTAAGAGTCGCCATACAGATGCACTAACACTATCTGATGAAAAATATCCGAATAGCGTTATGTAATGCGGAATTGACCGCCAGATTTCACGAGAGGCGAATCCGCCAGTATAAAAGGAGGCTGGGAGTACTGCGTTGTCAGTAGTGAAGCGGCAACAGTTGTGCATGGACTACTCACCGTATGACACCTGAATAACATATACATTAGTGACATTTCAACTCTTCTAAAGCTGCCCAAGTTGACTATTCGCAATGTTACTGTTACGTGGTAACATGAAAGTACAATCACATCTAAAGTGTAAATGAAAAAAAAATCGCATGAAAACAGCAGTTCAAATGGCTCTGAGCACTATGGGACTCAACTGCTGAGGTCATTAGTCCCCTAGAACTTAGAACTAGTTAAACCTAACTAACCTAAGGACATCACAAACATCCATGCCCGAGGCAGGATTCGAACCTGCGACCGTAGCGGTCTTGCGGTTCCAGACTGCAGCGCCTTTAACCGCACGGCCACTTCGGCCGGCTGAAAACAGCAGTAGGAACCACTCCTGAGCCCCAAAGTGCTACCAGCAGTTCACCTTCCGTAATGACTGCGATGGGACTTAGGAGGTGGTTCGATGATCGAGCAACTGCTAACAAGCCACCGGTTTCAGTTGTCAGTGCTAAGTGACTCTTGAAGTGGCGTTAGGAGCGACGCAACCCGTCTCTCTGCGACTGTAAACAGGTAATTTATAGTGATCAGTTACACCATACTCTGTGACAGTCCAATGGAAGGGTTTGGGTTTGGCGAATATCTGCAGAACGGTAATGGTTTGTGTCGATGATTGCCCGAGAATAGCATGCCTGGAGTAGACTGATCTACCCGGAGTCCCGAACTGAACCCGGCGGAACGCCATTGGGATGAATTAAAACATCGACTTCTCTCCGTATCCAAGCAGCCAACACCACTACCTTCTCTGGCTTCGGCTCCTAAGGAAGAACGGGATGCCATTCCTCCACACACACTCAGACCCTCCACTGAAATCGTCCCCGGCCCAGACCAAACCGCCATAAAGGCAACGGGTGAAGACATCCCATAACAATGTCCAGTGAAAGAAATGAAATGTCGTGTGGCTAGGGCCTCCCGTCGGGTAGACCGTTCGCCTGGTGCAAGTCTTTCGATTTGACGCCACTTTGGCGACCTGCGCGTCGATGGGGATGAAATGATGATGATTAGAACAGCACAACACCCAATCCCTGAGCGGAGAAAATCTCCGACCCAGCCGGGAATCGAATCCGGGCCATAAGGATTCACAGGCTGTCACGCTGACCACTCAACTACCGGGGGCGGACACAATGTCCAGTAACTAGTGTGGGCAAAGCTTAGATGAGGTAATGTAATTTCAGGGCTATAGTGGCAGTGGTGTTATTCTATTGTGGAACAGATTTTACGCTCGCAAGTGATGACAATTTGAACAGTGAAATAGCACTTCGGCAAACAGTGATCTTGTGAAACTCAGCTCGCTCTTTTCGCTCTTGAAACTAGAAGGCCACAGACAACGGTCCTAAAGTTAATGCTGTGTTCATTGAGTTCCAGAATAAATACTTCCGCTCTGTCGCTTAGTGAACAAACAATTAGCATATAGAACGCCAGTCTATCTGTATGACTGTTGTCAAGGCTACCCGCAGATAGAGGTAAATATAAATTTCGCCGCACCTCTTTTGGAATGTTAAAATGCTGATAGCATTCGTGATACTAATAAATAATCTTATGGATGTCGTATGAAGCTCTATGAAGTTGTTCGTGGAAGTCATAATTCAAGAAAATTGTAGAGAAATGTAGAAACATTGGTAGTGCCTCAATGATTCTTTTATAATACGGCAGGTGCCCCTCATCGTAATTAAGTGTACGATATCACGAATAGATAGGAAGAAAGACGAATTATTGTTCCATTATACGACTGGTTATCAGTCACGAAACTGAACCAACATAAAATGTCTGAGAATAAACGTTCGTTTAGGAAAAGCGATTCTGGTCACGGAAATACCCATCAAATGTCAGTGACAGGGGCTACAAGGCAGATGCTGAGCACCACAGAGATCGTACACTCCAAGGCAAGTTGAGGAGCTGTTCTTCCTACGCATCATTCGCCAGAGGAACACAGATGAGAAACCGTAGGGTATAGTAGATGACGGTTTGACAGCATTGAGAGGATGGAACTCGTTGCTAGCTCAGCCAGGTTCTCACGAATAACACTGTCGGTTCCGCCGAGATAAAAGTCCCCATTGTGCTAAATGTATATGCTGATTGACATTCCTCGGGAAGACCTTAAGACAATGTACATCATCGACGAAGGTAGGACTTTTAGAGAAACCTCGATTGACCGAGTCTGCAGTATTACTCATCAGTACGAGATCTATACCAGATAGGGTTAACAGAATGGGTTGTTGTTGTTGTGGTCTTCAGTCCTGAGACTGGTTTGATGCAGCTCTCCATGCTACTCCATCCTGTGCTGGCCTCTTCATCTCCCAGTACCTACTGCAACCTACATCCTTCTGAATCTGCTTAGTGTATTCATCTCTCGGTCTCCCTCTACGATTTTTACCCTCCACGCTGCCCTCCAGTAATAAATTGATGATCCCTTGATGCCTTAGAACATGTCCCACCAACCGATCGCTTCTTCTAGTCACGTTGTGCCACAAGCTCCTCTTCTCCCCAATTCTATTCAATACCTCCTCATTAGTTACGTGATCTACCCATCTAATCTTCAGCATTCTTCTGTAGCACCACATTTCGAAAGCTTCTATTCTCTTCTTGTCAAAACTATTTGCCGTCCATGTTTCACTTCCATACGTGGCTACACTCCATACAAATACTTTCAGAAACGACTTCCTTACACTTAAATCAATACTCGATGTTAACAAATTTCTCTTCTTCAGAAACGCTTTCCTTGCCATTTGGCAGTCTACATTTTATATCCTCTCTACTTCGAAAAGCATCAGTTATTTTGCTCCCCAAATAGCAAAACTCCTTTACTACTTCAAGTGTCTCATTTCCTAATCTAATACCCTCAGCATTACACGACTTAATTCGAGTACATTCCATTATCCTCGTTTTGCTTTTGTTGATGTTCATCTTATACCCTCCTTTCATGACACTGTACATTCTGTTCAACTGCTCTTCCAAGTCCTTTGCTGTATCTGACAGAATTACAATGTCATCGGCGAACCTCAAAGTTTTTATTTCTTCTCCATGGATTTTAATACCTACTCCGAACTTTTCTTTCGTTTCCTTTACTGCTTGCTCAATATACAGATTGAATAGCATCGGGGAGAGGCTACGACCATCTCTCACTTTCTTCCCAACCACTACTCCCATTTCATCTTCATCTACCTCCTCTTCCATTTCCATAATATTGTCCTCAAATGCATCGCCCCTGTATAGACCCTCTATATGCTCCTTCCACCTTTCTGCTTTCCTTTCTTTGCTTAGAACTGGGTTTCCATCTGAGCTCTTGATATTCATGCAAGTGGTTCTCTTTTCTCCAACGGTCTCTTTAATTTTCCTGTAGGCAGTATCTATCTTACCCCTCATTAGATAAGCCTCTAAATCCTTACATTTGTCCTCTAGCCATCCCTACTTAGCCATTTTGCACTTCCTGTCGATCTCATTTTTGAGACGTTTGTATTCCTTTTTTCCTGCTTCACTTGCTGCATTTTTGTAGTTTCTCCTTTCATCAGTTAAATTCCGTATCTCTTCTGTTACCCAAGGATTTCTACTAGCCCTCGTCTTTTTACGTACTTGATCCTCTGCTGCCTTCACTATTTCATTCCTCAAAGCCAGAATGGGTAGAGAAAGAGTAAAGAGGGGCGTAGTGCATACCACCGCGAGAATTCGATTTGTGGATGCGGGGGTTTCACAGAGACGTGATCAAGTTGTAGTATGAGACGTTGCGAGAGAAGGGGTGTGCATAGCACAGAGCGGTAGTGCTAAAATTACGGAGCCACACTACAAGGCGACTTGCGGAATATGAATGTCAGTGTGGATGAAGACAACGTGACTATGATGAGTTTCTACTGATCTTAATGAAACATGAATATCTATACCTCGACAAGTGCATGCCGACGTAGTGTGTCCCTTTTATCTTCAGAGTATGTAATATTGGTGTCTAATAAATAATGCTCTGGTAACTACGTTTTATTTATTTCATTCAACTTTTTTTCGATGAAATCTTTCAATAATGTTTCAAATGTCTCTGAGTACTATGGGACTTAACATCTGAGGTCATCAGTCCCATAGAACTTAGAACTACTTAAACCTAACTACCCTAAGGTCACACACATCCATGCCCGAGGCAGGATTCCAACCTGCGACCGTAGCGGTCGCGCGGATCCAGACTGAAGCGCCTAGAACCGTTCGGCCACAGCGGCCGGCTTTCAATAATGAAACTACCTCCCATGGACGTGGTAGCTCTAATAACCGTGATGGCAAACTATGATCTTCTAATAGCCAAGTACAACATGTTGTAACTATGGTTGTTTCGTTTAATCTTCTTTTGATTAAATGTGCCGAGTTTGCTGAATTGTTTTAACGTAACGGCGATGTGCAAATTATATGGCGCTGCTTAATACGCTGCTGAATTAGGTTTGGCCTATTAAATTCTCTTCCCTCCTATTAAACGCACTTGCAGCTGAAATCAGCCTGCCACAGTTGTTAACATTACGAATGTATCCATACTAGATGACAGTACAAACAAAGCGCATTACTAACTCATATTCGTCTTTAGTGCAGGCGTTAAAACTTGAGAGCTCTACATTTTAGGAGAAATGGTTATGAAAAATGTATCTTCAGGGTGACACTTAGTGAACGATATGAAATAAAATCATCACAGCTTCTGAACGGCTTGTGTTGGGACGTTCAAACTGCACAGTTGGCCGCGGGGCCTGATGGGAATTATTATGCGCTTGCATGGTTTGGTTTGGCGACGATGCCCACTTTCATTTGGATGGGTTCGTCAATAAGCAAAATTGGAGCATTCGGAGGACTGAGAATCGGCATTTCGCGATCGAGAAGTCTCTTGACCCTCAACTGGTGACTATGTGGTGTGCAAAGTCCTGTCACGGAATAATCAGTTCGATATTCTTTGATGGCACGGTGACTACGGTACGGTATATAAAGGTTTTGGAAGATGGTTTCACCCCCATTATCCAAAGTGACCCTGATTTCGAAAATATTTGGTTCATGCAAGACGGAGCTCGTCCCAGTCGAAACGGGAGAGTTTTTGATGTCCTGAAGGAGCACTTTGGGGGCCGCATTCCGGCTCCTGGATGCCCAGAGGCTACTGGCATGGGCCTCGATTGGCCGCCATATTCTCCGGATCTGAACACATACAACTCCTTTTTGTGCTGCTATATTAGAGACAAGGTGTACAGCAATAATGCCGAAACCACTGCTGAGCTGAAAACAGACATTCAGGTGGTCATCGACAGCATCGATGTTCCGATATTCCGGCAGGTCATGCAGAATTTCGCTGTTCGTCTGCGCCACATCATCACCAATGATGGCTGGCTAATCGAACGTGTCATAAGCTAAATCCGAATATCTGTAGTGACGTTTACATGTTGAATAAAGTGTATGCACCACGTACTTTTTAACTAATTTACGTTTTCTTTCCAGATAGTTTAATAACTGTCGCCCTGTACCATGCGAAATGATAGTCTGGTATATTTTACAGTTTATTTGTATTTTTACCAATATGAGCATTTTTGCACGCCTGAAAACATGAGTGATAGGTATTCTTTGGCTATCAGAAATTGTAGCCTTACAGCGTAGAGCTCGGGCGAGCGAGGGAGTCGGAAGCAGTTGTCGGCCATAGAGGGAGTGTTGTGTCATGGCAGAACCGGGAGCTTCGATGGCGAACATGCCGCACAGAGAATGATTTTTCTTTGAGATGCTCCTTATGTGACTGAGGATCAAGAATGATTCTGAGATGCTTTCATACAGCGAAAATATGATTGGAAGAAGGTGACATGCACAAAGCTATATTTGCTGCAATCGCAAATCGCGATGCACTGAAGTGTAAACATTTCACAGTGTGTTTCATCTGTGTATTGATGACCGAGATGAAATATCAGTCTTGTGTTCAGTACTGCAATTAGTTTTCTCACACCATTCTTAATAAAAAGTATTTAATTTAAAAAGACAACAGCCGGCCGGTGTGGCCGTGCGGTTCTAAGCGCGTCAGTTTGGAACCGTGTGACCGCTACGGTCGCAGGTTCGAATCCTGCCTCGAGCATGGATGTGTGTGATGTCCTTAGGTTGGTTAGGTTTAAGTAGTTCTAAGTTCTAGGGGACTAATGACCTCAGTAGTTAAGTCCCATAGTGCTCAGAGCCATTTGAACCATTTAAAAAGACAACAAATAAAGTGTACCTAATGTATTTAAATCTCTGTGTAAAATTAAGCTGTACGGTTTACAACAATTCTAAGAGAATTTATTGTTTATGTCAGTTCGAGCTTATTTTGTGTCGTTAAATGGATTAAATATAATTGGAGAATACTTTCCTATTCATTTAAAAATATTTCATGAAGCTTATGCTTACTATTAGATGAAAGACAGATTTAGTAAAATCAAAAGTGTGACGCCATGCGCTGTTGAGTGGACAGTGAACCATATAATCATAAAAGGAACAAAAGTTTAATTTGTTAATGCAAGCAGACACATAAAATAAGTAAGTAAGGTAGTAATCGTGGCAGTGATTTACACTACTGGCCATTAAATTTGCTACACCAAGAAGAAATTCAGATGATAAACGGTTATTCATTGGACAAATATATTATACTAGAACTGACATGTTATGACATTTTCACGCAATTTGGGTGCATAGATCCTGAGAAATCAATACCCAGAACAACCACCTCTGGCCGTAATAACGACCTTGATACGCCAGTATGGCGATGACGAATACACGTTTCCAATGTGCGTTCACAGCGATGTCGCCAAACACAGATGTGACCATCATGATCCTGCAAACAGAACCTGGATTCATTCGAAAAAATGACGTTTTGCCATTCGCGCACCTAGGTACGTCGTTGAGTACACCATCGCAGGCGCTCCTGCCTGTGATGCAGCGTCAAGGCTGGCTGATTTCACGTATGTTACTTTCCGCCTGTGACTGGAATCGCAAATGCGTAATATCCTCGTTAATTACTTGTTTTTCCGGTGCTGTTACAGATACGGATGTGGTTGCAGACTCTGTGCTTGTTCGATCCTGCTCACTGCGCTCTTCAGTGGTTTGCAACAACTCTGTTCGCAATTTCTGAAATTGTCGCTTCGTTTGTGCTTCTATTTTGACTATACGGTTATCATATCCTTTCAGCGCTGATTTTGTAATACGTTTGTGTAACACACTGTTTTCAACAACTTTACGCGCTGTACCTGCTGCTTGTTTAGTAATTACGTTTATCTGTTTCTCTAGTTTCTTGACTTCTCCCTGGGTGTTCTTACGTAATGTTTTGATTTCGTCCTGAGTGTCATTACGCAATGTTTGTACGTACACTTGTACCTTGTCAATGTCTGTTCTCAATTGATTGTAACCTGTTATTAAGTTTCCTATCACTTCTCTAGATTCTTTTGCCTCGTCTTCAAATTGACTAAGTTGTAACTGAATTGTTTGTTTTGTTCTTTAATCGCACGCATTTGTCTCATGGTTTCTGCATTTTGTTTCGTCATTTATGCATTCTGAATTTTAATTTGGTTCGCAGTTTCTTTATTTTGTCTTGTCATGGTTTCCGTCATTAATTGTAATAATTCTGCCAGATTGGTGGGTTCTATTGCGTTTTCTTCCGAAGTCCTACGTTCTGTGTTTTCGCCCAAGTGTTGGTTCGCAACCGATTGCATTGAACTGTGCTGTGACACGTTTCTGCTCGCATTCCTCGTACTCTGTGGTGAGGGAGCTCTGATTACTTGTACTATGGGTTCTACGTATTCAAGGCGCAAGTTAGAATCCTCATCGACTGTCTCTCTACTTTCCTGCCCCGCTGTCGTATGCTGACTTATGTTTTCTATGCCTTGACGTATATTATCCTCGTTATGGTCCTATTTCTTGCGATACTGCATCGTCTGTTGTACTGTCCTCTATTCTCTGTCCGTCTTCATGCTGGGTTTCTACCTCAATTCGATCAAGGTCTCGATCTGCCACTGCTAATCTTTCCGAATCCCTTATTTTCTGTTTTAAAAGCAATTCACGCGCCGTACTTCGCGTCAACATGCGCTCATACGATCTCACGCGTTTCATAAACTTTTTGTTCACACGACTTGACAAACCATTCATTTACTTGTTGGGTCAGAACCAACTTGTCAACGATGTATCCGCCACCTGTGCGCTTGCATTGGAGAAAAACTTAATTCTAACAATATTAAAATTCATAACTTAATTATGCTATTGTCTCTGCCAGACTCACTTTCTATTGAATACTTTTGCTATCTATCGCTCCAGCTACTGTTCTCGACTATGTATAACTTTAGGAAAAAAAATTTTTTACTACGAAAATTTTTCAACAGGATATTTTTCTGACCTAGTTAGGCATGTGGTCGATCTTCAATCATGGTATTTTACCATCCCGGCAGGGTCGCCATTTTCTAACATTCTGCGTGGTGTCTGTTTGTTCTATATCGTGTCTCCCTACCACTTTCGCGCAACGACGCTCTGAGCGTGTTTTTTATGGAATTGACTAGTTTGAACCTGGGACCTGTCGCTGGCAAGGAGATGTCAGACTACACATGACATGTAGAGTTCAGAAGAGTTCAGTGAGACTAGCGATGATATAACCAAATACGTAATGATTTCAGCGTCAGCTCCACTGCACTCCCTGTAAAAGAATCTTAATACTAACTAAATTTAGTGGAAGGGGTTCAAGGCTTTCCTATTTATAGTTAGCTGGTAAAATAACGTCGAAAAATCAGTTAAGTTTACCATTGGAAATTTTATTCTACTCACAAAACATTGTTTATAAATTGCACTATTGATAAAAGGAAATGTTTTAATACAGGATGGTAAAAACCAACTGCGTTCAACAAAAATGTGAACGAATATTCCCTGAATGGGTTTCCAAGTTCTACAATGGATCGAAGGATGGCCTATGCCATATCACATCTATAATCTCGGTTTAAATTAAGTTTCACAAAAGGGAAAACTATCAAAATGGTCTACAGTGAGCCTCAATTATCTACTTATCTAACTTGTCGTAAATTACAGTGGCTGATGTGGCTTCTCAATAACTATATAACAGAAAAATCATCGCGTTTCAGATTTTTACTTCAAGTGGCAAATGTGAACACCATGAGCTTTAATTGACGATCGACACTAGTATTACGCAAAAAGGGGGTGTAACAGATGAGACTTCTGCAGTTCTGAGTGAAGCTTTATGCGCTGTTATGCGGCATCGCGTGCGTTCATTACCTTGTCGGTGTTCGTCAGGGGGCAGAGGGCAGCACAGCTCCGCTCACCTCGCCGTCTCGGAAGCAACTCTCTCCTAACTTCTCCTTACTACAATTTACCGAAGTTGGTTTAAAAAAACTATCTGGCTGTGTTTTCATCTAACCAATCAGGGACTCATGTTAACCTTAAGCTCCGCCTACAAAAATTCTGTCTATCCAATGAGAAATGTTATACTTTTCGTGGTGGGGGAATGTTTTTAAAGTTTGCAGCGTAACAGAGACGCGAGAAAGTCTCACGCTAAAACTTGCAGCTGGTGTGGTTCTTTTAGCGTTATTGTAAGATCTATACTTTTCTTCTGGAGGGCTCTATCTTTTAACATGGGCTGGGGGGTGGTCCTGACATAACAGAGACGCGAAAAAGTCTCACGCTAAAAACTTGCGGGTGGTGTGTGGCTCTTTTTGTGTTATCGTAAGATCTATACTGTTCTTCTGGAGGGCTCTAGCTTTTAACATGGGCTGGGGGGTGGTCCTGACGTAAGAGAGACGCGAAAAAGTCTCACGCTAAAACTTGTAGCTGGGGTGGTCCTAGTGGTTAGCTGGCAACGTGGGTGTCCAGTCCGTCCCTTATCGTAAGGCCTTCCAGCTTAACACGGTTCTGCTCTCGGCTACTGTTCTCGTTTCTCCCCTCGGAACTGCGTCTGTCTCACGGTGGGAAGGTATGACATGCATTTAGGCATTCTTGTGTTAGTCTGTGGTATTCCATTTGCTCACTCGTTACTCGTATTACTTTGGTTAATTTAATGTCACGATTTGTTCGGAGCCTTGTGACATACTACTGGATTTGCTTATTGTGTCAGTATTTTCATGGAAGGTGTTGGATTTGCCTGACACCTTACAGACAGAATAGAGCAAAGTTAACCACTGAAAGATAAAAAACAATTGTAGGATCTAAGAGAACCTTCTGAAAAATTTAGGAACAATATCCATTACGTAAATAGTCATATAAAGGCATTAGATGCGTTTTATAGAAGGGCACAGTTTTCATTACGCAACAGGTAGTCATTGTGTGTCATTGTTTGATGTGATATACATTTTGAGTACAACTGATAACCATCCTTTGTAATTATTCACTTAAAAAGTACACTGGTGAGCAAAAACATTATCACCACTGCCCACGGCGACACTGAATGCCGCCTGGTGACGTTGCAGCTCGCCACGAATGCAAGCTGGCGGGAGAAGTATTATGCTATGGGAGGTACTCTGCTGTGCTTGCTTGGGACCTGTGGTAATAACTGAAGACACACTGACAGTTGCGAACCACATGCATCCATTCGTGCTTGATGTCTTCTCCTACGGAGATGTCAGCTTTGAACAGCACAACTGTCCGTTTCTCGGAAACAGAACCGTATTACAGTGGTTTGAGGAGCATTTTAGTGAACTCACGTCGATGTCTATGCGACCAAATTCGCCTCTTGTAAATCATATGGAACCCACATGGGCGCCACCGCGCGACTGCTACGGTCGCAGGTTCGAATCCTGCCTCGGGCATGGATGTGTGTGATGTCCTTAGGTTAGTTAGGTTTAAGTAGTTCTAAGTTCTAGGGGACTGATGACTACAGCTGTTCAGTCCCATAGTGCTCAGAGCCATTTGAACCACATGGGCGCCATCATCGGGTACGCAAATCAGCTGTCCGTTATTTACGCGAATTACATGACCTGTGAGTAAACATCTAATGCCACATATTTCCACAAATGTACCAACGAAGTGTCGGAGAGCTGGTACGCCGAATTAGTGATGTATTTCGTTTTAGAGATGGACAAACAAGCTGTTAAGCAGGTGGTCATAATGTTTTGGCTCATCATCAGATGCATTTCAGAGTAATTGATATCACACACATCGAAAGTATTTTGCACAAATACAGGGTGTTTATAAATGAAGTTTGTGGTTTTAACGCTTCATAAAATTTATTACATCAAACTTACAATTACAAATGATATGTCAAATGGAAGAGCAACTCAGACAGTTTTACCAAGAAACTTATAAATGTTCAATGTGAGCACCATTTGTCTCACGGCACACATCAAGTCTACAGTCGAGTTCTTCCTAAACGTTAATAAGTGTGTCTTCAGTGATTGTAGCAACAGCTGATTCAATCCGGTTTCTTAATTCAGGGAGGTCTGCTGGTAGCTGAGGCACGTACACACGATCCTTATGAAGCCCAAAAGAAAAAATCGCATGGCGTTAGGTCGGGCGAACGTGGAGGCCATGCATAGCAACCCCTGTCATTGGACCTCTTGCGGCCTAACCAGCGCTCGGCTATAGACTTGATGTGTGCCGTGTCACAAATGGTGCTCACATTGAACATTTATGAGGTTCTTGGTAAATCTGTTTGAGTTGCTCTTTCATTTGACATATCATTTATAGCTGTAAGTTTAATGTGGTGCTCACATTGAACATTTATGAGGTTCTTGGTAAATCTGTTTGAGTTGCTCTTTCATTTGACATATCATTTATAGCTGTAAGTTTAATGTAATAAATATTATAAAACGTTAAAATCCTGATATTCATTTATGAACACCCTGTATGTTCCTCTTTAAACGTAGGGTAGCTAAGGATATTCTAAATCAGCACCTGTAATCTGAATTTAACGGTTATACAGTTTCCAAGTAAAAAGTTGTAGTTGTATCATGTTCATTCAGGTACTATAGGAGAAGCGTATTGAGAAAGTTTTACCTATTTAGAATGTTTCAAACGACTAGTTTGTTATCCGATATTAAATGCCCGAAGTTAGTCATTCACTGACTATGAATGTACGCCCACATAAAAAAGAAGTATAATTTAGGTTTGAATTCTCTGCCAAATACATACAAATTGTCGACAGGATATTCACTGAACAAAGACGAAGAGACAGGAACTGGCATGATAATATTTATGACAAACCGATCGCTCAACATGAATGCTGTGTAGAGCGATTCCCTAATTTGTAAGCCCGCAAGATTTCAAATCCTAGAAAGGCAGTAGATGGTTATATTCTTTTTAAAATTCATTATGTTGGCATTAAGATCTTCGCGGCAACCGCTTCACATATTGCCTGGAATTTTCAGTTACGGGTACTTCAACCGACGGCTGTTTGATTTATCTTCCATAATTCTTCAAGAATGAGAGCGGCTCCAGCGCCATATGACGCTACGCTCCATATAGCCGCCCTCAAATGAAGATATATTTGCTGAGGCTCTGTGGGACCTTACTGCACAGCTCCCCCATTGGTTCATCCCTTGCGTGAATATCAATGCACGTGATGTGCTTTCGGGATCCCCGACTAGCGATCTCTGGGGTCGAGCTCTCGAGAATCTCATTTTTTCAGATGCATTACGTCATCTGAACACGGGTCCGGCGCACTCTTCAACACTACTGCGGAGTCATTTTCTGCCACAAATCTCACGATATGCTCTCCTGCCATCTATTATATCGCTCAGTAGAATGTGATTGGCAATTTTCTCTGCATTGCGAAATCTCTGAATATATCCAGCAGGGTGCAAATGTAGCTCCCAAAGCGCATATTCAGAAAGGGTAACTGGTCTTCAAGGTATCTACCAAGGACGTAGCCAAAGAGTGGCCCAGGCAGTCATGACCAGTATATATCACCTAAATGAAATCACACATGACCTAGCTGCGGCGTAATGAATCTGAAAAGTATTTTGGTTTAGAATTATACGATGAAAAAGGAAAACGGTTCAAATGGCTCTGAGCACTATGGGACTTAAGTTCTGAGGTCATCAGTCCCCTAGAACTTAGATCTACTTAAACCTAACTAACCTAAGGACATCACACACATCCATGCCCGAGGCAGGATTCGAACCTGCGACCGCAGCGGTCGCGCGGTTCCAGATTGTAGTGCCTAGAACCGCTCGGCCACCCCGGCTGGCGATGAAAAAGAGATACGCACTATCTTTACTTATCAAAGCCAATGATAAATTTATACTGGCGTTTAGAATTAAACAAACAAACGGCAGTTTTGCAAGGCTACGTTTATTTTGCCACAGATGAAATGGAATGAAATGATGGTATGGCATTGTTGCCTGGGAGACCCCATGCGGGGTTGTTCGGCTGCCGTATTGCAAGTCCTTTTTAGCTGACGCCACTTCGGCGACTTGCGAGTCAATGATGATGAAAGACACACAACATCCAGTCATCTCGAGGTAGAGAAAATTCCTGAACCCGCCGGGAATCGAAACCGGGACCCCGTGCACAGGAAGCGAGAACGCTACCGCAAGACCACGAGCTGCCACAAAACATTATAAACAGGTGATAGTAAAGTAGAAACAATGTAAAGAATACACAACGTCTAAAACTGCAACATGAATGCCGGCCTTTGTAGCAGAGCGGTTCTAGGCGCTTCAGTCCGCATCCGCGCTGCTGCAGCGGTCACAGGTTCGAATCCTGCCTCGGACATGCATATGTGTGATGTCCTTAGGTTAGTTAGGTTTAAATAGTTCCAAGTTTCGGGGACTAATGACCTCAGATGTTACGTCCCATAGTGCTTAGAGCCATTTGAACCTTTTTTTTTTTTGCATCATGAATACCGGTAGATAAAAATGTTTTTCGTTTTCTACAGCGATACAGATAGCCGTACCGTAGGTGCAACCACAACAGAGGGGTATCTGCTGAGAGACCAGACAAACGTGTGGTTCCTGAAGA
The DNA here is from genome assembly GCF_023864345.2 of Schistocerca serialis cubense. Taxonomy (NCBI): domain Eukaryota; kingdom Metazoa; phylum Arthropoda; class Insecta; order Orthoptera; family Acrididae; genus Schistocerca; species Schistocerca serialis. The sequence continues at coordinate 66,664,020 of NC_064642.1, forward strand.
GGGTCAGCAGCCATTTCAGTAGTTGCAAGGGCAACAGTCTGGATGATTGACTGATCTGGCCTTGTAACAATAACCAAAACGGCCTTGCTGTGCTGGTACTGCGAATGGCTGAAAGCAAGGGGAAACTACGGCCGTAATTTTTCCCCGAGGGCATGCAGCTTTACTGTATGATTAAATGATGATGACGTCCTCTCGGGTAAAATATTCTGGAGGTAAAATAGTCCCCCATTCAGATCTCCGGGCGGGGACTACTCAAGAGGATGTCGTTATCAGGAGAAAGAAAACTGGCGTTCTACGGATAGGAGCGTGAAATGTCAGATCACTTAATCGGGCAGTTAGGTTAGAAAATGTAAAAAGGGAAATGGATAGGTTAAAATTAGATATAGTGGGAATTAGTGAAGTTCGGTGGCAGGAGGAACAAGACTTCTGGTCAGGTGACTACAGGGTTATAGCCACAAAATCAAATAGGGGTAATGCAGGAGTAGGTTTAATAATGAATAGGAAAATAGGAATGGGGGTAAGCTACTACAAACAGCATAGTGAACGCATTATTGTGGCCAAGATAGATACGAAGCCCACGCCTACTACAGTAGTACAAGTTTATATGCCAACTAGCTCTGCAGATAACGAAGAAATTGAAGAAGTGTATGATGAGATAAAAGAAATTATTCAGATAGTAAAGGGTGACGAAAATTTAACAGTCATGGGTGACTGGAATTCGAGAGTAAAAAAAGGGAGAGAATGAAACGTAGTGGGTGAAAATGGATTGGAGGAGAGAAATGAAAGAGGAAGCCGTGTGGTAGAATTTTGCACAGAGCATAGCTGAATCATAGCTAACACTTGGTTTAAGAATCATGAAAGAAGGTTGTATACATGGAAGAACCCTGGAGATACTAAGAGGTATCAGATAGATTATATAATGGTAAGACAGAGATTTAGGAACCAGGTTTTAAATTGTAAGACATTTCCAGGGGCAGATGTGGACTCTGACCACAATCTATTGGTTATGACCTCTAGATTAAAACTGAAGAAACTGCAAAATGGTGGGAAATTAAGGAGATGGGACCCGGATAAACTGAAAGATCCAGATGTTGTACAGAGTTTCAGGGAGAGCATAAGGGAACAATTGACAGGAATGGGGGAAAGAAATACAGTAGAAGAAGTAGTGAAGGCAGCAGAGGATCAAGTAGGTAAAAAGACGAGGGCTAGTAGAAATCCTTGGGTAACAGAAGAAATATTGAATTTAATTGATGAAAGGAGAAAATATAAAAATGCAGTAAATGAAGCAGGCAAAAAGGAATACAAACGTCTCAAAAATGAGATCAACAGGTAGTGCAAAATGGCTAAGCAAGGATGACTAGAGGACAAATGTAAGGATGTAGAGGCTTATCTCACTAGGGGTAAGATAGATACTGCCTACAGGAAAATTAAAGAGACCTTTGGAGATAAGAGAACCACTTGTATGAACAGCAAGAGCTCAGATGGAAACCCAGTTCTAAGCAATGAAGAGAAAGCAGAAAGGTGGAAGGAGTATATAGAGGGTCTATATAAGGACGATGTACTTGAGGACAATATAATGGATATGGAAGAGGATGTAGATGAAGATAAAATGGGAGATACGATACTGCGTGAAGAGTTTGACAGAAGACTGAAAGACCTGAGTCGAAACAAGGCCCCGGAGTAGACAACATTCCATTGGAACTACTGACGGCCTTGGGAGAGCCAGTCCTCTGGTGAGCAAGATGTATGAAACAGGCAAAATACACTCAGACTTCAAGAAGAATATAATAAATCCAATCCCAAAGAAAGCAGGTGTTGACAGATGTGAAAATTACCGAACAGTCGGTTTGATAAGCCACAGCTGCAAAATACTAACACGAATTCTTTACAGACGAATGGAAAAACTAGTAGAAGCCAACCTCGGGGAAGATCAGTTTGGATTCCGTAGAAATACTGGAACACGTGAGGCAATACTGACCTTACGACTTATCTTAGAAGAAAGACTAAGGAAACGGAAACCTACGTTTCTAGCATTTGTAGACTTAGAGAAAGCTTTTGACAATGTTGACTGGAATACTCTCTTTCAGTTTCTGAAGGTTTACCACTGGAACCCTTCTTCATGGAATTGTACGGGTGACTTGGCAAGGTTCAATTGCTGTCGGGTATCGTGACAAAATCCTGCGACCTCACGTGCAGTCGTTGCGAGGTGCTGTGGGCCCAGACATTGTGTTGCTGGACGATGCTTCTCGACCTCATAGAGCGCAGATGGTAGATATATTCTTGCAAACGGAAGACACTGCACTCATCGCATGGCCTACTCGCTCTCTCGATTTAAATCCAATAGAGCATCACGTCAGCATCCACCAACCACTCTCCAAGACTTGCGAGCAGCTCTGCAGGAAGAATGGCCGTTACTGCCTCAACATGAGACTGATGACATCATTCACAGCATGCCCCGCAATGGGCCACTGTACTTTTCGACTGTCCAGCTTCCATTCTATGGCCTTTCACTGCAGAGAGTCTGGTAGGCGTCTTCTCTGTGACATACTGCAACGTCTGTGACTTGCGTACACAGCGATTGTGGATGTAGGACTACCGTGCAGACATTACCCCATTTTATAGGTGTGGGGGCAGGGATTATGTTTACCACTGGGACCCTTCTTCATGGAATTGTACGGGTGACTTGGCAAGGTTCAATTGCTGTCAGGTATCGTGACAAGATCCTGCGACCTCACGTGCAGTCGTTGCGAGGTGCTGAAAGGGGTAAAATACAGGGAGCGAAAAGATATTTACAATTTGTACAGAAACCAGATGGCAGTTATAAGATTCCAGGGACATGAAAGGGAAGCAGTTGTTGGGAAGGGAGTAAGACAAGGTTGTAGCCTCTCCCCGATGTTATTCAATCTGTATATTGAGCAAGCAGTAAAGGAAACAAAAGAAAAATTCGGAATAGGTATTAAAATCCATGGAGAAGAAATAAAAACTTTGAGGTTCGCCGATGACAGCAAAGGACTTGGAAGAACAGTTGAACGGAATGGACAGTGTCTTGAAAGGAGGATATAAGATGAACATCAACAACAGCAAAAAGAGGATAATTGAATGTAGTCGAATTAAGTCGGGTGATGCTGAGGGAATTAGATTAGGAAATGAGACACTTAAAGCAGTAAAGGAGTTTTGCTATTTGGGGAGCAAAATAACTGATGGTGGTTGAAGTAGAGAGGATATAAAATGTAGACTGCCAAATGGCATGGAAAGCGTTTCTGAAGAAGAGAAATTTGTTAACATCGAGTATAGATTTAAGTGTCAGGAAGTCGTTTCTGGAAGTATTTGTATGGAGTGTACCCATGTATGGAAGTGAAACATGGACGATAAATAGTTTGGACAAGAAGAGAATAGAAGCTTTCGAAATGTGGTGCTGCAGAAGATTGCTGAAGATTAGATGGGTAGATCACATAACTAATGAGGAAGTATTGAATAGGATTGGGGAGAAGAGAAGTTTGTGGCACAACTTGACCGGAAGAAGGGATCGGTTGGTAGGATATGTTCTGAGGCATCAAGGGATCACCAATTTAGTATTGGAGGGCAGCGTGGAGGGTAAAAATTGTAGAGGGAGACCGATAGATGAATACACTAAGCAGATTCAGAAGGATATAGGTTGCAGTAGGTATTGGGAGATGAAGAAGCTCGCACAGGATAGAGTAGCATGGAGAGCTGCATCAAACCAGTTTCAGGACTGAAGACCACAACAACAACAACAACAACAAAACAGATTTGCACACACAATTCAAAATTTTGTTAATATACTCAGTATGGGACGTGATCACCTGCGGCAGCAACACAGACCTGGCAACGACGTGGCATGCTGTGAATGATGTCATCAGTCTCATGTTGAGGCTGTAACGGCCATTCTTCCTGCAGAGCTGCTCGCAAGTCTTGGAGAGTGGTTGGTGGATGCTGACGTGATGCTCTATTGGATTTAAATCGAGAGAGCGAGTAGGCCATGCGATGAGTGCAGTGTCTTCCGTTTGCAAGAATATATCTACCATCTGCGCTCTATGAGGTCGAGAAGCATCGTCCGCCAACACAATGTCTGGGCCCACAGCACCTCGCAACGACTGCACGTGAGGTCGCAGGATCTTGTCACGATATCTGACAGCAGTTGAACCTTGCCAAGTCACCCGTACAATTCCATGAAGAAGGGTTCCAGTGGTAAACATAATCCCTGCCCCCACACCATTAGGTATCCACCTCGATATCGGTCTCTTTCCGCAATGGGCCACTATACTTTTCGACTGTCCATCCTCCATTCTATGGCCCTTCACTGCAGAGAGTCTGGTAGGCGTCTTCTCTGTGATATACTGCAACGTCTGTGACTTGCGTACACAGCGATTGTGGATGTAGGACTACCGTGAAAACATTACCCCATTTTATAGGTGCCCTGACATCGTCGTTGGCGTGGTTGTCCGTTGACCGGAATGCCATCTTCCGTGCAGAACACTATCGTACGGACATCCGTTGGCAATTAGTACGATTATGTAGTGAATTTGATTCAAAACGGGGAGATAACTGTTTGTTGCTTTAATCTTGGACGCCAGTGTATCTATACATGCATAGAACTACTGGCTTTCGCCCATCCCTATTATAGCCAAAACCAATTGTTCGGCTTCCTTCAGCTGACTTGTTTTGTTAATTAGTTCAGCTCTTACTTGCAGTTGGATCTAATGTAAGTACTACCGTTTTGTCCTGTGTGCTGTTCTAATAGTTTCGAATTGTGATAAGTTTGTACAAGAAAGAAGAGGAAAACAGATTTCGATCTATCTGCTGGGGTTATGATAAGTTGAAAAAACATACGGATTGTTATAAAGTCTAATTACCTATCTACAGCAGTTTAATGTTGCACTTGAGTCGTTATTTAGAGGGCGGTAAGGCTTTTGTGCTACAATATTTCAGTGTATCGCCAGGCGGCGGAGTGGTAAATAACATTACAAATAACATTTAATTAAAATTTGCGCATAAATATTTGTCTGTGTCACTCTACAATAGCGGTCACCAACAAAAATATCGCCCAAATGGCGATGGTTGCACTTATTTAAAACTTTAGCTCAATACATTATCAAAGTGTCGCCCCGTCCGTTTACTCGGGCGGTGTTCAGTAACGAAAACCAGAGTTGGTATGGAACGATGGTGAGGGGTTTGTGGAGAGCGGAAGCGACGTGTGATGACAAAACAGTCTGTAGTTCGTTTGCTTCTAAGTGTTCTTTTTTGCGGGCCGCTTGAATTCTTCCGTGGCGGGTGCGCTTTGCTCCATCTCCCCCTGCCACCTCCCCCCTCTCCAGCCCTTTGTTCCACCATCTATTAACGCTCTTGTCATACTATAAAAGCCAGAATCACATGCACCGTTAAATCTTAAAATATGCTAGCATTCATGCACAATGAAATGACTAAACACCCACAATGAAAGGAGAAACGTGCAATGTCAGAATTCAATCTTTTGTAGTGAGCCTTCTTACGTGAAGATCATTAACGCTATAAACCATGAGAGGATTAGGCTTGCCACGGGCGCTTACAGGACCAGCCCCACACCCAGTGTCTGTGCTGGGGATGGTGAACCCCCACTTACGATCCGAGGGCAGCTCTTCATGATGCTTCAGGTGTCAAAGTTCCTCGCTGCTCCCAGTTCACCGGCACACCGTACCGTTCGTTGTTCGTTCAGCTATGGAACGCCTCTGTACGAATAGTCCCCGGCAACTACGACGTTTGGCATCCGCATGAAGTGTTAACTAGCTTCATTGGCCGTGGAGCAACTTCAATCCCAAATCCAGGGTTTTAACCGCCTGCCATGCTGGTTACCGCAGAGATTCGGAGTAATTTTAGATTTAGTGGAGTACAGGAGAAGTTGTACTCCTGCACATGTCCTTAATACACAATTTTACGACTTTACAGCTGACCACCACAGCACTGTAGATGTCTTCACGGATGGGTATACAGAGGGGGACTCCGTTGGTAGTTCTACTGTTTTCCCTGATTGTGTTTTCAAGATCCGACTGCCTGAACAAGTTACTATCTTTGACGCGGAATTATCCGCGATCTTATGGTCACTGGAGCAAACGAGACATGCTTCGAGTGCTACATTCCTTGTCTCAAAGAAATGGTTCAAATGGCTCTGAGCACTATGGGACTTAACATCTGAGGCCATCAGTCCCCTAGAACTTAGAACTGCTTCAACCTAACTAATGTAAGGACATCACACACATCCATGCCCGAGGCAGAATTCGAACCTGTGGCAGTAGCGGTAGGCGATTAAGCTCTGTTCTACGTCTTAGTTAATCACAGCCTCTGAAAAACTCCGTAACGGGATCTACGTGACCTACCCATTGTCCATTAAATGTCTACGTGATTTGTTATTGGACATTTCGGAGAAAGTGACTGTGCTCCATTCAGTCGTTTAGATCTACTCTTCGAAAGCTGACGGAGTGTGGCGGAGGGTACATCTGGTACCAGTAACTGATACCCTTTTCCCTGTTCGCTAGCGAATGGCGCGTGGGAAGAATGAAACTCGATAAGCCTTCGTAGTAGCTCAGATTTCTCGAATTCTCTCGTTGTGGTCATTTCGCGAGATGTATGTGGGATGAATTAGTTTGTTGTCCGACTCTACGCGGAAAGTACTCTCCGGAAATAAGGTGGTACACAACGCCTCTTCTATAGCGTACATCACTGGAGTTCGTTGAACATCTCTGAAAACGATCCCGTGACGAAACGCGCCGCTATTTATTGGATCTTCTCAGTCTCTTCTATCTGTCCTACCTGGTAAGGATCCCAGATTGATGAAAAATATCGAAGACTCGGTCGATCAAGGGCCTTGTAAACCAATTCTTTCGTGCATGTGTTACATTTACCTAAGATTTAGTGTGGCATCCACTTTTCTTGTTGTTTGTTTATGTGCTCATTCAGCTTAAGATCCCTCTGGATAGTTACGCCTAGATATTGCACGGTAGATACTGTTTCCGGCAATATGTCGTCAATAGCGTAGTTATACAATACTGGATTTCGTTTCCTGTGTACACGCGGTATGTCACATTAACTCACGTTCAAGGTCATCTGCCAGGGCCTGCACCATTCAGCAATCCTCTGTGGGTCATTTTACAAATCGAAACTTTCTTCTGGCGTTGCTACTTTCTTATGCACAATCGCATCACCAGCGAACATTCCTACAGAGCTTTCGACGCTTTCTACTAGATCATGTATACATACTGTAAACAGTAACGGGGTACTCCCAAAATTGTCTTTACATCTGTCGACTTTGTTCCCCTAAGGGGCTTATAAATTACATCTTTCCTCACAAAGTATTTGAGGTAGGAAGTTGAACTTTCTACAGATTATTTATTGGAATATGGGCTACAACTTAACACAGGGATTTTACAAAATTTTTGTTCAGTTATTAAAGATGATTTTTTTTTCAATTGTAATGGAAATTCACAACATTTTTTTGCAATTTTTTATTTATATATTCAAAAATATACAGTTTTTTGGAAAAAGGCTGTGTTAAATTATGCAGAAGGTACTGTGTAACATTTACTGAAAGTTTGAAACAAATATGTTTGGAAGATCCTTAGAAAACATGTAATTAGTATGAGAAAAGAAAAGTTTTGGGAATCGAGCGACAAAGATTGGATTAACTTTTTAGTGCATTCCAGGTCCATAGGATGGATTATCTTCATCCCCTGCAAACTCCTACTCCAGCTTCCTCTTGTTCCTCCTCCTGTTTGCTCTTGCTTGTATTTCTAGGCTCTTTACAGCCCTGTCTGCAGCCCGAAGGCGTTCCTTGTCTAAAGCAAGCATCGCTCGTTGTTGTGTTCGTAGATTTTGCTACCATTTTCTTCAGTTGCAGTTACTGCAACACTGTTCCAAAAGGTGGTCATGTATGAACACTTATCACATTTCGGTTGTATTTCACTAGCAAGTCCTACGAGCTTTATTATGGAGAGTTCCAGACCAACTTCACTACAATGAATACATCTTACACAGTTTGAAAAAATTCCTTTGAGAACCGACATATCAAATATTTCATTCACATCCGATTCGCCCATAAAACATTCATAGTTTTCACTCATTGAACCAAGCTTCTTCTGTGAAGTATTTTCTTTCCCACTTTGACTGCTATGGGCAGGTGTACTTGAGAGGTTAGGTTCACTCACTTGGTTATCGTCTTTATTGTTTACAGTAATAACACATACCTTTGGCTTTCCAACATTTCTCCTTTTCTTAAAAGCCTTCAGAGGATTTCTAATAACTTTACTTTTACTCATTATTATACTTCAACAAAACAGAGACTCAAGAAACAGAATTAATTACGAATATTTTCAAGATAACGACAGAGTAAATAAACATGAAACAATCGACAATCACACCAGCGATATATATATTGAACCATCACAGGTTAGCCACAACACATACTTTATCTCACATCACTAAAATGTACCTGATGAACACGGACGTTAATAATAACACCATTTGACAGCAGTTTAACAGCGCCACAGTGGGTCACGCCCATGTAGAACACATTTCAAAAAAAATTTAAAAATAGTTGTAGTCTTCGGAATTGAATAAATTATATATCTATTAAAAGGTAATAGTCTGCAGATTCAGAAAACGCAAAAAAGTAAAAATTGAACTTTTCATGATTTTGAGCCTTTCCGGAGCCCCTTAAGAGCGATGTGTTAAGTTCTGTCTGCAAGGAGGTCTTGAATCCAGTCAGAAATCTAGTCCGATACTCGGTAAGCTCGTACTTTGTTCACTAAACGGCAGTGCAGGACGGTGTGAAATGCCTTCCCGAAGACAAGGAACGGGCAGTCAACCTGACCACCGTTATCTACAGCGCTATGTGTCTCAGGGAGCAAATGCGAGTTGCGTTTCGCCAAATTTTTGTTTGCCGAATCCATACTGATTTTTATAGAGGAGACTTCCGTAATCCAACAACAGCATAGATCTTGGAATGGTACGTCTGGCGGTATACGCAAGTTTGATAATAGCAGAACATACACTCCTGGAAATTGAAATAAGAACACCGTGAATTCATTGTCCCAGGAAGGGGAAACTTTATTGACACATTCCTGGGGTCAGATACATCACATGATCACACTGACAGAACCACAGGCACATAGACACAGGCAACAGAGCATGCACAATGTCGGCACTAGTACAGTGTATATCCACCTTTCGCAGCAATGCAGGCTGCTATTCTCCCATGGAGACGATCGTAGAGATGCTGGATGTAGTCCTGTGGAACGGCTTGCCATGACATTTCCACCTGGCGCCTCAGTTGGACCAGCGTTCGTGCTGGACGTGCAGACCGCGTGAGACGACGCTTCATCCAGTCCCAAACATGCTCAATGGGGGACAGATCCGGAGATCTTGCTGGCCAGGGTAGTTGACTTACACCTTCTAGAGCACGTTGGGTGGCACGGGATACATGCGGACGTGCATTGTCCTGTTGGAACAGCACGTTCCCTTGCCGGTCTAGGAATGGTAGAACGATGGGTTCGATGACGGTTTGGATGTACCGTGCACAATTCAGTGTCCCCTCGACGATCACCAGTGGTGTACGGCCAGTGTAGGAGATCGCTCCCCACACCATGATGCCGGGTGTTGGCCCTGTGTGCCTCGGTCGTATGCAGTCCTGATTGTGGCGCTCACCTGCACGGCGCCAAACACGCATACGACCATCATTGGCACCAAGGCAGAAGCGACTCTCATCGCTGAAGACGACACGTCTCCATTCGTCCCTCCATTCACGCCTGTCGCGACACCACTGGAGGCGGGCTGCACGATGTTGGGGCGTGAGCGGAAGACGGCCTAACGGTGTGCGGGACCGTAGCCCAGCTTCATGGAGACGGTTGCGAATGGTCCTCGCCGATATCCCAGGAGCAACAGTGTCCCTAATTTGCTGGGAAGTGGCGGTGCGGTCCCCTACGGCACTGCGTAGGATCCTACGGTCTTGGCGTGCATCCGTGCGTCGCTGCGGTCCGGTCCCCGGTCGACGGGCACGTGCACCTTCCGCCGACCACTGGCGACAACATCGATGTACTGTGGAGACCTCACGCCCCACGTGTTGAGCAATTCGGCGGTACGTCCACCCGGCCTCCCGCATGCCCACTATACGTCCTCGCTCAAAGTCCGTTAACTGCACATACGGTTCACGTCCACGCTGTCGCGGCATGCTACCAGTGTTAAAGACTGCGATGGAGCTCCGTATGCCACGGCAAACTGGCTGACACTGACGGCGGCGGTGCACAAATGCTGCGCAGCTAGCGCCATTCGACGGCCAACACCGCGGTTCCTGGTGTGTCCGCTGTGCGGTGCGTGTGATCATTGCTTGTACAGCCCTCTCGCAGTGTCCGGAGCAAGTATGGTGGGTCTGACACACCGGTGTCAATGTGTTCTTTTTTCCATTTCCAGGAGTGTATTTTACACCAGTCATTCTGTTTCGTAGCATTGAAGGTCGTTGGCAGTAGCAAAGAGTTCGTAGTAGAAGAAATATGTTTCACAGCCGCTAAAAGGAACAATTGCTGAAAGGTCCTGGGGTACCTGTTTATGAACCCTTGTATAGTGGACTTTTATGTCTTGTCCTGGTCTATACTACGGCGACTGAAATATGGAATACTGCTTTAGCACAGTATGCTTTTTTAGCACAGCGTACAGTATTTAGATGGCTGTACTTGTACCTGCTTGACGCGGCTGTGCTGAAATCAATATCCATGTAGCACACGTGAAGCCAGGTTGTCGCTTGTTGCACGCCAGTCATGACGTTACAATTTTAATGGTCAAGGTGTATTACAGATCAGTTGTGTTGTCTCCACACGGTATACCGTAGAAGCGACGCTTCTGCCTGCGGCCGCCGCTGGTGAAGTTTCAGGATAACGTGACGTCACACGTGCCAGCGCTCGTCGCCTCCGAGCTGAGGACACGCGGGGGTGGCAGCTGCGGCTCTTCCCGTGGGGCGGCTTGGAGTGGCCGGTAAGTTACCCCAGCCAGGGTCGGAGGATGGACCGGGGGCGGTGCGAGCTGCCGAAGCATTCCCGTTGCTCGCTCGGGGAACTCCCCCAGGGGCGGGCAGTACGAATCGAAAGGGAAACTGGGGCAGCACGTGACACAAGACGGGGGCCCCAGTGGGCGCCTTTTGCAACGACACGGCGCATGCCACGCAGTCCAAAGAGGCTGTTTTTACAACTGTATAGAAGGAACCTTCCACGAGAATAACTGCGTTCCGTTAGGAGAAATTTGTACGTATTACTATACATTACTCTTTCAACGAGTTGGCTATGTCACATTAATACTCTTCTCCTACTCTAAACGTATTTTTTATTTAAGAGTACCTTTTGTAATTTACGTTCATCATTAACATGTTCAATGTTTTTAGTTTTAACCACATCAATTTTACTGTGTTGGGATTGTGAAGCTCTTCGGATTGAAAAACAGTAAACCTAGAAACTGAGGTTTTTATATAAGAAAACATTTAAAATTCCCTTTTGGTTTCCATTGCGCCAGGATCCGCTAATGATAACTACCATTGGAGTACATCATAAAGTGCCAAATGGAACTTTTAAAAAAATCTCATACAGTAGAGAAATTAATCGTTTTTACGCTATTGCTTAACATTATGCCAAAATACGTGAGAAAAGTGGCAATAAAAATCCATTTAGGAACCATTACGCTACCAACACATTATAGAAATCTGACAGTAACTGTACATTTTGCATGACGGTAGCATAAAGATTTTTTTCTTTATTTTATGTATTCAATTATTAAATAGTATTAAAAATAAAACAATTAAAATGCCGTGTGCACTTGTTATAGTTGTGCAATTCATGCACAGTAATATTATCTGTGGTAGGCATGTAAAAATATTGTGATCAGGTTCTTATATCTTTCATTTGTACTATGATTGTACAGGTATGCAGACTGTTATGGGAATTGTTTTCTCCTGGTATATTGCGAATCGGAAGATGACAGCTAGATGTTGCCAAAACTGGCCATTCAGCAAATACAAATATTTGAAGAAACGGTCTTGGCTGTAAAAATTCTTACTTGTCCTGAGTATCAGATCGCTCCTGGCGACATGTGCAGCTTATACAAGTCATCTGTGTCTAGTATTCCGTGTATAACAATACGCAATATGTGGTCGTGGTGTTGGGAACACGAATGGTAAGATAGGAATATAGAAAAGTAGTAGGAAATTCTTAAAATCTTCAACAAGAACTGGAAGTTGCGGCTTCAAAAAATGGTTCAAATGGCTCTGAGCACTATAGGACTCAACTGCTGAGGTCATTAGTCCCCTAGAACTTAGAACTAGTTAAACCTAACTAACCTAAGGACATCACAAACATCCATACCCGAGGCAGGATTCGAACCTGCGACCGTAGCGGTCTTGCGGTTCCAGACTGCAGCGCCTTTAACCGCACGGCCACACCGGCCGGCCTAGTTGCGGCTTCAGTGAGTTTATAAATTCTTGTAGAGGGAACAGGTAGGTGAAAGATCTTGTAGAATCCTGGGCAAGTGCCTCATTGACTCAGCCTCCTTTCTCGGTAGCTCTCTCTGACAGCAATTACAAGGTATTAAATACCATCTGACTGAAAAGAAGACCTAATAAACTGGAGAAAAACGAAAGAAATTGCGCTAACGAGGTTGAAAGACGCATGAAATCCACACGAATTATATGTAATGAAATAGATTAGTACGAAAATATTAAGTATACCCAGATAAATATAGTTTTTCCACATATGTTCGTCCTGAAAATAACCGCATAAGAACAGTACCTAGGTGATGTTTGAAATCATGTGGCTGTCTCTGCTCCTCGGCCTTAGATTTTTGCCTGAAGCTGCTTGTGCTGATCAAGTCCTATCACCAAAAACATTTACTAATGCAGGATATCAGATGAAGCAGACATCAGTAGTTTTAGTTAGTTTCAGTGCAGCATAGGCCATGATATGATTTGGAGGCATGGGCTGCTTTATAAATTATTAGAAGATATTCCATGCAGGCGGACAACAAAACTGATTCACAACACGTTAAACTGAACGGCATTTACTGTAAATACAAGAAAAGACACTCGCTGTGCAAGAGTATTGAATAATGGTTTATGCATGGATCTGCAATTTCTCCTCTCTTGTTTAATTTATATATCCACTGCTTGACATAAAAAAAAATGTATGACGCAGAAATTGAAAATTTGTGGTAAGTTCCTATGGGAGCAAACTGCTGAGGTCAACGGTACCTAGGCTTACGCAATACGTGATCCAACTCAAACTAATTTACGCTAAGGACAATCCCACACCGATGCCCGAGCGAGGACTCGAACCTCCGACGGGTGGACCCGCCCCAACCGTGGTAAGGCGCCCCAGACCGCGCAGCTACCCCACGCGGCAGTATCACCCAGAAGCGGAACTGGAAGCGAATCAGAACTTTCCTGGTTGAGAGAGTTTGTGATGTTATTTCAGTAGTTACAATATCGAGTCAAATTTACGAAGAACTTGGCAGTATGAGTTCCCCTATCACTATGACACTGCACCCCCTGTGGCCTGAATGCGTCCAAGTATTCAGTTGTGGATTAAAGCCATTATGCCGTCTACTCAGGCAAGCTGGCTAACAGCTGTTGTATGTGGTCTTTGATTTTCTCGATACTGGCACTGAGACTGAACTGACATTCGAGCAGGTACCACACATATTCTGTCAAGAACAGGTTCAGGGCTCTTGCTGGCCACGGGCAGGCAGACAGTTCATAGAGCAGTTGTGTAGGCGAGCGTTGTCCAGTTGAAAAATGGCACAACAGTATTACCATAGGAGAGATAACACATGGCGACACAGGATGTCCGTGAAGTAACATTGCGGCAGCAAAGTTTTTGCCGTCACTACTAACCTTGACCTGAATTCATATCTCATGGCTCCTGAAGGCATGACGTTGAGAGTAACAATGTTGTGCCTCTCAGAGACAACGGAAGAACGGCACCAACTCACCAGGTAGCCTCCATACTCGGAGGCGATGGCAATCTGGGGTAGTGCAGATCCGCGATTCATCTTTGAACAAAATACGACACCATTCGTCAGCAGCCCATGTTTCCTGCTGACGACTCCACTCCAAATGCAGCCCATTATTTGGGATGTTATCAGCAGCCTACGCCTGAGACGGTAATTCCTGAGTTTGGCTGTTAATAGTCTACACCCAATGGTGCAAATTGACATAGGATGTTGCAGGGAACCCATTACTTGTTCTCGGCTGGCAGACGACAACGGGGATAGGTTTTTAGTACTTGGTACACAATACGAAGTCTCTCCATTATGCTGATCATACGTGGTCCATCAGTACCTTGATAAAAGACATGCTCATGGTCATGTCCCGTTGCATTCCAATATCGTGCGCTGTCACATCCGAATGTGCGACAAATCTGGATATTGCACTATTCGATCATTCGGCCAGAAAGAGGCCCGCTTAAACTGCAGTTACGTGCTGATAAACGGTCTGTCACAAGAGTACGCCGCTTCTTTACAGCAATCACTCAAAATCCGCCTCTGTTCACTCCCCTTACGTATATTTCCAGGCCTCGTAAAAACACTAAACACCGTCAAAACTAATTTGCTCTGATGGCTCCTCTACTCGTTACGGAGAATTGCCACTCTAATCGTTTATATAACTGCCCATGGTGTGTAGGTTTAAGAAGTCCCATTGACATTTCAGCATTTCTTCTGGATGCTTCACTTTTTTTGTCTGGCAATATGTGTACAGTAATAAACTGCAAGGCTGCTAATACACCTTTTACAGGTAGTCCTGAATTTATTTCTACACTAATGCTCATAAATTAAGGATAATGGTGATACATGGTGAAACAACGCTCTGGAGGGCCGTTTTCGGGTTTAAATCACGTCGGGGTATTACCGTGCGGTGCATTTGACCTGCGGTCGTCGCACGATGGAACAGTCCACATACGCAGAGGTGTGTTGGTGCATGTTAGGTAAGATGCAGCGAGTAAATGTGCAGACGTTTTCAGGCGCGCTGATGGTGACTGTGTGTTGTCTTCAAGCTTTCCCGGCGGATAGGTTATTAATAGTCTTCACTTCTTTGCCCCTGAATGACGCTGTGCAAAATCCACAATATTTCCTCGGAGCAGCTGACCGAGATCTTCAGGTGGTTGAACCTTGCTGGTGGCTGGGTACGACAGACGGTATCCGCACGTCGACACTCCTGTATACAGAACACGAGCCCGAAGAACGGGCAAGCGCGGAATGAGTTTCGCCAGATCTGTCTATGGAATCTATGCTAATTTTTATAAACGAGATTTTTCGTCTTCCAAAAATGTCATAACACGTAAGCCTTTAACATGTTCTACAGTTCTACAACCGACTTACGTTAGCGTTATATGCTTAAAGTTATGTACACTCTCCCAGCATCCAAAACGGGAATGATTTGTGGCTTTCTAAGCTGCTGGGCATCATTCGTTGCCGCAGAAAACCTTGATAAACAGTTCGATTAGGGGCACAAGTTCTTTCGCATGATCTCTGTAGGTTCTCACACTATCTCATGCATCCATATGCATTTCCAATGCTAAATTATTGCAAACGCATTCCATGGTCCAAATCACTTATCGAAATGTCTGCAATTTCGGTGTTCGCGCCATGACTGAAAGGTGGTATCATGTTAAGATTTTCAGTGGGGAAATAGTTGCAGTGTTAGTGAGATAACTGGATGACGGGATAGATGTTTTCGATCCATGTACAGTCTTTACATAACACCAAAGCTTCTTACGGGTGTTAGTCAGATTGTGGGGGAGATTCTGAGTTTCCAGTTCATTGTTGTTCTTACGGTCATTTGTACCTCGTTCGGCTGTGGCCTCCGCTAAAATCTGTGAAGAGGCTCTATGCCAAGCTGGCACCAGCAACATTGTTTACCTTCAATACAGGGTTGACAAGCGGGTTGCCAAAGCACTAGCCCCACCGACGATTCTGCTGTAGCATGTAAACTGTACTTGCGACCAGAACACGCTGCTTGTTTTCAAGATATGACCAACAATCGCTGTAGAAACAGGCTGCATCCGCTTCGCCACAGATTGCGTTGGTATCGCCGATGGGGGCGCGACATTCGCTGGCACTACTTTCTCTCCACCAATCACATGTCCACTAAGCGCTGAACTGGTACCCATTCGAGCCTCTGCCTCTCTGTTTCTGGCCTCCCATCGGTATCAGGATGTGGCATCTATAGGTCACTGTTGACTTTTGTGACAGGAGTGGCGTAAAACCTTGGGTTCGTCTTGACATAGGCTAGTTCAAAATGGTTCAAATGGCTCTGAGCACTATGGGACTTAACATCTCAGGTCATCAGTCCCCTAGAACTTAGAACTACATAAACCTAACTAACCGAAGGACATCACACTCATCCATGCCAGAGGCAGGATTCGAACCTGCGACCGTAGCGGTCGCACGGTTCCAGACTGAAGCGTGACATAGGCTTGTACTTTTAAACACTCTGCAGTGATTGAAATCTGACCCGGACATACACAGACGGAAAAAAAATCGAAACACCAAGAAATAATTAATGTAGAGTAATGAAACTTTGGGAATACTTCAATAGAGGTAACACATTTAAGAGAATGACATTGCAAGAGCCGGCCGGTGTGATGGAGCGGTTCTAGCACTTCAGTCTGGAACCGCGCGACCCCTACGGTCCCAGGTTCGAATCCTGCCTCGGGCATGGACGTGTGTGATGTCCTTAGGTTAGTTAGGTGTAAGTAGTTCTAAGTTCTAGGGGACTGATGATCTCCGATGTTAAGCCCCATAGTGCTCAGAGCCATTTGAACCTTTTTTTTTTATTTTTGACATTACAAGGTCTTAGCAGACGATAACTCCAGATTGTAGGTCCAGTTTGTGTGCTATTCGGACACATTGGTTACTGGCGCTCACGTAGCCTCTTGCTAACCAACAACTGGCCATCACTTGCACTGGGGCAAAACCAACACTCATCAGGAAACACAGGAGACCTCCACCACCCTTCCCTGCAATGAGCTCTCACTTGACGCTAGTGAAATCTTCAATGGTGGTAGTTTGGGATCAGTGAAATGCAAGCTACAGGTCATCTGGTTCGCATATGTTCCTGAAGTTATCGATTTCTAACAGTTCGTTGTGTCACTGTGGTGCGAAATGCTGCTCAAATTGCTGCTGCACATGCAGTACCATGAGCCAGGGCTATATGCCGTGCAGTATGGTCTTCCCTGTCGGTAGTGCCACGTCGCCGTCCGGAGCCCGGTCTCACTGCGGCAGTACATTCTTCTGACGACCACAGTCGGCAGTCACTTACTGTGGCTACATCCTTGCCAAGTATTTCTGCAATATCGCAGAAGGAATGTCCAGCTTCTCGTAATCCTATCACACGACGTCGTTCAAACTCAGTGAGGTGCTCATAATGGCGAATTTGCCGCTTTAAAGGCATTCTTGACTACAACAACTCACCACGTTCGATCTCAAATGTAACTGACGCTGTTTCGACCGCTACAGTGAGTATTTAAAGCAAATCTGATTTGCATCCTTATAGTGGCGCAGCTAGGGCGACTCTTATGCAACTAGGCACGTCTTTTAGATGTGCGAACACGCATATCAACTTTCGTTTATGTCGCACATCTCCTTCTTTATGTTGCGATTTTTTCCGTCAGTGTTTTAGTTTCAGTCGTGAACTAGTTGAGGCAGTTATTCCATATTTGTAGCAGATCAAGAAGATCCATAACTTGTCTATTGTCAGTCTTACTGACCTTCCTTGTCAGTGACCACTGACTGTGATGCATTGCTTTTCCTGTGTACTGATATGAAGCGTCTGTATTTTTACCACTATCTCCGAATCTTATCGAAAGTACGTAAGGATACAACAATATTGGCTGCAACTTTCTTAACATGGCTATTTAACAATTTTGGGTCTTTTAGATCCCTTGAAACCTTGTTCAGCCCTTACTTGTTTAAGATATATTCCATAATGCTTCGAATTTTATCGACTTGTGCTCTTAATCTTCTTAGGCAGGGAAGAATGGTTGATGCTGCCTGGTCAAATATGCTGTAGTTTTCATCCCGTCATTTTCGCTAACCAAATATGTTTTCCCATCTTTCTTAACATTGATTTTAATACCCGTAGTAATTGATGCTATCACAGAGTTATGATGACTGTTGCCCTCCGCTACGTTAAGTGGATCGAAAAGTTTAGATCTCTTTGTCGCTAAAAGGTATAAGATGTTACTAATTATCTGCTCGAAGTAATTGTCAGACAATGTCATACGAATATCTGTGCCTGGCATCTGTTCTGATCGCGTGACTCTCATTCTATTTCTGAGAAATTAAAGCCCCCCACTGCTACGATAGTGTGACAAAGTACCTGAAAGTTATGCACAGTACTCTTCAAGTTCTCTGCTTCCGACGAAGATGTTTGGCCACCCTATGTCTCCTAGTTTCACATTTATTACTTCACATTCACAAAACGCCATTAAATCAATAGTTATTATCGAATTGCCATCTATCTACGTTCGTGAAATTGACCCCTTGTTTGCCTTTTCATTAATTTTCTTTTAGGAGGAGGGGGAGGGGGGGCTACTACAACCTGTCTCTCTTCTTCAGTGATGCAAAATAGCGGACAGCTATTCTCAGTCACTTGCCACCGAGACACCTTCGATGCAGTTGTCGTAATTAGTAAATTTCACAAGAAACGAAGCTGCACGACGTTTCTAATGTCATCCATGTCTGATCCTTGCTGCCACATAGCGGTGAAACTGGGAATCTCAGATGCCGTGCTCAGCAGATGGCAGCAGAAGCGGCAAGCAACCTGTTGCTCTCCGATCGATAGCTAAACGGATAATGAAATTACGAGAGAGTCGTGGAAAATTCAAATGTCATTTCTATTTACAAACTCAAATGACTTCCACGACGCGAAAATTTATGTGGCTATATTTATGGCTCGCAGAATCAGCTATTAATAGTACAGCTCGGCTTAAGGCTCTCGCAGTCTCTACTATTATACGCACCAAATGCGCCATAACCAGTTGTCTATTATTGGCCGCTCATTTATTTTTAAAAAACTAAAATGATTTCTGTATACAGTCTTATTATTCAAGGAGGTTGGAGGGAACAAGACAAGACTGATAACATTCGCCTAATCCCAATTAACTTGTGAGTACAACAACACCATTTTTAATCATACTCAATTGCAGTAGGATACTTCAGTACTTATTCATGCAGTACTTTATGAGTCGTGCAGCATCCCCGGAAACCCTTAGGTTTTATTTTAATTGATTCAACTGTGGATTGTTGCTAAAGCATCGTATTTTGTACTAACTAAACGAAACACCTTTTTTGTCTTGCATCACAAAACTATTGTGTTTGTGCTACCTATGTTTCGGGTTGTAAGGCGATTTTCCAGTACACAACTGATTTAAACGAAGGTAACTAAGAAATAATGAACACTTGTCAACTTCTTAAACGTTATCTCTGTTAACTGTTTTCACACGGTTACATTTGTATTACGTTTGTATTGTACAGTATTGCGGTATAACATTCGTTAGGATAATATATACTCTGACTAAGACTAAATATACACTGGATTAGAGAAATGTGCATAGGAATGGGTACATGCGTGTTTATATAATTATGACCAAAGGCACAATGATTCCACCTCTGTTTGGAAGTTACCAAATTATATAAAAGGGGAAGGAGGAGTGAGTAATTGAATTCAATCTGTTCGTTCCATAGTGAATGTAGAGACGCACAACTATTAATTAATTTTTACTTTTAATTATGTTTTAAGTAAGGAAATCCCATTACTCAAATACCAGTGTGTAATACTGCGGGGCGTTTAAAGGCTATCTCTTACCCTTATAGGCAAAAGTAACAACGTTAAATGAACGTATGGTGTTTTTGGTATTCAGCCCCCGAACGAAGAAAATCTCCGACCCAGCTAGAAACTGAACCTGGAACCCAAGGGTTTAGAAGCAACAACTCGAGTCCACATTAGATAAACTGTCCACACAAGCATACATACGAAAACAAATGCTTGTTGAGTTCTGAGCCATTCCGTCCTATGATAGAAATCATTCTGTTGACACGGTACTTGCATAATCGCTAGACGTGTAGCACCTGCCCACACACGTTTGTGTATTCTGTAAGAATCTCGCATCAGTCATGGATGAAATGTAAACTGGGAAATATCTAGCCTGTCTTTGTTTGACCAAAAGAAGGGATCTATTAACAAAAAAAACCTGAGGCAGCAAGGAATTGTGAATTTGTCAGTGGGGCGCAGTTTGGGAAGAAAATTGTTGAGAGAGATTATGGACAGTAAGCGGGTTCAAGTGAATGCAAGTAAAACTAGGAAGAAAGGAAGATTAGGATTAACGTCCCATGAACATCGACGTCATTAGAGATAGTGCACAAACTCGTATAATTACAAGAATGAGGAAGGAAATCCACTGCACATTTTCAAAGGAACTATTTGTATGAAGGGATTAAAGGAAATCACGGAAAATCCCAATCTGGACGGGTTTGAACCGTCGTCCTCCCGAATGCAACCCCTTTGTTCCAAGCACTGCGCCACATCGCCCAGTTTGTAGGTTTCTGTTGGTACACATTGATGAAGAGGGTTAAGAGTATAGGCTTAAGTGAAGAGATGCCTCTAATCAGTCTTCGATCAGAAAATCACAACAACAACTAAGTAGAAATTAAGTGATATCGGAAGATAATTTTCACCACTGGGTACTGCATGTTCTGAAAAGAGTGTAAAGCAACATTTGTTTCCAAGCTGTTATTTACAGGAGGTTTTATTTCAATTCATTAGTGTATCCAGTGTAAGAGTAACACATCCCACTTTTTTGCACACACATTGTACACATCTAGCTAGCATCCAATATGAGGTGGATGCCTTTCAGAAATATTTTATGATTCTCTTTCATCACCGTAGTATTGCATGACAGAAGGTTGAACCATACGGAGAAGAATGTCGGGTGTTTAGAAAGAGATTCACAGCATTGAATAAAGTCCCGGCTTTTTTTTCAAATCAGTTTTGGTACATGCAATTTTAGGGCATTCAGCTGTATTCTTTAATAACATATGTTTGAATTATTAGAGACAGCGGATTCTAGTTACGACTTTCATACGTAGAAAATCTTCACGATTTTGTGAGCCTGGTATGACACCATAGCAGCTAACCACGCTCAAATCACGGACGCAAAAAAAAAAAGGCTTTTGGATTGCGAAGTAATAATTATGGTCAAAGGGAAACTGTAAAACCTGGACTCGTAGGAGCGTTTGTGGCGCTGAGGTAACGAGAAATCCGAATAGGAAAGCAGTTATACTGTTCCGAGCCGATGTACGCTCGTTAGTATGTCTGGAAACAGGAAAATATTTGTATGTAGACTTGAGAATATGGAGGCCGGCCGGGATGGCCGAGCGGTTCTAGGCGCTACAGTCTGGAACCGCGCGACCGCTATGGTCGCAGGTTCGAATCCTGCCTCGGGCATGGATGTCTGTGACGTCCCTAATTTAGTTAGGTTTAAGTAGTTCTAAGTTCTATGGGACTGATGACCTCAGCAGTTAAGTCCCATAGTGCTCAGAGCCATTTGAACCATTTTTTTAGTTTCAGAAAATGTCCACTCATCTGCCTGTGGTCTTCTTCTACATGTCGTGACTTTCCTGTGGCGAAACGAGTAGAGTTCCTTGGCTGGCGACGCTATCATAGAACGAGAGGCACTAACAGTATCTAAAGGGCGCATCAACTGTTTTCTAGTCACTCGTTTAACTAGCTATTAAATGAGAGATACTTGTTAAATGAAAATTATGATATGTTGCCATTCTTTGTATCAAAACTTTCTACCAAATTCAAATCTAGACTCATGTTACAGTTTCGAA
Source organism: Schistocerca serialis cubense (assembly GCF_023864345.2). Taxonomy (NCBI): domain Eukaryota; kingdom Metazoa; phylum Arthropoda; class Insecta; order Orthoptera; family Acrididae; genus Schistocerca; species Schistocerca serialis. Next base: position 66,685,932 of record NC_064642.1, read on the forward strand.
GTTCACACGCAATCATAGTCACTTGCGAAGCCACCTTATGGTATGCACCGAACCTACTACCAGAAAATCTACAAACTCACTGTCTGTGAAATAGAATTGTCGTTCTATGTTACACAAATCGATCACTTTGAACTATCAGTTCTCTGTCCCGAACTGTACTATACGTCACGCGGACTTTAGTTATTCATAATGTCACAGTGCACACAGAAAATCCGGAGTTCCCCTTTCGGCCTTACAGTTAGTCCGTGATTGTCTTCTCTTTTTGACCATAATTTCATAAAATTAAAATATATAATAACAGCACGCAATAAACACGTCCTATTCTCATGAGGATCGATTCTGTAGCCCCCAAGGTACGCTCTGAATGCTCTGTCTTCTGACTGGCGGAGAAACATCGCATCCAGTAAGGTTGCAGTTGTATACGGCTAATCCTGCGTCTTTTACTTTGGACCAATCGCAACATTAACGTTTTTTAAGAGCAATTTATAAAATAAAAAATTTTGGAAAACCCACAAATAGCAAAATTAGTCCATCTTTAAATAATTAAATTAAATTATCTGAGTATGCTTCTCGTTTTCCCTGCACCGTAACCTGGCGATTTACAAATTTCAAATTTTCCCAGAACGTATGATTCACTCACGCTGCCCAGTTACAATTTTGCACTCCGTCATTTACTCAGTTAATAGACGCTGAAATTTACCCATATCGCGTTTCTTCTTATTTATACTTCCATTCACAGTAATAACTAAATACATTTAATCGGCAATAATTAACAAAGGATATAACACAAACTGGAGTTAAAAAATTCTATTATACTTCGTTCTGACGCTGTAGGATTTCACTGCTTGTGCGATAGCAACATTTTGCAATTAGAGTCATAAAAGTAGTACCTGCTAGATCGTAACAGCACAACGGTCACGACGTAACCGTGACTCATCACCGCCCATATGAAGCAACTTGCTGTCGAATAGCAACGACGCATGCTGCTATGCCGCAAGGGCTGTGCTATGGTAGCCACTTGTGCGACTCTTCAGAGCTCAAGCCGGTCCAAATTACTTCTTCATGAGCGCTGGTACCCGTCTGCATTGCACTGCCATGGTAGGCGATGTTCTCGGATTCTATCTCCGATTCACTGAGGAGATTAATCACAGTCACAAGAAGTTTTCCAGACTGCATTTTCTTCCAGCACTGTGATCGAGAGCAAACTTCGCTTTTCGACCACCTTATAAGGTCCACGTGACGGCGGTAGCAAATATAACTTGCTGCTATGAACACCCCCTGTTTCCTACCTTGCTTTTGTAGGAAGAATTTTCTGACTGGGTGATGCTATTTGTGCGTTATGCACCTTAAGTGGTAGGGTCTTCCCGGCGGAGGTTCGAGTCCTCCCTCGGGCATGGGTGTGTGTGTCTGTCCTTAGGATAATTTAGGTTAAGTAGTGTGTAAGCTTAGCAACTGATGACCTTTGCAGTTAAGTCCCATAAGATTTCACACACATTGAACATTAAACATTGTTAGGGTCTTTCCGATTACTTGTTTTGGATATTGTATGCGCCAACTACCTCGTAACTGCGCTTTACCTTGTCCTGTAACATCTCCAGCTCCTTTTACATGAAATAAGTTATTCCTTCCCGATTATGCTTAACATTTGGACACTAATGTACCAACAAATTTTGGTGTGGAATCAAAAGATGAATCTGAATAGGCCTTTCAAATCCCACTACACTGTTTCCAATAGTTTTGAAATCAGGGATGTGCATTACTGTCCGATTCGTAAAATCTTCATTACTTGAAAAAATGATAATTTTATTACTTTACCTCTGAGTGTTTTGAACAGACGTTATTTCAGATGAATGGCTAAAAGCGTGTCTCTAAACCATTAGGAAGCAGAGCAGCGGAGGTATTGGTTTGTGTCCTTGCAGGTAGCCAGGAGCAGTTCCTTCATAGCTTGAGCCGCGCAGCTGATAGCTCTTCTTCAGCGTACCCTAGATCACTTTGTGAGCTAGCAGAGACTCTCTCTTTCATTAAAGTTTACCAGCATGAAGCACGTAGTGTACATTTGAATACAGTGAACAAAGAAACGAATAGGAGAATGGAGTCAGCTACATTTCAATCGTAAATTTAAAACGGGGTTAAGTCAACCGCAACACGTTTTCAGGAAATTGAGAAAAACTGTCTAATTTAGGTACTGACTTTGTATGGACATTTTTGTGCAATTCTTATGTTATATAATGCAAATGAGATTTTCAGAGGAGGGACTGAAGTTCTGATGTTACATTTTGATACTGTGATTAGTCACTAAAAGATGGAAACTGATGCCTTAAAAAATGTAAAAGGTTCTGAAAGCACATATCTTACAATTCAGATTAATATGATATTGCCTGCATACAATATAACCTGTACAGCTCCACATTTCACAATACTAACGCATCGTTCTACAGCACCTTTCAGTATTTAACAATCCATTCACTAGCTGTCTTGGCTGTCGATCAACACACAACAGGACACTTCAAAATTTCGACGCAGAACGGTTGGTATCCATCAGGCAGATGAGTCAGTTGGAGGCGTAGATGAAAAGTGTAGCTAATCAGTCCACTGATAATTTTAAAAGCAGTAATACAACCCTTTCTTGTGTTATCAAAACGGACTAAGAAAAAGTATGTCTTCCAGTACTTTGAGTTTCTTTAGAAATGTTGTCAATTCCGTAGTACACTGCCACAATGACATGAAGTCTAATATTTCAGTAGCAGAAACCTCTCTGACAAGAATTTCTCCTGATTTCGAGCTCTTAATATCCACCTTCGTGTCGTCATGCACAGTAAACGATCTGTCCTGTTTCCTTGTTTTCCTTTTTATAATGCCGAAATCCGTATCGCAGGATAAGAACTTATGTGCTCTCTCTGGAAATTAGTGTCAGATTTTGCTGAATTGCACAGAATCGCTTTGAGGCAACAGAAACCTGCTGAGAGTGTGATTCTTATTCTGATATGAGAAGTTCTCTGGTGCAGTTCGGTATAGTATACTGATGGAAGCACTCATTCTGTAACAAGTAATCGGTAAACACTATTGTCAAGCTATAATGAAATGCATGTTTAACTGCAAAAAAGATAAAAATGCACAACATTCATAATGACTGCCGCACTTTGTTTTATTGTAAACCCTACAGGTAAGGTTATCCTGGAGTGCTACTCCAAAGTATTAAATGACACACAGCATCGGCAGTGGTGCTAGCTAATCTTTATTTTCAACTGGGGATGTGTCACGACTGATGTCTCTTTACTTTCAAAAGGACATGAGTCTTTAACTGATGTTCCTATTAAGATAGCATTGTTTTTCAGAATCCTGTAGAATATAAAGTAACTGACTGCCTGATACATCTTTAATGTCAGTTTACGCAGTTCCAAATGTAGTACACTACTGGCCATTAAAATTGCTACACCAAGAAGAAATACAGGTGATAAACGGGTATTCATTGGACAAATATATTACACTAGAACTGACATGTGACTACATTTTCACGCAATTTGGGTGCTTAGATCCTGAGAAATCAGTACCCAGAACAACCAACTCTGGCCGTAATAACGGCCTTGACACGCCTGGTCATTGAGTCAGAGCTTGGATGGCGCGTACAGGTACAGCTGCCCATGCAGCTTCAACGCGATACCACAGTTCATCAAGAGTAGTGACTGGCATATTGTGACGAGCCAGTTGCTCGGCCACCATTGACCAGACGGTTTCAATTGGTGAGAGATCTGGAGAATGTGCTGGCCAGGACAGCAGTTGAACATTTTCTGTATCCAGAAAGGCCTGTACAGGACCTGCATCATGCGGTCGTGCATTATCCTGCTGAAATGTAGGGTTTCGCAGGGATCGAATGAAGGTTAAATGGCTCTGAGCACTATGGGACTCAACTGCTTAGGTCATTAGTCCCCTAGAACTTAGAACTAGTTAAACCTAACTAACCTAAGGACATCACAAACATCCATGCCCGAGGCAGGATTCGAACCTGCGACCGTAGCGGTCTTGCGGTTCCAGACTGCAGCGCCTTTAACCGCACGGCCACTTCGGCCGGCTAATGAAGGTTAGAGCCACGAGTCGTAACACATCTGAAATGTAACGTCCACTGTTCAAAGTGCCGTCAATGCGAACAAGAGGTGACCGAGACGTGTAACCAATGGCACCCCGGGTAAAGTGATACGCCAGTATGGCGATGACGAATACACGCATCCAACGTGGGTTCACCGCGTTGTCGCAAAACACGGATGCGACCATCATGATGCTGTAAACAGAACCTGGATTCATCCGAAAAAATGACGTTTTGCCATTCGTGCACCCAGGTTCGTCGTTGAGTACACCATAACAGGCGCTCCTGTCTGTGATACAGCATCAAGGGTAACCGCAGCCATGGTCTCCGAGCTAATAGTCCATGCTGCTGCAAATGTCGTCGAACTGTTCGTGCAGATGGTTGTTGTCTTGCAAACGCTCCCATCTGTTGACTCAGGGATCGAGACGTAGCTGCACAATCCGTTACAGCCATGCGGATAAGATGCCTGTCATCTCGACTAATAGTGATACGAGGCCGTTGGGATCCAGCACGGCGTTCCGTATTACCCTCATGAACCCACCGATTCCATATTCTGCTAACAGTCATTGGATCTCGACCAACGCGAGCAGCAATTTCGCGATACGATGAACCGCAATCGCGATAGGCTACAATCCGACCTTTATCAAATTCGGAAACGTGATGGTACGCATTTCTCCTCCTTACACGAGGCATCACAACAACGTTTCACCAGGCAACGCCGGTCAACTACTGTTTGTGTATGAGAAATCGGTTGGAAACTTTCCTCATTTTCAGCACATTGTAGGTGTCGCCACGGCGCCAACCTTGTGTGAATGCTCTGAAAGGCTAACATTTACATATGACAGCATCTTCTTCCTGTCGGTTAAATTTCGCGTCTGTAGCACGCCATCTTTGTGGTGTAGCAATTTCAACGGCCAGTAGTGTATTTAATGCCCGTTTTAATTTGTATGATTCATTTTTTGTGGTAGCTTTGAGAGAGACTGTGGGCGAAATACTTCTAATCTTCGCAATACGTGAATAATATATACCGGGTGATCAAATAGTCACTATAAATTTGAAAACTGAATAAATCACGGAATGATGTAGATAGAGAGGTACATATTGACACACATGCATGGAATGACATGGGGTTTTATTAAAAGCAAAAAAATACAAACGTTAAAAAAATGTCCGATCTGAATATCAGTAATTAGCATAACAAAGTAAGACAAAGCAAAGATGATGTTTTTTACAGGAAATTCTCAATATGTCCACCATCATTCATCAACAATAGCTGTAGTGAAGGAATAGTGTTGTGAACGGCACTGTAAAGCATGTCCGGAGTTATGGTGAGGCATTGGCGTCGGATGTTGTCTTTCAACATCCATAGAGATGTCGGTCGATCACGATACACTTGCGACTTCAGGTAACCCCAAAGCCAATAATCGCACGGACTGAGGTCTGGGGACCTGGAAGGCCAAGCATGACGAAAGTGGCGGCTGAGCACACGATCATCACCAGACGACGCGCGCAAGAGATCTTTCACGAGTCTAGCAATACTTTTTTTTGTTCTAATAAAACCCCATGTCATTCGAAGCATGTGTGTTCAATTTTTACCACTCTATCTGCATTATTCCGTGATTTATTCAGTTTTCGAATTCATACTGACTTTTTGATCACCCAGTCAATCCACACTCCTCTTTAACATACATCTACTACATTCTGTTACGTAGTAGTACAGTGCGAGGTTGTGATTTCCCTGGTACCAGTGATCATATTACTATGGAATATTCCACAGCCAAGGAAAAACTATGATATAAAAGTGAAAGCTGTGGAGAAGTCAGATGTAGGAGGCGTAATGAGATCAGATCAGTAGCCTTGATGGATAACCATGCTGTGCTACCATTACTGGACACAAGCCAGAAAAATCTACCATCCAGCTGACAAATCGTCCTGTCTTGCTCCAGGAATAACGTACAGTCTGAAGCACACATGGTGAACACCGCTATCAGAGCTAAGAAATAAAGCAACGAGCCTCCCATCAGAATTATATCGTAAAGTAGATAAGCAACAGGTACGGGGAGGTGGGACAGCCACACAGTGATTATGGTGGCAATTATCGCCTGTGCCATTTTGGGCCTCATAACTAACCGGCGTAAAAGCACTGCACTGCGTGCGGCGAATGCCACAAATCGCAGGGGCTGCATTGGCCCACACCGTCACTACAATTCCGAAGTATGCCTCGCCGGTAGGCGGCAGAGGCATCGTACAACAGGGCGTAGTCAGCGCAAATCTACTCGCTTCCACAAGGTCACGTGCTCGAAAATAGGTCTGACCGGACGCTGGTACCTCACCAGTATCTACAGGATGAAAAGTATTTAAACCGACAAACACTGGGAGGTTGTAGGGGCATCAAAACAAATATTTTTCCCTAATGTCATTTTTTTCTATGAGGATTATTTAAACCGGTGGAGGCCGTATTACGCTCTTCAGTTGTTAGAGCCCGTAACATGATCTTCAGTTGTAGGTAACAGCTGTCCACCAGTGTAGTAGTGCATTGTCTCTGTTTACTAATGGAGCGATACACCTGGAGTGAGTACACTGATATGGTTGGTGCGTACTACGTAGCGCACCACAACGGACGAGCTGCACAGCGGGTTTATCAACAACAATATCTTGATCGCCGTATCCCGCATCATACGACCTTTGCTGCTGTGTACCAACGTCTGCGTGAGACCGGGTCATTTAGCAGATTACCTGGACAGGGACGCCGTCGCACGGTAAGAACGCTGCAATTTGAGGAAGCTGTCTTGCACCATGTGGAGCGGCATCCTTCAATCAGCACTCGTGCAATTGCACATAACATGGGGGCGAATCAGACGACTACAAGAACAGTTCTTCGAGAGCAATTGTTATGTCCATTTCACTTACAGCGTGTCCACAACCTGGAACCAGTTGATTATAGACCCAGAGCACAGTTTTCGCAGTAGTACCTGGAACAGTGTGAAATGCAACGTACGTTTCCATCCTCTGTGTTGTTTACCGATAAAGCAACGTTCGGGCGTGATGGAGTCTTCAACATTCACAATTCGCATGTTTGGAGTGAGGATAACCCACATGCCACAGTTAGTAGCGTTCATCAAGTGCGGTTCTTCGTTAATGTGTGGGTCGGTGTTGTTGGGGACCGTTAAACTGGGCCGTATCTGCTACCTAGGCCATTAAATGGCAGGAACTATTACAAATTTCTCGCCAGAGCATTGCCAGAATTGCTGGAAGACGTCCCGCTCCCTACAAGACAACGCATGTCCTTCCAACATGACAAGGCGCCGGCACATTTCAGTCGTCGTTGTGAGTCAGGATCTGGTTGCCCGAATAGTAGGAGCAGCAGGAACAATTCAGGGTACTCCTGGGGTTTTTGCCCGTGTCAGACGGAACATGATCCGACGGTCTAACCTTTGTTTACGTGTCAATGGAGGCATTTTTGAAAATCTACTGTAATAGAAATTGATTTGTGTTAATGTGTTGTCTCTTGGTAATAATAAAATGGAAAAGTGTTTGTTCGTATAATTGATTTGCCTCCAGAGAAATCTTCCTCTACCGGTTTAAATACCCCTCATAGGAAAAAATGACATTAGGGAAAAATATTTGATTTGCTGTCCCCTACAACCTCCCAGAGTTTGTAGGTTTAAACACTTTTCACCCTGTAGACTGGTTTACGACTACGAGCACCCAGTTCTCCAAAAACGAGCTCTCCGGACATTATACCAACAACTGCCGCCGTTCCTCAACCAGAAGCTCTTCTGGAGTCATCCTGTGGCCTGTCATCCTACGAACCAGGACGCCGTGGAGTAGCCAGCAGTCGTTCAAATGGCTCTGAGCACTATGGGACTTAACATCCATGGTCATCAGTCCCCTAGAACTTAGAACTACTTAAACCTAACTAACCTAAGGACATCACACAACACCCAGTCATCACGAGGCAGAGAAAATTCCTGACCCCGCCGGGAATCGAACCCGGGAACCTGGGCGTGGGAAGCGAGAACGCTACCGCACGACCACGAGCTGCGGACCCAGCAGTCATCCTCAAGCTACTACGACACTTGGTCTCTACAGCATGGTCCTCTTGGACTTTGGTCTTTGTTCCGACGCAACGTTGTGTACTTCGACATTAGTTTCTCGTGAACTAGTACATTGACTTTAGTTATTGTGATTCAGTTTTCCGTGGCAGGTAGTGCGCCGGATATGTGATTTCTTCTGTCATTACAAAGACAGAGAGTTGACTTTGAACTCTGATTTCTGTTGTGCAATTACGCGCCAAAGAAGGATTCTACTTTTGCTTGTGCGTTTGTCCCGCGTCTGTGCAGGGTCGATGTGATTTTAAACGGATTAGGTATGCTCAGTTTAAGGGCTGGGCGAATGCCCCTTCCTATTCGCGCCTCCCCGTCCTGGAAGCGGCGATTTACCAAGCTCGGCTGTCCGTGTGAGAGTTGCAGTTTTATGTTCATTGTAATAAACTACTTTTCGTTGTCTGCATGGCATTTAGTTTCTCTGCGCCGAAGCCGGTGTGGGCCACCTGAGGTAACCCAGCACTCCTGTCAACAAGTGGAATGCAAAGAAGGAGATGGCGTACTGTGTATCCGTGGACAGACTTAGATCCATGCTACCTACATGCAAAACCAAACAGTCCATTTGAACAATGATTAGCTCAAAGCTTAATGTGGGAAGTAAGTTAAGAGCATGGGCCGTACCACAGTCGTAACAAAGGGAGGAGCCCAGACTTGAATTATCAGATGAAACGTTTCCTGTATTAAAGCTTTACGAACATACAGGAAAAGTAATACAAGCGACTGAAATCGGGTACATGAATATTATAGTGTTCAATATCAGGGCTTGAATGTGATCACGCGTGACTAAAATTAAAAAATGCAAAATGATAATATCAGATTATCCACTGTACTGTTGAGACGAGGGAGCGAGAGAGAGAGAGGGTTGAGAATGATGGCGTGTTACCTAGTCTGCAGGGAATAACATCTCGTCCTGTTATGCAGACAGCATCCGGCCTTAGAGTCATACTTTCACCATATCAACCACGACATCCACTGGCATAGACAATGCTCCCGAAATCTCCGTGTTAACGGCTCCAAGACATTGATGGCAGTGAAGCTGACTGATTCAGCTCGGTCCTATTTAAAAATTCAGTCCCAGCACGAAGAGAGCAGACTGTCAGGATGAAAACTACAATGGGGTGTTCAAATTTGTTTCAAATGGCTCTGAGCACTGTGGGACGTAACTGCTGTGGTCATCAGTCCCCTAGAACTTAGAACTACTTAAACCTAACTAACCTAAGGACATCACACACATCCATGCCCGAGGCAGGATTTGAACCTGCGACCGTAGCGGTCATGCGGTTCCAGACTGTAGTGCCTAGAACCCCACGGCCACTCCGGACGGCCCAATGGGGCGTGCTTTTCATCACTCCACTGCCTCACGTATTTTACAGCTACTTGACTGCACTGGTTTAAAGCCAGTATTTGAAACAATATGTATTTATTAATTCTGTCAGTAACTAGTGTTCATGAACATGTAATGTATGTTGAAAGAGTAAGTAAAAAAAAAATGGCTCTGAGCACTATGGGACTTAACATCTATGGTCATCAGTCCCCTAGAACTTAGAACTACTTAAACTTATCTAACCTAAGGACATCACACAACACCCAGCCATCACGAGGCAGAGAAAATCCCTGAACCCGCCGGGAATCGAACCCGGGAACCCGGGCGTGGGAAGCGAGAACGCTACCGCACGACCACGAGATGCAGGCTAAAGAGTAAGTAATAAATAATGATGTCCACTCGGTGTAATAAACAGACTGGCAATGAAAGAGAAATTTATAGTGCTGTGCAAATGATACTCGTATTTGAACGCGTTCGAGGTTTCCTCATGCGCTGCTGCGTTCGATACAGTATCGATCTTTTTCGAACAATCACGTGACATTTGACCCACGCGGTGTGAGTGCAAGGGATACGCAAGAAACTACAAACTAACTACGACATTAAGCTTTGGCTCAGCATAAATCTGACAGTTTCGTGAAACAGGATGGAAACAGCATTACATCCCAACGCTGCACAAACTCCTATCATGTTTGAACGAATTTACAATACGAGGTATCATATGTATGGATGTATAAACGTTTATGCCGATATTTAGGTATAGGTAACAGACGACGACGAAAATCTTGTCCTCTAAAACTTCTGTTTGATGGAATGCAGTATAATATTTTACTTAACTGTGAGAGGCGGTAATGATTTACCAAGTGGGCTGCAAATCAGCAATTCAGTCGTTGTCCACATTCTAGAATAACAAAAGAAAACCTTGCCGGATTTTAATCACATTGAAAACAAAACGCCAGCTTTCAAATGAAGTAATCAAAACATCCAATCAAAAATTAAATTTCGAACAAACGATATGTATTGTAATAAACTGGCTGTAATTTTTATCGCTAGAATAACTTACTGCGGAATGGTCCATATTGAAGATAGATCACGAGACCTCACTACATCGCTCTACAGAGTGACGTCATGTTGCCTTGGCCTGCACGATAACCCTTTCTGTCTAGAGTCGAGCGCATACGGAACATCATCGGACACCAATTTCAGCGCCGTGCCCAAACAGCATTATCCTTTCCTGTAGTGACCGACTAAGTGGAACGGCCATGGAACTCCATCCCAGAAACTGACATCCGGCGCCTGTACAACACACTGCATGCGCGTTTGCATGCTTACATTCGACTTTCTGGCCGTTGCATCGGTTATTAATGTACCGGCATTTCCCATCTGCAATGGCTTATCTCGGGCTTACATTAACCTTAAAATGTTTATCACTTAAAAAGCAAAGGTATTCGCGAAATTTCATTACTCTAGACTAATTATTTTTTGGCACTGCGGTTTTTTTCTGTCAGCTTACTTCTGCGGAAGGCGCACTAGACACTGACTCGTCCCAAATTCCACCGGACTTCGCGAAGGCAACCACATGTAACACAGAAGCTCCTGCCTAACTCGTCAGTGTGGGCCAATAAAACATTTCTGGCATCACGCCCTGACATGCTTTTCATCACCGGCCGGCCGCTGCGTTATCCTCTGGAAACAGCGTCATTCTGATGCGATAACCGCGTGACCGTTACGGTCGCAGGTTAGAATCCTGCCTCGGGCATGGATGTGTGTGATGTCCTTAGGTTAGTTAGGTTTAAGTAGTTTTGAGTTCTAGGGGACTGATGACCACAGCAGTTACGTCCCACAGTGATCAGAGCCATTTGATTTGAACCCTCTCTTGGTCGCTCTCAGCTTCCCAGGCCTCATAGCGCTACTTCCCGCTCAAACACTCCCCTGTTGCCCTTAAGAGGCTGAATGCACCAATTCCGTCCCTTATGTTGGGAAAGGATCACCGTCAGTGCGAGAAATTGAATCCGGCCCTCCTCATGACTGTCAAACATGCTGAACGCTAAGCTGTGGAGGAAGACGTGGGACAGCGAAATCCAGTTTTAAATTACCACCAATTAACACCCTCAGCTTCCGACCTTTCCGCTTCCGACGTCCAGTCGTATTAAGCAGGAGAGCGATGCCTAAATTGTACTGGTTCGTTATTGGTATCACTGATATAAAATTTGTATGTCTTGTACTATCTGACATTCAATTGAAACCATGTGAAGTACAACTTTCTAGGAGCTACATTGACAGTTATGGGTTTTGTGTGTCGAGGAACAGATCGTCTGAAGACAGCGTTGGTTTTGTTGTAGTTTCAATCTACTTTTTCGTGTACGCGGCGAAGAGAACAAACGTTACCATGTTTATTTATGAACCAATATGAGTAAAACAAGCTTAGTTTTGAGACAGTCATCAGTCCTAATTCGTTGTAATTCGTTTGTAAAAAATAAAAAAATGGTTCAAATGGCTCTGAGCACTATGGGACTTAACACATATGGTCATCAGTCCCCTAGAACTTAGAACTACTTAAACCTAACTAACCTAAGGACAGCACACAACACCCAGTCATCACGAGGCAGAGAAAATCCCTGACCCCGCCGGGAATCGAACCCGGCAACCCCGACGTGGGAAGCGCGAACGCTACCGCACGACCTGTAGGAAATCAACAAAGAGAAAACTGTATGATTACCTGTAATGTACGCTATTTGTTTCCACTATTATACCGATACAATTTAAGAAATTTGTTAGCACTCTAAGCTTCAAAAATGATTTTAGCATTATTGTGGAAACATAATGTTTATAGATGATGTGGCGAATTTCCTAATGCATTCTTTATCCCAAGCTATTAATCAAATAATAATTTTGTATTGCAAAGCGTACGGCAACAGAAACGCGTCATGGAAATTGAGCCATAGATGAATTGCATTTATCTGTAATAGCACACACAAATGGAGACCATGTATTAAATTACTGAGCACATATACGAAATGTGCCTAAGCCAACAATTAAGAGGTATCCCAAAATTAAAACAAAAATGCAGACGGGGATATTAAAATGTTCGTTGGTAGTAAAAGTGTTTCCCAAAGAAGTTAAAAACGGATTGGAATAACATATTTTTACATTTGAAGAGATAAAGTTCTGTTTAAGCATGTCGCATGCAAGAAAGCTTATGTTTGACACTGATGAACGAAGGGATTGTCCCTTAACTTTAATGGAGCAGAAGCCATGGCAGGCAAAATGTTTGATGTACATTCCGCCTAAGAAATATTGCCGAATCCGAGGGAAATGATGAGAGCTCCAAGCAAAACTTCAAGGCTTAGCCAAGTACCCTGTGAGATGACATGCAGCCATGAAAAGAAATCTAATGAAGCAAAGGAGAACGAATCTACAAATACTTCTTTACCTGGGAAAATAAAGTATTTTGAAAACTCTGCCGGGTATGCATCTCAGAAACTCAGTCGTAACACAGAGGAATGGTACTGCCAGTTGCCCGAGGAAGATCGAATGGGAGAAACGATCAGATGCATGAAATACAAAATGTGGATTCATGCAAATTGTGCAAGGGTGGCGGAAAAAGCGGAAAAGTTGCGTTGCCTGCAAATAATGATGTAAGAATTGAAACAGGGAACATTTCCTTAAACTCCGTACATATCTTCAGGCTCAAGCACGTATTTTATAAGGGTGGCACAATTTACGCACCCATTGTACAGGATAGAACGTGGGAAATTGCTTTTTTAGAATTCACGTTCTTGCGGCTCTGTTAGTCGAGTAGATGGGAGAGTGGTCGTCGCTTATAGTGACCGACGTGAGGTTTGTATTCAATTGTTGTTCAGTTGCGATAATGCAGTGGACACGTCAGGAGCGCTCATTTTGTGTTGAAGTGTATTTCTCGAAATCCTACTGTTTCACTGCAGTGCAGCGTGCTTTTCGTTTGCGATTTGCAGTACCCCCACTTGGACGTGTTCCTGAACGGAAATCAATTTCAAACTGGGTAAATGCATTCATAACAAAAGGGAATGTGTCTTCTGTACGAAGAGGATCTGAGAGAACACAAAATGTCGAACCAGTTAGAGGAGCAATACTGCAATCTCCGAAAGAGTTCGGAACACGCACATGCGCTTGGCATTTCTAGACGTTCTCTCCATAGGATTCTTAATAATGAATTGAATTTTCACCCGCATATAATGTTCGTGATCCAACAAATGTCAGTAGAGAATTACGTAACACGAAGAATATCTTGTGAAGAGATGCTCGCAACCATACCCCGAGACGCAAATTGTGTTCTTTTCTGATGAGACTCATTTTCACCTCAGTATGTGTATAAGCAAACAGAATATGCGGTACTGGAACCCCCAGCAAAGTCACCAGAGACCCCTGTGTTGTGTCTAGACAAGACAGCCTAGACACAATGAGAGGAAGCCGAAAGGCACGCGCTTAAACTCACGCCGGCTGGCGTGAGGTCTGAAACAGGATACGTAATGAATGCTATAAAGAAAAGTACGTAGCTTCTGGAATACTTAACTTTAATCCACATTTGTAGAACATCGCTCTTGATGATACATTAATAGAATCTCAATATCAATTGAATATGGCGCCTTGCTAGGTCGTAGCAAATGTAGCTGAAGGCTATGCTAACTATCGTCTCGGCAAATGAGAGCGTAGTTGTCAGTGAACCGTTCCTTGCAAAGTCGGCTGTACAACTGGGGCGAGTGCCAGTACGTCTCTCTAGACCTGCCGTGTGGTGGCGCTCGGTCTGCAATTACTGACAGTGGCGACACGCGGGTCCGACGTATGCTACCGGACCGCGGCCGATTTAAAAGGCTACCACTTAACAAGTGTGGTGTCTGGCGGTGACACCACACCCTGCACTCAGACCGTGTAACTGTGTGGTGCGCCGTATCACGAGTAGGCATCATTGGCCCTTACTTTTTCAACGAGACGGTGCCACTGCACACACAGTGATCATTATCATGAATTTTTGAGGCAAACGTTTCCAGGAAGACTTATCTCTCGGATTGGGAATCTCAACTGGTTCGCACGATCACTGAATTTAGCCTCATGCGATGTTTTTTAAATTTTTTTTGGATTACCTGAAGTCAAAAATGTATTGCAACCGTCCCAACACCCTGGAGGGCCTACAGAACAATATTGAGGCTGAAACTGCAGGTATACCAGAGGACATGCTTGAAAGAGTGCATTAGAATTTCAGAGACCTGCCGCGGCATTGCATTTAAACCATGCAATTAGAAATTTCCACTACTGTGCTCTATGAGAAAAATAAAAATGTACTTTTTTAAGTGTTCATTATTTTTTATTTCATTCCCAAATCAGCAATTTACCGCGTTCCGCCCAGCACAAAATACGAAACCATATTACAAATTTGTACCGCTCGCAGATGTTCAGAAAAGTAACTGTAGAGTATCTATTTTTCTCAGAATTTCCATTCCTTAAATCAGATACCCGGAACTGCATCAAGAAGATGAGGATTTCATTACTGAAATAATTTTTTGACTTACTCTTTAGGCTATTGTAAGTAAAATCTTGAAGGTAGTACACTTCACGCAACTCTCCCCTACTTTACTTTAAGGAGCTACTAGGGTAGGAGTGACGACAATATTTGTTTATTTAATTTTGTTTATTTTCTGTCGTCAGTCTTCAGACTGGCGTGACGCGGCCCGCTCCCCTGTTCGAACCTCTTCATTTCAGAGTAGCACTCTACATCCTCAGTTACTTGGTCGATACATTCCAGTCTCTGTCTTCCCCTATGGTTTTACCCTCTAAAGCTCCCTCTAAAACAATGGGAATTATTTTCTGATGTCTTAACACATGTCGTATTATCCTGTCCGTCCTTCTTGCCACTATTTTCCGTATGTCAGTTCTGTGGACAACTTCTTCATTGCTTTGCAGTCCACCTAATTTTCAACATCCCCCTACGGTGCGTACACCAAACGCTTCGATTCTCTTCTCTTCCAGTTTCCTGCACAGTCCATTATTCGCTATCAAACAATTCTATTCTCCAATTGTTGTCGATTTTCAGAAATTCCTTCCTTAAAATAGTGCAGAAGCTTGACAGTAGCATAATTATTCTGGTCAGGAACGTCCTCTTTCGCTGTTGTAATGGATCCTGTCTCCTCAGAATTTCCGTACGGCAGTTGAAATCTTCGACTGCCTGTAAACTTCGGCCTGACTTGAGTTAATTTTTATACTAAAATTATATATTCCATTTATAAACACACTTTTGAATATATTTTAAGACCAAAATACAATTTTTCTGATGATACAATTTTATTTTTCATGACTATCTATTTCGCAACACTGATCTTCAACCATAAAAACTAGTAATCTTGATCGTTATCTTAAATGAGGCAAAAATAACTTCTTAATTATTATGCTTAAAATTTCATATAAACAAAATTTTTATTTTCATTTTTAATTCGTCTAATTTTACTATCGATAATTCAATCAATAACTATACAAAGACAGGAAGCTGATAATTTTTAAATTTCACTCTCGTTATTAACTATTAAGCGCATGAATCTTTACAGGGTGTTACAAAAAGGTACGGCCAAACTTTCAGGAAACATTCCTCACACACAAATAAAGAAAAGATGTTATGTGGACATGTGTCCGGAAACGCTTAATTTCCATGTTAGAGCTCATTTTAGTTTCGTCAGTATGTACTGGACTTCCTCGATTCACCGCCAGTTGGCCCAATTGAAGGAAGGTAATGTTGACTTCGGTGCTTGTGTTGACATGCGACTCACTGCTCTACAGTACTAGCATCAAGCACATCAGTACGTAGCATCAACAGGTTAGTGTTCATCACGAACGTGGTTTTGCAGTCACTGCAATGTTTACAAATGCGGAGTTGGCAGATGCCCATTTGATGTATGGATTAGCACGGGGCAACAGCCGTGGCGCGGTACGTTTGTATCGAGACAGATTTCTAGAACGAAGGTGTCCCGACAGGAGGATGTTCGAAGCAATTGATCGGCGTCTTAGAGAGCACGGAACATTCCAGCTTATAACTTGCGACTGGGAAAGATCTAGAACGACGAGGACACCTGCAATGGACGAGGCAATTCTTCGTGCAGTTGACGATAACCCTAATGTCAGCGTCAGAAAAGTTGCTGCTGTAGATGGAAACGTTGACCATGTCACTGTATGGAGAGTGCTACGGGAGAACCAGTTGTTTCCGTACCATGTACAGCGTGTGCAGGCACTATCAGCAGCTGATTGGCGTCCACGGGTACACTTCTGCGAATGGTTCATCCAACAATGTGTCAATCCTCATTTCAGTGCAAATGTTCTCTTTACGGATGAGGCTTCATTCCAACGTGATCAGATTGTAAATTTTCACAAACAACATGTGTGGGCTGACGAGAATCCGCACGCAATTGTGCAATCACGTCATCAACACAGATTTTCTGTGAACGTTTGGGCAGGCATTGTTGGTGATGTCTTGATTGGGCCCCATGTTCTCCCACCTACGCTCAATGGAGCACGTTGTCATGATTTCATACGGGATACTCTACCTGCGCTGCTAGAACATGTGCCTTTACAAGTACGACACAGCATGTGGTTCATGCACGATGGAGCTCCTGCACATTTCAGTCGAAGTGTTCGTACGCTTCTCAACAACAGATTCGGTGACCGATGGATTGGTAGAGGCGGACAAATTCCATGGCCTCCACGCTCTCCTGACCTCAACCCTCTTGACTTTCATTTATGAGGGCATTTGTCTACGCAACCCCGGTACCAAATGTAGAGACTCTTCGTGCTCGTATTGTGGACGGCTGTGATACAATACGCCATTCTCCAGGGCTGCATGAGCGTATCAGGGATTCCATGCGACGGAGGGTGGATGCATGTATCCTCGCTAACGGAGGACATTTTGAACATTTCCTGTAACAAAGTGTTTGAAGTCACGCTGGTACGTTCTGTTGCTGTGTGTTTCCATTCCATGATTAATGGGATTTGAAGAGAAGTAATAAAATGAGCTCTAACATGGAAAGTAAGCGTTCCCGGACACATGTCCACATAAAATATTTTCTTTCTTTGTGTGTGAGGAATGTATCCTGAAAGTTTGGCCGTACCTTTTTGTAACACCCTGTGTATGCATGAATCTTTATGCAAATAATTATTTACAGAAAACATTATGTAAATTATACCTGAAAAGTAATTTTAGTTAAGACAGTTATAGTAAAATTCATTTTAAGTAACTCTTGTTCTAGAAGGATGTGGAAGCTATGTACGTAATACTTACGGAAATTTTAGACGCCAAAAGCGTTGTAATAGTTACAGTTGTCGAGATGGGTAAGTATAGCTATCAAGTTCTTTGCTTTGTGCTGAAATGTTGCACAATGCATTTAGTTAACAACTGGAGTCGTAGAATGTCTCAAGAATTTATGAATAAATACTGATGATTTCAAAAATCAGCAATACTTCAGCGACTTTTGTTGAAACAAAGAAACCTTGGATCCATTAATTGGAAAGCGTAATGGGAACCGACACCCTAGACAAGGTAACAGCCATAGCAAGGTAAGTAACATTTATGTGCTAATATAATGTTTGTGGCAACACGAAATTATACAAACGCTGACAACACTAGAATAATTAGTTCAACGTAGGATATTTTCTTTCTGTAAAGCTAGGAGGATTTTGATAGTAAGGGATATGTAACATCATACTGTGTTCGTCGCATGATGTATCCTTCTTGCTTCGTCGTCACAAGTTATTTTGTTTCCAAAATGGAACAGTTACTTACCACTTGCAAGTCCCTACTTTAGTTCTTAATCTTACCGCTAATCTTAATTTTGCTACTCTTAATCACTCCCGTTTTCGTCTTCCTTAAGTTTACTCGCAGTACACAACGTATGCTCATTACACCATCCACTTCTTTTAACAGATCTCGCAATTCCTCTTTACTTTCATTTAGGATAGCACTGTCATCAGCGAATGTTTTATTCATACCCTTTCACTTCATATTTTAATCCCATTATTGAGCGTTTTTTATTTCCATCATTGCTTCTTCAGCGTATATATTGAACAGTAGGGGCGAAAGACTACGTACCTGTCCTACACCGTTTCTAATCCGAGCATATCATTCTTGGTCTTCCGGTCTTACTGTTCCTTCTTGTTTCTTATATATTACGTACACTACCCTCTTTCCCTTTAGCTTGCACCTACTTTTAAGAGAATTTTGAACCTCCTGCACTACTTTACATTGTCGAACGCTCATTCTAGGTCAAGAAAGCCTATGACAGTGTCTTTATATTTCTCAGTTCTTGCTTCCGTTATCAAGCGCAACATCAGTACCGCCTCTCTGGTGCCTTTACCTTTTCTAAAGCCAAACTACTCGTCATTTGACAAATCATCGACTTTCTTTTCTATTCTTTTGTATGTCATTCTTGTTAGTATCTTGGCTGAATGAGCTGTCAAGTTGATTGTGAGATAGTTCTCATACTTATCCGCCCTAATTGTGTACGAGATTTAAGGTAAGCATTGCAGCAGCAATATTAAACACACTGAACATCACTTTCTATAGTGGGCGAAATGACGTTACACCGTTTTCCAAATTGAGGCAGTGATCAAATTGACGGGGCCTTTCGGGCAACACCAGAAGCGATTTAGGAAAACAAGAGAAAAAATAAATCAAGATGATCAGACATTCAGATGAACCCCGATTTCCCTTGATCTAGTGTCTTATTCGAGGTGCATCCTCGGTATATGTGGCGGAAAGTTTTACAGTGTTACTTATTTGAAACTCGGTGACTCGTCCACCTAACGTGGAAGGTGTTTCGAACACTATACCCATTGGCCCTTCCTTGTGAAATTTGTGTGTTCTGTCCTATCATTGACAACAATATCATACGCATTCTCACCACAAGACACGTCGGAGGTGTTTCGTAATTAATGAAAGTTTATCCGCATGTGGTGTCTCTTCTTACGGGACTCGGTGAAACGCCGCGATTACTGAGGATAATAGACAAGGAGCACTACGTCAGTAATGTGTGTGTAAGTCGAGACTCTAGGTGCGATGGGAGGCGTGATAGTGTAGTCCGTGCAGTTGGGATGACCACTGCGTCTGAATGGATTGATTGATTTAAATCAGTTGATTTAAATTGATTTAAATCAATGATCTGATTGATTCATGTCAAGTGATTTGAATCAACTGATTTAAATCAGTTTATTTATCTAAATCGAAGTCTGATTTGATAGATTTAAATCAATTGGCTGATTTAATTAAATTGATTTATTTAAATCAGTCTCTGCTCGAAACCCATGTCTGTAATTTCTTTGGGTCTTAATGAAAGTTTGGTGAACAGGAATAATAGTCTGTTATCCCTCCTGCAACTACTGGTTGAACGCTATTAGTGACACCGTTTTTCGTTTTTCACCACCAAAGTGGTTATCTTTGCCTAGAACACCAGTTCACTTATGTGGTGGGGTACGGAGACTTGTAGTCCATAAACAGGTGTTCGCTATGAAAAGTTGTATATTGTGTATTGTGAGAAAATGCCGGGATTCATTCTTCCATTAGGTAATAAAAAAAATATATTGACGATTACAGAGTACAAGGACCCATTTAAGTGACCTATACCAAAGACATACAATTAAGGCCAGTCTTGCGCGAGATATCTGCCGTTGTTCTCGGGAGCCAGTGCTTCTCAGTGAGGCAGACGAATAAATTCCATGTATTTCTCAGCTAAAAGTGTAACACGACTGTTTCCTATGCCTTATTTTAGATGTCGAACGAGGAAATGGTAGGCTCTCCGTGGAACAGCGCTCCATCTAGATTGAATGTCATGTCACCTGCGGGAAGAGCATCACGCATGTTTTAGGTCACTGACACTTCCCACTCTTTTTGTGTAGCAACATCTACGGCGTACTGGTCTCCTTCTTCAGTTTAGACATCGAACAGTGGAGCCATCAGTGAATTGCCTCACAATCTCGACAAGCAGACGACTTACGTCAGTGACTGTTACAAGGCAGCCGGCAGCTGTGGCCGAGCGGTTCTAGGCGCTTCAGTCCGGAACCGCGCTGCTGCTACGGTCGCAGGTTCGAATCCTGCTTCGGGCATGGATGTGTGTGAAGTGCTTAGGTTAGTTGGGTTCTAAGTCTAGGGGACTGATGACCTCAGTTGTTAAGTCCCATAATGCTGAGAGCCATTTTGTAACAAGGCACGCACTGTATGTGCCAAGCTTTCTGTATTTTACACTTCCAGTAGTGAGAGTATGCGCAATTGTTAGTGTTCAATTTCCGTAACTTCAATAGTGCTACTTGATTCTTTGTCAACTGGTGCCCTGAGCTTCGTGGTAATTCGCTACGATTTGGTTCATGTTCCTTTGATTTTATTTTTCATAGTGCAGTTCCATATGACTTGGTTTCTATCCTTGTGCTATCGCGCGCCTCTTTCTTTCTGTTTTGTTAGTTAAGAAGGATGAGCATGACCTACAAAAACGTTCGAAGATAATTCAACGAAATAAAGGAGTTAACTTGACGGTGCCTGTCCTTCAGTATACTGAAAGCAATTACCGTGCCCTGCGAACATTATGAGTTATGACATGTTTTCTACTCTGAACACTACGAGAAGAATTGCTTCAAAGCTGTTTCTCTGGATCTCAGTGCCTGATTATAGACGGCATAGTTTTCGGTTTCCAAGCGGAATAGCATATCCACGTCTGCACGTAATACCTGATGATAATTGTTAAAGTGCAGCTATTCACGAAGGTACAGTGTCGGCTGTAATTATTGTATGGCACCGATACTTGGTAGGTACGCAAATTCGTTGACGCGGAACCGATTTACGCAGGAAAAATATTAGTTCCAATTTTGGCCACCAGTTGCAAATCTGGCGCTCTGAATGCAGGAAAGACGCACAGAAAGGATTGCATATGTAATGGAAAAAAATGGTTCAAATGGCTCTGAGCACTATGGGAGTTAACATCTATGGTCATCAGTCCCCTAGAACTTAGAACTACTTAAAGCTAACTAACCTAAGGACATCACACAACACCCAGTCATCACGAGGCAGAGAAAATCTATGTAATGGATTGGGAACGGAACGTGTGCAGAAAAGGTCAAACAAGGCGACAAACGCATAATGTTGATTGTATTATTAACGGCTGCTTACACAATTTGTTCAGTATGACTGCCGGAGGCACGAGATGCAGCATCCATAAAACGACGTGAACAGCAGTTTCTCGTATCAGTTCCAGTGCAATCTGAAAACGTGTCCCTGTATACTCGCTTTCAGATTAGGTAAAAACCGAACGTGTTCCTAGTAAATGCCTTTATTTTCATTTTCATAGAGCCATAAGTCACATGGATTCGGATCAGGTGATAATGCAGGCCTTGCAACCGAAAAACATCTGGAGACAATAATTTCGTGGAACTGCATTATTCAGGTATTTCACTGAGCGAGTGACATGAAGTTTTTGCATGATCTTGCATGTAAACAATGGTTTCTGCACAGTTGCACTCTATCAAAACAGGAATCATAGGTCTCGATAACGTGGAGACATCACGGTACATCTGACAAGCCCTCTGGGTGGTATTCTGCTCAAGAGCAACAAAGCGAGGATAAAAATGCTTGTGAATCCACACAATACAGCCCCATACAGAGAGTGAAATGGCTCTCTGTGCACAACACGTGATTGGAAAGTGCCTCAAATTTTGTAGATCTGCGTATTCAATGCACCCTCTAGTGTAAAATGTACCTCACCACTCCACAGAATATTGCTCGGCCTAGTGTCATCAACTTCGAGCCGTTACAGAAATCGAAAACAAAACTTCAGAACGTTCTACATCTACATCCATACTCCGCAAGTGTGGCGGAGGGTGCCTTGAGTACCTCTATCAGTTATTCCTTCTATTCCAGTCTCGTATTGTTCGTGGAAAGAAAGATTGCCGGTATGCCTCTGTGTGGGCTCTAATCTCTCTGATTTTATCCTCATGGTCTCTTCGCGAGATATACGTAGGAGAGAGCAATATACTGCTTGACTCCTCGGTGAAGGTATGTTCTCGAAACTTCAACAACAGCCCGTACCGAGCTACTGAGCGTCTCTCTTGCAGAGTCTTCCGCTGGAGTTTATCTATCATCCCCGTAACTCTTTCGCGATTGCTAAATGATCCTGTAACGAAGCGCGCTGCTCTCCGTTGGATCATCTCTATCTCTTCTATCAACCCTATCTGGTACGGATCCCACACTGGTGAGCAGTATTCAAGCAGTGGGCAAACAAGTTTACTGTAACCTACTTCCTTTGTTTTCGGACTGCGTTTCCTTAGGGTTCTCCAATGAATCTGTTTGGCATCTGCTTTATCGACGATTAATTTTATATGGTCATTCCATTTTAAATCACTCCTAATGTCTACTCCCAGATAATTTATGGAAATAATTGCTTCCAGTTGCTGACCTGCTATATTGTAGCTAAATGATAATGGATCTTTCTTTCTATGTATTCGCAGCACATCACACTTGCCTACACTGAGATTCAATTGCCATTCCCTCCACCATGCGTCAATTCGTTGCAGATCCTCCTGCATTTCAGGACAATTTTCCATTGTTACAAACTCTCGATATACTACAGCATCATCCGCAAAAAGCCTCAGTGAAATTCCGATGTTATCCACAAGTTCACTTATATATACTGTGAATAGCAACGGTCCTACGACACTCCCCTGCGGCACACCGGAAATCACTCTTACTTCGGAAGACTTCTCTTCATTGAGAATGTCATGCTGCTTTCTGTTATCTAGGAACTCTTCAATTCAATCACACAATTGGTCTGATAGTCTATATGCTCTTACTTTGTTCATTAAACGACAGTGAGGAACTATATCAAACGTCTTGCGGAAGTCAAGAAACTCGGCATCTACCTGGGAACCCGTGTCTACGGCCCTCTGAGTCTCGAGGACGAATAGCGCAAGTTGGGTTTCACACGATCGTCTTTTTCGAAACCCATGCTGACTCTTACAGAGTAGATTTCTAGTCTCCAGAAAAGTCGTTATACTCGAACATAATACGTGCTCCAAAAGTCTACAACTCATCGACGTTTGCCGCGAATCACGAGGTTTAAGTCACTGCACAGTAAGGATCATATACGGGTACCATTGGTAACAAACCACATACCTTTCGTACTGCTGTCCATGGGATGGACGATTTTCGTGACACTTCACTAGCAGTAGCACTACCCGGGGGCATGTGCTACATGCTCAGTTACAGCAACAGTATCTTTCTCCGGGATGGGCAATCTTCCCCTTCCACGTGCCAATCTAAGCTTACCAGTGTTTTCGAATTTCCTTATTACACTACTGGCCATTAAAATTGCTACACCACGAAGATGACGTGCTACAAACGCGAAATTTAACCGACAGGAAGAAGATGCTGTGATATGCAAATGATTAGCTTTTCACAGCACTCACACTAGGTTGGCACCGGTGGCGACACCTACAACGTGCTGACATGAGGAAAGTTTCCAACCGATTTCTCATACACAAACAGCAGTAGACCGGCGTTGCCTGGTGAAACGTAATTGCGATGCTTCGTGTAAGGAGGAGAAATGCGTACCATCACCGCTAATGCGGTTTTACGTATCACGACATTGCTGCTCGCGTTGGTCTAGATCCAATGACTGTTAGTAGAATATGGAATCGGTGGATACAGGAGGGTAATATGGAACGCCGTGCTGGATCCCAACGGCCTCGTATCACTAGCATGGCTGTAACGGATCATGTAGCCACGTCTCGATTCCTGAGTCAACAGATGGGGACGTTTGCAAGACAACAACCATCTGCACTAACAGTTCGACGACGTTTGCAGCAGCATGGACTATCAGCTTGGAGACTATGGCTGCGGTTACCCTTGACGCTGCATCACAGACAGGAGAGCCAGCGATGGTGTACTCAACGACGAACCTGGGTGCACGATGGCAAAACGTCATTTTTTCGGATGAATCCTAGTTCTGTTTACAGCATTACGATGGTCGCATCCGTGTTTGGTGACATCACGGTGAACGCACATTGGAAGCGTGTATTCGTCATCGCCATACTGGCGTATCACCCGGCGTTATGGTATGGGGTGCCATTGGTTACAAGTCTCGGTCATCTCTTGTCCACATTGACGGCACTTTGAACAGTGGACGTTACATTTCAGATGTGTTATGATCCGTGGCTTTACCCTTCATTCGATCCCTGCGAAACCCTACATTTCAGTAGGATAATGCACGACCGCATGTTGCAGCTCCTGTAAGGGCCTTTCTGGATACAGAAAATGTTTGACTGCTGCCCTGGCCAGCATATTCTCCAGATCTCTCACCTATTGAAAACGTCTGGTCAATGGTGGCCGAGCAACTGGCTCGCACAATATGCCAGTCACTACTCTTGATGAACTGTGGTATCGTGTTGAAGCTGTATGGGCAGCTGTGCCTGTATACGCCATCCAAGCTCTGTTTGACTCAATGCCCAGGCGTATCGAGGGCGTTATTACGGCCAGAGGTGGTTGTTCTGAGTGCTGATTTCTCAGGATCTACACACCCAAATTGCGTGAAAATGTAATCACATGTCAGTTCTAGTACAATATATTTGTCGAATGAATACCCGTTTATCATCTGCATCTTGGTGTAGCAATTTTAATGGCCAGTAGTGTATCTTCCTTAAACCATTTAATGACATCTAGCGTGTACTCAGACCTTTAAGTCGGCGGTACTCTCTCATCACACAAAACGGTTTCATTAAAGCGCACGATCCCTCTTTTCCATAGCCATACTGTACACTCACATTATGACTGGTCAAATGACAACATGGATGTCATACTGTAGTACAAACAGTGTTCAGCGTCAGATTCCCACCTGGTGATCACAAATGGAACTTATTTTTTCCAGAGTAAATCGTTCCGTATTAACTCCGTCCGAACAGGCCTTGCTAGGCCCAACGGTACCGACCGGCTGCCGTGTTCAAACTGTTTCAAATGGCTCTGAGCACTATGGGACTTAACTTCTGAGGTCATCAGTCCCCTAGAACTTAGAACTACTTAAACCTAGCTAACCTAAGGACATCACACACATCCATGCCCGAGGCAGGATTCGAACCTGCGACCGTAGCGGTCGCGCGGTCCAGACTGTAGCGCCTAGAACCGCTCGGCCACTCTGGCCGGCGGCTGCCGTGTCATCCTCAACCCACAGGCGGATATGCGGAGGAGCATGTGGTCAGTACATCGCTCTCCCGGCCGTATGTCAGTTTAGGAGACCGAAGCCGCTACTTCTCAATAAAGTAGTTCCTCAGTTCGCCTCACAAGGGCTGACTGCACCCCGCTTGCCAGCAGCGCTCGGCAGACCGGCTGGTCACCCATCCAAGTGCTAGCCCAGCCCGAGAACGCTTAATTTCGGTGATCTGACGATTCCGTATTAACCCTTCAGGATTTGTACCAAGTTTCGCTGCCGTACTATAATTAAAGCCCACACTCGACCTACGTGAGTAGCTGGGAGTCAATTACAACATTCCTGTATTTCGAGCAGTGATGTAGTCGTCTTTGCCAAACAGTGCATGTGATGTTCTCATAGGCATTTCCCACGCCTGTACTATAACAAGTCTGATTAGAGTCAGTATTTTTACAACTATCAGTATTTTGATTTTCTGAAAATTAGTATTTATTTTTATAATTATTCTCTTTCATGACATCTAGAAAACCTTCTTTTCCAAGTTGTACATCTTGTGTCGCAGTGCGTTGGGTGATGTTAATTATTAATAAGAATGGATAATAAATTGTATCAGCTTAAGCTGATAGACAGTATTTGGTTTTCTTTAGTTTTACTGCTGCGTAGTATTTTGCAGTGACGTACGGTAGACGATTTAATGATCGTGTAAACCAATAGTGTCTACTGCCAGAAAAAAACTGTGTCTTCTACGTGTAGAACGATATGGCTGGAAAGGTCATTTGGCAAATCTATTTTTTCATTGAAAGGAGGTGAACTACGGTGTAGAGATGAAAAAGTGTCACCTACAGGTTTTTTATGTACTCCATGACATATTAAATATAACTAGTAGTAATTATCTGTAAATACACAGTCCTTGATTTCTCATAGTTAATTAGCTGAAATACTCGTGATTATTGGTTCCCGCCAAGCGAGCGCTGTTTCAAAACATAAGTTGGAACTTCCTCTCGTACTTCCCAGGTTCACCACCAGATGGCAACCCCTACCGGCAGCTCCACTGCGCGGGCAGTACGCTGCTGCCCTCTGCCGTTAGGTCCAGGTACTAGAGCGACAGCGTACTGGTTGCAAGACCGCGAAAGACAAATCATTAGCTTCCGTATACTTGCCCTATAGAACGAAATAATCATCTCCTCGCATTTATAGTAGCATCAGCAGTGACACAGCAAAATCACATTAATGCTCCGTTTCTTCTCTTTCTTCCAACACCTTTTAGTGTTATGTGCTTTTATACCGGTACTGGAAATGCAGGAGGCACTATTATTGACTGCAGTTTATGGAGTGAAAAGTTGGCTTCTGGGTGGAAACATGTGTATTGTCAGTTCGACTGAGATAAGAAAACATAGGATCAAATTGCAGGATGGCTTTCTAATGTATACAGCAAATAAAATTAGAAATACGACCTCTCGCATGAACGATCAGTTTTTGTAGTACAGTAATTTGTAAAGAACAACAATATTTATCTTCAAGTAATTACGCCATTATTCATTAAGAGGTCGAAATATTTTCAGTAGTCAGTATATAGACCGGAGGTTCCCAAACTTCGACGGAACACAAAGCGTTTTGGTGGATTGATGAAACACCTTCTTTATTTTGAAGATCAATAAAATTTTTAAATAATAAGAAAAACTTGTTTTATTCGGTAACTACTTCAGTTTTAAAACGTAACCAATAACACAGAAATTATTAAAACATTTTAAAAAGTTTAATGTCGTAGAAATGTCGAAAAAGCACCGTGTTATTAATAGTTTCTGCGGAGCACTTGTTCACTTCCCGTGGAATACCGGTGTTGCGCAGAACAGAGTTTGGCAAATCCTGCTACAGAGTATTGTGTGTCAAAAACGACAACGTGTTATTATGGTGATTTTTTCCTGACACTTAGTTTCTGTCATCTGGTCATCTTCAAATCACGGAGTGACACTAATTTATAAATCATAATCGACTCATTCCTTTTAGGACAATACCCTCATGTCAATTATTTTTACATATTCCATATGCATAATAAGACAAGATTCTTCGACACGTGACCTATAATGTAATAACTTCATTGGGATTCATGTCATACTGCGTATTTAATTTCCGCTGTGCATGCACTGACACGTTTCATAGTGAGTTATGACTTGAGAATAGCACAACAGCCGACACGCCAAGTAAGTAAAAATTCTTTTAGTAACGGTCCAGGTGGATAAAGTTAGTATTGCTAAAATAGTGCAGGACTGTGGACGCAAGTAAACTAAAAATAAGCTTCGTGGTTCCACATACATTGTACTACCAACATAATGTCGTACAAGCGTCAGTTGCTACGAAAACGTTCA